>NC_054062.1:33006111-34256111 GCF_017639655.2 Falco naumanni | reverse complement strand
ACTGACAGCCCCAAGGGTCACCACGCGTGCCCAGCTGGGGATGGGACAGGGAGCAGGGCAGGCTTTTTTTCCCCCCACTCATGCTCATCTTACTTCTTCGGATGAGATGTTGGTTATGGAAAGGCAGAGTGAGATCGGAGAAGTGTAAATCATCCATCTCTGCTTCCATTTGGGGCTGCTGGGGAGAAGCCGGTCCTGTTGGGCTGATGACCCTTCCCAGGTAGCAGCCCCAGGCAGGCGCTGCAGAGTTGATGCAGCAGGAGGTCCTGCTCCCGGAAAGGCACACTCGAGTGTTACAATAACACTGGTTTTGTACGTGAAATATCAAAACTGCTCTTAAAAAAAACCCCTCCTGCTTAAAAAATTTTCTTCTCTCTCCCCATCCTGGACCCAAAACTCCGCCAAACCCCATCCTCCAGACCATGTGCCCTCCATGTGAAAAAAAATCCTTTTTCTTAGAGGTTTATTAATAAAAAAGCTTGAACACTGCTAATTTCCAGAATAAACAAGCAAATCTTCAGAGCAGCAAATGCAAAGGGGCCCCGAGGAATCTTCTGAATGTCACTGAAAAGCATTAGTCCTAACGCATGCCCGGCTGTCGCTGCCTCCCTGGCCCCTGCTCTGGGCACAGGGGAGATCGGGAAGTTTGGTTTTGGTGGGAGCAAAGGGAAACCCCAAACTCTGCTCCCCTCGCAGCTGCTTTGAAGCTGACAGGCTCCGCAACAGGAAAAAGAAAAAAACCTCGGGTTCGGCTTCACTCCTAGCAACGACATTTTGACAGCTTCTATTTTGGGGATGGCTTCATTGTTTTCCCTCTGGTCCTCAATTAATGCCTTACCTCAAAATAGCTATGAGCCAGCAGGACTTTTCCACTCACCAGGCTGTGAGCTGCTCTGAGCTTCCCCTCTGTTGTAATTGCTCATGGCTTGTGCTCGCGGTCCCCAGCCGGACCCTGAGCCTCCAGTTACTCTCGCTCTCCCTTGAAAGAGGACAACCTCCCTGCTGAAGCCAGATGCTGGTGCTTAAAAGTCAACCTGGAGGAGAAAGCAGTTTGCAAACTTGTTTTCCATCAGTCTGAGTGTACTGTGCCCGAGCATGTTGAGGCGAGGCCAGAATCAGGTCAAGCTGCTGGGAAGCAGCTATAGCCGGTGGCACAGGAAAGCGCAGGCTGGGGATGCTCTAAGGGCTGTAGGAAGATGGAGCCAGGGCTGACCTTTACGTCCTACGCTTGCTTTTGGAGCTGGGAAAGGTTTGGCACATGTTAGCCTCGAGGATTTTCAGTGCGATGCCAGCTTAGCAGGACAGCCCTGTGCAATGGGACACACTGAGCCTCGCACCAGCGCATCTCCCTTCTCCCTGGGGCAGCACACCCCAAATCCCCTTGGGCTCCCTGCTCCCCTTGCCACAGAATAAACTTATAAACACCCCTCTCAAGGTTATCCAACACTGGTTAAAGATTTAAGAAAAGCACTGTACAATGTATACAGCTCCTCCTGAAATATTCATCCCCTGACATCAACGTTTCATCAATTTTCTATCATATATCACCCCTGACACCAGCTTCAATCATGGTGGTACAGATTGTGAAAAATAGATATGTTTACAGAACCGCCCACCTTCAGTTTCCTCTTTTCCCCACATAATTTAGTGTCAATTAGCCCATGCAGATATCATCTTCCCCGCTGCTCCGGGGTAAGCTGTGTGTGCCCCCACTTCTTCCTGGAGCAGCTGAGCCGGGGGCAGCCAGAGGCCAGTCGTAGGCACTCCGGACGGAACGTGGGAAGCCTCCTCGCAGTGAGGAGCTCGGCACTTAGCCAGAACCACCTCACAGCAGAGGAGCCGTACCCAAGGCTCTGGCTTATAATTTATCTGCGTTGGCCTGCGTGCCCCCGTAGCAGGATGCCAGCTGCCCTTTCCCCCTGCCCCGGCGCTCCCAGGAGCCCCATTTTTATGTGGCAGCCACGCTCCCTGGCACATGCTGGAGACCAGGTCCCACGGCAGAGGGACACCCTGGCCCCAGCTCCCCAGGGGACCCCAGCTCAGGGCAGCAAGGCATGCAGTGGGGTGCGTGGGCTTGCACCCTCCCCGGCTGCAAGAGGAATACTTCACCTCCATTTGGAGCGCTGGGGGGAAAGCCGCCTGCTGCTGCTGCCCATGCCAGTGGCCGAGCAAGCATGCCCATGCACAGCAGCATGCAAGCCCAGAGTCCATTAGCAATTTGTGCTGCTTGCCTAGAAGTCCCAGCCTGGGCCTTTGATCTTCCCAAGAAATGGATTTCAGATATGACCCCATCGCCAGCACAGGCAGAAAGGCCTTCTAGCCTTTTTTTTTTATTATTATTCTCCTTTTTAATTCCCATAAATTGTTTAACCTGTATTAAGTGCCTGCCTGTGCCTCTCCTGGCCCTGCTAACCGACCAACAGGCTCCTTCAATCTGCCCATCAGTCCCCACCTGGTGCCGTGGCAAATGGCAGAGGAAAAGCGCTCTCTTGCCGCAGTCATCTTTTGAACCGCAGCATTTCGGCACGGCTAACAAAGTTAAGCGAGACCTTTCCTCTACCCCCAGCCTGAGCCAGAACATTTTACCCGTTATCTGATTTGATGTGCAAAAAAACAGAAGGAGAGGGGAAAAAAAACCCTACCGCTGGCTCCTTCTCGCCTTTAATTGCGGCGTACAAATGCCAGGCTTGTTTTTGCTCTCTCTAAAATTCCCTCTGTCAGTACAGGGCTCCCTCTGGTTCAGGACAAAAATTGACTTCATGTCATGACTGAAGTAATTATTTCCCTCCACAAATGAATATGGCAATTATTTTCCTTTTTCAAGAAATGGGATGTGTGTGAGTTTTAAGCTGCCAAGCAGAGCTGCGCTCCCTACCTGGAGCAGTGCTGCTCCTGGGCTTTGCTTGCCAGCCAGGCACGCAGACCACCGCATGCAGTGCTGCTGCCCCCTCCTCACCCCACCATGGAGCCACCATCTCTTATCTTTCCCACTGCCGTGTTCAGGCTCAGTCTTGCTGCCCTCCAGCTAAGCCGAGGGTCCCTGCTGGGCACAGGCACTTTGCTGGATCAAAGGAGCTGGAGAGGGCTGCGGTTAGGAGGGCAATTGCTCTCCCTCACAGCTCTGTCCTTAGGCTGAGGCAAGCTGCTTGAGCCCAAAGCAACTTTCCCCCACTGTGCTGTTTCCACCAGCTCAGAAACAAAGGACGTTTTCTAACATGCCCATCCTGTATCCCTTCACTGAGGAAAAGCAGGGATAAAATACTGCCTCAGATATGTGCACGCACAGGGGGAATGTCAGAGACTTACACATCCTGGTTACAGGGGTGACTGGAAAAGCTATGCTTCTGCTTCCCTATTCCCTGCCTGGACCAAGGTCTCCCTTCTCCAAGGAAAGGACTGGGAGTAGGGCCAGGAGACCAGGATTAGCCCATCACAGGCAGATACCACCTGCCATCACCTCTCTGTGGTTCTCTCTGTCACTCTGTCACACATATGCCTTGTGATGTCTTGGCTCTTTTTTTCCCCTGGCCATTTTCTTCGTTCATGCCTATTTCCCAACTCCAGCAACAAAGGATTTACCAACTTGTAAAGCGTTTCTTCACTGGCTCTCAAGCATGTTGCAGCTTCTGCAGGTGTTAAAAGCTGCTGTAAAGAGCTACACAAAGAAAGCTATTTGTGGTGCACGCTGAGATCTCTGAACCCCGCAAAAACACCGAAGCGCTGCAGCAGCATGTACTGAAGAGCAATGAACCAGCACTGTAACTATTAACTATTTCCAGAAACACAAACCTCAGGCAGTCCTGCAAGAACACATTCTTTCCATGGCAGAGCAGATGGGCCATCATGAGGCACTTGTACCAGCACTCAGAAATCTTGTCTTCACACCAAAACCTTCAGGGTAGAGGCTGGAAGGAGGGAGTTCAAGCAGCTTCTCCAGAAAATCACACCCCTACCACCACAGCCAGCCCAACTCTAGCAACACAAGAACAAGAATGATTGTAAGAGGGAGAAAAGTGGTAATAAATATATTTTCTAAATGGTTTTCCTGCACTGTGCTGGGTCAAGAAGTCATAGCAGGCCTCTACTGCAAGCCAACAAGCACTGAAAGCTCCATCCTACCAGTCTGGAGACAGGTCTTTGGTGGCACTTTGTAACTTTGCTAAGGTAGTTCTAAAGCAGAAATCTGGAGAGCTCTGGGCTACAGCATTCCCCCCAGATACTGGATAAAAGAGCAGTGCCTTTGCCCTGTCACCACAAGTAGTCCTCACCATTCCTAGCCAAGGGGCTATCTAACGTGTGTGTGGAACCTCCAAGGACTGCCTCCAAGGTTTTTGGAAAGACTTGCCTGGACCACCAAGGGCAATGTTTCACCTATGGGCAGGCAAAAGTCAGGGTAAATACGTGCCGGTTGTTTACCTGCACATATGCACAGAATTATATATACATTTTATCGCAGGCATTTCATAACCCATCATCACATGCCCCAGGTAAGCCACCACTGAGACCCATCCCCAGCACTCCCAGCAAGACCCTGTCTCCTTGCTCTGCGAATTGAAACCACCGGACGCCAGCATGACTCCCCAAGCAAGCTGGAAAGTCACTTGAAGGTTGTGAGTGACCTTGAAGAGAGCTGGACATGGGCTTGTTGGCTGCAGCGGCAGAAGCGTGAAAATGTATTGCAGCCCTTGGGCAGCCTTCAGTTCTCATTTAAGCTGTTAATCAGAGGGGGAGAGGAAGGAGAGCAGCAGCAGCAGCTTTCCCCCGCGAGCCTGACTAAAAGTGTGAGTGGCACTGGAAGGGCCTTCAGGACACGGGTACGGGCTGGGGTGGGGGTGGGGAGGGCAAGTCAGCTCTGCCTTGCTGTGAGAAGGAAGGGCTGTAGGAGCCAACAGCACACATTTCCCTTATTCTTGTTAGTCCTTCCACAGAGGGAGTTATTCCAGTAACTAGTTAGTCTTCCTGTGGTTTGTTTCACTGCTTAGGTGTGCGCAGCAGCTCTGTGGGTCTCTCCTCCGAGGGTGGCATCGCCCTCATCGTTCTGCTGGGCAGTTCAGGACCACCCTGTAACAAGGACCATTTTTTCCATCCTGCCATCTCTGTGTCATGGTAAGAAGGATGCAGCATCAGGACCTTTCTGCTTTCAGTCTGCATGTCACTGTGCCACTGACAGCATCTGCTGTCCCCAGCATCCTTGAGAAACAGCACAGCTCCTGTGGGGATGTCGGGCCATGAAGCTGTTGGAAAGGGACAGAGAGGGACACAGGCACAGACTCTGCCTCTCAGAGGAATAAGGGTGGTGACCTGCCCTACCAAGGTGACTAAATACAGGTAGGATGCTCTAAGGGAGAGCAAGCAGAGTTTGAGCAGAGCACCAGAGAAGCCACCTCCCCACTCACCTGGGCCGTTTACCCTTCTCCAGCACTGCAAGGGTTAAAATGAGTCTATTACTGTTTGCTTGTCACTTTGTCGCTGATCTAATGACCATCGATAATAGCTGAATAAGAATTGATGGAGAGATGGATTTAATTAACCCTGGTGTCAGCAGCTAGCATTGCTGTCTGTTTGTGTTAATGGAGCAGCTCAGGAGAAAAACTCTTGAGCTTTGGTGGCTCAGCCTGCGGCAAGTAAAACACTCCTATTCATCAGCTGCACCCTCCAGGTATACCAGGGAGTGCCACATGGAAATTGCTTCCTCCTTCCCCCAAAAGAATAAAATAATCACCTACTTGGTTGCACTCTGAATCCCGGGCTTCACCTGCCACCCCATCGCCGCCTCCCCCCCAGCCTGCTGCTGCAGCAGTGTGGGTAAGGTCTCAGCAGGGTGGATCGGAGTCTGGGACTGCCTGGAAAAACTGTGCTGATATCAGGAGGATGGAGATCTTTATTTAACAGGGGAATGGGTGCAAGGGAGCTTGCTAGGGGGGGATCAGCACAAAGGCAAGAACCTCTTGGTGTCATCTGAAGGTGCAGGTGCCGGGTCAGGGATGCAGGCAGAGAGGCTTCCCCAGCAAACCAGCCTGCCCTGCATCCCAATGGACCCTCCTGAAGTCCTGCTCTTTCCAAAATCCAGGTGTTGCACACACTCCAGTGGGATTTATCCTCCTCTTCTGGGTTTCAAGCCAGGCATTTGGGAGCCTGCTTCAGCCTCACGGCATGGCACCCCCTGACCACTCCGTTTGCATTGCAAGATCCTGCATGGTGCAGGTGCACAGCCCACATGAAGGCTGGAAACTCAGCCCAGACTGTCCCAGTTCCAGTCCCAGTCCCACTAATGAGGCCGGTCCTGCCCATTCCTTCATTACTGCTGGTAATTGGGAGGGAGAAAACTGCGTGGGCAGCGGGGTGCATAGGACACGTAGTGTCTGCCAGCTCCTTCCCTCTCTTCAGTCAACCTGCAGGTACAGCAGATGACAGCTCGTGTTGCTCGCCATCCTCCTGCGCCCACCTTATTGGGAGGATCACGGGGGAAATGCCAGCCTGAAGGGACCGTGGGTGGGTGGCCCTTCTCACCTCATGGATGCCCACCCCCATTTACACATTTCTATATGCTTTGTAGCTGTGGTGGCGTGGACAAAGGCCTGGCAGCTCAGGGGACAGTGGCTCAGTGCGATGCCTCACACCGCAGCAGCATCCAGCTTCCCCAGGTCACCAAGCTTTGGCACCAGTTTTCTTGGGCAAAGCAGTAATGCAAGTGTGCGTGCAGGAGCAGCCCCCTCCCCAGGCGTGATCCAACAGGGAGATCTCTCAGGGCAGGCTTGGGGGGGGGGGGTCGTCTGACGCCTGCGAGATTTTCTTCACACTTCCCCTTCCTCTCATTTTCAGCTGCAATTGCTTTTCGTGTTTAAACACAAGCCTGGCCCTGACCTGTGCTGGCGGGCAGGCAGGTCTGGATCCATCCACGATGCTGGGGATGCACGGGATGGTGCGGTGCCGGCGCAGCCCCCAGCCTGCCGGGCTGCTCCTCTGGGTGCTGCAGCCAGAGAGCCTGTCTGCTTGCTCTGTTGGACCAAGGTATTACTGTCTGAAGGAATAAGCTTTCCAGTGCAACGCCTTGCCAAGCTAAAAATATTCCTTCCAGTAAAAACGCTGGCTCCTGCTACCAGTGCTGTCTTGTGGCTGGCATTTCCAGGTAAGATGGGACACAGATCTTTCACCGTATGAGGTCAGTGAAAATAGCAGTTGTTGGCAAACTGAGTTCCTGCTGAGAAACGATGAGGTCAGCTTTTGGCTTTGGCACTGCATTTAGCATTTGCAGGGAACTCCGAGGGAGCAAATGTCTCAGCCAGGATTCCCACGGAAAAGAGGCATAGAAAACATGTGCGTGGACAAGTGAGGCAGAGAATATTGCTGGGGAGGTGAAAGCCAGTGTCAACAGAGATTAGGGTTTTGTTCCTACCCTTGGGCTTCGCTCCTCTGGCTGCAGAATGAAGATAACATCACCTAGTCACAGACAGGTGAGGAGTTTAATCCAGCAGTGGCTAATCGGGAGTTACTAAAGCCTTAACACCGCTCTCCGAGCAGCCCTTGGAGCATTTTGGGTCTGTCTTTGGAGAGCCGGTCTTAGCAATGCAATAGGACATGTGTGCCCCTCTGTCCCTGTCCCAAGATCTTTGTTCTACTAGACCAGCAGAGACCAGTAACCAAAATAGGCAAAGCTGGCAGTGTAATGCAGAATTGAGCCTGGCCTCCTGAACACACTCCCCGAAGCAGAAAAATTCATCCTGCCATGGCAGGAATCAGGGAGCCTGGGAAGGATCCCAAGACTAAGCAACGTCCTAAGTCCATCCTAGCCTGGCAGGGCTCCCAGCTGCCAAGCTGGGGCTGAGCAGAAGCCTTCCCCCTCCCCAAAAAAGAAACCCCAAAGTAACACACATTTTCTTCTTTTAGCCTCGTCTGCCTGGTAGAACATCTAGTGACTGCCCACAGCTCGACTTCACCCCCAGCAAAAGACGTGCAAGGCACAAGCAAGGTCTGTCCTGCTCTGGAATAGTCTGAGCGTTTGGAAAGATGCTGATTTAGAGGGAAGCAGGTTTCCTGTTTTGCTCATCCCCATCCCAGACAGAAAGTGCCTTTGCCAAGTACATCTTCAAATCTCTGCCAGTAACCTGCAGTCATAGAATACATGAGGCTGGGGAAAAAAAACCAACCCACCACCTAAAACCCAACAAAATTTAATTTTGAAGACCCAGCTAGTCTTATAGCTCTTCAACCATGGGAGCAGGTGAGCCAATAATAAAATCAACTGCCCAGAGAGGAAATGAATATTGGGTTTTGTTCCAAATGGATGAGTTCAGCCAGAGTCTGAAAAAGGGAAAATAATAATAATAATAATAAAAAAAAAAGGGTAGGAATTGTTCTGTGACAAACGTATTTTGACAATCTGGCTGAAAGGGCTGACAGAGTTATGGGTGAGGGGGAGGAATTACTGATCACTGAGTGTCATCTCACTTGTTTTTCTTGATTCAGCCTGGCCTTGCTAACAATGTGTGTCACTGCCCAGTGCTGGGAACATCCTTTGCTGAATGACACCTGGTGCTCTCTGAGGCAAAGCCCAGTTTCCTTCTGCAATATACCTGCCAACAGCACCAGCACCAGGGGTGCTGCAGGGGCTATCCGCCAGATGGGCTGGATCCGGGAAGGGCACGGGGTGGAGCAGCTGGGGTCTCTGGCCACACATCCCAGTGCATTTCTATCTGCAATGAGCCTCAAATTGCATCTCCTGGTTTTCCAGCTGGCTGAAGCCATCCAGTGCTTGGGGATGATGCCCTGTAATGGGCCTTTGGTGGCTGTGGAGGTGCTGAGCACTCCCGGTCTCTGCTGCCAGGGAAAAGTAGTGTGGTTTTCCACCACCATGGAGTCTTGCAGCTCAGTCTAGCACCCTTTGTGTTATGTCCCACATGAGCAAGTAAATCACAGTGAAGTCAAGGGAAAAGGCAGTTCCCTGTAAATGTTGTGTTCATTCTTCTCATCCTTACATGCTGAAGTGGGGCTCAAAGGTACCATGCTGGGTAAAGGGGGGAAGCGTAGGAGGATGGTGACTGGCTTGAGTTTGGCTCATCAAATGAAAACTAGAGCTGCTCAGGAGGAGAGGTGGCTGGCACAAAGCCTCCTGCTGTCTTTGCCAAGAAGGTGGGTGAAAATCTACCAAGCAGCAAAGGAGACCGTCATGCTACCTGGCAAACACCAAAGCCGTTGACCAGACCTGTGGCTTCCCGATAGTGTGGAGGTGCCCACTGCCTGCACCTGTGGGCACATCCACTATGTCGACTGTTGCCAACACAGATCTTTTAGGCGAGTCACTAAAGATGGTGCTGTGCATTGATGGTTAATGTAGAAAACTCCCTCCCCACCGCAAAACCAGGGCGGTGTGTATTCACCAGGAATGGATTTAAGGGACTGGAGCCTTTCCTGCTGATGCTAAATGAACACTGTACTTACATTGACCTAAGTCCAAGGTCCCAAAGTACAAGGCTTTGGAGGCTGCCAGAGCCTGACGTCTGTTTCTGTGAGTAACAGGGCTGGAGGTGCCTGGTTTTGAATGGAGTCTGTGTTTCTGTAGTGGATATGGATGGGTGAGGTGTCTCTAATGTCTGCTACGGGCTGTGCTCCCTAGCTAAAAGTTATGTCTGGATTGGGGACCTTGGGGATTTTAAATGTCCCTTCTCAGTCTGAGCCGTGCAGCTCAGGGAGCAGCTCATGCAGTGACCAGTCCTCCCATGGCATCTATTACCTGGGAAAACCTGGATGGAGCCAAGATGTAAGAGCCCATTAATTTTAATTACCAGAAAAGCACCTCCCTTTGGAGCAGGACTCAGTGCCGATGTGGGCAAACCTGATGGCATTCCATGGCATTCAGAGAGGTTCCCTCTGGTTAAAGGATACCTGTCAAAGGCTGCATGAAGCCAAGCTGTGACCACACTTGGGGAGAAGGATGCTCCCCGTGACTTGTTGTGAGTCACTTTGAATCACCTGCCTCCACTTGCTGCTGCTGATTTACTACCCAGAGAGAATTCGGGATTATCAGCTGCTCATTCAAATTTTTCCCCTCTTAGAAGCCAGTATGAAAAATATCCAGACTAGAGGGTCCTATGGCAGAAGTGGGTCCTACAGCATCTGTCTCTCTGGCTCTTCACTCTTTGCTAGGACTATTATCAATGCTGGTGAGTTGAGAACTTGAGATCTTCCTCCACCTTCCTGGTGTTTGTTTCCCCAGTTTGATTCTGCAGCTTTTCAGACAAATGCATTTATGCCTTGCTTCCCCACCGAGTGACATCTTTCAGGATATGTTTTCTGAGGGTCGGAGCAGGGCAACCTCCGAGAGAAAAGCATGATGCTTCTGAGATAAATAAAGCGCTCAGAGCAAAACCTCCTGGGGGGAGACAAGGGCGACATGAATTTCTCTCAAGGCTTGGGGGATGGTTTAGTGTTTCTAGGAACAACTGGCTTGTGTTTGCACTGACAATCATTAAATCGTGGGATGAAGTTCAACAAATTGAAGGTCAGGTTGTCTGGGATGGGAAGAGCTCCAGAAATTTCCAGTGATATATTTATATTTTTAAGCATTTGCCCATGACCGTCTCATGCAGGTCTTCCCCACTCAGCTTAATGTCTGTGCCCAACCCGGCCTTGGGAGAAAGAAATCCATCCATTCAGGTCGTTTTGGATAATTAGGGAGAGCAAAATAAACAAGCCCAGACACTTTTAGCTGTCCTGGTTGCTCCATTGCTCACTACAAGAAAACCACTGAAGTGCTGGAACGTGTCCAGGGAAGGGCAGCGAGGCTGGTCAAGGGTCTGGGGCACAAGTCTGATGAGGAGTAGCTGAGGGAACTGGGGCTGTTTAGCCTGGAGAGGAGAAGGGTCAAGGAAGACCTTATCACTCTCTACACCTACCTGAAAGGAGGTTGTAGGCAGGTGGGGGTCGGTCTCTTCTCCCAAGTACCAAGCAATAGGACAAGAGGAAATGGCCTCAAGTTGCACCAGGAGAGGTTTGAATTGGATATCAGGAAAAATTTCTTCACCGAAAGGGTGGTCAAGCACTGGACCAGGCTGCCCAGGGAAGTGGGGGAGTCTCCATCCCTGGAGGTATTTAAAAGACATGTATATGTGGTGCTTAGGGACATGGTTTAGTGATGGACTTGGCAGTGCTGGGTTAATGGTTGGACTCTATGATCTTAATGGTGCTTTCCAACCTAAACAATCCCATGGATCTGCTCCCATGACCCTTCTTTGTGCTGTTACTCATTGGCCAAGCACAGGCGAAAAGGCAAAATAAAGCCAGTGCTCCTGTTTTTTACCCTGATGGAGGTTATATATTGAAACCTTGTAATTTCTCTCTCTGCTGGTGGATAGCGTCTGCTCATGATGACACTAAAGCTGCCCAAGGTCCTAAACAACAGCATTTTCCTCCAGCTCTGTGTGTGAACATCCTAAGGAAGAGCCCAGCCACCCCGCCCAGCACCTGGCTCCCCAGGGGCTGCTGGAGAGCAGCACTGACATCCAGTTACTTACTTTAGTTACCCTGGAGGATAAATGGAAGTGGTGCTGCCAGGTTTAATAACCCCTCATGCCCCACCAGCCGCTTCATGGGACACAGACCTTGTTAACATGCAAAATAATGTAAAGATGCAGGTGGGGTTCTGGCTGGTTAACCAGGAGATGCTTCAGTGAGAATTATCCAATTAAATCTCCATCTCTCCCTGGCTTTCATGCTTTTATTTCCCCCCTATTGTAGTGACATTATCAACCAAAGCAATAGACACAAGTCCTAATCGAGTGCTGTCCACATTAAGCAATCACCGCAGGCATCGGGTATGCCTGCACGTCCCTGCAGTGCTCGCCTGGGTCTCTGGGGTACCACTCTGGGGCTGCGGGGAGGCAAGGAAAGCTAACCAAAACCTAAATATATACACCGGCATGCACCGCGTAGTCTCAGGAGGGGCTGACCAGTGTTTTTTTCTGTCTTCCTGATAGCACGGTTCCCTCTTTATTCAGCCCATCCTTTTCTCTTTTGCCACCACCCCATAAACAAGTCCGAGCACAGCACAAACAGGGGCTGCTGCTCTCCTTAAGTGCAGATGCTAAACCCTGCTCTTCCAAAAGAAAAAAAAAATAAACAACAAACAAAACCCAAACCCAAACGCAAACAAAAAAGAATTTTAAAAAAGGGCTAATACCTTTCCAGTCCTGCCTTGCAGCGAGAGCCATGGCCAGCACAGCACCAGGGTCTGGCCTCAGCCCGTCCCTGGAAAAGGCTTGTCCCTGCAGAGCTCTTCCCAGTGCGCCTGGCTGGGTGCAGGAGGAGCTGGCAGGGTCACACGACCTGGTTGCTGCATGACTTCTGTGGAGCCCCTCAGCCCCAAGTGTTTCCAATAACTGCCTGTCTTGACAACTACTTTTCTCCAAGCATTTCCACTGTATTTTTATTGAGAGCTTTCTGGTGAAATAAGAGCAAAAGAAATAAGAGCAATAGCAGCAGTTACCAGAGCCCCTGGAGCTAAAAAAATACAGCTTTGGAGTAAAGATTAGGTTCATTTTATTAGATGTACTACCTGTTTGCCGACAAAACACAGATTTCAGATGTGAAGCTGAAAAGTTTAAACAAGTTAACTCTTTTCTCACCCATCTGCTGAAGTAATGGTGTCTGGTGATGTGCCCGGGCAGCTGTGTGGTGGTGGGATGGCAGGTCCTGCAAGAGTGGGCTCGGTGACACAAAGCCGGGGCTGCTGTGCTGCCCCCAGGACTGAGCTCTGGGTGCAGGTGGTGTCTCTGTGTCCCTGCCCTGGCACTCGGTGGGGGTACAGATGCAGCCCACCAATGCATCCACAGAGGGGGCTGCAGGTGAAGCAGAAGTAGTAGAATCCACCTTCCCTGCCAGGAGCTGGGATCACAGCTTAAGCCTTTCCCCTGGAGACAAGGCTGGTGGCCAGGTGGGAGGGGGCTGCAGGAGCCTATCTCCTATGGGAGGGGACCCTGCTCTGCCTGGCCATCCCACGACAGCGGCCCATGCCATGGGATTTCCTCCTCCTTAGCTGTGTGTGTGATCACAGCAAGTCCCTCTCCACAGGAGCTGTGAGAGTGGCTAAAACCGAGCACAGCACTGAGGGGGACGACCCTCTTTCCTCTCCCCTGGCCTCCCCTCGCACCGGTGCAGCCATGCTGCCTGTGTCCTGCTGGGCACCGAACGTGGCTGGTAAAAGCAGCAGTGAAGGAAATCACATCAACCGCCCCAGCCAAGGCGATAATTTGTTTCTGTGAGGCCATCTGACACCCAGCAAGAGCTTGGTCAGGGTGCCCAGCGGGAGACCTGGGGTCCACAGAGGTGGAGATTGCCATCATGCCGTGGGCTTTTCCCTCCATATCACCTCCTGAGCCCTCCCAGGAAGGTTTGCACCCCTTCATCCTGCCAGGAGGGCCTGAGCCCTGATGGATGCTAGAGTCAAACCAAACCATGCCAAAGCAACCTGGTGCCGAAGCATCCCAGCCTCTGGCATTGCCTCTCACCCCTACTCTGTGCACTTTTACTTTGTGAACAGAGGAGATTGGCAGCAGAGGGGAGGCAACTCCCTTGCCCAAGAGTCAGAGCAGGCTAGGCACCCTGAGATCTTTTTCCATCCCTGGGAAAAGAGAGATGCTGCTGGCTGAACACCCCAGGATCCCATGCCCACTAGACATCGTAGGAAACTGAGCATCTGCACTCAGACAGCCCTGGTGTGGACCAGTGTTTTAAGCACCAGGTGATGTTACCCTGCTCCCAGCAAGCAGCCTGGACATCTCAGTTGCACCAGCGAAACGGGAGGTGACCAGCAGAAATACTGGTTCCCACCCAAGTTTCACCCCAGCATGATTTGTTTATCCCATGCAGAAACCTAAAGTGTGTTTTGTTTGGGTTTTGGTTTTAGTGGGTTTTTTTTGTGTGTGTGTGTGTGGTTTTGTTTGTTTGTGGGTTATTATTTTTTTGTTGTTGTTGTTTTTTGTTTGTTTGGGTTTTTTTGGCCAGCATGTCACAAGAATGAGGCATGTGAGAAGTATGGAGCAAAGAGCTTACCCAGGCAGTTAACAGAGCCAGGCTCAGGGGCTATGTTGAAACAGGATTCTCCTCGATGGCTGGATGGGCAGGGAAGATGGAGCTTTTGGGGTGGGCAGCTCATTCTGAGTAATTTTGAGCTCATTTGGCCATGATGGAAGCTGAACACCACTGGGTGCATAGCTTGGGTTTGCCTTCTGACAAGAAAACAAAATTAAAGAGAGAAAACTCAGTCAAAGGGCTGGGGAAATGGAAGGAGAAAGCAGGATTCAGAAGTATAGCAGACACCTTTGGCATATGCTTTTTTTCCTACCTGCCTGGATGTGGGTGGAAGGAAAGCTTCTTCCCTCCCTGAGAAAGAGAAGACCTTTGCTTTCTCTGTCTGTGTCTTTGAAATCACCCTTCCAAGGACAGCAAGTGCTGAAGGTAAGGCTGTGCCATCTTCAGCAGCTTGCATGACAGCTCAGAGCCGTGCCGGGGGGGCTGGTGAGTGCTGGCGAGCCATGCTGCTCCCCAGACCTCCTTCCTTCTGGAGGGAAAACCACGCCAAGCCCAAGGCAGAGAGCATCCTCGCTGTCCTGAGGAGGAGCTGGGACACTCTCCTGCTGCAAAACTGTCTGCCAGGGTATTTCAGTGGCCCTCCTGCTGCCTATCCAGCTGGGAAGGCAAGGGCAGGGTATGCCAAGGAGCCTGCCGCAGACTGCAAGCGGACCAGCAGGCGTGTTGGCAGGTCCTCTGCCATCAGCCCATCTCACTTTGGTACCCCAGACTGCTAGGTGCTGAGGCCATCCACAGGACCTAGGTTGTACCCAGCAAGCTGACTTTGCACAGGATGAGATGACAGGGAGCCCTCCGGGGTGCAGAAAGATGGTACTTGCCATCTGACAGCAAGTTTGTCCCTGATTTTAGAAGCTAGTGACCCACATCTCCCAGGTCTGCCAGGCACATACACAACCGACCAAAGGTAAAGGCATATACCTAAAGCAGAGATACATTTTGGCATACTTTTTGAAGAGCAAATGGGGCAATATTTGCTAGACATAAGGCAAGGAGGGGAGTGTCCGCCATACAGCATTCACATTATACACGGGTGTTTACCTTGCTTCAGGATCCTCATTTCTTTATCCTGGTCAGGTAAGCACTGGAAACAGTCACCTTCCCACGCTTGTAATTAAACCCTGTGACTTTTGTTCTAACACATACATGCATGTGTGCATGCATACATTCCCAGACACTGGTTCTTTCTCTCATCTTTAAGAGCTATCCCAAAACATCATTTTTTGCTCCAGATCAGTGATGCAGATGTTCACTGAGTAGCTGGTTATTTCCATGACAACAGAGTTTGTACTCCTCCTCCCCCCCCTTCCCCAGATGAAGAAAGGGGGGAAAAAATTAAAAATAAGCAATTTTAATAATGTCACGAAAAGCAGACAGGGGTATAAAAATCCATTAAAAGCTGGAGTAGTCCTCTCAATGGGAAGTGCTCCAACTCCTTCCCTTTCTGTTGCTCATGCTCTCCTCAACCCCCTGAAAGGTAACCTTTAAAACACACTCAGCAGTGTGGTACTTAAACCTCTGGCATTTACCTTCATTTCACTCTAGCTTTTATTTCTTTTGAGGGGAGAAGGGCTTTTATATTGTAAGAGGACAAGTTGTTTTTTTCCTTCCCCTTGGCTTGATTATTTTTCCCCTCCTGTGCACGTGGTTTCTCCCTACCTCCCCGCTCTTGCTTTGTGGTCACCACCATCCATGCACACAGCCCCAGGGTGCCTGGACCCTAGCGCCCATGGCTGTAGGGAGAGCAAGAGGGAGAGCCAGCCTAGCATCCAAACCCAACACACACATCCAGAACACCCCAAGCTAACATTTTAACATCTTAAATGCAGGACAAAGGTGAGACAGATGATGCTGGAAAGGGAGCAGTGGCCTGGGGTCCCCAGTGGGCTGCAGGAGGTGACCCATGCCAAGAAGGCTGGGCTCCACAGGAGAGATGCTCAAGCCACAGCAGCTTTTTGGGGCTTTCCTTTTTACAGCAGTGTGCATGCATGCCTCAAAGTCCCATAGAAAAGAAAAATCTGCAAACTCTCCTTAATATTCCTCCCCTTCAGCACCTCTGTCCACAAAGTAATCCTTCCTGACAAGGTACCTGCCAAATACCTGTCTTCAATGTGGTCTCAGAGAAACGCCACTTCTCTTGCTCCTCTCATCCATCTGTAACAAAAAGCTTGATGCTTGGATGTGGCACTGAATACAATGCTGCCTTGCAATCAGGGCTTTGCTTTAGGGTCCCCCTTGTAGTCTCCTATTTTTTTGGCCCATTAAGACCTGATAAGAACTAGACCCAGGAAGCTATCCAGCAGTAAATGCTTTGCGATGACTTTAGTACAGTCCTGTGAATCCTGGCATGGGCTTTTATGTCTCTTACTGAAGGATATCTACATGTGCCAGTCACACCTGATCTTGATTTCATCACCGGCTGCTTACTACATTTGCTTTTTCTCCCACTGAAGACCCTGCTTCAGGAGTCATGTGATTAGCAGAGCATCTCTGTTCTCATTACAAAAGAAAATCTCGTATTTTCTAGGTTGGAGGAGAGCTTTAAAGCATGACCTAATTGTTCCTGGACACCTGCAGACAAAGAAAGAGCCCAAACTATATTAATAAAAGGAAACTTGCCCATTTTTTCAAAACCATTCATTAATTTCAAGTGTGGCCCAGGAACAGAGACATGAATTATTCTTTCTTTCTAACCCAGCAGCACCTGTTATCTTGGGCTGACTCCATGCAATGTCTTGCACAGCAGGAAACCTGAGCAGCCCCAGCTCCCACACAGGCATCCCATACACCTAGGAGGGATGGGGGAAAGGTTCTTCCACCCCATAGCTGCACCTGGGAGATAGAAGCATTCCAAGGGTGACAAGGATACTCAAAAGCTACTCACCCTTCCCAGCCTTGTTTCTGCACCAGAGTTATGCCCTGGACTTCTCCTGCCTTACAGCCCAGGCAAAGGGACGTGGTTAAGAACAATAACATCAATGAAAAGGTATGGGTGTATATTTGCTGGGTCCTGATGGAGTCTCCTCCCCCCCCCCCTTTTTTTTGTCCCCATCTGCCCACATCTCCTGATGTTAAGCAACAGTGGCCATGCTCAGGTGATGTAGAGTTTATATTAGGTATCACTGATTATTTTTAACCTCTGAGGAGCTCAGGTGGCTGATGCTGTCATCTCTTAAGTGTCAGGCCTCCTGGGAAAGTAACTGGGGCTAACCCAGGTTTACAGCAGCAAGAGCCTGTTGGAAGACCCTGACTGGCATCAGCCCTGCAGTTAGCAAGAGAGGCTCAGACCGTGTGGATCCTAGAAAAGGCAAGATGAGGACAGCACGCAGAGCAAGGCTGGTGTCTCTACATCACCACCTCCAAACACTTTCAGGCAGTGCCCGTACCACCCAGACTTCTCCACTAATCAGGGCACCAATTCCTGCAAATGAGCAACTTCACAAGTTCCACTGAAGACGTGCTTTACCTCCCAGAGACACATTTGCTCTTTTATCCACTCCTACACCACAAGCAACACAGAACAGATTTGCAAAGCAGCTTTCAACTCTTTTTCATGCGCCCCAAATTTTCTGAGAGCAAGTTCCTACACTCTTTGGCCTGCAAACCTTTTCTGAACTGGCAACAGTCAGGTACCTTAACCCAGAGTTAGTAGTGATGCTTCCCTCCTCCTGCAGCTGACAGGCTCATGGAGCAGCCCCAGAATCTCCATCTCCTGTGACCACCATCAAGTATAAGGTCTCCTCAACTCATATTGAACAGTGATTCACTAGTTTTTCCAGTGTAACCTGGACCTGATGGAGCCAAACATTTGAGTTAATGAGTAAAGGCTTGGGGTTGGTGTTCTTGGGGGTGGGGTGGGGGCTTATGGGGGTTTTGCTTTTTAGGGGAGTGATACTCCTGGTTGGTAAAGATCAAATTTTGACCTGTTTGTGGCTCTGAATTAAAATAAGTCATCATAAAATGATCCATGCATCAGTCCACTCTGGGCTCTGACCAGCTTCAGGTACCAGCTGGTTTCCAGACTGCCGCTCTCTCTGGCTCAGGCCCAAAGATATATGGCAAACAATCAGCACTACAAATGGTCATGAAGAAAACAAGGCTCGCTAACTAATTGCAACAGATTAAAACACACTGAAACAAGTAAAACAAAATTATGCAGATCAGCCATCTCACAGCTGCTATGTGATGGACTTCTCTGCAGTTCTGCAGGTTGGACAGGGCAGACAAGCTTCCTGGTGAATGAGATTTCCTTGGGACACAATGCTGGTTCAAAGGGCTGTGCCATGTCTTGGGCTAGAACCAAATTAGATGCCTTCAGAAACCCTGCAGAGGAAAGATCATGGTCCCAATCCATCCCCTAGCCAGGCAGGCAAGTGCAAGAAGGACAAGCTGAGGTTTCTGGGTCTTGAATCAAAGAGAACAGGG
Organism: Falco naumanni; assembly: GCF_017639655.2. NCBI lineage: Eukaryota > Metazoa > Chordata > Aves > Falconiformes > Falconidae > Falco > Falco naumanni. Next base: position 34,237,604 of record NC_054062.1, on the reverse strand, counting down.
CCACAATGGAGTCATGAGCAGAAGAAAAGAAAAATCATCAGAGATGCTCTTCTCAGCAAAAGTGCCCAGGACAGCCAGGTGAACTAGATGACAAATCAACCTGACTCAGTCATTTTTGCTGATCACCCAATCAGGGGAAACAGGATTTGAGCTGGATTTAGATGGTGCATCTTCTGGCCCTCCGGGCCAGGAGACAGTTTCATTCAAAGAAAGGAAACAAGAAGTACAAAGGTATGAAATTACCTGAAGGTTTTGTCTGAGTGTGATGGAATGGGGCTTTGGTGGCACTGGAGAGGAAGAAAAAAATGATAACAAGAGAAAATTTTGACTCTTCAGTGTTTGCAGAGATTAAATTGGAGCCTTCTGGACTGATCCATCGATTGCATTTCACTTCCACAAATAGTCGTGTGGCAGTACAAATTACAGAGGACGCAGAGTGCACATTTTTCAGCCATCCAGCAATTCACTCACTTATCAGCAAGGATCTCCTTAGAGCCAGCCACGACAGTTGGGCAGAAGGCTGGGATCTATTGGAATTCAATCCAAGGGAAAAGGCAGAAGTGGCTTCCTTCCTTTGTGCATGGCACAGCTGAGGATCTCTAATGTGTTGTCAATGTGTCATTTCAAAACACTCGGGTACATGCCTAGCAGTGCATCAAGATGAACCTGGGCATACAGCAGCTCCTTAGTCCTGAGTATTTCCATTTCTAAAGAGCCCACTCACCATTCCCCTAACTCCTCAGAGGACATATAATATATGGCTGCATTTTTAATTCAAGACAAGACATAGCAGAAACACAAGAGGCTCTAAGACAAGTAATAGAAACCAGCACAGACAAGGAGAGATTGATGGGTCAGGGACTGGCAGTTTCAGAAGCCAGCTGAGTGAGAAGGCCATAATAGAGCACAGACATAACGAATGGTCCTGGGAAGGTATTTTCCCTTTCTCACAGCATGAAAACATGGGGGAGTGAGAGGCTGATTTAAATTTTAAAGGGAAAAGATCTCTTTTTTGAGGGTGGTGGTACTGATTTACTGCTGGAACTCTCTGCCTCAGGGTGCAGTGCCCTATGACACTCCAACCTTGATGGCTTCATGTGCGGACCTCTTGCCAGCTCTAGCATGACTGCCATACCTTGCTAACTCCTGGAGTTGCACAGGTATTAAATGCAAAGATTAACAGAGAGGAGATGTTGGGAGGATGGTGGGGAGAGGAGGAACAGCTGAATTTTTTAAGATGCACCACGCTCTTTGGTGAAGCATCTCTCCAGTGCTTAACTAGGGCCTGAGCAATTTGGGGGGGTCTGGCTGGAAGGGTCCTGCCCACGGCATTCAGGCTTAGAGGCAGTAACAGAGGCTGTGTGGTATGAAATGGCTGCAAAGGAACTTGCCCAGAAATATAAAAATCAGCAAATATCTCCAAACATTGACTTCTGCCAATATATACATATACAATCAGCCAACAGGAATAATAACTGGCATAGCTACTGCTATACAAGCTGGTATCCAGACAAGGCCTTCCCTGCCAGGACTTGTGGTGCAAACTTCACCTTGCATTTGTGCTGGCAAAGTCTTCTCATGGCCAGTTTTCTCTTCTCCCTTTGATCAGTGGGCTTCTCCCACCATTACCTGCAAACGATGTGCTGCTGGAGATCCTCACTGGTACCTGTCCTGGAGCTGCCCACCACCACCCCAAGCCACTTTCAGAGATATCTTTTCTGGTTTTGCAGGTGAACTTCTGACACAGCACTAACATCTTGTTTTTCCTCCTTCGAAACTGCAAAGCCAGATTTCGAGTGAAAGCAGGGAAGGTGTTTTACTGTAAAAGGTGTCAGGCAGGGTAATGAGGCACTGTGGGAAGTGTCCTCGCAGATGTTACTAGGGTCACCTTACCATTTCTTTTTATCATTGCTAATATTTAATTTCACCTATTTCTAAGAGCTGTTAGCATCCTGGAAAGCCTCGGCCACGTGTGGAAAACCCAGTCATTCTCCAAACAGCAGAGAGCAGTGACAACTGTTCAGAGGGATAGGACCTTTCCAGTGAAGGCCAAAGGATGGATCACCCTGTTGTCAAGAGGGGAAGGATCACAAACAGACAATGAAAGTGTGTTGACCACATAACACAGTCTACCTGTTTGCACACTTTCCTCCTAAGGGGACAGATTTAAAGGCCTTTCAAAGGAGAGGCAAAGTCTATTAGTGTTATTGCCATTATATTAGCATCAATGACACAAGCTTTTAACCTTCACCCAAAGAAGCAGAAGATATCTATGGTACCAACTAAGATTTAATAAACGGAAAATAATTTCTAGCAGCTTAAATCACCTATTAAACACAGGCAATCTACTTCCGCTTCCTGGATGCCAAAACTTAGCACAAGACAGCAGTGAAACACGAGCTTTGCACGAACCCATGTAACTGGTGATACTGAGGCTGAAGGTATATTTTGACTGAGCAGAAGGGGCTGGGTGTCTTTCTCTGGCATTGTTCAGGTCCAGGCTCTGGAGGGATCACCAGGGGATGGGGGCTTCAGTGAAAAATCAGCTTTCTTTTTTCTTTCCATCACATTTGTCCAGAAGGGCTGGGAGAGCACAATAGATGGACAGGATAAGGGAGCCTTCTGTTATTTCCACTTTAAACTCAATTTCCTTTCCTTTCTAATTAGAGCAGCAGGCATGTTTTAACAACTGATTATCTCTCCTGGGTAGTTATATGTATCCTTCTTGGCTACTTCTTCCAGTTTCTCCAAACAAAGCTCTGCTGTGTTTGTAACATAGAAAAAGGGAATGAGGCAGAGCACAGGTGGTTTGGAAAATGCTCTGCCAGAAATCAGGACCAAAGTTTCCTTCTTCATTCCTAAAGGTGAAAACCAGAAGGTGTGCACACAGCTCTGCTGGGGGAGTGGGAGGGAAGAGCATCAGAAAGCATAACCTCCTGCCAGTATTGGTAGCAGAGCAGGGACGTCAGCAAATTATTATTAAGGGCTATCTGAAAAAACACCCCACAACCCTCTGTGACAGGCACTCAATTCTCACAGCCATGCTACAGCTGCTGTACCTCCTACCTGTGCATCCAACAGTGCTCAGGCAACACAGCTTCTCCCAGCAGCTCTGGGGGCCCCAAGCACCCACATCTGACATCTCCAATCCACCAGATGCCAAGGCCAACAGCAGCATCCGCAAGCCTCCTTTAAAGCTGATCATAGGGCTAGGATGCAGCTGAAGGGGTCACAGCCCAGGTCTGGCTAAAAGCTCTGCAGGTGGACGTGGTTATCGCTAACAGGCAACAGAAAGGCAGGGACGGAGTGTCACTGGTGCCTCTCTTCAGCACCTGGCTGTTTTCCCCCAATTAGCCAGGCTGGCTGCAGCTGATCCACCCGATATACTGTCTCCAAGAGCAGCAAGTCCTGCCAAGGGTTAAACACTGTCATTCCTTGCCTCCAAATTCAGCTCCTCACAGTAATTTCTTTGTTGTTTTTCTGGGATGTGTCATGCTTCTACTTGGCTTGCTTCTCCAACTGCGGGTGTGAGCGCTCGGCTCCTGCTGGAAAGTTGTGTTCCAGGGAAAGGGCAACGGACTGACACTGGAAAGTGGGTACTGAGACCCCCACCCTGACACCCCTGCCTTGGTATGGTGTGTCAAGGGCATAGCATGACCAAACCCCGGCTCACAGACCTGCACTTGCTTTGCACGTGGGGAGCAGGGCTTGGCAGGGGACCGCGGCCCTGTGCCGAGTGGCAGCTCACCGAGTCGGTCCCCTGTCAATGTGCCACTCTGGCTGGCATGATGGAGCAGCGGCACTGCAAGCAGCACCCAAGCTTGCCAGCCTCCTGGCATCTCATTACATGTGTTTTTCCTCAAAGCTTTTAATTCTTCTTACTTTATTTTTCTCCCCTCTGAATAAACTCATTTGGGCAAAAATGACTCAGGCTGCAGAACTGAGCATCCAGCTCTCTCCTATGCCCAGGGCTGCCCCAATCCCTCTGCTGCCAGCGAAGGGCTGGGAAGCCACAAAGTCCCTCTTTCCGCCCTTCTTCCGTGCTGGCAGCTGATTCCCAGACCTAAGACGTAGTTTGTTTTCCCTTTTCCATGACCTCACCCCCGTTTCTCTTGGCACTGCCTCTCCTCTCGCCCAAGGGCACACGCCAGCCGCTGGCAGCACCCAGGGGTGTGTGTGTTTTTTCAGGAGAAGGGGTTTTTGGCACAAAACAAGGGTCTGCACCCAGGGATGTGCCGCTATTGCAGACACTTCATGTTGCCAGGATGACACTTTAAATATTCCCGTCCTTTTCATCACTGGGACCCAGATGGAAGTTCACAGGCTGTCATCCACCCATCCCACAGTAAACACGCGGCCATGGAGAGAAAAGAGCAGGAAAATGAAAAGCAATGTAAATAACACCATTCCTAACTGAACCATTTTTTCCCCTCCAAAGTCCTGAACTGGTGCTTAAATTTCCTGCATCCCATAAAAACTCATTAAACAGTTTCAGTGCGACAACAGCGGTCATCTTGGTGGCATTTTCCTCCTTCAAAATGGGATGCGACAGCTTAGTGTTAATAAGTCCAAGAGGAATACTTATAAAATAAGATGGTGTGACATTGTATTGTTAAAATAGCAGGTGAGCCGGCCCATTTGGAGAGCTTAATGGCCCCACATTTTAAAAATATCTGTGCTACATTTTGCCCAACAGGTAATAAATCTGCAGCAGATATGGATTTTCCTGCCTGGGTGCTGCACTGAGCTCCAGCTCGGTCTCTGCACCCTGGGGGGATCTCGACACCTGCACAAAACCCTCCTGCTTTCCCTGCCCGGCACCTTTGCTGCCGTGTTTTGGGGGTGGTGGCTGCAAGGACAGTATCTCATGTGTGGTTGTGCAAAGGTGATTTTGGTGGAGGCAGCGGTCATCCCCATCCCCATCTAGGGGGTATTGCCCTGCTGATGGATACTCCTTCTTCCCGAGTGTCTCCTTCGCTGGGGACAAACTTTTGGGGGATTAGCCAGGGCAAAGCTGCTCCCACCCAGGTCTCCTCTGCCCCAGTGACCTTCCTGTGCTTGATGCCAAAACCTCCTCCCGTGCAGATCCAGGGATGTACTGAAAACAGTCACCTCCGACAACAGCCAAACACGGTTCAGAGGAAGGACCCCGTGCTGTGAACTGAATATATAACCTGATGCTGCCGCATCCTGGGGCAGCACTCAGTCCCCTGCCGATCCTCCACTCTCCACCTTGGCAGGGGTACTGGTGCCATCTCAGCAAGAGGATCCCATCACAAAACAGCTGCAAGTTTACTCCCTCCCACAGCACCAACGCTGCCCAGAGGCACCAGGAGCCGTTTTCATGGTGGGGATAAACAGATGCCACTGCTGGAAGTGGGAAATGGGAGCTCTCCTTGCATCCAGACATGCTGATAACACAGATCGGAGATCTTGGGGGGAGATCGGTTATTTTATTTTTATTTTTTACCTTGCACTATTTGCAAGAACTTAACGCACAGCATGAAATCTTCCAACTGACAAGTGAAATTTAGTTAGCAGAGCTTCTATTATTCCCAATTTATTACTCCACTGGAGAGTTGTGCAGGCTTAAGGGCTGGAAAAAGGAAAACACAGGCACGCACACACGCACCAACAGAAGCCAGCAAACCAAACCCAAGGCTCCCACTGAATTATGACTCACAATTTATAAACCATTACGTGCAATGGATTTCAACTATATTTATTGCAATACGACTGCTAGCAGTTCAAAAATCAATTTGGTAAATGTGGAGGGAAAGGGCGAAATTATTAATACGTTTTATATAAACGCCGTAGCTTATCCTTTCCCTGGTAAATAACTGCAAGCCCTCTACTCGCTACAGGCAAGTTTACCATAAGGGATGGGATTTGCCCCAGGGTGCCCAGCACAAGGTGTTGGGAACGGGGAGGAGAAATGCACATGCTATAAAGGCAAGGTGCCATAACAGAAGAAGATGGAGGAGTGTTGGGGTAGGTGTGGAGATTACTTTTTTGGTGAATTGTTGAGGCAGGGAAGGGTCAGCTGGGATGAGGCAAAATGCATGTACATGCAACATCTGTGAAAGTGGACAAGTTTGAGGTTAAGGATGTGGGAGAAATGCTTTACAAATCCCAGCTCCAGCTGACGGGTGAGATGCCTCACCCCAGTTGGGTGGATAAAGAAAAAAGTGGTGGGTATGACCCCCTCCAGCTGCCTGGCTATCACCCAGAGGTCTGTTTCCCTGCCTCCATAGGGAGGTGTTCAGGTGGAGAAGACCTGGCATGACAGTAATCTGGCACATTAGGAGAAGCAGTTGCTCTTCATGATGCTCTGTGCCGCAGCACACTTGACCTGCTGTATCTAACCTGAGCTGCTTGAACACCTGAGTGGCTTTACCCCAACGCTAGTCCATGTCCAGGGCTGGTTTGAAGGAAGCTTGGCTTTCTTCTGCCTGACTGAGAGCAGTGGTAGTGCTGGGAGTCCAGGCAGATCCAGCACATGCCGTTAGGAAGCAATGAGACCAGAGATGCCCATGGAGCCACCTGGAATGGGGACAGGGAGGCACATGTATGGTGAGAGAATAGGAACACTGGGGTCACCTGCTACCCTGGCGCCACATCCAAAGTACAGCTGCAGAGAAGCAGACTGCAAATTTACAGAAAAGGCTTTGCCTGGCATTGTCAAGCAGTAAGATGTTGCTTCAAAATGTAAGATTGGGGAAAACAAAAGAAAACCAACACCCACCCTTGGTTAAGAGGTCCCATCTTCTAAGCTGGAGCACAGACAGGCGTGGCGATTACCTCCTCCACGTACCCAACCAAAGGCCACGTGTTTCTCAGCACTGCACAGCAGTCATAAAGAGGCCAAAAGCTACGATATGTGAGAAAAGACAAGCTCATGGCCACGATGAAGGTCCCTAAAAGGTGACATTGTCAGAAGGCCTGGAGAAGTAGGCTGCATCATCAAGGCAAGCAAATAATGCACAGACAAGGCACCCCAGGCAAGGGCTGGCAGCAATTCTCCGTACATGGGAACCAAGCAGTGACCAGGAAGGACCGCCATGTGGGAAGGGAGAAGATTCAATTTATACACAGGGAAGCGATGGGTGGAGACACCATCCTGTATCTGCACATCTTGCTTAGTGCTTTGGGAATCACAAGCCCAACTTTTTCATGAAAGCTCTGGAAAGATGTACGTAAGGTGGTGGCTGGTGTGTGTGTCTTTGAGCACCCTAGCTGTGGGAAATTGGGGCATCTGCTGTTAAAGGTTGGATGATACTGGCTTTTCCATTTTGGTGATCTGCAACCATATGGTGCACTCCAAACGAGAGGGTTTCTTCTCCAAATTAAGAAATGGAATGAGAAAACATGAGATTAGATGAGAAGCAGAGGGATGTTCTACACGTCTTTAATGATGACCTTTTTCGAAGTTTCTTCTGTAATGTTGGGAAGGAAACTTGCTTCTATTAAAAAACGGGTTTCTCATACGTTCCCGTGATTCCTGATGCTGGCACTTTAAATTACTCACTGCAAAGAGACACCACGAAAATAGCGATACCAGGACTGAATATCCTTTGGGCAAATGTTGCAAATGCTGCCTGATGTGTTCATGTTAAAAAAATCATTCCTCTCCTTGGCACCTCTCCTCTGGCTGATCTTATGTAAAACATCTAACTAAGGAGAATTTCCCAGGCCTCGACAGAGGCCCGTCAGTGGGGCAGATCGAACCAGCAAGTTCACAGGTAATTATTTATGTGTGAACTCAATACAGCAAGATTAAATCTGAACTATGTTCTCTGCCAGGGTCTATTTTCCCTTGGAGTGATGTGTTACACAAGGCTTAATTGCTCAGAGAGGCAAAGGTTTGAAATGCTCCAAAATTTGCTAATCCTGTGTGTCCCCCGTCTCTCTCCAGGATGCATCCCACTTCACTGACTTCTGGCATGTTTAGGAAGGGAAAGAAAATGCCTCGTGATTTATGTGACCAGCTGCTGCCAATCTGCACAGCTTGCTTATTGAATGCCATAAGCCCAAGAACAAATTTTGAAGTGCCGAATGATTTCCAATAACTGGTTTACCTGAGGACATCGTGGGTCGCAGCATGTTCACAGGTGGTTTGCGAGAGGCAAGAGAAGTTCAATTCACTTATCAAGCTATTTGCATGGAATTAGTTGCCAGGCTATATAGCTATACACATCACCCAGCAAAGTTTGGTGGTGGAGGTTTATCTGCATGACCCAAAGCCATCCTGGATTCAGCAAGATTTGTCCTTTTCTCCATGGGATGAATTGAAAGCAGAAATATCACAGTGGTCCTCAACCTGAATCCAGGTGTTTTGGCAGAGCCCATGGCTTGGGAATACTGTCAGAAGAGGATATTCTTCAAGCAGTAAAGAAGAGCGATTCTTCACGCAACAGAGGGTGTTGGAGCACAAGACTACAGCCTAAGGGATGCCATGGATGTGTGGGCTCCAGGAGATACTGGACAAGATCATGGGTAAGGCTCCACTACAGACTCTTAAATACACAGAAGTTGTATTTGTCTTCGGGTATCCCCAAGGAAAATGCCTGCCATGGGCTGACGGTGAGGTTTGCCTCCTCTTCCCCTGACAAGTGAGACCCAGCAGCAGCAACCAGGGTTTTGGGGAAGAGGAGACCCATAATTTCATCCCCCATGCAAACCTGGGGCAGGGTGGCGAATCACTCAAATCAGATTTTGGCTCTCAGAAAACACACCTGCTTCTTGGGATGAATATCGCCATCCCTGCCTGCTCCTGCCTGTGCAGCCCAGCACTGCCCATGCTGAAAATGTTTTCTTGGCCTTTGCAATGTGAGATTAACTGGTTTTACAGCAATTGTTACTCACCATTAAGCTTGAACTACTTGGAATCTGGGAGAGAAGCTGGGCTTCCCGGCGTATCTCCTCTCCTTGCTCTAACCCTTTCCAGTCTGCTGCTTCCTTATGGCCACCTTGCTTACGAGCCACTGGGATGACTTTTGCTTTGTAGAAAGCAGAGCCGGCTCCTTCGTGCCCAGAATAAGGAGGATCCACTGAGGTATGTGACTTTCTTGAAGAAAAAGGGAACATTGACTTCTCAGCATTGCAAACTTTTCCCTTGTACTCATTCCCATGCATGGAGAGAAGAACGTGGTTCATGGCCTTTGAGCTGCACAGAAGGAGCTGAGGCTGGGGCTGATGGGTGCCAGGAACATTTAGGTGCCCACCTGATGGGCAGCTGAGGTGCAACTTCAGCCAAGGAAGGGGACTTGTGAAGGACGGGCTTGCTCAGCTGAGGTACCCATGTCAAAACTGACCAGGCAGCTTCTGAGAAGGGGTGGAGGACTTTCAGCTCCTCTAGCTGCTCCTGACCCCTGTGGTCCACCACACTTGCATTCAGCAGTGGCTTGCTGAAAGAGCATTTGTTCAGCAAAGGTGGCAGGTGCTGAGAGTTTGTGCTCAGTCTCTGCAGGACTGAGTGTTGCACAGATGCCTGCCCACCCAGGCTCCCATCTAGCTACCTGCTTGGGCTGCCTTTCCAGTGCTCACGCGGTTGCATGCCTTGTTCCCCCTAGTTTTATGCACGCATTTTTCTATTGGTGCTGACAGACCCACCCAAGGGACACAACCAGAATTCACAGCTCCCCTTTGCCCTTCCCGTGCTTTCCCTTCACCCTCCCTCCATCCAGAGCGGTTTCAGCTCAGCACCAGGATGAGAAAAATGTGCCTTGTATAAGCCGTGACAGCTGATGACTTATGACATTTATCTTCCCTCCCGAGGAGGAAGGGAGAAGAGGCTCGTGGCTGGTTCCACCTAGGCTGCCAGGTTTCTCAATGCTGGGTTTAGCCCAGGGGTGACAGTCACATTTTCACAGGCCAATGCAGTGACGTGCTGCAAATGCTTTAACGAGGGGCTCCCTGAAATTTGGCTCCACATCTTTTTTACCCAGGTACAAGCATCACCTGGTAAGCACTTGGAGACCACAGAGGGATACAGGTTGCCGTTGTCCCACGGAAACAGTTTCGCTACAATGAATAAAACTCTTCCAGACCTATTTGTTTATCTGCCCCTTCCTGGAGGACATGATAGCACATGGTTGGAAAGATGGGTGGTATCTGTTGCACGGGGCTGGAGTGAGGCAGGCAAGCAAGACTCCAGAGAAAGCGTCGCTGGCAGGGGCTGGGTTTCCCAAGCAGAGATGTCTGCTGGGCACTAAGGAGCTGCCGCTCCTCCCTTCAGCTGCTCAAAACCAGACACAGAAGTGATGCGGGTCTTTTCTCAAGTACATTCAGCGCCGCAAGGTCAGGATGTTCTGATGGAGCAGAAGGTCCCTGGGGAGAATTTTGACAGCAGAGCACAGAAGGGTGCAGGATGCGACGTGACCTGCTTCAGTCCCAGGTGGAAAGCAGCACTTTTCCAGGGTGCCATGGGACTGGTCCCCATCACAGGCAGTAGAACTGCTCCCTGAATCACCTGGCATCAGATGTTTCTGCGGGGGGGTTAACACCCTGAAAGCACCAGGAATAAACTTCATTCCCAAGGACAAAAGGGAAAAGGCAGGAGGGTCCTCCTGTTTGCTCCAAGCTGAGGGGCTGTGCTGGAGAACAGGCCAACAGCACATACCATGGTAAAAGGCTACAAGGAAATTTGACCCTTTAAGGAGTTTTTTGACTTTCCTCCCCCTCCCCATGCCTACCTGCAAATGCCAACATTGTTGCTCTGCACCTTTCGTATCTCTGGTAATATGTTTGTGTAGGCTCACAGGGGGATGCAGTGAAGGTAGGGAGGAAAATCTGTTGGGTGTTACTAGGCAGCAAAATCACATCAGACTGGGATTCCCCAGAGAGCAAAACAGTTGGAGGTCAGGACCGCCTCTGTGGTGAGTACCGATGAGCCCTTCAGCTGAACCAGAAAGGCCTTTCTTACGTCCTTACAGGCTTTTTCCTGCTGCAAAGTGCAGTACTATTGGAAATGTGCCTTTATTTTTGTTTTACTGGTAATGTGTTTTGTTGCTATAAACTCCCGCCTCCCTCCATTGAGTTTTTAAATACTTCTGACATTCTCCAAAATCTGTTTTCTGGTTGTCTCTCTGGTTTCTTCCTGTTTCTGAAAACAATGAAGATTTAAACCAAGCAAACTAACTGACCTTCCCCTGACCGATTTTTCTCTGAGGCTTTCACCTGAATAATTCTCTGCCGGCTTCCCATCAGTGGCTGTACCAACAGCCACCACAGGTATTGATCAAGGACTGAGTCACTTTTGAACCAGCACAGACACTTGGAAAGAAAAAAAAAATAAAAAAAAAGTCCTCTAAAGGAAAATCTACCTAAGTACAAGAAAATAAGGAAAGAGAGGGCTAAAAGCATGTATTAAATGCAATACAATCTGGCTTTATAGAGAGCCCTTTGTAGGTAATTCCAAGTTGCCTTACACAAATTTAAAAATTATTAAAGGTAACACCTCCTTGAAAGAGCTATTCCATTTAGGGACGGTTATTCTTTTTTTATTCGTGGTATTAATGCAGTGCCTTAAAGACCTGTTCACAAGTCCTATTGTACTCCGTGGGATATTAGTGCAGAACAAGAAGATCCATAGCAGCCTTAGCACATCAACGCCAACTTTGACGGTAGCTGAAGGACCTGGCACCTCTGCCTCATGCACAGGGAAATAACCTTCACTGATGAAGGAAATAACAAGCCATGACACAGGGATGTGAAAATGAGGAGATTAGGACTGGTCACATCAGCTTGCCTGTTTTTATTCTTCCCCAAAAATATGCCTGTATGGCAACCATGGAAGAAAATACACTGGTCTAGATGGACCTTGATTTCACCCTGTAACAACTTTTAGAGGTGAAGCTGGTGTAAGAAGCTCCTATCACTGCCCTTTCCCCCTTACCTACTGCCTCTTCCCAGCCTCCATCAAGCTGTGTGAGTTTTTGTAGATTTGGGGTAGTGCTAGTGAAAACATTCAGGTGTGAAGGGTAAAACGCAGCCTTTATGGAGAGGCTCCAAAGAACCACTACCCGATTTGCCTTGCTGGGCACACAGCATAGCCCCTGCAAGCAGCAGGGTGACTTCCCGCTGGGCAGAGCCTTTGGGAAGGGGCTGCTAGATGGTGCTGGACAAGAACAGATCCGAGCTGCCTAAAAGTGGTGCAGGTGTGGGAAAAAGGAGAGGTCTCCTAATGGAGGGGCAGCAGCTAACATTTTATTTTTTGGTGGTGGTAGGTGCTTGTTTCTGTGCTTTAAAAAAAAAAAAAAAAGTCTATATTTAATTCAGCTCTAGGGGTAACATACCTTGGAAATGAAAATGTGATTGGTGAACTATTAAATATTGCCTTTCCATAATTCTGCGTCTGTTTATCTCTGATGCCTGCAGTTTTTCTCCTCTCTGTTCTCTTCCTGAAAGCATAATAGTGGCTTCGAGTTTTTATTACACAGTGCATCTGTTGCTACTTCTGTTCAAATCTCCCAAACAAATGCATTTCCCACAGATCATCAGTGCTACAAAAAAAAAAAAAAAAAAAAAAAAAAAAAAAGGGAGGCATCATCTGGGTAGCTGTTACCTTACCTGTGCCCTTTGCTTGTTGCTTGACAACAGGCCAGTACCTCTGATGCTCTCCCTGGTGAAGGAGAGCTTGTGCCGTGGGAGCCCAGGGTGCCCGGAGGAACAGTCCCATGGGTGCAGATGGGGAAGATGGGGAGCTGGGTCTTTTCCCTGATAACTTCCCCATGCAAAGGGTTGCTGTGTTTGACTGGCAGGACACCTCATTGGGAAATGAACGGCCAGGTCTCTGCCCACTGCCTCCTACCTGGATGGGGTCCTGCTCAGCCACCTCTCCTACTGGCACCCAGCCACCCACTGTCCTGGATCTGAAATAAAAAGGAGAGTTTCATTGCAAGCTGCTGACTGGGAAATCTCAGAGGGAATATTAGGGTGGGAGCTCCTCCAGTGGAGGAGTTTGCCCGTCCATTCAGCCCTGAAATTAAGATGTGTTCCTCCTGCAAAGCGGGATGGTGTGTGTCAGAGATGCCTGCCAGCTCTTTTCAGCAGAGCACGTAGGATCAAGATGAAAAGGGCCTTAAGGAAAGCATAGTCATGATGCTGGCAAAAATTTACCCCTTTTGTTTTACTCTCTCCTTCCAGACTGAACCCAGCAGGAGTACTGTCTCCAGCAACAGCCCAGCTTTGCCGTATTCAAGGAGTTTTGTTCCCCTCTTCCATGCCCATTGTTCTCCCCAGGGCTGATGTTCAAGCACAGTGGTACAACACTCCTGCCCCAGCACCCAAGTGAAGAAAAGGGCATCAAGGTGATGTCCAGCTGCTGAGGGTCCAAGAGGCGGAGGTGAATGCCATGCTGGGGACAAGGCACAAACAGCAAGCAAGATCAAATCCTCTGTTTTTTTTTTTTTTTTTTCCTTTTATGCCTCAGGCAGCATTAATTTCTGTGACTAGCAGAGGGAAATATTACCTGATTGCCTGTGTCTGCCTTTCTCACACCTGGCCTACCTCTTCTCCCTTCTCACCCATTGCAGTGCCATGAGTCAGTGTTTCCCCTGCAAGCAGAAGTGGGTGGCCAGCATAGGCAAAACCATCTTTTCAATGAGATGCTGTGAAGCCTGTGATTGGGCAGGGTGTGCTAATCCTGCTTGCTGCTGCTCCTCTGGCTCTATTATAATAATAAAAAAACCAATAATGGCATTTAGGATTTACATGCCCTTCCAATTTTCAGTGCAAAATATTGATAAGTGAATAACGCACCTGCCTTTTCCTTGAGGTGGCAGCGAGCTGGCCACCATCTGCATCCCAGCTGGCAGAGAGCTGACCCATGGTCCAAAGCCTTTTCTGTTCTGCAAGTGCCCAAAGCAGCACCAACAAAAAACTGGTGACCACTCCTCTCCACACAAGGCTGTTTCTTTTTCCATTTATTTACACCCTTGGTTTGTGTACAAGAGGCAGCCCTGGCCTGAGGTGCTCCCAGCCTAAATTCAGACGAAGTACAGTTGACAAAGTGATGGGTTGATAATGGGCCAAACCCAAGGAAAATCCTCTCCCCCTTGCATTTAAAATTAAGGTGTCGCACAAAAGCATTTACTTTCCCTGAAAGAAATAAAGATTTCTTTTTCACCTGTTAGGGTTTTAATTTAAAAAAAAAAAAAAAAAAAAAAAAAAAAGAGAGAGAAAAGCCTGCACACTGTGCTTGCTGTTTCTGAAGACCAAACCTCTGTGAGATGCCAGCACAGGTGGCATCTGGTGAGAGGACCAAAACATCACCTCCTCCACGACACCTGCAGCCCCAACACCATGCAGCTGGGTGCAGCCCAGAAGAGTATTTGACCTAACCTTCACACGGGCAACTTCACAGTTGACTGTACTAACCTCTTAAATCTCACCCTGCTTCAGCTCCACCAATAACAGAATCAGCACTGCATTAGACAGAAATTGGGAGGGTGCTGAGTAGACTCAGATACATTTGCTTTATGTGTGTTGAGCTCCTCCTTCTTCTTCCTTCAACTACCCTTGGTTTGGCAGGTGATGGCACACCACACCCTTGCTGCCTTCTCTTCATGGCACTTTCATACAAGAAATAGCAGCCTGGAGCTTCTCTCTGTCTTGATTGGAGTTTGGAGGTGATCTTTATCAGCCGGCTTTCCACAGTTAGGTGAGCACCACCACCCTCAGAATTAGTGCTGCCTGTCTTCTGTACAATAACTGACCCACGGCATCTCCCGTTGCATTATTCAGAGCTACCCTATGGAAGTGGGACCTCTATGATCTGCCAACCCAGAGAACTCCCCGCATTTTTTAATATCCCAATGCAAGGTTAAACAGCTCTTCAGATGGCAGAAACGTTGATAGACCTCAATGTCTTCTGTAGCCTGAGATCCACTGTGGATACTGGAGTCACATCAGTCACAGCACAGAAAAGAATGTGTGCAGATAGTTAACAGATCTGGTCTCCTCACTCCCACTTCTCGTCCTATCTTGGAGCAGGAAGCACTATTTATTATACCTTTTTGCTGCTTCTAAACACAATCGGCCATTTCTTGGCATTTCATCAAAGATAAATACCCTGATCCCACTTCCATCAATGCGGAAGGAAGAATTCCCCTTGGATTCTTTTGCTGCAGCATGAAAGCTCCAAAATATCAGCATGGGCTGACCGTTTTAAATATCTTCCCACCTTTTTCCCCGTCCTTTCTCTGTCAGGAGACCAGGCTTCAAGTATGGGCTCCCTTCTGGGGTTAGCCCTCCCTCTCACCCCCCAGAGCATCATCCCTCTTGAACCATTGCACAACATTGCCTTGGCTGTGAAGAAGGAAGGAGTATCTGTGTCTAGCAGCACGGCCATGAAATATTTAGAGCTTTGTGTGCTAAACCCAGAGCCACAGAGTGACAGGAGAGAGTTTAGTGGCATGGATGACACCTTCCGAGCAGCAGTATCCCCACAGCCAAGGCAGAAAGCCATGTCGCGAAGGTGCCAGGGACAGTGCTGCCATTGGGGTGAGGCTTGCTGCAGGAGCAGCTTGTGCGGTGGGTTCCCTCACCCCGTTTGTTCAGCAGCTAGAGGGTTTCAGTTTCAAGACCCATTAATCTGGCATCTTTCATCAACTCCAAAAGGAAGCCAAATTAAAAAACCAGGAGAGAGTGGTGATGGTGGGGTTCTTTTCCCTTTTAAAATTTGTAAGCATGTGTGTTTAGTGCTCATGAAAATGTCAAATCCAAAGCAGAGGGAACTAGTACATCATCTGTCAAAACTGCAGCTGGGTTTAGCAGCTCAGCATGACATTATAACAGAGCAACACAGAAAGAAAAAAAAAAACCCACCAAACCTCAAGAAGCGTACAGCCCAGCACGAAAAGGAGAAGATGAAGGCCTGCCTCCTGTATCAGGGGTCATTAGGAATAAAACTGACACATAAAACAGAGTAGAACGCACAGTAAGTTTGCGTGAAAGGCCATATTGTCTCAAAAAGCTATTTCTGTCATTGCCGTATGCTACAAATAACCTTCTGCTCTAGGACACAAAGCAGCGCACACATTTTGCTGTCTCTCTCCGGTCTGTGGCTCCTCTTGTCTACATTTTCCTTTAGCCTTCCTCTGAACAACCAAAATTAATATCACTGTGGTTTCCACCTGTGGATCTCAAAGAGCCCCCAGAGCCCTGTTTTCCCCACCCCCCTGGGGAAAGTAGAGTAGTGAAAAGCTAATGACTTGACCCAAGGTCATGTGGTGGTGGTGGATCCTGACATTATGATGTTCCATCAGCCCTTCGGTGCAGACGCTGAGCTTCCAACAGACCCACATTTCTCTCCCTTTTCTCTTCTGGATCCCCCAGAAGCCTTGCTGAGGCCCATCCCCAGCAGCCTTCTCGGCTGGCTGTGCCCCTGGGACCTCCACATCCCTCCATGACCTTACCTCTTCTCAGAGTTTGCTTTCTCTCCATGTTTCCAAGCACTCTGGGGAGTGGGACCTTGTATTTTTAGCGCTTGTGCTGTGAAGTGCTAAGCAAATTCCCAGTGACATATTATCAATAGTCGGAGCTATTAAAAATTTCCCCAAACTCCAGAGAAAGCCAGCCAAGTATCAAGCAAAAAGCAGGCAATTTTCAGTCACTCTAGTCCATGTTCCTCTAGTGTTTTAAGAGACTGTTACGTGGAGAGCATACAGGAACCAGCGTCTGGATGTCCTGCTGGGTTTCATGGAAGATTTTGCAATGACCTGGGCTGGGGTGGCTGGAGGGGCAGCAAACCTGGTGGTCAAGCACAGGTTGGCAAGACTTGCTTTAGGTAGAGATAAAGCAAAGGGCCCTTTGCTTCATAGGAATGGAGACAGGGATGGAGGAACTATTTGCTATAAATCTGCTGCAATTACAGGGAGGTGGCCTCAGGGACACCCATGCTGCTGCTGCAGCAATGGAGGGGGAAGCTGGGTGTGAAAGCTGGGTGTCCCCTGCCATTGCTGCCCTCGGCCCGGCTCCCAGGGGTCTTGCTTGGCCAAGTAAGGGTCAACAGCACTCTGCTGCTGGCTCAGCGCTGTCATTTAGAAAGAATTAAGTAGTGTAATCGTATCTTCTGAAGCAGGTAATGCCGCCTGATTATGAGTAGGGGAGGGGGAATTAGAAGCCAAGGCAAAGACAGAGCTGTTTAATGGACCCATTAGAGGGCATTAGCTGATAACGACAGGACATTGCTGGCATTTTAAAGAGCGGCAGCTCGCACAAGCATAGCCTGAGCTATAGGCTTGGGGTATAGGCATGCCTCTCCATCTGTCATGCTGTCTCTGGCCAGCTGTAGTGCTTCTCCTGTCTCCCAGGGAGTGACTCCACATGGTGTCTCAAGCCTTTCTGGGTGCTAGAGGAGGCTTGAGAGGGTGGGAAGCCAGAAGGTGGCAAGGTGACCATCCCCAGGGTGAGTTTCTGGCTCATGGAGCCATGCGGGAGCGGCTGCATCTCACCCATCTTGTGGCACGCACAGGAGCCCCGATGCCACAACCCCAAGACTTCCCTACCACAGGTCATCACTGCCTTATCCTTTCTGACCCTCTGGCTGACCTGTGCCACTGCTCCCCCAGGGCCCATCCTTGCCTCTGACACCTTGCTGCAGTGCCAAGAAGCGTCAGTGACTCTGGGAACGTCACCCAAGCTGCTTTTTGCTTCTCCAGCTAATTCAGCACCCTCCACCTCTGACACCCAGGATTCATCATCACTCACCAGGGCTGGGGCACCAGGAAGGCATGGTGCTGCATTTCCCTCCCATTCGGTTCTGTCAAAGAGCACGAGCTTCTCCAATCAGTGGGGCAGATACACTTAAAACCAAAGAAATAAATATAAGCCAAACCACAGCTCTACAAATAGGACCCAGTTGGTGGGGAGGATGATATTTAAAGGCTCCAGAGAAATGGAGACATGAGCAAATTGGACACATATGGGGTGGAGAGGATGGCAAAGCAGCCCAAACAAAATTTCTCATGGATCTAGCATTCCTGTGTATTTTAGTCCTGGTTCCTGACAAGAGGAAATTCCCCACTCCATGTGTGCTTGCCAGCAGCTCTGCATGTGGGTACAGGCCAGGGCTGATCAAAGACCAGTCGAGAACACCACACAGCTCGATGCTGCCCAGAAAAGAGCCTGGCTTGGCCCCAGGGCAAGGGTAAGCAACCCCAGCCAGCCCTGCTTGCTGGGGAACGGCAGGAATGGAGTAGATGGATAATTCAGGCTGGAACCCCTCCTTCTGCAACCCAAGGAAGCCACGGCTCCAGCTAACCACTCAGGCGATGATTCCCCAGTGCAGGATGCAGTTATCCCTCCCAGGGACCAGAGAGGAACCTTGCACAGGCAGCAGCCTCGATGATTGGTATAACCCGTTCAAGGATGTGTTTCTTTCTTGCTTTCTCCCTTTCTTCTTTTCGTTCTCTGTCCTCCCTTTCACATCCCCCGCCCCTTCTTTTCCCCACTGGGTCTTTTCAATCGGTAATTACAGCTGAAGTGGACAATCTGTCTTTTTATTTTTAGGCTGGATGCACTGCCAATGGCCACCAGCTGCTGAAACGAGCCAGCAGCGATGGCTGCATGGGGAGAGGGCACACCATGGGGTACCTGTCTCCCTGCATGGGGCAGATATATCCCTCTGGCATAGATGTGAGAGTAGATTCCGGGGTGGATGCCCATGCAGAGGCCTTCTGAGCACCCCTTCACCCACACCCTGCAGCTTTTTGAGTACTGGCTGTGCTGGGACAGCGCCCACACGCAGGTTTGGCAAGACAGGCAAATTTTTGAGCTATTTAATTGAAAACCCAGTGGGGAAAATCCAGCCACAGCTGCTAGCTGACCTTGAGGCGTGGTCTGTCTTGTTTCAGGTGTGCTGTCCTTCAGCATTCCATCTTGGGATGCTGTCGAGACAGGGCAGCAGTACAGCCCCCCAGCACAGTCCTGACCCTGGGAATCCTGCCAGCTTTCCTCCTTCACTGCAGCTTAGTTGACTCCTGCTTCCCAGTCTCCTCAGTGTGTTCTTCTCCCCCTTGCTCCATCCTTTCTCCTTGTCTGAGCAGTTTGGCTAACAAACTCGTGCACCCGGATCGATGGGAGTGAGGTGGGAGATGCTGCCATGCACAGCGTGTGGGTGGGAAGGGTGGGTCCTGGAGGCGTGGAGAGTGGCTCAGTGGCACCAGCAGCTACTCACTTATGGGTGTTTTGCTAGACAGCGTTGTCTGCGATAGCCCTGTGTACACGGGCCAGTGAAGATAAATCCTTGATTCAAAGGGAGGCAGTGAGAGTGAGAAAAAGGAAGAAAAAAAACCAATTAGAGTGACTTATTTTTTAAGGAAAGAAATTCAAAGTCTCTCTCTCTTTCCCTCCTGGACAGCTGGAAAGTTTTATCCTCTTCCAGCTCTGCAAAACACACAAACCCCAAAGCTCCTGTTGTTTCTGAAAGCACGGATTTGAAGTGGGCAGGGAGAGGGGCAGCCTGCTCCTCCAGTTCTTCCCTCTGCAGATGGCTGTCACCTGAGAGCTGCAAGGCAGACATCTCACGTAATCGATGCTCAGCTGGCCCAATTCATTACTCAGCTTTTTAATCTTGCTTCGCCAAAGTCTCCTCAAGGCTGGAGTTAGATCCCGGTCCCACTGCTGCTGGGACACCCGGCAGTCCCCTGGGCGCAACACCAGTGACTGTGGCCACAGCTAGGGAGGATGAGGGGAGGGGAAGAGAGACAGAGGAGCAGAAACTTCACCCTCAAGAAGTATTTCCGTTGCTTTAAAGGAAAAAAAGATAAAACAATTAAAACCAAAACCAAGGAGGCAACCAGTGGAAGAGGGTCGAAGGCAGCAATGCAGGCTGCAATGCCATGGTGCAGAACAGCTTGCTCCTCCAAAACACTCTCGCTGTGCTGCAGACACCCAGAATAAAGCTGGTGGGAGCAGAGCATCAGGTCTGAGCAAGTCAAAGGACCACGAGCATCGGTTTGTTGCAGCTGATACATACCCAGCCCCCACAGAAGCCGAAAGCATCCCTGCACCACAGCATGTGAGGCTGCACCCAGGCTGGAACTCAGCCGAAATGCTGTACTATGACCTGCTCTGCTTGGAGATCAGGAGAGCAACCCAAAGGGTCTTACTCCAGCCCCCAGGGCCAGGATCTGAGATGAACACAACGCTTTTCTCACCACACTTCAGATCTGAAGTGACCTCAGGTCTTGGGGTGTTTTTTTTCCCCTTCCTTCCCCCTTTGCAGGTGGTTTCATTAACATGAAGAAGCCCCAAAAGACAAGAGCAGCAGGAAGCAGCCCTAACACCGGGCAGGTGTGGAGTTGGAGGAAAGAACTTGTGAAGTACAAGACAGGCTATTTCATACAGCAAACACTCGTTAGTAAAAGATATTGTTGCCTGCAGGGAGACAGTTTCTGGGTGATTGAATGTAGAACCATTTGGAACAAATTCAATAAAACCCAGCGTGCCTTTTGCTTTTAAATATGCTGTTTGCTCTAAGCTGGTGTTTTTCATAGAAGCGCATTGATTGAGGCCAGGGATCACCAGGGAGGTTTCTGAGGTGAGATGCCGGGCACAGTGGCCACCTCGAGCCAGGAGAGGTGGTGACCCACAGCCTGACCTGTCTCATCTGGAGGTAGACATTTCAACACAGTCTTCTTCGATAAACATCTGAAGGGCTTTGGTTGTGCTCCAGCATGAAATGTAGCCTTGAAACCTAATGTCAGAGCCTCAAGAATTGTTGCAAAGCTTATTTTGGGGCTTTTGTGTATTCTAAAGCTGAGGGCAAGCCGGGTTTTAATTACCTTGATTTTCTATGCCTTTCCCCTGGTTGTCACACATGTCCAGAGTGCCAGGCTGTCAGACAGAGGTTTCTCAATGGATTCTCTCTTTATTTTCATTTATAAGAGCCTTCAGGACAGATTTCATTGCTGGGGTGTGGACTAGCCATTTCCAGTTATGACTATGAGTGAATAAAAGTGCTGAAGCCCATTTTAATTAAAAGACACAATATCTGTTCCTACCTAACATGCGATAGCAACAATAGCAGGTTATTAGGAGAAGTAATATCAATCTAATCCAATCTGATCCAATCTGTGTAGTTATTAGGTCTAGATAACTATTGGTATTGATTTTATTACTAATATCACTGCAGCAATAAGGAATCAACTGCAGTGCATAGTTTTGCATCATTCATTATGCTGTTATTATTTTTTTTGGCTTTGGAGCAGCTGAATGTTCCCCCCCCCATTGCTCAAAATCCACGTACACTTTTCATTTCTTGGGTTTTACCTCTTTTTTCCTTCATCATTACCTTTTCCTCACTACATCTTTTGTTCCTTCCCTCTCTTGGGTTGCCCCTTGCCCTCTATAAAACAACTTCATGCAAGATCAAAGCCAACGCATAAATTTTCCTTACTCTGAATTCAGCCAAAGAAGCTTCCAGCAGTTTATGAGTCAGCAACACAAGACAGAGCTCTGGTCACCGAGAGAAATTGCCAAGAATTTGGGGAGGATGAATCACCCTCAAAGATGGCTGAGAAGAGAAAGAGAGAGAATCTCTTGCCCTTTCTCTTCATCATTCAGCTGATTTTTGCCCCAGGTTTGAACAAGTAGCACAATTTGGGAATCTTCTTGTATCTCCCCATAGGAAGGAGCTTGGAGATGAACAAGCTTGGTGCTGGACAAGCTCCCTCCACGAGGCCATGCACAGTGAGCTGGGAGGGTGCCTGTCCTCATGTGCTGCCACACAAAGCTTGTCTTTGGCTCCTGGTGTTCCCAGGGAGTTAAGTTTAACTCTGGGTTAACTGTTGTTTCCTTGTGAAGCTGTCTATCAGCTCACTTATCTCTCAGCCTCTTCCTTGTTCACTCAAGAAAATAACAGCTCACGTCGCTCCCTGGCTCTGAGAAAGCCCACATAATTGGTATACTCTCCACAAAGTACATCTCAGCCAACAGTGTGGCTATTTGGAGCACAGAGGGTGGCCTCATCTGTTCAGAAGGGTCACCGGTTGACAACCTCATTTATTTTCCTCAGTGTTCGTCCAAGAAAAAAACATCCCAGGTCCTCCAAGTCAAGTCTGGTAGCACCAATTTGAGGCACATCTGGAAGAAGAGGACAGGTTTCCATCCCACAGCTGTGCAAAAGCCTCAGCACTAGCCTTGACCTTCTGGTTATTAACCAGGTCTCAGCTTTCCTTTTCTTCTTTTGCTCCATATCTAGGTAGGATGAAGGATTTTGACACCAAACTGCAGAGATTTGGGAAACGTGGAGTCTGTTCCAGTGATCCTGCACATCCTCAGCCGGCTCTCCGTTCACATTTGAGCATATTGCCATGTCATCAGTTTAGTGTAGGCAGCATCTCGAGGACCAAAACCAGTTTATTTTCCGTTTTGCTTCCTGACTTGGCAGTCTTGGTTGGGTCCTGCTACTGGCTATCATTAGCATCTCTCTCTCTCAAACAACAGATAAATAGCAATACTAAGAGTCATACATACTTAGAAAATAAATATAAAAGGAGCATCAATTCAGCCATGAATACAAAGCTTAAGGATACTGCATCTCATTCCTGTTTGCTGCCTCAGGCACCATGAACTGACAATCAAAATTCACCAAGCGCCAAAAATATGAGTTTAATATTTGTGTGTGCTTAGCTTCTTGTGCTGGGATGACAAAGAGCCTTGCAAAGGCATTGCCAGAGGCACTAACACTTCCATTCTCTCTCTCACTGATTCTGGCACACAGAGGGATCTTTTCAAACCAATAAACGCTTTCATTTTTGTCTTCACTGAAAGGACTTCCTCTATGGGGTGATGTTTTGCTAGAGGAAATTATTTAAGAGCAGAGATATGGTTATGATTCAATATCGCGCTCAGGAATTCCTTGTAAAGTCAATGGAGAGACGAATTCTGACATTACAGGATTGCCTGGACCTTGTTTGAATTTCTCAGTCTTTCTGGAGTGAGAATCAGGCAACAAACCTAGGAGACTGTGTTGCCTTTTCATGTTGTACCTGGTAGCTTCTGCTCCCAGGTGAAACAGCTGTGACATGGTCTTTCTTATGGGTTACATCCTGACCTACATGACAACATGCAAAAGTAAGGGGAGAAAAAGAAAAAAAGGAGAGCAAGCTTTTCCAACCCCTCTGTTAGGGCTGGCTTAAAGTGGATGGAATTCAGAGCAGTTGCAAAGTCCTCAGAGCTGGTTCCTCACATCCTTCCCTACTTGGGATGCATCAACTATCAACTAAGGGGTGGTAGGTTAATCCAGTAAGAAAAAAAAAAAAAAAAAAAAGACCAACCATGAGAAACAAATTGAGATTTTCTCTTTGCTTTCCCTCCTAATAGTCTTTTTATTGCTGAAAGGCAGGATGCCCTGAGCTGACTTACACCAGAAACCCAGATAAACAACAAATGACCGTCAGAAACACTCTACAGAAACAAGACCTGCTCACCCAGTCTGATTGGGTCATCTTGTTGCATTACGAGGGGATGGGTTCAAGCCCCACTCCTGCTGCTGTGGGGGCATCCCAGTTCCCTCCCCAGTTAGCACAGATCAGCCCAACACAGTCTCAGGTAGCAGCTCCCTCCTACTGATAACATACTTAATTTCTAGCCTCAGGCGAAGATGTTTTGGACATATTTCTCCGTGAGCTGTGGAGAAGAACAATGCTCTCCTCACCAAGGCGGGCTGTGGCAAGGCAAAGCCCTGCTTCCACTTCAGCACTCCGCTGAATCACAAAGCTTTGTATTTGCCTGTCAATATCCCGGCTGGATTCTGCTTCTATATATTTAATTCAAGATGAGTACTGCAGGACCTCTTTTGTTAGCCAGATACGTCATGCACATTGTTATTACTTCTTTCATAAAAATCAATAAAGACTTAGGAACAACAACCACCAATAATAACGGTACATCTCTCTTTGTATCGCAACTTGCAGAACAACTCAGAAAAGCAGCAGACAACAGTCCAAACAGAAGATTAAAAGAAAATATTAGTGGCTTCCATAGGCAGATAAATCATTGCTATTGAAGTGCCTTCCTGGGTACTAAGAAAACTCAGGGAAACACATTGCCTTGAGAGTTTCTATGCTGCTTTGAAATGAAGAGAGTGAAGAAAGATTTCCCTGCCACCCACCTCCAGGAGACAGCCACAGGAGCAGGAGCTGAAGTTACCCAGGACCTCTACAGTTCAGGTCCAGAGTACCATTTAATTACCTTACATGAGAGGTTAAAAAACCCACACAACTGCATGCTTGCAAGACACCACCTTCTCCTCTCCTTGTACTCCTGTGAGTTGCTCCTACAGCTCAGGCTGGGACTCCCCCAGAGAGCAGTCCTGGGGATGGCAGGACCAGCGCAACCACAGGGTCACTGCTGCAAAGACCCTGACGGCTTTGGTTTTGCTGCGCTGGTGCTCACAGAGCCCTGGAAGGACACAGCACAGCCCCGTGGGGCAGGGGCTGGTCAGCTGTGCTCCAGGTCACCACCACCGTCAAGTGAACTACAACAAGCTGAGTGCTCCTTCACAAAGGCAGCCCCACAGGCAACGGGTTTCCTGGGGGACCACTTGCTCAGACACAACCTGCACTTCACATTTACCAGGTTTCCAGCATCTGGATTAAAGAAAATATATAACATTCCAATACTATTGTTTTAAAGGTTAATGTATTCCTAGCCACAACTCCAAGCAGAGATTTCTGTTCAGGAACAATCATCTGGTAGCAGGAAAGTATGGAGTAGATGACCTGGGTCTTTTCCATCTCTAATTTTTATGCATGTATGGCTCCTTTTTTCATTTCTTTCCTTTTCCGGTTCACCCATCCGAAGTAATATAATACTAAGGCTAAACACAGCTTGGGTTTTATCCACATCTCAGCTATTACGCACATAGCATCAGCACATATCACACCACCTATGCTCCTCCACTATTTTTAATTCCCATATGAAGGATTGTTGCTGTTACTAGCCAGAGACCAAGACGCTTTCAGCAGGCATCTTTCCTGACTTCCCAGGAATTCCCACATGCAGCTTTCATAAACCAAAAGGTTGCTCTGTGCACTACAAGATAAGGAAATTCAAGCACCAAAAAGAAAGAAAAGCTGGTGCCCTTGAATATATTAACAGCTGATGAAAAGACAGGCTCTACATTCCCCAAAACCTTTTCCTATCTATAAGAAAAAGTGCAGAAAGCTAATAGTAGCACGGGCAGAAAGCCTTTTAGCTTTTAAAATAAAGGAAAAAGAAAAGCTTAAAGGGTTAGTAAACACTAACCTTAAATAGAGCGGAGCCAGGGCTCCTTCTGCAGCAGCCTAGCAGCAGACATCCAGCAAATGAGAGCCCCCAGCTAACCCAGTGCTACTCAGGTCTTCCCTTTTGATGCCCCAGCACCTGGGTCCCCTCAGACGGCCTCAGCAGGGACTGTGCCTCACCTGTTAACCCCCCCAGCTCGCCTCCCTGCAGCTGAGCAGCAAAAGCAGGTTGGAGACTGGACTGACCCCCACTGCAGTTGCTTGGAGACCCTCAGAGACGGCCGGTGTTTACGGCAGAGGTGAATTTATTAAAGAGAGTGCTTTGGAGGAATATTCATACTTTTCTGCTTTAGAGGAAGAGGTTTCATTAGACCAAGAATAGCACTCCTGGGCATGTGGAAATGTGCCGTACTTGTTTAACCCAGCAGTTTTTTAATGACACATATAGGAATGTTATCAGTCTTGATTTTTATTTGAAGCCCAGGTTTTAGTGTTCCTACAACTCTGATGATGCTGAGAAAAGGTGAACATGCTCCTAAATCTTACACCCAGGCAAAGCCAGGGTATATCCTTCCCTCCCAAGGAGCGGGCAGGGGATGCTGTGAGGATGACTCAGACCACCCTGCTGAAGATGTCCAAGAGGAAGCATCAAGCATCCTTGGAGAGGGTGTGAGACTCTTCAAGGAGCTTCGCATCATAAAATAACAAATTTTAGCAAAACATTACCTGCCTTTGCATGTTCTGGTTTGCTAGCCTTGACCTCACCACAGCTCAGAAGAACTAGAGTTGATGTGAACGTGCAGCCTGGGCAGAGCCACATCACACTGCAGCTGTGGATGTCTCCTGGCCTTTTAAATTCCAGGTCAGCATGATCCAGGGATAAAATTCACCCCTGTTCCAGACCCAACAGAAGATATCAACAAGCTCCTTTGAAGGTTTGAATGTGCTTAATGCTGGCCTTGACCCAAGGCTGAGTTACAATGGGAAATGCAGAAGCTGTCAATACAAAAATAATGGAGCAAATTAAAAGGAAGAAAGGCACAGCTAAAGTGACTCACATGAAATTTAGGCCATCAAAACACTGCCCTGCTGTTTCCTACTGGGCTAGCAACTTTGAAAGCTCAAAGTCTGCTGGTGGGAAATAGAAGAGGTAAGAACATAGGTTGTGTCACTGTGGCCTTAACACTTGCAGCCCAATTGTGCCTCCCAGCATATGCTGGGAACTGGGTGCTTTCTTTTCAGCAAAGGAAATACAGACACCATCAGAAGCAGAACTAGTCAATATTTAGCTCTTTTTTGTTTTATTTTATTCAAACTACTGTTCGGGGGTGGAGGGGGGCAGGGAATGGCTTTTTCATCCAAATGTGATTTTCTGTGGGAATGTGATCTTGACGTTTGCTCTTGTTGCTTCTTGTTGGTATTGAAGAGCTGACACACACAATTATTTTTTTTTTTAAAAAGATAATTTTATGTTGGATAGCTGAGAGCTGAACAATTTTGATCAACTGGATGAAAGCATTCAGGAAAATTCCAGATCAGCCATGCTCAGTTTTCCAAGTAAAATGGTGCTTTTTGGCATGCAGGGCTCCATTCTGATTAAAGATGTTGATGCCAGGGGGAAGGGCAGAAAGGAAGAAAACCTGACCTAGCAAACTCCACCCCTAATTCCCCTTGAAATTGCAAAAGAAAGAATTTTTCTCCCCTCCTTTTTTTTGTGGCAAAAGTGGTCTCACCAGATTATGACAACCAACAGTGGGGGCAACCCCCTGCGACAATACCTAGTTATTCAAACATAGGTAACTGGAGGAAAAACCCCACCTCTGGTGCCTGGTGCACTGCTGGACAGGCAGTTCTGCTGCTGTGGGTCCGACACCTCTCTGTGCTCAGGAGAGGACAAAGTGGGCAACGCAGTCTCTCGCATCACCCTAGGATTAAGGGATTATCATTAATTAACGCTGCAGCTCTGCCAGGGCCCTGCCTGTGTTGCCTGTGATATACTATCTTTCCATCAGAAGGAACCAGATGGATCCAAAATCCCAAAATCTCTGAGATGGAAAGAGCAGGTATGAGATAGGAGGTGGGGGTATGGGGTGATCTGGGTATGGAGACATGAGGGCTGTGGATCATCAGTGAGGAAACTGAAATCTTGGTAATTTTTTTCTCATTTCCTAAGGAGAAAAGGTACATGGGACCCCACTCCATGTTTGTATGTCAGCACCTGTCTGCCCATCCCCTGCTATTAGCTGTTAAATCTGTTTTCTTTAAATCCAACCTGGCAGAAGGGCAGAACTCTCAAAGCAGCAAATCCCCACACATCTGGGGTGAATGTTGCAAGAGGGAGTTTCTGTGAGTGCCCTCACTGAAGGCAAAACAAAGGTACTACCCCAGGAGAGGGTCTTTTTGGAAAGAAGGTTGAAGTGGCTCAGTTAGCAGGAAAGCTCAGTTAAATGAAGGGAAGATATCTCTCCATCTCCTTGGCTCCTCCAGGGAGATAGCTCCTCTGTTCTCCACTACCCAGCAGATACCAAGCCTGTAGCATCTACTGCTGTGACACCATGAAAATAGCAAATTCTCAACTTCTCCTGGCCTTTGCAAGATCCAGGGACCAAGATCTTAACAGTGACTAATGAAAGTGAGCTGTCCCCATCCCTTGGCACTTAGGATCACCTTCATTTCCAAAGAACAGCTGCTTGATGCTACCCAAAACCATCATGTTTTCAGTCAGATGTGCTGTCCTTGCAATGGTGAGTCACCTCTGAAAGCCCAGTGCTCTACTAACCGAGTCTGAAGCAGGAAACGAGCTGAGTCCCTGGGAAAAGAGACTTATTCACCTAAAATAAGGGGTTTGCTGTTGGTGCAGAAGCTCTCACAGGCCCCCGTGTATGCTGGGATGTGCCCAGCAAGCCCACAGCATGTGGCTCGCGTGGCGTGCCTTCGCAGGCGTGGTACCCTGTGCTTGGCAGGAGGCAAGCATCAATTATCCCAGCACACCAAGAGAAGAAAACATCAAATATGTTTACCAGACAGTCTGGCCAAGCAGCATCAGGAGGGAAAGACGAAGGTGTCAGACGTAGCAGGAGCCCAGCTGATACTGTGTTTTCACTCTTATTTTTTCTGTATTAATTAAAAAAACACTTTCCTGAGGACATACTGGCTAAGCTCCCTTTGGAATCATACCATCAGCAGTATAAAACAGACTGGGATGCCCTGCAGACCTCTCAGACCTTAACTGTGTCCAAATCTAAAACCTTAATGTAGCAATAGTCTGTCTATAGAGAAGAGCCTGCCTGTAGAGCACTGCAACCTGCAGGATGCTGTATCAAGTGCCAGGAGAGCAGGACCACTCTGATAAAACTATGGCATGAGGAGTTCCCTGGGATGGTCCTTCCCCAGAGTTCACTTGTCCTTTCCTCATTGCCAGAGATATCTCAGTGCAACCTTCACATCCAAACGAACATCTTAGCTTAGTGGTGCCCAACCTCTCTGCCCTTTTGAACTTTTTCTGGTGGCACTGCAAGGTGCCACAGCCCACCCCCCTCAGTAGAACCTGCATGGCTGGTTGTATGTCCCCTGTCCTGCATACTTGCCTTGGCATTTGTGGACACAAATACTGGTACACTGCGATAAAGGTGCTTATATTTAGGTGCACAGATGCTTTTGGCACATGCAAGAGCAGGAAGACCTCCTATGCCTCCCCCTGCCCACATCCCTACAGCCTTGGGCAACACGGCTGGAGCAGGGATTGTACTGGCTGGCTTCAGTTAGCTCCCAGCCTGAGCCCAAACGCCCCTGTCTTGGGTTTGGCTCTTTGCCTTGCTGATTTTTCCCTAAAATGAGGAGTGCCCGGTTAACAGCTAATTTCCCCGTTCTCTTAAAACACCAAGATTAAAAGCTTTCCTCCTGATGGCTGCTTCATAAAAGACCCAAAGGTTTTTACTCATTTATTCCTTTAAAAAGGAACGCATTATCTATTTTAAAAGATGTGGTTTTATGGGTAAAATCCTCAGCAGTGCTTCATCTCTTGAGCTCCACTGATTTTCCAGAGCTATAGAAATGCACCTGAGTGAAATCAGAAGTTTTGGCAAACTCCAGCCCTACCGTGCAGCCTCCAAGATTTCTATGACCCCCCCTTTAGAAACATGGGATTTCTGATGGTTAAATGCTTTTTAAATGCTACCAGGTGAGGTAGTCCCTTCCTCCTTGGGAAGGTGACAGCTGCTCAGAAACCAGCACTTTTGGAAGTTTAAGTCAAAGTATTCTGGGTTTTGAGTGCTGTAGGAAAGGAAATATGGCATGCACAACCCTTTTAATATGTGTTAGCCAAATAAATGTTCCTATTTCAAGGCAGGTGAAGCAATAATAAATATCAGGTAGGAGAAGTAAGCCTGCCGTACCTTTTCATTTGTATGCATTTATTTATTTTTTTTATTAAATAAAAATTCGCTCTCCAGAAATGTAGCCCAGACCTGCTAGCTCAGGCCAGCTCTTGTTAAAATGATTATTAATGGTAGTGCACCTCTTCATAATGGGAATGAATGGTTCAGCCACCTTTCAGTTCCACACATATTACTGACTTATTCCTTCAGCCTCCTCTCGGTCACAATATTCCCCCACAGCCTTCCCCTCCAGCCTTTGAAGATCTGCATGTGGGTGATCCATCTTGTAACTTTTAATGCTTATTTTTCTAAAGAGATAAAAATAAACCATTCCATTTGGATGAAAAATATGGAATGTAGCACTGAGCCCACCAAGGGAGATTGAGGAGGGGGGGGAGAAGGAAGAACAGTCTTTTCTCCCTTCTCTATGTAATTAAACCACAAATGCATAATATATCTCCCTTAACAGCCCCTCCCCTCCCAAATAAATAATTTCCTCACTGTGGTGGAGCAGGGAGATGACAAGAGGAACATCATAACTCAGAGAAAGGAGGCAAAAGCAGACTAGGCAGAGATCTCCTGGCATTTGGGGAGTTTCTTGCGGTGCACCATGCAAATCCCAGGAGGATGTCTGCTACAGCAAGGGCAATTCTGACATAGCAAATTCTTGCAAAAGCAATTTTTAAAGCAAGGGCCACTCCCGAGCCCTTTACATGGCTCCTCCCACCTGAATCTGTAGGGCCAGCAAGACACATGTACCCCTGGATGCCCAGGAGAGCAAGGGAAGGGGTGGGAAGGAGACCAAAGGGGACATCCATGCTTTTTCTCCTGCCTCTGTACGACAAGGGAGGGTCACTGTGTTTTCACGCCTGCTTAATCGCTTGTAATCCTGGAGGAGCAGGCTGCCAGGGATGGGAGAGTGTGCCAGACCACACCAGGGTGAGCGTGGGTTCAGCCATGCAAGTGCTGGCTGCTGACACAGGGTCCTTCCCCCGCCAGCTGCTCCGGACTGGATCCGGGCATTTCACACACTGGAAAAAATGGCTTCAAACCTCGGCCTCTGTCTCTTGACAGCTTCTGGCCATGTTAGCCATGCAGGCAGTTCAAAGCGCATTGTCTTGTCTCAGCAAGCACCAAGCTCCTCTTGGGTTGCTGTAAAGCCGTTGATAATCAAAAGCTTGCATGTTGCTGCAGCTGGCTAATCACAGGATGATGGGCAGGTGCATTTTGATGCACCAGAGTAAATAAACCTGGCTGGAGCCGTTGATAGCTTTGAAAAGATTCAGCAATACTGGACTTCTTGAAGCCAACTCAAGGGGTCCAAAAACTACACAGAACAACCCTCCCCCAAAACCACACACTCTTTCAGACCTTCCAAATTTGAATGCCCAAATATCACAGATCCCACTCAAATTGCCCTGGTACCACAGGTGTGCCCTCCATATACCACAAACATTCCAATCATCACAAGCTGCTCACCTCATACCCCACATCACCACCACACGTATGAAATAACTCACAGCTATGTGCTGCAGATCCCCCACCAACACCACCAGCCCCCTGACATGTGCCCCCAGAGGTATCACCAAAATATCCCCAAACAGGTCCCCAGATAGTGTCTAAAGACTGGCTACCTCTAGAGAAAAATCTTGCTTTTGGTGCTGGCGTGGTCTTCAGTACTTCTCACCATTAAGCAGATATAAAAGAGCTACTTGGCTGTGGCCTTTGGGTTGGTTTGTTCTTATTCACCGAACTAGATGGGTTAAAAACATGATAATTATGGCTTTTAGCAGAAGAGCACTCACAGAAAAAGCAGTGGCAATAGCAAAGGAGCGCTGCAGCATGCAGCACTGGAACACCAGCAAGTCAAGGCTTCCTGGCACGAACCCTGAAAACACTGGAGCAGCCCCATGGTACTGCTGGATAGGGCAAAAATAGCCACTGGAAGTACGAGTTAACCTCTCTGCTCTCCCACATGCTTACATCTGCTGGGAATTTAAGATGAACATTTTGAAGGCTGATCTCTTAACATTTGTTGTTTAGTTGCTTTTCTAAAAAGCAAAATATCCCCAACCCAACCAACCACAAAAAGACCTCAACACCACGCCTACTGGCTTTCAGGAAAATGAAACCTAGCCCTAAATTCAATTGACGCTTAACCAGTGGTTAGTACCAATGGTTACCAGTCACTGCCCACGCAGGCAGTTACAGCCACATCTCTTCTCCCCGGTGCCACGTGGCTCTGGCTCCATCTCCACCTGCAACGCGGTGAGCACGGATGGCGAGGCGCTTGCCTACCCGTATGTAAAAGTGATTACAGGCAGAAGCCTGGGGGATTTGTTTCAGAACAATGTTGTAATGAGCCTGAGGATAATCTGCGGTCCAGAGACAGGTCTTTTTCCCGGAGGGGTGGCAGCCACAAATTAGATAGTCACATCACGTTATTTCCAGTGAGTTCACTCCCAACACTGCACCTCCATCCCGCTGAGGAGTGGGATGGCACAAATTGAACCATCCCCAGCAGATGTGCCCCAAATCAAAGATGTTTTGGGTGGGGAAAGGGGCTGGGGGAGGATTTTTAATGGCCCAAACTGGTGTAAATTCATTAGTCTGATAAGACCCTGGGAGTTGTTGGTTTGAGCTTTAGCCATGGGCAGTCCCTAGAGAAATTTCACCATGTTCAAGCTAATCTTCTTATAAACATTGTTGTGAGGTTTTGTTTTTTTTTTTTTTATTTTATCCGACATGTGTCAAGCAGGCCTACTAAGCCTATTACATCTCCAGGGAGGTTAGTTTTTTCTCCTTTTCCTTCCCCCTACCATCTGAACGCTGCTTGACTCCTTTTTGGCTCCTCTGGACATTTCTCCATCACTACAGACAAAACACATTTTTTTATAACAGCACTGGAAAAAAAGTCTTGGTGGATTTGGAGGCTCAGGTGAGATGAAGAGCCCAGTTCCAGCTAGACATTCAAAATTTCTGGAGCTCATAGGCTTCAGGGATGAACTATAAACTTGTTGAACCATCCCTTCTTGCTGCATTCATTTTTTTTCCCCCCAACAAATCCTCAAAACAAAGAGTTAAGTGGACATTTTTCTGTACTTCTCCAGTACAAAATAGTTCAAGCTATAGGTAAAGCCCCAGCTGGGTACTGCCTTAATTTGTGCTGTTCCCTTTGTTTGTATTTACGAGTAGAAATAGGCAGGGATTAGACCCTTGAACAGGATAGTTTTAAATGATGTGGTGAATATGAACCTGCCTTTGAGCTTCAGGTTGAGGGATATGCATTGGTGAAGGCATCTTTCCTGAGACCTCTCTCCCCACTCTGAACCTACAAACTGGTGAAAAGTTTGTAGGAGGCCAATAGAAAGGATGAAAAAAAATAACCTTAAAACTTGTGCTGTAAATGGCCATTTTCTGGAGGAAGTGTTGAGCTCTTGCCACACAAAGGGAGATTAGAAATACCCAAGGAGCAAGAAAAATTCACGCACGTACATGCACACACACCAACACGTACACTCTGGAGACTTTGCTACAGAAAATCGATGTGAGCTTATCAGCCTGCAGCAGAGTCAGGACAATTAAACATTTCCCTCTCTGCCTTTATATATTGGATTTAAGTTTTGAAGTTGTTCTCACGTGTGGACGGAGGGAAAGAAGCATCTGAGCCAGCATCTCTTATGGAGAGTTCTCTCTAATACAGGCAGTAGCTAAAATTATTTCCATGGCTAACTGCTGCCTTCTTTGCCCTTACAAAAACCCCAACCGTCTCTTGTTCCCTAGCTGTGAGCCCCCAAAAAAAGGAAGGCAGTATATATTTGCATTTGACATTGATTTCTTTGGTGGAACCTTTGCTTGCGCACAGACTTCTGTGCTCACCGGAAAAGCCCTTTCCCAAATGCTGAGCTTTTGTTGTCATGTTTTTCTCTGGTGCAGAACAAACCTTTGCCAAGAAGGCTGGCAGACACCAGAAATGGGGCCCAGCAGCAAAACGAGCCCGGATTTGGATATGTCTCCCAGGTCCATACACAGGTTGGGGATGAGGTGGTGGATGTGATCTACTACAAAACCAATCTATTAAAGTATCAGCTCTCAATTCCACTGGGGCTGAAGGGTGTTTGAAGCCCCAGAGGGCCCTCAAGCCAGCATCTAAACATATCCTCCCATTTGTTCACCTGTTCTTTACTGAAAACCAGCTACTCCAGCTCAGAGTCATTGGAGGGATAGAAAAGCACCAAGTTAAACCAAGTCATTAACAAGCTCAATAACTAACAAGCCAGTAACTGCTCTCCCTAGCGCTGGCTCCAGCCACCTCCACATGCAGGTTCAGGTGGATCGCCCAGGAGCTCTGCA
This sequence comes from Falco naumanni, assembly GCF_017639655.2. Classification (NCBI taxonomy): domain Eukaryota; kingdom Metazoa; phylum Chordata; class Aves; order Falconiformes; family Falconidae; genus Falco; species Falco naumanni. Next base: position 34,203,640 of record NC_054062.1, on the reverse strand, counting down.
TGACACAAAGCTTTCCAGAAGGACACCAGCACCCCCAAACCCCTGGCTGCTAACCTCACATCCTACAAACATTCTCCATGTGCTGAGGACTCAGGTTTGAAGCAGCAGATTCCTTTTTATTTATTTATTTTTTTAATCTCCCCAGCCAAAATGGACAGGGTAGATAAGCTGGGCTTACATCCCTTTGAAGTCAACCAAAAGACATTTAACTTCAGTGAGCATCCGAGCAGGAACCCCAGGCCTCCACATACCTGATCTGCAGGCATCGCCGGGGATTTGGGCAACTCAGGTTTCATCCACATGGACGTGCTTTAAAGCCATTGAGTCCGAGCCCTGCCTTGGCGAGAGATCAAGCACAGCAGATCTGCCTACAACCCTCCCGTCTTATCACACATTAGCCCCGTCCAGATGTCAGGCCCTATCTCTCTGTTAACAATCCCCTTTTCCTTCTTCTTTTATCTCCCCATTAAACTGCTGACAAGACCTTCCTGGCGGCCTTTTCAAAAGTAGAGGAGATCAAAAAATCAACAGAATATTTCAAAGCAAAAGTGCTTAGGGAAAATAAGAAAAAAAATAAAGCAGGAGGGAGAAAGAGCCTGCAATGCTGTTACAGTGCACAGAGCCAAGAGCAAGAGACTGGTTTTGCAAGCACTTCAACTCACCGCGGGTATGAAAGGGGCTGGGGGTGATTTTGGCTTTCACAGAGCTGCCTGAGGAGCACTGCTAGTACCTCCAGCACTGCCCTTGCAAACACCTGTGCCACACTCAGCGCTGCAGGATGGCATTGGAAAGGCAAGTCTGGCTGCAGCCACACCAAAACCCACGAGTGGCATCCTGGCCCCGCTGCATGCTGACAGCAAAGCTCCTGCTGGCATCGTGGGGACCGGGTGCATGCTCCACAAGGTGCAAGGATCCCTCTGCAGGAAGCTGCCTCCCCTTTGAGCCCAGCAGCCAGCACAGAGGAGGAAGAACTGGGCAAAAAATACTTTTTCCATCCATGCAGAGGAGGGACTTTTTTTTTTTTTTTTTTAATGGGTCTATGAAAGCACTTTATCTCCCTGCTTAGTCGACTTTACCTTTACTGCCACTTTTCCACAGCGTTCCAGCAAAGTTGTAGAAGAGTTTTAGCCTTATGCTTACTTTTGAAAAGGTGACGCTACTGGCTTTCAAAGGACACAGAAGCTGAGGTGACACAGGGAGGTGGCTCTGTCCGAGCAGCTGACAGCTGCAGGCAGAGAGCACCAGATGAAAAAAAATATTTCTAGCCTTTGCTGACATGGCCAACACTATGTCAGCAGTGGCAGTCCACATGCACTGGGAGAAAAATGCAGCCAAAGCAAGCAGCAATGTCAAGCAAACCCAGTCTTCATTTTATTTTTCTACCTGGCTGATCATATTTGTTCCTGTATTTAACTGGTGGCAGAAAGTTGCTGGAACAAAGAGCATTATGGTTGGGTTCCTCCTTCCAGCTTTATTTTATTATTTTTTTTCCCCCCTTCTTCTTCTCTTAAAGGCTTTTCAGCAGATTCAGAGTTGGCCAAATGCTGCCAGCTCCCCTGGCTAATGCACGTTCAGGTTGCAAAGAGCTCTTAGCTTCAGCAAGACCCAAGCTGCTCCTTGGAAAAACATAACTAAACTCATTGCACTAATAAAAAATAGCGGGCAGAGGAGAGCAACAGCAGATAAATCCCCATTTCGGCATGCAAAGAAGGACCCCTCGGCACAAACAGAGGCACTTGTTATTCGCTCCTCATGATTATTTATTATCCTACTTCTTCCAAAATTGCAGGAATCTAATCAGAGCACAGAAGCAACAGAGGGTAATTTCAGTGATCAGTCACATGCTACCAATAAGGAATAATAAACAGCTGGAGTGACCACTTGAGATGATCCATGGGCTAACGTTGGCTCACAAGCTGCTCAGTGACTACTTCTGTGCAATGAATAGGATCTCAGGCTCAACAACCACTTAAGGCCATCATTAATGCCAAGCCTTTAGAAATCACATCAGTGTCTGTGGATTACTTTACACACTTGAGATGTAAACATGTGCATCTGGATCGGGGCCGAGGTTCATTCTATGCCTGCCAGCTTGTCGCTTATGAGACAAGAAAATGATTAAATACAAAAGAACCCTCCTGTACCCTAGAATGACATAAAAAATGATTTTGAACGTAATGTTTCCTAGTCTAAGAATGAGGAAGATCACTGTATCACAAGAAGATGCTGTTTAATAGGACTGGGAAACAAAAGCAAAGCCCTGCCAGCAGAAGTGGCAAGACAAAAATCTCATCAATGCTGCTCTAAACTGCGCTCAAAGGCTCGTGTTGGTCTCCACAATCTCTTGTCCCACCATGGAGAAGAGGCACAGGCATCAACTTCTGCCCATAATATGCTTCTATAAATAAGTGGTACTTCGTTACTGAGGCATAGGGGACCAAGCAGTCCACCCCCCTGCTCCACTAATGTCTGTATGTCCTGTAAGTGCCTGTCTCGTTCTCGTCTTTGGGAACACACTGCACAGTTACAGCTTCAGTTTAACTCTTCATGATAGCAATGCTCTGCCCCCCCAAAAAATACAGCGTTGCATTACCTTCATGTTACCTGCCAGGTGTGCTGTGAGTCTTCGTCCGCTTCTCTTTGGAGAAGCAAGGGAGACCACAGCTTTGGCAGTGACAGGCTATATATATGTATGTACATATATACACACACACATAAATATATATTTCCTCCTTTCAGCAGAAATTTTGCCAAACACTTCCACATCCTGGTTTTTTTTTTCTTTTTTAAAGTCTACCTAAGTTTCTATACATCTGCTGCTCCCAGTGCATGGCATGACACAACAAATTTCAATAAATATTTAATTCCCTAAACGATATAGGAGGAGACTGCTGGAAGAGCCTTGGAGTTGTCCCATCTGGCTGGTGATCCTGCCACTGTGCCTGGCACCCGGCATTGCCTCAACTGGTACCTCAGGTGGCTGCTAGTCCCCAGACATCCCACCTGACACCCCAGGCTGCCTTGGGATGCTCTCCCATGGTGCTGGCTCTGTACTGGGCTGTGTCCTGGTGCTTTCCAGGCCACTGGCAGCCGAAGGGTCTGTTGTGGTTTCAGGACCCCGAAGGTTCAGCTCCTGCTCTCTTTCAGTTCCCGCTGTGACCATCTTTGTTATCCCCAGTGACCTTCTTGTCTTACACATCTGGCCTCTGCAGATGCTGCCCCAAAATACAAGCAGGGCCTGATTCTTCCACTATTTACACCAGTGCAGAAAGAGAGGGGAAAACTCTTGCTTTGCCCTACTTGGCAAGCTGGAAATAGCCTGTAAGGTCTTGTCCAGAAAACCCTGCACCGAGTTAGGGTTTACATCACAAGCCTTGGAGAAACACACACCTCTCCTACTGCTTTTCCAAGGTTATCCTTCCACTGCTCACATCCTGGGAGATGTTTCTGAAAAGCCCTTCTTGTAAAGGTTGGAACAATGTCTATCAGCAACACTGCTTGTCTAGGCATCGGGGTGGGCACCCAATAATATCGATAACCCATGACCAAAGAAGTTAGCGGAGCTTGCTAGTGCCACCAACCTGAGGACCTCCTCCCCATGGGACCATCAGGGCTTTCTTTCTTGGCTCCACAGGAGCCAGTCTGCTACAAATTTATTGCAGGGGCATCTCTTCTATGTGGAGAGCCAGCTCAGCTCTTTGGGTGTACCTGGGACAGCCCAGAAGCAGAAACTGGGGACCTCATGTGAGCTCCTGCAGGCCACTTGCTCCTGCGTGCAGTGCTGCTGTGCCAGCTCAGGGCAAGCAGCAAAACTGCAGGCAATGTGTTTCAACTGAAAATAAAAGGCTGTTTCCACCTCTAATTAACCTGAGGTACATTCAAGTGACAGAGTTAGGCTCTCATTAGCCAAGCCACAGCAGAAATTCCTGCACTGCAGTGTGATCTCCTGCTGCAGCTGGCAGCCAGCATGAAGGGCAGCAGGGCTGGGTAGGAAAGGCAGCTTTTTAAGCTCTTTTTTATAAGAGGAAGAGACCACCGTGAGCCACGAAATGGTGAAAAGGGAACGAGCCATAGCTGAGGAAACACCTCTCCCTTTGCTCCTGAGGGCAGGAGGGTGTCCATCAGAGGCTGGCCCATGGTGAAGACCAAAGTCCTCCCCCAGGAGGCAGCTGGGATGGACCCTTCACCTTATTTCCTTGCAGAGAGGTTACCTGTCCCTGAAGTGGTCAAGAAGGAATAAAAAGACTTTAAGTGGAGCTTTTACAGTGGCCGGGGTCAAGAATAAATATCTGTCTTTCAAAGGTACATTCTCTGAGTGACACTGGACAGTCTGCCTTCATTTAAAAAATGAAGAAAGGATATTAAAAGCAATATGAGCTTATGGATGGGAAAGGATACCGGAAGATCCACTGTTATTTACACCACTAATGAGCAGCCGAAGAAAACAACATCACAGTATTCCCTTGCTTGAAAAATATCATCACAATTCAGAAACTCACAGCTGAGTGAAGCAGCTCTGTAATGAGCTGAAATCCCTGCCATATGAGGATTTTTCAGCTGCAATGCCTTCCCACTTGCAGTTAGCACCAGGCTTCTCATTTTTCCTTTTTTTCTGGGGAGAAGCTATTATTCTGCAATTTCTGAGTGGCCTAAAGGAGTTCTCCTCTCCTGGACACGCACCTTGAGATAACACCTCAGCTATCTACTGTGGTACCATTATCTCCTGTTAGATCACATAGAAACGCTTCAGACTAAAAAGATGCAGCACATTTAGGCACCAACCTAGTAATTAAAAAAAACCCATAACCATTGCAAGGGAAAGCAGGTCAGCTATCCTAGCACAAGATATGCAACACAGCATCATCCTGAGGTCTTAGATAAAGGTCCTACAACACAGGGGGCAATATTGTCAGACCAGCCTCTCAATTTGGGGATGTTTCTAATGAACTTTCAAAAGGAAATGGTTAAAAATGGCAAGTTTTCTGCTCCAGAAGGACCAAAACACCCAGCCTTAGCATCCGCTACAGAAAAGAAGCGCAGAAAGAAAGTTAATAAGGTTTAGATCAAAGAAAAAAACCTAAACAAACCAGAAAGCAATTTCATCCAAATCCATATATGTGAAGAGTTCGCTGTGACTCCTTCCCCCTACACTTTTTTCACTTTCATCCTCCTGACCTTCTCCATTCGTCCAGGAGGGAATAGGAAAGTTTGAAGAAAGCTATTCCTGTGTTATTTTTAGCAGGGCCAGAAGAAAAGTGACTGAAAATAATCCATGAAAGCAAGCTTTCACCTTGATTTTCAGACTCTGGAGATTTCGATAGCCTTGATAACAATCACAACTTTACCAAAGGCATATAAAATGCTGAGTGATACCAAGAGCATAAATTGACCTCTTCCTTTCTTCCTGCTTCACATTAAAAACCCAGTGAACTCTTGATGGAAACCAAAAGGAAACGCTTCCCCCCATGAGCCCCTGGATCGGTGACAGCAGGGAGACCCAGACTTGGCTGGATACGAGCACACCAGGCACTTGTGCAGCCAGCAAGAAAATTCCACTTTACAATCAAATGCATTTAAGACACGCCGATTTTGGAAGATACTGGTGTCTTGTGGAAGAGATCACTCTTTCCCAAGCAGGATTAAGAAGACTTCTGGAAATTGCCATTCCCGCCCTCTGTAACTTGAACAGAATAACATTGCAAAAGCATTGCAAAACAAACAAACAAATGCCAACCATAACAACATCAGGAAGAAAAGTCCTCCCTCATACCTGAGTTATTAAAGCCCTTTCTCTCCGCCAAAGGAGGGCCAACTTGCTTGAGAAGAGGTTTGCAGAGAGATAGCTGGCACTGACTGACTACATAGGAACCTCCATGCTTCCCTGCCTGCACCCAGCCCACAAGCACCAGCGCAAGCAGTCACTGATGGGACACAAGCCTCAGCTGCATGCTTTAGAGACCAAAGGAATTAATTAGAGAAGCTGCAGTCCCAAGGTGCTGATAATAAGAGCAAAATGAGGGCTGATCCCATTAAGTCAATCTTCTCTGTTGGTTACTGCCATCTGATCCATCCGATGTCTCCCTCTTCCCTGCTGTGTGTTCCCACCCCTCTCTTTGTGCTGCCGGTAGCTGTTATGGTCTCTGAGGAAGGCAGGAGGATGCAGGGGACTGAAATGTTATGGCCCAGGCTGCGCGGGGAGGCTGCCTGCCCTGCTGGGCATCAGTGCATGGTGCATAGCGCAGCTCCGCCGTGTGCTGGGTGCACGTGGAGCAGACCTCTGACAGGTTGCCCAGCCAAGGCAAGCTCACAGGCTGCACCCCCACCAGCTCACCAGCAAGTCATCTCAATGCTGACTTCATTTTACTGCTCAGGCTTCTGCAAGCTGCTATAGATTTAAACTCACTTTATTTCTGTGGATCTGTCCTAAAGTGACCACAGCAATGAGACTGATTCACTGGCTGGGTTTTAAAAATCTATCGCTTCCCCACACTTTTTCCACTATCGCCTTTTCTTTTGCTACCAAACACCTCCTTTTCCCTCTGTGGCCAGAGCTGCTAAGGGCATTTCTTCCTGGGACAGGCATCCCTAGGCTCTCATCCAGCTCAGAGGTGGCAAACCCCCCCCAGCCCTGCGCTGACCCTGGCCCAAGCTGTTGTAACCCCATCTCCTCCTGGTTTCACCCTTGCCCTGTGCACAGGGACATCAGGTTTAGCCACTGTGCTTTGGCTCTGGGCTGGTTATCCTCAGTGCAGGGAGAGGCAGGATAAATCCCTGGCATGGCAGGTGCTGATGGAGCTTTCTCCTGGCCATGGTAACTCTGTCTTTGTGGGCTGGAGGGAGCCCAGCCCTTTAGGGAAGCCAGTGCAGACTGGCTTGCCTCCACTATAGTCAGCCCTGCCTGGAGAGGACTTGACCACATTTGGCTGAGCTTCCCTGAGCCTCATGTTATGGCCCAGAGGCCCCTGGAGATAATTTTTGCTAGTTGGTGGCTTTTATTTGCAATCTGCAAAGCCCAACATCAAGAAACCATGTTGTGCACCCCCACTGCTGGAAAACTGTCCTGCCGGGAAGGAGCCAAGCCGGCTGTGTTGAGTGTGCAGCATATTTCCAGCAGACCCTGGCATGAACCATGCTGCCAGCCTCTCCTTGTGGTGGAAAATAGCTGTTCTGGACCAGAACAAAGCCTCTTGGTAGGGGACAGCAGCTGCAAACTTCTCCCTTTCCATCAGCCCAGGGAGAAGAGTTTTCCTCCAGTCATCCTTCTGACTCAAGGATATCTTTCAAACACAGCTTTGCTTCCTCAACACCGGGGTGGCCACGTAAGCATGTGTGTGCATCCGTCCAGCTTGCTTGTTTTTCATTAAGCACCTCTAATTGGACATGATGCTGTTTGCCAGCAGCATGGGCAGGAGCAGAGGTGAGCAAGCAGGCGCTGCTTTGCTCCACGTTACAGGGACAGATTAATTGCATCCACTGAGGACGACACGGGGCAATGCTGAGGAGGGAGGGAGAGGGTGGCATTGATAAATGACCCTCACCCACTGACCCACTGCAGGCTCGTGTGGGGAGAGCTATCAATCGACAATGACTATTTGGATCCTCCCCACCCCATCGTATTCAGGTTTTCCTAGACTGCGGAACACAAGCCAGGGGTTATTGATCCCTTGTAACCGATAAGCTATTCACTCACGTTGTTTTAATCAGCTTAAGGGGCATTTGATGAAGGCCACAGATGGGAGGAGGAGGATGAGGATGGTGTACAGCTATTTGGTCCATAAGGCCAGCTCAGAAAGGAACTTACCCCCCAGAACCCACTTTTGGACCAGAGCTGGAGCTCCCCAGGGAGCCACGAACCACATCACACCGCTCCCCGCCCCCCCCCCCCCCCCCCCCCCCCCCCCGCCCCCGCCTAGGAGCAGCAGCCAGGACAACTGCAACCAGCAAATAGAGGCGTAAAAAAAATCCCACTTTGCTGAGTTTTAAAACATTTTCCTGGATCGAAGAGGCACTGGTAAGTGTTGTCATGGCAGGAGATATTTATTACCGTCTCAGGAAATGTTTCATTATTCTTTGGTAAGTGGTGGCCGTGAATTTCAGCCTGTCTGCCCAGCTATAAAGTGGACCATCAGGCAGATTATTTCCGGCAACTGGACTCCACCGAGGAATGAAGCATCACCTCCCAGGTCTGAGGACTACTGTGTCTGCAAAAGCCTGCCCAGGCTCTACTTGCCCCAGCTCTGCGGCAGGGAAGGAGACCCAGATCCCACATACCCCATGGGGAGAGGGTGGGTAGCCAGGCAGTATGCAGGGTTGCTCCCAATGTATTTACGACAGAGGGAACGTGACAAATGCCTTCAGCATGCGCTTTAAACACTCACCATGAAAATAATAACTGAACTGAATTCTGTGCTTGGCCAAATAAAGCTATGTCAGAGACAGCGTCTGGACGCACGCCAGTCTGCTCAGAAGCCTCCCAAGTGAGCTCAGCAGGTCTGGATGGAGGTGGAAAAAGCAGAAAGCTGAAGCCATCAGCTGGATGGGACCATCGGTTCTTGCTGGTGGCACAGGGCAGATCCTAGTAGAGCTGCCGGCGAAGCTCCTTCTGTTTGTCAAACCATGCAGCTGCTCTGCAACAGGATGGGGAGAAACAACCCTTTCATCACACACAGCATCATTTTTTTTTCCTGTGAAAATATCTAACCACTTTCTGAGTCTAGGTAAGCTTTCAGCACCTATAATTCCCATAGCCTCTTGGAACTTCTCTAGATGTTCTCTGTGTCTAGAAGGGAAGGGATGCCATCCAGAGGGACCCTGACAAGCTTCAGAGGTGGGCCTTTGTCAGCCTTGTGAAGTTCTATGAGGCCAAGTACAAGGTCCTGTACCTGGGTCGGGGCAATCCCAAGCACAAATACAGGCTGGGTCGAGAATGGATTAAGAGCAGCCCTGAGGAGAAGGACTTGGGGATGTTGGTTGACCAGAAGCTCAGCAAGACCCAGCAATGTGCCCTTTCAGCCCAGAAAGCCAACCACATCCTGGGCTGCATCAAAAGCAGCGTGGCCAGCAGGTCCATGGAGGCGATTCTCCCCCTCTGCTCCGCTCTGGTGAGACCCCACCTGGGGTACCGAGCCCAGCTCCGGGCCCCCAGCGCAAGGAGGACACAGACCCGTAGGAGCGAGTCCAGAGGAGGCTGTGAAGATGATCAGGGGGCTGGAGGAGTTTGGGTTGTTCAAACCTGGAGAAGAGAAGATGCCAGGGACACCTTACAGCAACCTTTCAGTATTTAAAGGGGGCTTATAAGAAAGATGGGGACAGACTTTTTAGTAGGGCCTGAAGCAATAGGACAAGTGGTAATGGTTTTAAACTGAAAGAGGGTAGATTCAGATGAGTTATTAGGAAGAAATTCTTTACTGTGAGGGTGGTGAGGCACTGGCACAGGTTGCCCAGAGAAGCTGTGGATGCCCCATCCCTGAAAGTGTTCAAGGCCAGGCTGGATGGGGCTTTGAGCACCCAGATCTAGTGAAAGGCGTCCCTGCCCATGGAACTAGATGACCTTTAAGGTCCCTTCCAACCCAAACCATTCTATAATTCTATGATACTCCTGAAACCAAGTGTTTCTTGAACTGAGCAATCATTGCTGATTAATTCTTCAGCTCTATGATACAACCGCTTTCATATCTTGCCCTGCTTTTATCAATCCTTGCCTTCAGTGGATAATTTTCTAGGCTTCTTCCTATCCATTTTTTGTGATGGGAAAACTAGAGCTACTCACAAATTATTCAAGGTGGGACATACCAGACATTCATTAAACAGCATGGTAACATTCCCCATTTTACTCTCTCTTACCTCCCTGTAATTCCTATCATTATATTTGTTTTTTGGACTATGATGGAGCAGAAGCGTCATTTTGATAGATATTTCTAGCATAACTCTCAGATCTCCTTCCTGAGCAGTAATAGCCAGTTCAGAACCCATCACTGTATGTGTAAAGTTAGAATGATTTTTCCCCTGTGCACTGTTTTTCATTTAGCAGCCTTGAATTTCATCTGCCGTTTTATTATCTGCTCACTAAGTATCATAAGGTCCTTTTCCCATTCTTGGAGGCTGGCTGTATTTTAATCTTTTTGGTATTAACTCAGTATTGCCAGCAAACGTTATTTCTTTTTTTTTTTTTTTTCCCCAGACCGACTTGGACTCCCTAGATTCAGGGAGATGCACCCAGATTGATGCAAAGGAAGTGCATGTCTATGCTGTATCATCAGCAAGTGCATAAGTGTCTTCTCAAGGCAGCATCCTCCACAAGGGTGCAGATGTGAAAGTCACTCCTACCACCATGCACACTGGCTTTACAGATAATAAGGTTGTAGAATTTTAGCATGGCTAACATAACCTGAAATGAAAAAAATCCTCTCTAAAGTAAGTTAGTTTGTCCATTGCTTGTAAATTCTTCTCTGGAGTTGTAACTGTGGTATTTGCCACCACCTCTGTGAAAGCGGGTGCTTTCAGACCCTGAGGAAAACAGGAGGGGTTTCCTTTCCTACCCCAAAGGGAGAGACTTATGAGGGTAAATTGAACGCAGCTGGGAGCAGGGACTCAGGATTTAAATGGTTGCTCAGCATGGAGGTGCTGGGGCTTGGTAGTTACTGTTTGAATGTCTGGCTCCATGTCATCAAAAACCATGCTCGGTTGGGGTTTTTGTTTTTAAAGTATATCCAGTGGCAAAGAATTCTTTAAAGTGTCAGCCCTCAGCAGGAAAAGGCTGTCCCTGCCAGCACATCTGGAATAAGTATTCCAGATGTGTTCCAGCCGGTACCCAGCCTGCTTGACGAGGGCTCCTGATCTGCATGTGACTCCAGGCTCTTGCTGTAAGTACGGACAGAGAAGGGTCCCTCCTACCCAGTGACAGAGCATGTCACCACCAGCGTGTCCCAGCAGAAACAGAGCATGGCAGGGACTGCACGGCAGTTGTGTAAGCAGGGCAAACGGAAAATGATGCACCAAAGCTTGTGCTTCAGTTACAGACCTGCCAAGCTCTCCACTTCCCTAGTTTTCAGAGACAGCTGTTTTCTAAACTATTTTAGCCAATGGGCCATGGACACCTTGCAAAACTGCACATTAAAATGAGCCATGGACACTCCATTAGCCATTCCTCAAAGACAGGTGGTAGAAGATAGTTTATTAACTGCTAAAGAATGGTTTCCCTCTATAATGAACCTTTCTCCAGTATTGAAGAAAAGCCATGTCTTACTTTCCTTTTCTAATAAATGGCTTCTTTAGAGTTTAATTAACTTCTCCCTGCTCTTCTTTTGTGGCAAAGTGTCACCCTGACCACGAGACAAACTCTTGTTTGTTCCTTTATCTAGGAAAGCACTGGCCTGTCAGATAAATGTTCTGCCTAATTTGCTGGGGCTTTTCTCTTTCCACATTCCAGGGAGGGAAGGAGTAATAACAGAAAGCTGTGCTCTTGGGCAGCTGGATACCTCCAGCCCTGGGATTAGGAAGGAGCACCTACTTAAATACAGCACGGACTATGCTCCTGCAGCACTGCCAGGGCGAACAGGGACCCACTTCATAGACCCAACCAGGAGCTGGATCAGGCCCTTCTGCCTGCTCCTTTGTTTCTTTGGGTTTGAAAACAAACCCTGAGGAAACAATTTTTGCCCTTCCAGGAGTTCAGGGTTTTGTATTTTCAGCAGTGTGTGTCTTTCCCTCTGTGTGTGTGTGGTACACATATATATATATAGCTCAAAATCAATAAGAGTGAGATTAGGTCACTGTAGTACTGAGAAATGTGCTCCTCATAGCATATAACACCAACCAGCACCTGCTCCTTCTCACTTGCTTTTGTGTTCCAGGACCAGCTACATTTGCAGAGACAGTGGCACAGACTGGAGAAAGCAAGGGTTGTTCTCTTCTGCTCTTACAAAGAAGATGCAGGGGCTGAATTGGGCCAAGTCAAGAGGGACCATCATGAGCTTCTGTTTCGGCTTTTCAGCTAAGCTTAAAGCCCCAAGACCCATCACACAGCAGATGTGTGATCCTTGGGGTTCTCCATCAGAAGCGAGGTGGAGCCCATGAGCACCACCTGGAGAGATGGGTAGCTTTTCAATACCTGGGCCCCTTCTTAGAAAAAGATGGTGTATTTGGTGCAGCTTTGGGGTCCTAGCAGTAACCATGCTTCCGAGCAAAGCTCCTTTTACCCTAACTGAGGCTTCAAGTAAAGATGTCCCAGGGCCAACCTCATTATACAATAGAGGCACACTGGACTGCAGCTTCTGAATGGTACTGGTTGATTAATTGTGCCAGGCTGACAGCAGCAAGTTTTTGTGTGCTGAAGCTTTCAGACACCAATGCAGTAATGGTCTCCAGCACGCAGACAGTCTCAGGGGACTTGTCCTTCCTACCCAAACAAAATTAATTAATGGTAGCAATAAATAAACCAATCCAGGCGAATGAGAGTATCTGAGACGCTCTGGGGAGGCTGCTGCAGACATGCAGTGGGAAGCAGCTGGTGTGGGAGTGGGACTCATGTTGGAGTGATGGACACCCCACAGCCAAACACCTGCAAAGGTGGGTGACAGCAGAGCCATGAGGGACCCCAGGAAGCAGCTCTGGCCACACAGTAGAGCTGGGCAACATCAGCACCTCTGAGCATCTCAGGGCCTCCTCCCCACACTGCTCACATGGAAGGCAGCTAGCTGAGATACACACCTGTAGTTTTGGGTGGAGAAATCACTCTACCATGCTATTAGTTTGGGCTGAAATTTTAGCTGGCAGTGCCAATGGGTTGGAGGGAGACTGCTGGTGTTAGTGACCGCACAGCATCCAGTCAGTGCCCGCTGCTATGGGTAGGAAAGGGGCTTTTTGGCTGCTCTGCCTGGTTATTCAGCAGCATGTGCCATCTATAATTTACACCTGGGGAAGAGAGCTGGTTAGCTAAGTTTTCCTAGGAACATGATAGAAGTAAAAAAATGGGAAAGGAGAGCTTTTTGTAGTGCATGTTTGCTGAAGGAATAAACCTGTTTAACAAAGGGAAAGGAAAGCTCACACTCACTTTTTGAATACACTGGGTGAAACTGGATTGCAGTGGGAGCATGGGCCGGCACAGAGCATCTTTGGGAAAAGGCAGAAGCCACGGCTGACCATTTATTCCCCTCTTCTATGCTCAGCAAAATTCTGCCACCATGTGCAGGCTGAACTTGAAGGACTCATTCCTCCACAGACATGGTCCTGTTTGGTCTGTCCTAGCCTTGCCTTACATACCCAGGCAAAAGCAGGTCCCTTTAATCCAACTGTTTCATCCCACCCCCTACATTCGCAGGGGCATACATAACACCACCATGCATGGTTGATATCGATCAAATTAATCCATCACAGGCAAGCCCCTGCATGCTTATGGGATTGAGAAGAAGGACCTTGCACACCCCTGCACTCATCCCACCCCTGCCTCCCTTCTCTGCCAGGGCTGCAGGGTCCTGTCAGACACGAGGTGCTGGCACAGCCAGGTTAGCAGCCAATACCTCCTCAGCTCCCCACCCTGAGGTCTAATCACCGGCCTCTCATATCTCAAGCAGTTCTTAGGCACTCCTAATTAGCACGTGACAAAGTGCCTGCCACATGTTGGTCAATACCAATTAGCATACTTATTAAATGCACATATTTGTTGGTGGCAGTTATCTAATTACCTCACAAGTGCATCAAGGAGAGGCCCGGCAAAGGATGCCACAGCCCAGAAGCAGCGTCTTCAGGTGGTTTGTGTGCAAACCCTGTAAGGCATCAAACCCTGCTGCAACAGGAGGCAGGAAAAGGGGCTGCACCAGACCTGCGTGTTATGGCTGATGTAGGGCTTGGCACCTGCATCTTCAAGGGGCTGAGCACATGAGAAACCTCCCTGCGCTGTGCAGGGAGAGTTAAAAGGGGGACACCATCTGCACAGCCCCATTTCCACCCATCCTCAAGTGATGTACCCAAAAGGGGCTCTCACCTTCCCTCACTCCCCTGTGCACCCCACAGACTTTCTCTGGGTCTCCAGTTGGACATTGTCACCTCTTCTGGGTCAAGGATCCAGGAAGGAAATACACGGTGAGCTTGCTAAGCACACAGCCCAAGTGGCCTCCCAGCTCCCACCACCCACCATTTCCAGAGTACCATGACTCAGTCAGACAGTTAGGGTTTTCCTTCTGCAGAATTAGTTGCCTGGAAGTCAGGGAAAAGGAGTAATGAGAGAGGCCAAATGACCCGAATTTATATTTGCCAGGTTACATGAGGCTTCTGCTTTTTATTTCTTTCCCTCTTTTTTGCATACCATACCACAGGCTGAGCCTTGCCAGTGGGTACCACTGTTATCAGACAGCAAGCAGAGTGGAGAGCTGATACAATGCTCGTGCCTGGGATCCAAAACAGACCCTGCGCCCTGTTTTAATTTAATGCTCATGGAAGTCTCCAATTCAGACTTTTTTCCCCTCCCTCCTTGGAATTAGTATAGCAGAGCACGGCTGCAGAAGTTTCTCTGCCTTTTACATCAGGGCTGGCATGGACAGACTCTCCCCTCTGCAAGGGAGAAGGGGAGCCTTCTGGGTGATGGAGGAGATGCCATTTTTGCATTTTGACATAGGAAAATGAGTGAGAATGGAGGGCGCTGGGTGCTACAGCAGACCCAAACCAGAGCGGAGTAAAGGACTGGTGAAAGAGAGGGGGAAAGCCGTGCTCTACTCACCACTTTGCTTTTCCTGTCCAGCCTTGGCATTTTTTTTTCCTCCACTTCCCTTAAGGTTCTCCATCTCTTGAAGAGCTGAGAAGAGCATTCATCCCTCCAGCACGCTCCTTGCTCTGGCAGGCTGTGTCATTCTACTGTAGCTTGGGCTGGCCCAGGACGGATGCAGCATGTCTAAGTCTTCCTTACTGTTGAGTCTACTACACATAAAATGCAAGCAGTGCCCCAAGTAACTTATCTTTTATGCGTGCCTATTAAGCAAAAATTAAAAGAAAATTACATGGGGAAGTCAGCAGCAAGTAGGAGGGGACGGGTTGTAATTATATGGCTATTAATTGGCGTAAAGTTCCAGTTTAATACTCCCTGGCCCATGCCAGTATTTTCTAGGGAAATTTTCTCTCTATTAGTGTTGGATGAGAACTGGGATTCTCTCTGGAAGCTCTCAATCTACCCAAAGAGGTGACTTTCAGCTTCAGTCCCCCAGCAGGTTTTGGTTTTCATGCACTGACAGACAAAAAGTAAAGGTTGCTTTTATAATACGGCTTTGTCTGCCTGAGGTGGCGGGGGTGGGGAGAACTAAGTTTTACCATTAGGGGATGATAAGCAAGTGATGGTCCTTTTAAGATTCAGCCCACATGGAGGTATTTTCTCCAAATACAAAGTTCAGGAATAGAAAACTCAAGAGATTATTCCCAAATATCCCCTACAGCTTCTGCCAGCCTTGGGAATTCCCTAGTGGAAAGCGGGAACCTCCTGCCCAAGTGGCTGCTCATCAAAACCTGACAAACTGAACCAAAACATTTTGAGCAGCAAACATCCATCAAACCCCATGGAGGATTTAAAGAAGTGATGTGCAGTTTCCTGCCAACTCACCTGGCAAAGGACCAGGCAACCCAGATGCCTGGTCCATAATGCTCCTGCCTTGCAGGATACAGCTCTGCCACAGAAGAGGGTGAAGATGCAGGCATTTGCTCTTAAACCAGGGTGTGCTGGTATTCACAGGTCTGCCCCGTAAGGTAGGAAGCATGGCCTTTCCATCCAAGGAGTCCCACGGGCAGCTGGAAGACACTGGGGTGGGGAGAAAATTAATATTTTTACATTTTTCTTTGCTAAAATATTTCCATGGATAAATCAAAGTGCTCGCAGTTTTGCACTAGATGAGAATTATACTTTCCTTTGAAAGTCCGAGGTTTCTTTCCAGGGGAACAGTCAGATCTGCCCCACTCCAACAGATACAAACACCCTCCAAGTTGCTCTTTCTAGGACCCCAGCAGGAACTACTTTTGCTAAGAAACCTAAACATTTATCTTTAAGCTACAGACCTATCTCCTTTATTTCCCAAGCAGGAGAAAAGCACTCACTGAAGTGAGTTGGTGGCAGGGGGGAAGGGATAATTTTATTTAGTCCATAGCTTGGAAGCTCGGAGCACGAATTCTCCCTCCACACCATGGCTCTCCATGGACGGCATTAAAGTGGAACTACATGCCTTTTGAAAAGGAAGGCTTCTACTATGACTAGGTGACTGAGAAGCTTCTCAGTCAGCTGGCTCCAGCAGCCAGAGGCATGAAAAGAATGAGGATCTTATGAAACTTGAGATAAAATCCCCAGCTATGAATGCTCAGCATGCTTCTCTGGAAAAGACTTTTCTTCGCCATGCACACCTAACCCAGAGGAGACATTCCCATAGCAAAAGGACTTCAACGTGTGATCACTAAACCCACTTACTAAGCAAAGAAATATATCGTCAAAATTTTTTTTAATCCACACATAGGTTTATTAGTTGCTTCTTCTGTATTGTTTTGTTCCTCAGCAAGCACCTGCTGCCTCAGGAGAGGAGTGCTGTGTGCTGAGGATGGAGTCAGCACCAGGAGCCAAGACCGATCCCACCATCAGAGGTACCAACAGCTTCATTCACCCAAGACAGGGATTTGCCATCGGACTCTGAGCCTGCCAGCTCTGAACAAACTCAGCATCCTCTGCCTCCAAAGGTGTGCAGGCATCTGCTGCCGAACAGACGGCGGGAGCGGAGGAAGATGTGATGGGAGGGTGAGCAGGGGAATACAGCACCACCACAGCCTTTGAGTAGAAGGCGGCCACAGGGCTCCCCATGCAGCAAAAAAAGCCTCCCCTGGCAGCCAGGGCTGACTCACAGCCCCCTTTGCCCCATCAGAAGTGACACAGTAGCACTGCCACCGCTTTAATCAACTGGGCAGCTGCTGAGCTGGAAGAGAGTCCATGTAAAATCAATGTGCCATTAGAGAAACCACCAAGGGCTGCCAGTCAATACGCTGAAAAGACACTGCTGCCTGTGACAACCCAAACCAGCAACCTGCTGTTATTGACAGAAGAAGTGGCAGGCTTTAAAAAAACAGCATCTTGTTCTTCCCTCCTCCTCCTCCTGAGTAAATTAACCCCAAATCTCTTTGTTTACCCTCACCCCTAATAAGCTCTCGTGGCTCACATAAATGGTATTCCAGGCTTTTTCCTGAGCAGGCAAGAGCCTTTGTTCCCTTTCATCCTGGGAAAAGGAAGGGTTTAGATAATCTCAGAATGCCAGAAAGCAATTTATTTTGACCTAGACCGTTTCTGCAATGTCATCTCTTGGCTTCAGCATAGGGGAAGCTTCATTAGCTGGTGTTTACGCAGCACAGCCGCACTCGGATGGGGTTGCGTGTCCCGGGCACTGCGTGGGAGCAGCGATGGACAGCCAGTCCCTGCAGCTCTGGGAGCAGCCCAAAGCAGCTTGACCCTGCGTAAGGGACAAGGCCATGGCACACAGCCGCTCCATGCCCAAGCAACACCCTCCAAAAGTCTGAACAGCAAGAAAGCTGAAGACATCAGTCAGGAGCATGGGGTCACTCAGGATATTGCACACACCAGGTCCCCGATGCAGACATGGAAGACACTCGGGAGGGGATCCTGTCCTGTCCCCCTTATCCCAAGGCAGCATTAGCTCTACCCCAGTGATCCAGAAGGAGCATTCAGTCCTTTCCCCCTCTCCAGAAAGCAGAAATTTGCAGCAACTGATTCTCACTGCTCTTCCTTCCTGTTCCTAAGCCCCTGGGTGAGCTCAGCTTTTAGCTTTCAAGATGTTTTTGGCAGCCTCAAGCCTGGAAACTTTCTTTCGAAAGGAAAAGTGAAAGCACAGAACATCACATAGCCACGCAGCTAATAGCAGGAAACAACACCAGATGCTGCAAGACTCTCTCAAGAACAGCAAAAGCTGGCAGCACAGCACTCAGCAGACAACAGCATGTGTCCCTTCCAGCTCCCCCGTCTTGGCTCCATCATTCGCTAAAAAACACCTACCAAGACGGCATGGACTGTGGTGCAAACACACTGAGCTACCCAAGACCCGAGAGCAGCATTGCTGCAAACCAGGCCAGGAGCACAGCCCCACCAAAAAGCAGTTGTCAATGGTGTGAGCCCCTTTTGTCAGACCCCCAATAACCCCCATTGCACAGCGCAGGCTTTTATTTCTGCCCCATCCAGGCTGCTCAGGAATTGCAATAATTCATCTCTCCGTCAACAGGGAATATTTTTTAAATCTCTCCCTCCCTGCAGGCAGGCAGAGGTCTCCTCTGCTTTTTCCAGGCAGATTCCTTTATTGTTATTTTCCTCTAGATGAGGAGTTTACATTTCAAATCCTCCTGCCTCCTTTTGGGGTGGGGGAATGACAGTTGGGTAGCAAATCCCAGGAAGACTCGGAATTGCTTCTTGCAGGCAGCCAGAAAGAAGAGCTGAAAGTTTGTGCATCCAAACTTTTGATGTGGAGCATAAAGCGAGTCTTGTCTTCCCCCCACCTCCACACCCGCCACCGAAGTTACGTAAAAATAAAACCAGGCTCCCTCATTCTCTTGGCAGCAAGCAGCACGTCCTGCAGAGGAACCTCGTGTCCCGAGACTCTTCCACCAGGCTGGGAAAAAAAGAGAGAAGTGCAGATCGTTCCCTGGCTGGCTCCCACTGAGCCTTACTTCACTCTGTGTACTTCCCAGCAGGACATTGATGTGGACGGGCATCTGGAAAGTCTGCAAGAGTTTCATCAATGCTTTGTTTTGTTCTAAACTTTCCACGCTCGGGGTATTATTAACATGCTGGTTTGGTTGTGCAACAGCACAGCAAATGGTGTTGGCCTCCTTTGAAGAGGGAGGAGTAGATGGGCCACCGCGGGCCCATTGCTGCCACTAAAGACCCACCGAAATCCCTGTGGTTCCTGCGATTGCTGAAGGCCCATGCTGGATACATTACAGTAAGTCAGCAGAAAGCAAATAAACAGGCAGACAGGATAAACAGGCTCTACAGCCTGGTGTTCCCTGAGAAAAGTATGACTTCCCCCCCACCCCTCGCAATACCCATCACTTTGTCAGCAAATCTGTGTGCACAAGGGCATCTTTTGCCTCCCAGGCTTGCAAACCCAATCCACTGATAAACAAAGTGCTTGCTGAGCCCCAGGTCCTGCGGAGAGCTGCCTTTACTCTGGATGAAAAGCCTAAGCCTCAGTCACAGAGATCGGCCACCCTGCCATGCTGCCTGCCAGGCAGTTTTATCCCTCGCTGCAAACCAGCTGCTAAAGCCTGGCCATCATCAGAGCCCCTACAACCTGCACAGCCCATGTCCTGAGGTGACAAAGCTCACAACCTACAAAACAAGATGCAGGCCCTGTGCCCATGCCTTGCTCAGCACAAAGGAGATCCAGCTACCTATTCTTGACGTGCAGAAAACATGTTGAAGAGCTGTCCCAGAACTCCTGGGCTAAAAAGCACAAGGGTAGAGGAGGTCTTACTCAGGGGTGATGGCTTCTTTCCCCTCTAAAGACCTGTCTGTAGAGTAATTAAAGCTCCTGTTTCTAAGCTGCTTGGTATTTTAATTGATTTTCTGCACTGGCTGCCCACAGTCTAGTCATTCAAATCTGAGACTTACCTTCCAGGCCCCAAACGAGTGGTGAGGGAAAGCAACCTACCCTGCACTTTCCTGCAAGGCCATAGTGGTTGGGACTGGTTTGTGCTGGGGATGCTGTTGGCCAGGCCACCTGGATGCCAAACCAATGCCCTGATCTCCACTATGTAGCAGCTTGGGGCGAGAAGAGCTTCCCACCACAATCTCGTACCTTACCTGTTTTTTGTTTTTTTCTCCTGGGAACTCTCTCTGGGCTTCCCAGTTATCACAAGAGAAGAGGAGTTTATCCATTCTGCGTAGTCAGATTCTTGTCAAGAGAGAATTGGGAACATGGAAACAGGGACTGATGTTTTCAAACTAACTCCTGTTTTCCCCCTTTTCTGGTTTCAGATGCTGTCAGTACCCAAAGAAGCAAATTCGGCAATGCAGACATCACCAGAGCAAAAAGCATTTCTCCAGTGAAGTGAGCTGAAGAGCTTGTTCTGTGAGAGATGTTTTGAAATGGATCCTTGCACAGCAGACAGCTCCTTGCACTTAAGTTTTATTAAAGGAGTAAAGGTCCCTTCTTGCTCATACTCTTCCAAGATCAAATTTGCTTTCCAGTGATGTATTTTCATACTTCCTCTATCTTCCCTTTCCCTCTTCTTTATTCCTTGGGGACCCATCAGCTGTTAGGATGCATGTCAACACCGGTCACTGTGGCCAGTTGTTTTTGAAACAACAACATTCCTGGTTCATTTAATTTAGTGTTTGAAACTCGCACTGCTCCCGGCAGGAGGCTTGATCAAAATGATGAACGACTACGTGCTGCCTCCCTCCCCTGCTGTGCGCAGAGAGCTGCGGTGGCAAAAGCACGCCTCAGTCCTGCAGACCCCTCTGTGGGTGCTGCGAGAGGCACAGGACCCCAGGCAGGACCACCAGCCTCTCAACGCTGCCCACGTCCACTTACATGTCCCATTGAGTTACCTGCAAAATGCCCAGTCTTCAGACTAAATCAAATGAAAACCCTTGGCTGAGTGTTGTGGTATCAGCAGGAGGTGAGGGAGGCTGGGAATATGGCTTGCACTGAAATTCAGGAGGACTGGAGAAGCTTTTTAATAAAATCCTAAGTCCATCCCAGCTTACTACTGGCAAAGTACAAGTCTGGGATCTACTGGGTAGGGGCCAGTTGGGTTTTTTTTTGTTTGTTTTCTTTTAGCAAGACCCCAGAGCTGATGACAAATGTGTCTAACAAGACAAGCTTTCGGCAGGGAGCGTAGGGAATCAGCCCCTTACAACTTGGTAAAAGTTACTGATAGTGGAATAAGATTCCTAAATCCACAGTGACGGCAGGAGGTCACTTCTACAAATACAGATATAAATGCTTTCCCTAGCAAGTGGGAAAAAAATCCACCACATTGCCCTTCCAAAATATTTTAGCCTTGAACTTGCTAATGCTGGTAGCCTGTGGCTGGGAGAAGCCTGCATGGCCTCTAGCAAAATCCTCCAGAAGGAATGGGGGAAACCCAGTTCCCAAGGTCCTAGGTTGAAAGTCATTTACAGTTGGGAGCTTCCTTGCTTGAGATGTGCTGGAGAGATGCGTACCTCTACGATACAGACAGACTGAGCCTCCAGCCTCCTCTAGGAATTTGAAAATAAACCATGCATATAATAGGTGCACATTTAGTATGAAAGGAAGACACTTCACAAAGGACAAATACTAAACTGTAAAATATATCAAGAGACATTTCCAGGAAAAACTGAATTTAACCTGGTGCTCAGCTGAGCAGGAAGCTCCCAGGAGCTGTTGCCATGTCTGATGGAGGAACAAAACCAAGGGGGAGTCTTTACGGAAGAAATCTGCCTGGAGTTCCTAGAGATGCTAGGAAAAGGGTCAGTGGAGGACCCTCCTCTGCTGCCAGCTTGCAGACAGTGCTCTTTGTGTGGCCCTCTGAAACCATCGGGTTTGCGGTGAAAAAAAAAACCCACCAGGGTATGGTCAAGCAAGATCAACTTTGTGAACCAAAGTGTTAGAGGGACTTACACATCTTGTTAGTGATACTGTCACCATGTGTGCACACCATAGGATATACGGCTGCTCGGTGTCATACCCAAGGTCCATCCAACCCATCTCCTCCCCAGGCTGTGCTCATTAGCAGAAATCTTGGGAAAGAGAATAAAAATACAACAAGAAAAGAACATTATTCCCCTAAACCTCCCCTCCCAGCAGTCTGCCATTTCCATACTCCGAGCCAGAGGCTGTGTTTCAATTTCTGTGTTTAAGATTCTGTTATGGACCAAACCAAACAGTTTTATTACACACTGCTTTGCACCTCGGGTGTGCAACCATAAGTTTCAAAGTATTGATGGACTAGCTATATAGCCATGCTAGGAGTGCTCAGGGGTCACCACTGCCCAGCAGCTTGCTCCTTTTGTTCCATTTCCAGCCCATTTATCCTTTTCTACCACCCTATCTTTTCTAGAAGATAAGCTCAACTCTCCCACTAACACAAAGCCTTTGTTTCCCTTCAGCAAGCGAGAATTTGGAAAGAGAGCACCAAAACCCCTGAAAGCTTATTTTTCCAGTGAATGTGGATTTTTTTTTTTTTTCTTTTTTCCTCCAAAAAGCATGAGACCATCTCAGGACCTCCTATGCTCTGATCTCTCTGCATGTTCATACAGAGTCTCAACAATTGGAAGAAGCTGAGATACTTGGCTTCTAGAGCACCACGCTCTTGCTTATCTCCTTTCTACTTCTGTTCTTTACACTTCCAGGCAACCTGGTAAGGAGAGCTGTAAGAATGAGGACAAAGGTTTGAGGTTCTTGAGCTACTTATCCAAAGCAAACTGCTACAGCTGTCATTTTGACTGATCCTGGGCATTTTCCAGGGAGACAGATCCGAGCCCTTGCAGTCTAGGTATCTGTTAAGAGTATCATAACTTGGTCTGCTTCAACTCTGGGGGCCTGAAGGGTTTCCTCTGAAAGCCTGCAAAGAAATTTAACCCTTGCCATTAAGCACATTGGAAAACAACACTGCTAAAATAGAATAGATCTTCCCAAATGGAATGACCCCTCCCTGTTCCTTCTGTAGCACGGTTAACCGGCACACCAAAAGGATTCTCCCTAGTTGTGCAGAAGGGAAAACTCACCCCACAACACCATTATTGCAGGCAGCCTGCCTTCCTTCATGCTCTGCCCTCACACCAACTGGCAAACACGGTACCCAAGTACCTACCTGAGATACTTTAAACAAACCACAACTGCTTGCTTCCTGAGCTGGCTCAGGAAAGACATTGCTGCACCAGTTATGCTCCAGAAAGGCTTTCTTTACAGTCATAAAGGATGAAGAGCTGTTTTTATTTTCTATGAGAGATGAGGTGCTGTAGAACAAGCCATGCAGCTCACATAAATACATCAAGCAGAGTAGCTCCAGCCAATCGGCTGGGTGGGTGTTTGTCACCTCAGGTGTAGGTCTTTTAGCTGGATGCATCCCTAGGTGATTAAAAGGTCACTAGAGGCAGCCGGAGTCTTTCTTTACTTATTATAAAGGCTAGTATAAAAATATATCAGTAATAAATTCCTGACAGATGCTTGTATGTATGGAGATTTGGATAGCAGCAGCTGTGAGTTATGGCCCTATAATTCCTTTGAGGGGTCCCAGGGACATCCCGAGTCATTACCTAGTGCCTGAGAAGGCCTTCCTCAGCTCGGTGCAACCTCCCAGCAAGCTGGGCTTACAAGGGATGGGGTCTAGCTACCAGAGCGGGGGAAGGGGATTTCTTCCCTCTCCCCAGCCTTCCTTACTCTTATGATGCACTCCCTTCAACTCCCATTTCTATAAAATAACCTGACTTGGAAGACACTGGCATTTAATTCCCCTCTTGGGTGAACGGTGACCCAGCAAAGCATCCCGGATCACGCAAGGTTGATCACATGGACCAAACCAGTGCAAAGCCACTGTCAGGTTCAGTGGAGATCTGTGCTAGAATAAGCAGCCGGCCATGAGAGCGAACGAGAGAGAAAAGCCAGTTTCTTGTGGCTTGCAGTGGGAAGGAAACCCAAGATGCTCAGGGACAGCTTGGCAGGGAGCTGGATTTAGAAAGGGGACAGAGGGAAATTTCACACCAACGATGCTCGCCAGGGCTTTGCAAATGCCACACTGGCCTTTTCAGCTCGCAAAAGGAAAGCGGCTTTCACACCTAGGAGGCTTATTTCCAAAGCTGTCTAACAGCACTTTCACAATTAGGAGGCCAGTCTGAAAGGGAGCGACTTCACTGCCTTCTCCAGCTGAGATTTCTTCCTCAAACAGCACTTTGGTCAGTGAAGAAGAGGGTTATTTTCCAATGCCAGTGAGCATCAAAGATGAAGCTGAAAAATAAAATGAGCCCCAAAAGCCCTGTGCTTCCCCACACACCCATTCTTTTAATAAAGCTACTGAATATCATGTTCTCAGCACAGATTAACCTCAGCTTTGCTCCCAATTATTATTTTACTCTCCTAAGTACAGAAGCAGAAAGGGGCTTGACAAATGAACCTGGCTCTGCTGTTAAGCTGCACTTCCACTTCTGCAAGTTTGTCTGAAGCCTTATTTCTCAGAGAAATCCTCCTTCACACAAATCACTGGCTGTGCATCCCCAGGCCTTTTTACAGCACTCCAGGCCAGGGATTTTTCAACCTCTTGATTTGTGGAGCTTTACGGATTTTCCAGTGGGGCTGTGAGCCCCATGGGGTGAATTCAGACCTGTCGGCAATGGGCTGGCTTTGCTCAGTCCCCCACACCAGACCTCTAGAAACAGCCTACAGCTCCCATGGGGGCACGCAAGCCACACATGGGAAAAACCTATGTTAGAAATACTTCCTTCTCTTCTCCGTTGCAGTGGAAAAGCAACGCTGTTGCTGAAGTCTGGCTTATTTGGGAGCCTGCCTGTTACCACTCAGTCCTGAACATGGTGGTGAAATGAAAATAGAAAATGAAATAAGGTAAGGATTGCCCTCCCAACAGCTGCGATGTCTCCAACGGGGAGCAGCCCAGCCCAGACATGGAGAAAGCTCTTGAGCTTTTCAGATTCAGAGCTGTTCCTCTGCAGACAAGGGGTGGAAGAAAAATCAAGCCCATCGGTTCCCCCTCACCCTTCTCCCAGCGTAAATCAAGGCAGGTGCTTCTCGAGCACTGTGCCTGTGCCGAGGTGGTGATTAGACCCACTGCTGAAGTGGCAGGAGGGTGGTGTGTTAAGACATGGAGGGATTCCATGCTCTTCCCCGCCGGCGATGGCAGGGTGGGAGGCTCGGCGGTGTGTCGGGCTAATCAGACCTACCAGCTAGTCAAGCTCCTCTTGACTCTCCAAACGCAGCCTATGCTCCCCCTGGAGCTCAGCTTTGATTTTTAAGCCTGCAGTGCTGTAGGAACAAGTCTCAGCTGATTTCGCAGCCCGGCCTGAGGTTTAGGTCAGAAGTGGCTGCTCAGATCCATGAGGCTGACCCCCTGCCTGGCGTATTTGCTGCACAAGCTGGGATCTGCACTTGAAACGTTCGTGATCTGCTCCTTCCATTTGCAGTCACTGTATGGGGCAAGACAGGGGGTTGATTGCATCTGCTCAGAGCAGATGTAGGGCTGCAGCACTGCAGAAACACTCCTTGGAAAACCAAAGAACAGAGCAAACAGAGGTACAATATCATGGCAAATTAGCCCCATCATCCTGAAAGACTGTACATTTGCAGAGGTACGTCTTCAGCAGGTGAGGGTTAACGCTGAGCCAGGTATCTCTTCTGTTCAGGTGAGGAGGGGGAGAAAGCAGGGAGCTGCAGGGGTGTGCGTTGTTTCCTTTACCCTGAACACAGGCTTTTATAGCAAAAATCACGGCAGCAGCTAGATACTTTGTGTTGGAAAAAAGACCAAGCTGAACCTTTCCTAACTTCTTCCTATGGGGAAAAAAAAATAAATTATCCACATTCTCCCTTCTCCATGTGCACTCTTTTCTGAACTCTGTGTGACCTAGGGTGCCCTTCATGGAGGCACTGAGGAGTATGAAGATGACTATGTACCTAAGAAAAACAGATGGTGATTCTTGGACACCTTATTGCTTCCCACGCCAGGAATATTTTACTTCTTTTGAAGGGTGTTTTGACAAATTGCATGGCTCACATCTGTTTAAGCATGGGGAGAAAGCAGACGACAGCTCAGCTGCATCCATGGAGCCATGAATAAGCAATACCTATCTGTTCTTAGTCAAGAGAGCATTATTGAAGAACCACCAGTGTTCACAGAAATACAGCACTAGGACAGTGGCACGGGCATGTTCTGATCCCTCTTTGGAGATACCCTGTGTATAGCGGTACGTCTGCAACTCATCTGCTGTGATAGATACGGTATTCATCCACAAGTCATTAGCTGCTCCAAAGCGAGCAGAGCAGGGTGAATTCAAGACCACAAGTTGGTTTAAAACATTTTTCAACCCCAGCCCTGGCAGGCAGTAACTCTTTAAATCTCTGGTGATTTGCTTAAAGGCTTATCTCTTACTGCCAATAAGATAAGCAAGTATGTAAACAAGCGACAGGAGCACTTCATGGTGCAGGGACACCTCTCACGGTGGAAGGATTTCTTCTTCTGAATGGCATGGGCAGCCAAGAAGATAGGCTGTCTTGCCCTGCTGCTACTTGGCTATTATAAGACATCACCACATTTGCAGAAGTAGCATTCCTTACAGACCTCATCAACAGCAGCATATGTTTAAAGATGAAAACATCCCGGTAATAAATAGGCAGAACTTGCAGCCCTGAGCAGCCTATCTGAATAAATCTGTGTTATTTGAGAGCTGCCTAAGAATATACTTCAGGGAAGTAAAAAGGTGGCACTGTTTATAAAAATAGGACTCTATTCATAACACATCCTAAAGGATCCCCATGTCCTTCAACCAGGTCCAAACAAAACATGACTTTAGAGGCTTGGTCCGACTCCTATTAAAAGCATTTTTTTCCACTGACTTTCACAGAGCTTGGATCAGACACAAGAAGGGAGTGACGTGTCAATATAGTACTTAGTCTTCAGGTCGCAGGACCTCATTAGCAGAGCAGAGTGAACAATAGGTCTCCTGGTTCACCAGTCCAGCTGAAAAATCACACCCCAAAAACAATGGTTTGGAGCTCAACAAAAATGCTTCATTTTACTCAAAATGCATAGTTCACTTTCTGGTTGCAGTTGATGTATTTTTATTTTTTTTTTAAACCCTGAACCATTTTTTTTTTAACTGACAAAAATTAAAACACAAGTTACTTTCTTCAATGGCACCTTATTTCCAAACTCAGACCCAAAGCCTGGAAAAAAACCCATCCAATCTGCTCTCTTGACCACTGTAGCTGGCAAATGTGTTTAGAAGCCAAGATGCTCTGTGCTAAAGCTCCACGGCCCCACAGCCGTGATCCCCAAAATCACCTCAGCAGCCTGCAGAAGGAACAAGACTGGAAGCAGGGCTGGGATTTGCATGCCAGGATGTGGCCACCATCCCCGGTCTGCAGACGGTGGAGCTGATGGTGAGTCAGCACTGAGATATTGTTGCTTTCCAGCAAAGCATTTTAAGGCAACTTGGGATGTGTCCAAGAGCAGTTTATAGGTGTCTCAGGTATTTACACGGGAAGGGGGAAGGTGGTTCCCGTTTCGGCTGTGCCAAGTTCTTCCACTCCCTGTTAGCAGCGATGGTCACCGGCTTTACTACATGTTTGGCAGAAAAAGAATAATCCCTCCCCATAGCTCACTGGTTTTATGAACTGCAACAGATGTTTCAGACCACACATTACCCTGCTCTGTCACTGCCAGGATGAAGTGAGGAACACCATGATGGGTGGCTGATGGGCGCAGTATGAATTTTGTCTGGCCCATCAGCCCAGTCAGAGCTGGAGCCCAGCCAGACCAAGTGGCTAATACCTTCTCCTCCTGCTCCAGCCAAACATCCCAGGAGATCGTTTAAGACCGCACGTGACCAGCAGCAATAATTAATCACAAAAAGTTATTTCTCTCAAAACCAATTCTCGTTACGCCTCCATCATGGATTTGACAGCAGTCAGTAATGATGGTGGCAAATTAAAGTTAGGCAAGACCCTCCAATTAATGAGATAACATACGCTGATCATCATGTATCTGTACTGAGTCCTACCACAGTCTTTTTTCCTTAGCCTTACATATTTTTCACACACCAGGAAGAGAAGCCAAGTCATCAGTTCAAGACTACTTTAAGTATCTGAACTGGACTCCAGCTACCCTGCTACTCGGAGCCCTTCAGAGGGGAATTTGGGGAATGCAAGTGTCAACTAGTGCCTCATACCCTCTCCAGCCAGCAGTGCCAGGGGCTTCACGAGCCATCCCCACAAGTCCCATCATGGCCCAATCCAGTAACCATCCATGGATTTCAATATGTAAATATAGTTAGAGAATTGCAGAGAGATTTTTCTTGACCAAGAAGAGATTTACATCAAATTTGGGAATAGAGGAAATGCTGCTGGCTAGAATGTGACCCCTTCAATTAGCTCAGGAGTGCTGTTCTGCATCTCTACTCCTGGGCCAGGCATAGAAAAAATGGAGAGATGCTAAAGCTCTGAAGGGAATGGCAGCACAAGCAGCCCTTGCTCACAGAAAGGTGTTTTAGCATTGAGCCAGCAGACCTCAGCTGGGCATATCTGTCCAGTGCCTGCACATTTCTCATACATCATGTTCTCACACCTCCTCTCTGAACTCCAGTGCCCTGGTCCTCCTTGCTCTCTGAGCTGTGAGCATCTCTGGGAAGCCAGCTGCGCGTGGTGCTGCCAGCCATGGCACAAAGGTACTGGGGTAGGAGAGAAGAGATTGCACAAGTCAGAGCAGAAATCTACTGCCAGCACTCTCCAGTCTTTTCAGCATAGCCTGGGCCAGGATATTCAGTGAGCAATCTGTGCCCCGTCATCACAAATACCATATTTTTCTCTGGAAATAAAAAATAAATATATGTCAATAGGACATCTGCTCCTAAGGGAAGCAGAAAGACATGGGAATAAACCATCAGCATCAGACTGCTCTCAGGGGGAAGAAACCAGTGTCAGAATTACTTCATGCATTAACTGTTAGTGCAAGGTCACTTCGATGCCTGGAGTGCTGAGAGATGCAAGACTCATTCAGGTAGCTCTGATATTCCATCAAGCCTTTAATCACCTGCCTGTGTCTCCTTGCAGGGAAACAGGCGGTAGCCACTTGTTTGCGTTTTGAGGATGCAGTGCAGGTGGCACCCGCGGGCCTGGCTTTCAGCTAAGAACTGCGTTTAACATCGCACCTCCAAATACTTTTAAGGAGCTAACTCGGCCACCTTTCAACACCCTGTCACGAGATGCCAGCTAAAGCAGTTTCTTGGCTACTTTATAGTTTGACTCCCAACAGCTCCTGCTCACCCAGGGTTTATTTTCATCATCTGCCTCCTTTAGATGCCCAACACCTCGGCAGCAAATGCCTCTGTGGAGGGGTTCCCTAGTTCAGGCAAATTCAAAGACTTTTTGTGAGATGATGGCAGGGTTTCCAAGGTGAGCTGATGGGCTGGGTTTGTGCTCAGGTATAAGACTTCCTGGCTAGGATGACCCCCAGGATCCCCATCCTCAGCGTGTACCCAGCCTGCTCCTCCATTAGGCTAGGCAAACGGCTAGGTAAAGTGGGAGGCTCTTGGGCCAGCGGTGAAAGCCCCAAACCTTTATTTAAAAGTCTAAGGGACTTAAAAAGGATGAAGCTAGGGCAGGGACCAGCTTTTTGTTCAACATGTGCTGACTATGCCCTGAAGTATGGGACTTTTAGACATGATTGGGAGTATTATAATAGTGCCTTTGTACCATATGAAACCAAATCAAAGAAAACATTTCATAAATAGCCCATGTTAAAGATGGATCCATTTATTTTTTCCCATCAAACTTCCATCTTTCCCTTTGCTGCATTTGCTAATTATCCAGTATGCATTTGCTTAAAGAAAGCATTTTTCTAGCCTTCACAATCCATCTTCCCATCCTAATGGATCTTGTGGTAAAGTCATTACAGAGACTTTATGAAATCACAGTTATTTCCATGACAACAGTGATGTAATAAAGGTGGGATTATGACATTACTGCAAGATCAAGCTGAAGGACGGGATGGATTTGTTTACCCCAGATAGGGCAATGAAGAGACTTCTTTCATTCAATGTTTCTAAAAGTGCCTTAAGGTCTGCTAATGGAAGGTACATTTTCTATCTATTTTTTTTCTTTCCTTCTTTTACTTCTATTCTTTTTTCTTTTTTTTTTTTTCTTTTTTTTTTTTCAGTTATTTATTATGCTTTTTTTCTAGCACACATAGTTTAATAACTTTCAGAGGAGGATCCATGCTGAGGATATATTCACCCTTCTTTGTGAAAGGGAGGATGATCCCTGCAAGTCTCATGGCTCTTGCCTTTCCTGAAAGGCAGCAATACCCACTGGGGAAGGGTTTTCCACCAGCATTTAAAGAACTGGCAGGATGGACTTTCCCCTTTCAAGGATGGCTGATCTAAGCTGCTTTATCTTCAAACATTTTAATAAAGAAATCACCTGCCACTGGATCGCAGCATGAATTGGCTAGCCATGAAATTAGGTTTGAAAATGACATTAAACCCCTTTTCCCTCCTTAATGGAAATATAACCAGCCCAGGTCTGGCCAGCAAATTCCCAGCTAAGAAACATTTGTCTCTAAAGCCTAGACACACTAGCAAAGACACTCTAGAAGTAAGTGATTTTTAGCTCACTTGCTCTCCAGCAATCACAGAATAAACTTAGGTGGAAATGACACAGCAATTCCTAAAGGATCAGAGCATGGAATGCCACAAGACAGCTTTGAAGATAGCTGGGGTTTCTGGTTTGTTTTTCACAAGAAGAAGAGATTAATATTTCATATGGTACATGGTTCAAAAGTTGATTAATGTTTCAGTGTGTGGAAATCCAAGCTCAAGAGGCAAGTTTCCTGATGTAAAATTTTTAAGCTGGCTGTAGGGCTTGTATGGCCAACTTCTCCAAGGGTGTATTTCATTTAACCCCCTTAAAAATTACTTCTGCTGTGACTAGTTCAGTGCTTGACCTACAAGTGCGGGGCACTCATGATCTCCAGCAAGGCTGTGCCATGGGGTAGCAGAACTTGCCCATGATAGCTGCTCAGGTGGGCTTTGGTGTCCCCATCTACCCAGCTCCCTCCCCTCTGCGGCATGTTGCTACAGCCAAGCAGAGGGTTGCCCGTGGTCTGATGGTCCACAGCAGTCCTCCTACCCTACTCCACCTGCTTGCTCAATGGGATGATATCATCAGGTTTTCTTCCGCTGGTGGCCTATCTAGAGGATCTTCTTCTGCTTCTTTGCAAGCTGATGAGGAGCTATGGCCCCAGCACCTTTGCTTTGTGCTGGGTGGCATGGTAAATATGCAGAAGAGTGCCCAAAAGTCCCCTGCTCTGAAAGCTCATTTGCTTCAAGCCCAGCCTGACTGATCTAAGCAGCTGTTTTAGCTCGTCCTGCCCCAGTTCCTGCTCCTCTAAGCCTTCCCAATATCTCTTCATCAATAGAAGATAAACACCACACCGTAAGGCCACACAGACATGTTAATGAAATGTGAATTATTAACAGCAGCGTGCTAAGGGGGGAGAGGACACAACACTGTCATTTTTCCATTAATATGTAAAATGGGTGATGCTCCCTCCGTTTGCTGGAGGGGAAGAGCAGATTCAAGCCTATGTCCCATTTCGGGGCCAGGATGGGTAATGAGATAACCCGATTGCCGATTGCTGTGCCTCTCACCCTTTTTCTTTCTTCTGTGATAAAAGGACAGAGGGGAATGCAGACAATTAAAAGGAGGATTCCAATCGGCCCCGGAGAGATTCAATGAATAATAATGGACCTCCAGCTGCTAATGTGCTTAAGGACTTCCAAGTCTCAAGTGTCTAACCAGCTTAAGGGTCCGTACCACAGACTTCATTTCTATCTGTAAATGGGAAAGGCGGGGGGTGGTGGGGGTGGTGTCCCTGCCTCTTACTACAGATGGGATCGTCTCTCAGTCACTTGCTGAGCCCTTCACAAGGACGATGTGACAGTGGCAAAAGAGTAAAGTCAACTTAACGGCTCTCTCACAGCCAACATTAGGCATGTGGTGAGGAAGTTCCTTACTTAACCAACTTCTGTATGTCACCTACAGCTGATAACACTCGTAGTCACCCCAAATACCTCGAAAAGGGTCCAATATTCTACTAGAATAAAACCAGCACTTCGTCTCTGAAGTTTTGTTTTCTTAAATTATAAACTTCTGTGTTGCAAGATAGTAAATGCGTGACTCATTCTTCCTCTGTACAGCTCTTGATAAGGGAAAGGTCTCTGTCATGGTGTGACCCACACCGACTGCTCACCTCCCACACTTGCCTTGCAGAAAGGGCAGCAGCTGCACAACATGTAGGACAGCCAAAGCCGCATATAAAATGCCCACCTGAAGATTCATTATCAGTTTTTTCTGGCACTTCCCTTGTTTTTTGCTTTCTCTCCCATTGTGCTTCTCTCTCTCTTCCACAATCTATCCACTTTCCCCCTGCAGTCTCCCTCCTTGGGCTAACTGTCCAAGACGGCCTCCTCTCTTTGACCTTCCCAGGTTTCTACCATGCTCATGAATTTCCATGGAGGATCAAGGGGTAGACTTGCACAGGGGGAAGGGCAAAGAAGAAAGCAGCAAGCAGTAGCTCAGCCTTGAGTTCTCCATGAAGTTGTGCTCCTCACCCCATCTGAAGGTTATAGGGTAACTGCCACAGATTCAGAGAACAACTTCAGTGGCTGGCAACCAGATGATCAAAGGAACGAGGAACGTTAGCTAGGTAAGGGCTCCTCAGCCGTCGAAGGGCATATGAACAGAGATCTGAGAATCACAAGAAAAGCTGTTTCCACCTCTCCTGGAGCAAGGACTAGGGACATCAGAGGAAACTCACAGATTCAGAACAAACAAAATGATCTGGTTTTATATCCAGCATGTCTCTATGCCATGGGACTTTTAAACAGAGGATCTGTGGCTGCTAAAGGCTCACGAGAGTTCATAAAACCCCTGGATTTTTCTGCTGAAAGCTTGTCTGCCCAGGCTATTATGTACAAACACACCGCTTACGGGTGAGGAGGTCCCTGATCTGCAAAGCACAGGTGGCTGCGGAAGTATTCTGGAGCATTACCACTGCTGTTCGCCCTGTACTTACACAGGTTTCCAGGTACATTACTGCCTGCCTCACAGACAGGATCTTGTACTTGGGGGACACCTGGTCTGACCTGGCACGACTGTGATCGTGTCCTGGTACCTTCACATCTCGCTAGTTCCAGGACACAGCTTGAGAGACAACACATGCCCTCTTCTCTAGCTTTGGGGAAAACCCGCAGGATTTGTAGGCAACGGCGAGATGTCACATGAAGCAGGAAGATGGATTGGAGTTTAACAGGTATAGATGCTGGCAGCGGGAGTGGAGGAGGGGACAGTTGCATAAGCTGGCACTGGAGACTCGCTGGTCCCTGGCACACGAGGTAAGTACATCACTCAACACAAAAGAGTTTAAAGAGAGAAGTTGTGTAAGGTCGGCTGCGTGTCAGCCTTACATGGCTGAATCATGCAAGTTTAAAGCCTTCAAAGCAGGATAAGATCTCAGCGCAGCCACGTGCATGCTCATTCCTTCAACCTGAGGTTGGGAAAATGACGGGAAGGCACAAGTGAAAGCAGAGCAGAGTAATTAGCTAATTAGTGGAGCTGACTAATCAGCTAATTTACAAAGGTTTTTTCATTATTATTCACAGAGAAAGAATTCTGGAGAGCTTTGGTGCAGACCGAGGTGTAGTCCACCAAGCAGAGGGAACAGGGGGTTTGCCTAAAGCAGAGAGTGTTCAGAACTCATTGGAGTGGGTTAAAACCACCGCATCTTCTCAGGTTGTCTCGTTTTGCACTGCTGAAGGATGGGACCAGCCCCAGTCATGCTCCTTCAGGGAAGGAGCTACCTGTGCTGCCTGCCAATTGCTCTTCTTCTGCGGAAGGGGCAGGAGAGCAGAGGGTCTCCTCTGTTATGGCTTGAACTGGCAAAGGGAGATTTACTTGCCTAGGACTCAACAGCTATATTTAACCTTCTCCTAAACGCTACCTAGGCAGCTCAGACAACTCAAGCGGTGAAACGATATCATATAATGAATGCCCAGGGTGGAACAAAGCTGCTGCTTCCCTCTTCTTTGAAAGATCGCCCAGCCCAGTGAGAGAAATGTCAATAAAAAGATATTTAAGTTGAGAAGGGAGGGGAGAAGGAAAGAATGTGGATGCCCAGCCTGCACCTCCTACCCATCTCTCCTTTCCTTCTCCGTTCCCTTCCCCTCCGATGTCCTTGCATATTCTCCAGCAGCAATATCACACTGCTGCTATTACGGTCAGGATGGATATTTGAACAGCCTTAGATCAATATTTGTGCAAAGGGAAAGCTCGTGCATCATAGGGCTACAAATTAACCTCTGGTCCCATATTCACACTGGCACACAGGACCTGCAGGAGCAGCATATTCTCCTGGGGAAAAGTGGGACATACGTTTCATAACACAGTTAAAAAAAAAAAAAAAAAGGCAATAATAGATCCAACACCAGCTCATGCACGTTTTTACATTTCTCCCTCAGGTTGGGGGGGGTGGGGGTGGGAAACAGCTTTTCTTAATTAGCATCCTAACCTTTTCTAAACAGGTTCAAGGGTGTCTTGGCAGGCTTGGGAAGTGGTGTGAAAGCAGCACTGAGTAGCAGCAGCAGAATTAGTCAGGTGTAAAAGGATCTTGCTTTTTTTCAGGGGAGTTGATTAGGGTACCAGTAATGAGAAACATGAAGAACTTCCAAGGTTGCAGATACCTGTTTTTTCCATTACTAAAAGGAAACATTACCTTGAAATTGCATGCTTGGGGGTAGAAAGTATTTCTTGCAGCAGAAAATCATTGATCCATAAGTCCCAGCTGAGCCATTATGGACTTTGCCAGCTGAACTTGCGTCTGGCCCATTGGCAGAAGTCAGGCATGGCCATATTGCCTATGGCAATAAGGTTTGTGACCAAGCCAGTCCCTGCTCCTCACAGTTGGGCTTCCTTGCCTAGCCAGCCACCTGGGTCACTCCAGCCAGACGAGGAGGCAACACACGGGCAGTGTGGACATTTGGGGAGTTCAGGGTTGAACACAGCATCATCTAGCTGCAGCTAGTGGACATGTATTTTCTGAGACACAGTACCGGGCTGGATTGAAACACATCTGGCCACCCACAGCAACATGGGTTCCCAGAGAGGAAAATCCCAGTGAGTTCAGTCCAAGGATAGATTAACAAGGCAGTGTGGCGAAACAACCAATTCCACCTGCATCTGTCGCTTACCACTCCCCATCTTTTCCCCCTTAGTTCACCCTATGCCAAAGTCACAGCCAGCTCGCTATTTTTTCCCTTCCCCTACCTACATGTCTATCAAAACTTAAGACACACCAACAAAACAGATCAGTTTTGCCTCAGTCTATTTAGCCCGTGCTCCACATGATCCTAGCTGGTACCACCAGCAGCACGGTCCACAAACCCGAAGCGTATTTGCAAACTATTCTAATCTTGTCTCCCTTTCTGAATCACCATCCTGTCTCTCAGCAGTGATGGATGGGCTGTCATTGTGCAAGGCCTGCTGTCCCATTGCTAGACAGCTTTCAGAAGACTGTGGTGGTTTCCCATGTTGCTTTTCCACTCAGCCTTGATCTGACAACCCTCTAAAAGGAGCTGGAGGTTTCTTTCATAGCTCCTGATGAGCTGGCACCACTTTCCATGCCGTCACAAGCCTCCCAACTTTTGCCCTAGTTGGATGCAGCCAGTGTCTGGATTCTTGCAATTACCCTTTCCTTTTCCAGCCGTGTAGCACAATGGTGGGACAGTATGGGCAGGCTTGTATTATGGGTGCTCACACATGGAAACAGAGGAATTGCCAAATTCACCCCAGAAGGAAAATGAGCAGACATTTATACAAATAGTAAGGGTTTTGGCTCCTTTAGTCTGCAAGGCTAGACACTTGATGATGCTTGCTCCTGCTTTTTCCTCACATTATTTGCCATATTTAGCCTCCTTTCATTCTGCTTTGCCATCACACTAAGCAAACAGGGAATGGCACTTGCCCAGCAAGGGAACGGAAGAGATGAATTTGCTCACTGTATAACAAAATGTGTTTTTTCCTTCTGCTCAGCCTCTGACTGAGTCTTGTTTCTGGATTTCAGAAGAAATATTCTCCTTTTCTCCACGTCTCCTCCAAATCCACAGGAAATATTTTGTTCAGCTAGGAAATAAAATTAAAAAAAAAAATATTTTGACTGTCCAAGGAAATTTTAGGCAGAAAGGTACCAATTAATCTACATTAAAGTGAAATTAGCCTAATATTAAAACAATAGGAGGATGACAAGGGAGAGATCAGCCTCTAATGTCCTCATTAGCCAGTGCTGCTCCTTGTGAGCTTTACATTATGTGAAGGTAGCTGTCTG
This sequence comes from Falco naumanni, assembly GCF_017639655.2. NCBI lineage: Eukaryota > Metazoa > Chordata > Aves > Falconiformes > Falconidae > Falco > Falco naumanni. The sequence goes on along the minus strand of NC_054062.1, from coordinate 34,167,532 downwards.
GTTGCACTTCATTAGCACTGGGGTTAATTACATCTAAGGAGGCAGAGACATGGGCTGTCCCCCTACCCTTGCTGCTGTTCTCCTCCTTGCTTCGCCCCTCACTCCTGGATGGAAGTTGATGTTCCCCTTGACTCCTGTCAATCCTCTATTTGTAGACAGGTAGAACAGGACGCATTTTTCAAAACAATAGGTGTGAGCAGTGTCTTTCCAGGAACTCTAGGTAATTTGGGTAATGCTTAGGTACAGCAGGACCACTGCACTGCTGGCACACTGCAGATGAAGTTATGTAGCTGAAATCTTTCCCAAATCCCTCACAAACTCTTCCTGCTCCCCTACAACTCTTTGTGTCCTCCTTTTCTCTCTGACTTTCACAAGATTTTTGCCCCGTCTCCATCCTACATTGCTTTTTCTCCCCCAGCCCCTCTTTTCCCCCTCTGCTTGATGGGCAGCCACTCAGCTCCCTGAGCCACCCCTCTTTCTCCTTCTGTCAACCCTGGCTGCTTATTTTTATTGTTTAGCTTTGGGATTTAAAATTTTTTGACCCCAGTGATGTCAAGTCAGATTGTCTGTCAGCACATCAGGTTGCCAGCAGATGAAGGATGGTTCACAGGGAAGACAACAATGAAAAATTATTATTATCATCATCATCATTAATAATAATAGTAATAATAATATTAATAGTTGTTGTTGTTATTATTATTACACCTCTAAGATTTGGGACCATTTCCCAGAGAGGATGCAGAAATGCTCAAGGGTCTTCCTCCAAAAGTGCCACTGGCCTGGAAGGTAGTAGGATTCAGACACATGGCAAAAGAGTTAGGAACAACTTCAGCAAGAGTGGGGCATTATCTACGGAGGGGCAGCGTACATCTGCCTGAACGCATGAATTATGCACAAACCCAGGCACATGGACAGCTCGGAGATTAAGATGGAAACCGCTTTGATTTGTGGTTTTGAAAGGGCCCTCCAGCATTGGCTGGAAGGGGAACGTGCCCTTCATGGGGACCACAGGGAGCAGGCGTGGGATGAGAGGATGCATTTGGACCTCTTCTGTTGGGGATTGCAAGATGATGGCAGGTTATGCCTGAGCAACTCTGAACCCATACTTTTTTCCACCCTTTCCCTGAACATCCTCTCTTGCCCTTGGCTCAAGACATATTCCTGGGTGAGGTACTCCTTTGACCTGCCTCAGTCCCACATCAGCACACCCATCGTAAAAGAAACACAGGGCAGACAGCCTCCCCTGGCACCAGGGAGAGATGCAGTGTCTGAAACAGCACTCCTGGCATTGCTGCCTCCCTCAGAGAACACACACCCTGCCGGCAAATCCAGAGTTGGGGGAGACAGACCTCAGGCAGTGCCAGGGAGGGCAATCTGCCCAGTGGGAACTTACTGAAGAAGGAGAGCACGTGAACCAAGGTCTCTTACCACCTGGCTGCGTGTTAGGGGATTGGAAAGCACTGTACTGTGAAACGGCAGGATAGCTATTAACCGAAAGCTGCACAGTGAAACTGCGAATAAAATCTATTTCTATTGAACCTTTAAAAGTCCTTATGGATCACTTAGGAGCGAGGATGAGTTCTGGTGGGAGCTGTCGGCAGAGGCAGGTGTCATGCCACACGGGGAGCAACTGGGCAGGTCTGTGCCATAGGCCCCTCTGAAGAGCATCCCTCCTCTCCATGCACAGTGCCCATAACCTGAAGCTTTGCAGGAATCAAAGGAATCACACTGTGTCTGGCTGTCCTGCATGTGAGCATGGTTAGGCTGGAGTGCGTCACTCTTCCTTGAGACTGAAGGGACTCTGCAAATTCACTAAGAACAAGCAGATTTATGGCTGATAAAGCCAGGAGATTACTACAGTTAGTAGAGGTCTTTGCATCCACAGGCTACATTTGTTTTCCCTCTGAAAGTCACTAGAAGACCTTTCCAGATCCAAATGTTTCCCACCACAGCACTACCAGTCATTTGCCTGCAAATTTACTCTGTAACTGCACTTCAGTCCCTCTCTCACAACCAACCCTCCTTCACAGCGCACCAGAACTGCCACAGGCCACAAAGCGGGGAGGACGGCACCCGGGCCAGAGCCAGCGGGGGGGCCCGGCCAAAACAACGGGCTGCCCTTCCCCGCATCCTAAAAAGAGCAGCTGGAGGGTGGGGAGAAGGCAGCTTTGCAACTAAATCACAGCATGGCAGGAGCTGCAAGGCGAGCCCCTAGATGGGAGAGGACAGTGCTGCATATGGCTGGTTTTGCCGGCTCTTGTCCCTGGGTTTGGCTTGCAGGAGGGTTGGGGTGCTTTAGCAGCAGCCCCTGCCCAAACCAACAGCATGGGTCAGCCTGCACCCAGTACGTGAGCAATAAAGATTTGCTTTCAGCTCCTTCCCAACCCTGCATGCATACCCTGCTGTCCCCAGCACTGCTGCGGGTACCGCCCTGTGCTGCTCTGCTGCCGCAACCCTCCTTCCCACATGCTCTCCCCCTCCTTCCCCTGCTCCTTTTAATTAGCAACTTTTTCTTTGTTCCCTTTAATTAAGCGGGGTGGGGGCAGGAGAGCGGAGGGGGAGGCTGCTGTCAGCCAGATGAGTTATTATCGCCGCGCACAAGATCAAAGGCCGGGAGCTCTCGTCTCGTCCTTAATTTGGGCAGCGTCTTTGGGCAAAAGACACTTTTATTTGTGGTTTTTCCGTGGTGGTGGTTGGGATGCCAAGGCATACACTGGGCTGGAAAGGGAGGGCTGGAGCCCAGGAGGGCGAGTTGGGAGCAGGACTTTGGCTCCCCTTCTTTCAAGCCATAACTTGAAGAGGAATTTGGGTGGCGCCTGGACTCCACATGTGGGCATCTCAGGCAGGTTGGCTAATGCCCGCATGTAAAACCTGATGGTCCAGATACTCGCCTAAGGGAGGGGGAGATGACCAGCTTTTATGCAGATAGGGCATGCAGTTCTGCCAGAGCTTTAATGTAGCGAGCACACTAATTATGGGAAAATAGAGGCAAATGTGGGAAAATAAACCACTCAGGGATGTAAGAAAGAGCAGCCTTAGCTAAAGGTATGAGCAAAAGGCCACGCTACAATGATATTTTTTATGTGCAAGTTTCTCAAGCACATGTGGGATTGTCTAATGAACAGTGTGTCTTTTGTGCAGGAACATATTCTGGGGTGCCAAAGCTTCAGACAAATTTGGCCTTATTTTATTTTTAATTTGATCTAGCATAACGATACTACAGCATGGGACAGTTCCTTGCTCTGAGTTTAGAAAGTGTAAGGCACTGCACCTCACACTAGGTATTTGCACCTTACAGCTGAGTCTCCGTAATCAGGTCTGTTTGGGTCCATGGGACTGTAACAGGGCGATGCTCTCATTTTATTGAGATTTATCCTCTTATTAAAAATGCTTTAGAGACTCCCCATCTCACATGCCATACTGTATTTTCTGTCCTTATCACACCCACTCATCTGTACCATGTCCCAAATACTCTGCATACCATTGTAATAACTTTTTTGGTGCTTTTTTTGGTAAACTAGGTCACAATTGCAGGCTGGAAGAGAGACCCCCAATGCTCTATGCCATACAGTACTGCCTTGAAATATGGAAAGTTACAGAAAATCCAAACTGGGCCCCATCTACTATTGAAACACACCTCCTGGCCAGTTCATATTTAATGGTAGCTAAAATTAAAGAAAACAAACAAACTCATAATCTAAGATTAAGGTCTGTGTGATGCTGGAGTGTTGTCTTATAACTGTGTATTAGAAGGCAGAGGGTTGTTAATTAACTTTCTATTGACGAAACAAAGCGCATGGAGATGAACCTTGCTAATCTGTTTTGTGCTAATCAGCACACATTATTAATTTGCTGAAAAAAAAAAAGTCATCCTCTTCCCACTTGAACACAAGTTTAATAGGGCTGGAGTGCGGTTTCGCATTACCCAGGCTTCATTCTTTTGATGACATATGTTGCAGTGCATTTCCTAGTGCATTATGAAGCTTCAGCATAAATAATTTAAGCTAAACTCCAGTTGTTAAAATAAACGAGCAAAGTATCTTTGGTGATTAATTACCCTTCCTTCCTCCTCCCTCCCCTCCCTTCTAAAAGCGCAAGCACCTGTGCCACAGCCCAGCAAAATGTTTCAGTCTCCTGTGACCAAGGGCATCCCGAATGTTTTACCTGGCACAGGGGGGACCGGGATGCTTGGATTTGCTGCAAATGCCTTCTCAGCCCAGGGGAAGCTGGGAGGTGTCAGCAACCAAATCCTGCTCACACTGAGTAAAAAAAAAAAATAAAAAATGTTTTGGTGGATTTAATGCTCAACAAATTCCCATTTAACTAGCGGGTTTATGGGACTCAAGTTTTCAATGGGATGAGGTTCAGGTTCTGACTTGCCAGCTTAGAAAGCTTGAATAATCAGTAATAATGTGCTTCTTGGGTCTTTCTGGAAGGACAGCACTCACACGGGACCTCTTACTCACCCTGCCCGCAGCATGCCCAAGCCTGGGCTGCACCCAGTGCCCACAACTGGGTCCTGCCTGCCCCCATCTAGGTTTTTTTCCTTCTGCTTCCTTGCAGCAATGTGGGCAATGATATATTTCCTTTAAGGAAAGGAAATTTCCTTGAAGTTTGGCTTGTTTGGCTTTCTTGCCCTCTCCTCCCACTCAGGAGGGGACTTCATTCTATTCCTCCCAGCAAGCTCCCACTCACCTACACCACCCAGTCACAGCCCCAGGCTAGCACCAACCCCAGGTGCCCCTTTGTGAGGGGAAAGCGAAGTAAGGGGCTGCCGACCGCCCCTCGCCCATGCCTGGCCTGTCTGGGGACACTTGTGGTACCCAAGGACTCTTGCCAGGAAGCACCTTCGCTTTGCTGCCCCCGTGTCTTCCCTCACCCTTCTTCTCCCTCTCCTCAGCCCTGTCAGCTCCGATGAGGAGCTGGGCAGTGCCGGGCACTCTAAGGATGCTTACATGCTCCCGGCACCACAGGGGTGCTGCTCTGGGGGGCAGCCCCAGGCTGCCACCCCCTGCCCGCCCTGGGAGCTGGGCAGGGATGCATACCTGTGGGCACAGTCCCACTGGGGAAAAAGCACCTTCCCCTTTCCCAAACGCCTGTTGGCACACAGAGAGCTGCCATCAGCAAAGCCTTTGGCCTCCAGGGTGAGGTGGGGGGAACAAAATACATGAGCTATGTCTGCTGACAGAGCTGGACGGATGGAAAAACCTGGGCATTAAATAAAACCCACAGATGTTTCACAACCAGCCATGAAGAGTATTTCATTTAACAGCTCAGAGCTATTTTTAGCATCAGTTAATCATTCTATTTTTTCCTTTATCTCTCCCTCCCCCCCCCCCCCCCCCCCCCCCAGTCACAGGAGGTGCTGGAACACCAGACTGCTCTGCCCGAGGAGCATGTTGGCTCCTGCTACCAGGTGCCCACCTGAAGTTAGAGGTCTCTGTAGCAACATCATAACCCATCACTGCAGAAAGGCAGGATGCCGTGATAGCTGGGGATGGAAGGACAGACATCCAGGTAAGAGGAAAACCAGCTTCCTCAAAAAAAAAAAAAAAATTTAAATAAAATGAGTAGCAAAACTAGGGAAGCTCCTGAGCAATACTGGGGAGTGATTTCCACGCATCACTACATCTACCTGTCTTGCAGGATCAGCAGCTCTTTAAGAGAAAAGTCAAGCTGCCACAAACACTGGTATTTTCTCTTGCAGATGCTCTTCACCTTGCTAATGACAGCCCTATGGAGCAGCGGTGGGTTCTCAGCGAAGCAAGAGAAGATGGACTATTGACCCAGGAAGAGGGGACGGGGCACTGGGGAAATGCACACTGAGCCAGTCACAGTGCCTGAACGCAAGCTGGAGAGGGAGAGTGGAAATTCCCATCGGGCGAAAGCAAACATGATGGATGGCACTCCCATCACCCATCCCCGCAGTTCACCTCCAACCGTCTCTCTTCACTTATTTCTCTCTCTTTTTCTTTTTTTTTTTTTTTTTTTTTTTTTTTTTTTTTTAAGGTGGGATGTTTTTTAACTATCCTTTTGGTGGCTAAAACTATTCTGCTCCTTTTTAAGTACTGAAACCTGCTCCAGAATGCATCCAGCGGGACCCAGTCTAAATCAAGGTGAGGTGAAGCACTGCCCATCTCTATCCTCAGGCTCGCAATTCGCCTCCATGGAGGTGCATCTCCCAAAACCCAGCATGGAGATGCCCCTAAACCCAGCCAGCAGTCAGGGTGAGGGGCTTGGGGGTCGGGGTGGGGGTGGTCCTGCCGCACCTCTCAGCTCCCACAAGGTGGCAGGTCTCCATAATTGTTTTATACACTGCGATCCCAATCACACAAGCCCACCAGCAGCAGCCGTGGCTTGCCAGCCCTGCCGAGAAGGCAGCCAAGCCCCAGCAAGTCATTTTTTAAAAAAAAGATGGGTCTTTTGCAAATGTAAACTGTTTTTTTTTCAAAATAAATACGTTCATCCAAATTCAAAAAAGCAGCATAAAAAAACTAGGACAAGGCACGGCCAAATCATGGCTCCTTGTGCGTCCTGAGTGATTGCAGGGTTCAGAGCAGACACGTGGCGAAGCAGAAGGATGCTGGAGACTTAGAAACCCAGGAAGGAGCAGAGAGGTAGTTCAACAAGGTTCAGAAGGTGGGGAGGAGATTTAGAGATTATGCCAGATCAAAAGGATAATTATTTTTGTTACATTTCCCTATCTGCATCACTCTACCGGTTATGCGAGAAGCCGAGCGGCTGTGCTGATTTTCTCGTTTTCAAGCATGCCTAGTGTAAAGAACATGTTTCTAAAGCCTTGGCAATAAATGCCAATCTTTCATCAGACCTGTTTGCTGTGTATTCAGAGCAGAAGAGGCAAACCTAGAAAGACCTGGAGATATAGCCTGCAGATGTTTCCCCCAACACCCATAGGCTCACTGCCTCCCAAGGTGTCAAGGAGCATTGGCACAGGACAGAATCACCCCCCAAAATGAAGAGCTTTCGGTTCAGAATTTGGCATCTTTGCTACCAGTCCCACGAGGACAGAACTTTCTGGCTTCCTGCCTGCTTGAATTGTCTTAGGAAAAGCCACTCATCCCATATAAAGTACCTCCAGCCAGCAACGAAATTAGTCCCAGCCCTCACACCCTTACTCACATACAGTCACCAAATCCCTGGCCGTAAATGGGGGTGAGGAATGGAGGTAGGATTTGCCTCCCTGCTTCACCTGAAAGCCTGCGGTAGATGGCCCAGATAGGTTTTTGGTTGCCCTTGCCTACCAGGAGGCTGCTGCAAAATCCTGCCCCTCGCAGTCCTTTCACGCTGGGCAAGCAGCAGCTCGCCCAGGAGTCGTGGTCCCTATCTAGAGCAGAGCCAAAGCAGGGGTGTAAGGATTGGGGTGGATGCAGGTGAGAGGCAGTGGGGTACCCATGGTGCTGCCGGCTCTGGTTCCAATTCCCTGACCCGCAGCACTCATGCAGAGCTGGCTGTGCCCAGGGGAGCCAGAAGCGGCTGGAAGTGTTTATGCGCAAGCACGTCCCTCCAGAAAGAGGGAGGGGGAAGCTGTGTGCACAAAGCAGCAGCCTCCCAAGCCTTGAGCAAAATGCCTCCCCACTCTCCACTTCCCCAGAATAGTCTCCCTGCCCAGACAGCCACAGGCAGGAGATCCTGCTGAAGCAACTTACTGCTTGCCGCAGTGGTACCAAGCCTGGCAACAGCTTAAAAGCTGTCTGGGCGGCTGGAATGAAGGCACCTCTCTTCCAGGCTTGCCAGTGGAACAGCTTTGCTAGTGGAGGGCAACCATCCAGCAGCTGCTGGTCCAGCCTCTCCCAGGGCTCCTCTCTCTCTCTACTAACTGGGGAGGGAGCACTATCCCAGCACCACTGGCTGGCAGCAAGCAAGCCAGCGTGAGCGCACTGCCTTGCCATCAACACCAGACGCTTTGAAGTGCCATCGTCAGCGAAGAAACCCCCTCCAGGAAGGCAATTTCCCAATAGTGAGCTGCAGATACTCCCACCAGAATTGACGATAGGTATCAAAGTACCTTGGAGGACCTTGGCCAGAACTCCCATCTCTAGCACCTGCAAACTGTGGGTGAATGTGGTGCTCTGTAGGGATGAGCATCAACGTGTAGGTGTGCAAAAGCTTTCCTGACATGCAGCTGGCTTCCCACTCCTCCACTAGCTGCTGGTGCTGCCGCTGGCTCCACAACAATGCTGCAAAGCTGGTCCCCAGGGACCTCTGGCCACCGGGACCCTTCCCTTCCCTGGGGAAGGAGACTTCCCCAGGAGGAAGAGGATGCACACGGACATCTCTCCTGCCAAGCTCTCTCTTGCCAAGGCCAACCATCTGACCACAGGCCTTGATGGTCCCTCCAACAGCTTTTGGGGCTCCCCATCCCTGTCCTGCCACCATCCGAGCCAGTTGTCTGCTCTCAACTCCGTATCAATACCATGCTTAATTTACAGGGCAATAAAAGTTAATTAATGCTGTAGTTACAAACCCATTACAATGTAATTATTGTTTAATGGGATTATAAGTTATGCAATTTCTGACAAAGTGCTTATTGCTTATATAACAAACCAGAAGATATTTACAAAGTGATTAATTGCAGCAGTGCTAAGCAGCTGGCTCAGTGTAGAGATGGGGATGGGGGCTGCCCATCTCTCTCTGGAGGAGAGCCCACGCCTCTCCCAGCACCGGACAGGGCTGTGTGGCCAGAGGAGCAGGGGGTACAGCTTCATCCCAGTGCTGCGAGCGGCTCTGCCCACTCCTCTCACCCCAGCATTGGGACATGGGACATGTCCCAGCCCCTGACAAGACAACAGCAAAAGCACCGCTAGCTTTAGCAGAGTCAGGATTTCTCCCTGGTTGTGCATATCTGTCATGACCTCCTAAAGCATTTTTTCCCCCCAACTCTTAATTTCCCGATTGCATTTCCTTGGCCTTTGCTAGGGACCCCTCCACATGCTGACCATGGAGGAGCATCACCTCTTGCTGCAGCCTGGGACACAGCTACCTGAACGTGCAGAGACATACCAGCAGGCCTCCAAAGACATTTCTTTCAGAAAGGCTGCTTTGCTCTCCCACCTTCCCCTTCCCTGCGCGAAGGGAATAGAGGGAAATGGCTCCCAAGCAGCAGAATATCAGGCCAGGAGGCTGCTCACCCAGTTGCCCTTTCACGTTGGATGAGCCTCATCAGCCGTTACACATGTGTCTTGCCTTGTCTCCCCTGCACCCAGAGAGCTTTGGGAATGAAAAGGGCAGCTGCCGCAGATGAGCACCTGGGGCTACGGCTGACTTTAGCACAGAGCTAGAGCCCAAGCAGTATCAGAGGAGGATTTAATTCACTCTTGATAAGGCTGCTGGGTTTTGGTGTGTGGGAGCAGGCACCCACGTGGCAGAGCCAGAGCCACTGGCCATCCCTGAAAGCAAAAGGGAAGAAGCATAAGGATTTCCAGCAGTCCAAAATGGGCCAAATTCTGCCCCAGAGGGCTCGATGCACCCTACTTATGAATATCAAGCACCCAGATGAGCTATGGGTCAGTGTGCTCCCAGCCAAAAAGGTCCTGGGACAGGGAGGACCCCTGAGCAGTCAGCCCGGGCAGGCAGTTCACACCAGTGGCTTGATGCTCTTGAGAGTGGCGAATTAAAAAGAAAAATAATTAAGGTTTTAATAATTAATATTGCTGCTGGGATAATTACTGTTATTACTACTATTATTACTGTTTGGACTGGGGCTTGTCATGGTTCATTTGGGGAGGAAAAAGTCACAGCCTGCTCATGGGAAAAAGGGCAAAACGTGCTAAAGGCCATTCATTGCACGACTCGGGGCCAAATAACCCTCTTTTTTTCTGCAGTGAAAGATTATTAGGCGCCTAATAGGCGTTCAGAGCCTTTTTGGCTTCCTCCCTCCCCCTCTCCTGAAATCTCCTGCCTCACGCACAGCCTATCTGACCCACGGAGCAAGGCTCTGTCCTGCTCCCAAGGCTGCTACAGTAAAGGAAACTGCTATAAAAATGCAACAGAGCACTTTTCCAGCAGAAAATGCAGCTGCTTTGAATTCCCGGCAATTAAAAGTTTGACTGGAGGGGGGGAGGGAATAATCTGAATTTCTCTCACGTTCGCTTTGTTTACTTTTATAAGCTCTTTTTAACATTTTTAGGTTGCTGCATTGTTATCTAAACAAGCTGCCTCTCTGAATCTGACTTATTTTATGAGAAATTTTCAACTTTCTGCCTTTAAGTAAAAAAAAAAAAATTAAAAAAATCAAATTACAACCTGGAAACGGTCTGAATATTTGACACAACACAGATTCCAGCTCTCAGTCCAGCTGCATGTATTGAACTGGATGAAGCCCTCAAAAGTGGACATCTTCCCAGCTGCTTTCATGTGGCAGCTCCTCTGTTGCTTGAATTATCTCTTTGTGACATTTCCAGCGCTTAAAGAGCAGCGGGGGGATTTGGTATGTTGCTTTTGTGAATGGTATTTAAAGCTTCTTTTTATAACCCTGACCCGGTTTACCCTTTAACGTAACAAATCAATCTTCCCTTAAATTGTTTAGCTTCTAGTCAAACACAGGGAGTCTTACTGATGTAAATATTATGTTTGCTCACTTTATAAGCTGGCACGCTCCACGGCTGCCTTTGCTTCTCTATAGGATTGCTATAGGATCATCATACACAGGAGGAGAAGGATGCAAACATCCACCCCCAGCCCTGGCGGGATGCTTTCCTGGGGCGGTGGGTAGTAGGACCTCCTTAGGGTGGCTTCGCAAGGCTCAGTGCTGAGCAGAAGCGGGAAAGGGGTAACACAAAATACACTAATTTCAGTTAATCTCACCCAACTGAAGCACCTGTGTTTGGTTTAAAATATCTCCTGTGTCACTGGCTCCTGTTGAATCCTATTCTGCAGCGGCTGCTCCAGCCTCTGGCTCCCAGGTGAGGTTAAAGACAGCTCTGCTACTGAAAATGGCTTTTTTTTTTTTTTCCTCCTCCACAGGGCCAGACTATCTGGTTTGGGCATGACTATGTGAATAAAAACTTTCTCCTTCACTTTTCCAGCTCCAGTTTACAGGCCAACCACCAAACTTGAGCTCCAAGCACAGAGACATTCCTATTATCCAAGAACATCTAATAATATTTAATCCTGCTAAGCTCCTGAACACACCAATACCTCCTAGCAATGAGAGCTGTGGCTTAATTAACAGAGGTTAATTAATAAGCCAGGGAGTGGGAGGAGGAGGGAGGGGCGGCTTTGCAAGAGAACCTGGTTACCCCTCCCACACTTCAGCGAGGACCCAATGTGCTGCTGCGACTCTATTTTCAGGCTGGTTTCTAAACAAATCTTGCTCTGCCCCTGGCTCCCAGCCCGTTTCCTCCCAGAGCCCAAAATAAAGGATGGGGATGTAGATGCCTGGCTGCTGAAAAACCGATCCCAGGCACGTGTTCCCTGCTGTCCCCTGGGAGTCCATGGGACGTTTGAATAGGAAGCAAGCTAAAGAGAGGAAAGCAGCAGGGCCTTCTGCAGGAGCCAAAACCAGAGCTATTACAGTTGTTTTACGAGCTTTATTCGTACCACTTTCTGTCTGGAGAAACGCAGCTGACGGGCCAGCTCGGCACTATGCCCTGCACTATTCCCCCCCCCCCCCCCCCCCCCCGTCTCTCTGGCAGAAAGCTTCTCTCTTCCCTGCCGGCCAGACTGGAGAAAGCCATGTGCCAGCCACAACACGAAGCCCTTCGCTCAGCACCGTTACCCCTGGGATGCCTGAACCCATCACTGGGATGTCCCCATCACCTGGGCTGGATCAACAATGGCTGTGTGCAGGGAGTTAATTCTGCTCAACGGACAAACAGAGCTTATTGTCCCAATTCTGTTTGCATTAATAAGATAATGAAAAGCTGGGTTTGTCTCAGGGAACAAAGAAAAATGCCACATTGCCACCCTGCCAAAGCACTCGTCTCCCTGACTTTCCAGAGGGTGTCCTTTTAGCACAGCAGTGCCCTCCCCGGGACTGAATCCTGCAGTTCTGGTAGAGTCAGGAACCTACCAAACATGATATTACAAAGCCTGGGTCTACAACCACCATGTTACAGGCATCTTGCCAGGCAACAAGCAGCTGGCTGGCATGGCCTCAGGTTCAAACACCGATATAGCATCTCCAGCCCAAGCAAAAATTACGTTCAAAGCTCATAACATCTCATTGCATCACTCAGATATGTATTTCCTACTGAAAGAAGAGCAAGGAAGCCTGAAGAGCAATGCAGACCTAGAAGAGGATGGCATTTAAACCACCACCTGGAAGCATTACTCCCAAACACAAGCCCCTGCCTCAAAGGTAAGATGAAAGTGGATGAAAGGAAATACTACTTTGCAACAAATGGATCAGGGAAAATGGCAGGAGAAGTAGGTGATAGGAGAACCACTGCAAAGGGGACAGGGAATAGGCTGTGGAAGGTGTGGAAAACACAGGGGCTGTGAGCGAGCAGTAAGAGCAGTGTGGTCTCCACCTGGTAGCTGGCATAACGGCCAGTCCTGTCCTAAAGTTATGTTATCGCTCTCCCGTTTCCTTCCTCCAGAGCCTTCCTAAGGTAAGAAGAAAAAAAAAAAAAAAAAAAAGAAGAAAAAAAAAAGAGAGGGGAAAACATAAAAAGCAGACAAATCACTTTTTTCCCCAAAAATAATTGTTGGGCTTTTTTGGCAAAGAGCAGATAAGGAATACTGCAGTGTTTGTCATCATTAGGTTAGAGAGACTGCCAAGATGTAATAGCATTAAAGCTGAAGGCATTGTGGGTAATAGCATGCAAATTGCTACAAAGGCATTGGAAAGTAAGGCTGGTGTCTGAGCAATGTGAAAAGGACACTCTCAAGTACTCTTTTCAATGTAATTTTCAGACCCTGCTTTTTGTGATACTATTGTAGAAGTTAGACGATAAAGCTCCTTAGTCTGCTGATCCACCCTGGGCTGTAGTCCTGTCCAAGTGCTTGCATCCTTTGGTAGATACCAGCATCATTGGTGACTTCAGCAAAGCTCTGGGGACAGCCTGGGAGCAAGTAGGGGCTGCCTTGCTGTCACTTACTCCTCCAAGCTCACCCCTTGGTTTCTCTCTGGACCCCCATGATGCTGTGGAGCACTTAAGGAGAATGCCCGAAGAATGAAATAGCTCCATGAAAGGTAAGCTCTGGGCAGCAGGGCCTTGCTTCATTAGGAGTGACATCAATAAATCCATGGGCAGCAAGAAAAAGCCATGTGAGGCTGAGGGTGCATCACTCGACTGCAGCCCAAATGGCATGTCCAACATCAGGCTTAGGTATCCGACCTCAGAAACCACTCGACTCTTGGTTTCCCACTCTTTTAACATCACTTACCTATTTATGTGACTGCTAAGAGAAGAGGGCTCAGCCTCTCCACTCATACCCTTGAACTCAGGGGGAAAAAAAAAAATCCAATCTGACTACTATCCGGACCCTTGAGTGACCTGAGAATGCCTTCTGCTAAGTTCAAGGGTCTCCTCATCAAGGACTGCAGCAGCAGCAAACTTTTTCCTCTGTTGTTTTCACTCAGTTAAGTGCAGCTTCCTAATTGGAGTAGCTTTATAATGACCATTTACTACGGTAGCACTTAGATGTTAAAAAGAAAAAAAAAGAAGTCAGTAGCCTAGGATGGTGAACAAACCACATGCATCAGAAAAAAAGTTCCCCAAAGAAAAGCCAGCAGTCGGGTAGGCAAAGCAGAGAGGCAGCAAGAAGAAATGCTGTTATTCCCTTTTCTACAGCTGAGGAGCAGAGTGATGAATCTGCACACTCCAAGTTTACGATGCACCAAGAATAGAGCATTTATCTATCCAGTCCCAAACCCGTGTTTTACAGGCAAGGCCAGGTTTTAGGGTTAAGAACACAAGGGCAGAGACAGCCCTGACTTCTTGGGGGGACGCAGAAACAAACAGATGTTTTCACAGATTTTCCCAGTTTGTTCACTGATTGATGAACACTTCGATACACAAAACCACGTCTCAGGAATGGAACCATTCTTTTTCTCTATGCCCATATCCTATTTGTAGAATAATTCATCACAGTCTGAGTTGCAGGATCTAATTGCTTGTCTGTGTTTGAATGAGTGAAAGAATATATATATATTCAGGAGTGGAGGCCACAGAGATCTTCAGGAATGGCATCTTTCCAATAGCATGACATGATTTTTTCCAAAAAGACTTTCCAGTCATACTGTTGTGGGGAAAAAAAAAACCAAACCAAACCAAACAAAAAAGAAAGAAAAACAAAACCAAAAAAAAAAAAACCTTGCAAAAAACAAAGGATGTGACAGCACTACAGGGATCTTATTTTGTTGTGAGTTTTTTTCCTCCATCTCCTTCTGTCTCACAAATGCTCTCAGAGGCAGCCAAACTACAATTGATCTTCATCTTTGTGACCCTGATTTCCTAATGCTTAATCACGTGGGCTTAAGCTTGCATGAACAGCAACATCCATAAAATTAAAGAATAACAACTAATATCTGTGTTTTACCAGCAGATGATGTGAATTTGAGGTGGTGGTTTTTTGGGTTTTTTGTTTAAAAGCAGTTAGAATCAAAAGGAGATTCCTTGACAAATGAAGAAAGGCTAGTTCTAACCAACTTGACAGCGCCATTTTAATAGGATCTCACTTGGAATCGTTAATAAGACATCTGGAGCTCGCTTGAGTGATTGGTGTGCCAGGACCGAAAACACTCATGGAGAGGGAAGACTCTTGTACATGTCAAGAGTCCTTTGTATACTAACCTTTTGACGGAAAACTAGAGAAAAGGGTGGATACAAAGTGCTGTCTGATACTCCCCGCACCAAGGAATGTGTTGGTCCTTGGAGACCACAGGTGCCACAGGAGAGCCCACAGTCTCCTCACCTCTCTCTGGCATCAGGCAGGGGCAGGCATCAAGGTCTGCCAGGTAAGCTGCTTTGTAGGGGCAATTTAGAGTGAAGGAAATCAAGACTGACCTCTTCCCATGCTTCAAGCAGAGTAATCCTGATCCCTTTTTCAGCAGCGCATGGACCATTCCTCTTCGCCCTCCATTTTTTTGGTGAAGGGAAGCCTGGCCACTCTGCTGGAGACCTTACATGGGGGGATGCCCACATAGCAGGAGGGGTCTCGGCGGGAGGTCACTTGCCTGCCTCCCTTACTGCACCGTGCTTCAGCGAAGGGTTTGTACGTTCAGTTTCAAAGGCATGCCTTTAAACTCCCCTGTAACAGGAGACTCATTTTTCATGCTGAATGAGATAAAATTCCCACTGTTACCTCATTTACATCTCAATACTGGTAGGTTATAGATGGCTATTACTTATATATGTGTAAGACATCCATTTCTTATTCTGTGGGATACAGTAAGAAGAAAAATCTTCCTGGAACACCAGAATCTTGAAACCCATCTTCCTGTTCACCTTCTCTGTATTGTTTCTTTTTTCCCCTCTTTTTTTTTATCCCTTGCTCAAGTTTGACTGTCGCTAAGAATTTGCAAATAAATAAAGGAGTGAACAGCCTCATAAAAGCTGATTGTTTCCCCCTCCTGCAAAGACTGTCTTTGTGAGGAAGATTAAAAATCCTTCCATGCTGCAAAAGACAAAGGTATCCCTGGGCGAGAATAAGACATAAAAGAGGTTACTACATACATCTCTTGGCTGTGTGGACTGCTAATTCACACTGTTGTCAGCCTTTCTTGTCCACCCTTACTCTTTCTTCCCATTATCATTAAAGGAAAAGTTACTTCTGCAGTTGCTGAGAGTAACACTGGAAGCAACAGTTGCAACATGAGCAAGAATATTTGCTTTCCCAGCCAGCAACAGGGAAAGGGGCTCCATGAGACCATCGATAAAGGAAAAACATCTGCTCACAGCTGGGATGTAAGGCAGCAGGTGAGGACACATGCTGTCATCTCACTCCATGGACTGAGCTGGTGGTAAAATTGCTCACCCCTGAGTTCAAAATTCATTGTCACGATGAGGCAGCTACTTATTACTTGGGCACCAAGAGGAGGTGCAAAAGGCATGCCACGGGCCTTTTGTGGGTCTCATGGCCTGAGATCACGAGCCTATAGCTATAGGCATAATCCCATTATGGCACCTCCACCTGGCACTGGCTGCTAAACCAGCAACTCATGGCCCTGTTGAGGCTGAGTTCAGAAAGGCTCTACAGAAAGCCCTGGGGAACACCAGAATCTTGAAAGACTTGCTCTGGAAGTTCAGGTTTCTCCTAAATCCACATGTGAGCAGGGCTGCCTCCTCCCAACCCCCTTCGCTAGTATTAAATCGGATGCCAGAAAGGAGCTGTCTCCTGTAGTTGTTCCCTGCCGAAGCACTCCTGGACCCCATCAGCACTTTTACTGCTCCTCCTTCCTCACAGCCCAGGGACAGTCCTGCAAGCAGATGAGAAACCATCGGGGCCTCCTCACTAAGTGTCTTCGTTCAGGTGAAGGCCACACCACAGGGCAAACTCCAAAAGCCGCTGGGTTTTTCTTTCCCTCCCCTCCAAAACTGCTTTGTCAGTACTCATCAGAAGCACAGCAGGTTTTACTGGTACCTGTGCTATCAGCAAAGTGTCTGCTTTTCTTCTTTGCTGACAACCTACATTCCGTTTATGAGATTTAAAAGACCTTCAGATTCAAAGCCTTGTAATGACTTTCCTCTTCCTTTCTTTTCTCCTTCCTTCTTTCTCTTGTTTTTTGCTTTCACTAAAGGAAGAGGATTTTTTTTCCTTGCATGTTGAGCAGAGCAAGGAAGAGAGTCAACATTCTCATTTTCCCTCTTCTTCAACTCCCTGCACCAGCTCTGTGTTGCAGGTAGACGTCAGCAACTTACTTCTTGTTCCCCTGATAGCTGGGGGTACCACTAAGAAGCAGCCGCCAGAGGCGAGGACGGCTACTTAAACAGATTTTAATAGACAGGCGTTTGATGGAATTTGTAGGGCTGGGGAAGCTGGGGGGAATCGATCCGTTCAGGTACAATCAGATCCTCCCACAGGTTAACTGCAGCCTCTTCCCTTTCAGAGCTGAGATGAAAAGCTTTTCGAGGCTGGCCCCTGGAAAACATTTATTTCTCTCTCAGTCAAAAGAGATGGACAGTGTTCTGTCTAAAAAATGCCAAGCAGGGTAAAACACCGCTTCAGACAGCTCTCTTCATTGCTAAGCAGCCAAGCCCTTAGCCTGACTCTTAACATAATTTACTTATTTTTCTGAACAATGTGATTTCTTTATTAATAGCCAACCTACAAATGTGATATTCTTGGCTATTTTTTGAGCGTAATAGGGAAGGGAAGGAGACCTGGAGCTGCAGTACTCCAAAGACCCTGAGTAAGGCTGGCTGATTGAAATCACTTGAATTTCCCATATTATTAAAAAGAAGAGAGCTCCTGGTTTGTCTCGGTGATGTGGGAAAGAGCTGCAAAGGGAACAGCAGCCCAGAATAGAAGTGTCCAAGGACAGACTCAGACAGATACTTTTTCTCTTTTTGTCTCTCACCTGCAACAATTTGAGACAGTGTTAGCATGAAAGCCCTTTCTGGCAAGCACCAAATCAGTCCATGTTTAAGTTATACTTATCCTTGCCTACTATTTGTGCCATCAGCTCAAGGAAGAGACCCTTACATCAGTCACTGGGGTCCCCTCAGTTTTAAAGAGCATGCAGCATATTGCACACTCTGAAGATGGTACCTATGGGACACCAAGCATGCAGGGGATGCGAGGTGGTAGCTGCTCAACCCTGCAGGGGTGGGGAGCACAGGGATCAGCCATGGCGGGGCTGGGGGGTGGGGGTGGGTAAAGAGGAGCCACATTCAAGTTTTCTGTATTTGAAGCAGGAAAGCCGATGGAGAGAGTGCACATTAAGGAACATGGGAGCGATGGAAAAAATATGAGCACAAAGGAATGACCACTTCTCATTTTTGATCGGCTTTGAAAAGCAAATGGACTCTGAACCATGTCTAAACATAGGTTAAGACCAGCAACCGAGAAAGGCCCAAAGATCCCTAGAATTACCCTTAGGCGAGTATGTCAATATCCTGTGCTGGGAATAAGAACTAGCCAGAAAACAATAACTGTGTGATTTGGGATATCTAGGGATTTCTCTTCCAAGACCTTTTAATTTCATGTTGGATTCTTTCAAGAGGGAGAGGAAATGCACACCAGCCTAAGAAACACGATACGCAGGTTGCGAGCATTTCCCTAGAAGATGAAGGATTTTGCATGTTTGCTCTGCCTGATTCTCTCTCTGGCCCCGTGCATATTTAATTAATGCCAGCTCTCTATCAGGCAGAGGTTTTGAACATGAACTCCTGTATCTCCTGGATGGATGCCCTATGAGTAAGCATTTCTACCTGAAAAAGCTCCATAAAACATGTCCAGCCAGCTTCCTTCCTTTTTTAGCTATAGGTTATCTTCTAACACCAGCAAAGGACTGAAGCCTCAGCACAGGTGACAGACATATCAAAATCCTCTTGCTGGAGCCCTTTAGGCATTCAAAGGCTTTCCCAAGCCATTCCTAAGCCCTTTGGGCAATGTTGGGCCTCATTATATTTCTGGAGACTACCTTGGAAAACATCTCCTCAGGATGGGTATTTTTCTTCTTACTGTATCCCACAGAATAAATAAGGTGGATCTGGGGACTACAGGCCTGTCAGCCTGACCTCGGTGCTGGGGAAGGTTACGGAGCAGATCATCCCGAGCACCATCACATGGCACATGCAGGATAACCAGGGGATCATGCCCAGCCAGCGTGGGTCTGTGATAGGCAGGTCCTGCTTGATGAACCCAATGTCCTCCTATGACAAGACAACCTGCCTAGTGGACTGAGAGAAAGGCTGTGGATGCTGTCTACCTGGACCTTAGTAAAGCCTTTGACACCATCTCCCACAGCGTTCTCCTGGAGAAACCGGCTGCTCATGGTGTGGACGGGTGTGCTCTGCACTGGGTGTAAAGCTGGCTGGACAGTCGGGCCCAAAGAGTGGTGGTGAATGGAGTTACACCCAGCTGGTGGCCGGTCACACGTGGTGTTCCCCAGGGCTCAGTACTGGGGCCAGTTCTGTTTAGTATCTTTACTGACAATCTGGACAAGGAGATCGAGTGCACCCTCAGCGAGTTTGCAGACGACACCAAGTAGGAGGGGAGCGCTGACCTGCTGGAGGGCAGGCAGGCGCTGCAGAGGGGTCTGGACAGGCTGGACCCATGGGCCGAGGCCGATTGTATGAGGTTCAACCAGGCTCAGTGCCGGGTCCTGCCCGTGGGTCACAGCAGCCCCACACAGCCCCACAGGCTGGGGCAGAGCGGCTGGGAAGCTGCCTGGCGGGGAAGGCCCTGGGGGTGCTGGCTGACGGCCGGCTGGGCATGGGCCAGCACTGTGCCCAGGGGGCCAAGGAGGCCAAGAGCATCCTGGCTGGTGTCCGAAACAGCGTGGCCAGCAGGACCAGGGCAGGGACTGTCCCCCTGTACCCAGCACTGGTGAGGCCGCACCTCGAGCCCTGTGTTCGGTTTTGGGCCCCTCACTGCAGGAGGGACGTAGGGGTGCTGGAGCGTGTCCAGAGACGGGCAACGGAGCTGGGGAAGGGGCTGGAGCACAAGTCTGATGAGGAGCAGCTGAGGGAGCTGGGGCTGTTTAGCCTGGAGAGGAGGGGGCTCTGGGGGACCTTGTTGCTCTCTCCAGCTGCCTGACAGGGGCTGCGGGCAGGTGGGGGTCGGTCTCTTCTCCCAGGTAACAAGTGACAGGACAAGAGGAAACAGCCTCAAGTTCTGCCAGGGTGGGGGTTAGTTTGGATATTAGGAAAAATGTCCTCACTGACAGGGTGGTCAAGCATTGGACCAGGCTGCCCAGGGAGATGCTAGAATCACCATCCCTGGAGGTATTTAAAAGACATGTAGATGATGTGCTCTAGGGACCTGGTTTAGTAACGGACTGGGCAGTGCTGGGTTAATGGTTGGACTCCATGATCTTAAAGGTCTTTTCCATCATAAATGACTCTATGATGTTGAAACTGTTTACTGGTAGAAATGCAGGCAGAAGGTGTTTTAGAATTGCCATTGGTCTGGAGATGTATTTGTAACATGACCTTTGTCAAGAGACCTGCCAAGAGTCTGTGTATCAAACCCGTCCTCTTAAGTTCCACCTGCCAAGAAGACCCAACCAAACAAAAATCTCACAGCCCTTCTTCATTGCAAATGCTGAAAGTGAGCAAGCCCTCAAGCAGTCAAGCCCCCACCTCTATGCCAGCTCTCTACTCAGCATCCACCAAACCCACAACAACACTGTAACATTATTTGCAAAAGAGTGAGAATACAAAGACTCTTTGGTGCATTGCAATCGCCAGGCAGCTTTATGGACACACATTTTTCCTTGCTAGCTATGTTCTGTTGTCAGACTCCCACCCTTTGATTAACTTTGGTGAAAAGACACAGATACTGAAGGCAACCGTACCTCTGCTGATCTCCTATGACCTCTATTCTCCAGCACCCAAAAAGCTGGCATGCCTTTGCCTGAATTCTAACCTTCAGTAAGGTCTTCCCTTTTCATTTCTTCTCTGCCACATGCACAAACATATTCTTTTAATCCCCACCATCCTGGAGGCGTCCCCTCCATTCTCGCAACACAGATCAATCACAGAAACCCTTCCAGAAAATTCATCCAAGACTTGACTCACTCTAAAGTAGTCTGTAGAGATCATGCAAAACCTCACACAGGGCAGCCGTGATCGTTAAAGCATCTAATTATGTACTTTCCCATTGCTAAGCCTGATTTGATTTAAGCAGCTCCCTGGCTAGCGCTCTGGGACATAACACCATGTTCTGAATCATCCCCATCCCATCTGCTCCAGTCTTTGCCCTTCCCCACTCGCAGGTAGGATAACACAACATGCCAAGCTAAATATTTAATAGGAGTGCTAATGGCTTTGTTAAGTGAAGCTGGGGGTGGGGGGAGCATTTCCTTGCTTTAGGATGACGGAACTGGGTTTGTGCTAGTGGGAAACCCGTACATCCCAGTCCTGTGCTGGTTTTGTCCTCGTGCTGTGCTTCTGGGGCATGAATACCCAGGCTACAGGCAGATGGTGCCAGGCTCACACCCGGCACTGAGCCACCACTAAACAAAAACATGCACCAGAAACAGCTTTAAAGGATGAGGATTTTTGTGTGTGTGTGTGTGTGCTTCTTTTCAGGTGAAGGGATCAGGCGGCCCTAAGAAGCCTTCCTGAGGAAAAGCCTTCTTGGGATGGTGCTATACAGTACTCTACAAAATCAAGGCAGCTGAACCCACAACAGCAAACCTGGCCATAGAGCGAGCAGTCAGGGTTAGAGCAGAAGCTCAGTGGAGCCGTGCCAAAACTACCCATTTTCACCTTGCTAGGATTTTCACGACAGTTTGCAAATCCCGTTGACGGGGAGATAAAAACACCCACCAATGTTTCAGGGCCAGATGGTAGTTTATGTTTATGAAAACTGCAATTTGTTTTCATGGAAACTAGTAAAAGGATAGCGAGCAAACCTGGAAAAACACGGCTCACTCTTTGGGGAAGAGTATGTTTTATGAACAGCTTTTGTTGCCACTGCTGATCTGCAGCTGATGGAGCATGCTGAAGAGATGGTACATGAGACCACCCTAAAGGTCTGCCCAACCCAAGAAAGCAACTGTGGAATCCAGAGGCCATCAGCTGAAATTCAGCCTTGATTATTGAGAAGTGGAAAAGAGATACCTCACATGATGTGGACAGCTTGCCAGCTTGCTAGTGGATGCAGTTCATTACTGAACCTCCATTATGCAGAGAATGAAATCATGGGCATGCTCATCATGCCTGGTGGATGAGCCTAAAGAACAACCAAGGCCCATCCAGTAAGCTAGACGATGAGGAACAAAGTTATGTGTAATTTTTTGTCTTACAGCTTTGTAACTGGCTTTGTTCTTTCCATTTTTTGTTGAGAAGCAGGTAAAGATGCACCAGCAAGTAGAGCTTCTCACGCACTGTATTTCCCCTGGGTGCTTCCACCTTTGGCTGATCTTTCACGCCAGGTCCCCCCAACAACTGCCTCTGTGCCCTGGGGCATTGTATTGGTTTTGGCTGGATTAATCTTAGCCTGATCCTGCAAGAGCAAGGCCCATGGCACAGGCAGTGGAAGCCCTGTTGGCTATGGTGGCCCCAGGCCAGGAGTGACATCAGTTCCTAGAGAGGACTCATACATTTCATCTAAGTTTTCTTCTGCTGAGTTTTCACTCTGCTTGCAGGGGACCCATAATACTTCATCTGTCACGACTGCTCCCACGGACTCACATTCTGATATCATAAATTTGTGATCATGATGACATCACTGACAGACCAAGCAGAAGGCTCCAGGGCTAAGCAAAGGACCTTCTCTCTAAAGAGCAGCAGTGACGTGGCCAACAGGACACTTCACACCCAAATGCCTGCAGGAAGCACTCAGAAGCAGGGAGGGATTCATGCTTTTCAGCCCAGATTTAGCTTTTGTATTTATTGCCAAAGCAAGATCTGGTGAACATGGTAGGTTTGGACACATTGCTTCCAAGAGCAGACATGTCTCTCTTAATTGGGCAGGTTTGCTCTGTTCTCTGGTGGTTTTGGTTTTTTCCTCTGTTTCCAAGAACTTCCATTCCTCCAACTGGCAGCTGAGCAGTTCTATGAGCAAAGACAGGTTTTGGAGGAAAACAGGGATGTGTCTAGGTAAGACCTTGTTTGATGTTGCTGTGGTACTGCAACTTAGACTGTTGATAAAGCCGTGGTTACTCTTCCTTAATATATCTGCACAGAACAAAAGCAGAATGCTCGAAGACTGAATTCCAGCATTGGTGGGGGGAAGAAGGCAACGACCCTGTTATTTGAAAAGGCTCAGAGGCTCGTGTCAGCCTCATTGAATTCAGCTCTCCCAAGAGCATCCCTGAGTGCATGTAGATTCTCCTCCCTATACATACTTGCAAATGTTGATTTTTTGCATCCATCAGTCACTGCTCTCCCAGCAAAAGCAGCAGCAAAGTTGCTTTGGGGCTAGGTAAATATTTGCTGGCACCATTAAGTGCCATCATCTGCAAGGATGGCAGGGTGGATTCAGGACTAGTTAGGGATCTAAGAATAGCCCTCCTTGTCACGCGTCCCCTGCCCTTGAACAATCCCCCCCACGCACACCTCAACACCTGGTCAGTCCAGCCTTGCATTACACATCCTGCACAGTGATAGCTACTGCTGCCTGCCTTATTTCAGTGCTTTTACTCAAGGGCTTGCTTTCTTGGCAGGTCATCTAGAAATCAGAAAAAACTCCACGAGAAAGTAGATCTCAGGATAGGAAAACTGAGACTACTTACATGTCATGGCTCATGATTTTCTGAGAGGTATCAGCTGCTTTCCTGTGCTGTTGGGTGGTAGGAAAGGGAGGAAGGGGACATAACTCTGCTCTAACTTGCTATATCATCAGTTTTCATTAAAATATTCTTCTGCCACATTTTTGTAATTTTTCATTTTGGAGGCAAATTTATTAAAGGTGTACTTCAGGCTGATTAAATTAAATAATGTGGCATTAGCAAATAAAGGTTTTTTTTATCTCAGCACACCACAAAAAAAAAAAAAAAGAAATTGCTGTAATACAAATAGCTATTTAATACTATAACAGAAGGGGGGGAAACTCCATTCTTCACAGGCTGCCGACACCCATTTGTTATCTTCCCTTGGCCCCACCACCACAAATCACACTGGAGCCTTACAGCAAAAATAGCACAAATGTAAAGCAATATAATGTCATCTGTTTTCAGAGATATGTAATAATACATTTTGCACACAAACAAACCTTCCTAGCACACCACCAGGGCCCTCCCTAAGCAGCTCTTAACTTCTCAGACTTATTTCAGGGCTATTTCCAGGCCACAGATGGCTTTGAAAATGAGGCTGGAAAAGGTTTTTCAGCTTAAGTTTTGTTTTGATTTCTGCTAGGTAGCAAGAAAGGGCAGGCACTATATTCTGAAACTCAGGACTTGCCTTTGCTACCCTGTCTTAATAGGTCCACTTTGACTGTGTTGTTCCCTCTCAGTCTTTCCCAAATCCATCTTAGCTAGTTTTAGATGGAAAAATAGAGGGTTTGGCTGATTTCTTTCCCCTTAGCCCTGCTACAACATTCAGCTAATTCTAGGGCTATGAACACATGAGCACTTTTTAAGCCATGTCAAACACTGCTCTCCCTTTCCATGAGCTTTAAAACTAACTGTCCTAGCAGGATGATCAGATACAGCCAGGGTAAGAAAAGGAAGGAGGGTTTTCAGAGACATCCAGTCCTTCTCCTCCCTCCTCAGCATAGAAAGGCAGCATATGCTTCCCCACCTCTTGGAGGATCAGGGGAGCTCCCATTCCACAAAACCACCCTCCTCCTGCCATCCAACTGTTCAGGAAGGATATTGGTGTCCTCCAGCTGGGAGCAGCAGGAGGTGGTGCCTGGCCTTGGGGCTCAGAGGTCTCCAAGCCTTTGCTGCCAAGAGCAGACAACACATCCACACCAAGCAGGGGAAAAACAAGGGAGGTTTTTGTGTTCTGGGAATTCTCCATCTGTTTCTGCCACAGTCAGCCCATGACTCTTTTCTGCCAGTAGTTAAAGGAGACTACCAAGGAAGGAAGCAGGCTGACATCTCCAGCATTCCTCACCTACAGGGACAAGAAAAGCCTTGCTGGGCCTCTCCTGACGGGAAACAGAGTCAAAAAGGTGTTACACCCTCCCTTCTGTTCAGAAATAACTGGGTGAAAAGATGTTGAGCAAAAGGTGGGTATCCTTTGCAGAGCTTCACTCTTTGGGGCGTGCAGACAGGCAGATGCACGCACAGTGAATGCCTGCTAGAACAGCTAGCTGGGGTTGTCCCCTTCAGATGCCTGTCATCCTCCTTTCTTTTTGGCCACTTATTTCCCAACAAGAGGAAAAGTCAAACTGCGGCATGGCATTGCTGCAGCATTGCAGGCAGGGGAACTGCTGAGGACTTGCATCCCTGGTGACCACGAGCAGGGCCACGGAGCAAACCACAGC
The DNA here is from genome assembly GCF_017639655.2 of Falco naumanni. Classification (NCBI taxonomy): domain Eukaryota; kingdom Metazoa; phylum Chordata; class Aves; order Falconiformes; family Falconidae; genus Falco; species Falco naumanni. The sequence goes on along the minus strand of NC_054062.1, from coordinate 34,142,521 downwards.
AGTGAAGTGCTGCTACCGAGGGGACTTGGCACCAAGCCAAAAAAAACCTCACCAGCTTTGATACCATAGCCTAAATCTCATCTTCCCTGTTTATAAACAGAGGCAGATGCAGGGTTGAGAGAGCTACGATGCCTTGGGAAACATTAAACTTGGCTTTGAAAGGTAAGGCACCTCCACATTCCTTACGTGTTTTAACCCAGCACTAAAAGCTGAACATGCTTTTAAACAATACTAATGATCAGTCATCAGCTATTTGGAAGATTTCCATAACAGCATTTGACTACTGGATAGCGATCAAGTTGATGGAAGGCTTGCCAAGTCCTGGGCACTTGGCTGGCATAAGAAATGTTTAATGCTTCAGGGAAGACTCAGCACAGCTTTTGATCCCTTCTAGTCCTTCAGTATTTAAACAAAAATAACCCTTTTCTTCCCTCTTCCTCCCCACCACCATTTTCCTACATTTAAAGAGAAGGAGGCCATACATGTGGGTTTGGCACATCTCAGCAATGCTATTTTTAATGGAGTTGGGCCGCAAATGTCACAATGTTATTGTCTTCCCTGTTGGTCACACATCTGCCTGAATTTTAGGCTATTCCCTAAACCTCACAAGTTCTCTCCTTCCTGCAACTCTCAGGTTTTATTGGATATTTTCTTCCAAACAGATACTTTTTGTCCCACTTCTCCCCAAAATGTCCCATTTGGTCCCACTTCAGTGCCATTCATTCCCCACGAGCCCATCACGAGTTCTCTTCCCTCCCAAGTCCCCCGGGGGTGGCACGCTCTTCTTTTCCACCAGCAGGTCTGTTCTGCCTTACTGACTTCAGAGGCAACCCATCTGACAGCATGCTGCACACCCGGAGGGATGCAATGCGACATGGCCAAACACAAAACGCCACTGAAATGATGCTGCACCTGACGAGAAGCATCGCCCTCCATCTAGCAATGATCTCATGCTGTCTGCTCCCATCAAGGCCACCCAGAAGCAAACAGCCCTGGCCATCTGCGTATGACAAAGGCCTTTGGTCTCACCTCGGGGGGGACAGGCAGTGGAACAAACATCTTAGGGGGGGGGAAATATTTTTAAAAATCCAAAAAACCAACTTTGCTGCTGTCCAGAGCCTCTGTTCTTCTCCCTCCCTCCCCATCTCCTATTGCCAAGGGACCTACTGCCAGAGCCCTGGTGAATTTTATAATTAAAGCCACAGACTGCTCAGCTATCAGAGATTATATGCTTTGCCACTATTGATCACATTTGCCAAAATGACTCATGCATGTGTTGGACATGTGCCCGATTTAACTGGCTTCTATTTGCCCCTGCTTTGTTTCCAGCTTCTTCACAGTGATGGGATGGATGCACAGTCCTTCACTTCTCACCCTGACCATCCTTTGCAGACTTCCTCCCTCCTCCCTATCCTATCCTATCATACCAGTCTCCGTGTACACGGAGGAAGGAAAACCAGGATCAGCACTGACTCTCTCCATCTGGAAGGCACCAGAGGGGCTGGCAGCAGCTGAAGCATAAATGCCCCTGCTATTTCTTTGGAAAGACTCAGGATCCAGGGGGAAAAACCTACATGGAGGGGAAAAAAATATCAGAAACCTGGCAACAGTAAGGAAGACAAGAACTTCAGAAGTGGTGAAAAACACTGTCAGAGTCTGTCTTGAAAAGGGTAAAAGAAGAAGACTGAGTTCTCAGAGTAGGAAGCAATCTTTAGTAGTGCCTCTCTCTACTGAGGGACCAAGATACTGTCTGGATGATTGAAGGCAAATGAGATGCAACCCACCTCAGCGGGCCTCCCCATTAACGGCACTCCTCTCCTGCACAGGACAGTCCCTGGGGATGAAGACAGTAAGAGCTGGGAGATGTTTGGCTGCTCTGGCAGCAGAAGGTTCGTTCAGCTCCATGGCACAAGTCCCCACCTGCCAATTACCAGGTCTCACTCAGCACCTATTGGCAGCTTACAAATGGGCACATGCAGCAAGCCAAAACCTTTTGCACGTTAAGGACAACAGATTTCCTTGCACTTCCTCATGTCCAGTGTTAAAGGAGGGTTAAAACAAAGCAAAAATACCCCACCAGGATGATATTTTCTTTTTTAGCCAAAGGATTCAAACAATTGGAAATGTATTAATTTATGCTGTAAGAAATGCACATCTGTTGTATCTGAATATGCCTGTGTTGGCTTAAAGTGGGCTTGCATTGCCAGCGAGGACCCATCCTAACACGTCACTGGCAAGACAGCTCTTTCAGCTCTTTCCCAGAGAAAGACAGAAGCGTTGAATTAAACACCCTCACATGTTTTTGAGGTCTTTTACAGCTTTTCAGACATGGCCTTATTCTTTTACACCTTTGCTCTTGCCACTGGTGTTGGTCAAAGGTCTGACAGATTTGCCCCTCATATTATTTCATCATTTTCCAGCAGGATCCTGGCTGAGAACCACCTGTGCTAACCTTTTAATGAGATTCAGGCTCTGCAGGCAGAGCATCAGCTCTGAACCAGTAGCAGCTGGGTCCCTGGCAAAAGACCCCGTGGAGGCTCTCCTGCTGCAGTGGCAGGTCTGCAGGATGATGGTCATGCCCATGCCCTGCCAAAACCTGCCGCTTACAGGTATTACTTGTGCTTCAACTTAGAAGCCAGAAAAATCCAGGAGCCTTACAGCTCTAATGAAAAATGCTTCAATGCTGGTACCTCCCCAGCGGGCTGGGCTGTAAGCAGGGCATAAACATCCCATAGGCATAGGCAGAATCAGCTGCGCACACATCTCTCGGGCATGTTTGCTGCGCTGCTTTATTCCCGTCAAGGGGAGGGGGAAACAAAACCCAAAACTTTCTAGAGCTGTACAAAACTGATTAGACTGAGGCAAGAGAGAGTGATGGAAAACGGTGAACAATAAAACCAGGGAGCAGGCAACAGTTCCTGGGGAAAAAGAAAAGAAAAAAGCTGATGCTTTCAAGATTAATGACTAATGACAAATAATTGTGGCTGTGGAACACCAACGAAAAAGCAGAATGGAAACAACAACCAGACAGAAAAACCAGGCATTAGGTCTGATGGCGAATTTAAGGCCATCAATTCATAATTGCAGCCATTACAGCCAGTATTTTCAAGTGAGCCCAGCAATATTAAGAGCTGCTGGATGCAGTGTCCTTAGAATTTGGCTGTTATTTAGGGTCCTAAGTGAAGGCTGAACTGTCGTAAAAAACAGCCAATCCTGATCTCGCATCGTGAGCATTTATAGGAATCTCTACCCTGAAGGAAGGAGGATGGGTAGAAAAGACATAGACCCTTCGCTCCCTGTCTGCAGGCACAAAATGAGACACTTCACACATATTTATGAGCTCCTGGGCTTTTATTTCCTCGCCACGAGGAGCAGTATCTCTGCCTGTCTTTGCTGGGTCCTTCAGAAGGCAGCAAACACCAGGCATGACGGCTTATGTTGCAGTCCAGGCAGCTGAACGCATCTGTCGTCCTTCAGGTTTTTTGAAGGGGAAATAGAAGTATCTAATGACATCTGAAGGTCCTTCCCCAGCAGCATGGGATAAAAGACAAGGCAGCAAGTGAAGGAGGGTGGTGCTCTTGTAGTTTGAATGGTGTCCATCCTTCTAAGGAGGTGGCTAATGTGCTGCCCATATCTCATCCCCATGAATCACATCTACTTGATTTAATGAGAAAACTGTCAATTCACTGTTACCAGCCCCTCAGAGTCAAAGCCTGTCCTGCTCTGCATCACCCATGAGCAACAGAATTGCCAGTTTTGGTCTAATCCTGGAATATTTACAGCTCAAAATGATGGAAACGGAAGGAACGCAGCTAAATCTCAAGCAAGACACGTTCATCTCAGATCTTGCACTCACAATAGATGGAGGAACTCAAACCAAACCGACGGGGTACACAAGACACTTGGCAGCCTGGCAAGCCTTTGTTCCTCACAGAGATCAATCCAAGCAAGAGACACACTTGACAGGGAAGCATGGTATCAGCTGTTTTCTCCTAGTCTGGCTACGTCGTCTTCTCCTCACTTTGATCACTTCATTTTTTTTTATTATTCTTTTTTTCCCAGTAGGAAATCTCACCCAAGTTTCTGTATAGCACTTTATCCACTTATAACATAATGCTGGTTTGAAACAAGGAGACTTTGTCAGTCCCTTGACAAGTGTACGTCGTACCTTCCAGGAGAGTAAGTGTAGTCATAGCATGGGAGTCGTCCCTTCCTCTTTGCCACTAATAGCCTGAATGATGAACAGCAGATCACTGTCTCCTTCATGGCCTTTGGCTTCTATTCCAACCTTTTCCCCCATTTTAAGTGGAAACAGACCCAGTTATTTTTCCCGTTCTTAGAGCATATTAAAATACCCTGCTATTAAATTGTATGTATTTGATGCACAGAGAAAAATACTTCGACTCACAACCTAAGAATGTCTGATATTGCAGTGAATAAGGAGAGGAGGGGGATTAAGGAAAGATGGCAAGATATTGTTCCCACAGTCACTTCTTTGCTCATAATCCTATTTTTACACGTGCCCACCAGATGTTACCCATATCACACTCGGTACAGACAGATGGCTTCAGAATCTCTTCCCCATCATGTATCATCAGCTCCTGATCATCTTGCTGCCACTGCTGATATATAATAGCCCCTGCAGAGGGGAACAAGGTGCCCACAGTAATTGCATGCATGTACCAGAGCATCTGTGTGCACATCCCTACATGGCACTGCTACACGTTTCCTCTTGCAAAAGCCAGAGCCTGCAACTTGTGGGACAGGACTTCCCCCTCCAACGGCCAAGATGCTGTTAAACGCCTGGTAATTACTACAGTAGATAACCAGCATGTGTCACTACAACTCAATTACCACCACTTGCACCTCTGCACCAAAAGGTCAGGGGTTCAGCTTTACACAGGCTCAGTCTTTAATGTGCTGCTTAAGACGCAGTCAGATCCTGCCGCAGGGTAAAGGTGGGATGGATGGATGGACAACCAAGCTGCTTCACGCCCCGGGAAGAGACATTTGCTGTGCGGAAGACAACTGGGACGGCTTCTGCAACCAAAATTTAGGAACAGCTGTGCAGAAGCTCATCTGTTTACCAAGTTCTGCTATCAGCTGCCATCACCTTGTAAAGCATGTCCAGCGACTTCAGGATGTGGTTTTGCACAGATTTAAGAACTCACTGCAGCCTGATCTTACAGCAGAAGAGTAATACTTAGAGTGAAACAATAAGAAATGTCAGACATCAGGAAGAGTTTAATCAACGGCAAGGGGCAGCGTGTTTAGGACAGCTATTTAATGCCCCAACTAGGTCAAGAGGCAATGGTGGGTAGAAGTGCCCTCACCTACACTGGAGGTGCAGCAAAGCCCCAAGCGCTGCCAGCTGCGTGGTGCAAGAGAAGGCAATTTTAGGAAGCAAATAAAATAGAAATAGCAGATCAGATCCAAAGGGATTATTCCTGATAGGCGAGTGACAGTATTAACAGCCTGGAAGTTTCCCTGGTGTCCCAACTTCTAAGCCCATCTCAGAGGAGAGCTGACAGTCAGATCAGTATCAAGAGCCACGTATGCAGAAGAAGAGAGGCTCATTTCTCAAAACATCCCCGGTCCCATTCCTCCCCCCGACATCCAACGGAGAATATCAAGCCTAAACTGCTGGCCGCACTAATCTGAAGCACTTTCCCACTTGATTTCCCTCTTTTTCAGACCACCACTGGCAGGGCAGGTCTGGGAGGGCACAAAGCCCCAGTTCAAGTGGAGGTCAGGGGTGTGGCCGTGCCTCAGAAGGGACAAACCCACCAGGCACCACCAAGCTCCGAAACAACCCGGTCCCCGGCAGCTGCAAAGGGCTCGCAGCAGGGGCGGGCGGCTTCGCCCACGGACAGTGACAGGGGTGACAGGGAGATAGCTGCGGGGCGGAAGAGAGGGGAGCAAGGGGAGAGGGCAAAGGGTGTCCATTGATATAATTGACTGCTCAACTAATTAAAATTCCTGCCCTTCTGCAAAGGCTGCTAATTGGGGCTGGGATCTGCCTGCTGCAAGCTCACTCGGTGGCTTTGCCAGAGAGAGGAGAGCCTGCATGGAGGATGGGGGGATGAAAGTTTGAAAAGACCCCGGCCCCTCATCAGGGCCAGCAGAGCCCAGAGCTGTTTTGTCTGACCGATAATAAGTCACCAAATTACTTTTGACAAGTGAAGGGGATTGGAAATAATGGGGGTCTGTGAAAAGCCTAGGGTGCAGACGGGGGAGGGGGGGGGGGATCCATGAGATAACGAGGAGGCAAAGCCCTCGCAGGGCCGGGAGCTCCCCACCTCCGGGCAAGGCAGAGGGGACTGGGGAGAGCAGGAGACAAGGAAGATGTGCGGGACCATCTGCACAAAGCTCAAGCCGATATTTGGCATGGAAATGTTCTGCCTGTGGCACAAGGAAAGCAGGCAGTGCCTGGAGGGGGTCAGCCTGGAGCTCCCAGGAGTACTCGGAATCCCTGTTCTGCCTCAATCCCAGTTTTTAAGAGCAGTCCTCAAGACCTCATGTTACACCACCAAAATCATCGTCATCTGTTTTTTCCCATATCCCACCCCAGGTTAGGTAGTTTCCACGTACTGACCAGATGTGCCAGCAGCAGCTACAAGACCGCAGCTGCCCACCTGACCCAAGTAAACTCCACATCCACACAGGATCCAGGAGCTCCAGCAGACATGGAAAATCAGCAATCAAACTGCAATAATTAAAGTGCTCTTTTACATACCGATACCACAGATACTCCCTACCTCGTACCCCTTTCACAATGATGCAGCATCCAAATCTGGAGTGTGTATGAATGCACCCATCCAATTTCTTTCTACTCAGAAAAGAGCCTATTTTTTCCTTTTTCATGTCAGCATACTCTGTACAAAATCTAGTATTAATTTTAGTATTAAGGCAGCACCCAGAGAATCAGTACCTCTTGTGAAATGAGACGGGGGCCCTATTCAACTTGATTTGGAAAAAAAACCCCAACTCTAATATTCCAAAGACATCCAGGTCTTGCTTCTTGCAAGTGTAACTATTGGGACACATTTTATCAAAACTAGAAAAAGGATCTAGGATGTACCATTTTTGAGGGGGATCATCTACCAAGAAAACTCTGAGCTAATGACAGAGCAAACTAGCCTCTCTACATGGATTTATGTTGATCTTACTCCAGGCTCCATAATCATATGGAGCTGACACCAAGTTTCTCACTTGTTTATGAGATTTCACATCTGTTTCTCAAAAAAAAAAAAAAAGTCAGACTTGTACATTCGGCTCCGTAACTTGGCAGTAGCTTTCAAGTTGTTCCTTTCAGACAGAATAAAAATGCCCATGTTGTGTCAGTTTGGTCTTCCTCATGCACAGGCACAACCTGGTGGACTGCTATCCTAACACACTTCCCCAGTAATCCCCATCTTCATTTTTCCTCTGGAAACTGCTTTTTCCCTGGGATGGGATTGCTTTTTCCCTGGGATGGGATTTCCCTGGAGGATAGCTACATATTCCTTGCTCACACAGGCATTGCACCCCACTATTTTTCAGGGTACCTGATACCTCACTCTCCTCCCCAGACATTTCTGCACTGGCAGGAACCAGAAGAAGAGGAGAAAGATGCCCATTTCCAAAAAGGAGCATAATTTCAATGATCTTTTTTGAACACAGCAAAGAGAACAACATTATTTTAACCCCTTTGTGGCTGTAGGCCAGGGAGCTGCCAGATGCAGCAGACATTTCCCGATACTCCAGGCAAACGTGGTGCTCAGCCTTCTTTCTAGCTCCAGTTGGTTTCAAAGGAGAACTCATGTTTCAGCAGCACTGTGGGGACCTCGGGAGGTGCTGACATACCAGAGTTTTTCCACATCAAGTAATACAAGAAGATATTTTAGTGTTTTAGCGGGTTTTTTCCTTCCCCTCTACTTCTCTAGACTTGGATTATCGAACCTCCAGCTGAGCTCTCAAACAGGCACAGTGCAAGCCACATTCTCAGCTTAAAAGTGTTTCAGCAAAATACATAGCAGCTCATTTGCTACTTTTTTTTTTTTTTTTAAACCAGAGATTCCCAAAGCTACCTGGAAAACAGAAACCTGATTCCCTCTGGTTTCAGCCCGCCTCTCCCCTGAAGGCTACCTTATTCACAGCACAAAACCAGATTTGCCAAATCTCCCCAACAAAACACCAACTCATGATGCAGAGGCTGGGCAAAGCTCTCCTGGACCCATTTAAAACCCCAGCACTGGCATCCCACCCAGAGACACAGGTGCCCACTGGAGAAGACAGGTGGAAGGGATGATGTGTTGTGCTTTCACTACAGCTGTGGGAAACAGCACAAGGGGAGGGGGAAATCAAAGCAGACTGGGCTTCTGATTTTTCCTTTTTTCCCTTTTTTTTTTTTAAGGGGCAAAATAACAAAAATGTAATAAAATAAAGTGGCAACGCTCCTTTCCTAGAAACTCTTCTAAAAATCATTCCCTCAAGCTCTTTGTCCCCGGTTTTCATACAATAAATCTTCAAAGCCCTGACAGCCAAGCAGGGCCAAGGGCTGCCAGAGTCAGTGGCGGCATTCCTGGGTCCTGCAAAGGAGGAGAGAGGGCACAGAGGGAGGGAGGATGGGGCTACAGGATTGTCTGCATTTTTCCTTAACAGTTTGGGGTCAAGCCTGATCCCCAGTGGGGTCAGCTCTTTTACAGTCTAACACGTCAAAGTCAAAGGAGACTGTCTCCTCACTGCAGGAGCCCAGCAGCCCCTTCAGGAATAAAAGGGTCGGAGGTGGACTGAGGAAAGCATGGGGAAAGGAGGGGAGACAGCAGGAGGGAAGGATGTGGCAATGCTGAAGAGCAAGGCAACTCACTGGGGGGATGTGCTGACCCTGTCTGCTGCCCAAGGCGGGACCCATCCCCATGGGTGCCTCTCAGGAGCATCACAACCCAACATCCTTTCCCACAGAGCACTAGGCTACATCCACCGTAACCATCATGGGGCCAATGGGACCTGATTCGGGAGCAAATCAGCATAGGAGGTGATGTCAAGAGTTACGTGATTCCCCAAAAAACGGCCTCATCTACAGGATGCTTCTCACCAGCAAAAGGAAGCCAAAACACTGAAGTCGTGGTGACTCTACAGCGATTTGCAAAGCATTGAGATCTCAGATAAGAAAGGAGGGAAGGAAATGAGGAAATCTGTACAGCTGGGTAATACTTAAAATATGTCACATACTGGTGCTGAGAAAGAGGTTTGTGCAAAACAGCCACATCAGTGCCACATCTCCCTGAAAGGGAGATACAGAGAATGAAAAATTGTACACGCTGCCCCGTTACTCTGCCCAGCGTGCACACATGGAGCAGGATGCTGCGTGCAGCAAAAGAGAAATAAGATATAAAACAGGAAGATGTCAAACTTTTTTTCCCAAAATGCAAGTTCCATTACACAAGGCAAAAGGTGCATATTAACTGTAATAGAAGAAGAGAAGCTTTTATAGAGATAAATTTGTCTGCCCCTTCCTCACTAAACTGGAGGCTATAAATTGTGACAAATCGTATATGGTTTTGGGAAGCGAAGGCAGCACGCATGCTCTTGGAAAAAAGTGAATTGGGGAATAGATCAGAAAGTTCTCCAAGCAAAAGGCCTGTGAGACACATTTACATTATGCTTTTTCTTCTCACTTCAGAGCTGGTGTCATTCTGCTCTGCAGGAGAAAGAAACCTCTTCTTGCCCCTCTATCCCTACAGCTCTTTGGGGTCACGGGCTCTGGGCACAGACCTACAACAAGGATGAGCTTAAAGCCTGTTGTTTGCTGGGCTTGTGATTATTAGGATGGGATAAATAATGAAAACACCACATTACGGCAGCTATGGTATCTGCTTTCATGAACTGGTCTCACCACAAATATTTCAGCACCCCAGTTTCACTAGCAAAGCCATGTAAGAATAGCAGAGCATGGAGCAGCAAGTTTGAATGAAAGATCATAATTTTTATCTTTCCTTTTTCAAGATTTTGTAACGAAAGCCTGTTCCCGTCTGGTCAAGGAACAGATCGGCCTGCCACAGCCAAACTTCAAATACTTCTGATTGACCTCAGAGCAAAATAGGCACCATTAAAGTATTCTAAGAATAATTCTCGGAAATCGTGACTCACTGTCTGATTTAGGCAGAAAGGACTAAAATGATTAAATTATTCACTATGAATTATTCACTGAGGTCTGATAATTACATTGCAGTTAGCGATCTCCATGTAGATGGTTCATTACAAGCAAACCACTTACACGCAGTTAATATTTCACCAAAAAAACTTTTGTTATTGCACATCATATATAATGAAACAGAAATATTAGTGACTGTCGGAGGCAATCAGAGTGACATTAAGTGCAGAGGGAAAATGCTGCTATTTCTCGCTAATTCTCAAACAGCCTTTCCAAGTGAAGCGCCAGTCCTAGCATCGCTTTCTGGTTTCAGAGCCGGCTGGAATGCATTCCTTGGAGAAGCACAGCATGGGCATCGAGGAGAGGAGGAACCAAGCTGGCAACCGCAGAGAAAATTCACCTTTCACTCCTCTTGTGCTGATGAGTGCTGGGAAGCCCCAGCACAGCTTTTGATTTCAGGCTCTCAAGGACTGCGGACAGTTCAGTCTTGCTTGTCCACCTGTTGCTCACACAGGTCTATTTGGCAGCCGAATGGCTATTTACCTGTGACTGCACTGGCAGGGGCACCACAAAAAGCAGGCAGAGACGAGCAATCTGCCCTGAGAGCTTCTCACCTGCCAGGGAAGTGGGAGGAGAGCTCATCTCTTCCAAGTTCACAAGCAGGGATTCTGGGTTTTGGTAGCAAGGAGCCACTTCAACATAGCTGAGCTGACATTGTCCTTTGGCAAAATAACCGACACAGCGACACAGACACAAGCCTGCATGGGTTACATCCCTGGGCATTTTGTGCTCCAGACTCACCCGGTTGCTTCCCTTTCTTCTTCCCCCACCAGCTTTGACCTCAGCAGGTGCTGAACAGTGTGGAGGAGCACCTCATTGCTATTTTCCACCAGCCTGCGGTAGGTTTGGTGGCTCACCAGTGGTGCTGGGATGCAGAAGCAGCCAGGGTGGTTTCTCTCCAGTCCAGTCCAGTGGAACATGCTGCCAACCAGGACAGGGTCCTCAGGCACAGCTCCCAGAGTACACCCCAAAACTACACTAACTTCTGGAGCATCCAACAGGCTCTCCAAGACATTCACCCATGGCTCAGCCATTTCAGGCTCCTCTGAGAGGCTCTCAACACCCAAATAAAGCCAGGTGCCCAACATGGTGAACGTAAACTCCTCATTTTGTGGATCCCACGACATGGCACAAGTGCTTGCCAGCAGGCAGGAAAACATCCCATTTTTTCCAGCTGTGCTGTTTCCTGTCACATAAACACAGCTAAGTAATCTCCACCTTTTCTGGGCAAAGCTCATTTGACATCAGAGAACTACACAGGTCACCCAGCTTCCCTAGTCCTTACCAAGTCCGAAAAGGTAGGACCTGTTCTTAGGGTGCATTTTTCTGGTGACCTCCCTACAAAAATAACACCTTCCAGGCACACCCAGCTGTGGAGAAAGGGAAAAAAAAAAAAAAAAAAAAAAAAAAAAAAAAAAAAAGAGTAGAAAGGTCCACATCACATCTTTCTACGAGGCAAGTTGGCAAGACAGAGACGAACTGGTATGAACAGGGAGATGCTGGTGTCATTCTCACGTCTCTATGGGATTTTATCACACAGGGTAGGGGCTGCAGGACTGTAAGGGTTGTTTTATTTCTAATAACTGGTCATCCCATCCTGTTTCAGTCACTGCGTTTCATGGACATCAGCAATAGATTTAACGCCAAAACTTTTCAGCTGGCCATCTGTCATGAGAAGCAGGCAGGGCTGAGGGCAGAAAAGATCTAGACACACACAACTTGGAAGCTCAGCTGGCAAAAATTTAGGTTCACCCTTTCTAATGGCAGTTTTAGAAGGTTAAATGTCCCACACTTCAGAAGGGCACTGGCATGCAGATTTCTTGCCACAAGGAGACCAAAGGCTAACAGAATGAAATGCTGTTAATCACTGTTTAAACCAAGGTTTTCCCTCTCTCACTTGACATGGTTTTCCTCTTTGGGCACAGGCAGCGAGGTCATAATGCCAAGATGGTGACGATCCAGTCATCGCCATGGCGACAGACAGTGATGTCAGCAAACCACCAGTGCAGCCTTGGAATTGGGCTGTGAAGGAAGCAAACCCGTTTGTGTGCTAACGTCTAACTCGCTTCAATGGCACGTAAAGATTCTACCCAAAAGCAGGGCTCCGCCACCCTGGTGGCCATACACCACAGCTGGGGATGGCCATGTCCTTGTGACGTTGGCAGACAAGGCAAAGTATGGGGACACCAGGACGCAGCTGTGCTGCATCATTCCATAGGGCCCTTCAATTGCATGCTGAGCAGTTATGAAGTTTAACATCCTTAAAGGCTTACAGCTTAGCTACTCATCATATTAAAAAAAAAAAAAAAGTAGTCTTCTTTGCCTCAGATGTGCTATCTCTTAGTTTTACTTGATACCTACAAGCTTTTCTATTGGAAAAAACAGTCAGCAATCATTTCTATTCATTACCTCCAAATCCTATCCTATTAAGCTGGTCTGTGCAAGAAGCATTTCAGTAACTTAACTATCCTTGCTTCTCCCTGAACCTTTCCCCATCCTTCCCTCTCCTGCCAGAGTCAATGGCAGGCCAGAGCTGCGCACAGCACTCACGATGTGGATGCCCCCTCCTATTGTGGCATAATACTGTTTGCTGGTTTGTTCTCTGCTTTTCTAGCAATTCCTGTCATTTTATTTGCTTCCTTTGACTGCCACTGAGAACAGAGTTGATATTTTCATCCAGCTATCTATTAGAACCACAAGATCTCATTGGTGACTGGCAACAGCCAGTGTAGAGCCCATTACTGCCTGTATAAATTAGGATTGTTTTCTCCAACATGAAGACAGTGCAGGAAAACAGAGGGACAGACTCAGAAATCAGAGGGCTGCTGTCACCCTTCTTATCCTGAAGTCTTTAACTCTGCCCTTTTTTGGGGGATAGGGGGGCAACGGGTTTCCATAGTCTTTTCATCTGATTTGGCACGTTTCTGACTGAAACTCCTCACTGCACAGGCATTTCTGGCTCTTTACTTTGGAAAAGCTAAGACAAAGGGCTTTCAAGGATGGGGTTGCATATAGAGTTACCTCAGCACAGTGTTTTAAGACATGTCTTCAGCTTTTATGCTTGCCCTCACCCTTTTTCCACACCAGCATTGATTACAGTGGGTAATTGTTTTCTAATTGGCCTGTAGCTGCTTATCTATCTTAGATAATTAAAGCGAAGAAGAAAAAGAAGAAGAAATAAGAAAAGAAAATGGAACTTTATTCTTAAGTAGCTGCCTATTGACTCCCTTGGTCGATAGGGAGGTCACTTTGGGCAGATAGGCAAGCAGGACACGTCCTTGACTGAAATACACACTCTGACAAACCCAGTGAGACACTACCCAAATTCTCATTCCTGTTTCTGCCAAGTACCCCTTTTACTTCTTATTACAGCATGGTTTTGACAAACTTGGTCATATAGTACCTGCAGGAGACATTGCAAGATGCTGACAAAAATCCTTCAGTCCAGCAACACCACACCGGAGGATACCACCCACCATCTGTCTATGTTCAAGAGGCAATACCAGCAACAGCAATGAATGTCAGAGGGTGCTACAGGCTGATTTATCTGTGCTGGCAGGAGCATGCATGAGCTCGGTATCTTCAAGATCTCTGCTCCCCTGTCAAGTTGGATTGAAACCAGACAACAAAACTATTGACTGCTCAACTACAGGTCTAGAAAATCATTAGAAAGGGTGGAGCCAGACCACAGTGTGACTGCACAACCTAGCTCCTCTGCCAGCGAAGGCATCCCAGAGCCTCCTCACTGCAAACATGCCGGATTTCACCTTCAAAGCCACCCAGCTGTATTTAATAGTAAGTACATCAAGGCACTCTCCCCTCTCAGAAATGCTAACACCAGTCGTAACTCAGACATGACTCTGAAAAGCACTTCCTGCACAAAAAAATCAAAACATTTTCCAAGAAGCTTAAGAGTTCAGTACCTAGCCCCCACTACAAAGTGGAGCCAGAGTCAAAATCCAGCTCTCTGCTAGAAGGGGTCACATAGAGCCTTTGAAAGGCAACTCAAAGCAGCTGGACTGAGAGCAGAAGGTGTTAGACCTGACCCAACCTGCCAGAAGACCCATCTGAACAGCCAGTGCACAGCTGCGCTCCTCAGACAGATAAAACCACACACAGGGCAAGCATGACAGCTCCCACTGTAACGTGTCTCCCACCAGCTCTGAAAACCTCATGAAATCGCACAGGTAACATTATCAGAGCTGACAAGAGAAGCTAATAAGGGTTGGTAGATTAATCTGTTGACACAACTTTTGTTTTGCATTTGGGCAAGATGTACAACTCAGAGATTGTCCTCCTAGGAGCAGAAGTCCTGACTACCTTTTAACATCCACCTCGCACAGCTTACAAACGCTGCCAAGCTAGGTTTGAGAGCTGGCTCTGTGTTTTGCGGAGGCCAACAAAAACTCAAGCATCCAAGTTTCAAGCACACTAGAGAGACGAGGGGTGGAAAGCACCTGCTACAGAAACCACGGCAGAGGCGCATTTGTCCCACTGTAGATGTTCAGGATGTCAGGGCATCCATGAAAGCTGTTGTACATTCCCTTCATAAATAATGGAAAGAAAACACGCGCTTCTGGGGATTAGCTGACATTCTCTTCAGATCAAAGAGAGCCCAGAAAAATCTAATCCCAGGATGCACCCATTTCTGATCCTCTTCCTACGAGGGGATCTCAGATGGCCAGCTCAGGTCAACAGTGAGGACCTGTGAAGGTACACAAGATGAAAGCCCTCTCCAGGCAGGGCAAGGGGTTCTGCTGAAGCATGCACATGGGTTGAGGTGCCTGTGTTGACTCTACCTGTCTAATTTCTGTGTACATCAGCCACAGACCTCAGCACAGCAACACTGAGATGACACATACACACCAACTGAGAGGCAACTCTCAACATGCCATTTTCAAAGATCACCTGGTAAACTAAGGGGGTCCTGTTCACCCAGCCATCCAGAAACCCCAAATTACATTCTCTAAGCACACAGCAAGATAAAAATTCAGAACCAACTTCAGCAAAGTACTTTTAAAATAAAGTATAAGGTTTTGTTTGTTCTTTCCCCCCTCCCTGCAAATCATACTGGAAATGCTCCAAGCAGGAACGTTCTTTGTGTCTGTGCATGTAAAACTTCCAAGTACAGGCTAATTCAGTTTAATTATGGATTTACTTCACTGGTTGCACTGCTAATGCCAGCAATGGCCAATATTTGCAGCCAAGGGAATGAGAGAAAAAGGAAAGCAAGGTTTTCCGTGCTCTCGCCCCTCTCAAACCCTGTCCCTGCATCCCCATCCATTCAGAACTTCGCGTGCAGGAACACCGCAAAGATAACCCGCTCTTTATTTGTACAATTTATTAGATAATCTCCTTCTAATCGAGAACTAATTAAAGGAAGTGAATGCTTGGTTGGAAACGGGGATTAAAATGTGGATAATTATCATAAACGCTACATTTGTTGTTCCAGCCTGCTCTGTTCTCCTCCTTCCCTCTCCCTTTCCCCCTGGTTCCTCTCCCAGGCTGCTCCTGATAATGCTCAGACTGTCTCAGAGGGGGTTTGCTTTCACAATCAATTATTTTCTTTTTGTCTCTCTGGCTAATGTTTCATTTGTGTGAGAACATTAGTGAGAACTATTTTCTTTTCCTTGTAAATTCATTTAGACGACAGTGACAGAAGGTGGGGAGGTGGCAGCTGTAGAAAAAAAAGAAACAGGAACATTAAACTGAAGCTTATAAATTATTTCATCTTCTCCAGACAATCCAGATCTGTCACTGCTCTGTGTGTGAGGGGATATTTTTTTATTTTTAGGGGGTTTTTTTGTCCAAGAGTTCCTCACAGGCACAAGACATTGATGTATGTGGGAGCCTGACAGGAGAGCCTCTGTGCAGCTTTGGCTGCCGCAGCTCATTCTGCCTGCTCACCTGCCAGAGCTGCTGCCTCTGCTAGCAAGGACCACAGCCACAGAGGTCTCTTCAGACACAGTATCTAGGTCACAAGCAGCAAGGAAAAATTTAGTTTAGTTTAGTTTAGCTAGCCCTCTTTGGCTGAATTACTTTTTCAAGCCTGTATCTATGCAGGCAGAGCCTATTGCTCTGTTGCAGTGTCCAGTCAGGACCACTTCTTGATCAGGCAAAGATTTTGAGAAGCAGGAGGTGGCTCACATCAAGCTACACCACCTTCAGATGAGATTTTTGGCCAAGGGGCACTTGCACTAGATTGACATGAAGATGCATTCCCACAGTGACACCCTGTAAGCCCAAGTCTGATGACCTGGTGGATGAGAAGGATGGATGCTGCAGGACACAGAGCAGCTCCTCTCTCCCTAGACTGGATGTTAACTGTAAGAACACAATTAATGACTCCTTTAAAAATGTCCTAGCATGATAAAAGGTGAAAAATGAGAAAAAAAACAGCAATGCAGTGAGCAGGCCCCTCAACAGCTTGATGCCAGAAGAAGATAGGGATGTCAGCATCATGGCCAAAAGGCAGCAAAACAGTGGTGGGTTTTCACAAAACGCATTGGACAATTTTACATTGCATCTGGATTTTCTGAGGATTAGGCAGTAAAAGTGATAAAAGCACAGAAGTGAAAGGCAGGGTTGGGGTTTTATTCCTTTTCTTCTAAGGAGAGGAAAGGCTCTTCCCACATAACCTGTACCTGTCATGTACCACCTGACGGCACATTACAAAACAGTCTCAGTCAGTCCCCCAACTTGTAGCGTAAGGGATACCTAGGGAACAAGACAACCCCCAGCTGAGGAAGCACAGCCCTTTGAAACACTGTCAATCAGTTTGCTTAACTGATTTTGCTTTCAGTAGTCCTTCCAACAACCCTATGAAGAAGTGATGCTCAGAGTGGCTGGGTCTGCACCAGAAAGAGCACAGAGAGGTTTCTTTGTTCCACATCAGCATCTGCTGTCACACCACCACTGCCATCAGTGATTGTCCCCATTACAGTGGGGACAGCAAAGCAGTCCCTTGACAAAGAGCACAGATTTTTATGTCGATCCACTCCACAACTTTGGGAAAGTACCTCTGGCTTGAAGCCAGGCTCAGCTTTGGCACAAGCCAAACTAAACAAAGCACAAATTCTCCCCTACAGATCATGTATCTTCCAATTTACATTTGTCCAGGAGAAAAGCACTGCGTACAAATGCGCAAGGCGTTAGCATGTTGGGTTTTTTGAAAAATTTGAACTATTATATTTCAAAGGGATATGTAATGCATAAGTGTCTGGGCTCATATATCTTTCTCATCATCCCTTCTGCCTTGAAGTAAGGTCTTGCTCTCTAAGAATCTACACAAGAATAACACTTGAACAAAATGAAAAGCAACCTGGCTAGTGATATATATAAAAGATGACATCTCCAGAAATCCCAGACTTCAAAGGGGCAGCTTTCAGCTCATGACTATCCACTTCCTCCAGCCCTCAAGGCTAGTGTCATAATTTTAAAGCCACAGGAATCATTTGATCTCTCCAAATGGCAGCTCAGTGGTCTAGCACACTTCTGGATGTCAAAGAAGTATGCACCGCCACCAGCAATATTCTGCAGGGGTTAGTTTTTGAAAGGACAGATTGAGGTGAAACAATCAAAAGATTCAGTGGTAGGGGGGCAAGGGGGGAAAAAAGAGGATATTTAAAAGGACAATTGCATGCTGAGGGACTTTGTGGTCCAGCTTATGCAATGCTGGAGCGCAGAGCTGACAGCACAGTGGGATGTCAGAGCGCGATGGTCACGCCAGCATGGTGCATTAACCTCCAAGGTTTCCTCCCAGTCTCATACAACAGCCTGTGGCTCACACAAGAGGTGCATAGAGCCTGCTCATAAGAATAGGGAGCGTACACAAAACTGGTCATGAGACCACAGGTCTTCTCTGTGCCACCCCAGCAGCGTGGGGAAGCCATTCTCCTCCTCCTCACCCTCCAGAGCATGCTACAAGTATCAGCCCTCCTCCAGGACACTAGGGAGTGGGTGAGGAGGAAGGGACATGAGAGGCTGCCAAGATAAGTAAATGGATGCCTGCTGGTGAGAACTCTTAATGAGAAGCTTTTCAGCAACTAAATGTTTATATGGAGTTAACGTACTTATTTTGAGGTATATACACTGTAATAAATGAGCACCCTTCCTATGCTCCAGCAATTAAAGAAGTGTATTGCAAACAAACAGACCCACTGCCTCCCACAGATGGGCTCACATGCAGCGACTGCAAGGAGCCAGCCTGCAGACCTGCCCCTCTCCCCTTCCCCATGGCCCAGAGGTGACCTACAGAGCATCCCTGAGAGATGGAATGGCCACAGGTTTCCCAGGACAAATACATGGGTGACCATGCTGCTGGATCAGTGTCTCTTAGCCCAAGTGGGCTTAGTGGGTAAGAAACCTTACCTGATCCAGCCTAGAAACCAGTAAATCAAGCACCGTTTTCACATTGCAAACTGGTAGAAATACCTCCACATGAGCAGGCCACTGAATTGTGCACTGGCAGCAGTTTCTGAACAGATTGGAGATACTGCATTGCCACAGTTTAATAGAGTGAGTATTTATTCTTGTGTGGGAGAAACACTCCATTATCTGGTTTATTAATTGTTAGTTAAGTAATGTGAAGGTGCCCAGAGCAGGAGATGAGCCCTCATCACTTGTTATTAGCTTAGAAACCAGCAGAAATAAAATAACCGAAGATAAATTATCAGAAGTGCTGCCCCAAGTACCGCAAACTGACAGATCTACTCAGAGGGGAATTCAGAGAGTACTCTCGGGGGGCCCAGAGAAGAGATAGTAATAGTCAGTCCAATTTTATTTTTATTTTTTTAATGAAAAGATTTCATCATCATTGATTTTGAACACCACTCTTCATGGCTGGGATCACATGGATATTCATGGCTGAGAGGGTATTCCTGCTCCTGCAGGAAAACTCAATTTATTAGTCTATCACTGGGAAAGCAAGACAGCCTTTGCATTGGCAGCACAATGCCACACAAGAAAGAGAGTTTGGGGGTGGTTTGTTTTTCTTTTAAAAAAGCAACATGCAGCTACAAACAGTCTGGCCTGCGATAGCCTCAAAAATATAGGCAACCCTGTTACCAGCAGAGAAGTCCAGAGTAGGGATGGGAGTTTCTATAAAATTAGTTTAACAAAGACCTCAGCAGCAGTCAAGAAACCAGCAATGAAAAGATACAGGAGTCTACCTTGAATCCCAGACAGGTAAAACCACCCAGGTTTCTCTAACACTGTAATAGCCACCAGATCTAAACAAGTAAAACCCAGCTATGTGTTCAGCACCCGCATTTATTTCCCCCAAATCCATCTTCCAGTGGTGGCCACGTATTCTCAGTTTGCTGGTTCCCACGCCTAGGCATGGTTCTGAGCAGCTTGCCCATCCAGGCAGAGCATTCCTGTCTACGTGCAGCTCAACCACAGGGAGGAACAGGAGGCTCCCACCCATGTAGAGAGGAAGGTCTTCAATCCGGGGGCAAAAGCAGGGTGCCCACAGGGACCCAGAACAGCAGACATCACCATGCATTTATCAGACTTGCAATTCATGAGGAAAGTGCAACACCATAACACACAGCACAACAGGCCAGCCAAGCAGCTAGCATGCCATTACACTGGAGAAATTTAACTGAACTAATGCATTTAGGGGTATAAATCAGAAGAGGTGGCGTTAAAAAAAAAAAAAACAAACCAACCCAAAAAAAACAGATAGCCATTCTTGTCCTTGTAGCCATTTGTCTAGAAAACTGATCTGAGTAGCCTTTTTGCAGCACACGTAACATTTTTACCTGCAGTTCTGTAACAAAAGGTAGAGACAAGAGGAAAGGATAGAGCAGGAGACTGAGCCAACACCAGCAGCATGCTAATATTAGCCAGAAAACAACTACAGCCAAAGCTTTGGTCTAACCTTGCACGTTGGAGCCGAAACTGAACCAGGGCCATCGCCTGATCTAGGAAACTAGGAAAATGCAGAAGCACCCAAGGCTGCTCACCACCCATACAACCAAGGAGGTTCCCAAGGAGGCAGCCCCTATCAGCAAAACATATATTTCTGGGTCCTCCAGACAGAGCATCCAACACCAGATTACTCCTTTCCTGGTAGTTTACAGCATTTAAAATAAAAAATAAAATGCAGTATTCAATAAATCCTTTATTCACGCTTTACTCCATGACCAAACACCAGAGTTTGTAGGAGAGTAGGTAACCTCTGAAGAATTAATTGTTCTTATTTTAGTCTCTGCAGTATATGCAGTTTGCCCTCCCAGCTGTCCTTGCTGCAGACACAGTAGGAGAGCTGCAGCACCCGGAAGTCATACCTGTAGCCCAGAAGCAGCCCTGCTTGCACCACAAAACCCTTTTTAAAGAAGTTTTACAAGAGTTGTGCCACTTTTGCAGTCTTAACTCTTCAGGTAAACATTTCTTACTCCCCATTTCATTTAATCTCTTCTAGAAACAGAAATAAACACTGTTTCACCTGCATCCTGCAACAGAGCACCCTAGATCCAAGCTCATTCTCAAAAGTATTTGTTTGCAAGACAAAAGACAATCTGCTCCCAGTCCTGGAGGACTCCAAAAACATTGCATCTAGTTCAGCCTCTTCACTTGCACGCATATTCAAGTTAAGCCAAAAGAATTTCTTAACAAAGTAATAGCCCTCTGAGAAACTAATCAGCTCAGACCTGCTCCAACATCCACAATCTCCAAATATTTCTTACCTGCTATCCCAAGTTCTTAAGTTCACTTTAACTTCAGCTTCCAGAATGAAGCCAAAAACTTCACAAGCGTTTGACTCCTGCTTTTATAACTTCTTGCAGCTACAAAGCTGTTCACAGGTGAGCTGACTAAGGCAGCCCAATTAGACCTCCCTAACAAGATCCTTTCATTTAAGTGGATCCAGGTGTACCTTTCAATTTCTTAAGGTGCTTCCTTTGCTGCATCTTCTCAGAGAGGGTACTCTACTGCTAAATTGCTTATCAATCGAAGAATGCTTTGCAAATGCTGTATTTTCCTGCACCTATCTTGTAACTTCAAGGATATACAACTGATTTCAAAGTGTCAAAAGCAGCTCTCTGTTCATTGGTACTACCTAATACTGTAGAGGTAGAAAAGCTTTGGGTAGGATGAAAGGAGATAGATGTCCTGGAGAGAAGCTTTTCCTCATATTATCTCTACACATTTATAATCTCAGATATTACTTCATCACAGGACTCTTTCGCATGGATAAATTGTAAGGTTTATATATGAAAATATAGCACCTGCTATCAATATAAACATTTTTTTCCTGGCTATGAGCTGCCAATGGGCGCTCTATGTCCTAATCTCAGATGAGATGGGAACAAAGCTCCCTAGCTGCGCAGTCACACCTTGCTTGTGCAAGATGACCCTATCACTCTGACTTTTCCTTCCCAGCCTGTCTTGCTCAGCCTCTGAACTCAGACTATGTGTGCTTAATAAAAAAGTATTTTTCATCATTTGTGGGCATTTAGTGCTGTACCTGGAGGGGCAGTTCTGTCCCTGTGTAACTCCACCCCTTTGCAAGTCTCCTTTCTGGTGTCCCGGAGTGTTGGTCAGCTGCACTGCAGGGAGTTTATTCAAAAACTTTTGCAAGGATGTTGCTTAACTGACTGACAGGTAGAGCTAGACAGCACTGAAGATAGGGGAAGGACGTTAGCAGTAGAGGGATGCATGCCAGGCAAAAAGGTCTGTGTCAAAAGGAACTGGTCCCAGTCTTTCCTCTTGCTGGTGCTAAAGCAGCTCCAGAGTTGATTTTGCCTTGGAAGAAACTCTCACATACACTGTGATTTTGCGAGAGGCAGAGACCAGAAAGGTATGCAGGATGAAAATCAATCAAGATTTGTCAAATACACGGGAGAACTCATTTTTATGAGATAAGTGCCTTCAGAGGAAGCGTTGGTAGACACCTACCACATGTTCAGCCTGCTTAGTGGCAAAGTATGCAACATTAATCACTGTCACTTGAAGGGGCCAGGTTCCAGCTGAACCATCTTCCAAGTTTCTTCCTCCTTCAGCCATCCTCTCCTCTTTCCCCTCCCCATCCACTCACAGGAAGATGAGTTGCATTCGCAGATCTACAAACCTGCAAATCAGGCTGATGCTCTTGGCAGCTGCCATACCAACCCATCATTTATTTGGTGCTGAGCTGTCCTCTGTGCTTCAACTAGTTACCTGAATGAACTCTCATTTCATGCAAGGTAATTAGCAGCATGGGCCAAAATGGTGTTAGAGATGCCTAGTGCCTCTTAGCAGATGAGGTTCACAGGCTGCTGTCCCACTGCAGTGGGGTCTTGCCCTTAGAAGCAGCCAGGAAAAGATAAAGCGAGTAGCTTGGCAAACATTCTCTTCTGTGAGCAATTATCAGCACTGAGAGAAGGTAGCTTGATTAGCTGGGGTGATTGCTGATCACTCAGGAGCCCGAGCTCTGCCGAAAAAGTGGTTTGGGAGGAGGAGCAGATCATGGGAATCCCACAGCAGCACTGAAACAGAAGAGCCTGCAAGGACCTAAGTCATCAAAGTTATAGAAAGGGGAAAAGTTATGTGCTTCCAGGACATTATCGTCAGACTTCGCCACCTGCTTCCTGCTCCCCATAATATTTCTTACTGTAATGCATCATTTGCTGCTGTGAGGCTTTGTTGTGTCATGCTCAACCCATCCTGAAGATGAGTGAGAGGACTTCATCGCAACAGGGTGAGGGGACAGCCCTGCCCTCGGGGTATTCACAATGGACTCTTCTTTTTCCATGTGTCACTCATTTTCAGGCTAAGATTTTTTGTTGTCTTACTGCGGATCTTGTTCCCACATTTTAATAGCCTGAACCTATACCCTAGACAGTCACATCGGATAACACCTGCTAGGTTAAATACTACACCTAGGGAGTGGGGAAAACTGGTTTGTGGCAGTAGGTATGAAGACCCCGTGGACTGCACTGTTAAGACTAGGAGAGAAAGAAATAACTAAAAAGTCATAAAAAGACCCTATTTTCAGGTCTTAAGCCAGTTACCGTCTTTAGGGATTAGCTTCAGCTAGGGAGCAAATTGCCCTAAGCCCTCCTGCCACGGGGCTCTGCTCTGCACCACTGCAGCTGTCACTGGGATGCAGTATGGGATTAGAGAAAGGAAGCTCTATCGAGATCTGCTCCTTACAGCAATGATGACACCCATTGCAGGAGGAGATGAGTGGCATTTCCAAAGCCTCCTGGCCCAGCAAGATTATATTCCTACAGAGGGACTTTATTTAACAGAACGGCAAAGGAAGACAGGCAACAAGGACCATAAAATCTACTTCCACTCCCTTACCAGCAGAAAAGTTGCTGAGTCAAGAGGTGCAGCTGCCTGCTCTTACTGACCCAGGCTCTATTTGCTGGCACGGCACTTCCCAGGCAGGGCTTGCTGTGGGTTTATTCTCTGCTTCCCCTCCCACCCCTTCATACACCTTGCCTGCCTCTCAAGAGCTTTCAACTAGAAGGCTGAAATAGCACCAGCATCGTGCTCGCTGGGCCGCTCTTCCCCACGCTGCCTCTCTCCAGGTGATGACGATGGTGCAGAAATGCCCGTGCGGTCCTCCCCCACGGGTGCGCGCAGCAGCGATGGGGTGGCCATGCCCACTGAGGCCGTGGCAATAACTGAACCACCACCTCTGACCCTGGGGTTGCAGAGTTAAGGGCATGCTGCCCAGCCCAAAGGCAGCTCATCATTCACATGGCTCAAACACCAAATCTCCTTATGCTTTCAAAACTTCAAGCCTTGATGACAGCAAGCACCCGAGGGCAGCAACCTGGCTCATAGGTCATAGAGGACGGCTGTCTGTGACCTTACCCCTTCCCTTCTAGGCTCAGTCATGCTGTGGCAGGGATGTGCACATGGGAAGAACAGCTCTGTCTGCAAAACTCTGCTTGCAGCCTATAAACAGTGGCAGAGTAGCTTACTGCCACACATTTTCCCCATGCTCCCCCAATTTTGGGAATACCTTTTTCTTTGGACAAGTGTAACACTGTAATTGACTTCCTGTGCGTCACTGACATCAGCGATGTCCTGCATCCAACAAAAAGGGCAGGTGCCAAGGCTGGGGACCTCGAGACCCTGTCACGGGCAGTAGCATAGGTTGTATTTTGGAAGAGAGGATCGCTGCCAGTCACAGAAGGTTCAAGGGATCTCTGCATCTTTGCTAGAGGAGGGAGGGATTCAACGTCCAAACCACCCTGCTCCCTTCCCTGCTGCAAGGACTGCTGGTGGCACACACCGCAAATGCAAGAAAAAATGGGGCAAGAGCCTCTTTACCAGGCAAAGAAAAACAACAGAGCAGAATCACAACAATCTGAGCTTTTTGGGTTATAAAGGGCCCATGTTCACATGCCACAGGTGGCAGCAAATCCAGCTCTCCAGAAACTGCACAGCATAAAGGTCACATAACTCATGAGTGCTGTGTGTATTGGAGTTACTTATCACATGCCACAACAGTTTGGGGACAAGGTAGACTTGGACTGGCTTGTAACCCACACAAGGGCTGTTACGAGCCATTGACTGGTATCTCAGGAGCAAGGGCAATTCAAAATTCATTCAACAGGTTGTAGCAGTAAGGGCAATCTAGGACCTAGATCCTAATTTTATGCAGCTGCTGTCAGCACCCAAAAAAAAGGTCAGAGCATGCCTTGATGCAAGTCTAGAGCACCAGAAAAAAACACAGCCAACATATTCTGCGGCTATTGGCCAAGGAGGGAAGGAAAGAGTAGGAAAATGAATAAAAATCATGCTGCCAATGCCCCAGACTGCTCTTCTCTCAACCCAAAAAGGGACAATGATTCTGAAAATTAGGTGGAGATAATCAGCACTAAACATCTGAAAACCAAGATTTTAAACTTGGTTTTATCTTTGCTTCTCAATTTCTACATCAGAGAAAGCAAAAAGCTTTCAAATGCTATACAGCTATATACGCTAATATTTTTTACACTTTTTTTGTCCTTGTGCTTAGCAATGAATAAAGGCTCAACGCCTACACCAAACCCTCCAGAACCCAGTCAGTAAACCCACTGCCAAGTTATCTCATGACTTATGGTATATGGGGGACATGGATTGTTGCATGGGAGAAATCACAAAAAAATTCTTACTCCGGGGTGCAGGAGGTTCAAGGGATAGGCCAGAGGGTGTAGCATCTTTTGGCTCTCTCTGGCTCCAAAAAGGCACAAGCCAGGATGAGCTGAAGTCTTATTATCATGCATAGGCACATGAGCACTCTGGAAAGGTTAGTAAGAGGGGTATTGTCACTGTCTCCTACTTCTGGGTTACCTCCCTGCTGTCAAAATTTGGTGACCCTCAACCACAGCTGGCAAAAGGGACAGTGAGGACACTCCATAATCTGCTCCAGTGCAAAGTCAAACCAAATTGTTAAATCTCAGCTGCTTCTCCGCAGTCTTTCTGCTCTGAAGCCAGAGATTTATCCAGAACAAAGGGGGAAATTAAAAAAAAAACAAACCACAAACCATAAAGACTTCAGATACAAGTATTTATTTGCAGGCACTAAATGATTTCTTGATTAATTCTGCAACCTGCTGCTTACTTGCCTCTAGTCCTCGCTGCTCAGTGTTTCATGGAGAAAACATTTTAGCTCAACAGAGAGAACTTTCAGGCTGAAATTTGCCTGTTGTAGGCAGCAGGGCAGTAATTGGTTTGAAAAATAAAACATTGAGGAAGAATATGAAACTGATCTTAAACCCTTTTAGCTAGATAAAGGCTTTGGTTTACCATAGGCATGTGTGTAAACTTCTCCAGACCTAATAAAGAAGCATTATCACTACAGCAGATGTTAAATGCAAGCATTACTTTAAAAGGGGTGGGAGAAGAAGAAAGAAAGAAAGAACCTGTATATAAATATAAATAGGTACCACAGCAGGCTCTCAGATTGCAGGCTTTCACATCCCTCTATTTTACACTGGGATATCACCAAAACTAACATGACAGTATATCATTACAGGAAAGGAATGGCTATCATCCCTATACTAGCAGCCCAAACAAGATTTGAGTACAGGATCCTTCAGCATATAGATATTCTTCCCAAGTCATCAGCCTTGCCATTTGCTTCAAGGAGCGCAAGGAGAAACACGCGGCAGATCCAACATTTTTGGAACAACATAAGCCATTAGATCAGGCTCCTGCCAGGCAGGGAAAAAACTGAGCAGCCAGGTACGGAAAGCGGCGACATACTAATATGCTGGGTGTTTCAAGGAGAATTTGAGCAGCGCTTTTTAGTTTCTTCATGATTTACTGCATGGTATGGAGTTCCCCTTTTCAGCCTGGGCCAAGCCTTACTCAGAAAAAGAAGAGTTCTGTGCAATATATTGCTTCTTCCCATCTAAATGCAGCAGTAAAATCAAGAAAATCAGATCTGTGACAATTTAATTATCACCTTCCTAACGCGGCTGCCCCATCCTGACCTTGTTAGGGAGCCCATAGTGTGCTAAAACCCCATGACCTCGCCAAGACCTGCTGGGAAGCCAGCAGCAAAACATCTCCAAAAGGCAGCTGCCTCAGGAGACGGCATCCTCTTTCTGTACGTTGCCTTTTTAAACAGGAAAGAAAATGACTGAACCTCAGACCTGGAATTCGAGTAACTTAAGTATGAAAAGAGCCTTAAAACCTTTGCAGCACCCTGGCACCGGTCCGTACCTAGGGAAATGCATCGGGGGTGGGCCCAGTCATCAGGACTGAGGAATCCCTGGTTTTTTTATTGCATCAGGGATGCCAGAGCACTTTGAGGTGCAACAACTTGCATGTAGCAGGAACAATGCATTTTCTAGCACGGAGAAGGCAGGGGAAGTCCTCTGGCAACATAAGTCAGTTCAGATGGTGCCCGCTTACAGGTCCCTTCCTTTAAATTGATTAATAATGACACATTTAAATAGACAACATAAATTAATTTCTGAATTGCACCATTAGTAAGTAATTAATTTCTTTGCTCTGTGAAACTAAGATATCACTGTTATCTAAATCTATAAAAAGAAGAAATGCTGAATGAGGACTCCATTACTGTAAAAATTGATTTTTCCCTTTACCCTCTTCCGAGGGTTTTTTTTTCTCCCCCTTCCGCCAATGCATTTATTTTTCAGGTGCCTGGGGGTAGGGAGAGTAACCTAATTTATACTTCCAGTGGTAATCAAAAGATCATGCATGCTCATTTCAACCAAATGATGTCATTATGAAGACTGTTAAAGATGGGGTTGCCTTGGAAACGCAAAATACTGATAGTTGAGGTTGGACATCTGAATTCTCTGTAGGCACAGTAATGAAGAAATGGCGTGGCCCTGCCAGACCTGGCCTGGCTGGTCACACTGGGCAGATCACTCCCCAAGTAACTCAGATGGTCTCTTTAGCACTACCATTTTTCCTATGCCTCCCACCACCTGCCATAATCTATTACTTTTACGGAGCCAGGAGCAGAGAACTCGCTCAGTTCAAAGGCAAGCACAAATGATGAGGTGTGGGTTAGGACCTGTTCATCCCAGCGGGAAGGACATGCCAGCACAAGGCTGTGTGCTGCTTACTGCCAGCTGGCTCGCTTCTGCCTTTCAACACAAAAAGATGTACCTGGTGCCTCTGCCACCCTCTCGGTGCAGCTCAGGATGGAGATCTACCAGGCATTCAGGGTGTGTCTGCCAACCAAAGCCAGGATCCAGTTGTAGCCAAGGTGTCTGATCCTCCTTTCCAAACCAATGGACTCAGTAGATGGTCTAGGACACGTTCAGCCTTGGTGCAGGAGATCATGCGTTCAGCATCCTGCTGCCCGCTCCAGAGGGGAAGGTGCAGCCTAGGAAAGGGGAGCTTTATTTTGGGTGCCCCAGAGCAAGGAGTTTCCTTGCAAAGATCAGCAACCTCACTCTGGCTGGACAAAACAAGACATGTCTGTCCCTTCTTATCGTCCTGACCCCTTCAAGTGAGGATACTTTTATTAAGAGTTATTTTAAAAACAATTCCAGAAATGGAATTGACTTTCTATCTACTACTTACAGAAAAGAAAAAAAAGCCTTAATTTTTTCCACTCGGTGAGTATTTCCATTACCATTCTGCTGAGACGGCTTTAGGCAGCTGTCCCCCACTGGTGTCATTTGCACAGGGCAGACAATGAGAAATGGTTGACACCAGTTAGGCAGTGGGCTTTCAGCAGCCCCAGACTTTGGTCCACCAACAGAAAAGGATGCAGACTAATGCTACAGTTTCAGGACAACTCCCTGGGACTCTAGCTAGTTCTGATCTTTCCAGTTCGAGGTACTGGGAGAGAAAGCTTAGGACTAAACTGGAGATGCACTAGTAATATGGATGCAAATAGACACATCTGTCTCCTTGCACTGAGAAAGACCCATCCCTCTCACTGGGGTCCTTCAGCTGTGCCAAGCCGTGAATTGCACAGTTCCTTTTCAGCTCTTTTTTACCTACCTTGTCCTTAGAACAATGAGATGTCATCTCTGATCACATCATGCTGAGCTGAAAGCCAACTTTAAGGTACACCTCAGAGAGAAGGGGGCACAGCCTGAACGACATCTTCAAATGTAGGCATTCTATCCACCGCTCTAAATAACAGAACAGAGCAAGTTGAATTATTTACAGTGAGTATTTTGGCTGCATCTTCCCTCCCCCCGCCCCCAACCCCCTTTCTTCTTGTTAAAGAACACAAAACAAAACACACATACAAACAAGTCAATGGGATGAAACATTGACTATCTGTGCAAGGAGTGTTAAATGAACTCATTTCAGCTTCTCAATTAATATCTGGATGTCCCCTAGTCACTGCCAGGTGTTTTTTCACTTTGGTAAGTAGGTAATGACATTAATACCACCATGTGATCTTCTTTCTCTTCCCTTATTGAGTCACCTTCCCTTTACATGCAGGAGTTTCTTTTAAGGTTCATCAATTGAAATTGTTTGAACGCACCGAGAAAAATAATAAAAAGAACATTTCATAACATTGGCAGGAGCATTTCAGGCATGAGCACTTTGAATATTTATTCGCCCTTTGTGTGAGCAATCTCAGCAAGAAAAATTCAGTGTGAATAAAAGGAATTGCAAATACTAGCAAAGTACCTCGTTGGTTTTCATTCAAAGAATATTTGCACAGGCTCCTGGGAGATTTATCAGGCAAGGTAATACAAAATCCCTTGTAGCGTCAAAGCTTTGGACACTCCGTAATCCTCCTTGTCCAATGAAAAACATCTTTTCCTGAGAGCTGAGGGCCTAAGCTGATTTTTTTTACATGGCTTGGGAAGCCTGGAAAAGGATTGGAAAAGCTTGGAGAACTGTTATCTTTGCCCCATTTCTGTTTCATAGTGCCTCATATTTCCTCTGCCTCTCCTCCCCCATCCACTTTCTCTCCCTTGAGCCCAAATAGAGAGAACAAGGTAAGCTTCCTTCAAAAGTTAAAAAAAAAAAAAAAAGGAGCGGGGGGAGGGCGGCAGGAAGAGATGGCCAAGCAGCCAACACTGTGGGAGCCGTGAGCAGGTGGGAGACTCACAGGGAAAAACTGGTCAAGGAGCAAGTCACAGCAGAACTCTTCTTTACCACAGGTCTGGATTAGACAAGATCCCATCTGTGATCAAAATGAGAACGAATTGCTAAGGAGTAGAGCCAAAATATTCTTCTGCCTGGGAAAGAAAAAGCAGGATAGCAGTATCCACTGAGTTTTTGGGGCTCAGCAATAAAAGCACCAAGGCCAATTTACTCATAATTAGTCTTTATGGGCAAAAAAGTCCTACGGAATTTCATTCTTGCCATAGAATTTTATAGGGTGGTTCAGAAACTTATAGAAAGGATATTGTTTTCCATTATCTTGCACAGGTTTTTAGAGCATCTCTCTAGAACCCTGTTGGTTTCAGCCCTGTTAAATTCAATAACTTCCCTAAGGGAGTGCTTTAAGTGTCAGGCTTGATTCAGTTATATAAAGGGATAAGGGAATAATCGTTAGACAGTGCACGGGGATGGGAGAAGTGGTTTTGTGTGGCACCAGTCTTATTTAAGAACAGTCTGAATTTATAGATGAGACTGATGAGAAAGTTGGAAGCAACTAACATAAGTGTAAAAGACAAAACCCAGACAGTGCTTTTAGAGAGGGCTGTGATTAACTGGGATACCACTGAGACATGAGGATGGTTTCAGATGAGTATTTTAAGTGTTTTTAGATGTTTGTCTTGCTTTCATCAAGATGATGTCCAATGTACTCTTCTTGCTATTCATAATGTAAGCTATGGGCATTGGAGTTTATAGAAGAGCCTGTATTGCTTGCTTTGCAATCAAGACATCCTGCAATTAGCAATCCAAAACACTGAAGTCTTTAATATTTCTTCTTACTGCTAATACAGAATATTTTATTTCTAATATACTGTTGTCCTTGCACCTTGATTTATTATGACAGTGTGATCCATGACTAATCCTTCTGAGTGCTGAGCACAGGCACAGACCAAAAACCCAAATCAGCATCTCTCCTTGCAACCACTCACTTAGCATCCTCTCCAGAAAGGGGGAAAGAGGACAAATGTGGCCTTCAGGAGACAAGGAGTGTGAACCAGGGTGAGTATCTCCTAGACCAAGTCAGGAAGCACTTTTAATTTGAAGAGGAGAAAAGGTGTGAGGTTGGTTTTACAAGGTATTGTGGCAGGGGAGAGGCAGTTCCCAACAGCCAGGTTTCTAAGGGCACATGTGAACTTACTGATGCTCTGACAGACTTCTCACCTAGCCTGTGCATCTCAAATAGCAAAAAAAAAAAAACCTAGGCAGACAAGCTCAGCTCCATTTTCTTCACTAACAGAACAAGTAACATGCTTTTTTCAGCCAGCAACTAAAAAGACTGAAGTTTTCTGCTGCTAACCAAGGATATTTATCAGCACTTCCCAGATCTGCTTCATAAACAGGTTATCCTCAGGTTCCTCACCCACACCTGAGACCCTTTGGAAGGAGGCACCTCATGACTCCTCACCACCTGAGCCTGATCCAGCCCCATTAGCTGGCACCCTTTGGTCACATTCATGCAGTGTGGTGCTTTTCCAAGCCTGCATCCAATGATGCTCAAGATGCCACTGAGAAACACTGCCAACAACAGCTCTGACTGCAATGTCAGCCTGAATATTGCTGGAGTCAGCAGCAGGTGAAGCAGACTTGGAGCCCTTCCCAATTTTGCCATCAATGACCAGAAACCAGTAGCAGCAGGTGGCAGGGCTGTTTGGTGCCAGAACATGGTAAGGTCACCCACGTCCCTCCCTGCAGCACCCATGTGGCTGGGAACAAACTTCTTCCTTGACTCTGTCTACTGAGGCATCTCTTAACGCTCAAAGCCTGGAGATCCATAGCTCCTACTTCTGTACAAGTCAGGACAACTGCAGGAACTCTTCCCAACTACCCAAAGACATCATTTACCTCTGAAGTTACACAGCTCTTCTCAGCCCTGTGCTGGGTGCAGGCTTCCTGGTCCATCATTACGAACCCTTTTTATGGCTTCTTTGGGTTCATCCCTGGCCTGAGTGTGAGATGCTCCATTTGTTTTGGCAAGAACGTCCCTGAGATTTATACCTATAATTATACAGCTAACCTTTCCGACAGGGAATTTTAAAATGATCAACGCTAAAGCAACCTACACATTAAATGTGATTAATAAGACACCAAATGACTCTGAGTCTGTGCCTCCCTGCTTGTTAAGCATGTCAACTGCAGTGTCCCCGGCTGATCCCACTGCTGCGAGACATCACAGGACACCCGAAAATGGTGTGGAGAGGCCTTGGTCATTCCCACTGGCCATATCCACTCCTCCCAGGCAATGTCCATGGAAGGATTAGGGTACACACAAGCACAGAGAATGACATCCATCTCCTTAAGTTTCATTTCTGAGGATGGAGACTTCTGGTCCTTGCTACTATCTTCTCCTGCCTCTCCTGCTCTCTGTCCTTTTGTCCCCTTCCTGGTGGGAGCTTGTACCAGTACAGCCACAGCCAGAGGGATGCTGAAGAGATGACAGCAGGATCTCAAGTGACAGGAGACAGATGAGCACAAGCCTCACTGGGAGGCAGGTTAAATGAGGTGCCCGCTCCCCCAGCACAAGGTCCTCTCTGCAGAATTGTCTTGCTGTCCCCAGGGGCACCTAATGGAGCTCTTCTCCTCACTCCATGAGCAGGTACCAACTTCATCTGCCATCAAAGCAGCCACTATCCATATAATCAGGGAAAACAGCATCTGTCAGGATTATCTGTCATTCCCCGTGGAGGTGTGGGGTCCCCTCCTTCCACCAGAAAGGGTTGCATAAGCAGAAGAGAGAAGCTTTGTTGCGTGCAGCACTGCCAAGGAAGCCAGCTTCACGGTGTGCTTGGCAGGTTGCATAGTGCTATCTGTTATGGCCCGCACTGAGTCAAGGTTTTACAAAGCTTGCATTTTGCTGATGGGTTGCCCAAAGACAGTAAAAATCAGTCATAGTCAACCTTGCATTGACCTTCAGTCAATGGCTACAGCATGCTAGAATTACAGGAGAAACCCTGATAGCTGCTTCCCTATTCTCTGGACAAAGTTATTGCATATAAATTGTGTATTGATTAGAGGCAGAAAATGTTAAGAAGCCTCTCTGGGAAAACTGGAGGGGGCAAGAAATTCAGGGACTGACAAAAGACCTACTTTAATTAGGAAGGAAAACAAGGTAGTGGGAAGAAAAAAAACCACAGCCTCCTTTCAAAAGCCTCCCACTCCAGATCTGAAAATCTGATCAGGAATCATCTCTCTTAAGGAAACTAGATTTTGGAGCTGGTTTGGCTAGGCAGGAAAACGAGCTGGCTTCCTACCTTCACCCAGGACTGATGAAGACGGAGGCTGGGGAAAAAGAACAGCTATGCTTTCTGCCACTCCTGGATTTCGCATGCTGAACAGGGAAAGCAATAGATCACTTAATGAGTGTGTAACGACCATGCTTATTTCTGTCTTCTAGCTCAAAGTGCTTACAGGGTAATTACACATTTTGGACTTATTAGCTGTAATTACTAGGTTCTGTAATCTGCAGAATGTGTCATTAGAGTATGGGCAATCTCAAGTGGTCTAAATACACATGAAAAAGTTTCTTGTTTATCTTCCAACTTTTCCTGTCTCAGCCTTAAGATGACCATGGAGAGACGAGGTGCTTGTTCTCATGTCAGGAAGCCTTGCTGGCCCCCCAGGACCGCTGCAGCTGCCAGAGGTTGCCATTCCCTGACCTGGAATA
Source organism: Falco naumanni (assembly GCF_017639655.2). Taxonomy (NCBI): domain Eukaryota; kingdom Metazoa; phylum Chordata; class Aves; order Falconiformes; family Falconidae; genus Falco; species Falco naumanni. Next base: position 34,109,123 of record NC_054062.1, on the reverse strand, counting down.
GATGGGACACTCGTGGGAACACACACAGCCCTGGCCTGCAGCTGATGGCATGTTACAGGAGTCTTTCAGAAATTTGGCTCTCATTCATACAGCCAAATAACACATGGTGTTCACAGTAAAATCACAGCACTCCTCTGGATAGACACCATTACACCAGGAGCTGCTGGATCAGCTACAAGGTTTCAGCTCCTGCCTCCTGTCCCTTTGCTGCTGGGCAGGACTCTGCCTTCAGTTGGATGGCTTTGGAACAACATAGCTATCAACAAGCAGAAAATAAAAAGTCGGTTTGGGTCTACATAAAAACCCTGCCAGCTCATTGCAGATAGGATTGGTGGGGGCCAGGGTGAATTGAGCTTCTCTCAGTGTACAGAAATGAACTGTTTTAGGACTCTCCTACCTACCAGACTGACGCAGCCCAGGTTTCTTCCCACCCCAAATTTTGTGTGACTCACTCCTCCTTTTGCTTGTGTAATCTTGCTGCGTTTCCCTTCAGCCTCCCCTGCTTTTCAGAGCACAGGCTGGACCCACACATCCAGGCAACTCTGGTCCATCCCTGCATGCAGCAGTTCCCCTCTGCAGACATCTTGCAGCCCAGATTCTAGATTTGCCCCCAAAATTACACACAGCCTTCTCAGTTAACATCCATCTCCCTTTCCAGAGGAGAGAGAGCTGGCAGCTTGGCCAGGACTGGAAAGGCAGAGTCTGTGGGGAAGCCTGGGATTCCCACATCTTGGACAATTAGTTTCTCCACACATTTCCCAGGGCAGCTTAGCTTTGCTAGTGCAGCCTTTTTTTCCAAATTCCCTTTAATTTCACACCTGTCCATGAAACTGAAAAGCCAGCGTGCCCATCCATCCCTGCAAAGCACAGCCACAGACAGCCCCACCTGGCATCACTGGGGCTGCTGGTGGCACCATGCTCCTGTTCAGAGAGCAGGACAAGGGGGGACCCTTTACTCAAGGCTGGAAACTGCCAACAGCAGATGCAGAGAGGCAAGAGATCCCTCCAAAAGGATGGATAAGGAGATGTGGTGAGCCAGCCCGCCAGTACCTCAGCACCCAAAGGCCTCTCAGATCCAGGTTTTCATTAAACCCGGCAGAGATGCCCAAGGATGAAGACAGCTTTGCATTTTTTGCCTCTGGTGTAACACCTCTAAGGCTCACCAATCACCACAAACTACACAGTGCTACAGAGCCCAGCTTGACCTAAATAAATTGCAGTGACTGTACCTAAGTTCTGCCTCTGTCTGATCTTTGAGTGTTTTTAATTTTCCCCCAAATATGTCTTTAAGAAAGCTTTGCAATCCATCCCTACGTGATATAAAGCCAGGGTTTACTTCCTTCTGATTCCTGCTTCTTGTTTTGGCCAAAAATCTACTTGCAAGTGGAAAAAAATAAATCAAAACCAAAAAAGCTTGTGGGATATCCTGGACTGTAACATACCCCTCCGTACAGTGTCAAGGAGTTATCCAATATCAGGGTCAAACAGCAGAATAAAATCAAGTGGTCATTGAAGTGAAAGATGGGAAGGTACAGTGACAAGTACAGCACTTGCTGTCTGCACACAGTGCCAGGTTGCAGCATCTCTCACGATCTCGCTTTGATCAGCAGCGACCCTGGGCCACGGCAGCAGTGCTCACATCCCTACTCTGTTTACAGCAGTGACCCCAAAAAGCCAGGCATGCAGAGGCAGACACCAGGCTCCTCACAAAGGTAAAGACTACCTGGGATAATTGAGCTCTTCCACAGGCAGCAAACTCCAGCGCCACTAACGGAGCTAATGCATCTCTCCAGGAAAACAAAATGCAATATAGTACAACACGAACAAGCGTTTTCAGGCTAATTTTACTTTACATTATACGTGACTTCATTTTATCATTTTATGAGCATGTAATACCCCCAAAAGCAGTACTCCTCTGTGGGAGCCTAGCAGCCACCTCACACTGGGCTGAACAGGAGAGCAGTGGTAGTGTAAAAGCAGAACGTTGTCCTTGTAACCATCTAGTGAGGGGGGGAAGGAAAAAAAAAAAAAGTGTCACCACCATTTTTCTTTTTGTTTCCTTGGGAACCAACATCCCATCCATGATGCAAACAATGAGCTACCCAAACAAACAAATTCCGGTTTCTCTTCCCTCTGGGGAAGCCTCTGAGGAACCTCCACTGAAGTCAGTAGAGCTCACTGGGGTTTATACAGATGTAAGAGGGAGGAATAAGGACCACAGGCTTTAAAAGCAACACCACAGGTACCCGTTATGGTAGCTCCACATTTCTGGCCACCAGCCAGCAGGTTAGATGGCCAAATAATCCAAACGTATCACTTATCTTTTTGCATGCTTAAGATTTGCCTCCTTCTTTCTCTGTAGTCAAAAAGCACTGTCCAAAGCTTAGAGAAGAGGGTGGATATAATGCCAATCATTAGAGTAGCAATTACTTATCTCACAGGAGCTCTGAGAGGCTTAATTAGTTAATATTTGTAAACCATGATGAGCTCCGGAGATGAAGGATGCAAGGAAAGAAACTGCTCACGACAAAGCTGAAAGCATCTCTGTTTTGCTGGCTGAGCTCCCCTTTGCTGTTCAGAAAGCCTGGCCAGTTTGAACCCCACTCCTTGCCTGTGGTGCTGCACATGGTGAAGCTGAAAGACACCTAAGGGAGCGTTCCCTGCTGCATGCCAGCTCTCTGAAACCCAGCATGAATATGACACTAATGACATCTTTCAGAAATGTAATTAGCCTTCATTCATGGTGAGGTACATTAGGGAGAATTCAGAGGCTTGGAGAAGCGGGCTCCAGTGGGTGAGAACTGAGGTTTGTGCTTTGAAAGCTGCATTAGGGAAGGGGAAAAAATACAGAAAAGAAAATGTTCTAATATTACTTAATTACCCCAAGACATCCTCAGATGTAATCGAGCTTGGAGGGCTAAATGAAGGCTGTGCGTGAGACCGGCAGAGACTGATGCATCTATAATGAGACCACCTTGCAAGGCAAACTAGGTCTCCACAGAAGGAGAGGGGGGCAAAGAGGGTGGCCAAGAAGGGGGCTGGGAGGTACCACATTGTGCATGAAGATCTGCCGATCTCCAGTGGCTTTGTGCAAAGTCCCTTCCCCTCTGCTCGGGGTTGCAAGCTAGGCTGGGTGGATGGAGCGTGGGAGATGAAGGCTGTGGATGCCGGTACAGCACTGCCCAGCAAACCACACACCAAGGAATCACCTCACTCATGGTTTGGATGCTAAAACCCCATGAAAAACCCTTGGTATCCAATAAACATATATGAGCTGTTAACTCATACTGACAGCAAGACGTCCCTCCATCCAAACCAAATCCAAATGCAAGTCATTTCGGCATCTAATCAGCATCTTCCTTGGGAAGCCTCCTCCAGGTAGGAAGCTGGGATGGGAAAGTGAGCACAAACTGTCCTCGGGACACGGCTGTCTCCAAAGATGAGGGGAAACCTTCCCCACGGTGGCCAGGGTTTGGCCCCATTGCTCCCATTAACATTAATGGAAACCAGGCAGCTAAATCCTAGTACTGAAAATCAGCCCTTTCATCTGCCACACCAGAGGCCCAATGCATGCTCACAAGCCCATTCCAGACCTGATTTACATACTGTACAGAAGGAGACATTAAAATCCAAACGGTTTATGGTAATTAATGCTCATTTAAGTATTATACTGGTAACTATCACTTCCAATTCTGCTCAGCCTTGAAGAGGCTCTATGTGCATGTATGTATGTACAGGGAGATTTTAGAGGGATACTGTATCTTCTCTCCTGTTCACTGCTTTCCCAGAAAAAGGATGTTTAATGTTCATTAATTGTTTCACTTCAAGAAATTGCTGTGAAAAAGTCACCACAGGAGAGCAGACTTTTTTTTTTTTTTTTTTTTTTGGTAAAGAAAGTAATAATGGGAAGCCCTGCCTGTGGCATAGATGCATTAGCTGAGTACAGCTCTGCTCAGGCTGTTTAAGCACTGCGATGGGTAACAAATAGCTATTAACACTGAGCTCCCTGTCACTGGAGGAGTGAAGACTATGGAGATCAAAGAACCTTTAGGTGGGAACAAAATGCATTATTTATCACCAATTAATCTTTCTTTCTCCTTGTTCACTACAGAGCTCCAGCAGCAGGACTGGGGTGGGAGGCAGCACTGCCTCACTGAAGACCAAGAGGACCTATGAAGCACCTTTAGGGAACCTTGCACTGATCCATCCCTTTGCGATATCAAACATCAACAGCAAGTAAATAGGTTGAGGAACAAACCTATAGGTTGTGGTACAAAATAAAGGCACAAGGGGCTCCTAGTCCTGTTTTCAAGGCTCATAGAGCCACTCCAGCAAGGCCAGGCAGGCGTGACCCTACACTGCAGGCAAAGCTGTACCACAGCATTCCCAGAGAAGATGATGTCCATTGGCACATCCTTCAGGCAACAGTCCAAGCAGAGAGGACTCTGTCTCTTCCCATCTCCTGTGGTGTTTCCTCCTGGGATGATGAAGGATGCAGAAAGTTGTCCCTCAAGGGATATCCAACAATATCCACTCCAGCATCTACCAGATGTCCAGATAGCTAACCCTACTGAACCACGGAGATATCAGCTCTCTCTGGGAATATCTCCCACATGGGATGTGGAAAAGGGCCAGCGTGGTTATCCTACCTCACAATCACCTCTTTCATCTGAACACCATGAGCATGGCCAAAGAACTTGAGACCTGCACAGCACATCAGTGGGATCCAACCGTTAGCAGCTGCAGCAGCTGCCCTCCAGTCTATCTCACAGCACAAGTAAGGCAAAGATAGAGATGAAGTTTTGGCCCCTCTCCTCCTCTGGGTGCAGCCAAGCTCTGCGCAGCACCTACACTGAGCCCAAGGCCGTCCGCATTACTCATTGTGAGAACAGAGACAAAGTGTATATGGCAGAAGTGTGAGTGGCAGCAAAGGGGGAGCAGGGCGTTAGCAGAAATGCACAGTACAGGTCTTGGCCAAGCAAAATGACCGACAAACTCACCTGCATACTGAGAGCGTGTGATCCATGTTCATACCTTGTCTGAACAGGGTTTTTGACAGCCCCATGCTCCAAAACATCGCTCCTTACCCACCCATCCATGGGAAAGCATGGGAAGTTGCCACTTCCCATGCAAAGATCAGGAGCTATTGCAATGCCCCTATTACACTAATGATGTTTTCTGCCCAAACCTTCCCAAGTGTGGCACCTCATTGCAAAACAGGGGTAGCCATGAGAACTGCCCTGATCCCTTCAGACTTGGACCTGTCCCTTGAACCACAATTCCCATGAGAAGTACCTAGAATTTTCTTGCAGGAGACCACCAAGTGGTGCTGAGAGACAGAAGCAAGAGCCTGCGCCCATTCCAATCACTTGACAAGGTCTTGCAAGACCCATGTTTGCATTAAAAAGAAATTAAAAGGTTTTCCACTCCACTAGCTTGCCCAAAGCCTGCATACTAAATAGTAAATGCTACCTATGAGGTTGAATAAAATCTTCATAAAAAAAAGCTAGCAGTCATTGAATACATCATGAACAATGACATTGGGGAGGCATTGTTCTTCTTCTGCCTGATGGACCATGCTGAAACACCTGTTTCTTATCGTGAAACCGTTAATAACTGTCACCACTGAAATCACTGCTGAAAATGTGTCATTAAGTCAAGTTATTCCAACCACCACCTAACGGAAAAAAAACCCACCAAAAACCAGCAAAAAGGAATAGAGGCAAAACTAGATCTTAGATAAACCGAGATAAGTGTCAAAAACATACTTGTTTTGTCCACTGAAAAACCACTTGCCAGTGGGGAGTGAAAAAAGACCCAGCCTGCGTATTAGATGGCTCCCGCCTCACAGACATCTTCATGCTGACAGACACAGCTGGATAACTATAGGCAATTTTAACTGATTAACTACAGACATTGACCCTTACAATTAATTCACTGGGGATTTGTTTCACTGCAATCATTTCCTAAAGCTACGGCCTCCCCACAGAGCAACAGAAACCCAATTTCTGGCCCTGTTTTTCTCCTACACCAGCCAAAAAGTGGTAACAGGGCTGGTAATCCTGATTCAGATAGGAATGATAGAACGTTTTGTACTTAGGAGGATAGACATTTGCTGAATGCAACCCTTTAGGGACTGCAAGGTCTTTTATCTTCTCAAAGAAACCTAGAGCAACGCACAAAGCCCCTAACTGCACAGTTCAGATGTGGAAATGGACCCGAGTTTTACAGTGCAGGACCCTTTTCTGTAACAAAACCTCTTGCTGACATTCATTGTACTGCTCCCTGGCTGTATCAACCTGATCTCCCATAACCATTGAAAGCCTTCAATCACTTTTCTATAGCAAAAATGGTTATTTCTCCCCTAAAATCACAACCAGTCTCAGAGTTTCCTCTTTCCCTTCAAGGCCCTGGTCGGGCCTTGGTTTGGTCCTATTTTGGGCTGTTTCTGTCCAGCAGAACTTAGCTGCCACCTTGTAAAATCAAAACATCTCTCCCATTTTTTATGTCTTCTGCACTGGCACAGTAAGCAGGGATATGAATGTTGTTTGTCCATGGTGGTCTACTGCCCTAATTTGCTGCCTTTTTCCCATTATCAAGGACTTATCCTCTTGCGGCACCACTGGAGTACTCCACTTTGTATAAAGAAGCATCAACTGGAGGTAGCAACTCCATCCCCTAAATTTTTGGCATAAAGCCACACAGTCCTTTTAGCAAAGCCCTCGATTTTGATGTGGGCAGCACAGGAGCTGAGATTGGCCCCATTTGCAAGGAGTCACAAGAGCTCGCTGGAATGGTTTGAGCGCAGTGCTGTCCAAAAAAGTCAATTACACTGGTATTCTCTGTCAAAATGAAAAATTAAATGGAAAATTCCTGGGTAGAGCAACTCTTTGCCCTCAGCCTGGGTATCTGCACGGGGCCAGCCTATACACTTCATCCTCCTCGTATGGCACAGAGAGTGTGAATAAAATCTCCTTGTTTCTATTTTCTTGAAACTTCTAAGTTTATTTCCCCCCACTGCCCCTTGATTCACAGCTATATCGCCTGGAAGAATTTTAAAAGGATCTGAACTTCTCCAGTGGTGCAAGTGCACTCTACAAAAAGATGCACCTGAGATGACCTTGAAACAATCCAAAATGAATCTCTCCAACCCAAGCTGCTGAGGTAAGGAAGCATTGCTTGTGCGAGTGTGCACAGCGAGCCGTGGTCTCGGCTTTGGAAAGCAGGATGGCATCCTTTATCTTCCTCTGCAAACTCCCTGACAGCCTGAGAAAGGATGGTTCAAAGGAGCAAAACAAAACACTCACCTGCATGACAGAATAGTTAGCTTAATCCCCCAAAGGCAAATCCCGTTAGCATGTAAAACTAGGAGTGATAATTGTAACCAGTTTTCAACCTTTACTGTAGTGGAAATAATCACTTCAGCGGCACTGCCTTGCTTCCCAGAGATTTCTTTCTCTGCAGATTATTTTAAACTAATCTAACAAGGGGGAGCAGGAGGGAAGGAGGATATAAGATTAAAGAAGAGAGAATATTTAAGACTGGGGCAGGAGGATGTGATTCAGGCAGCTACAAGTTGCTCAGGCTGGTCTGAGCAGCATCTCTGCTTCAGAAGCAACTCAAAGACAAAAAATTAAGAAAACTAGTAAAACGCAGACTGGATTTTACACAGATGGATTCTGCCAGGCAAGCCTGGTAAATACATTTTTTTCTGGGAGATAACAGCTTTTTTTTAGACAAAAGCCAATCTCTGTCTTTTGTGCGAGAGCTTGACCATCTGGACTTCAGAAAAACATTTGATATTGTGCCACATGGGCAAATGATTAGTTAAACTGTAGGAGGGGAACATTACAATAAGAATTATGAATCAAAGAAAAGCTTTGCCTAAAAAAAAATATTACAATTGATAATACCAAAAAAGGAGGCAGTCTGGAGGGATTTTGCTGAGCAGACTGTTCAGTCACCACTCACGTTCAACACTTCCTTAACGATGGGGGACCAATACTCATCAAACTCACTGCTTAGGAGGCAAAACAACCCAAAACCGTGAGTGTTGGCATCATTCAGAAGGAAATTATGACTTTGAGAACCAGACCCATGGATGTGGAATGACACTCAACAGTACAAAATTCAAGGCCAGGTTCAAAAGATCAGTGGCACGGATGAAAACTGGTGGAGATGACAACAAATGAGAAGACCCACCTGTGTGGTTTAGACTGGGGGTCCCTGACACAACGTGATTATAAAAAGGCATCTACAACTCAAAGTATTTCCAGGAGAAAGAGAGAAAAACCTATTAACTGCTGATGAAAAACATCTCTGAGAGATCATATCCTGAGTACTGTGGTGAGGTTGAAGACAGCAAACACAAACCACTCATCAGCACGTTTAGGCTGGCTAATTACTATTCACTATCATATAAGCCAGGGCCTGAGACTGCCTCCATGGGAACAGCAGGAGCAAAACCCCGCTTGCCATTGAGGTAGCTCTCAATAAAGTTGAAAAAAGGGGTATGGTGAGTGGTTGCTTGTAATAGCGAGTGACTGGAGACAGTGAGCCATGAAGCCATGAGATCTTTCCAGCCCCACATTCTTCTTACAGCAGTAATTATCAGAGGAGCAACAATACTCCCCAGCTGGTCCCATGCCCATCATTATCTACATGCTCGCCAGATCCCTGCAACATGGCATGGGGACACGGAGAGGCACTGGCATGATTAACCTTGTAATTAGTTTCTGGTGGCACACCCAGCTCGTGGGCACCTCATTGCCCACTTCACCAGAAGCAGGTGGGTCCCCTCACAGCTTGAAGAGACATTTCTCATCCCATGGCAGGGCTTCTCTGAGAGCCCAATGTGCTTTCACAAGCATCATTTGAGGGCTTCTGGGTTTCGCTTTTTGCGGATGCTCAGAAATAACACCACCCCCCATGGGTGTTTCCCAGGTCTAAAACAGATTAATTTAAGGCTTGCTCATTCAGGGAATGCTGGTCCTTAATGCAGCTGAGCCAGCCAAATCTAGGCTGGAGTTAAGTACCTCTCATGCACTCTGGGAAGGCTTTACAAAGAATATAGATATCAATAGCTATCTCACAAAACACAGCTCTGAGGAACAGATGCAATATAAGCTGGTCTTATGTCCCACCAGCACGGGAGGTCACACAACACAGCATCTCCAAACCCACATCTTCGCCAGCCCTCTCCAAATGCAATGATCATCTTCAGAGGAACCTGAAACCGTAGTTTCTCCTTCCTCAGGCAGCCCTACAAGGTCTTTGGAAAGCAGTAAAGGATGAAGCAAAGGGATTTCAGCAGAAATTAAACTGAATTTACTCTGGTGAATTTTCATGACAAGATACTTTGGGCAAACATTATTAAGCCTCCCTAGGTAATGTAATTAGAAGTTCTGCCCCTTTTATCTAGAGTTTGCACACAAAAAAAAGCCATCATTGCATTAAGTGGTAAAAAGGGCTTTTTCTTCTTTTTTTTTCTTAATAAAGGGGTTTTTTTTTTAAAGCCTTCTTAAAGCAGGTGAACATGTCAGGAGGAATCCTAGGCAAATTCTGAGTACATTTGGATCTCTCCTGAGTAAATCAAGAGCCAGGTTCAGGTTTTACACCAAAATACATGACAATAAGCCTCAAAATTCAGATGGCTATTCAGGGGAGAACACAGCAGCAAAGATCTCTAAAAGGAGAATTACTCAGGTTAACCCAGCAACTTCTGTGTTTATGGGAAAAACCCACTCACAGTGAGTAAGGATGGTCAGAAACTGAGACAGAATGGGTTTTAGTCAGAGAATGTCAACTTGCCAAACCAAGATCTCACACAGAGGAGGAGGAAAAGCCATTTCAAATGACAAATTTATTTACCCAGGCCAGAGATTTTTCATCATCATCATGGAGTTGTCAGCAGTTAAAAAAATAAAAAAACCCAAAAAAAAAAGAAGAAAGAAGAAAATAAGGAAAGAGCTTCACAAAGCACGAATAACCTGGTATGTTGGGTACTGGCCAGGGATGCAGATGGTTCAAATTCAAGCCCTTCAAAGCAGGGATTTGTACCTTTCCGTCTCCAACATTCCCAGTGAGGCCCCAGCCATAAAACAGTCCGAGGATTTTCACTCTCATCTTCTGGTTAAAAAACACCCCAAAAAAATAAAAAAGTATCTTGGTTTTATCTTGATGTAGAAAAAGCACTTCTTTCGAAATCTCAGGAAGGGTTGTGGGATGAGAAAGAAGCAGGTCCCTTCTCTTGCTGTTTTTGATTACAGCTTATTAGCATCATTGTTTGGTTTAAGATTTCCCATAAAAATTCCATTCCCAGCAAACAGCTCAACCGAAAAAGTAAGCAAGCATTAATAGGAGCTGTCTCTCATCAAGACCAGTTTCCCAAGAAACGGGATCTCCTGCGTGTGTGTGCACACACGTCCATCTCAGTCAAGCCACCATTTAATAACTTTCATCCAGTTTTGACACAGGGTAGAAATCACAAACTACTACATTCCTAAAAGCCTAATGAAAATAAATAGCTGGACAAAGGAGACAGCAATAACCCCGCGACAGACAGCCTGCCCAACCTAACTATTAGCCATCAGAGAACCCACACTGAGGAAAGTCATAGCAGATTAAGTTCTGCATCTTCCCCTGCCAGCAGTGGCACTTGGTTCTTAAAAAAATTAGTAAATTACTGTCAGTAATAACCTGGACTAAGAAGCAGGGAGAAAGAAAAGAGGCTTTTCTGTTCAGCTTGTCCTTCTCCTGAGAACGGCCGATTCTCGCAGCCGGTCCCCACTGCTGGCGGGGTCGAGGGCTTTACCACCGCCAGCTCCAAGCAGATGGCATGGACACGCCTGAGCTGGAGAAATCTTTTGTAATAAAACGCCTCTCCCAGAAATTAAATTTAATTAAGGTGCGAGCGCTTAATATCTGTATTTGAGATATTAAGCCTTCAGCAGAGAGGCCGTTCCCAGCCTCTTATTTTCACACCTTCCCCAGCATCTCCTTCTGCCCCTGGGTGCTGTGACCCAGCCTCATCCCCTCCCTCGGGAAGGTGGCCCCAGCTGCTAATTTGCAGGGAAACGTGCAGGAGCTTCACGTCTTGGAGCTTTCTATCCCTCCTGGTAAATTTGACAAGGGGTTCAAAACTTGTTAAAAGGAGGCTGGTGGGAGGAAAAGCACTGACAGACAGTACAATCGCATAAGCTTCTTTTCCTCAGGAAACCAGGCTAAAAATAATACTCTGCAATTTGACAGCCTCAGCCCAGGAGAGCCACCAGTGTGCTAGCGAAGATGCAGGAGCAGAGCCTGGCTGGGTGCTGGCTCTGGGCTCCTGCAGCACCGACCAGGCTTAAGTAAAGCACAGGGACAGCACCCACGAGTCAAAACCACACCCTCAACCCGCGATGGCACCCACTGCCATCCGCTGTGGCCACCCCACACACCAAGGCCCACCAAACCCAGAATTTTGCAAGCAAAAGGGCTCCTGCAAGATCCCCTGGCTATGTACCCACAGCTTGCACAGTTTCACCATGCTGCTGCTATATTTATCTACAAAAAGCCATTTTACTGCCCAAAACCATGTTCCCCCAATGCAAGAGGGAGATCTTGCTGTCACAGACACAATTCACTCTTCACATCCCGCTCTGGTGATGGAGGAGAAACCCCTTTGGTAGTAATTGACATGCAAGGGAGGGGGGAAGAGATTCTGATAGCTTTTATTATCAGGGTATCCAGATGTAAAACGAATGCCTGCAATATTTATACATGTCATCACTTATAATAAGTAGCCTGATTTGTCAAACAGCGACAAGATTCAAAGATGTCAATTAGGAGGAGACGGAGGGTGAGGCAGGGGAGAAACGGTGCGCAGGATTTATCAACGTTGCAGATGCTGTATCCCAAATGTCAGACACAAAACCGCAAGCAGCTTTGACCAGCGAAGGCAAGGGCAGAAACCCAAAACAAGGCAGCAAGGGCAAGGCAATGGTTGCGGCTGGGTCCCACTTTGGGGTCAGCCCTCTGCCCCAGGGGTGGGCGCAGGCACTGGCTGGCAGCCCGCAGAGCCTGGGGAGCAGGAGAGGGAAGGTTTCCTTTGACTGCCCTCTAATGCCGGGTAGAGGAAGAAGAGATGGGTGCTGGAGGACACGGCAGGGGCCTGCCCAGAGTAAGGCAGCAGGACCTGGGAGCAGTCCCCACAGGGAGGCGAGAGATGCTGCCATAAACCTGATGGAGCCCAAGAACAGACCAAGGAATGAAGAGAAACCAGCTCTGGAGATACCAGCACCGCTGCACTGTATGCCCTTACCGGGTATTTTAGGCCACTGTTAATGGCAGGGTATCCCTTTCTCCTCGGAAATCATTAGCCCTGCAGGGAAGCGATGGACCATCCTGCTGAAGGCTGGGGTGGGTGCTCCCTCCACCCCAGCTGCTGGAAGCTTCACCCATGTTTGCACCCTCCTTGGCCAGGCAAACCCTGCACAGCCAAGGCTTATCAGCAGCAAGACGACCAAGGCTGAAGTGTGTAAGGGTTTATTTAAAAGTTTGCAAGCCCTGGCCTCCAAAAAAACCCTAGAAATCCAATGCCAGCCTTAAAACCTGCCTCCTGTAATGCCCTCACTAGTGGCACCAGGCAGGAGAAAGTCCCTGAGGAAGGAGTGCAATGAGGTCACAAGCTCTGAGGAGATTTATACCCAATACGTTTATGTGAACTTTGAGCAAAGCTCCCCAGATGTTTGCACCTCTGGATTTTTGCAGCCAAGGCCCACTTCTTCCCCCCACCCAGCAACAGGTGGCAGCAATGAACTGAGCTGGCCGTGCTCTGCAGGGCCACTGCTCCCTCATACCCCTGGCTCCTCCCCTCAAACCACATCTGCGCCTTTGCTGGTGGCCAGAGGCTGGAAATACAGAGGACATGAGCACAACGGAATACAGGTGTCCTCCTCCTATGGGGTTAAGTGGCCCTGCATGTACCATTACAGCAGCATCACCATAGCAGGGATGAGGGACAGGGGGGAGAGAAAGAGAGGAGACCTCCATGGAGTCTCGTCTTCCAGCCTGACAAAGCAGAATCACCCCAAAGCGCCTCTGCCTACAGCAATGTTAAAGATAAATCAGGTGGAAACATCGCGTTGAAGATCCCTTAGAGATGCAACTACATGTGATGTTATTTGCTCGTCAAGGCAAAGGAAGGACAGTGCAAGAAACACAAACAGTGAGAGTTTGCTCCTCCACCCAAAAATTAGTAAGGAATTAAATAACTGAGGTGTGTTTTGTCCCTGAAAATGGTCAGCCAGTCAAGGTTTTATTCATCACCCCCTCTGAGACTGAGGACAGGCAACACCCTGAAATGCCGATACCCTACGTGCTTTTTTAATCAATGTCAAAATATACATCCTGTGGCAAAGAGCTATATAGGGAGAAGCCACAGTGTGGGACTGCTGCAGAAATGCAGCCCCAGAGTCTGCCTCCCCCTGGGAAGCATGTCACATCCCAGGCAGAAAATATCCAGCAAGTTTCAAGACTCCCAAGAATGTCACCCTGCGGCAAAGTCACCACGAGGAGTCCTACAGGAGAAGGAGCAAACCTCTAAGCAAAGCCAAGGGAGATGCTGACACCAGGATTCGTCATGCTTAACTTAATAACTGCAGACACCTACATCTGAGCTACTCATTCTGCACACCTGTCTCTCTGTAATGAAGAGAAATAGGCACTTTTAGGATACAAATCGATTTTAGGCATCCGCATTAGCAGATAAAGCCCAAGCTGAAAGCACTTGCACTTGGGAAATCACAGCCATCGATGTCCAAGCTGTTCGTGAAGCAAATCCCTCCCAACCACAAGACAGGAGACAGCAGAAGTAACCAGCCCAAGAGCAAGATGCGTCTTCACGAGACGAGAGCTGATGTCTGGAGACAGCTGTGGCTGACGGGTGAGCGACGGCAAGCAGGGTTGCCCTCTCCACCATTGGAGACGGAGCACCCAGCCTTCCACCTCTGGGGACTGGCCAGGAGAGAAGAGGAATGACAGACACATTAGCACCTTCTTCTTGTTGACAGCTTGTTTTCGTCCAAGCTTTCTCATCCTCTGCTAGTTATTTCCCTTTGATTTGGAGACTTAGAAGAAAAAATTTGGTGGTAGCCTCCAGCTACCTGCCTTGGGGCTGAAGAGGGGGGAAAAAAAGCCCTGAATGACAGAGGACTCAGAGAAGAGGGAGACTCACTCTTGTCCTTGCATTAAGAAATCAGGAGTTTCTTTTTAGAAGCATTTGGTGCATAAAAACTAGAGGCCAGACATGAGAGCTACAGTATGTTGCAATGAGATTTGGGGCTGACTTGGGGAGACCAGAAAAAGTTGAGGTCCTACAGCAAGGAGTGCTGACAAGGCACCCAAGCAGGGCCAAGGAGGACATCATCTAGAAGCATCTGAAAACCAGTACAAGGATAGGAGGGCCACTCTGCCCACTCGGGCCCCATGCCGCATACGAAGCATAAATCTCTGCAACGCTTCTTCAAATTAATCCATGGGAAAAGACTTGCTAAATGGCAGAAGGTCAGCGAGGGTGATTCAAACCAGTGGTTTGGAAAATTCTCATTTTGATCGATAACCAAAGATCAGAAAGGAAAAGGGCACATGCTCACAGGAGAGGGAGGAGATGGTCTCCACCAGGAAAGGGAATAGCCTGCATGCAACCACAGCCTCTGCGCGGTGTAAAATGCCTTCATCACACCATCCCAGCACTGCCACTGGCATCCCTCACAGTGATGCTCAGTCCTGCAGCCCTCCCCAGCTTGTAGCTTTGGGGAACTGCTAGCAAGGAGCCATGAAGATCAACTTCCCACCCAACCCCAAACCATCACAGCACACACAGGGCAGTGAGAAAGCACCCAAGGGAAACGACAACAGCCCAAAGCCCCTTCTAGTGCCCTCCTAGCATGATGTAAGCCAGGTTTAAAGGCACCCTCACTCTGCAGCCTCCCAGCGCGTGGAGCTGCAGTGACCCAAGGCACCAGCACGCTCACGGCACACGGGGACCAATGTGGGGCCGGCCAGGCATTTGCATGCAGAAATCCTCTGCCTGCTTGGAGCTTTTTCAAGCCCATACGTTTGTATTAAATGGTCTGTTAGAGATTTGCCGGTACTTTTCAAGCCCTGACAGCCCTGTTTTTATTTCAATTGCCTTTAAGCCACTTCATAGAATTTTCATATATAAATATGGAAATATGCAAAAGCCCTCACAGATTTATAGGATCTGACACTGTGGTTTAAATGACTCCCTGACGATCTCGTCTTCTGCTCATGCCTTCTCCCACAACACCCCTTCCTCCGGGCTCCATCACGCCCGCTCCACGTGGAGCAGTAATCCTTCTCCCAAGCAGGTCTGGAGATGTATCCACACTCCCCTCTGCCTCCCAGCCTGCCAATTTCCCACCATTTAAGCTAGCAGGGCCACTGCTTTGCTGCTCCCCTCGCACAAATGGGGGTCATGCTGTACAGCAGTGGTTCAGTTTTGACCCAGGCACAGCAGCCCAGGGGATGCAACCGCAGTAGTAGGCAGTGAAGAATCAACACCACGGGGCTGTGGAAAAAGCTTTGGTCAGATCCTGTGTGGCTTCAGAGGAGACGATCCCAAGACAAAAATCTCTTGGGCATGCAGCTCCCAAAGGGAAAAACTCCTCGCTTTACATCTCCCGTCACAGGAAAGCTCTGCCATCGCTTTGGGGTTAAATCAGAAACTAAAACCTCTGTCTCACACCACATTTTTCCTTCCTGCTCCTCTCTGCCAGAGGATCACAACGGAAAAGCTCATTCAGAGGGGAACGAGTCCCGCAGCTATGATGGGAGCCAAGGGCAAGGCGAGGTTCCTTTCCCCTCTGAGAGCAGGACAGAAAAATGTGGCATGGAGGTGGCTCCCGGTGATGCTTTCAGACTGAAATCCCCACAGGGCCTGTTTGGAAAACTGCCTTTCCTCTTTTTCAAATCACTCCCAAGCAGCTGAACGCAACAAAAACCTACCCTGAGCTCACAACAGCAAAAAACTACTCTGAAACCTCAATCGACCTTGGCAGGGGCACACAGTTCACCCAGGGAGGGACACCACCAGGGGCTCATCCAAGCTGCACAGCCGCTGCCATCCCAACGCATGCTTAAAAGTAATTTAAAAAAAAAAAAAAAATCAAGGCTGAAGTAATGATAGCCTATATGAGGCTGATGCTTACCCTGGTTTAAATCAGTGAAAGCCAGCTAAAAAAGGAAGAAGTAATACACACTTGGTAGTAGAAGGTTAAAGAAAGTCAAATCAGTGACCTGGAGAAAATCACTAGTTCAGTACATGCAACAAGAGCCAGTTAAAATAATCTTCCAGCAGCCATATATATTTCTATAGGTGCCCCACACTCTCCCTGAATACTAACTTGTGTAATGGGCTCACTGCAGTCCAGGAGGTGGTTCCTTTCTGGCTGAGAAAGCAGCTGGAAAATGGCTGTGGCATCCTGTCCACCTCCACCTCTCACAGTTGTTTTGAGAGAAAAATTGAAAGTTTGGCTTTGCAACAGAGCTTAGTTTGTAAGCTTTGAGAACATACAAGAAGGAAAGCTCAGAAGAGATGGGGCTAATTTACTAGGCACAAGCAATACCACCTTTGTTTAACAAACTGGGTAGTTGAAAACACAAAACATCTTTGACTAGGGGAAGGCAGCACCACCTACTTGGGGAGTCTAGCGTTTCTCCTGGACATTTTTTTTTCTTCCTTCCTTTTGGCCTATTTTCTGCATCAAGAGAATTTCAACTTCCCTCCAAAAGCAACTTGATACAAATCATAAGAAGAAAAAAAAAAAAGTGGGGAAAAAAGTGTAGGCACAGCTTTTGCTGAAGGAGATGCCTATAAACAGCTGTACTGGAGCATGTAATTCTTTCAGATAAAGGGTATTTGTTATTTTCTAAGAGACTTTAAATTTAAACCCATAATTTGGTGTTAGACCTACACTCAGTTATCAGATTGACATGTCCTGATTAACCAAGGAGAATTAACCTCTCAGAGTGCAGAAAAAGTTGATTATTTTAAACAAACCAGATTCTTTTCCAGTTCAGATCACACAGACACTTGGTTATTTTAAGTCGATCCACAAAAATACATTTTTGGCTGCACATGCCCTGGCATCCGCGGGCTTTCTAAGCTGCTCCTCCAGCGACTCCCTGCAAACCCCAGGCTTCCCTGCAGCCAGGGCAGCCACGTTCAGCCACAGCCTTTCCCCCTGCCAGGATTAACTGAGGGGAGGCTAAGGAAGGGCAAAGCACCTCGTGCTGATTTGCCAGCTTCCAGCAAGGTGTACCCCTGCCCCCATCACCACGTCACCTTCACTCCTTTCTCAACCCCTTCCACCATCTCCCACTTCATCCCTCAGCATGAATCATACTGCTATTAACTTGTGACACCATTAGCTTTTGCTGTCACCAGAGCTGACAATTCAAAAGGCCCTTGAGAGCTGTCTGCAGAGACACAATAAATGAGATCTCTTAATTAACACCTCCCTTAACTAAATAAATTAATTTTATGCAGCTGATATGTTGCGTCTTCACAGTTTGAGGGTGACTGAGTAGCTGAAAACGTCCCTCTCCTCTGAGCCCCTGGAAAGACTTTTTACTTGACAGTGTTTCTATAAACAAACCTGGCTCCGAGGTGGCTGCGGTGCGTGACAGGCAGTAAGGGGAGGGAGGGAGACAGACCACTGGAAGCAGGCCAGCTGGCATCCCTCTGCTTCAGCATCCTTCAGCACCTAGGTTTCCAGGAGGAACACCTCACTCAGACCAGGGAGGGGAAGAAACCCTCTGCAAAAAAGAGATGAGGGACGTACATGCTTGCGTCCTTAGGTGGCTGCAGAGGCAAGGCAACTCACCTCCTTTTCTTCCACAGAGCAAAACCAGCTGCAGATAGGCCAAAAGCATGGAAAAAAAGTCAGGGTGCTTCACCTCTCGAGTGAAGAATCGTGAACCCAGTCTTGCAGTGAGTGCTATAAAACCTGGATCATAAAGATTAGGAAAAAAAAGGACTCTGGCACACAAGAGTTCGAATTTCAGCCCTTGATCTATAGGCATCTGATGGACAAAGCAGGTCCCACACCCCCACCTAAATGCAAACAGATCCCTACTTAAAGTGTGGAAAATGGTTACACACTGAACCTTCACATCCAGCACGCGGCTTCTGACGGATCGCTCAGCCAAAACACTAAGTGCAGCCTATCTTAGGTTTTTTGTGGTACGCGCACCCTCCTCTCCAAATTCATCTAACTTTTTCCAGGGCAGATGGCATAGATACGTGCATGCTCCCTCAAAAACACCTTTCAAAGGATAGCCTTTTCCTTCCCCCTTCCTGCCCCTCTCACCCCACCCCCCCCACCCCCCCTTTCTCTCCCTTTTAACCCAACAAGCAGAGTCCTCTTTGGGAAGGAAGGAGAACTGGGCTCCGGTCGGCATGCCTACAACTTGTTTTCTATAAAGCAGCCACTGGTAACACGATAAAAGCCTCCTCTATGGCCTTTGATGGCTGAGGGGGAAAAAAAAACCTGAAAGCTTACCACTAAAAAAGACATTCTCCTCTGGGTCTGAATCACCAGCACAGCTTTTGGTCCTTGAAGGAAATGATAATCCAAGGGAACAGACTCAAGGCCAAAATCAGATTGTATTATCCAGGTTATCAACAGGGCGCCCTGCAGAGATGCAGCCAAGAATTATTTCCTCCTCCCGCTCTTTTGCCTGGTGGAGCACAACAGAGAGAAAGACTCTTCATTTTGGGGGGTTTGTCGTTTTGTTTTTTTTAAGGAAATAGAAATAAATTAGATTTTTAAAGAGGCTTGAATTTAAAATTGATTACCCAATCAAAAAGCACAAGGTTTATAGTTGGTGCAGGTTTTAAGCTGGGTCGGTTTGTTTGCATTATGACATCAATGCACAAACTCCAAGTGCCATGGTTGCCACTATTTTGACAAGAACTTTTTAAGCAACTTTTGGATGAACTGTTTTCCTGTCCAAAACCAGTTTGAAGGAGAGAAGGCAAAAAAGACTACGCTACTGTCAAGTAAAAAACAATGCCAGGCCACTACTATTGAAAGGTATTATAAAGCAATGCCCACCTTCTTCACAGGAGCAAGGAAAACAGTCTCCAACAAATCAGAGACTAGTGTAGATGGATTCTCTGATGTGTACCAGGGGGCTGGTTGACTCCGAATTTCTCCCCTGTGGGGGGCACCAACAGCAACTCCTCTTTGGCCATCTCCCTCTGCTCACCTCCGAAGGAATTGGTTCAAGGCTAGACTCTCTTATCGCCTACAAACAGAGCTTGACCTCTGCCATATTTGCAGCAAGCCCTATGATTTTAGGGTTATTCAGAGCTAGAAGCTGATTATTACAAGCCAGGAAGGAGCATTCTATCTTCTTTGGTGTTTATAGCTTTTATCGAAGAAAAATCCACCTGCACTAGCTATAAAAATAGATAATATCTCCCAGCAAAGTCTGCTCTACTCAAGATCCCATGTCACTAACAAGTTCCTGTATGCTCTGGGAATCTCCCCCACCCTGGAGAACAGGAGCTCTGGAAAAAGCCGTAAGATTTTCCTCCAGTTCAATCTGGCCTGTGATCCTGGCTTAGAGGAGCTCTAGAGACAACCTTAATGCCGACAGCACAGCACATTGCTGTGTTGAACACGCTGTGTTGTCATGCAGTAAGCTGGATCAATGCTTCCATCACCTTGGCACTGCCACACACACCAGCAGCCATGAACATGCGCAAGCAGCAAAGCACAGACCAAGCAATGGCAAAGGGGAGAAGGAAGAGAAGCAGGTTTAAAAAAAACTTATATAACTTCTCGTGTACCAGTGGAGTTACTTTCATATCCAGAGCACAGGAAGCTCATTCGTGGTGGTGTTTTCACTTGCTTCCAGGGTTCAGGGTGACTTCGTCCCCTGCCACTGCCACATAACAGAAGTGGTATATGTTGGTCAGCAAGGCCAACAGCATTCAACAGTATGACACTCATTCAAGCACATTTCTGCAGTGTGTGAGATTTACTGTTATAAGAAAATGCTGACTGCACCCTCTGGAAAGGAGCTGGGCAGTGGGGAACTGCCTGCTTGGGCCAAACACCAGCATGGAGGTACCTGAGCCGTTACAAGAGGAGGTGCAAGGAATGTAAAGGAGACATCTGCAGAGCAGGAAGGTGAAAACATGAATTGAGGAACAGTTGTACAGGAAAGCCAGGAAACGGACCAAAGCCAGCTTGTAGGGAGAAAAGGGACTGGAGTAAGTAGCAGCAAGCAGTGCTGAGGGAGCTGCAGGAGCCCGAGGGCGAGGAGATGTTGGAAAGCCATCACAACAAAGTAAGCTTGTTGGAGGAGGGAGTGCCACGGGTTGGCATCTGAATGAAATGCAACTGCACACAGCCAGCCTCAAAGTCTTTTAGGGCTTTTCAGAACCCTGGTGCCACCAGAGAGGATTTGACGAGCTGAAAAAAAAAAAAACCCTCACCTTACATTTTAAAAAGTGTCTATCTCCTACAGCTGAAGAGGGGAAAAGCGTAAACACCCCATACAAACTGCAAGGGAAGGAAGTAGTTAGGAGATGTGCAGAACCCCAAGCTTGACTTGCATGTATTGCTAGAAATAAAATGATTTTGCCTGTAATTGCTTCCTTCCCACACTTATATCCAACCCATCCTTTGGTCTCTCTCACTCAAAGAGCCCCTGATTCCCAATGACCCATTCCACCAAAGCTTGAGAAGACAACGGGGCTCCCCAAGACACACAGCTCCTACCAGCTTTCATGAAAATCTATGTTTACACCAGCAAAGGAATCCAGACTAGTGCAGACGTGGACAAGGATATCAGCAAAGCTGTGATACTGTGCAAAGGGTATCTAGAGGCACTTGATGTGGTCAAACAGACCAGAGGAGTGTGGTACAAGAAAGGCAGGGGCATGGAGAAAATTAGGGGGGTTTATTTAGGTTCTTCCCCCCTTGCTACTCCTGCTGTTCACAGCACAGTTTGCTTTCTTCCTCCCACCTCTGTCATGGAAAGTCACCCTCTTTCTCTCATCTCCTTGAGTGAAGGGCTTGGCTTAGTCCCACCTAAACCCCAGGGCCAGAAACTGTGATAATCCAATTGCCAGCACCCAGCTCAGCTTTTTGATTAAGATATCTCTCCAAACAGGGAGAAGATCCTCCAGCTGCTGAAGGAACAGCTTCTGGTCTGAAATTTTTACAAAGTTACTGCTTTCACAGGAGACAAGATATTAATTAAAGTTCATTTTTCAGTGAAAAAATAAATCCCAAGATAACCTGGAGTCCCAAGGGGAAATAAGCCAAAGGACAAAGCCATGTGGGACTGCTGGAGGGAACGACAGCTCATGCAGCATGCTGCCATCACCGCTGTTTCGATTCCCTGAGATGACATTATCACTTTTATCCTCATCTCTCCTTTCCGATTCCCAGAGTTAAGTGAAAGAAGTTTTCAGAGGGGCAGACAGGCAAGCCCAAGTGCACATTAACAGTGCTACTAGCACACTGCCCATTGCCTGTTGTCACTGTTGCAGCTAAAAGCAGCAGTGATAACCTCAAGAGAAGCACGGTTCAACCTTAGCTCAGGGAAGACTGCAAGACATGCCAAGGCCTGGGCCCCCAACCCTACATGGTGCCACTTGTCCCCTCCACCCTAGATGAAATGTATTTCCCTTCATTTGGGGATTTACAAGACAGAGCATAAAGCCATTTGCTGCGCCACTGCCACCTTCTTTCCCTCACTCTAAGTTGTTCTCAGATTTCAGCCTTACTGGCTGCTTGAGGACTATTTTTAGAAACTCACAAATTCCTTTTTCGTTTTTTAAATAATTTTTGAAACCTAATTTTTGGTTCCCTGCTGTCTTCATGGACACACCTCAGCTAAAAATGCAGTTTCAATGACATATCATTCATCCAAGGCCTGAGAGGGAGCAAAGAAATTGTTCACTCGCTCCACAAACAAGCACAGGAAAGGCAATATTCCCTCCCATTCCTGCTGTTTCATTAAACTAATTTTATGCATGAGGTGAGATTGCATCTTTCCTAAAAATAATAATAATAATAATAATAATGAATACATTTTTCTCCAGTGACAGCATCAGTGATGAGGTTTTGCTTTACCACAAAGTAGACATTTCAAGAGAGAACATGTAGAAGCTGCCTAGTTAAAAATGCACCACAAACAGCCAGAATTAGCATCTGGAGGAATTTATGAGGCTTTCTGGGTTATTCTGGAGCAGAAAGGTTGAGGGACCACACCATGTGCAAGAGACTTACAAACCTGTTTCCAAAGCAGTGCCCTTCTGAGGGCAAATTGATACCTAAAGGATCCACCCACACAACTGGATTGAATGAGCAAACTAAGATCACCGAAGCAGAGATTCACCAGTTCTAACTTTGTTAAAGCATAATCCTTCACAAGTCCAAAATGCAACTCTGAACAGGGATGCCAGATAACACCCTGCTGAAAAAAAGCAATGTCCAAAGCGAGCAGGGGATCTCCAGTCCCCACACATCACCTGCAGAGAGCTCAAGGACAACTCCACCCCATCCTCTTCCTGAACCCCAAACCCCAGTTACAATGAAGAAGGGGACATAGGAAGATAAACAGATAAATCAAAACCTTGCAGAATAGCCAAGAAATTCAGAAGTAGCTTTGCGAAGAGCACATTACAAGGAGACATCTCAGGAGAGTCTGACTGCAACACAAGGAGGACAGGGGGAAAAAAGCTTTTAGCACCTGTTTGCTTGCACTTATAAATAAGAAAGGAGGCAACCGCAGTATGAGGGGACAGCAGACACCCATCTTCCCTTGAATCCTGGTTGCTGTCCTTCTGTGAACTCCACACTTCATCAGGGCTGCGGCCAGGAAACCTACGGCTGCAGCTCCAAGGGAAAGTAAAAGGGGAGGGGAATCACATCCCACTTCCTAATGAAGGCGGGCACAGAGGAGGTGCTGAGAAACATATCACCTATAATTAGAAGGCAAGAGTCATAAATACAACAGCTGAATTAAAAGCAGAAATAAGTCCACAGCAGAAAAGCAGAGCTGAAACACAGTCAAATTATGTCCCCAGCTGCAGCGTTTGACCAGCCCTTGAACCTGGTTTACATCACCACTGTGCTTCACGTCTCCAGCCAAAGGACTTCACACATCCAAGGAGATGACGAGGGCTTAGCTGACAGACTAACTCTGAGCACGCAGCCCCCTACACCACCGAGACATGGGAAGAGCCCCCTTTCCACAAACAGGGATGGAGATGCCTCCCCCCATCATTAGTTTCCAAGGCTGAATATGTTTAGCATGGATGATAAAGCGTAATCATTTCAGAGAGCTGTTAGAAGCAAGGTTACAGACACTGCTATTGCTGATTAAAGAACGGAACACACTTTGCTAAGGTAGAGCATCTTGCCCTTTGCAACCCAGCACACAAGGTCATGCAGCACAGGTCCCTTCAGACAGAGGCCAAAATAAACCAGCTATTTAACACAGAAGGGTGTCCAGATCACTCCCCCACCTGCTACAGGGCACACTGAGCACCCAAGGCTCCACAACTGCACCAGAGCAAGCCCACAGCTGTAATTTCCAGGCCTTACCACCAAAGAAGCCCAGCTGAATCAGCAAGGTCCATGTCAGCTCGCCCATCCTCCTTGGAGCCCTGCATCACTTGGCTTTGCATCACCTAACAGGAAAGACCAGTGAAGAGAACAATGTCCTGAATAATAACAAGCAACAAATAAAGATGCGGAGAGGGAGAAAAGCAGCAAAGCAAATTGCAAGCCCAGTTCTGTGGTCACATAATGGACAGAAGACCACTGCAGCACACACAGCAAGCTCTTGGGTTTTCATCTCCTGTGAGGCACTCCAGAAATTCTGTCTTGTCCTGTAGGACGAAGTTTAGGGTGTTTGCACCCATCATCAGTTCACAGATACAGAGAGGGAGGGCTGTGCTTTAGGCTACAGATAGTCCAGACACCAGCTCCTCACTCCTAATCAAGGGTGAGGACAGCAACAGAGCTGGAAGACTTCAGTCCCTCTGATATGAAGTTATATCATAGCCTCCACTCATCCAGACACCCAAGCAAAGCTTTGGCAAGCAAAGCCAAAGATTTGACACCATGCCTGCAAAAGGTAATAAACACAACCAGTGCTGGAAGAGCCTACTTGTCTGTCAAGGCCTGGTTTCATAGCATCAGAGGAAAATTGCCTCTGACAGCCTAGAAAGCATGGCAGTGAAGTCACGGAGCAACACCAAGATGCTGTGACCTCCAAGTCCTGTTCAAGAGACCGGCAGACTCCTGTCCTTGCCCAGCAGGACAAGGGAGCAGCTGACCGCAGGCAGCAGCAGTCCCGGCTGGAGTCAGCCTCCTAGCCAATTCCACTGACATGTGGAAAGAAGACACACCATCAGCTATTCCCCAGTTATTTTTAGTACCTGATGACTTTTCTGGAAGCACGCCACAGTGGCGGGTCACAGAGATGAGTGCAGAAGGGACAAGCATGGCCCCTCTGCCAGGATCACACCAGCAGCAATAGGCTCCAGCCCAGATCTGAAGAGATCACTGATAAACACAGGAGGACACCAAGCACGAGCTCCAGCTGCTCTTCCTCCATCCTCCTTCTCTCTTTCCCCATTCAACTGTGGAGCAGCAGCCAATGCTAGCCCCAGGGCTTCCTGCTGCCCACTCTGTCCCTGCACAACCCCAGAGGGGATGCAGGGTTGGCAGCACTTGCACAGAGAGACCAGTTCATCTCAAGACCATGGACAAGAGTCAGTAATTATTACTGAAGAGACAGACAGGGCATTGCTCCTGAAATGGGATAAAGGCCACAGCAAAAAGCCTTGTAAGTCTGGTCCTAGGGCAAACTGGCAGCTGCATTGCAGCACCTCCAAGCAAATTGCACCCACCAGCCAGGATGACCACTTCCCACAGCCCTGACCGACACATAAGTTCTCTTGGCATCTCCTAGACTGCTCCTGGTCATCAGGAGAAGCTCAATACTTCAGTAGGGATTAGGCTGAAAATTAATGATGTTTTCCTTTATGCTACCAGACAGACGCACTGGAAAGGCATGAAGGAAGGCAGTTCAGCTGAGAGGTCCAGCAAGGAATTCAGCCTAGTTTTCTACCTCATCTAACATATTCCTCCCAAAACAGTCTATAGAACAGCATCCCAGAAGCAACGCATTAGGGCAATGGCAGTGGGAGGAGACGACAAGAATTGGACTGGGTGCACATGGGAGAGCAGCTGGAGTTGAGCACAGCGTTGCTTTTGGGTGTGAGTTACCAAACAATTATCAGTTTACTCTCTGCTTGCACTCAGGGGACTGCAAGTAGAAAGACTCCCATGCATTGCACAGCAGGGCTCAGCTGGTACAATCTTAATGTTGAGGCACCCTAACTGAGC
The DNA here is from genome assembly GCF_017639655.2 of Falco naumanni. NCBI lineage: Eukaryota > Metazoa > Chordata > Aves > Falconiformes > Falconidae > Falco > Falco naumanni. The sequence goes on along the minus strand of NC_054062.1, from coordinate 34,083,675 downwards.
AGAGCCAAGGTAACACTAAATAAATAAAGAGAAGTCTTGAGAATTTCAATATTCTTTTTTGCTACTTTAGGACCCAAATCAACAAAGGCAGGAATTGAGGAAAACCAGGATATGCAGTGCTATGAAGTCATTCTATGGACACACAAAATAAAGGGCTTAACTGGGGGGGGGGCGTTGCATAAGACATAGCCCAACTGCCTCATAATTGGCATATGAGGTTTGACTTGGTTAGGATCAGACTATGTACAATTCTGACAATGATACAGCTGCCTTGGGGCCATATTCTGTGGGTCCACACCAAAAAAAATGGGATGGCGAGGAGTTTGAAGAAGCAGGCAGAAGTTTTGAAAATTAAATTCTTACCAATTCACCCTCTTTAAGGTCTTGTCCCATCAAAGAGGAGTTTGACCAGTCACACCCCAGTGCCATCTCCACGGTATCACTCAACCCACTGCAGGGATTTGTCCCAGGTAGCACCCTGCAGCCTGGGAGCTCACAGCCCGAATCCCTCCCTGACGCTGCCAGGGAAGCTGGAACCCAAACTGAGCCTTCTGCAGGGCTGGGTCCTCTCGGCTGGGGAAGGCAGCTCATGTGGCCCCACAGTCCTTCCTCAGTGACCCAACCACCAGGTCTGGGCACTCAGTTGCCCCTCAGCATGGAAGGAAGCACAGCAAAGGCTTCCCACTCTGCTGAGAAAGTCCATGGTTTTGTCCTTGCATAAATGATTTATTCAACTTTACCTGCGGCCCAATTATGTGTCAAAGCATTAAAGGAATAAAAAACCTTGATGTGTGCAAACTGTTGCTTTACTAAATTAGTTGGTTGGTGGCACTGTTTAGGATTATTTTTTTAATGCATTCTGATCAGATAACTTTTCTGTTTTGCTTTATGAAAAGAGAATTGGTAAGAATGAATATAAAACCTGTAATAATGAGAGGGAAAGAGAACAGTTTTACAAAAGATGGGCATTAACAGGGTTAGAAATACATGCTTTCAAGATGTGAGACTGTAGGTTAGGAAATGAGGTGAAGCATCACAGTGAAGGAGTTTCAATTCGGCTGCCTTCACTTCCACAACCCCACTCCCCAACTTCCACATGTGGTGCGATTGATAATGATAACTAAATGTATAATTGAAATGAAATGAAGGCAGTGTAAAGTTCAAACAGATGCACTTGCTAGTCCTTTGCAAGAGCTGTGCGCATGCAGAATAGAAGTATTAGTGCAAAGCTTTGCTCCCTCATCAAGAGGAATTGTCTGAATATCTGATGTAGCACGCGTGCGGCTAAGGCTAGTTAAGCGGTGACACTCCGAGAATATGAATGAAGGCAGGCATTTTTAAAGGCCTTAGAGGAATTAGGTGCCCAAAACACACATAGGCAGAAATTTAATTCTCCTGAAAATCCAGTATTTCAACTACCTTGCTGAACAGATCTCTTTAGATAATCCAGAAAGCTTATATAATACCCTTACAAAGTTGTGGGGTTTTTTTTGGGGGGGGGGCTAGGGGCGGGAGACGGGCGATAGGATATAACGCTTGGGGTTTAACATTATGATTTGGTTGCAGAAGGCATTTGGTCTTATGCTTCTCCTCACAAGGCCTCCAGCCTTTTGGGAAGCTTCAGAGTGTATTTTCTAGTTATTACAGTAATAAATGAAGAAAGGCTCCAGTCTAGTGTAATGGGTACAACCTGCAAGCAAAGAAATCCCTTTTCTTCCTCACACCCACTTGCATCCATCCACTGCCTGTATTTTTAGCAAAAAGGCAACTTGAATGCATAATCTTCATTGCTGCACCTAAACCAAACAGAAACATCCAATCTTGTGAGCCGAAAGCATCACTGGTGCCATCCTGGAAGCATCCCTGTAGACAAGGTGAGCTCAGCAACCTTACTCTCTGCACCCCTTTCACAACAGTTTGAGGGAAACACAAGCAAAGACACACAAAAAGCCAATTAGGGTATTATGAAGCATCTCTCATTTGCCAGTCCTAGAAAGAGCTGTGCAAATAACGGGGTGTCCCCCAGAGCTCAGGTTGCAAACTACTGCCATTAACCCTCCCAAGGCTGCTCAGCATCTGTGGCTCCCAGGTGTGCAAAAGGGAGTACACTGGATTTCCAAAAAGCCCTTCTCCATCAGTGGGATGAGTTATTTTCAGGGCCATATTGCACAAGGGCTGGAAATAGGCTCCGATCACCGTTTTATGCCTATTTAAACCAGGCAGGAAATGGCAGAGTCTCACCAGGGAGTCTCCTACCTGCGTGGGGTTTGGCAGAGCCACCTTGGTTGGAGGACACCACCTGTCCCCTGCCTGGCCTCCTCCATGCAAGAAGGACAAACGGACAAAGAGGGACTGGGCACAGAGATAAAAAATTAAAAAGCACCAAGAATACTGCAGGCTCCTGACCACAAGGGAAAGTTATTACAGTTAGAAGAAAGCCACCTGCATCAGAAGGGAATGAAGCCAGCAACCAAGATATGTTATCAGGGGACAGGGAGGAGGGCTGGGACGTGATGAGAATAGCCATAAATATGAGGCTGAGGCTGAAATCATAGAAAAATAAGGAAAGGAGAAGGAGGGCTGAGCTACATGGCATCCCTGGTTCAACGGGTCCGGCCTTCCTGCAATCTCCTGCTAAAAGCAGGAAGGGTTTTATCCCCTCTGTTCCCACGGGGAGGCTGGTCCAGAGTCTGATTGCTCTCCAATTGTCAGAAACGATCTTCCAGTTTCCAGGCTAAATTTATTCTGGGCCTGTTTACATACATTTGTTCTTGTGCCAACACTGTCCTCAGGCATAAATAGTTCTCCTTTGCTGATGCTCTCCCCTCCTCGTCTTCCGCCAACGTATTTATAGGGAGCTATCTTCCTCAGCTTTCGTTTTGCTAATTTAATTAAGTCAGGCTTTCCTCGCCTTCCCTCTGAAAACACTAGTTTCATTTTTTTTATCATGTTAGCAGCCCTTTCACAGCCCCAGTTCTTTGGTCCAGCTCCGGTGTCCCTTCGAGGAAAACAAGAGCCATACAATTGCCAGCAGTGATCTCTCCTAGAAAACAGGTGCTTGTGAGCCGTGTGTCTAATTGCAAACTAACAGAGACAGGCTCATCTTTTATCCTGTCAGCTATTTTGATTCAGTTAAAGATCATAAATAGTGTGCTGGAACACAAGCGAGTCCCGTAGTGCTTTGTAATGTATTCAGTTTACATTTTGGCTGAGTTGTCTCACCATAATCCTGAACCGTTCTTCTTTTTCCAATTACGCTACACCACTTTGTGAAACCATATGATGTCCGTCAGATTAAATATTATCCTATTCGGTGTTAGACAGCAGCTCATATTGCAAAAGGAGGAAGCTACGTCCAGCAGAGTGGAGAACAATAAGAGGTCTCATCCCTGCTTTTCTTGTGAAAAGACAGAACTTGACAGCAGACTATATGGGATGTAAATATTGCTGTTTCACTTAGCATTTGGGGAAGAAGTCAAATCCATGGACTTCTTAACAACTAAAGATTATGCAAGAGTGGCAAAATATGGCAACTACAAACGCAAGATATATTTAGGTGATCAAGGCTAGGGAACTTGGATTCAAGAATTTTAAGACAGTCAGCCAAGGAGGCATTTGGACTGTTTAATGCTCACTTTAGTAAGAGCTAGAATATCAGAAAAGCTTTCAAAAGACGGAAAAAGCTAACATCACATCAATATACATACATAGCGTATGGTGAGCAAATCCACAAAGCTTTAATGAAACTAGATTTTATGCTATTTTGTTTAAATATTTGATTAACAATGTTAATAAAGTTAGATCTCTCATGCCACTAGTCTTTCTCATTTTCTAACTAGGTGCTGGTACTTAGCATGGTCTTCCTTCAATGTGAGTGAAAAAGGGACAGATCAATAAATGCAGCTAACTGCCTCAGGACTCGCCCAGGGCACAGCTCAAACCCAACTGCAATGCAGTCACCATCCTAATCATTTCTGGGAGGTGATTAGTTCCTAGATATGACATCTTAAGAAAAGCAGAGGCACAAAAACTCGGTGTCTTTGCAGCTGGTATTAGGCTGACGTTTAAAAAAACTCTGTCGAAGAGCAGCTCTGCTTTTCAACCTATCCAAAAATGTTTGTTAGCCAACCAAAACCAGTTTTCTGCCTTGTGTAAGCATGCTTTTCTCCCCTTCTCACCAATGACCTAGAGCAGCTCCTGGGCTCAACAGCAGCTTTGTTGCACTCCATGCAGAATAACAAACTTCTCCCCCTCCTTCTCAGTCTCCTTTTGACAGCAACCAGTGCAAGCCATCCTTCACGTCACCAAAAGCAGAGGCGAAGGTGTACATCACTCTGTTTCGGTGGCCATTAACCCTGGGGAGGTGCCAGCGCTCTATAAGGCAGTGCAGAGGGACACAATATTGTCCCCATGCACCACTGCATCGCTGCTGAGTAAGGCATTATTTTAATACTGTATCCCCTAATGGCTCGTTGCAGGACTGGGTACCGTTTCGTGGGATGATTTTTGATCACCCAGCAAGCAAGACAGGCTCCCTCCAGCCAAAATGGAGGAGAAAAGGTGCAGCCAGAGACCAATTTGCTGTAGCACAACTGCCAGAAATAGCAGAGAAAAATGGAAATATCCTCAAAGAATCCCTAGCCTTACAATAAATAAGGAAAGCTGTTGTCAAGATGTAAAATAGGCAGTAGATAACTGTTCCTCTGGCCCTATTGCACCCCACTACAATTTGCTCTCCTACAAATAACACCTCCCCATTTCCTTTGCGGAAATCACATTTGGTGCTGGCTCAAAGCCACGAAAGCCAAGACCATTTCCAGCAGCATTAGAAACACAACCAACACATCAACCAATTGTCAGAATGACAAAACTAATGGGAAAAAATAAGGGAAAATATGTTCTTCTCAAGCACCTCCGCAGGGAATTTGCAGAAATTGGGTGTTAAAAACAAAGCAAGTGGCCAGCATCCTCCAACACAACTCACTTCATCTGTGATTTTACACTTCTGCATTACTGGGGCCTTCCTAAGCCAACAATTTCTACTAAAAGAGAGAAGTGCCTGCTACAGAGGACTCAAGGTGGTCTTGTAATGGGTTTCTTTCAGCTAGAAACAAGCAGATCTAGCATAAACATCTCCTAGCTAAAGGAAAATTATTAATACCAAGACAGCAACTGCAAAACATCCAGCATTGTTGAAATATTAGCTTTTAATTCTAGCATCGCAATTCCCTACAACCTGCACCCTTCTCCTGCAAGATGCTCATGAGAAACCTAAGCTCAGGCTGTCCACTGTGCCACAGAAGTGGCCAGGCTTCCCCCGGCCCCTCCGGAGCTGCTGAGGAGGGGGCAGCGCTGGTGGAGATGGATGGCCAGCCCCAAGGCAGCGTGATTGATTTCCCTCATTAGCCCGAGCGGTTAAGTGGGACGGAATGGTGGCCACACAGATGACGGCAGCCCAGGGATGGGGTGCGGGGAAAGCAGTTTGTCTCGCTCAAGTTTGACATGAGCAATATGTTCCCAAGCATGACGGTGAGCAGGAGGAAGTGCAGAGGAGCAGAAAGCCCTTGCTGCTTCTAGCATGGAGTTTAATGCATTTATGGCAAGGCTTATGTGTTGCATCACTGCTGGGGAGCCAGGTAGGATGAGACCTTCCTTACAGAATAAATTGGTTTTTATCCTTCCTTCTACAGTGAGCTTTCCCCTTTCCATATATGAAGCACAGGTGGAATTCAGGCTCAAACAGCTGGTGCTGTCCAGGTGTAGTAGAGCAAAAGGACCTCTTGGTGGTGAAGCAAGACCTGCCTCCGAGTTGACCCCAACCAGCCTGAGTTAATATTTATACAGGCAGGCCCAAAGGAAAAGTTCCCACAAAAGTTTCATTTTAATTTACACAGCTCAGTTTAGCTCTTGAGACTGATCCTTACTTTTCATTTCCATATTGCTAACACTCCAAAATAAAGCATTCCCTGAGAACTCAATGCCCATAATGTTGAAAACAAATCTTAGGGTGAGGCTGCAAAGGGAAAAGTAAGATATAACTGAAAACTTCTCCACTTCCCATGGAACATTCTTCTGCAATCTCAGCTTTAAAGGTAGGATAAAACTGGTTTGGCTTGGGGTTTAGTGGTTTAAGGGGAGTTTTTTGGAAATTAAACAAAGGCACCAGCCATTATGCTATGACACCTGCAGCATGATGCATGTGTGAAGCAATCACTAAACATGGCTGCCATGATCCATAACAGAAATGAAATATGGGAAATAGTAAATCAGTGTGGACAGGAGGAGGAGAGAGCACCAGAGGGGTACCAGCCTGACTGCCTTCAAGGCACGTCACGGGCCTCAGCGGGGAGCCCCTCGCTCAACGGGCATTAATGGATTCGGAGAGAGAAGACTGGCTTGATTTGTCGTTGCTCCCTCCAAACCAGCTTCACCCCTCACTCCAAAGGCAAATAAACAGGAGCTGGGCTAAATACATCACTTCAACCCTGCTAAGCTCCTGCCAAGCCCTTGCCCTCCACTGACATCCCTGGATCTAGGAGGTTTCTCAGGAAAAACTCCATGTTGGCTATTTTTCACCCTAGCATACAGCCACACTGGGCTCAGCCCCTTGCTCCAAGGTGGGGAAGCATGCATCTCCCTGTGTGTATAATTGTGCATGTATATAGGTCAGCACCAGCTCGTGGGTCCGGTGGAGACATATATGCATTTTTTCTTGCATCCTTAGGCAAGCTGGAAAATGTCACTTACTCGCTAGGCAATCACTAAACACGTTGTTGCCCTAAGTGACCACCTGCTCTGTGTATGCAGCTCTGCGGCTGTGGGAGAGGGCTGCAAGCACATGTCTGTAAGAGTGAGAACAGGTTTCTCATTTTATACATTGCTTGATTATTTTTGCTGGTTTTTCTTCTTTAAAGGCACACAGAGTGATTTAGAACCCAGAACTGGGGCAAACGCCCCTACTCACGTACTCATCCCTACTCTCATCTGTGCCTCTGCAGTATCCCCTCACCTCCCTTTTTATTTTAACCCTCAAGGAAACCCCTGTCTGCTACCTGGCTTCCTAACAGCAGCACCATAAAGCTTTTATTTGAAGTGAGGCTGATGCCCGAGCAAAACCCACTGAGCAGAGAAATGCCTGCAGAGAGCTGAGAAGCTGTTGCACATCCTGAAGGCAAAGTCCTGACCAAGCAGGTAGTAGGGGTTCCCTGTGTAGCCCATATCTGCATGCAGAAGGAGTTGCATACGTGTCAGAGGAACTGCTTTTTCTTAGTCCTGGCTCCTCCATCCTTGGGGAGGAACATGAGCATCTGGCACAGAAGTTAAGTTCACAGGTGTCTGCTGCTGAATCCCATGCTAATTAAAATGTGGGCTGGGGGAGCAGACTCGCAGCACCATTTGAACCAAGCACCCTACAGCAAACACAGCACCACGTTGCAGCCGGAGGACACAGCGAGTCCTTCGTGACCGGTGCGCAGAGGCAAGGGGAGAAAGATGAAAGGGATGAGTCGAAATGGAGGAAAGGAGCAGGGAGACTACATAAACCTGAAGCTCTCCAGGAAGGCAGAGGGCAGCCAAAGATACTTCAAAAGCATCTTCTATCTCCTAGCAACAGGTGCCAGCAAAAAGCCAAGGGAGATGGCCAGAAGATAGTCTTGGTTGAGGAAATAGGGGCTTTGCCAAGTCTCACCCCAAGAGACTCCCATCCCTCCCCTCCTTGGGCTCCTTACAGACACCAACACCACTGCCCTCACCCCAGCCATGCTGCTTTTTGCCCCGCATGGCCCAGGTAAGAAGTTTGGGTGTTTTCAGCCCTGCTCAGAGCACCTCTTTTGCTCTCTCCCCTGTAGGATCTACCCCACTTAACTCAGGGCAATAAGGCCACAATTTGGGCCATAGGCATACACGGGTGACCAAGCAGCTTGGTAGCTAAAAGGGGGACCCCAATATTATGCATAGGATGGTGCTTAGCTGGGAGGGAGCTCTCTGCCCCTCAGGGTCTTCCACTGCTCAGTATTTTGGGCTCCATCTGCTTCCCTGCAAGCATACTCATCTGCAAGTAGCAAAGAGGGCAATATTTACAGAGCCCAAAGCATCTGGCACCAAGACGTTTTAACCCATCAGTAAATGGCTGAAGAACACCATGCTCAGTCCTTTTAAAGACATTAAGGGGGAAAAAAAAACCCTCCTGCATCTACAGGAAAAAAACTGCCCTCCCCTATTGCTGTATCAATTACAGAAGATGCATTAAAAGGTTTTAGTAATGATTTCTTGTCAATAATCTGGATCATCAAGTCTCAGTGTCCTTATTCAAACTCTCCTGGGAGCAAGATGTCCCAGCAATAAGGGACACACCACAGATCCAACAGCAAAGGCAGAGGAAAGATAATAGAAAAGAGATACTGGGCAGAGAAAAAAAGATCAGAGACAGCAATCTGTACAAACACAGACAGATCACGAGTTTAAAGGAAGGTGATTCTTCACTCTATGCCTATACAAATGATTTCCTTGCCTCTGTGGCTCCCCCCTCCCCTCTCCTCTGATGATTTGAAGGCTTTGGGAGCTGCAGTAAGTGTGACTGGTTTTCTGTGAGAGTCAGCCAAAGATTTAAGCAGGCAGGAGGAAAGCACTCTCTTTTTCCATCAGTGTTCAATAGAAAGATGGGGGGCGGCGGTGGAGAAAAAGAGAGAGAGGGAGAAGAAAAGTCAGGAGAGAGTCCAAGGTGGGAATCATTAAAAGAAAACACAACCAAGAACATAAAAAAAAACAGAGAGATGGAGTGGAAAAATACACTCAGGCAATCTTTCCGGCTCTGAGCCACCCTCCGACACTTTTCAGGTATGTAAGGTCTTAACGCAGAGATTAATCTGCAAACTGCTGAGCCAGAGGTGGGGAGACTGGCCTGGGAGGATCCTTCTCCACACCAGGCAAGATCTTCTGATAATCCCCAGTAGAAAGCTAAGGAGGAAAGCTGGCCAACACATTTGCTTAGCCCTTGGGTGATAAAGAGGGGGGAGCGGAGGGCTGCTGCCGGTTATGATAAGGCTGCTCTATGAATGCTGATTATCAGCCTGGCCCTGGCTTGCTAATCCAGATCTCTGGGTCCATAACCCTTTGCCTGACCCCATAAAGCCCTCATATGGGGCCGGGGTTGTATAAGGCAGGCACTTGTGATATGGGTGTTTTCTGACACATCCAGGCTTGCTCGCTAGTCTGGTTTCCTAAGGAAACAGGGTACACACAGTCACAACATCCATCTGTCTGTCCCTTAGCTAACCATTTCCAAACCTGTCAGTCTATTATAATTACATCCAAAAAGAACGGAAGAGATCCCCTCCAAAAAAACCACTGGGTACTACAAATGTCATCTTCCCTGGTGAAAGCACATAGGGGAGGCATATTTCTGATTCAGGGGAATAGCCAGCAACTGAGAATTTCTCCCTTGTTAAACTCCAGAGAAACCACACGGGAACCCTATGATGAGCCCAACCACAAGTGAAAGGCAGGCTTTTTAGTCTTCCAGATCATGGGATGGCTTATTTTCATTACATATGGAAAATTCAATAGGGTGGAATAGAAGAAGCTATTCTTGATGCAATCAAAACTCACCCTCAGACACATGACATTGCAGAAACACATTTTTTCTGTCCTTCCTGTGCTCCAATGACATTCCCAGCTCACAGGAACAGGAATATTGTGGGATGAGGGCTTGGCTGATTATTTTTTCTTCTTTCCAAGACCTTAATCTTTCTTTGCCTCCAAACATTGCCTGGAGCCCATCCAAAGCTTTCCAGGAGCACAGCATCTTGAGTGTGCATGCCTTGCAGCTTTTCCATTCTTCTTGATGTTATAAAACTGTCTTGTAAAAGCAAAATTAAAGGCTTGAGTGCTGGCCACAAAGCCCTTACCATGGACATGTTTTCTGTTGTATGCAACTCCAGACAGAGGGAGGGGGGTGGAAGAGGGAAGAGAGCTTTATGCACTGAACTTCTTTATAAATCTACTGAAGGTATTTCAGCACTTCCCAACATTCCTCTATAAAATCCACTCAGCTACATTTACAAATTATAAAATTAGTTTTATGTGCAGGGTCCAGCTAATGGCGCAGCTAAATCTAGGAAGCAGGAAGATGTGATGCTTCTCCCTTCTTCACGGTGGAATTTATTTTGCAGCATCCCTGCACAGGGAGCAGCACCCATCCTGGGGTAGAAGATCTTCCCCCCCAAGCCAAAGCTTTCAAAGGTCAAAAGAGATCTGACCAGTAACTGGAGAGTTTTGGAGAAGCCACGTCTGTGGGTAGCAAATAGAACTGGATGGCTCAGAGGAACATTTGTGGTCCACAAAGATGAAGTGGTTCTGATAAATCAGGGAATGCAAACCCAGAGAATTTAAATCCCATGTAAGACAATTTACACATATGGGACAGAGGGAGAGGGGTGCAATACTGAGAATTTTCAAGGAGGAAAAGGACAGTTTTCATTACTCTCCTTATTTTTGCAAAACAGGTATATGCCTCACTCTGTGCTTTCAGCAGACTGTGCTGGTGGTGGTAACCAGCTAACTGCATCCGAACAGTACAGAGGTGCTTTTTGTTATGCACCTAGGACATAAGATACCTGGCAGCTGTATTACATGTACTTGGTACCCTGCCACGCTGTTCAGAGAAACACTGGCCAGCACCAACCTAGCCTGCAGTTGTCTCCCATTTCTTGGCTACAGCATAAGGCACTACCCAACACAGTTCTCTGCAAGAGTGCTAGAGGATCCACTACAGAGACAGGACCTGCTTAAATATTAATTCAGCACAGCAAAACTGCCAGGAAGGGGAGTAATACACATCAGCCCCTCCCACACAGGGTCAGCATCTCTCCTGCCCAGCTCTGTGCTACATTCCTGCTCACATCCCTGCCCCGGTCCCTCTCCAGACTCCCCAGGCATTACACTGGGTGCAGAAAGACTCTTGATGTCACTTACCCAGTCCATGGGGATGCTGTCTGCTTCCCCATGGCAGCCCAGCAGTCCAGGCCTGTGAGGAGGGATCTTATGGCAGAGCAAGGTCACCTCCTGATGTGTTTGGCCACTTGCTAATCCTCACAGTGCTGGGGATCAATGTTGCAGGGGAGGAGGGACAAAACCACAGCAGTTCCCCCAGTTAATGCTGGAAGAAGAAACAAAAGCTAATCAGCTGCAAGCACAGGGGAAATGAAGGGAACAAGCTTCTTCAAGGCAAGTTCTCAGCTTTAGTCCTTTGCTCCCTTTCAAAAAAAAAAATAATTTCCCTCTGTAGCGTATTAATCACCACAAGTCAGCCTCAGGAAGAGTTATCCATGGAGCTAGGCAGGGACTACAAGGACACTGTGTTATAGCAGGATTATTTACTTTTATAACCTTTACAGAAACAAGAGATAACTACATTAGAAAAACTTGCTTGCACACAACAGCAGTGACCGTCTGATTCATTCCTGCACCCTCCCTTTTGTGCACATGTGCCGAAAGAGCTGATGCTCTGGTTGCCACCATGAAAGACTCACAAACTAGTAGTGCCACCATGCAGGGGCAGCTTGGAAGGCAGCCAGATTTGTAGGGTGGCTTTTTAGCGGGTTTGCCTTTCAGAGGACCAGGGGGTACCTGTCTCCCACCCCACTGGGAGTGGTATTCAAGGGCTCACCCAGGGTTGCCCTGTGCCCCAGGGATGTGTGTGACATTCCAGGGCAGCACAAGACAAAGTGGCTTGGTGCAGCCAGACCCTCAGAGCCTCCCCATTGCTCCCATTGGGTTTTCCTCTCCAGCAGGCATCAGCCACCAGCAGAAAGCCTCCTGAGGAGCTCTTGGCCACAAGCTTTCCAATGGCTCAGGTCACTGCATGCCAAGAGCAAGCCTGCAACGAACTAAGGGCCCTCCCCTAACAACCACCCCTATCTGACCCGCAGCTCCAAGTATGATGCATCCCTTGAGCAAATGAATGAATAAGCTTTCTTGAGCACTGCCCTCTTCCTCTTCTCCCTGCCCTTGAATGCAGATACACAGATGAACTTAGCTCTGTGTGTGGTATTTATCCCCCTGGGCACTGGGACCATGCCCAGAGGCCAAGTGCCCAGGAGCAACTATTGCACCTCTCTGCGTTTTGGGCAAGGCGTTGTAAATTTCTAGAAAATTCATCAGCAACAATCATGCCAGCAGTGGCTTCGCCCCTGCAGTCTGCCCGGTGCAGTTTGGAACCTCTTCAAAAAAAATCAAAAGGCACGTGAGGAAAACAAAACAGTTACGTCCTGTCTCTCCTGTGATGAGCCAAACCTCGAAGCAAAAGTGCTCTTACACCCCTGATCTCCGTTTGCCCCTAAATCTGTGTCTTGCACCCTCCAGAGCAGTCTCCTATTTCTGTAGAGCTCTGTGGGCAACATCCTGATCGACAGACATATAAAGAATTATTTGTTTACAAGATAAGAGCCACAAAATGCAAATCAAACCCCCCAAATAGTGCAAGATCAAACAGGGTCCATATCTACCCTTTCAAAGACATCCAGACTGCAAAGCTTGCTATAAGCAATGGTTTTGTTTGGAACATTAAATATGATACTAAAAGCATCTTCTGTGGAAAAACAACATGTATATGAGCTTGTTTATGTTATAACTTTAATCTCTCCAATAACAGGTCTTTAAAGCTTATTTTAAGCTGAAAAAAACAATACTGAATAATGAATCCAGGTATATTGGGTTTGCATGGCCAGGTTTCGGTAGCAGGGGGGAGGGGAGCTACAGGGGTGGCATCTGTGATAAGCTGTTAGAAGCTTCCCCTGTGCCCAATGGAGCCAATGCCAGCCGGCTCCAAGGCGGACCTGCTGCTGGCCAAGGCTGAACCCGTCAGCGACGGTGGGAGCACCTCTGGGATAAGAAGGAAGGTGGGGGGGAAATGGCAAATTCAGCTGGAAAGAGGAGTAGCAATATGTGAGAGCAACAACCCTGCAGACACCCAGGTCAGAGAGGGAGGGCAGGAGATGCTCCAGGTGCCGGAGCAGAGATTCCTCTGCAGCCCATGATGAAGCCCACGGTGAGGCAGTCTACGCTCCTCAGCCTGTGGAGCAGATCTCCACCTGCAGCCCATGTAGGACCCCGCAGTGGAGCAGGTGGATGCCCAGAGGAGGCTGTGACCCCATAGGCAGCCCGCGCTGGAGCAGCTCCTGGCAGGAGCTGTGGCCCCATGGGAAGAGGAGCCCGGGCTGGGGCAGGTTTGCTGGCTGGGCTGGGGACCCCGTGGGGGGGACACGCTGGAGTCGGCCGTTCCTGAAGGACTGCACCTCGTGGGAGGGACCCACGCTGGAGCAGTGTGTGAAGAACTGCAGCCCGTGGGAAGGGCTCACATTGGAGCAGTTTGTGGAGAACTGTCTCCCATGGGAGGGCCCCAGGCTAGAGCAGGGGCAGAGTGTGAGGAGGAAGGAGCAGCAGAGACACATGTGATGGACTGACCACAGCCCCCATTCCCTGTCCCTCTGCACTGCTGGAGGGGAGGAGGGACAGAAAATCAGAAGTGAAGTTAAGCCCAGGAAGAAGGGAGGGGTAGGGAGAAAGCGTTTTTAAGGTTTAGTTTTATTTCTCGTTATTCTGCTCTGACTTGGTTGGTAATAAATTATACTAATTTTCCCCAAGTCGAATTTGTTTTGCCTGTGACGGATATTGCTGAGTGATCTCCCTGTCCTTATTTCAACCCACAAGACTTTCATTGTATTTTCTCTCCCCTGCCCAGCTGAGGAAGGGAGTGATGGGGCAGCTTTGGTGGGCACCTGGCATCCAGCCAGGGTCAGCCCACCACACAAGGCCTTAAGAAGGTGATGAGTTGCAGAGAGTATACTCCTGATTTAATTAAAGTCTTAAACGTACTCTAAGAAACAAAATGCATCCACCCGTCAATATGATGAAAAGACTGCAACCTCCCTCAAACTCACCTGGCCACCTCATTAACCTTCTGGTTGGGAAAGTGAGGAAAAACACATTCCTCTCTCACTTAGTTCTTCAAACCAGCATTTTCCATGGAAGCATGAGCCATTTTGCTGCCCCTGGGACACACTGACAGGAGCCATACCTGCACAGTGAGCAGGGAGGAGGCTTCAAAGCCTTCTCACAGCAGGGGTGAGGCAAAGTGCACGTCCCTCGTACCTGTTCTGCAGCTCAGGCCACATGTCACCTCCCCTCCAGCTGGCCTTCCTCCAGCAGCCTCTGTGGCATCCAGTTTTCTGGTGTCCCTTGCCACGCAAAAAGGGATCCAAGATAGCTCCCAAGATAGCTCCAGGCTCTGCCACGCTGGCAGGAGTTATTTTCAGGCACTCCTGTACTCGGACAGCCTGGGGACTGCTCAGATGTCACTCCCATTTCTCCTGGCTTGCACTGATGGCTTACTCTCCCATTTTCAGAGCAGCAAAAATTCAAGTCACACTTCATGAGCACATCCTGCACCTCAACGGATGGTCACTGCATGGAGCATCTGTGCAAGCATCTGAGAGCCAGATGGGATGGACACTTGAGACGGGAGGACTTCCCCAGCTGGACCTCACCCACAGGCCTGCCGGTACACCAGCAGACCACAGGTTTAAGTGATCTCCATGAAGGAGTCTTTGAGCATTGCTGGTTCAGGGGGAGAGATGGCCTGACTCCCCTGAAAGGAGAGAAGCTAAAGGGATTTAAGTACGTAGTCATCATTAGGCATGCAAGTAATGTTTTCCCAAATCAGAGCCTGGGTCACCAAATGAAAAAAGCAAATATTTGCTAGAATGAAAATGTCACATGTGTGGCAGCTTTCCTTTCGCCTTGGTTTTTTTTTGTTCACAGGAGCTTCAACCAGTTAATAACCATGTAATACATGGATATTTTTTTCTTTCTTGGTCAGGGAGGTGGGGTCATTCTGAGGCAGTTCAAAAAAAGTTTTGCTTACTTCTTCCTAAACAAAATTTAAAGCAAGAAGAAAATGGGGGAAAAAGATTCAATGGGGAATATGGCCAAACATTTATTGGTTTTTTTAAGTTAGCATTAACTTCATTTTGGCTCCGAACATTGCTTCAAAAAGTAGAAGTCAAAACATCTCATTTCAAAAACACACAAAGAAGTGGTTTGGTCTTTTTTAAATTGCTACTTCCTGTTATAAATTTTTGTTGAGTTCAAAACAAATCATTTCAGCTGACCTGAAACCCTATTTTTCAACAAATACATATACGTACACTTTAAAAAAACAATAAAACAGACTAGTTCTTTAGCCTGTATTTGTGCAAAACCACTAATTTTTAGGTTTTGGCCTTCTGCTAAAGATAATCACACTGAACAAATGATTCTTCTCACAGGTATATCAAAAAGGTTGATGGAAAGAACAAGAAAATAAGATGGTGTATCAGAAAAGGAAAAATATAAAGTGTGTATAGATACAAACAACTAGAAATGTTTATAGAAACAGAGCACCAGCATCAACACTTGAATGCTTGCGTTACCCAACCCTTTTTTGCATTTAGGTTTCACATCTCATGGCAAAAGCCTCAAATTAAGGAGCCTAATTTTGTCTGGAAAAGCTTGGAGTGACCTCAAGAACAAGTGCTCTTTGCTTGGAGCCGGTGTTTGTTTCTTTCTCGCCAAGAGGAGCATTAGTCCCCTGGGTAACCCAGCTCAAAGGCCTAGGGGACGGCTGCTTCATTTCCTCATTAAATAATTCTGACTCATGAACACATCAGAAAACTTGCATTGTGGCCTTTGACAGTTTACCTCTATAAAGGCGAAGTTTGTCGAAGAAATCATTTTCTGCAAATCATTCACACGGCATTAGTCATGTTTGTCCCTTTCTCCCAGCCTCACAGAGACGGCTCCAGTAATTTGTATTATTTTCATTGCCTTCCCCTGTACCCTCATCTATCTTGACCGAGTGAACTTGCAACTTTATCTCATCTCCCTGCAGCAGCAGATCAAGACAGAACTGCTTGTCCTGGCCAAGAGGAATGGGTTTAAATACAATTTTCATCTTTTTCTCTTGCAGACAACCTAAATGCCACTAATACCCCAGTCCAGGCTGACTCTTGGCCTTCAGAGGGGTCTGACCAACAAGGAATAATAACCATAAGGACACGACTGGAAGGTCAAACCTTACTGATTTTATTTACCTCCATTGCTTTTATGTGTATAACTCTGACTGGCCTCTCCTTTCCTTCTGATTTTTTCTTAAACTGGCCAAACCACCTATGGGCATCTCTCATGCCCACACATCTCTAAGCCACATGCAAAGCAGAGCACTGAAAAAAAGATGAATATGATAAAGATGCTTTTGAAGGTAATCTTAAAGTTGCTCAGCCTTGCACACTTCTGGGCCCATGAGCACATACCTTCTTGGGTTACATCCTGGGGTGAGAAACCAGTTTTTGAGGAACTTTTCCATGCAAGAGAGAAATGTCCTGAACATCTGATATTTCCTCCCCCACCTCCAAATCCTGGCATATTTCTAGAAGATCTGTACATTTATATCTGGCTGCTTAGCAGAGAAATGCTCTTTCTCAGCCATCTCCACTGTATAATTTCTTCTGACATAAATATGAATTAAGGTTATGGCCCAGTATGATCTTCCCAGGAAAAAGTGTAGATTACGTCGATATGACCCATTAAAGCAATCTTAAATACCCACTGATGGTTCATTATTGCAAGTTACTTTCCTTCCTGATGTAGAATTTATTCAATATATTGGAGAAAAAAAAAAAAAGTCTCCAGGAAGGCACTGCCTATGCATTAATAAAAAGGGACAGCGCAAGGGATGGGCTTGACAAGTTGGAAGAGAAGTCTCCATTTACCCAACCCCGCTGGATGAATCAAAATACCCCTCCTGAAGGGCAAATAGGCCAAAGGGAGAACTTTAATTAGAAAACTTCAGGAGCAAGGACATCCTTATCCCATGCAGCAACAGATCATGCTGTGTGAAATATGAGAAGACATGGATAAAATATTGTGCCTGCCTGAAAATGCTCAGGAACCCAAGAAATCTGAGGGCTAATTCATCTCTTGTTGTGTGTTGAAAATATAGCAGCCTGCATAGCACTGTATCTGGGAGCGGTGGGTAATCCTATGGGATCACCCACAGGGGCTGTATCAGGTGATGCAGGTCAGAGGATACCTGGTTGCAGAAAGGACCAGTGCTCCTGCACCCCAGTGGTGAAGGGACTTCCCAGATACAAGCAGCCAGTGGCTTATACACGGCTCATATGTGACATCAGATGTCACCACCTCATTAGCTAGTAGGTTTTGTGGCTGCTTTTTTTAGTTTCTTTACCCCACTGCAAGGCAAGAAACAGCACATTGATTCACAAGTTGGATTTAGGTGCAGAAAAGGGGGTGAAGGGCTCCCCAAAGTATTGCCGCTCAGCTCCTTCCCCATCCCCTGTGCAGAGAGCAGTGACAGAAGACAACTGCAAGGCTCTTCCAGCTCAGGGGAGATGGGATTTCATGAGCCCTAAAAAAACCTTCTCTCTTCCTTTATTTTACTTTTTGCTTCTGCAACCTGAATCTGAGCTTAAATATTTTGCTGTGAGTCAAGTCTAGAGGGATTTTTTTTTTTCTTTGCACCTATACGATTCAATTAAAAAAACTAAGAAAACCTGTGTGGAGAAAAGAGAAGCTTGTGCTATGGAAAGAAAAACTGCTCAAACCCAAAGGTGAGAGAACACATACGTACACTTACCGGCTTCTCTCCCTTGCAAACAGCACAGTGCCGAAGACACACACCCCAGAGTTGATTGCCAGCAGTCAGCCCTGAGCTGGGCCTGCTCACCATCCTACAAACAGTCCGGCTGACAGCTGATTTCAGCTAACCTCCAGTTCGTGCCGCCGTGCACGCAGGAGCCCTCGGTGCCCAGCACAGCCATGGAAACCAGTGCAGGGAAGAAAGGAGGGAGCTGCAAGCTTGCCACTGGGTCCTGTCACAGCGCAAAGTCCTGAGGCATCGCAGGGGTTCAGCAAACCCTAAAGGGCCAAGAAGAGTTGGGCACTGAGCTCAGGGAATTGAAAGTGCCCTGCACCCTCCCACACCCCCTCCACCTCCTCTGCCTTCAACTGGGAAGGGCAAGACAGCAAACAGCGCTGCCAGCTCAGCACAGGATCATGCTCTGTTCACAGTCTGGCACATCGCCTCGCCCATTGCAGCAGGTTTATGGTCCCCTACACTCCCAGGATGCATAGACCTCCCAAGAGATAAACCCCTTTTCCAAGCATCCATGCCTCCATAGGGTTAGGAGTGAGAGACGCTGCCAGAGCCTTTTCCAGGTTGCTATGGAGCCTGCGCTACCCAAACCCTCCCCTAACAGGATGGCCCTTGCACACCAAAAACCTGTCCCAAAGAGCCAAGAGGCTCCTGTGGGTAGCTCTCACACTACAAATAGCAGAGGGTCCCTGAGGAACAGCACCCTGAATCACTTAGAGAAGGCCAGGCAGTCTGCGCACTGCAGTTGCAAGGTGAGATGTGGTGCATCTTCCATTCTGTTACTTCATAGCACTGACAAACCATAAAATATTAACACCAGGAAATACAGAGTTCTCTTTAGAGAGATTGATTTGCAAAGGTTGGGAGTGGGTCTTTTGCCATGAAGAACAGGTCATGCAAGAATTCTTCAGCATCAGGCAGAGGGTTTTGTGCCAGGGAGCAAGGATTGCCTTCTCTCTCCTCACCCTACGGGTTCCTGCTTGCAGGGGCTTTGCATGGTGCCTGCTCCGAGGCTTCACAGGCTCCCAGAACATCTTGAGTTGGAGAGGCCTCAGGATGTCATCTCCTCCCACCAGCCCAAAGCAGCTGCTCCTCTGCAGGCCAGTTTGCCAACACCTCCCTTAAAATGACACCCCATGCTGTCACACTCCTCCCCAGCATCACCCACCAGGAAATGGGGAACACTTGCCCAGGCAAAAGAGCCAGGACCAAACTGAAGCCTACCTTTTTTCCCCAAAAATTTCCAGTTGCATCAGCTTCTTTATTTGATCCAACTTCCTTTCAATTTTCTGTATTCTTCATGCATCTCATTAATGATTCAGTTCATTAATATTTTTGGAGCAGAATTCTCTTCCCATCTACAAAGTGGCTGTGCCAATTCTTAGCCCTAATTTTAAACAACATATTTTGTTTAAGCTTTCTGCAGAGAAAACAGCTTGAGACCAAAGACTTTTCTGTCTCTTCACAAGACAATTATTCAGAACGTTATCAGCAAATCTTAACGCACCTTCATCTGCGAGGATTCCTCCCAACACTGCTACACAGTCCACCCACCTATAGATGTGCACAGCACTAGAATCAATACATGTTAATTAAGCTGTAACCCACTCCAATTAAAATTATAGGATCTGAAGGACAGACATTTATTTTTGTCAGTAAATTAATTTAAGCATTCATTAATTTTAACTTTAATTTTTAAATTATATATCACTTTAATGATAAATAATTCCTCTCATTACAGAGAAAACATATGGAAGAGAAAGATAAAATAGGAGAGACTTGGACCCAGCGAGGAATATGTTCTCCGGCACTTCCTTCTCTTTCGGCACATCAGCAACCCCATTCATGTCAGCAAACTGGGCTCCTTTGAAAATTTGGCTGGCGAGTGCAGTGCTGAAATAAGAACAGAGATTCTTTGAGTATCTCACCTCCTTCTCTGCTGGGAACATGAAAGCTCGGCTGTGAAATCTCAGTGTTTTAGAATAGCAGAAACTTTGTGCATGCTACCAAAATAAACACTTTTCTATGGAAATAAAAATATTACCATGTTAACGTTTTTTGGGTTTTTTTAATTTATACAGAAAAGGGCAGGTTGTTTTACAAGCTTAACCCTTTCTGCACATATCCCAGGCAGGGAGCAGTGATTTTTAAAGTGAGGTTTGTGCAGTGTCCTGCACTCAGAGTTAAACCTTCCCTGGCTTGGGTATGGCAGTGAATTAACTATGGAGCAGACCAGCAATATTTGGGGCCTTCTTTTCCCAGCACATGCTGCATGGCAAACAATCTGGTCTGGTCCAAAAAGGGGTTTAACCCTCAATATCTTCTTCCAAAGGGACTGCCCAAAAGCTTACCTATCAGTGTCCGTCACATATGTGCCGTGAATTTTCTCTGCTTCACCTCAGTGCAAAACTAAGCAAACATCACAAAGTCTTTTTATGAAGCAGAACGCAAGAGTGACTGGCATCCTAAAACGCTCCCTCTGAGATCACAAGCTCTTCACCCCGCCAAGCACATCCACACAGCACTTCCCGGAGCTGGGATGCTGTATAAATAGCAGCACTGCATACTGAGACTCCTCCACAGACGTACCGTACCCTGCCTGGGACCTGTCAAATGCCAAAAATCAAAATAGATTAACTGAATAAATTATTCAATGGAGAGTGCCTTTACTCCTCAAGCACTGTGCTGGACCGGTAAGAATTGATCAGCTTCACAGCCAATGGTGACAAACAAATAGCAAAACAAAATTGTTCAATGAATAGACTATCTGACAAAAAAAAGAGCTAGAAAAGCATCAGCTCTCAACCTCCGGGGAGCTTCAGGCCTGCAGTGCAATTAAGAGTCTCTTCTTACCATATTTCTTCCCCTGAAACAGCTACTTTGCCCTCTTCCCAGCCTGGCTTTGCAGCTATTATCACAAAACGTTGCTGCTGCATTTTGGGGAGACAGGGAAAGAGTCCCTCTCTGAGCCCTGTTGCAGAAGGCTCAGTCCAAGCATGATGCACAGGCACTGTTCATACAGACACCTCTCTGCAGCCTTTTATCTAAGACAGTAGCACCAAAACAGGGAAGAGTCAGTAGCACAGCCTGGCCAGAACTCCACAGAGAAGCCAGGACTCCTAAAAGCCAGACAAGTCATGACTACTCATACAGACATCAAGCAGAGCAGAGCATCCCAGCCTTCTCAGAGGCAAAATTCACTACTTCTTCCAGCTCCTCTGCCTCTTGACATCTCCCATCTTGCACTGTGTCACCCTCACACAGTGCCAAAATTAACTGTACTCCCTCCTCAAGATCCACACCTTCCCTCCCCGTGAAGAACCACCCTTAGCAGGGTGGCTTTGCTGAAACCAAAGGGATTTCTCCTGCAAGAAGAAGCTCTGTTGCCTGCATTTCCACATACGAGTATAAAAGCAAGCAGGAGATAACCCAGTGCTTTGAGCAGATGGAGAGGCAGACCAGCAGCTTGCAAAACCTCTTTAGCAAGAACATGCGGGACCTATGTAACTGAGAAGGTTCAGTCGAAAGTGGAATATGGCAGTGAAAGAGAAACTATGAAAAATATTACTTTATCAGTAATCTTCTGTTTACTTAACTACTGCAGATATTTGAGCATTTAAAAAAAAGCCTCCCCATTTATCTATTAGCTTGTCTTCCATCCAGCTGTGCTGCTGAATTCCCATATTTACGACATCAGTGCATGTTGCTATAGAGATAATTAATTAATGCAACATAACAAAGTCAGCAGTTTTACTACTTTGCAGGTTAACACAGGACTGGAAATAGAGTGGGGAGGATAAAATAACTTTAATCTAAAAAGCGGTATTTTTAACAATCCTCCAAGCACTGAAAGAGAGAGTTGGGCCTGAAAATCATTTCCACAGTACATGAAATGTATTTCATTTGGTATAATCACTGTCATCAGAAGCCCAGAGAAGAATGAGAAAAACAGCAATGAAGATGAAGGTTCAGCTGAAGAATTGCAGTTGCAGGAAAGAGTTCCCCGAGCACCCAACTAAACGCTTCCTCTCAACCTGGCAAAAACGCATCACTCACCAGGTATTTGGCCAAAGATGCTACAAGCTGTGATGTCCTAGTGGCTCATCCCAGCTGCAGAGAGCCTTTTTCAAGAGTCCTCCAATGCTGGCCACCCCAAAATTCATCTTCTCAAGAGTATCTGTCTTCTATGGAAGAGACAACGAAGGATGGTTAAGAACAGCTCCTCCTTGTGGGACCTTCTGACCAAGTTCCTGATGAGAAGGGGGTTGACACAACTTCTTTGCATCCCAGAAGACAATGGCCTTCCCAGCTGCTCATCAAAGCAAGATTTTCCTGCCTGTCACAGGTGGGACACACGAGGAGGCAGGAGGTGAGACCAGACACTTTCACCTCTCTCATATGTAGCTGCCTCCTGACAGTCAGGTTGACATTTACAGCTGACAAGGACATCAGTGACTTGTCAGCATGTCCAAACAAGACAACTCTTTGATGAGAGCTATAACTCCACCCAAGAGCTTTCCTTCCTATCAAGAATGAGGAAAAAAAAAACAAACAAAAAAACCACCCAGAAAACAACAAAAAAAAAAACCCACAAAACCCAAGGATGCTGTGGAGCATTCAAGTAGGTGCCACACTTGCAGTTTGATCTAACTCCACCCATTTGTTAATTTAGAAAATTAAAATCAATCCTCTTTTCATTTGAGGTCTTATTTTATTATTATGCTAATTAGAATCTTTTTATATACTTTTCAGTTCAGGGTCTCTGCCTTTGGAGGTTAAAAAGAAGAAAGTAGCACAGATGAAATCAGGTCACCTAACCCTCAGGATGCTACCATTCCTCAGCAAAGGTTGCCCTGCACGCATTGAAGCAAAGGGGAAAATGCTTTAAGAGAAAGACACATGCAGAATAAATGAGTAAAAGACTGGGTTTTGGGACAAAAGTGACATCATCCAGCAATGTTTACCTTCCATAACCATGAAGGCTTTGTCATGTTGTGGTATTTTCATGGCAAGCTTCAGGGTCGTGCCATAACTGAAGAAACCTACACTTCTCAGAGAACTGCCCAGTGAAAAAACAACCAACCTATTTATTAAAAAAGTGAAAAATATCATTTAGAAAAATCAGAAGGCCAGAATAGTTGCCTAATTTATAAGCCATGTCCACAAGGCACTGCTTCAATAAAAGCACAAAAAAGTGTGCAGCTTTTAGGTTTCATTCATGTACAACACAGCTGAGGAAAATTAGGAAAAAAAAATCCCAAGTATTAAATGCATTATGATCTGTTTGGAGACCTCAGCATCAGCTACCAATTCTTTACAGGCTCAGCTACTTTCAATAGGATAAATTGCATGGAGTCACTAAAATCCAGAGCTTACTGCATACTGTCTGCAGCAGAGACAGTTTCTCTGTTCCCAAGTCATAGCTGTTTTCCCGGCAGGCTGCTGCTTTGACCTGTTCCAAGACTTCTCCGTGTCTGTCTGTAACATGCTCCCTGAGGAGATGGGTCCACCTTAAGGGGTCAGTTTAGCTGCAGAAAGAGAGTGGCAGTAGTCTGTTAGACAATTTTCATGAGACAATTTGAATGGCAATATCCAAGCCACCAAAATATTTGCTTGATCCACACCAGACCCAGAACAAAACCCTCTTGCAACAACCAGCTGCTGCAGCATTGGTTTATAACTGGAATAAAGAGAGAACATACTTTCCCTAAACCCAGATGACAACCCAATCCAGATAGCAGAGGCAAGAAATCATTTATGGTGAGAGTAACAATGGGCAATTTAGCTTGATTATGTCCTTGCAGATCTTCCTATTTATAACGGTTTGCATTATTTTGAATGCAAAATGGTTTTTTTCCTGTGCATTAGCTCTCGCAACCAAAAGTTGTCATTAGCTCCTGATTAAAAAAGGCTTTAAATAAAGAGTGGAACCAAGCCCAAACAAAGAAGTGCTGCTGCATCCCAGTCTTGTTGTATCAGACTGACTGCTGCAAATGTCAGTTTTATTTACTGTTTGGAGTCCACTAAGCTTTTCTCTTGCAGAAGAGGTAGAACCAGTAATACTGGGCCAGATGGGAGAAAATAACAACAGAGGAGAAGAGAAAAGGTAAATAAATAAGCAGACATGGGGCCCATGTGTCCAGGAGGATCCTAGTAGCTCATACTAGCAACATGCATGCAAGTTTGCCCACAGATGCAGCAAACAAATTACATAACATTCACTAGTGAGAGCCTGACCTTTTCCATCTTCCCCCCAGCAGAAATGAAGCTCCGACAGGGACCAAAAAGAGGTTTAGAAATAGCAAAGATAATAAAGTCAGTCATCAGAAGCACAGAAAACTGAAGGGAAAAGACAGGCAGGTGAAAGGACAACCTCAAGAAAACCTGAAATATTGCAAGTCATCCTCTATTGCCAAAATACCATGAGACATAAACTATCCCACTAAAATAATGGCAGTGGAGGGTGTAACCAGGTGAGGCTGGGAGCTCCCTTTTGATGCTGAGAAGGAGCCTGCTCTGCTTTATACATTAAACGGCTCATTTTGGCACACATTTGCTGCGTATTTTTTAGCGGAACAGAACTCCCCTCTAGCAAGGTGCAGGCAGACACTAAACAAGATTACTTCGAATTTTGCAGTCTTGATGGCATCCAGACCACAGGGAATAGCACTGATTATTTCAAGTCGCAGGTTCCTAACCCCAGTGGAAGCTGAGCCACAGCCTTTAGGGTTGCACTGCATAGCCACCGATTCCTCTGGCTAATGGAGAACCTAAGCCAACACTGAGCTGATCAACCACATCAGCACAGGGCACTGCCTGGGTTATTTAGACCCAGCTTAATTAGCCAGGATGAACACCACTGGGAGATGACATAGCAGGACCTGAGCACAGGGTGACACTCTGCTCTACAGATGCACCAGCTTGGTTGGTTCAGTCTGCAGCGGGTATCAGTTTTATAGATGCACCTTTTAGTCAAAATGACGGGAAAGGGGACAGAGGAAGGCACCCTCCACCCTGCGCCTTTCCTGACTGTACATATAGCACACTGCCTTTGCCAGGCACGCTAAGGGCTTGCTGGTGAGCAAAAGCGCTGTTCAGAGGAGCTCACAACTGCTCTCTCAAACCTCACATCCGAGTCCATGCTAATGCACTGCTCCAGATTGCCTTCCATCCCAAACAGCACAGGTACTCAACCCTTGTCCAACCCTCGAGAGCAGGAAAAGCTAACTTCAATAAATGCAAAGCATTTCTATTTGATTCCATCTTTTAAATGCAACACTTAATTAACTCTGCTGGGGCTTCTTTCACTCTAACTGCTTGTGTTTCCATGTCACCAAGGTTAGGAAAACACTTTCTCCCTTTGCACAGAGGGGCCCTGCCTTTCCCTCCCTGCTTCATGCTGGTATTACATTAACCAGACTGTGCCTTCAGGCACACAGAGCCCAGCCCCGAACAGAAAGAGCTTCTCCTTCAGAAACCTGTGACCAGCTGGTAGTTTTTCTACTGCTCTGGCTGACCCTTACTTGGATTCCATCCCAGTACCCTGGCAGGGCTCTGGTACTTGAGTAGAAGAGGAGAAACCAAGCTGTCACCCCACTAGATGCAACATTTAGAGTCAGTAATGCTAAACTCTCCAAAAAGAGAGAAAAAAAAGCAAAGGTGGGGGAGGAGGGAGAACAACCGAAACCAGATGTTTCCAAGCAGCTGGCATCTCTGTTTCTCCCAAGATGCTGATGAACGCAAACTCTGCGGCTTGACAGACCCCCATCGGCCACCCTCTTCCTGTTAACAGAGAATTCAAATCAGCTCTGGTGGATTTAATCATTTTCTCCTCTTAAATAATAAACCAGGGGGAGGAAAGGAAAAGGATTTATTCATGTCACTAACTGTCAAAAAAATGTTTACTGTGCTAAAATAATCTGGGCTCTTGAACTGTGGGAAGGAAAAAAAAAAAAAAAAAAGTGAAAAAAACCACCCAGGCAAGAGGGAATTGTAAGAACACCAGTTCTTCACATGAGGAGCATGGACATGCCCACATAGGCATTGATATGGGACATACATGAGGTCTTCCAGCAGACATTCACAGGGAAATGTAGCGAACACAGAGCAGTGAGGAAAGTGTGGGGAGTGCCTTGGTTACCTTAGCTCAGCTGTTTGAGCAGAGCTCTGTTTTTCAGACAGAGCTGAGAACACTCATTTTTTAAGCAGAGCCCTGTGGGACTCACACCAAACCCCAACACTAGCTCAACAGTTTGTACAGCAGCTCCCCCCAGCCCTGGCCTGCTGCCCTCCGCAGTAGCTGACCAGCATCTCCAAAACTCCTCAGAAAGGAAAAAAAGACATCAGAAGCAGGACTGCGAGGCGCTCCTGCCAGAGAAAGGTCACGGGATGCAGCAGGCCCTACAAGTAACAGCAAAAATTCAATGTACCAGGAAAACCAAAGACTTTGGAGCATTACTGAAACACATTTCCAGCTGCGTCACACAAGGCATGAACTGCAAAGCAAATGCCTTGTAACAGGGCATGTGAAGGGCCCATAACACAAATGTTTAAGTTAACTGGCAGAGCCCGTCAAGGACTATTAATCACAAAGTTACAGATTAACTTCCAGCTCAGGAAGCCCTGAACCTGCAAAATGCCCCAGACTGGGAGGGAGCAAGACAAAGGCACAGGATCTTTCTCAGGCATGTCATCAAATCTTGCCTCTCACTGGAGACCCACCAGTGAACTCAGCATGGCCAGTGTTTTCTGCCTGCTGTAGATAAAATGGCTAATGTCCATATTTCACTGGTGCAGGGGCTGTGAAGCTGCTGGTGCAGTCCCAAGAAGCATGGCCCCTTGAGGGGAACCCATGAAGACCTACACCCGCCCGTATCTGGGACTCCTTCTTCACCTGCAGCAGGTAACTGGGAGCAGGCGCAGGTGAGACCCCACACTGAGCATCCCATCCTTCAACACACCCAAGTGATGGCATTACAATTGTGCACAAAAGTAAGGATCACTTTGCTGGAGCATGACCTTCCAGACAGCCTTTCCATAGTGGGCATACCATATTCTTTCATGAAGATGAACAGATTTCTCATGCAACCCAGCCTGCCTCCTTTCTCTCCCACAAGCTTCCAGCCTTTTCTACTGGTGCCCACAGCTGGAATCCTGTACAGATCTATTGTTGGTTGTTTTGAGCACGTTCCCAACCTTTTGGAGCTCTCCAGTGCTTTAGCAGTTATTTGTCAGTCTGGGAGACACTCTGCTGGTGGGATCTAACAGCATAGTCAAGGTGCAATGGGAGCCAAAGCAGCAGCTCCTGTCTCCAGTTTGAGGTTTAGAGGCAACAGCCACCTGCAGAGAACAGTCAACAAGAGAATTAGCCACAAGAGCATAGCCAGCCCCTGATTTTCTTGCCGTCCTCACATACTCTTGGGCTGCCCAGCATCCGGGAAAGTTAGGAGGCCTCTCTAGATAAATCACTGCAAAGCCACAGTGAAGACAACCTTATCATGGATAACATTGATACAACTGAAACCAGTAACAAATTGTTTTCCGCTATAGACAACGCCTTTCATCACGGTTCTTAGGGGACACGTGATGGAATAAGATTCCCTCCTGTCAGAATTAAATCAGGATGCCTATTACAAGAAAATGAACTCCACTGCTGCACAATATCCTTTGATATTCCTGTTTCATGATCTGGAGGTGGTCAAACCGCCACGATTTAGCAAGAGCTGAAGGGCAGGCTGGCCACCCACCACTCTGCCTGCCTGCAGACCGCAAGGACGTTTGGCATGCAGGATGCTCTGTCCGGGTGGCTGCACACACAGGCATATCGAGAGCAAGTGCAAGAACCAGGAACCGCGGGGAAGCAATTACTCAGTGACAACCGATGCCTCATAACTTATTCCAGCAGCAGGACGTCGTTCCAGCTCCACCTGCAGGAATTTCTGCCGGTAAGAAAGCCTTGAAGGTTAGATGGGAAAGGTATTGCTCAGGGAGGTGAGGGAAGTGAGTAGGCTGAGATTGGTGGGGAAAAGCAGGCTACAGGTTAGAAAAGTGGGGAAAGTGGTAAGTCTTGGGGCTGCATAAAAATACCATTAGATAGCTTGGAAAGTCAAGGGATTTAGGTTCCTTGGTATAATCCCACAGGCAAATGCTGAATGCAGCTTCCCAAGAGTGCCTTCTAGCAACCTTTATGAGTTCTCTGCTCCAGCCCATACTCTCGCTGTGTTCAGTCTCTCTGCGTGGCTCAGCAGCTGAAGTTTCCAGAAGGAACATTTGCTGAAGTTGAATTTTAGAGGAATATTAGAGAACATTTGCAAAATGAAATCTGAATTGACAGAACGGGACATTCATGATACAAATGTAATTCCAAAAGAAGGTACTCCTTTAAATCAGGGAACACACAATTGGTATGTCCTTGTAAAATTACTCTTTATTTTTTATTTACTTTATTTATTTATTACTTTATTTTATAATAATATATTATTTTAATAATATATATTATTAAACATATTTCATTCAATATATTAAAATCTATATTGAATATATAATTTTATAATATATATTAATATTATAAATAAATTTATTACTTTAATTACAGGTTTTGAATATCAGAAGCTTACAGTGCTTTGGAATCTACTGGGCAAAAATATTGTCTTGCAAATCATCTCAAATAGGAGTATGTGGAAACTGTGGTCATCTCCAAAACATTTCACCTACAGAAAATAAAAAAATTAATCGCACAAATCGAAATAAGGTATATGCCCAGCAAACACACCAACAACAGTCTAGCGGAACAAACTTCCTGCAGAAAGGGCACACCTGGTTCTCTCTGTCCACCTGGAGCCACACTCCCTCATTTTCCGATGGAGAAGAAACCAAACTGGAATTCATCGCCCAGTAGGAACAGCTTCTGCGAGAGGCTTCTTCCCATTGCACAAGAAGAGCAGCACAGCTCCTGGAGAAGCACATTTCCATGGCAGAGCTGCAAATCCCTATCTTCAGAGAGCCTCAGAGGCAGCAGATAAGCCCAAAGAGGTAAGCAAGCAACCCGCGGTAGGGGTGGGGGTCAGTTAAGTATCTGTGATGCTTCAAGCAACCTGACATGATTTGGGCATCAAGCTTAGGCTAAAAGAAGTAGCAACCGAGCCAGCTGCATAAGTAACCCATCTTACTAAACAGGGAACACCATTAAGAGGTACAAAAAAGATCTTCAGTGCTTTCCCACCGAGAGTCAAATCCTCCAACTTAATAGATTCCAGTGAGGGGAAAAAAAAACACCCCAAAACAAAACAAAACAAATCCCCAACCCACTACCTTCAAATCTGCACAATTTTTATATATATATATATATATATATATATATACATATATATATATGTAAATGTTATCTTTACAGCACCAACAGCAACAAGGAAATGTATAAGCACATCATGGCTCACAGGAGAAACCCCTGCAGATAAAAGACAGCAAAACAGAATCTGAAGTATGAGAGACGGGAGAGTTCACAGCATGGATCGCCAGTCCCAGAGCAAGTGTAAGGCACGGAGAGAAGCAGCAAATGAGCTACATGCAAGAATTGAAGAAAACTGTGACCTTGAGCTGAGAACACATTTGTAATAGATCTATAAAGATGTCAATCTCCTATTTATATAGTGGATAAATACCTGTGCAGCTACCCAAGAAGCCATGCATAAAAATTCTGCACCAAGCTCCTGAGAAAACCCCACGCCAGACATTTCTTTGCTCCCACTGCCATACAATCCACTGCAAAGCCATACAAAATGCCTCTTTTCCTCCCCACAGGTAATAATAAAAGGCCTAAATGCTGTGCATTTTATCTGAATTATCAGCATTTGCTGGGCCTGGCTTTACCTATGCAGACAACAATCACAGAAGAAAAGAAAAAAAAAAAAGGAGGAAAAATCCCATACAGATTATTCAAAGGCTGGAAATGTCTTACAGCCCGGGTTGTTACAGGGTAATTTTCTTGCATCTCTCTTCTAACAGAAAAGCAGCATGGGAAGAACTAGAGATCTAAAGTGGCAGCCAGACTGACCAAGAAAAATGGTTGGTGGAAAAGCAAAAAAGATTGAGGGCCAGGGTAGTACATACTGAGCAAAACCAATAGCATCCTAAATTGAATTGTTTTTACCAGCTTTGTAAACCAAATTTCAGCTTGTAGGAGACTCAAGAGAGTACAGGTGATTCAGAGTTAGAAACAAGCCTTTTACCCTATACTGGCTTTGCAGGGGTCTCAGAGAGAAAACAACGGTAGCAAGAACGTATATAACATTAACACATGTGCCTGTGCGTTCTCGTTGCAGGGACAGACTGATGGGCATTCCGACAGATGCTGCTGCCATGGGTTGTCACACTGCTGGCTTTTCAAAGAGGAGGCAGATGCACTTTTCCTCCTTCCACTTTGGAAATGACCAAATATTTGGGTGTTCCCATGAAGAGAAGCCAGAGAAGCTCAAAAAGTCAACACTAACCCTTTCCTTCTGATGCTAATATAGCAACAGATTGATATTATCCTCCTTAAGTAATGAAGTGCCTTCTAAGAGGCCAGGATTAATGCAGTCTCAGCCCAAAAGGCCAAGCAGGCTCTAGACCAAGCAGGTTGAGATGACTTGCATTTCCTCTGGGAACCCATGCCAAACCATTCCTGCTAGACACCTCCAAACACCCTTGAAAAGCCAACAGGGAGCACCAGGCACAGACACGAGCCCAGGTTCAAGCAGCTTGCATTTCATATTCCTGCCTTCCCAACTTGCTACTTGCTCCTAAGTGCTTTCCCTTCTCCAGTCCTTTGGGGTGGGGGGACAGACACACACTCTCTCCTCCCACTGGAGCACCACCTGTGACCACTGGGACTCTGCTCTGGAAAACAACATTAACAACATGAGTCTCGAGAAAGCATCAGCTCAGGTCTCTTGATACCTTTTATAACATATCCACCTTCCAATTACTGCACTGTGCCACATCTACCCCTTTAGTGTTTCAGGAGCATCAACAGGTGACAGATACAAGAAAAAAAATAATAAATAAAGCCTAAAGACACTCTGCAGTTCTGGGAAAGCCACCTGAGGAAAGCGACCCAACCGAACACCCAAGAAACTACCTGTTCCCTGCTCTGCTCCAGTACAGATTCACCAAGAGCTCAGCTTCCCTGTGGATGGGTTCAGCAGAGGTGTAGATATCTGCCAGAACAGCAGCTCACAAACTCCCATCACCCTCCCAGGGCCATCCTAGCCAAAAATAAGCACAAACCATTATGAAGAATCAATTAAAAACAGCGGGAGCAGAGGAAAGGTGCAATTCCATTCCATCCAGTGTTAAACTTCTCCATCCCAAGGCAGCTGCTTTTTTTTTTTTTTTTTTGATCGGTACCTTTTGCCTGTGAGCAATGATAAAACTACTGATTAAACTTTAAAGGGGGACTATCTTTGAACCAGAGGAGAGGCACAGCAGGGAAGGGATACATTATTTAAAGGAGGGATTGTGTTTTCCACCCCAGCAGCCACCATGAGATTTCCAGGCAAGGCACAGTACTGCAGAGTCAAAATCCAAGTGCCTCGAGATGAACGTTACATGGTAATGTATGCTTAAATAATCCGTTTGTTATATCTTCTGATTGTAACTTTAACAAGGCACAAGTTTTACAGCTAATATTTTGGAGAACTGCAATGGGTTTTTTATAGCATGCCAAGAATTCACAGGAGAATGAGTCTCGCCTAAGTTTACTTCTTCCATCAGGGGACTAAACAGATTTTTCACATAAAATTACCTATCACGTGGTCCCTATAAAAAGATGCAGCTGTAAACATCCCAGTTTTAACCTCATAACTGAAAGTTAGTATCACAAGGAGCAAAAAATTCCTACAGGAAAATGGTTAACTGCAATACATTTTACACCTGTCTGGAAAGCTCTTCCTTCAATGCCGTGTTATCATGTATGCTACAGCCCCCTGCCAGAAGCTTGAGCAGGGCTGTGCTGTTGATGTGCAGCATGCACTGCCAGGGAGGCACCGTGTGTGTTTGCCTATCATTTAAAGTCCACGTTTCTCACTCTTTTTTAAATCAAAGAAGAATTAACCTTTGGGGGGGAAAAGAAAAGCTAACCAAAAAAGAGCTATGCATAGACCATCTCCTGCAGTGTTGACACAATAGTTTTCATTTGCAAGCAAATGAAAGTTGAACTTAAACGTCAAATCTTCATTTTTCAGCATTAACCTAGCTTCCCCTCCCTTCTTTGCCCTCACAGGCATTTTTCTTGTTTGTCTTTAAGTGGGCTCATGAGTGCACGTGTAGAGCCGTTTTTGTTCCCCAGACTACCCCCTCAACTCCTCTGACCCACTAGACACCCCCCCTGTGATGGGGTTGCCTGTTCTAGGAAACATTATAAAAAAAAATTGAATTGGACTTTCAAAAAGGCTCCCATTCAGGCAAATCCATTATCATTAATGGCAAGCCTCCCAGAATCTGTTCTTCATTTCTTTTTCATTTTAAAATGTCAATGCATGTTGTCAGAATGCAATTGTTTTCCTTAA
The DNA here is from genome assembly GCF_017639655.2 of Falco naumanni. Taxonomy (NCBI): domain Eukaryota; kingdom Metazoa; phylum Chordata; class Aves; order Falconiformes; family Falconidae; genus Falco; species Falco naumanni. The sequence goes on along the minus strand of NC_054062.1, from coordinate 34,051,422 downwards.
TCATCCGCAGCAGTGAAGTAGAAAGTACTCATCTTTGTGGTGTGGAAAAGTCACTTGCTTTATTCATACCACACTCGATTTTGAGAGGATACTTTCCAGGCTGGTTTTGCCCTTAAGAATCAAGGTTTATACACTCATCTTCTGTACAAGCCTACGTGAGCGATAAAGATCCTTCCACCAGGAAATTCAGGGTTTTTTTCTAGGGTTGCCACTGAAGGAAAGGCACAGGTATGAGGACACAATGTTAGAAGGTGTCAGAGCATCCTTAAAGGTAAGTGATCTAGAAAAACTGGGCATCCTCTTTCTTTAAGCTTGGGAACTAGAAAAAGAATTGGGGCATTGTTGTCATCTCGATTTTCATCAAAGCCAGAAAGGCAAACTGCAGAATGTTGTTCCGCTCCATTATCGCTTCTAGAGAGTTGCTCCTCAGTGCAACAACTACGTACAATTTTTTCAGTTCTGTAATTGTTGTTTTTTTCCCCCAGCAATCACAAAGAAAAGCTGCTGAAAGGTGCAGGCAATAGACTTCTTAAAGAGCTGTTGACAACTCCCAGGAAACTTTTACATTTCAAATGTGTTCTGCCCACATTTCCTATATTTTCTGTGGTTCTTAAGTTCCTCAATTTAGCACACAAAGCTATTTGCATGAAAATAGCATCTTGAGAGTTTCTTATGGAAGACTTACAATGCCTTTAAAAAAAAAAAAACACCACATAAATTGTAGAATTATGTGTTGAACATCTCAGGTAGCTGGGGTAAGAGGAGAATGAAGCACAAAACTGATTGCAAACATTTTTCTTTCATTTTAGATCCCATCAAGTTCTCATTCTCCAGCTGCCACTCACAATGGTACTCCTGGATACATTAATCTAGTGCCATTATCATTCTCTAAAGGCAAGGAGTGCTTTTATTAAAGCAAAGACAAATTAATTTAATGGTTTCACTGTCTATGTTTCTAAAAATACATGTAGACTTCCTCTTGACCTGCAGGTAGGAAATTCTGTATTGATATATTCTTGGACTAAACCCACTCCTAAAGAAAGATAAATCATCCCACCTGGTAAACACCCCTTTCCCAAAGTCCCAGAGAAATGGCTGGAACCTCTGATGCCCCTGACAGGTCAGCAGAGTGTCAGACAAGAGATGAAATCTGTTTCCCAATGAGACGGTCCTACGGAAATCCACCGGACTATGAACTCTACCAAGACTATGATTTGCAGCAGAGAGGTGTTATGCAAGCAAAGATAGAATCTTTTGGGTAGCCAACAACTATCTCACTTAAGGACATTGCACTTCCAATCAGCATCTTAAATTGCACCAGACGGTAAACAGGACAGTTAGCATTTCAGTGTGCTCCAGAGAGGAAAAAAAGCCAGTTCAATGCATTTACTGAATTTTATACTTGCTGGCATTTTGGAGTGTGTTACAAGTGCAGCAAAGGGATTGCTCCCAGTGCTTTTTCCCAGTGTTGGGATAAGCAAGGACAGCTTGCAGCTTGCAGCCAGCCTACACTGCAGTGCCTGTGCAAAGGCTTTGGACAACAGAAGCTCTCGGGACCCTTCTAGACTCAAGATTTTCTCAGGTTGCCCACAAATACAGGGTGCTGGAGCCAACGTATTGCTCCTACCAGCACCACTTGCCTACATCTAAAGGCAAGGATTTTCTGGCCAAACCTGTATCACACAGATGATCATAGCGATGACTCATCCAGCTGCATTAGGTAGTTGAAACAGCAGAACCGAAGAAGAAATACCAACTATGTGCCTTAGCTACAAACTCCAGCAAAGGCAACTACAGTCATTTCCCTATCCTTGGCTCTGTCACCATCAGCAGGTGGGTGAACCAACTGCAGCTACTTGATGTCAGAGCAGTTATAGGAGGTGAGAGGAGACAGAGCATGATGTAGTTTATCTAGCTGCCGTCTATCTACCTTTTATCACCCCTGAAGCAGATGACGATATTACTTCAATTGCCCATGACTCACAGAATCACAACATTGGATTTGTACAAGAATGCCACAGAAGACAAAAGGCAGCCACCATAGATGTAGGGCTACATTATGAAAAACCTCTGGAGACACCCTGCAGACTATCCGATATCTCAGATAGGTCACAAACACCTTCACACAGTGACATGCTCAGAGCAAGAGCCTCATGCACTCCCATTTACCTGGACCTGTGTCTTAAAGCCATTCACACACACAGACACCAGAAACTGCTCCACCAAGAGCTGTACCAATTTTGGGTATTTTGCAAGAATTTTGCTTGCTGAAGTCCTGAATCAAGCACGTTTCTGCTTCAAAATTCCGAGTACACATTTCTCACACAGAAATCTTGAACTTCAATGGAAAATTCATTGTGAGATGGCAAATCTTAAAGAACTATTTTACTCACCTAAGGCATATGCTTCCAGAGATTAGCAGCATGCTTTGGATACCCCATGGGAATGTGACCTGCCATAGGCTTGATTTGGAGAGATACTAGCAAGGGAGAACTGTCAATTAAGATGATAATCAATATTCTCTCTTTCAAACTACAACCATCGCCCTCAAGATCGTTAGAAAGTCCTAAGAAAGAATCACCATCATCACCTTCTAGGGCGGACCACTGGAACTGTGTATGACACTAAGTATCAGTAAAGGAAAAGGAAGCAAAGAAGAAAAAGAAATTTCAAAAGAGAAGTGCAAATGGCATTTACACCAAAACTGGAATTGCAACAGAGCTAGAGTGTTCAAAATCCTTACAGGACTTTAAGTTCTGGCCTTATTGTCCTTTGATCTGTAAGATTTCTGCTGCATCCACACAAATACCCCTGAACAAGACCCTGATGTTTATTCTAAATAGATAGCAGAGCCTTTACAGATCACTACAAGTGTTCAGATCCTTTGTTTTATGCCTCACTCAAAATAATACACACACCTTCAGCAGCATAGACCAAAATTATGAGGGGACATCACATCAGCAGGAACCTGTGGCCAAAGAGAAGAACAGCAAATCACTCAAAATAAACCCAGGCAGCACCTGGGCTTTTTCTTTGTGGACACCCCAGCTTCAACACTGCTTTTCTCATGAACATCGTCAGGATCATCTCCTAAAATGGCACACAGAAAGAATTTATTTTTGCATGAACAAATGCCAAATTATCTTGATAGCTGGCAATATTCAGCACATCATCACACAAATTCATTAAAAAAATTTACAAGGCCACCTCCAAGTAACTCTTAAATAGCTGTTCTCATGCAAATGTTTGTGTGTGTAAATGCAAGAAAAACACAAACAAGAAATATACTGAAAAGTAAAAAAATAAAAATCACTGCAAGTAGAGGAGCTCTCCCACAAGACAGCAGGAGATTTTTTTTAACACTTCTGACTGTTATTGCAAAGGCAGGAAGGAAAGACAAATTAGAAAGATGAGAAGGTAGCAAAACACAAGGTCAGCAATAATGTGACTCCAAGGTATTATTGAATTCAGTCAAGGTTAATCAGAGAAGCCAAGTTTCTACCTTCGTGCCTTCACCAGGTGCCTAAAAATGATGTAAAGATCCAGCCCCCAAAAAACATTAGATTCTCTCACTTCTGCCTCACAAAGAAGTATTTGCAAGACCCTGGTTAATTAAACTAATAAACCACAAGTGAAAGCCTGGCCTCATGCCACATTTTTACTAGCATGTTGTGCAGGGGTGTTGCATTAACAGCTGTTATCCTGTCGGAGGGAGATGGGGGAGATGAGAGCAGGGAGCAGAGGAGAAGGAGCAGTAGTGGAAAGAACAAGACAAACCAGCTGATTTTCAATTAACAGTTGAAATAAAAATGAAGTGCTTTTAGCACTCGGCCTTCAAAGTGCCAATACTCTTAAATAACACAGATACCTGGCCGTTCTATAGCCCTATTAAATCAACTTCATTTGTTTTAAGCAAAGCTGAGCGGTACTTATTTAACAAGCACTTCTTCAAGCATGACTCAACATGCAGGGAGGAATCCTTTCGGGGCAAAGAAAAATGTCTGAGAGGGATGCTGGGAGAAGAAATTTCTCTTTGGACTAGAAATTACTCACCACAGCAGCTTCTGGCCAGGCTAGGTGCTTTTGAAGATGGTTTGGATCATCTTTCTGCTCAGGTGGGGGTACATCTTACTTCTTCTCATGAAGTCCCCAGATGTTAAGTAAGCTGCTAAAGGGGTGAGGTGAGGATTGCAGGCCCCTGGAGGGAGAAGCAGACACCTCAAAAGGTGGCCTCAGTCAGGACACCCTAAACATTCTCCTCAGTTACCCCTTTCTTCCTAACAGCACCTGAAATCTTCCTACCACCTTGGCTTTGATTGAAATGGTTAGTATAAATCAGAAACAACACCCACTGAATACATGGTGCTGTGCATCTGTCCCCAGGTGTGAAGTGAGCGAAGCAGCCTTGGTGCATAGTGAGCCTCCAAGCTGACACCCAGCTTGCCTGGGACTCCCAGCCTCTCCTTTCTTGGAAAAAACAAGGATTTTGCTTACCAAACGGATCTGAGGAGGGGCATGCATGCTATGTCCATGCTATCCGCAATCACATCCTTCCCAATATCCTTACAGTCCTCAGCCACCCAGACCATCACCCTGTCCCACCTAGGAGTACATCGCAGATCACTTCTCACCCTTCCTGGTTATTTAGGGCTGAGTGAAGCTCCTGGAGCTTCTTCACCACACTTTAAGTGCTAAGGGCTTCATTAGTGGTTACTCTTACCTGTCATTATCTTTTGCCTTAGTTTCTGCGTCCTGATCCCTTTGATCCATTTACAGTAAGATCCACTTACTCCAATCCCTGATCACTCATCTTTGATACAACACACAGCTAATTCCTTGGTTGGAGCCTCTTTCCTTCTGCCAAAGAGCTCTCCAGCAACAGTTTTGTGTTACAGCCAAATCCATTCAAAGCCCCCTTCATACACTTAGCCTGAAACTCTTTTTCAATCAGTCGCTGGTTCTCCATGTGCAAGTAACTCTTGTCCACATGTGACCAAGGCTCTCATGCGCTCAGCACAAAGCCTCTCAGCACATTCAGAGTGGTGTTTATGAGCCAATGTGCATTAACCTTTCCTCTCAGAAACCTGAATACAGAGAATGATGGTTATCCAAAAGGCCTAATAACCAGTGGAGAGCACAAGGCACAGCTAAGCCTCGCAGTGTTGAATTGCCTTCCTGGGATGGTTTGATGAGGGACGTAATCACAGAAGTATTTTGAAAGAGTGTACCTTCATCTCTCTTAGAAGTACCAATAATCAGTAGCTAATTTTCTCTGTCCTGTTAAAGCTTGTTTTACTTCTTGAGAAATTAGTACCTATCCTTAACGTTACACTGATACAAGCATCCCTGATTTTTCAATGGCTCAACTTCAGGGCTGCTAGAACAGCAAAATTATCACCATTTAAAGGTATCATTAGTTAAAGCATAAGTTGCATTACTTAAAGTAAAAAAAAAAAAAAAAAAAAAAAAAAAAAAAAGCATGAATATTGTTTGCGATACATGCAGAAGCACGCCTCACTTCACACTTTTGGGCACCAACATTTTGGAAAACTACCCCAACTCTCTGATACTACCAATGTAATCCAAAATAAGATTAAACTGAAGACATGGGGAAGGAGCAGCACCACACTAGGAACACAAATAGTTTACTTCTCACCTGCCTCCATGCATCTAATTTTAAATCCTTCCTCTATGCCTTGCCTGCAGGGCACTCTGAAACACAGCATTCACATCCTGGGTTTAAAGCACTTGTCCAACACTACACGGTCCTCTCCCTAGCGATGCACCCATGCTTCAGGGGAACCAAAAAAGCATTGGTGAAGGCATCAAATGCATAAAAGCACTATACTTCTCCACCCACAGTAGCTCAAAGGGTAGGATGATGCAGAAACAGCTGCCCTGCTCACCACCACCCTTTTTCCATTTCACTGATGAGCTCCAGACCGCAAAGACTGAGGTCTTGCAAAGGCGACCCCTCTGTTCCCCCTGCCACGAGCCCTAGCAGCACCACAGCAGACTGGGCGCACACATAGCCCCCTGAGCCAAATGCTTCCCACGCTTGCCTGGCTTGGGGCTGGCTGCATCTGTGTGGTCAAGAAGTGGGTGTCTCAGCCCCTCTGCCCCCTCTCCCCTCTGTTTCAGAAGCATTAAGTAGAAAAAGGGACAAGGCTGAGATTATTATTCGAGGCTTTGAAACCGGGAGGGATGGGGGAGGCTAGAAAATGTCACAGGCTTCTTGCAGACGTGACACAGGCTGGCTTGTGGGCGAATTAACACAACCCGGAGAATTCGCTCAGGCTCATCAGGGTAATGAAATGTGATATCCACTGGAGAAAGCAGGGGCAGGGACACGCTCCACTTTGCTGCAGCATCGATGCCCTTTAGACAAAAGACTCCCCGGTGAAATGCAAAACAACTCTGGGATGGAGTGTATTCAAACAGGATCCAAGGACAGCAAACCCATAACCACATAAATAGATCCCTTCTGCTTGTATCTGTGCTGCATGGGGACATGCCAATGTGTATTTGGGGAGGGGATACTCAGAAAACACTACCATTTTTCTTTTTTCTTGCTGCCTGCTCTCTAACAGTCCTGCTGTTCAGTGTCCAGATGTAAAGGTCTCACCCCAAAAAGCCTTGCTGACTACGTCTACAGGTCACGTTCACCCTGGTTCCTTAAGACTGACCTACAGCAACTGTTCCACCATGCAAGGAGGCAAATTAACCTGGCAAACAACTTTTCCCATCCAGACTCTTTTCTGCAGATCAGCCCAAACCTGTCAGCACTCCTTTCCTGTGAAGACAGACAAATTCCAGCTCTTTTTAAACTCTCCTGTTCAAGACTGCTGGCTGTCAGGATGGTCTGTGTCATCTCAAGACCATGCAAGGAAATCTACCTTGTTAATGCATGGGGTGATCCATCTAGCGCTTGGCATGCCCCAACCAGGACTGCCAGTCCCACCTCTTCAGAAATGCTTTTTGGTGGTGCCCCAAGATTTCATCCCATTGCACATCCTCCTAATAGCTCCCAGCTCACATGACTCTCTCCAGGCTTGCAGATGAAGACTTGCATGTTAACCTATTATGGCCTTTCTGCAAATCAACTTTATTTCAGGGCCCTCTGCCTTGCACGTACCTCCCCATCATCTGTCATTACAGACATCAGACTAATTCTTGCATCAGTGGGGATCCTGGAGAGCTCTTTTCAGAGGAACTTCAAGGAGGTCCTAGAAAAGATTTTCCAAAATAATAACTATTCTTGTCCTAACATTGTGTGAGCATTGTATATACATTATTAAGCATACATACAGAGTAGGAAAATATCCATTAGCCCATGGATAACACTACCTGAGAGGTTCTCTATATGAGACTGGTATAACTCTGAGTAAAAGGGAAACACCAGTCCTAGGGAGAGGAAAAAAACAGACAACACAGCTTTAACTTTACTTTTCACACCTTCCCTCGCAGAGGAAATGCTGCATTAAGATGTTGGGTGAAGTATAACACATCCCACACTCCCCATCTCAGTTTGAAACATGCAGCTCTCCATTACAAAATCCAAAATTGCTGCTCTCGAGCAGGTTAAAATAAGACAATTCATTTGCTAAATACTTTCATTGGTATTGTTTGGACTTTAATTAATTTTAATGAGTACATATCCAAAGATGCCAACACTTAACCATCCAAGACTGGGCAGTCATGACAGTGACACTGGCTTTCTCTGACACGGCTGGCCTCAAAACCATCTCTTGGACCTTGATACCAGCAACATACAGATATTTGTTTCACCATACAGTTTGTTTTGGGATTTTTAAGGACATTAAAAAGGCTGTTGGAAAAATGTTGACTTTGCAAACAAAGTTTCTACACAGAGCAATTTATCTGATACATGGCATCTTAATTTGGATATGTGTTTTAAGAATGCTTCTTCAGGCAGCAAGCAGCTAAGCTTTGGGAAGTTACATAAATCAGTACATTTACATTTGTATGCACTAACAAGAAATGAATGCCTCTTTCCCTTCCAGTTAGCATTTGTGTGTGTCACAAGTGCTGCTCCCTCTCCCCACCTTTGCCACTGTCTTCAGGATATGACCACAGAAATTGTCATACTGAATTACACTGATAACCAGTCTAATTTAATGCCCACTCTACGATAATACCCCACACCAGCTGCTAAAGAAGAACATTTAACACTCTTTATAATTGACAACGATGGAACAGCACCACCACGAGGGACATACTTCCTTTGCATTAGGGGACCCCCTCCTTTCCTTAAGCATTTTGTTATGTATATTTTTATCCTAGCTCACATACCTGTGAACGTTATACTTCAAAAAAATCTGCTATGGGTTTTTTTCGAGGGGACTCAGCAGTATCTTCTGGCAAGGAGTTTTGCAGATTAGCACATTAATTGGGTGTGCAGTGTATTGACTCCCATATTGCCACTCAGTCGCAAGTGGATATCTCTTAAATCTCTCAGAAAGGGCTACACGAGGACACAGGGTAACTTGCTTGGGTCGTTTAGTGACTTGCACACCTTGATCACTTTTCTCTTCTCCTGCAAACAGAAACAGCAACTAGTGCAACCTCAAAAAGGACAGCTTTAAAAAACGTGACACTTGCTGTAGCAGAGAAGCCTTCCCTTGTCTCTAATCACTGTTAGAGCCTATCTTCTAAAACCTTCTGTTTGTGCTGGATCGCCCTTCCTGCCTGCTGGAGGGCTCCAGGCAACACGCCAGCTCCCAAATACATCCACAAATGGCTTCAAGACCTCCTTTCACCATGTGGCAATAAAAGGGTGAGCCAGGCCAGACTCTGCCCAGCTGGAAGTCTTCCTCCTGCGGGAGACACCCACACCGAGCAAGCAGAGAGCCCTGTGGCTCAGATCAACAAAAGACATGGCTACTTGGACTGCAGTGCTCCCATGGCAAGGAGGGGATGGGGACGGGGTTGGGCTGCCTTGCAGAGTTCAGCTTTCTTCCTCGACAAGGAAACTTGCAGGGTAATTAAAATGAAATGTTGGTGTCTGTGTTGCGCATTGAAATATTGATGGAGGGAGGTATAAAGCATTTTATGAATGCATGCTTCCATTTTGTGATTTACTGCCCCCAAACACCGTTTTCACAGAACCTACTCAGGAAGAAAGGGGGAGAGATGAAAGAGCAATAGTGGTTTTATCGCTGCAGAAAAAGGGAATGGAATTGGACAAAGTTAAATACAATGTATTGAAAGATAGTCTTTCACTCTGAACTTTAAATACAGCAGGAGCTCCCTCACACCTGGAAAGGCTCCAGTGAAGTCCATGGATGTTTTTTTTCCCTTTCCTCATGCCACACCAAACAATGCTGGGAAGGGGTGACACTGCTTTTAGTTGCAGTTTAAAAGAGGTCAAGCCCCTATTTATAAAGAGGTTTAGTGTACAGTACTCACAGCTGTGTGAGAAGACACAGAGGTAGGACCCTTCATCACCTGCATTTACCTGCCACTGTGTCTTTATTACTCAGCTCTGCCACGTAAGGTTCAGCCAGATGGAAGTCTGACTCCATCCTTATTTCAAAAACAAGGGCAGAGGAAATATTCAGGGGGGTAATTAACAACCTAATTACAGTACAGACTAAGCCTTTCCTGTAGCAAGTGCAGCAGTTAACTGCCTGAAGTTTATCTGCCACAAGAATGAGTGGCAAATTTGTCTCCAGGATGACTGAAATCCCAATTCTTAGCCAAAGATGAGACCTCAGCATCCATCAAACCTCAGGCAAGGGGAATGTAGAACAGGAGGGTACCAACACAGCAACCAGCTCCAAAGAGGGTGAAGAAAGTCTTGTCAGGATCCAGGAGGACAGTTTAAAATATATAGTTTCACTTGACTCAGTCACCACTCTTTTCCTTTTTGCTCTGCCAAATCAATTAAGGAACTGCAGTGAGTAGTCAGGAGTCATGAGAAAACTTTGTTAGCTCTGGTGAGGGTCAGATGGGCAGCCAACCCACAACACAGCCACCTGTGCTGCCCACCAAGAGCCCTTGCCAGCGATTCCCCAACCTCTCCTTTTATTCCCCCCTGTTTCTCTCCTCTGCCCCTTATAATCAGGGTGGAACCTGAGAAAGGAGTTGCTGGCCCCATATTTGAGCTGGGAAAGTGCTAGGCTGAGGTGAGGCTGTGTCTGCACCCCAGAGCAAAGTGAGCCCCGGTGAGCACTGAATGTCCCTTGTTTTGGCACTAACTTTCCTTTCCATCAACTCCACAAGCAGACGGGGCTCCAAATTTGCCAGTTGTTTCCCAAAGAGTGGTAGAAACACCAGCCAGCCACTCCCCAGCACTGCACTTGTTCCAGGGTTTGCATTGCTCACTACCAGTCTGCAACCAAAGGAACAGCGATGCACGTGAACATCCCATTTACAGGGTACCTGTGGGGCTGTCGAGGCAGCCTTGCAATGGCAGGGAAGGCTGGCAGGTCTCCACCAAAGCACACAAAGCTGGGGAAAGCTTGCTCCTTTTCTCCTTCAGTGTCTGGCTTTTCTTCACCAACCCTATAGAAACCTACAGAAAGAGACTTGTTTGCTCCAAGCTAAGTCAGTCACAACCATGTTACGCAGACATATTGCAACATTTTACTCTAGACCAACTGAATGGCAGTGTTTTCAAATGTACAGCAAAATAGTGCCCCCAAATTGCAAGCTGAGGACACACAAATTGAGCGTGTCTCTCCAAACTGACACACACCTGAAAAGGAGGATCTGTATTGCACTACACTTGAATCTTAAGTTGGCATACCTACCTAATTCCAGGCTCCTTGCCAGCAGTTCCAGTCACTGTCGGATCCAACAGGTGTCATGGACAGGCCCTCATGGAGCAGTTCAACACACCCAGGATCTGACTCATCCCTTGAGATCCATTCAAGCCACCTCTCTTGACCACGCAATGAGATTAGGTACCCAAGTGCTGCACCTCAGGGTCTGTGCTGGCTTGGGCTCAGCTCTCAGGGCTGGAATACACTCTTGCTACTTCACTTGTAGATGCCATATCTTGTTTCACTTCTTTTAATTACTACTTGCTCCAAAAATGCAGTTTGTTTCATTAGACTTCAGCTTTACATTTTCTACCTACATTTCTTCCAAGTTTAATTTCCTTTGATAAGCTCAAGAACTTGGCTTTCTCAGCCAACTTAAAAATACTAAATTTTGACTGTGTATCTTTGAATTCAAGCACTTACATGTACAGTTTTGAACCCCTAGTACAAAGCAGATGTCTCATAAGCATACTATAAGCTGAGGCAGATGAGGCAAAACACAGAAATAAATCCAATAAGGTTGAATATTCAAAGCTACCTGGCTGGAGGAGTCCTTACTAGCTACATATTCTGTGAAAATACATTTTATTTTAAGGTTTGAGTCTGTTTTAACATAGAGAAATAGGATTTAAACAACAAGGCAACTTCTTCACAAGATGAATTTTTATATTCCTTGTTCCCTTTAGAAGTAATTCACTCACTGCAATGCAACAAAACACTTTTGAAGCCCCTCGATTTACTACTTACTCAGCAGAAAATATCAGCAAGAGAGGTCTGTAGAAAATTAAATATATGCACACATTGAGAAAAACAGTAAGTGATAGATACCGCTCAATGAAATTTTATGTGACCAATAGCTGTTGGTGGATATGTGATTTAAAGGTTGCATTAAGTATCTGAAGCTTTAACTAATCACTGTATAAATAACTTACGATGGTGGCTTCAGGCAAATGACTGATAGAAAGCTTCTCAGCAGGCAGACACGTATCAATGGAGGTAGCTCCAAGTTAAGTTTTACAGGAAGAGGGGGAAAAAATTATCCCAGAAAACTACTGGAAAAACAAGACAGCAAAACACAAAAGCCCAAGCAGTGCCTATGCACAGCAGCCTGGGAGGAGCAAGCTGCAAAAATAACATTTGTTGTTCATCTCTGCACAATCCCTCCCTTGGCCACCCATGGGACATGATATCGATGCCACAAAAGGTCAGAGGAGCACACAGAAATTTCCTTGTGCTCAAAATGCATCCTTTTGGTAATCTGCTTCATGAGTTTTCCAGAAGTTTCTGGGAGCTCTCACTGTTAGCCTGATGAAACAACCTGAGCCCACTAAACACCCTCACATGATTTTTTTAAGCAACTCACCTCATAAGCACTGCAGCTAAACCTGGCCTTTATTCTCTTTTTCTCCCCAGCCAACAGAAAAGGATGTGCTTTAGGAGAAAGAGCAGTAGTTAACAGGTGCCAAGCCCACCACCCACACCAGTTCATGGATTGGAGGACCACATTGTATAATCCAAGAGTAGGGGACTAACTTCAACATCTCAGGAGGCTTGAGTCCTTTTAGTTCTTTAAATCATTTTATCTGACAAATGGAGGAATTGCAGGAAGGAAATTACACAACTTCCCAATGTGACCAAGTATGTGTCACATTACACCAGTGTGCAGGAAATAACCTTGCAGGTGACTGAGGACAGCAACGCCCTCTCATTCTGGAGAGCAAGGTTAAGCATGCAGCAGTGGCTTTTCATCACTTCCAGGAAAATACCAGATGTTCACTGAAGTCAGAAAATACTTCCAAGAAGTGTAACTCCTCCTTCCTGGTTTTGAGGTTGTGCATACAGGTTTGGTCGATTTAGGGTTGTCCGTCTGCAGATGCAGCTACACCACTGGCAAAGTTAATTTTTAGTATAGAGGAAGGTAATTCAGACATTGATAAGTATTGATCTTCACTTTCTTTCCTCTGTGACCTGAGAGATCGTCTCAGATTACTTACAAAATGCAGATAATCATACGTTATTTATCTACCTTTAAAGATGATCCTGCCCATATTTTTCCTAAGGGCAGCCACTTGGGATAAGAAGCAGAGTGGCTGAAGTTATTGTCCATCTTATCCATTAACCAGCACACAACAAGGGGTGGGAAGAGGAAGAAAAAAAAATATCACCAAGGTCAGTTTGCACTGGGGTGAGAAAGCGACTAGACAGGAAACCGCCCTTTTACTGTCACTTTTGGCTCCTGTTCCTGGTGTTGAAATCCAAGAGTTAATGAAGATAGACAGACTCACCCATGCTGTTGGGGTCTGGATACTAATGAAAATTACTTAATGGTCAAGAGCTGTCACAGGGTGCACTGATTAATTAGCAGAGTTAGGAGGGGAGTGACTCTACCAGCACGTCAGCTACTAATAATAGAGCCCAAATCAGTCAGGGAGGGTATCCAAAAATTTGATGAGGCAACTGTAGGCTTGCAGCTCACCTTCACAGAAAGCAACAAAGGCAAAACCTCTTCTACAGGGCTTTTTTGCATCTCCCAAGTCTGGCTAGGAAGGACTATGTCCAGGATGAGTTGCTACAGGGACAGATGTTCTCAGGGAGGAACTGTGCCTTGGGGGTGGACGTGGCCCCTCTCTGCCAACCCAAGAGCATGTGTGCGCATCAGCGATGGGCAAGGTCAGCAGATGGGCGCTCTGTTTCTCAAAGGATCTGTTTTTCCCTTTCTGCAAGAGGTTCTGGCAACCTTTTCAGACCTGCCCAAGAGACCTCAGCACAGCCTCCCTATACAACAATTTTCTGCTTTTCCTCTTCTGAGGACACAAACTTTTGCTGAGAATTTGGACTTTTAACACCCCAAGGTCTTAATTTCTCCTTGCTTCAGTTTCCTACCTGTACAAATAAAATCTCCCCCTTATCCACCTCAAGGCATAACCTACTCGGAACACAAAATCTCTCTCCCTGTGTATCTAAAGGGTCTGGGGGAAAAAAAAGAGAAAAAAAGAAGAAAAAAAAAAGCAGCTTGTTCTGGGGCTTTTTCTATGCTACTGGAAAACAAACCAAAAAAAGAATTAACAAAAGTGACCCCTGGGAGCTGAGAGCTGCACTTAAGATAAGCTTCCCAGGTGTCTGGAAGAGTGCAGGGAATGATGATGAAATAGCTATATCATAGATACACACATTTCTTAGAGCACATACTGACACAGCTGGGAGACACTGACAGCTCTGCAGAGTAAGACTAATTTCCAAGCACTGAAAATCATCTTGGTGGAAGGCTTAGGAGTAAAAATTATCCAGCCAATCTGACAGAGTGGTCATAATTTCAGCATCTAACATCTCAGCAATGGCTGAGCCATAAATTATCATTCTGCATCAGCAGAAAGAAGAGGTCTTAACGCTTTTTGTTGACATGGCAGACTTGATCACTGGCTATAGTGATTTGGAAAATAAGACAGGTGCTTTTTACACCATGCTTACTGCCAATGAAGATACAGGTACAGGGCAAAGAGAGAAAAGATCCTGGCCTGTTCTCCAGTTTGCTGAAGTTTCCTCCAAGCTCTAAAATACCCTTTCTGGGCCTCTGTAAGGAAAAAATGCAATTCCATGCTCTGAAGTAGACCTAAACCTTCCAGCACTGTAAATGAAAGCAAGTGAAATTAAAAAACAGTATACTATTTCTTTCTCTTAATCTAAACAAGGAGCACATCTCAGGTTGCCTCTCAAATTTCATCAGAAGATGGTACCACAAAGGCAGTAAAAAAACATTTACCCAACTCATCCCTGCTAGTTGGTTACTTTTGTCAACAAACCACACGCAAAATGTAACCCACAACCACAGCAACTATGGCATGATTCTTCTGGTTCATAGCCCGTAACACAAGTATTTCACAGCATTACTTAATGAAAGCTATGTGCCACTAAGCAAAACGGCAGCATTAAACTGCAGTTCACGTGCAAGCTCCAGAAGGAACAATTCCGTTCCCAGATTTTACTGGATGGGCTCTCACTCCTTCCCCCACAACAGCCATGTGTGTGCACTGGAGAACTGTAGTGACACCAGGAGGGTACCCAAAAACGCAAGTGCTTTTAACATCACAGTTCTCCCTCCCTCCTTCCTTATGCTGAATTCGATAGCAAAAGCAAAACTGGATTCCCAAGCATCTATTGGGGCAAGGTATATTCAAATCCTTCATGGAGTATCCCTACTGATTTAAGACATATGTCAGTCATGTAAGCCACTAGTTACCTGCTTAACAAGGCAGATCAGCTGCAGTCACCAGGCTTGAGTGAATCAGCTTCACCTGCTCAATTGTGCATCAGAAGAGACAGCCGAGTTATTGCACAGACATGGCCATGCATGCCTCGAGGCCAGCCTCAAATCTGCAGCACCGCTACAGTATCTGTATTTATTTACATGCTGGGCATTCATTGTAAACTGCTGATCAATAGCTGTCTCCTGGAGAGAAACCCTCTTTTCGCTGAATGACGCTGCTGCTAGCACACAGAGGTTCTTTTTTGATCCTGCTGACTTAAGTCTTTGGTGCTACAGTAGGCAATGTCACATCTCCCAGTTGCACTGAACTGTTGGTCCTTTCTACTGACACAACTTGCTTGATCCAGGAATAGGAATTTGAGGAGAAAAATTCCTGTTTTCTTCTTCTTCTTCTGCCCTTGGCCACTGGGTCTGTTCCTGTCCCTGCTCCACTTCAACCAGCTGTTCCTTCTTCATTTACTTTGCAGGCCGTTTGTCCAAAGCCACAGCCGCCTCAGTGGCTGAGGAAGGGAAAGCACCAGTAGATGAGCTCTCCCTGAGCCTCACGGTATGTCAGAGGCAGATTCCGCAATATACCCTTGCACTGGAAACCCTCCCACCCCACAGAACAAACACTGTCTCCCCATCATGGGGCATACTCCTGTTCCTCAGCTTCCCTTTGTGTAGCCAGCGTGAGGACCAAGCTCTCACAAAGACCCTCTGGAGGGCTCCTTGTTGAAAACAGTCCTACGAGACGTCCCCCTCTCAGAAAAAGCCAGGTCTCTCCCAGCAAAATCCTCCTTCCTAGCACTACAATGCTGTCACCACCACCTTGACTTTTCATTGTGCCTCGCAGGCAGTAACAGCACCCAGTGAAACCTGTCTTGCCACAGGACATTAGCTCTGAGATAACAACACAGGGAAGCTGGTGCTACCAAGCAATGTTCTCCTGAAGTTCATAGCACCAGTGATCTTCCCTTTCAGGTCAGAAATGGCCACCCCCTTTTCTCCTTCCCCCCACCAGCTTTCACACTTTGCCTTTGCAAGGTCAGAAACCCAGCCTACACCAAGTAGTAATTCCCAAGAGCGGTTCAGGGTACTACTCAGACAACCTTCAACATGTAAGCAGAGGGACATAAGCAGAGGTCCAAGAGCTGAGGCAAACCATTACAAGTAATAGGGCCCTCCTTTGGAGCCCCAGCCCCCTCCAAGATACAGCTGTCACAGGAGGGAGTACAGGCGGCTGGAATTAAACACAGCTCCATTTTGCTGTAGCACATCAGCAAACTTACCAGCCCAGGCTGTGAATCAATGACAGTTTGTAGTATTTCATCTCTCCCCTCCTTGCCATGCCTGCCACGGGGAACTCTTTATCCTCAGACTTTGAAGCGAGCTGCTATGTTATTTAATTTGCTACCCCCAACGGGTGAGGCACAGTGGCATTTTGGTTTCTTAAGATTCCTGCGTACACAATTTTCCCATTAATTTTTATCCTGCTTCAAACAAACAGTGCAGACAGCATGGTCCAGTGGTCGTTCCAACTAATAGCAAGAACAAGCAAAGCAGATGAATTCAGTTTTTAAGAAGCACTACAAACTCATTAGGCTAGGGAGGAATAGAGGTGGTAATATAATAAGAGAGTAATCTCATCAAAAGAGTATGTTTAATGCTAACAAAGAAAAAAAATCAGCACTGCATATGACATGAATTTCATATATGAGCTTCTGCTATCAGATTCTGCACACAGTAAAAAATGCAAAACTTGCCAGTGTACCTCCAGCAGCTTCCCCTATGCCACAGCCCATGCCTGGATACTACCCCTGCGCTTCCAACAGTGTAATACGCTTCACCCACCTCACCTACAGCCCTTCTGGGAAGGCTGGAGACGAAGCTGAGCATCCACTGAGTGCCCAAACAGACTCCTACAGACAATCTGCGAAAGACAAGCACACCCAGCAGCCAGCAGGGGATCATTTATCACAAAAAATAAAGTAAATCACTCCCTCTGCTCTCTCAGCTCTGACCTGAGAAAAAAAAAGAATTAATAATACTATGAAACACTTCCCAAAGGCAGATCTAGGAAATAAAATTCACAACTCTACTGTCAGGCAAAGCTCCTGGAGGTGCCCACTGTCCCCTCTAGCAGCCTTACCAATGGCCCATAAGCTACCTGTCTCTGTCTCCAAGGAAATCACTGCTTTAGCACGTTTTTTTGTCCACTCACCTACCATCATCTCCTGTACATTACAGACACTCTTCCCTTCTAACGCAAGGACATGTGTTAAATACCTCGCTAATCTCTGAGCAACTGTTTTCAACTCATTTGGCTTTGACGCTTACTATTTCTAGTTCTGATCAGAAGGGCCTGTATGCCCAAAAGCTTCTCTACCTTCTATAATCCTACCTTCTAATCCTGCCCAATAAAAGGTCTGTACACACAGACCTTGCTTTTACATCCATACCCAGGGCCCCTCTCCTGTCCCTACCTCAGGGCAGCTTACTGCAAGACCTGCAATTGGGAAGCTGGAAATAAAACCAAACAACTCCCAAGACTTGAGAACAGAAATGGTAAGCAAAGACCTCTAGCAATCTGACTGGAAAGACACTCTCAATGCTTATGTATCTACAGACAAGCGTGTCCCAGGAGTAGCACCAATGCTTTGGTGCATACCAAAAAATCTGGAGGTGCTTCTCATCAGAAATAACTTGGTCATGAAGGTCCAGCTGAAGAGCTGCTTTGCTGAGTGCAGCCACTCTTTAGCAGAGCTGATCATGTCAGCAATCATTCCTGGGTTTTGGGATCAGGTGAGTCTTTGAGAGCCCCAACCCTGTGCCCTCCTGCCAGCGGCTTCGGTTTCAGGAGCTCCCTGGTTTCTCAGCATTTTCCTGACCCCTAGTGACAAGATGTGGCTGTACAGCAGCACTCAACATGCAGTGCCCAACTCTCCCTGCATAAGCAAGGAGCAAAACTCACTCTTTAAGATGGGAGAAAGGTTTCCAGATCTGTCAAGATACTCACCCTCCACAACCCCTGCAAATTTGCCAGAAAATCCAACCTATTTAGCAAAGAAACTCAATTTTGGAGTGAAAGTCAGGAAACAAGATGAATACAAGTTTCCCTTGCACCGGACTCCGGCTGTGACAGGGAAGCCAAGTCACAGGATTCATCCATCAGCAGACTGGACAAAACAAGGGGTGGAGAGAACGCAGTTTTGATCCATTACCTTCCCCCAGGGCAAATGCATCCTGTTGCAGGGAGCTAAGTGGCCTTGGCAGGGCCTCAAACTTCATGATCTCACCACCATCGATGACAGACCATGGAGCAAACTCCAGGGGACCTGGGGGAGAAGACTTGTGACACAGGACTACATTAGCTGCCAAGGCCCCTGGCCCTTGTTTTTGTCATGCCATTTGGTTTTAAGGACAGAGTCAAAACAGGATTATTCTGGCCCAACTCTTGAGTTTTCAAATCTAATATGTGCCAGGCTTCTCCGTGCATCAGCTAGCAATGGGTAGTCTCTTGCAGGGCCAGTTTGACACAGGAGAAGGCATCTGTGGAAATGTGCACTCAGGTACTTTGGACTCAGGTTTGCATCATCCTCTTCCTCCAGGAAACATCGCTTCAATGCAACATTTCTTCACTCCCAGATGCTATGGTATTCCACTGCCTCGCACACAGTTGTCTCCCACTTCAGTATTCACATTTTCTACACATTAGAAGCGGTTATGCCACTTCAATTGCCATTTTTTTCAGTCTAGCCTTCTTCCAGGGGCATCTGCACTCTGCCTGACTTCAAGACCCTTTACCTAAAGCATCCTGTGACCAAACCAGAGAAGTCCCAATCTGTACCAGCCTCTGATTTATTTTGTTTATTGTGCTGAGGCCAATTCCCAACCCTCACTGACTTTGATAAAATGCTACAAGAGGAAGTATCACACAGGAATAATTAACAGTTCATCTCTATTTATTGGGCCCTGTTGCCAACTTAAACTTGTCACAACTTCCATAAATCCCCTCCAGTGCTAAACAAACTCCTTAATTAAATCTATTGTGCTTCAGATACCAGCAGAGTACTCAATGATGAAAGCGTTTCGCCCACCCTGCCTTAAAACACCCTTTAGGGGCTGAGGTTCACCAGAGGATTGTGACTCTGTCCCAAGCTGCTTGTTCAAATGCTGTTAGCATGGATGCAAACTCTGAAGATGTATTCCCAGTAAATTCCTGAGGCACTGCAGCTGATTGTTTCCTTGCTGACTAAGCAGTTGTTCCAGTCCCTTAAATCCATAATACGTGGGCAATTCAGTACCCACCAGGCAAAAATCTGTTCTCCATCTCGTGGGTCACTAACAGTCCTCCTGCCCTGGGTCTCCCCCTTCAGGGAAAAGAGGTGACATACAGCAAGCCCTTTCCCCTCCCAAATGGCAAAAAGAAGGAATGGCTGATGGTGCCAGACCTGAAGAAGAGCCAAGTGCATCAGTTAAAGGTAAAGCAAACTAACAGCACACCCAGGATTTTCTAAAGGCCTTCTCTAAGGAACAGGGACATCCCAACACAGGATCTAGTTCAATACACTGTCTCCAGCTGCAGCCAGAAGTGGACCTGGGAAATGTAAGAACAGAGCAAGCACAAATGAAGTGTCTCCCATTTTCTGCCTCCACCTACTTTCAGCCCAGGAGATCTTCATGTGATGTGTATTTTCTATTTAGAAACACCCACTGGGTCCCTCCTGGGTGTGACAGACAAAAGCACTGGAGGACACACACCTACCTCTCAAAGTACAATATAAAACAAACAGCCCTATAACTACACCTTGCTTGAGATAAAGACTCCTTCTGCCAGTGTCAGAGCAAACATCCCACTGCTGAGTCAGCAGCTCTGCTAACAGCCCATCCAACACAAACTTGCATTGCAGCAAACAAGATGGCAGAAGCCACCACTTTCTTTGCTGGTTAATCCCATTTGCCTCATCAGAGGGCCCCAGATGTAAAATCAGAGTAAATTTACCGTGACTTGAACCATGCTAATACTAACTGCACGAGTCCCAAGGGACGCCTGGAAAAGCACACCTGCAGGAAGATGACAGAGTACATTTTTAATACTGTTAAGTGAGGAGTTAGCACAGACTAAGGGGAAGGAAAAAGGAGGAAAAGAAATAAATCAAACCACACAGAAGGGGGAAAAAAAAAAAAAAAAACAAAAACAAAACAGAAAAACAAAATCCCAAACAACACTCGTTGCTGCATTGGAAAGTCCTAGGCTCCTGTGGGTAGCTTCCCCCCACCCCACCCCGTAAGCAGCAAGGATCATGCTTCCACATCTCTAGCATGATTGCAAGCAGTCACACACCGCAGCCAGCACTCCCACAGAAGGAAGCTAGTGTACCCTGCTCCCTTCAAAGGGACCACCAAAATGTTTTGAGGAGCATGAAATGAGAAACGGAGAATTCAAAAAGCAAATCTTGAGATGGGAGGCAGTACACAGCTCTCAGCCAAAGCAACCTTCAGGGTCAGCAACATTTTGTTAAAAACTTATTGACAAAATAAAAATAGATGAGTGATATGAGAACTCCCTCCAAATATGCAGAAGCCCCTGTGAGTATGTAACAGCAATGTATGCATGTGGGTTTAGCGGACACTGACCTTGCCAAAAGAATCACAGCTCTAGACAAGACAAAAAGGGACAAAAAAAAGAGCAAAAATCTGTTCCCAGTAAGCAGGCACGCCCCTTGCACACGGCTGCAAACTGCTCTGAGCAAACACCTTGCCCAACATCATTCAATTAATCATTAAAAGCAAATTTAAAGGGTCCCATCTCAAAAAAGAAATTAAAGGTGTGCAGAGGGGGTCTTTCATGCACTTAAAGGTTCAGGAGTCAAAGTCAGCCAAAGGACCCCCCAGCCATAGACCAAGGAAAATCACAACTGCCCTGTTGAACTTTTCAGCAAAAACACATCCCTCTGTAAGAGCTCTCTCACACGTAGCATTGGCAGTTAAGGCTTGATTTATACCCTAGGAGAGAAAATGCCATTACAAAGGAGCTGGGTAATCAGTAGACACAGTATAATTAATCAGCTTTCTCCTGATGTTCTCCAGCCACAGAAATTCTCACCTCTGATGAGCTGAGGTGTCTGTCAGTTGCTCTGTACTGGCAGCACATGTATTGGCAAGATAAATAGGACCAGCTCCCAGCTGCCCTGGAAAATCCAACAGAGGAAAAGTAAGGTACCTTGAGAGGTGGGGTATTTGCTTCCTTCCCCTATCTCCAAATCAAAAGGGAGGCCAACAGAGGCACTGTCACCCAGCCAACACGCATTTGAGGCTTTGACAGGTCACCATGAAAACCACTACTGCACTTTCTTGACAAAACTGCAGTTGGTTGAGATCCTCTGAACATAGCTGTTAACTGCAGCACCCATTATCTCCACCTGCAACTTCAAGACAATATTGCTTCCTTTACCTCCTTCTTACACCACTGTTTAAAGGGGCACTTCTGCTAGGCTGTGCTGATGAAACTGCCAGTCCTGCAATTCAAATGTATGCCAAGAAAATATCTGCTGGCCTTTCCCATCCTCAGAAACAACCCCACCTCCTGATTTCATTGCTGGAAACCGCACAGTGCACCTTCTCTTCTCATCCATATCAAAGCTTCCAGCTTCATACGTGCACGCAATTATTTTCTTCTCAGGTGATGCATTGCTCTCTAAGTCTTTTCTCCCCAGACAGACACTCAGGTTCTCCCAGGACCCAAAAGATGTTCATTTTTCCTTTTCACTACCATGGCAAGCAAATCTACAGAGGACAAGAAAGGAAAGGAAGAATTTGCTTTCCTCTAACTTGCCTGCTGGAGAAACAAATCATCTCTGTGGCACTCACGAACCCTAACAGTAGGAAATAAAATGCACGCAAGAGTATATACAAGAGATGTATGTCACACTGTATTAGTTGCTTCAAGGGTAAAGAAAGCCATGAGGGTATAGCAGGGTGCTGAATTTCTGTTGACCCTGTACATCATCAGCACAGTACAAAATTGTTGTCAGCACTGGAAAATTGCCCATCACGTGAGTGGGTTTAGAAGACAATGAGCTACAGGACACAGGCACAAATCCGGCAGAACTGGAGAGCAAAACCACACTAGGGAGCAGCATGTGGCATCTGTGCAGACACAGTTCCCTCAGCCACAGGAGAAAACACCTTAAAAACGCTTCAAGTGTTGTGCTGCACACACTCCCCTCATTACCCTGGGCCCTGATCCACGTGCTGAGATATAATCAGGCTGTCCCCAGACAATGCAGCCTTCAGCTTGTGATTATCACCCCACGGAGCTCAAAGGGCTGGAAGGCACACATAAATACTCAGCCAGGACAATTGTCACATTCATCACGTGCTGTCAGCAGCATCCAGCCGTAATGGCTTTAACTGCCCCTCTCCATTTCATTCTGCATTTTCCTTGTGCAACAGGTTAAAAAAGTGACCCTACAGAAGAGGGGTGGGTGGTTCAGGGGTGGACACATCACCACTTCGGTGCGCAAGGGTTCAAAGAGACCCCGGGTTAGCCTCCCTCAAGTCCCATGGCCCCATAGGGCCCCGCGGGTGGCTGACCACTGCCGGCCTGCGCTGGGAAAGGCGCAGGAACAGGGACAGCAGCTCGCCGGGGGTGGACCCGGCCCCCTTGCCACGCCTCCCCGGACCAGCCGCGGCTCCACGGGGCAGCGGTACAGCGCGCAGCACCCAGCCTGGGCCGGGGACGGAGGCTGCGGAGACCCGCGGGCAATGGTAAGTTGCTGCTGGGAAATGTGGCTGTGCTTTTGCGGGTGACGGCAAAGGACTGGGCAGGAAGGTTTCAGCGGCGGCTCTGGCCTCCGAGAAGCAGCAGGGAGAAAGGGAGAAAGGAGCAGAGCACTGCGCTGTGGTTAATAAGTAACACAGGGAGCTCAGCTGCTGCTGAATTACCAGAGCGGCAGCTCACCAGGCTCTGTTCTTCTTCGAGGGGGAGGGAAAGGGTCCATCGGCAAGGCTGCACTGCCAGCGTGACCCCCGCTCAAATTCTGCAGGGCAAGTGTGACCCCCACACACAATCTGTCTGCACGGCCCGTGCAACCCACCCTGGCTGGCTGGAAATCAGCTTTTTCACAGCAGCAGAGGGGACAGAAACGAAAGACTACCGGCCTTGTGGCATACCTGTGGCATACCTCATTTCAGCTCTGCCTGCAGGTCCTGTTTACACCAGGGCTGTCCCCTTTACCTTCTCCTAGGTGACATGTCACCTTTAAAAGGGAATATGCTAGTCTGAACAGGAAGGGTTGTTTCACCTCCAGAAAGCCCAAAGCTTTCCCTATTGCCCATTCCGGTTCCTTTCCCTCAGTTGCACAATGCATCTACTTGGTTTCCTGCTGGAAAAAAAGGAAAAAAAAATCCCGATGCCTTGGTAATTGAGAGTCAGCAAAAGAAAACAAAATAATTAAATTTCCCTAATGAGAAGAGTGTGTTTTAAAGGAGTAAGTGCACATAAACACATTAACGTGCTTTACCAACAAAAACAGCAGGCTGGCCAATGGGCTGGGTGGGAGAGGGTGGAGGGGATGGATGGTTGAGAGCAGCGGGTTTGCCATCACAAGAGACAGCCAGAGGAGCTGGCTTTGTGTGGTCCAAACCTCAGCCTGGTCATGCCTCCCACTGGTGCTGGCTCTCTGAGAGGAGCTGGGCCTGGAAAAAGCCCCGGGGCCCATCCTCCCGTGTAGTCGCAACACAGAAAGGGGTTCGGAGAACAATGAAGCTGCATCCCTCCCAAGCAGCCCCGATTTCTTGCTCTGCCTGGGGGAGGCTGGCTTGGAACCCAGCCCCCTGCGTCCATACCACTCTGTTCCAGGAAAGCAACAGTACCGGCTTTATGCAGCCTTTCGTATCTTTAGCACCAATACACAAGCAGAAAGTTGCAGCCACTGGTCCCAAAACCTGGCAGAGCCCCTACTCCCCCCCACGGGTGCCCCCCTGCCAGCGGCCCCGAGCAAAGCCAGCCTCCTTCCCCATGTTATACAGTTGCTAGGCTACCCACGCCCGGCTTATCACGCCATCAGCACGGAAGGGCAATGGCTGAGGGTTTATTGCACTAAGCTCTGTTTACTCACTACCTTCTCTCCAAACCCAGAGCTCGGGAAGTGCCAGGGTTGACATTAGTGGGAGGGGTGGCAGAGACGGGGCTGGCAGGGGACCATCTAAAACGCCACACAAACAGAAGGGCAGCAAGGGTAGTTTGCATGCTAGCGGCGAGGCTGGAGCATGCACATGCACGGGCAAGGCAGGCTTTCCCTAAGGCAGGCTTTCCCTAAACATCACACATGAGGGAGAGCATAAAGCTGCGATGCCAGGGGGATGGGAACCATCCTGCCCCCAGCCACCCCTGAGTAAGGTTCAGCATGCACCTTGGCACTCTCCATTTCATGAAGTGCTCTGCAGCTGACAGCTTTCTCTAAGCATAAGCCCAGTGGCTTAGCACAACCAGTAACATGGGAATAGTACATCATCTTCCCAGCCTTCCTCAAAACATGCAAAACCAAAGAACCATCCACAAAAACATCAGGTTCATGGCTGCCTCTGGTTTTGTACAGCCTGTGAGTAGGTAAACTATGGGAAAGGATGATTTGCCTCAGCTGCTCAGCTGTTTTAAGATGCTGCTTCTGAGCACTGATGCCCAAACGAAACACCTCAAAGGGCTGCTGACCAAACACCCACTAGAAAGAGTGTGCTGTATTTGCTGGGACTCTTCTCTGACTTGCCACACTTTGCTCTACAGCACATAAAGGAAAACAAATTGCAAAAAGATATTGGTCTTTGTCACTGAAAAAAATAATCCTCACCAACTCAAAAGATCAGATCACCCACTAGGAAAGAATTTTAGTTGCCAGACATAACCTTTCAGATAGAGAATACCCCTCTGCATTCACCCCCGGCTTCCCCACTGGGCCAGAAGATACGATGGCTCAGGTAGCCCCCATCTCCACGAACTCCATTTTAGTTTCATCTTTGCCTGTATTCACTTCTCAAAGACAGGAACTGCTGCTTCCCCCTACCCCCCCCCCAACCGTAAAAAACAAATAGCAGATCTGCCCAAGAGCAGAAGACAATGCTAAATCATAGTCCTTCCCTCTGCCCTTTGTTACTCACAAACAGCCTCTTAAACTACATCTTAACGGAAGAGACTGAAAAGGAAAAGGAGCTGAACTCCTATTTAGTGTGACTCATCTCTCTGATTCACACTTCTCTTCTAAGCAGGTTTCCAGTGCAGATGACCTGCAGATAAAACCCTCCTGCTTCAGGAAGGTACTTTGTGAACCTCAAAAGCAAGCAATTCTCAGTTCTAGAAGCCATCACAGAGTTTCAGTGGGTTTTTTCCAAAAGCTATATGCGGTGTATTTGGGAGCTTAACCTCACACAGCCATCGTTTCCTTTGTACCTCAGGTTATAACGAATACATAAACACACTGGTGAAGTAGTAGGTGTTGCAGGTCAGAGGGCACTGGACTTCACTTGAGCTAGGTACATACATGCAGGATGTACCCAGGGCAGGGAGCAGAAGACAGCACTGGTATCCCCTGCCATCAGTACCCCCCAGTTCAGGTTCACAGACACACTCTAACCCTCCCATCCAGTATGCAGCTGCCTCCATAAATCCCTAACTCCACAGCCCATGGGATGTCTCACTGTTTTGCACATCTGCTTCATCCTACCTCTTGCCACGCTGACCTGCTCCTCTTTCCTTCCCTTTCTGTGGTGTCAGGCTGGAAAAGCCCACAGGCTGAGCACTGAGGAGAGGGAGCAGCTGCTGCCAAACCTGAGAGCTGTGGGGTGGAACGAGGTGGAAGGCAGAGATGCCATCTTCAAAGAGTTTCACTTCAAGGACTTCAACCGGGTATGAGCATCAGTGATACGGAGTTTCACAAAGTAGGAGACCTGGTTTGCAGAGTAGGGAGACCCACCTGCAAGGCTCAGCCAAGGAAACTGCTACATGTTTCTCCTGAAATATAATGGCTGAGCAAGATAACCTGCTCAAGACACCAAAGTGCTCGACCCAGCAGACTATTTGTCTGGGAAAAACTCCCCCAAAAGGGGAAAACCCATAGAAAACCTCAATAAAGATACAGAACATCGCAGGCTTTGCATTTGGTTGGATTACCTAGAAATGTGGTGTAAAATTAATAGTAATGAGGTGAAAAAACAACATACCACAGAGTAACTGGTTCAAAGCTAACTTTTCTTATTCTACTGGGCAGGCTTTTGGCTTCATGACCAGAGTGGCTCTACAGGCAGAAAAACTGGATCACCACCCTGAATGGTTCAATGTGTACAATAAGGTAAGAAACAGGGATGGTGGGGGCAAATGGAGCTCTTCAGGGAGCAGATCCCTTTTTTTGGGCATAAAACAGCAGCAGCAAGTCCTGTTCAGATCAGCAGGACCTCTTCCCTCAGAATCTATGTCTATGACAGACAGCCTACAGCTATCGGTTACAGATCCTTTCCTCCCCCTGTTCCTACCTGTCCAGCTGAGCAGTAGCTGCTTGTAGACCGCCACCAGGGTTACTTTTTTTAAATCAGTATCAGAAGTAGCAGCAAGGCAAAAAGCTTCTGAAGAAAGTGAGTTGAAAAGCAGGCACAGCTGGCAGCTGTGACCAAGGCAGGGGTGGCAGTGATAGCCTATGGCTAGGACAAGATGTAGGAAGGAGAAAATTAGGCAAAGTGCTAGACCACCTCTCCCACCCCAGAAAATTTTGCTAACAATTTTGGAGAAAGCAGTAGCACTACCTGCCTCATCAGATGCAAACTACAGCACTGGGGGGAACCATTCCTGCCCTTTCTGCCAGCAACACTTGGTCGGTCTGTCTGTCTGGTTTAGGTTCACATCACCTTGAGCACCCACGAGTGTGGAGGCTTATCGGAGCGAGATATCAACTTGGCCAGCTTCATCGAGCAGGTTGCAGCTTCGCTTTCCTGACCAGAGAGAGAGAAGCCAGAAATCAGCTGTGCTGCGGCCACAACCCATCTCACCTGGGCAGTTGTACGTAAAGCCTTCTCCCATTTCCATGCTAGTTCCTGGACCCAGACTGCTCAACACCCTGCTAAGCTCCCGGCCACAGCTCAGGTGGATGGAGGCACTTCTTGAGCACCATGCAAATATCCATCTCTGATCTTGCAACTTCCATTCTTAAACCCCTTCTTAGCTGTGTGCTACCAGCCCCCACACTGCCGAGCCTCTGGGGCTTTCAGCAGACCTGCCTTTATAAGGAGTCATGTTACACAATTGTGCCAGTAAATCTTTCCAGAGTCTCACCCCATCCAGGCACCGTGTTATTGCTTTGTATTTGCTGGAATATGCTTTCAACCTAAAACACAGTATGCAAACCCTTTAGTTTCTCTGTAACATACCAGAAACTGTGATGTGCAATTTGGTTATTACTATAACCTCCCTCTAGCAGTATTATAAGCAGGCACGTGATCTCACCCCTATTGTAACCAGCCTTGAGTAGGATACCAGTTGAAAATGTTTACAATAAATGTCTTGGTTAACCTGATGTCAGTTTGGAAGGAGGCCTCACTGTGAGAATTATGATAACTGGTTTTCCCAAGGCAGTTACTGGCCTGACTGCTCTCAGGAAGGTGCTTCTGCCACGGAAAAACTTCTTGATGAAGCAATGCGGAGAAATGGCATATGCCTTCGCCCCACACCTCAAAGTGAACAGGGTCTAAAAGACAATGAGATTATCAAAGCCAGAGCAGATCAGATAAAAAGTGCTTGTGCTACACTTCTGACTGTAGCAAGGCACAAACACAAGGAAGGCACAACCAAAAAGCATGAAAGCAACACAGCAACAGGCCAGGGGCTGCTTACAGTGGAATACTCCCAAAAGAGGTTGTAGGTGGATTTGGTGGTGTAAGATCTTCACTCCAGTATTCTGTAGCCAAATTGCCGTATTTTCTGTACAACAGAACAATTTGCTGTGAAACCAACAGTAGTCACTTTCAGCAGAACAGTCTGGGAGAAACACTACAAACACCCACTTTGGGGGATTTTTTCCTTTTTTTCTAACCCTTTAAGGTTCCATAAAGTATTAAGAGAAAATCCATAGCTCTTGAGTGACAGTTTTCAGCAGCCTTGAACATCACACACAAGATGTAGCCACAGACACCACCTTTCTCTTGACAGAATGAAAGAGCAGGCCTTGGGCAGAATTAATAAGATTCATAAACCATTCTCCCTGCCACAGACCAGGCTGTGCATGATCAAAGACCAGGAGCAATAGGTCCCCATTCATTCATATGATCACTGAAACAGAAAAATAAAGAGTTCGATGAGCCTAGGTAGCTAAATGCACCGTTTTAATACAAACTGGGCCCATTTCCACCATCTCTTCAGCTATTTCAGCCTGCAGTTTTACAGTGGCAAATTGGAGCAATACAGAATGCTGCCATCAGATGAACTCCCATTTGTTCATTAATAAGTCAATGTGTATTTATTGGGCAAGATACTGTGTTGTATGCAACCCTTCCACTCCCCCACCCCCCAGGTCATCAGAAAAGTGCAGATGAAATCCATGGCATGAAGTCACACATCTCTTCTTGGTCCATCCCATTGGATATTCTTCAATCTAGTATCTATGTGCACACAAATCCCTTGGGAGTGCTTTGTACAAGCAACAAATTTAGTGTCTCCCTTGGAAAACCTGACAGTCAGAAATCTCGCAGGAATTAATAGCTGCGAAGATCCCTCCAGGTCTAAAGTACCATCCAGTTTCAGACCACAATCCGGTCCATAAAATTCTTCTTTTTTGTCTTTTAAATAATTATTCAACCTGTTAATCACACCCTTTTTCTAAGACCATTTGGCATGATAAAGGAGATGCAGATTACATGTTAGATGACAAGGATGAATAAAGACTACACACCAGTAAATTACAGTGGCCTGTTCCTGACCAGAAGATTACATTTACATTATAGAACATATACACATAAAACAATTAAACCCACAGATATTACTAGTAAGTGAAGCCCAGAATAGAATACACTGACTTACAAATAACATCTTCAAATACATCCAAAAATGTGAAATGGAGCACTGATCTGTTAGATCCATCTACTTCCTCGGAGGAGAATACAACCAGGGAAGAGAAGGGAGTTTCTCCTTCACCCTACCCCAATCCACCCCCTCTTTCTTTTAAAGCAGAAACAAAAAGAGTACCTCCCTTTTTTGCTTTGTTTTGTTTTTTTTAAATGTCGGTTCAAAAGAGAACCATCACAGTAACCAGACACTTAAGACTGTCTCCAAAGTACTGCAAACTCAGATCTGCAGTAATGGTCACATTGGCAAGACCTTAACAGAATAAATAGGTCCAACATGAATGCTGACTGCCAGAGCTGGTAACACCACCAAAAGACTATCAGGCAATTCAAATGCAATGTTTTCAAAAGGGCTCAGAGACACGCATGAAGTCATCAATTTAAGGGCAGATGGTGAAAATACTTTTGTCTCCTAGCACTGAGAATAAACCTGTTAAAAGGCAAGTATCCTTCCCACAACCACTGGGCCCAAGGCTGCACTGGTTTGTGCAGTGGCTGGTAACCTTCTCATTTGATGTAATTATTGTACATGTGTGTGCTTCAGCTACATTAAGCCAGTGAGGATCAGCTTTGGGCTAACAAGCCCGCTACAGCAGAGGGACATATGCCTGCCTTCAGACACATCCCACAAGACTGCACAAATGTGGCACAGTCTTCTCCCAAGTGTTGAACTCTCTCTGGGAAACTCTCAGTAGCATGCAAAAAACTGAGAGGAAACACATGGGAAAGCCCTGCAGGAGTAACTCCGCTGCTGTTTAATAACTCAAGAGATTCTAGCTTGTCCGTAAGGCCACAACTGCCTCACAAGTTGCACTGGGAAAACTCTCTCACCATAAAACCAGTGGAGAAATAGGAAGGGTAAGCCATATGCCCGAGGCTTGAATACCTCCAACTTGCTGCATCCTATCATCTACCTCTTCAAGCTGTATCAGCATCTTTGTAATACTGTGAAGGGACTTGGCTCAATACAACTATTATTCTATCTTATAGGCAAGCATGCCTTCTCTGAGGCCAGACTGCCTTTGAGGTCTTTTTTTCAGTATAGTACCATAAGGAACTGACTGCAGCAAAAGTTGCAGTCAACAGCTGAACCCTCAAACCCTCCCTGGCATCCCACAAAAAAAGCCAGAGAAGCATCAAGGCACAATGGTGAATGCCCTTTTGAGAATGTGCCTTAAAAGAATCAGTGCAAAAAGCAGAGATTACTACTATTACAAAAGTCACCTTTTTATACTAAAAGATCATGGTAAGGAAAGGTCAGCTTTGGTGCCATCCATTTGCACGTGAAGTCCCTAGCCATGACCTAGCCAGGGCCTTACTGACTCAACTACAGCATTGTGAGATAGTGCAAAACTTTCAAGTTATGAACAGGGAAATCACCGTTTTGCACATCCTTCCAGAACTGTGCAAGGTACAGCAGCACTCTAGGTGGTAAATGCATGTTTTCTAGAAGAGGCAGGGAAGCAAAACACTTACTATGTACCTATGATTTTCAGTACCATCCACTTCCTCTCCCTACACCACCTGCTTGATTTCTATTTCTGCTGTTATTCAAACCAAGTGATTCCAGAAGAGGATTTTGCGTTGGGTTTTTTCTTCCCCTCAGCAGATATTGACTGCAGTCTCACCGAGATCTCCAGAGGGGATTTCAAAAAGAGTACATGACCATCTTTCCTTTGCCAATTTAACAGCTCTGCATTACACAGATACAAGGCTCCCAGCACAGTCTGTTAAATGCAGCAGCTTGGAGGAATACCCAGAAGAAAACAAAATTTTCAATTTATTTTCTGCCTTCAACTTCTGGGAAGATTGAAGCTTTGAAACACAATGTTAAGAACTCAAATCTAACACTTGGCTAGACACTGGCTGAATACCAGGTCTGAAGAGAAGAAATAGCAAGGAATGAAGTGATATGGAGAATACCTGAGGAATTTGGAATTGTGGAATGGACATTCAATTCACCATCAATAGTCATGATGAACATAGGCAGGGGGAAGGAGGAAAAGCCCTAGAACTAAAGTTGGCCATGAAAATAATGTGGATTTCAGAACAGACTAAGACAGGGAAGGATGTTTTCAAGATCAAGCCACCATTAGACCTGCAACTGAAGGAACAAAGGCTTACTGCAATCTCTTCCCCTAGGAAACCTTTAGAACCACCCCAGTGCTAGCTGTCAAGGCACCAATTGTTGCAGTACAGTCAGTGATGGCCAGGAGAGCCGTTCATGTGCTTTTCGCTGCAAGAAACATCCGTGCTGTAGAGGCCGTCCAAGTACGCCTGAGAAATCTCCGCTACCAAGCTCCTGTCTGGGACGGACTGGGCCATTCCATAGATGGCTCCCTAAGCAGAGAAGAGGCGGTCATTACATAGGATCATTAATGCCATCACAGAAACACGCTCAACTCAAACATACCCTCACTATATGCTGGCCTCCTTACCATGCCTGTGGTCTTGGCGTTGAGGTCCTTCACAATGTCCTCAATGCTGTCTTTCACATCTTTCAGGAACTGTTCAGCAACACCAGACTTTGTGTGCAGCTGCGTAATGCAGAGATGAATGCTGGGCAGGCAGGGGAGAGGGGAGAGATTAACCATCTCAGGTATGTACAGCTCCACATTTTCTGAGCAACCAACAGCAATGTCCTTCCCTGGCTAGTGACAACCATGTGTCTCCTTAAAATAGGGTTTCAGCAGTATAATAGGCAAAGACAATCCACTCCCTTCCAGTTCATGGAAATCCCTACAAAATACTTGGTAGAACCAAGCAGCGGGGAGTTCAGCTCTTCTTTTGCAAAATGGCAACCCCTTCTTCCTTCCTGACTTCACCATATACAGTTAAAATCCTGTAATTTTCTCACCTTATTCCAGGTCCTTCTGGTGAGAAAAATGCAGCTGCCTGCAAGCATGGTGATCCCTGCCATCATTTCCCTCCCCTTCCTCTCCAGTTTAAGTAAGCCATCAGCCACCCACAGCACGGAATTTAATATCACCCAGAAGGAACAGTGCTACTAGCACCTCTAAGCTATCACTTCAGGCTCTCTAGCCTTTGCTTCATGGTAAGTTCAAGTCCAAAATATTCAGATGCATTTGCATCTGAAAGCACTGTCCCCTTTTACCCACAGAAAACCAACATCCACCAATTTAAGTAAAGTGTCCAACATTCATTCGACACCAGGCTGGAAAGATCACTGAAAATTATCAGCCCTTCACTGTTCTTTCAATTACCTTCATTTTCAGTGGGCAGCAGGAAGATACTAAAAATAAATAAATCTACAATCCCTCAGTTAACTAACATGAGATAAAGCCCTGGCTATTTATATTTTTCTGCTTGTATTAGATGGAGGTAAATAGAAAGGGAGCCTCACATATGTCCTCTGCCAGGCTCATTAAAATTACTATTGCCTTATCCCCACTACAGTGACTGCTATATATCAACAACTACAAAAGAAATTCCTTCTCTGCAGAGGAAAGCTCTATATAAAATTTATCAGATACAGACAACGCCACTCAGCAAATCACAAGAGCTAAATGGCCTGAAGACAACCATCTTGCATACCCTAACTATGCACATCTCCACTGGTCTCCACAAACTCACCTTGGTGGGAACTGTAGGACATTTAAGTTCCATCCTTTTGCAGCTAAGTAATTAGATAATCGATAAATGTCGAAAGTGTCTGAACCGATGGAGAGGACAGACACCTCAGGTTTTCCAAAAATGAAGATACTATCCATTTTTCTCAGCCTTAAAAAGAAAAAGGAGAAAAGAAATGACTGACCAAGGTTACAGGGGCCAGACATTCTGTCCATTTGAAGCCCTAAAGGAAAAGCTACAGAAGGGAACAGATGACAGCACATTCCTAACAAAAAAAAAAAAAAAAAAAAAAAAGGACAAAAAAAAAAAAAAAACACAACCAGCCCAGGCCATTGGGACTTGCAAAAGAACTCGGGTCAATACAGGCCCTAAAATCAGGTGAACTTGGGAAGAAATGGAAAAGAGGTAAGAAAGAGAAGCAAGGGAAGACAGAGTAGCAGAGAAAATCAGCTCATCAGCTCACACAGCAACACAAGCACCCCAACAAAATAGTACAGCCCTTCTTCTGTCAACCTCCCAGATTCTCCCTCATCCACGACTGAGGCAGAAGAAACTCTCATAGTCAAGCCAGCTAAATAAAGATGCCTGCACCCCTCCTCTCTTGTGCCTCTCAGTTTTCTGGCACAGGGAATAAACAAAGCATCTTCTCTCATAACTGCCCAGGGGATCCATGCCCAGCAGGTAACATGCTATAGCTTATCCAGGGAAAAAGAAAAGTGCCAGAGAAATAAAAGCAGTTTGGGAGAAGGAGTTCATAACAGGGTTAAAGAACACAATCAAAACATTAAGGCACACACGTACTCTGATTCAAGGAAACGAGCTGTTTTAATGATCCTCTTCGTAGCCTCAATGTATCCCGATTCTCCTATGTGCATCAGAGTTGCCCAGCATGCAGCTATGATTCCACCAGGCCTGGAGCCTGCCATGGAGGGGGACGCATATATGCCTCCTTGCCAGTCAGGTGCTATAAAGAACTGGTAGCTCCTGTACTTCTTGTCGCTGTACAGCACCACTGAGGAACCCTTGGGAGCATAGCCATACTGCAAGGGGCACAGAAAGCATTAAAAAGCAGTAAGAGAGCACAGGAACACATTCAAGCACTCACTGCATGCAGTCACCAAAATCCCATTTGGCTGTACTTTGGTGTGTTACACAAAGCATCTTAATAGAGCAGCTCCTACCCCTGCACTTCAGCACTCCTCCAGGTAGCAGAGCAGAAACCTGAAGGCAGGGATAGCATCATGAATCACCCCCAAAAAATGAAAGCATCAGAAGACCATTCTCCCCCGCTTCTTACCTTGTGGGTATCAGCAGAAATGCTGGTCACACCTTTTACACGGAAGTCAAATGGATGCTTTAGAGGGAACCCTGCCTTGTCCATGAAAGCAATAAGAAAACCACCCAGGCAGGCGTCAACGTGGAAGGGGATTTTGTACTTCACCGCAAGCTGTACGTGAACAAGAGATTCTGGTGAGTAACACACCATCGGGCAAGGAAACAATGTGGTTGGGGCACCCAAACTCCAGTCAGCAAATAGTACTCTGGATTTCACAATTAAACGTTTCCTGGACCCTTTGGGAGCATCAGCTCTCAAGCTGTTGAGAACAGGAGATCTGGAAGGACTGGTTACTTGTGGGATGCCTTCTCCTGCCTTCCACATACGTGAAAAATGCCAGCAGGAGGAAAAATAAGATTGCATTTTGGCAGTTTGCTGTATTTGCAAAGAGATGTGACAACGTGGCTTAAAATGAGTATCTGCAATAAAGTGTAAGGGTGTAATCCAAATGAACAGAAGGTCAGAGGCCCTGGCTGATTACAGACAAAATAAGCACCAGGAGCATGGAGAGAAAAAGCAAGAGGCGTGTTTGAAAAATGAGATCCCAGCCCCCTGATTCCTGCTCCCTCCACACATTCCTCACACTTCTGCACCAAGTTTGCGACAACCAGTAGATCCTAAATCAAAGCCTTTTTACCAGGTGGACTATTTTGCTGTGATTTCCTTTCAGGTATCAAAGAATGAGCCCTTCTGGTTGATCTCACAGTGGGTGAGGCAGAGCTCTAAGTCACATACACAATACATACCTTCAGTTATGGCAGAAGTTTATGTCACAGACTGGAGAGCTCAGAGACAAAGCAAGCACAAAAGATTTGCTGCTTTGCCTTGTTACGACACACCGCATGCACCAGCTCAAGTCCAAAATCCAGCCCCACACAAACAGCTTTATGACAATGCCCAGAGGTAACTTCTGGTATTTAAAGCACACCCTCTCACAGCAGTTAGAGTACCAAGAAAATACTCCCATATTGCTCCTTGCTTCCAAATCACGTCCTACATACCCTGCTGTTGATTAACACCTGATTTGAAGACAGTAATACCCTCCCAACCAGTATGCTCCACCCACCAGATTCACTGGTTGGCATCCTGGAACCCCTCTGATCTTCTTGTACAGAAGGACATGCTGGTTTTATGACTACAGAACCCAGAAGTCCTAGGGACACCTTACCTCTGCCACCTCTTCAATTGGGTCCATAATTCCATGTGGGAACTGGGGAGCAGAACAGACCAGCATGGCTGTGTTCTTCGAGATAGCTCTCCTCATTGCCTGAAGATTTAAAGAGAGAAGATGCACACATTCCATTTACCAAGTGCCATCCTGCCAAAAAAGACAAAAAGTGAAAACATGCAGCATCTGGTCTTAGAAAACAACCCACAAAGCCTACAGAAAGCAAAGCAACAAGCTACAAGCGTCAGCAGACATCAACTGAGTCATTTAACTCATTTACTGGGAAATACTAGAATGCTTTTGTTTTCCCTCATCTGAAACCTGGGCCTATTTCTGAAATACAGAAATTATTTGATTCTAAATGAATCACACAGGACAAAGGGATGCATCCAATTTTTTCGTTCATCCCTCTCTATCCACTGACTTGCCACTGGATAGGTAGATTTCTTGCTGTTTGCTGTACAACGCTAATTTCCCACAGAAAACAGTGCTGTGCTGCCTAAAGCGATACCTGAACATCCACTTCCATAGACTTGGTCAATGGTATGTGAATCAACTTCAGTCCAAAGTAGTGTGCTGCCTTGTCAAATGCTGCGTGAGCACTCACTGGGACCAACCTAGAAAAGTAACAGATTGCATATGTCAACCCAGGCAGCACCTAAGCCTTACCCCGAACAGGAGGGGAAAGAGTAAAGAAAAATTCAACCTGTAGATATGTCTGTGTGACACAGGTCACAAACAGGCCAACAGCATGTTTCAACTAGCCAAAAATCATACAGACCAAAAAAAGAAAGACACTGGGGAAACCAGTCTCTGGGACAGAATAAAGGCCACATGCTGTTCTGAACTAAAATGAGGGGCACTCAAGCTTGAACAACTCAGAAAAAACCTATTAAAGTAATTCTATTCCACTGCATGGTCTTCTGTGAACCAGCAACTAGAATTCCCAAGAAAGCTAACTTCTTGTCATATCAAACAATATTGTACCACCTCCAACCAGCCACCCTCCCTGTGTGGGCCATATGAGACAACACAGAAGGGATGGAGCAGCATAAGTATCCCAAATGAACACAACTGCTGTTTCTCATCTTGAATGGCAGTGGCTGAACAGCCTTAATGAACCTTGTTTTCTGAGGCATCATACCTTTATCAGGGCCATTAACAGCATGCAGAAATGTTAGAGAGGGAAGAAAAGAACTACAGGAATTCAGCAGAAGATGAACAACACAGTCTTTCATCTCTTTTTACATTTTCCCCTCATAAGCAATTAACCAGAGAAGTAGTTTTCATGCATAGTCTAGAAAAAAGCAGCACATTAGAGAAAGCAAATCCTCTTATTAGCAGTGTAACAATTAGCACAATTCCTCATTTCAGCTCCAATCAGCTCGAAATTTAGTCCCAGAGTTTTCAGGCTAAGCCCTCTTTGATCTAAATAAATCAAAATCATTAAAAACTTCAAAGGGCCTGACTTTTGAGATCTCCGTTTGAGAAGGGCCCAAGCTGATATGAGCAGCCTCTGTCTAGAGCAGCATGCAGGTACTGCCAAAATACATCCGCACAGCATAGCTACCATAGCCGCCCCCCAGCAACATTCATGCCTCCCAGGCTGCTTAAAGGTTCCTGTGCTTTTGCACTACTTCTTTCAACCCAGGTCTCCCTCCTTCATAGATGTACAAGGAGGAGGTGGTAATGAGCTACAAAATGAAGAAATATTGAGGTCTGGCAGCTACCTCAACTCACAAGGAACAGTAAATCCCACAAGTCCCCAAAGAAGAAACCAAGCCGTAGAGGTACTGCTTACATTTCTGGTTGTTTGATTCCTCTCTCGTAAGCCAGGTCCCTGTACGCCTTGCAGGCCATCAGAATGCTCTCAGTCCCCCCAGATGTCATCTGTTGTGAAGAAAAGAAGCAAACAAGAAAAACAACCATTCACACAGATGTTGTGGAAGCAAAAAGCAAAAAAGGGATGCTGCCACAGCATCTCTGCCTGGAGATGCTTCAGAGGCAAGAGATGCACAGGACTACTCAGGTTTTCAAGGGCAGCAGAAGCCACTGAACGGCTCACGGTAGCTTTCTGACACTTAGCTTGAAAGTGTCCATACTGAAGTAAATGTTGACTCCTCTATTTAAAGGGGGAAGAAAAAAGGGAAAACAAAAAAATTATTCAACTCAAAAGCCTAACAAGAGGGGACCATACTGCACAATCACTAGCTAGCAAACATGACCACACCTCATGAAGCTACTACTACATACTTAGCTCTTGATTACCTGGGGATTGTTTATCTGGATTACAGATTATGCCACTTACCAAGGAAACAACGAAGTTGATACTGTATTAAATCAACTGAAGCCCAGCAGGATTTATCAGGTCTGGAGCAGTGCCACACTGAGACACGGAGCCAGCTCAAGGTTGGCACCACTCCTGAACTATAAACCCTCAGCAGGACCTGTAGTACTTCAGACCACAGAGCTCTCTCCCACCTCCTCACTGCAGAGGCCAGTCTAGGTCTGATCAACATCAGGCCACAGCTTGTAAGTCCTCAAGGACCCAAGAAATTTTACACCAGGAGGAATTTCTGCATTACTCTCCTCAGCAAGTCCCTTGGTATCCACACAACCACTACCCATGCTATATTGTCCCAGCCCTCTTTACCCTGGCCATAGGAGAACAAGCAGGTTTGCATCAGGACATGGAAGAAAGGAAGGTACATGCATAAGCTGTTTGATCAAGGTTACTACCACATACTAGAACTCCAGAGCTGTTGCAAATAAATAAATGAAACTTTACAGGAACAAATTCCTCAGATGGGAGGACTGTCTCTTTCTGGCCAGCCTTTGCAAGTTCTAGCATGCAGGGAACAGGAAAATGTGTGGGCACAAACCTTACAAAGTAAAATTTTAACCTAGTAAAATGTGAGGTTGGCTTTTCAAGCACCCTCCAGGACTGACTGACTGCTACACTGGGCAAGCCATAACTTGATGATGAGGGGTACCTAGGATAGGTATGCAGAAGTGCAGGTGAAAGAGAGGAATCAAAAGCTACTTATAGCACTTACAGAGGACTAATTTTGATCCTCAAATCTGCTGAACCTATCGCAATTTCCCCTTTTAATCTCTTCCCCCAAAAAACTAAACAAAAAAAGGATGCAATCACATTTGCATGCCTTATGACATCTGCTAGTTGCGTTTTCCTTTGGTTTTTCCCAGCTGATATAGCTGCAAATCCTCAAAATGCAAAGTGTGACTGCTTGACATTGACTAAATGTTAAGTACAGAGATAAGGAACAAAGTTCACAGGCACATAAAAGCCTACCACATTTGTTCCTAACATGATCCAAGCCAGCAGCAGCTGCCGCCACAGGCAGTGTGGAACTGACTGTCACATCACAGACAACTTCTGCTTTTTTGGTATTTTAAAAGCAACAGCTGTTGCAGAGAAACCCTAACAGGGCCTCGCACTGGATAAAGAAATCGTTGCATTTATTGTGAAGCAAATAGATGGTAGCAGGAACACAATGTCCTAAGCATTTTATGGGCTGTGTCATTCACTTCTCAGCCCTTCTTATGTAAAGATCTGGGAAATTGTCAGCTATTACTTTTGGGGGAAAAAAACCTCAGCTGGTATAACATGGATTGCCTTCTGACTGCCAGGTGGGGGAAGAGGAATGGGATTATTGCATACTTGTAACACTGCTTGCAATATTGCTTACAATATTGCAAAGATTGTGAAAACTTTACTAGGCACAACTTGGGGACCTTGGGATTCACGTTACTGAACACCAGACGCTTTGTACAACCAGGCCTGCTCCTTGTTGAGCAAGCAGCCCTTACCTCTAGTCTCACCTAGACAATCTGCTCTTCAAAGAACAGCCTCTGTAATGTCTTGTTCCCATTTTTATCTTCCCACCAAAACACCAACATCTTGCCCTTATATATAACAAACCTTTCTTCAAAGTCTGGCTGTTCGCCTGCATGGAAATGCTGAGCCACACACAGGTTTTGGCAGTCCAGAGTCAACACTTTTCAGCAGTTGCTCAGATGCAAGTTAAGGAACATTTTCTAGGATGGATCCTCTCCCCAGGCACCACCAAGACTGGCAGGCAGCTGACCACACAGAAAGCTTGTTCAGGCAGCTGAAAATCCACCCAAAAAGCTGAATTTCAGCCATATCAGCTTCCTAAATTGGCCCACAGTCAGCACATCAGTACCAACATGAATATCTGCCATGGAGATGCACCAAAGCAGCTTGATCTACAGCAGCAACTTCAGCGTAGCTACAACAGCAAAAATCCTTTTGGCCCACACTTCTATACCTGCAGAGGGAGTCTGCTCCTTTACAGGCTTTGTCAGCTTAGTTATCAACAGCAATCTCATTCTGCTATAGCCAGGGCTTGAATCACTGTCACAGGATACAACTTCCACGCTGCCTGCAGCATGCCGGCAGCTGGCCAACACACAGTGATTCAGCACCGCCAATGGCTCACACGTATTTTTTTTTTTTCTCTCCTCTAAATGAAAGTCCACAGGCTCAAGCGATGCCATGGGGAAAAGGGGCTGGAAACAAGCATTGTTTTAAGCCACTTTCCAACCCTGCATTATCTTCAAAAGCCAGGCAAAATGTGTGGAAAAGGCAACACACTTTTTTGTTCTTGATTTATTTATTATCTTCTAAATGGGAGGGAAGAAAGGAAAGCACAGGGGGAAAATATCCCTCCTGCTTTCTAAACTCGGTATATCACTTCCATCCCTCCCTCCCACTGAATTCCAGTGCTCTAGAACTTCGACATTTAAAACAGCAATAAGAGGTACAGTCCCTATTCTAAGATTCCTCTGGCCATGCCACTTGTGTATCCCTGTCAAACTCTGACATAAAAGAACCATCTCGGTTCATGGTCTCTAAAGTTTTGCTTGCGTTTTCACCTTAGGAAACACATCCACTCAGACCCTGGAGACAAAACTGACCAAAAGTTTCACTGACCTAAGTACCGCATGAATAAGTAAGCAAACTACAATTTATTTCTGAGGTAGCATTAGAGTAAATATATACCACAATCCACTGCACGGTCATAACATCGTGGCAGACTCACATAAAAACCCTGTAAACCTGCAGGCTGTAAATTCCCCAAGTTGTCTCTCTCAAGGTGACCCACTCATCGCTACAGATAAAACCTGACAAATCTGCAGAGTTTAAGCCCCCCCAAGACACATCACTCACATTTCACTGTTAAAGTCCTACTTCAAATGTGCAGCCAACATTACAACAAAGTTTAGATGCCCCAGAATTTGGAGGCAAGAGACAAGATGGTTCTACAGGAG
Source organism: Falco naumanni (assembly GCF_017639655.2). Classification (NCBI taxonomy): domain Eukaryota; kingdom Metazoa; phylum Chordata; class Aves; order Falconiformes; family Falconidae; genus Falco; species Falco naumanni. Next base: position 34,010,875 of record NC_054062.1, on the reverse strand, counting down.
GCTTAGGTTTGCATCTGCTGATTTTGCCCAGTTTCTGCTGTCCTCAGCAGCAACGTGCAAAGTAGAATTCATAGAGATTGACATCAAATACACACACATGCACCACACACAAATTTTCCCCTGCACTTCAAAGCTGGCCTTTCTTTTCCAAGTTCAAAAAACTGCTAAAACAAAAAAATCACTGAAGCTTGAATAAAAGTGGTGATTTCTCCCCAAATTAGAAGAGAAATCCACAGAGCCAGCACCGTAAAACAAAGCATCTTGTGAACAGGAACACATGCACACATCAGACAAGAACAAACTCCTCCCATTCCTCCTCTATGTGCTGAGCTTAATTAGTCCTTCCAAATAATTGCAAGAATATGAATCTCCTGGGCACCAAAAATCACCAATTCCTGTCTCTTTGCTCTCGCACAAAACTATTAAAAATAAGAACAAAAAGTAGTAATTAGTGAGAAAGAAGCATCCAGCCACCACTGAAAGTGATTACTTTTTAAAACTGCTTAAAAACCTGGAACATCTCTCAGTTCAATTTAAGGCAAAAGGCATGCCGGCACGCCCCCCACCACAAGGGCCCTGTTAGCGGTTTTATGCCCATGTTTAAACAAAGGAGAATTACAGCCCCCGTGTCTCAGATAAAGGCAGCTCCTGTAAATAATCCAAGCTGCTCATCTGATTTAATACTCAGAAATCTAAAAACTCATGTTTCATTTTGGTATTTATTAAAGATACTGGAAAACCTTCAAAAAGGAAGCAGGTGACTGCTCTCCAGAGATCCTGCTTTGGGAGATGTCCATGTGACACAAGGCAGGACTGTGCAGAGATCCCCAGGCTGCTGAAAGCCCTGGGAACAGCACAAATGTGTCATCGTGCTGCTTCGCCCAGACTGAGCAGTAGAGTGTTAGCCCCACAAAATGCTGTCTTGCAACATATCATGGAAATTGGAGCACAGAGGAAGTGAAATTACCTCACTGAGCAGCACAGACAGAAACTTTTGGTGTTTTCCACATAGCATAGTTAAAGATACACTCTCCAGAAACACCAACAAGCTCTATCTGCTTTCAAGCACCACCACCAGGCACCAAAATAACTGGACAAGCAGTCTCGGCTGCTTCAGTCCAGTCAGTAAAACCAGTGGACAGGGACCTGGCACTAAGACACTGCTTCTCAGAGATGGCAATAATGAAATTCAGAAAAAAAACATTTGTTTTAGTTTTCAACACTGCAAAAGTTGAATCAAGTAAACCAGAAGCATTCTCAGTAGTAAAAGCCTCCTGAACAAATCAAGTTAAAAATAAAGATAACTCACAGCATTGCACTCTCCCTGGTTTAGCCATCTCTGTTATACAGCCTCGCTGGTTACTGAAGGGTAACTGCATCAGTCTGAGGAACGTCCTACAGCAGGGCCTTCCAGAGACAGCAAGTATAGCGTCAGTTTGAAAAAAATGCTTTCTGTAAATGACTATGTAACTGTCCAAGCCTCCAGAAATAATTCTGAAATGTTAATTCTGTTTTGGGGAGAAGAAAATAAGAGAAGTCTTTGAGCCCAGCTACTTAAAGACCATGTGACCTCCATATATACACCCACATCTCTCCATCAATGATTAGCAACTCTAGACACTTCACAGTCAGGAAGGGCAATGTGGGAGGAAGACTAAAAGTCCACTGGAGAGACTTGTTTGGACAAGATAATTATAGGGATGCAATTAATCTTCTGTTTCTGGCCAATCAACTTTTCAACCACCCCTCTCACCCTGCAAATTTGACTGTTCAACCAGTTAGAGCGTAACTCCATGGCAGGTTGCACGCATCACCCTTTCCTTTGCTTCTGTTGGAATCTTAGTCATGGGTTTGTGGCACAATGCTCAGAAGACAGAGAGAAAACCAGGATTCCCCAGAGAGCATTTGTGGACATCTCACATTGGCCATGATCACTGTCTTATTGTTTTGGAGCAGTTTTTCACCTGTTCTGGACTTCTCCTCTTGGGTAATTCTACTTTTAAATTTCAGTGGAAGAGCACACAGGGCCAAGGTTCACACTTTCACAACAATGCTTTACGTAACAAAAATTGAACATACACGTGGCAGGCTTCAGCAAGCAAAGATCTCCAAGCACAAAATAAGTGTAACAGAGCTATCTGACTGTTCTATCAGTTGACATCTCAACTGTTCATAAAGATGAGTTTCAACAGCTTTAGACCCAACCTCTACCACACTCCAATGATAATCTCACCAGTGTTCTCAGCACTGCAAACGACGAAGCAGATGAGGTCAGGTTAAATACTTTTTATAAGCAAAGCAGGATGTTCCCTCTCTAAACCTGAAAGTAGCACAAGGAATACAGTCCAGAGCAAACAAGTCAGGTCACAGGGTACAACCTCCTGCTATCAACAGCAATCACATCTTATACTCCCAGACACTGCACAGTCAAGTTTCATGTTCGATCCAGCTGGAGTTTAGTCCCAACTACACCCACCATAATAAGGTAAGTACTAGAGTAGCCTTAACACAACCAAGTCTCCAGTTGTCAGACTAAGCCCATTCAAGGCCAGTTCACCTCATAAGCTCTTGCGTCAACACTGCCTTCCCATATTGATCTTCAGCCATTGCTAGCCTTCTCCCTCCCTAGCATACTTACAGACAGCAATCATCTCATGCCCAGTCTCTGAAAAATCTCATCTGGATTCTCCTCAGAAACAGAACTACTTCTTTGCAAGTTATTAAGCAGCCTGTTTGTACCCCACTTGCATCTGACTGCCATGCTAGGAAATAAGACCTTGCGGTCCCACATACCATGTAAACAGGGAAGGAATTTGGCCTATGGAAGTCAGGATCCTTACCAAAAAGGTAAAGCAAGAGAGAGGAGCCTAAGAACCCATGGCTTATTTTCATGACAATAATTCACCATGCAACTTCACATCTTTTGCTCTTTGATTAACTCTGAAAGCATCAGTTTAAGAACACACATCCAGACTCTTGCTAGGAACTCTATCAAGGCTTTAAAATTGGTTTCCACTGTAGTACAGTGGAAGGCCACATAAGCCTGGAAAGACAGCTTTCCAGCTGGACAGATGACAATACGTGCCATGCCTGCTTGATCACCAACACTTCAAGCTGCTTGTTGGTGACCAGCCAGCCAGCCAGCTGGCCCTGTTCTCAATCTTAGCGTTCTGGCAGGCTCACAGATTTCCAGTTCAGAGATTAAGACTGAGGGGAGCTACTCGAAGTGACACTGCTCTGTTCGCCATCCCACACTGACAACCAGCCAGGCTACATTAAACTGGTTCTCTTTTTCCAAATGCCATCAAGCCTGTATCATTTAAGAGGATGAAAAAAAGCTGAAGTAAATGGCCTTGTCTAGAAAACTACTTCCTCAAGTTGAATTGTCTCTCATAAAGCTCCACCAAGCAGAGCAAGTAGCAACCGTCTTCCATTCAGCTATGTAGACATGACATATACAAGAATGAGCTTGACCTCAGTCTCGTCTGGATAGCAGAATGTACATTCGCACTTGAAGTCAGAAATATCCAAAATGGTCAGGGGACACTTGAAGACAGGCTACTTACAGCGCCACAAGAGTTGGGGCCCCCGTTGAAGAGCGTACAGGCAATCCTTACTACTTCTGCTTCCATCTTCCTCAAACCGGGGAATATATCTGGATGGAGAGGATTACTCCAGGCAAACTCTTCATAAACCTTCAGAAAACAAAGACAGAAACTTAGCCTTGCAGGTGAAGCACTAGATTATCAGTGCAGATTCAAAAACTCACCCTACACACTGTATAAGCGAGTTAGCTGTCTTTAGTTGTAACAATACTGCAGATCTCCTTGGACTTCACTCCTGCTTTAAGTAAATACTACAAGCTGAGAAGCTACAGCTAAGGGGTTAAAAAAAAAATAAATCTTTTTTTTTTTTTAGGGCATTCTGGCCTCTGGAGTGATTCTCTAACATAGCAATATTTCTTGTTGCAAAGGGAGGTTTAATCATTCAGCTATCTTTAAAAAAGAACACAATATGCACCCTATGATTGGTTTACACAAAGCAGGCCAAAAACTCACTTTGTAGAACTAGTTTTCAAGTCTACTATTAAAGGCGAATTCTAAAGCAGCGAGAAAAGCACAAATGTCCACCCACACTGCAACAAAAGTGGCCGTGGAAACCAGTATTTCATGCTCGTTCTGCAACCACGAACTCACAGGATAAGACTGGAACAGGCCAGTTCCGACCTCCTGCAGTCAAGATCAAAAAGCAACTGCAAGGATGTTAAAAGAAATACAGAAGAATAAACCAGCGAATAATCAGCACGAACAGAGGGAATGTTTCCACAACACTCAGTCCAAGCTGAGGCCCCTCTAGAAAGTCTGCCCTGAGCTTTACATTCCCCCAGAAGTGGCAAAGAAAATGTCAACACAGAAGAAAACAGCAATAGCAACCACCAGAGCTCATTACAGCTGTTATAAAAGCTGTTCCCAGGAGCAACAAGGCTAGACTTCCCTTTCTAGCAAGAAAATTCTTCAAGCGGATATATTTGAAAACAGACCTTTGGGCTGTTTACATTATTTTCCAGCCTTCTCAAAGGCAAAAGTTTCTGAGTAGGTAAACAGACCTAACAAAGACAGCACTGAAGGATGCCAGTGCTCCATTGTTGTAAGAGTTGGACCGCACAGTAATGCCAAAAAACATATTACAAACTTCTTTTTTGCTTAAACCAAGAGGAACTTAGTTTTGCTCAGCGAAGCTGTTCCAGTCCAAAGGTCCCACAGCCTCCCAGTGACAGGACAGCCAAGGATGCTTTCACTCTAGTCAGCAGCAAAGGCACATCTGTCAGGAGGTTTGCTGAAACTGATCTATGGCAATTTTATCCCTCCTACCATTCCCTGAATTACAAGGTCAGTACCAGTTTCCAGTTCACTTGTAACCAACTCCCTACTTTCTTACTCAAAACATCTCATTTGATTGGATCCTAGACATCTCTACATGGTGTTTTCACAGGGACAGGCACTCGGCCAGCTCTACAGTGCCCGAATGCTTTGCTAATAATTGCCCTTCTGCCTACATTTACCCTAGGCTCTGTCTTCACAGCCGAGTAGTCTTAGTTTCAGATCTTCCCTATTTAGTTTGAAAGATGCTGGAACAATGTTGAGAGGTTTCTGGTCACCCTGAAGATGCCAAGGATAGCTACAAAGATGCACAGTTAGACTGCTTGCACTTTACCTTCACTAGCAGACAGGTGAGTTTCTCTTCACCACTGTACACAGTCCCAGAGACCTTCCCGTCCTGCCAACGTACACCTCCTGAAAGGGAAGGAAAGCATACTGCCTGCAAACACAGCCAATCACAGAAAGCACGTAGAAGTGCACAGAGAAGTCCCCTTACCAGTTCTGCAGATGAGGATTCAGCTTTTGAGATTTTACTGATGAGGAACAACTGTGAGTTTTGTGCCACAGAGAGAGCCGTGTGACACTAAGCCTTTGGCATTGTGTATCCCGTGAACTTTGCAACAGACAGCACATAAACAACATCTAGCTGCAGCAAGCAGTTATATTAATAATGTAATCCACTTAATCCCCACTCAGTCTCCCCAAACTGTTCTCCAACCAACTGAACTCTAAGGTGACTAAAGTTAGAGCCACTTTCAAAGACTACCCATCACCACCATAAGCCAATAAGAGATAGACATGCCAAGCTTCTGCTAAAACATACAGTGCCGGGCACCTCAATTCAATTTCACCTAAAAATATGCCGCTGAAGCTTTAAAAACTGAAAGCAGGTGAATGGAACACCATCAGCAGCACATCCCACTGGAAAGTGTTTCAACCCACCACCCAACATGATGGTACTTAACCAAATAACTTTCTTTCTACCTCCAAACACCCCAAAACAGCATATTTCCACTTGTTTGGTTATTTGCTCTCCTAACTGCTAGCCTCCTTCATAAAACTCTGTGGCATCAGCTCTACAAGCATATACACAGTGAACACTGTCACAATCAAACCCCCATTTCCAAGCAACTTTCAAAGGGGAGTGCACATGCATGGGAAGCAGGGGGCCACAGGAAAAGAAAAAAGGAAAGAACAACATGGTGAAGGAAGGGAATAATAATTTTAGGGAAACAGAGACAGAAGCTACATAAGCAATACACAAAAGCAGAAAAGAGGGAATTGTTATATGATACTCAACTGTGAAACTGTGTATTTCTGAATTTGGAGTGGATGCACTGTTCTAGCAGAAAATTCAAGGCATTTCTCAAATTTGGGATAGGAGCAGGGCAGTCGTTATCTTCTCCTCTGGACAGCTGGTCACCCAAATTTGCTCATTAGGATAACAGATATGTGAATCAGGGTGGAGATACTTACATGAGTGAGGAGACTCAAACACTGCTTATGTGGACTCAAACCAGAAGAACATGATGACTTACAACATTAAGCCTTCCTTAAATAGCTTTTTCAAGGTGTAAACCATTATGACTTCGATTAAGAGACACAGTCTTGGAGATTCCCTAAAAAACCTGCTTGAAAGCGTGGTGGGGTTTTTTATTACAAGGATTCCCTGGGGCTTCACAGAAAACATTTCTAGCAAAAGCTGAACATCAAGACAACTACTTAGAAATGTAGTAAAAAACGCATTCAAGTAACTTCATATTTCGCTTCTCCTCAGCTCTCCCATCATCAGACTAGAGCAGGGGTCCTCAAACTTTTTAACCAGGGGGCAGGCAGTCATCTGCGGCTGCTTGGCTTTCCCCCCTAACCCCTGGCGGGGGGTGGGGTGGTGGGTGTGTCTGTAAATACCAGGGGGCAGATTAACGACCAGGCCGTAGTTTGAGGACCCCTGGTCTAGAGTTCTTGGGGAAGGAATTTCAATGTAAATACTCTACTTGAGTATTAGAAGTCACGAATACTCATCTTGGTCACTTCCAGAAGGAAAACGGACAAAAACTTGCAAGCAAATAACATCAGGGAAGAAATATTTAAGATGAAACCATAAGCAGGAGTCATTAGAACTCATTTAAGAGAGTAAAGTTAGGTCTATGAAACAGACCCACCTCTGCTGCAGTAGACTCGCATGCATACCTTTTGAGCTGTACTCTTTCATCTTCTCTAGTACTTCAGGCTGACTCATGCCTTGTTCCGGCAGTGCTTTGATATAATCCTTTTCATCTTTCAGGAAGGATAAACTGGAAGTGACATCATTCAAGGCTTCATCAATCTTCTTTTGAATCTAAAAAGAAAGGAAAACCCCATCAACAATGGTGCTGGCCGTATCATAAATAATTGTTGAGTGTATGCAAGACTGAACTCACTAGCTACATCCATACTGTTAAGCAGAATAGATAGGAACTCTTTCAGCTCTATGACCAAAAAGCATAGCAGAGCTCACAGCCACACAGTTCAACTCCTGCCTACCACACTCTCCCTCCAAAAACAAGCTGCCTGGAATAGTGAACTGGCACACACTCGGCTCTAAACCATGCTCATGGGAACTGTCTGTGGGAACAGTAGCTGGCACAGCCCAGAACTATGCCAAGTTACCAGTGCAGGTGTTCATGGAGTCACACTTGGGCCACTGCTCAGCTACATTTCGTTTAACAGCACAGACATTACCACCGCAACATCCAGAGTATGTTCTTCACTGTGTATCAAGGAGCAGTGGGCGCCCTGAGCTCCTTCCTTAATGCCTGAGAGAACAAAGCTAAAGGCAAAAATACTGCATTTTTATCCACGAAACCTTTTTAAGTCACAGTTTTTAATTTGTAGAAGTCTTCAGATGTGTTCTATTTTGTAACTTGTGTCTCCTTTGCCACCACACATACAGTTTAGACACTCATGAGAATAGAGGGAAACAATAAAGAAATCTCCACTACAGACACAGTTAGGAGATTTCTTTCATCCCCCCCACCCCACATTCAGGCGGCCCAGACTTCTTCTCACAACACATTCCAATGGAGAGACTCTTCTTCCAGGCAACACAGCTGTTGGCGTATCATCAACTTTAAAGCCTTTTGGACATTGGAATGCCTCAAAGTCAAGGCCTCCTGTAAGCAACTGATAGGTTATCAGGTATCAGCCTACCAAAGGGCAGAAAGAGTACACATATACAGCACACCAGGAGTCCTCTGGCACAGGAGAGCTTATCAGTGCTAGCCCCGAGAAGCTGAGTCTGGACAACATAGGGACTGCATACAAGGTGCCCAGGTGTCCTTTTCTAACAGGCAGACAAAAACCATAAGCAGAAGAGAACAAGTCATTAGTTCACCTGATCAAGGGCTACTCAAGTCAGAAGGTGAAAGCTGTGGCACTTAACACAACATAAAGGGGGTAAGCTAGTCCCTTCCATAGGGCTGGGGGAGAAACTTGAGAACAACTTCCATGTCCACAGCAAAAAGTTCCTCTTTGCCGTTCTTACCTGGTAAAATTGCCTATAACAGACCCCCAAATCACTGTGTAAATACGCCAACACACCAAGCAGAAATGAGTGCAATCAAGTGTGACACCATCATTTACTAGGTAAAATAGACCAAGCTGTGCATTCTTGATCATTAAGTCGTTAACGTGCTAAAACACACTGATATTTGTAGTTTCAGGGTTTTTTTCAGAAGTAAAAAAACCCATCTCCCAAACACTAAAGCTTGTGTCATTTTAATGATTACACAAACTTCTGGTATCTTTGTGCTATAATGCTAACTACTGCAAATAGGTATCTGAGCTCCAAACCAATCATGGGCAACCATCTGATAAAAAAATTATCCTTCCATGTTGCATAACAAACACCTGACTGTCTCACACTTGCTCAAGAATAAGACGTTGTTTCAGAAGAACAACTCCAGTTCAATGCTGTCCCTTTCTTCCATAAATAATTTTCTTAAAATCTAAGACTGAAGAAGTGTTAGTAGAAAATTCCGTAGCCACTCTTACTGGTTCCTAGTTTGGAAAAAAAAAAGCTGGCATCCACATTTTATGAGAGTGATACTATGACAAAAAGACTAGTTAGAAATTGTATCTTTCATTAAACCAGGTGGCAGTAGACCTTCCAGATCTATATCCCTGCATCATTATGATTGCAGTAACATGACGACAAAGATACACAGGACTGTAAGTTTTCTGAACAGCAAGGTGGGCTGAAACAGAGACCTGGAATAATATTAAGAAAAGTTGTTGAAATACTTACTATAGCCCCAACAAATGGCATTTTTCTCAGTAGTTTAAAGAACTGTTTTTTAGTTCGGGATGTTAAACCTGAAAGACAAAAGTCAGAAATTAACCTAAGATGACTCAAGAAATAAAAAAAAATGGGCTTGGAGCACAATACTTCTGACACAGCCCACGACACAGGCTCAGTATTTCTGATCCAAGCTAAAATAACACAGTGACCAAGGAGACATGGTGAGACTGATGGAAGTGGACCATGCTACAGAAACATCTGACTTGTGAACAGTACCCACCCAAAGGAATAAAAAATCTGACTTGCTTCCTTACTTATAAGGGAACTCACACCTACACGTGGAATTTTACAGGAAACAGAGGTATTTTAGGATTCGCTAAAGGTAAGGTCTCGAGCAAAAATGGAAAATATTGTTTGAAATTATGTTCTGCCTCTTCAAACCAGAACAGTACTGTACCATGAAAACACTCAGGAACATGAAACAGGCTCCCAGACCAAAGAAGGAAATAGCAGTTTAGCCATAACGTGACAAGGATTCTCCCAGTGTCTGGCCGTCTGATAAAGAAAACACATGATGCCAACGGGAGGCAACTCAGGGGGAAGGCGTCAGACAGAGGGAGGAGCAGAAATTCCACCGCAGCCCAAATACTGAAATGACAGAAGCCACTGATGACAAATACCCGAAAACTCCTGGAGCAGCTCTAAAGGCAGGAAGGAAAGCAGGATGACACAGATGCTTTATAGCCACCAAAAATGCCTTTTGACTCCTACAGGCATTCCAACTGAGCACCAGAAGTTACAGGACACAACCAAGAAACAAACTTTAACAATTGACCACTTTGGGACATGGCAATTTTATCTACATTCCCCCCCTCTCCCATATACATATTTCACTTCATATATTTTGAAAAGCTACATAAATAAGGCCAGTAATTAGTTTTGCACATACTGTAGGAGATACTCATTAACACTCTGACAATAACATTTCCATTGCACATTTTAGTGTGCAGTTTTTTTAGTAACTTCCACAGTGAGAGAAGACTGCAAACTCCTGAAAAATTCTATCTAGTGAGATCTTTTAACAGCTAGTCAATACTTTTAAAAAAAAAATACTGTACAACAGCACAAATACTAGCCAAGAAGGTAAGATAACCCTGTACTGAGCAAAAGCTTCATACCATTTTGTTCCTTCCATAGACCTCCCCACTATTCAGCTACTCTCATCTTAAAAAGAAAAAGGCTGGTTGAAGTTCAGAGAGGCACAAAAGTAAACATCAAGTTAAAAACTTGGTTATTTTTAACAAATTGCCACAGGAGTGTAACCCTAAAGCCTACAGGAACTGAAAAGCACCATGTTCTGCTCTGAGGGCAAGGTATTATCTCTGACCATCACAAAGCAAACTGTGTGTTCATCTAAAGAGATGACACTGAAGAGCTCTCAGAATATCAGAAACCACTCAAAACAGGAAGATGCTCCTAAGAAAAAAATCCACACACCACCACCACATGCAATTATCTTGAACATCCTGAGGATGAAACATGCCTCCCAACACCAAATCAAAACCACATCTCCTCCCCCAGCAGGAAAGGAAACAATCAAGAGCAAGAATTATCCAGATACTTTGCACCAGTGGCTAAGTTCACAAGAATCCAGCTCTCTGATACATTTTCCCAGGTTTTGAGCAAGAAGAAAGTGTTGTGACAAGTAAATGCTGTAGCCAAAATCAAAAGGAAAACAAGAGGAAAGGAAGGAGATGCAGGCATATTCCAGGCTGGCCTACCGCACCCTCTGAAGAAACGGGGTGAATGTTTCATTGATCAGACAGGCCTTGACCTTAATTTGGAAGAGGGTTGCGTTCATACTAGTTGACAGCAGAAATTCTGTTTTAGGAAGTGTTTGGCTTTCTTTTATCCTCTTTCCTTCCTCAATTTAGGAACAACTCTGCCCCCTCTCCCTTCCCCCCAGACGTAAGAAAATCCCCTCTTTCAAATACTTACTTTCAGGCTGGAAGAGGAAGCCATGCAGCCATACACTTAAAAGTGTTGAAGAAAACGTCAACCCAACCAGTTGCCAGGGTTCAAGTCCATCACACTGGGCATTCACAAAGCTTGTTGCTTTCTCCCAATACATCTGGAGGATTTCCTTGTAGGGAATAATGGCATCCTGCACAAAGGAAAGTAAGAAGGATATTGAGAAAAGTTCAAATGCACACAAATAGGGCATCAGAAAGTGCATGAGTCTATTGCATATTAAAATGGTGCTTTTCAGTATGCAGACCCCATGCTTTCCTTAATTCCTGTAAACCGAACAGGTAGGAGATAGTTGTCATTCTCTTTCTGTCAAGGGCCACCGTTAAAAATACACATCTTGAGAGACTTCAAATATTCAGAGAAAAGTGCCAAGGCCAGATGACTAAGATATGCAAGATATTCAAGACTCATGACAAGATCTTACTACAGTCCAAGAGAAGCAACTGTGTTAATATTTTTTTTCCAAGGAATTATCAGGATTCCTTGGAAAGGATTCAGCAAATGAAGACTGAACTACTACAATACATCCACCAGAAAGAAGCCACTCTTCATTGGGTACCATCAAAGCACATCTATTAAGTACCTAGTGCTGGATTTTTAAAGATGCAAGCACTCAGCAATTCCTTAACATATAATTAGTACGTTCCATACAAAGGGAGGACGAAAGAGACAAACACTGTTGCTGCCAATATAAAAAACAGAAAACTGATGCAATAACAATTACAACGTCAAACTACCAATTATTGCTGGGACAGAGCCCAAGTACCTTAATCAATAGCTTCAAAGCACGCTCTCTTCAAGAGTCTCAGAAGAACAGGGTAGGGAAAACCGGACATGCACAAGGGAAAAAGGCCACTTCCCCCAAAACAGAGGTCTTTGTTACAATTCCCTGGAAAAAGGTTTCTAGAGATAAGAACAATCCAGGTAATCACACCTTGTTTAGAGCTATGATCAAAGATGAGTATTTGGGAGGGGGTCATTGCATGTTACAGACAAAAACTTGTGCATTTTTACTTTAATTTTTTTAAAGCTTTTTCAGCTGCCCCCAGAGAGCTCTTCAAATCCTTCTGGCCTTTTAACCTACCATCAAGCTTAGTTCTGACCAGTTTTGTTGGGGAATTTTCTGGAGGGATCTCCAGCTCTATGAAGTTTCACTTTCCAAACACCACTGAAAATACATGGGACCGTTCAAAAGATTTGTTACTAAATCTTGAAAGGAATACATCCTTGATACCTATGCTGCCATACTCTTAGTGGGGTTAGAGCAACTTGCAAAGACAGCTATAAATAAACTGCTAAAACTTTCCTTCCCATGACCCTTTACAGATCTCACTTTCAGGTCACGTCAGCAACAGAAGCAGTATTTAATTTTTTTTAAGGTCACCTTTAGGGGTAACGTGTCATTCCAATACAACTGGACAGGCTACAAAAAAGCCTGAAAAATCCACATTCTTCCAAATAATCAACAGAGGAAGGCAGGATTTCCTTACCGAAAAAACAACGCTAATGAATGCTCACTACTTTGGAAAAGCAGCAAAATGAACATCGTGAGAGAGTTTAAAAATATTTAAGCAACCCAAACATAAAGCTAAAAAATTCCAGCAAAACAGCAGTGTCAATCCATTGCAGAGGACTAGTATCACCCCTGCTGAGCACAGGCTGAAGGGGCACAGACTAAACTGGGCAAAACCAGGTCTCCTCATAAGGAGCAGTACCCAGCTGTAAGAAGTCTAACTAGCACCCATCTGCCTAGCAAAAGGCAATTTAAAAACACACCAACTACTTCAGCCTTGAAAACAAGGCAGCCACATAAATCGCTGCAGTTAGGCAATGTCCTAGCTAATACCCAGTCCTCCAGTCCAGTCACCACAAAGCTGATTTAACCCTAGAATTTAAGGGAAGACCTACCTTTTTCAATTAACCAGAGGTGGTACTTAAGTTTCATCAAGTTTGCACAATCTTCTCTGAAAAACCCTGGGAGGGAGTGTCTAACCAACAATGATGACTGTGGTTCACTGCCTAGAACAAATGACAGGATATCACTCAATTTTGAACTGCACTTAAAGGATGGAAACAGAGTCACTAATGTGGTGTCTCATTAGCTGTTTTCAGCTGATGGCAAGAAAATGCTGCAGCACCGAATATAAAGTGGGCTGTGCTTCTTTCTCCTGAAGATGGACAATACTGTAAAGCTATAAGCTCAACATCGAAACAGAACATGATCTTCTAGACATAAGTCACTTAAGTCAACGGCCAAGTTAAAATAAAATAAATAAATCTGCCAAGAGATTGATCTCATTCTTGGAGAAAGCTCTGGACAGAAGACCCTAGTCAACTGCACATTTAGTTGTCAAATCACAGCCTCCTCACTGAAACCACTGTGTTCTGCAGCACATCAGCTCTCCACTGGGACGGGAGGAAAAATATGTCAGCTTTTCTAGACTTAACCAATACCAGTGGCAAGTCTTGCAACCTATCACAAGATAAGAAAGCCCACCAGAAAGGCCCAACTGTCTACTCTTTTCCAAGAGCCCATCAAAGCAGTGCTCTAGTCCACAGACTGTCAGAGTCAGGCTGCTCAACTCTGAACTGCCGTAATCCCAAGCAAAGCGCAGATGGGACTTCTGAAATGCATGACACCACAGTAACCCCAGCATGCTGCTGCACAGAAGTATCTTCTCAGCCACATTACAAGCAAAAAAGGCTCAGGTGCATAACAAAGACATCACGGATGAATGAGCACATCCACCTTTCTGCTGTACTTGTGGTAAGGTAACAAGGCACTGTGCCTCCGCTCACTTTTCTATTCCTGAGATACAAGACAAAATATTTTACCTTAAGTTAAGTCCAAGCTAGAAGTATGCACACCAGCATACATGGTAACTCAATGGTATGTCCAAGTTTTGAATAAATAAGATAAGATTTTCATTATCTTAACTCTAAGCCACTGAAGAATTTCTTTCCCTTTCTTGCTTCAACAATCTGACATCACTCCACAAAGAATACAGTTCAACAGGATGAAGTTTTCTCTCTGTTTCTCATTTTCTCCTTCTTACTTCCATACTTACAAGAGGTTGGAGGATGAGACTGATTAATTTAGGAGGATACCAAAAAGAGAGATTTAAAAAAAAACAGTGAAAATTGGCATGGAAGAGGAATTAGCAATGAAACAACTGCTCAGCTCCCTAGCTAACTACGCATTCAGTGTTTTTGAAGTGCCTCTTTGCCCCAAAGCATCCAGCAAGATACAAGGGACCTCTACCCTCTGAATTACTGACTTAATCCTACAGAAACTAGAGGGCATTTAGAAAGTTGCATTTGAATGTACTCTGGTTTTATTACCCAACAACATGTGATTGCAGCCTCACTGCTGCAGCCCTACACTGCTTCCTTATTTCACAGGGAGGGGAGAAGGGGTAATAAATATCCCATGTTCAGCCAAGCCATGTGAATCTCTTCCCCTACTGCCCTGGAGAAGCTGCTCCTAACAGAGTAAAAAACAGGTGGGGGTGGGTTTTTTTCTAATCAACCTCAGCCAAAAGAAATGCACATCACATGCAGTAAGAAGAGATGCACTTCCAGCTTTGCAGGATTATAGCATTCATTCACTCCTGCTATTACTGCTTCCCCAGCTGGGCTAAAGACAACAAGCTGACCTGATTTTAAGCCTTATCTACAGGACAGAATTTCATGCAAGACAATAACCTGCTTATTTGTGAAGGCATCAAAAAAATAAAGGTTTCCTTTCCCATTACAGGAGAGTAGATAAGCTGGTTTTATTTCCTTAAGAGAACCTTCTACGCACAAAAGCTTCAAAAGACATAGGATTATTTTAGAAGGAGTTTAAAAGCCCGACTTATGAGTGCACTAAAAAGCATGGGGGAAAAAAATCTCCACTGGAGGATTTGGTTTTAATTCTCAGAGCATTAAGACAGACCCAGGTATCAGACAAAATACTAATTGCTATCATTAGGACTTGCAGTGTTCATTTGTACTGATATTAATGCACCCAGCAACCCAAGCAGTTTACATATTGAATTTTTAGCTCCACAGATTAGGAATACATCCTTAGTACTTTATTTCCAAAAGCCATTAGCTAGCTGAGCTCCTTCCAGGGATAGCACTTAAGCCACTACAAAAGAGGACAAATTAACTGCAGTAATGCTCTCCTGTCCCAGATGATAGAAAAGAGGGGGGGAAAAATGTCAGAACTAAAGAGAGCACACTTTGCAGTTTTGCCAGAACAGTATTTCCTCGGCTGTGAGTTTTAGGACTCAAAATAAGCTTAAAAAAATAAAAATAAAAAGAGACAGAGAAACAGGCAGTAAACTGAAGGACCTCACACTATTGTTATAAGCGCCTCCCGTTTCTGACACTGTAAAGTGGAAGCACCGTTAAAAGTTTACCTGTGGAAAAAGTAGAAAAAATGTTTTATCAGCAGAATCTTTCTCCCCCCAGGAGAGTATTCAAAGTGGGCCACAGAATAAAAGTAGCTTTTAAAGGCAAGTTTATTTTAAGCAATAACATGAATCTTAAGCTCACTGTGTGAGTAGGAGCTGCTAAGACCAAACCACATCCTCAGCTTTCACCTGAGGCCACACATTTTCTCAAACCAGGGACCCTGTGACACCTTGCCATGCCCAAACCTTAACATCTGCGTTTGCCATTTGTCTTCCTCACTTAACAGAGCCAGTGAACGAGGCAGTGTCATGCAACCTGGCACGCAGAAAATCAAGGCAGAGAGATCACTCACAGCAACTGCATGAGCTAGGTCAACTCTGATTACGGCAACATGAACAATACAGGTATTACCGCTGTAATTAAGGCCTGTGCCCTATGTAACAAGTTTTTCCCAGGAGAATGCTTCCTGATTAAAAATAAACCACACAAAACCAGCAACGACACAGCAGCTTCATTTATTTATTCAGCTCCTAAGAAGGAGGAAGACTTCAATTAGCCATGCCTTAGCTAACACTTTGTTGCCTGTACATGCTCTGGCCACAAAAGGCATGTCTGCCCAGCATAACTGGCCTAGGTGCAGGTAAGTACTGGACTTGCAAGCTGCCAGCCAGCTAGCTTCTTACTGGAGAGCCAGGGAATGGGACTGAGCAATGTCACTTCAGCCTCGAAGGGTACCAGTTGCTGCATGTGCCGGCAGTGTTTTGATTTGCACTTCAGTAGTGAAATCTGCTCCTCTGTCCATCCCTCCCTACCAGCCCCAGTGTGACAAATATCTTTACATAAGCACCGGGCAGAGAGTATTTGTTAGTCACCTCCTAATTATAGCTCAGGGTTTGGCCTGCATGCTGCCCCTTCACCAAAGGATGTGGGCACAGAGCGATGCCATACACAGGATCTTTCAGAAATCAAGTCAGGAACCTTTAGATGTATGGGCTAAACTACATGAAAGAAAAAAAAATCCAGGTCATGCTCATCTTACCACAGCTTCCTGGCACCACCAGTTTCTTCTGCATTCATTTATTTCCACCAATGCCATAATGAAACTTTTTCTTTTGTTTGTTTTCAGAGCAATGGCAATTTTTTTTGGCCATATACAGTGGTTGCTAAATTAATGTATACATACTATCCCACCAGCCCTGAGAGTTCAAGGGGAGTGGCTAGACAATGGCTAATTATAGCTTCAGCACAAAAACAAACAAGGGAGCAACTCACAGTTAACAGCATCAGCATCCCAGATTCCACTGCAGAGAAGGTAGGTAAAACTACCAAAACAAGATGGAGAAAGGCCGATTTGAGGCTCAAAAAATGTGCAGTTTTACAACAGCCTGAATGAAACCAAATCAGGCACGACTGCAGATTTCATTTAACCCAAAACATGCACAAGATATTTCTACCTATTGTTCACTTTGCTCACTACAACAAACCAATTTATAAAGCAAAATTTCTGGAAACATCTAGGCATGCTCCAGGTAGCACAGATCTCAAATCTCCTCAGAGACAGGGTTCAGTCAACCGATGTCCTACATGAACCTGTTACGGAACTTTATGGGTCACCGGCTCCAAGAAGGTCCAGTTTTCGCAAGGAATCGCCCTCTCTCAGCATCCGCAATAATTAGGATTAAAAAAAGTGCTCAGTTCCCTGTGTGCTGGGACTCATCTGGACACATTTGTTCATTCTTCCACTCAGAATCCTCACAGATGCAAATCACACAGTCCTTTCTGCATGCCTTCTGGGGAACAAAATGGGTATTTATTTGAAACATTTTGCTAGTAGCTCAGTGCCATGCAGAGGTACGTGCAGCATTAGGAGATAAAGTCTTGGTTCGAGCTGTCTGAAAGCAGACTATAGCATAGCAATTATTCTGGGAATGGGCATCCACGAACAAAGGCAGCATCAAGACCTGGCACAGCTTTCTAGCAGAGTTATGCAAGCCTCTTGACAAAGCCCCTAGTATCAGCACAAACTGAATGCCACTATTATACATTAATGACTCTGTTCTTGGGCAACTTTGACCACAGTGCAGCATCCTCGAAGACTATCTTATCAACACCAACGCACAAAACCCTTTGGCCCTTCTGATACCTAGTCACATGCCCTTCCCCATACGTGGCACAGATGGATCTTGATAAGCTTTGAGTGTCAAAGGAAACAGAAACACACAGAACATAAGGGCTTTCAAGTGACTTTTACCTGGAAATTTCTGAGACACACAAATCTTTCCTAAAAAGGAAAATGGTATCACAATCACTACAGCCCACTGCAAAGACACCAACGCACCTGCTACTACAACATCGATTGACAAAATCCAAATCTCAGTTATACATCCCACTCTAAGGACAGTACCAAAACGTACTTCAAAGCCCCTATGGCTCCACTAACCAGTAAAGGGCCATTTAGCCAGTACACAGAGATTTCAGTACTAAGTACTCCAGAAAAAAAGGCCTGCTGATTCTTGAAAGGGAATGTCTTCAACCACCTGGGACACAGGGAACAAAAGCCATAGTTCTGGTCAAAATGCATCACTCCATTTCCAAAAACCAGAGAGCATCAACGGATCAGGCCTTCTGAAACAACCCTCATTGCATGCCGGGGTCTGTGGTGGGGTGCACAAGATCGGATTGAAACTATGCCTTTTTATTGCCAGAACAGAGTGTTTGGCAGAAAAGATAAGCAGCACCTCAAAATCCATACTTACAGAAAATAGGCTATACTGAATCCCTTTTGCCAAGAGAGTCACAGCAAGGTTTTGTTTGCTGCCACACCAGTCAAACCACATGCACACAATAAATGCTGTGATTAGTTTTATCCTAACACCACCAAACCACAGATATATGCACTGAAGAAATCAAAGACAATGAGCCAGATGTCATCTCAGCAGACCTTCCCCTGCTCAGGTCAGCAATACATCTGTGACTTTAAAGGGTAGTGAGATGGTGGAAACCTCTTAGTACGCTAGAAGCACACAGTACATGAAAGAACCAGTTGGTTTTTTTTCATTTAGGTAGGAAAGTTTCTAGTCCCTCACAATCCCTTTGACTAAGGTCATGGGAAGGATCGCAGAGTAAAACCACAGTTTAGGAAAAATGCTGTCTATCAGTGTTCCTCCAGAAAAAGCTTCAGCCCCTGAGTATACAGCCAACTTCATTAGCTTTCCAGAACCTGAAACCCTGTGCAGTAGCTACTGTTTAGTCTAACAAACAAAACAGCACACCTGTGCAGGTCTTCCAGATGCAGTAAGCAGAACAGCAGTTTTCTCCACAAAGCCTTGGCACAGAGAGACTAAGGTGAGAACAGCCTGACCACACAGCATGCTCCCAGCAACCCCAGGCCAGTCTAGACCACACCGTGCAGAAAGTGCGCTATATTTACTCAGTTTCAAAAGAGCTAGCTTTTGGCAACTTGAAAGCAACAAGCCGTACAAGCTCTCGATGCTGTCCCAGGCTACACATGCCAACAGATGCAAGGCATGTGACGAGCTCTGCCTTTGTCCCCCATGTTGAGGTGGTGACACACTGGTTGGGCACAGCTCCACACCACAGTGGGAAGAGGAAGCAGCACTTGAGTGTTTGGGCATGGACAGCCGCTCCCCATGACCAAGTGGGAAAAGACAGTTGGCCAGAGATGATGCTATTTCGTCTACCACCCAGTAGCAGCCACAATTTCAAGGTACCTTTCAGCAGGGGGGAAAGCTAGCACTCTTTCCAGGTTTAAGGACTCAGAAAAATGCATGCCATACCACTGTGTGCCAAAGCCAGCTATATTTCAAGCAACGCCGGTTGCAACTGAAGAGTTTGTTTCTCTGCTCCTTCTAGCCCAAATTTAAAAATCATAAATAAGTAAACCAAGTGTTCATTAGCCATGTATCTTTCATCAGAACTCAGGCACCTTCACCAAAATCCAGACCAAGCAGGGGAAAAAAAAAAAAAAATCCCACCCCACCCCGCTGAAATAAACCCATAGAGCCTGCCGAAAACACCATTTCTAACCCTCCCTGCCCTGAAACGAGACACCTGTGGGGGACAAGGAAAGCACTGCATGGCTTGCAGGCCTGCAAGTGACGCACACACATACACAACCCCCCTCACAGTTTAGGGGTAACGCACGGGCCTCGCCCGGCCGCCGGGGGGGGGTGTCCGGGGGGGGGTGTCCGGCGGGAGGGGTCCGGCGGACCCCTCCCGCCGGACACCCCCCCCCGGACACCCCTCCCCGGCGGCCGAGCTCGGCCAGGTGGCCCCTGAGAGGCGACCGAGAGCCCCCGGCCCACACCCGCCCTCCGCCGGACAAGGCCCCGGCCTCACCGCCTCAGAGCCGGGCCAGCGCAGGCCGCGCCGGGGGACACCCTTATCCTTCACCCCACCGTGCGCCGGCCGGCTGAGGGACCCACCACCCCGCTCACCATCGCTGCTGCTACCGCCGCCACCACCTCCTCCTCCTTCTCCTCCTCCTTCTCCTCAGCCTCGCAGGGTCCCGGCGCGGCCCCGCTCTTCCCCGCCCCGACACCGAGATTGCCCGGCGCCTCCCCGCCGCGCCCTCACGGCAGCGCCGCCTGCTGGGCGGCTTCCCGCCACTGCCGCCCGCCCTTGCGCGCCGCTCCGCGCTTTGGGCGGGAACGCAAGGGCGAGCGGCGGGCGGCAGTGGCGGGAAAACGCTCCCTCCGCGTTTAAGGGCTGCAAAATCGGCGCTGCAGCACCCGCGGAACGCTGCCTTTTGGTTAAAAGCCTCCCAAAAAAAAAAGAGGGGGTTTATAAACCACCCTCGCCCCCTGCTTGGTGTTGGCACCCCAGATCTGAGGAGCTGCTTCCGCACGCCACGGTGGAAACTTCCACGGAGAGAGGAGCACCTGACAACGGCAGTTGGGAGGGTTGAGGAGCAAGCAGCTCCCTGAGCTCAGAGTCCTAATTAGCAAAGCAGGAGGAGGCCCCTTGGATTCAGGAGGTCTGCATTAACAGAGTCATCTTTGTGCACCGAGAATACTGGGTTAGTGCAAGATCAGCTGAGGCTGATGACATTTTATTCAGAGGCCATGCCAGTATACTTCCAATTGCTCTTAACCCCTGTCACTGGATCTATGACACATTTGTAAGCGGCACAGCATTCCTGCGTTTTCTGGGAAGAAAGTTTTCTGTGCAAGTTATAAGACAAGAGCTACTGGTCAAACAGAGCATTAAACCCTTCTGGGTGGATCAGGTGTGACCCCGTGTCAAACACCACAAGCAGGGTATGGTTTGGGACCAGCCTCCCACAAGCACAGCTTTATTAATTTAGGTACCCGGGGTAAACACCACCTGGCAAACATCCAAAGGATATTTAAGTTGTGGGAAGCAACGTTGAGGAGCAGTCATGTTACAGAGTAGTTCCAGCTAGAAGGGAACCTGCAGATCAGTCTAGTCCAACTGCCTGACCACTTCAGGGCTGACCAAAAGTTAAAGCATGTTATTGAGAGCATTCATCCAAATGCCTCTTGAACACTGACAGGCTTGGATCATCAACCACCCTTCTAGGAAGCCTTTCCAGGTGTTTGACCATCCTCTCAATGAAGAAATACTTCCTAATGTCAAGGCTGAACCTTCCCTGATGCAACCTTGAACTATCCCTACACAGAACATCACATCACTGGATCCCAGGGAGAAGAGATCAGCACCTCCTTCTCCACTTCCCCTCCTCAGGAAGCTGCAGAGAGCAATGGGATCACCCCTCCTTTTCTTCAAACTAGACAAACCCACAGTCCTTAGTTGCTCTTCATAGGATGCTTCCAGTTAGGTAGCATCTAATTTGCAAAGAGGGAGGTAGCCAAGGGATGTTTCACAGCACTAGGAAACATGCCCCAAGTGGGGGACAGGAGCGGGGGGCGGGGGTAGGGCTGTCTCTGCAGAACGAAAGGCAACCTGGAAAGAGAGAGAGATGGACAATAGCAAAAAGAAAGGGAAATCATATTACAAAGCCAACCATAACCTGGGCCACATCAAAAGCAGCGTGGCCAGCAGGTCCATGGAGGCGATTCTCCCCCTCTGCTCCGCTCTGGTGAGACCCCACCTGGGGTACCGAGTCCAGCTCCGGGCCCCCAGCACAAGGAGGACACAGACCCATAGGAGCGAGTCCAGAGGAGGCTGTGAAGATGATCAGGGGGCTGGAGGAGTTTGGGTTGTTCAAGCCCGGAGAAGAGAAGGTGCCAGGGACACCTTACAGCGACCTTTCAGTATTTAAAGGGGGCTTATAAGAAAGATGGGGACAGACTTTTTAGCAGGGCCTGTAGCAACAGGACAAGGGGTAACGGTTTTGAACTGAAAGAGGGTAGAGTTAGATGAGTTAGTAGGAAGGAATTCTGTACTGTGAAGGTGGTGAGGCACTGGCACAGGTTGCCCAGAGAAGCTGTGGATGCCCCATCCCTGGAAGCGTTCAAGGCCAGGCTGGATGGGGCTTTGAGCAACCTGGTCTAGTGGGAGGTGTCCCTGCCCATGGCAGGGAGGTTGGAACTAGATGATCTTTAAGGTCCCTTCCAACCCAAACCATGCTATGGTTCTATGATAAACATTTAAAGTAAGTAGTTCCTTGTGCAGTGACAGCAGAGCAGCCTAGTCTCAGGTAGGGTTGTGTTTTGAGGGCAAACACACAAGTGGATGCTCTGGTCGCCAGTAAGTGGTGTGAACTCGACAAATAACATAGTGGCATTTGGCTTGTTTCCAGCCCAAAAATTAATGTGTGGAGCAACTGCAGTTCAGTGTGTCACAGGGTGACGCCTCTGCCACTGGCGTGGTGTGTTAGCTTGAGCAACTGCCCCTCTTCTTGAAGATGGCAGCAGGAGCAAGTGCTCATCTTCACCCAGGCCTACACAGAAGCTCTCGGAGAGCAGCGTCTGAAGCCCATGCTCAACCAGTTTTTAGATAACCACTGGCAGCTTTGCCAGAGTTGAATCAAAACCAGCAGTTGTTTGATGCCCCATGTATCCATGATAAAGCATTTGAGGTGCACCTTTTGTTGCAAGCTTCCAAACCTACTAAGACATTAGGTTTGTTAAAAGTAAAACTGAAGATTTCTGGTTAGTCACTCCAGAACACATCTTGGCTTTAAAAAAATGTATAAATCTGTACATTCTTTTGCACAGATGTAGGTGTGGCTTTTTAAACATTTGCATTTAACCTCCCATGCTTTTGTTTTTGCAATGTTTTGAAATGGGTATGCAAGTATCAGCTCTTGGCATTTGTAGTTAGCACAAATATTTAACTCTGTGCAGCATTACAAGTGCTAACTGTTTTTGTCAGCTGTCACCATGCCATCCAAGCTGTCTCCTCACAGAAGATGGCATCTTACATAAGTCAGCAGACCATACTTTCATCTCAAAAAAAAAAAACAACTGCCCTCTTGGGTTTGTTTTTAGAAGTATTCCTAGATATCAGATGTTCTTTTTAGCAGAAAAGGGAACAAACAGATCTTTTACTAACCCCCTATCAGTCTCACAAAGTAGGTCTTCTTCCCATGCACTTGCCAAGCAAGAAAGCATCTATTTGAGACAACCCCGAACAAGCTGTGTTTTCTGATTGAAACAACCTCTGCAACAAGCACTGAGGCCCCCAAACTTCTAGAAAAATGTTGCTATTTGGAAAATATCTTTATAAAAAAAACAAACACGTACATCCAAGTAACATCTTGCTCTCAAGGGGATAAGAGGAAATCTTATTTGTTCCTTCAGCCCTGAAAAAATCCTCTTAGGATGCGTCATTGCAAGCCTTGGTGGTGTGTGCTTTACATACACCTTCACATAATGCCAAGAAACAGAGAGCTTGATTCATTTAATATGGGTAAAAACACAGGTGGAAAGAAGTACTATATCTCACTATAAATATATAAACTGGGGGAGGAAGAGACACACTGGGGAGGGAGAGGAGCCATTTGGGTGAGAGGACAATGGTGGCATGAGAACAAACGGATGCAGGCTGGCCCTGAACCCATTTAGCCCAAGAACTGCAAGAGGGTTTGTAGCCATGGGAGTGCTGAGGCTCTGCAACAGCCTTTACATCAAAGTAGTAACAACTTGCAAGTCTCAAAAACCAGAGCCACTTCTCCAGTGCACATTACAACAAAGGACCATGGCTTCTTCACAGCTTTACATCTGAGTTTAAGACCCTATCTTGAAACTGGAAGACTTACTCCATGGTTATTAGGTTTTCTGTATTTGTTTAAAGGGTTTCCATTTCTCTCTGCTCCATCACACAGCTGAGCTCCTCCACAGCCCAGGCAGAAATGGCTTTTGCCACTTTCAGATGAAAAAAAAAAAAAAAAACCAAACAAAAAAACAGAAAGTACCTCTGCTTCTCCTTGCTGGTGCTGGGGTTGGTGTTGTGGCTGTGCCAAAGCAGCTGCTCTCACAGAAAAAAGAGAGTTGCCTTTCCCAACAGCAGCCAGCCATCACCTGAGCTTCCGGCCCAGCTCTCCATCCATCTCTGCTGCTGCTGGCCCCAAGAAGAGCTGCCAGGGGGAGCCTGGGGCCAAGGAGCAGGACAGCCAGGCTCGAGCTGACCTAGAGCCTGGTGTAGAATAAGGCCAAGAGGTTAGGTTTGCTGGAGGATGATCACTCTTAGCACTCGCTGCCTCCTAGCAATGCCAAGATCTCTCCCACAGAGCTTCCATCTGAACACCTCCACTCTGCTAACGAGAATGCCTGCCAGCATTGCTCATGCTGCCACAGAGCTCTTGCACCCTCCTTTAAAGGCTGTCTTGGGAAAGGGGCTGGAGAGAGAGAACCAAAGGAGTCATGGTTTACCCAATGAGGCGCTCTCTGCCAGCAGGACTGTTAGCATTACACTGTGTGTGGGCATTACAGGTTACATATCTCAGGGAACAAGCGTCATTGAGATCAATCCAGCAGGACTAATCAGTTCAAAGGCTGATGCAAAAGTCAAGTCTGAAGTGGTAGAGTAAGAAAAAACAGAGTGCTTTGATTGCTTTCCACAAAGTAATGAGAAGAGAGGATTATAACAACGTTCTGAAAGGAACAAACCTCTCTTTCTTCCTTGGGCCCTGGCTCTGCCTGCTCACTCCTGCAAGCAAGCAGCAACCGGCTGGGGGGGGGAAAAGAAGCTGCAGTGGAGCAGTGCAAGCACACACCTCTCTGTCCAGGTGTCAGCAGCACCCTGGCTGCAACACACGTTGGTGAGACACCTGCACAAGGTGGAGAGGAAAGCATAGATTTAAATATTTCTGGTGATAATTTTAAAGGGATATTGCATTCTTGATGTAGTTTAAGGTAGTAACAGATCTACCTATTCAACCCCATTTTGCTTAGATCTGGCAGTCCTGAAGAGGAGGTATGGGGTAACCTTTAAAAGACAGGGAGAAGCAATGGGATTTGATGTAGATTTAAGGGTCTTTATGTACATCTATCAGGGGGCTTCTTTTAGAGACCAAGTTACTTTCTCTGATTCCGTAAGACTTACAATCATTCATATTTGCCATTTACAAGCAGTTTAACATCACCTACCTAAGCACATCACCAACACCACATTAAGAAACAAACCAGTAGGTAAGCCATTAGCAAGCCTCCAGCTGTAACTGTCAGACATAAAGGAAGGTACAGCAAGCTGTGCTCCTACAAGAAGCATTGCTCCCCACTTCAGCAGCAGGCAGGAATTACAATCTCTGCTCCAGCCAGCCATGGCTTGTAGGAGATGGAGATAAGCAGCACATTGGCTTCCCAGAACAGACCACGACAAGTACACATTGTGTCTCAACCCAGACTCATTTCCTTTCCATACATTCCCTCCTGACTGATTAAAGACCACAGTATGTGGTGCTGGGAAGCTGGTAGCAGCTGCCAACCACACCAAGAAGCTGTCAGGTCAGCAGATATGGACCTCCAAGGGTTCCTCCACCCCACCACACTGGTAAACCCTCTCTGCTGCACAGCCAGGAATACAGAACATGCAGCTGAGGAGCCCACACAGCTCCAGGGCCCAGCCCTGCCAAAAGGGTTGTAAGTGCATGTGAGGATCTGAAGTTCACAGCTGCACAGCAGGAGTGTGGAGCTGCTGTTTTGTTTGATTTCAAGAAGACATGCTTCTGAAGCATAAAAGCAGGGTCAACAAAATTGAAGTTGCATGTGTTTCCTGCTAATGCTGTTCTAGCTAAGGCTTGAATTGTAATAGAAATAGTCCACTGACCAGTTATACTTGCTTGTTTAGAGGATGTGAAAGGCCCAAGGTACCATTTGTACTGGCTTCCCCCATCCTTTTCTCTGCTTAACCAAAGAACAGGGGCAATATCACACTGTACATCCACAAAAGCATCCATAACTAGTACAGTGCTGATGCAGTCTGTAAGTAGTTCATTAGCTAAGCAAGTAATCTCAAAAACCTGGTGATATAGTTAGTGGAATCATTTTAAGAAAAGAATCTGCTATTTAGGAACAGAAAATAGAACCAGTAAAACTATGTAAATTTAGTGTTCCCCACAAGCAGTTTGTGAGGATCAAGACCCACATTTCCATCCAAACATCCGTGATGACACAACACAGCCCAAATCACACTTCCCCTGTCATTTAGTCTGCGGTGTTAGTGTGTTGTGTACAGATCTTGGGGGAGCAGAGGACAAGAGATCTGATGGTAAAGAGGAACATTGTCCTCCCCTTTTCCCTTCCACCACTCCATGACTCACATCAGGCAGATGGCCACAACACGTGCAAGACCATAAAGATCAGCCGAACAGCTGCTGGTGCACAACCCATCACATCAGATCCCAATTCATGCACCCGTTGCTCAGCTTTTACAAACAAACATAATCCTGATTTTGCAAAGTGCGAGCATGATCTGTTTTAGCATGACGTGCTCCGATCTGACTGCTCACATCCCTATTACACAGGACACTTGTAACTCAACTACAAGATGCTGTTATAAGGACAGCCCAGATCTAGGCTGGTTACAGCCTCAGATTGCCTCAGGGAAAACTGCATCAGTGCCCTTGTAAGATTTGTTTGCCATGTTGCTTGCCACGTCGATATGCACATGGGTGTGATGCGTTGCAGAGACTGAGCTGCGTGCAGTATATCCAGCCTGACTGCTCCATGAAAATGTGGTTACTTAGACCTTTGTCAACAGGAGCTTTCTTCCCCCAGCTTACCCTGAAGGCCTACAGAGGCAAGTCTGGTCCTGAGCAGATGCTCTAAGCCTCAACTCAAAGTACAGCACAAACAAACAAAATTTACAATGTATAAAATTAAACACATTAATACACCTTTGAGGGACATGGACTGGAAGAAAACTCATACCAATCAGAAGAACAGACTTTTAGAAAGCAATATAAAAATAAACAAGCTCAAAGGGCCCTTACGATGAAAGCCTGACATGAGTTTACATAAAAAAAACATTATGTCTGGTTAACCTGGAATTTTCCAGTTGATTTGACTTATAACTAAGCAGATCGAGAACAGTAGCTATTTTCTACACGAGCAAAGTTCTTTTCCTGTAATCACTATTGATGCACTTTTATATTGTGCACATATGGGCTCAGTTCCTGAAGCAACTGTACAGTATTCTTATTTGGCAGGCAGCGTAGGTTCTTATCTTATAGAAAATTACACTGAAATTGGTGGAATTAAAAGAAATCCCATTTCTTTTCCTGTTTCCAAGTTGTTCAGGAGAGAAGCTACTCAAAGTGATGAAATACAAGCACTTGGAAATAAATATTTATGTTATTCATTTTGTGTATCTATTAAGAAATACAAAGCTCTTTTTTTTGTAAACCCTACAGAAAAAGTTTAAAGAACTCTAAAGAACAGTGTAATGTATTTTCAACATTTTCCTCCCTAGGAACTTAGGAAATTACTTAGCTTCATGACTGCAGCACAAGATTGGGAAATGGCAGATCAGTCTAAGAGCGGCAAGTCTCGAGAAGAAAAATAGATACAGGGATTATCATTTTGCCTTTTCTGTCTGGTTTTACAGTCCTACATGTAGCTCCCCAAAATAAATTCTTGTTACCTTTCTAGAAAGAAAGGGAAAAGCCTATCAAGTCCAGAGCAATTAGCATTAGACACCATCTGCCACAAGCTGAAAACAGGAAATGTTCAACTTCTTGAATAATCTAAAACGCTGAGCAGCAGTTTGCAACATCTACGATTTCTAGCCAGCCTGAGGCTTTCTTGCAAACGCTGACCCCAGCACTCCCAGACCAGGCATTGCTGATAATGTTTATGGCAAGAATACTTTAGGCTTTCCTTTCCAGGGGATGTTCCTGCTGAAGGACATCAAGCCCACTCCTGCCCCAGTTAGCGCTCAGAGAGGAGTAATTTAAGGGTCAGCTGGGAGGTGACACCAGACTACAGACATGTCCTAGTGCCATCCTCTGGTCCTCCCCAGCCTGTCCCTCCTGTTGCCACTACTGCTGTGGGATTCTGCCCTCCTTCCTGCCCTGGTTTCATGTCCGCTTTTGAATCCCTCTGATCTCTATAGATAGGTCTGACAATTACCCTGCTCAAGACACACATTTCTTTCCAAAGGCACTAGATTTTTTTTAAATATCAGTGGCATAAAAGAGTGAGATGGACCAGATGGCATCAACATCAGCACTATCTTCCTAGTGCATTCGCATGCATATGACTTTGCCATCAAGCCCCATCTCTACTGCCCCAAGACATGCACTGATAGGTACCAAAAAAATTAAAGGTCATATTGCTGCCAGGAGGCAGGCCCTGGCATTCTCATATGTCCTTCGATAGCACATTGCTGCCCTCTCTGTTGAGGATGCTCTGGGTGCAGGAAGCTGAAAGAGTCCTCATCCAAAGCAGAGGAGTTGTTTGTTTGCATATTTACTTTATTAGTGTCACCCTTTCAAGGCAGCAACAGGGCCTGAAACATCCACAGAACCAAAAAGGCACCTGGGAACTTCACCCAACAAAACCTCACTTCTCCTCCCATGGCTCCCTTGCTGGTCCTCAGGTGTGGAGCAGGTGATGGGTACACAGGAACCAGCAGAGTTCAGGTTTTGGTACTGGACTTTCTTCCACAGCTGTAAGAGTTCAGAGGTCTGGGTTAAGTCATCTTTGAGATGCTTTCCAGCACTATGCCCTTAAAACAGCTTAGGGAATCATCCCACATTCTTGTTCAATTGCATAGCACAGCCTACAAGCAAAGGCACATCAGACAAGGTTTGGATGAGATCCCTACACTTTCAGCTGTCTTTTAACAGTTGGTGCTTGCACAAGCACTCTGAGAGCATTTGACCACCCTAAGCGCAAGGATCCAGCCCAGTCTGGAGCAATTTCATGAACTGCCGCATCCTGCAGCACACTGGCTTTGGTCAGCCATCCAAGCAGCATACTAGCATCACTCTAGAAAATTTTGGCGCTTT
Source organism: Falco naumanni (assembly GCF_017639655.2). Classification (NCBI taxonomy): domain Eukaryota; kingdom Metazoa; phylum Chordata; class Aves; order Falconiformes; family Falconidae; genus Falco; species Falco naumanni. The sequence goes on along the minus strand of NC_054062.1, from coordinate 33,981,885 downwards.
TTTCCCCCCCCTCAAGGTTACATTGGCTGATTTCTTGAGAGTTACAAAATAAACTTTAAAAGTAAACCAGACTTGTAAAACCAAAAAGATGACAATTCTCAGCATAACAGCAATTTTACCATTGGACTGAATTAGCCCAGTAGATGTTTAAATACTTGGATACAAACTTCCTACTACTCCCTCGGCAGAGTAAGTTCAGTCCAAGCTGGAAAGCACTGCAAGCTGTTACCAGGCAATTAGACCACAACTGAGGCAGCTCCCAACACCTACCCAGCAGCAGCTATTTGAATTCAGAGAAAATCCTTCTTGTCGAGGACTAGGTAGAGGCACTGCTCCCTGCCAGGGACACCTTTCCAACTGGATTTGGATTACTGCAACAAGTACCTCGCAGTCCTGGCTTCAGAGTGGCTGTAACAATATTTGCAATTTCAACTTGTTCTTTCAGTGTTGCAATTGTTTTCCCACTGATTTCTTCAGAGCTGCTTGTCAGTAAAAAACTTTCTAGCCTCACCCTGGAGGCAGAGGAGAAAGAAACAATTACCTTTCCCTTTAACACAGAAACCCCAGCATTTTGCAAGGCAAGCAAGCAGAAATTAAAAGTCATGGGCTTTAACCAAATAGGGCCAAAATTCTCTCAAATGTCATGTATGTGCCAAAGAATTTCCGTATTTGTTTCTTTGCTATCACATGCTGACACCAAACATATTTGGCAACAAGGAAATACAATACTGAGTATCCCATACCTCCCAGCAGATTGAGCCTCAGCATGGTAAAAACCCCCAAAAAGCCAATTAGAAGATGGGTACCTGGAAGTCAGCTAACAGCCCCATACTTGTAACAGTAATCCCCATCGTGGAAAACTGTATTCTATCATCATCTGCATGTACTCACACGTATCAGTTTATTATCTCCGAGCTTCACAAGGGACCCGTTCCTGGAACACAGCTACAGCTGCAACCACTATATTTGGTGCACAGACATGCCATAGAACTTACGGTCCCCTTCCAAATTCTAATGACAGCAAACTACTCACAACAGCCCCATGGTGGAAATTACCCTGAGAAGACTGTATAATTGCTCCTCATTATCTGTGTGGCACAGAAACCACAGCTGGATTTATCCCACTTCACTGAAGTGCCTGGGATAGGAGCAGTATTGTCGGCAGTTGATGGAGAAGATTCTGCAGCAGGATTTTCCTGACCATGAGAGGGCTGCTTTGCCTGCAGAGATGCCCCTCTCCTGCTCACAACGGAGCAGCTCAGAGGTGATCAAGCTTCTGAGCATTTTAATTTAAGCCCCGGAAGCAATGGAGGAGGAACTGCTGCCTGCATTATGCCTTACAGTTCTGCTAAGAAGGCATCCAAACCCCATGTGCTCAGCAAATAGGGATGCAAACCCAAAAATCCATCTCCGCATCCCTCTGCAATCCTTTAAGAAGTTCCTCTAGTCTGATAAACTACAACCTCCCATTTGCAGCAAGTCCACACAGGTGAAAAACCATGTACTTGCAGTTCCTCTGCATTAGCCTCATCCCACCTCCAGCAGCCCCTAGGCAGACTGTAGGCAAGAGTGCCCAACACGGTGAGCTTCCCCGTTTCTTGCCACATTTTCAAGGCTATACAAAAGCATTTCGAGGTCTATTGTCTTTTAATGCAGAACAGTGTTTCCACACCGGTCCTGATTATCCTTTACTCATTTGCAAATGCACTTCTAGTCACACCATAGCAGGTGTATTGACCCAAGGGCACCATTCAGTTCACAGCTCATGCACCTGGGAGATCTACCACCTTGACTGGTGTTTACACCACAATTTCAGGAAGGTGCAAGACTTCATCTACTAAACAGAGAATACCCAATTCCGGGAGAGCATACCTGGAAAGACCCCCTGAAGGAATGTGTCTCTCCCTCTTTTGACCGTAGAGGGAGCTGAGTATCCAGTGTTAACCTCTAAAACACTCAAGCTCCAAATCCCAACATACAGCCCAGAAATTAAATTGGCCCCACTCCCCAGCGCAATGCCCAGACCTCACAAGTAGAGGAAGAAGGCAATACAGAATAAATAATTAATGCTCTTGGATACCGTTTCCCCCCCAAACTACAGGGGATCACGAAGGAGAAAACACTTCCTTAAATATGATTGATTGCTCTTGCTGGCACAACAAGAGAAGGAGAAATCAGACAGGCATATTCTCCATCGCTCCACCGGGGCTTTGTCAAACACCATAGCTCCTGCATTTCAATGAATGATAAATCACTTTTAAGAAGTGACTTTTATGTCAATGAGCATGTTATTATTGATTACTCTAATCTGGCACTGGAAAACAGTCTTCACACCCTACTGTTCTTTAAATCGCCCAAAGAGTTTAGAAGTTGCTGTCTAACAAGCTCCTAAGTCGTATCTTCCTTGTCAATCTTATCAACCCCTTGTTTAATTGTAAAAATGTAAATAAAACGCAGCAAGTATTGGCCTAATGCCTCACAACTCACATATCTCTTCCAAAGAGGGAAACAAGATTCTTCAGCTGCACTTGAGGCTTGTCAAGCATCATTTAAATTCTAAGCAAGTTCTGGCTCCCTCAGCTCCTTCCAACAGTAGGGTGCAGCAGAGGTTTGATGGGTAACCAGACACACGTCAGAGTCAGGAAAAGCCTCCATGATTTCTCATGTTTGAGGAATATCAGTTGAAATACCAGTGCAAAGAGCAAGACCCCCAGGGACCACCCATGCCTTTGTTCTCCATCCTCACTATACAAGACACTGATGCTCTGGGTGGCAGCAGAGATTAGGAGCGACTGGAAGATGATCCCATCATTGGCTTTTTGGGACACTTTAGTGTTTGTTAGTGGAGCCTGCATTCTTACCAAGTCAGCTTTGATTACCCTGGTAAATAAAATATCTTGCTTTCAACATCAGGATGCTCAGCAATGTACTCTTATACCCAGCACCAAGGGGAGCCTGGTAGTTACATCCCAGCATGTCAAGAAAGACATTGTTGATGGTACCATGCACACTGAAAAAACTAATGGCCAAGTAGGACTTGAATGCATACTGACATGAAGCTTTCCATGTTTTCTGGACACTCCTACTTCTTCAAGCCAAATGTCAGCATATTCTCCTTAGGTCTCAGGGACTAGATGCCATGAAATGACTCTCAGCATTTGCTCACAAAGCAGAGAAGCTCCCAGTAGGTTTCACTGAAGAGCAATCTGCTCCTGTGACATCCGAGTAAGGAGTGACCACCCACTCCCAGAGCTGGAAAGGTACACAATATTCTAAAGATTTTCTAAAACACATTGCTGTGTCATAAAAAAAAAATGTCTTTTGGACAGAATGGTCTCTTGACTTTCTGGAAACTTGATCATTTCAAGGGACCTCAGTTCAGGAAAACATCTGATGGCAAACATTATTCTTGTATGAAAGCACATGAATGAAGAAAACTAGCTCCTGACATTGAACAGGGGAAAGAGCAGCCAGAATGTCAGTTTTTTTCTACGGAGTTTCTCCCAAGAAAAACTGTATTTTAAAGTTAATGTTGTGTATATATTTTTTTTAAAAAAAGAAAAAAGAAACTGTAAAATATCAATTACTATGCCAGTGATGCTCCAATCTATTTCTGTTTGGTTCTTTCACTTGAAGCACCTAAGAATATATATATATTTTTATTTTTTTTTACATTGAATTTAAGCAGAACCAGAAGTGATCTGACTGCAGGCTGGTGATCCTCCACTGCCTGACCTGCAATAAGGGAGCTCATCCTCTCTGCAGTTATATGGCTAGACCCAAAGTTCTGACCATGCTATTAGCTTTTTTAATTTATTTCTAAGAAAAACTGCTGGGGAGGACCATGCTTCAGGCACATCTGTAGAATTTCATGTGTAAAGCGCAGTAAGCTCAACTTGTGCCTTTTCCTCTATGTTGCTGGGTTTAGCTCAAACCAGACATTTCTTGAGAGGACTAGCCCTACACTGATCAAGGGACACAGTGGCCATCCACATCAGGTGCACAGCTTCTGTCCACACTTTCCAGTGCAGACCTATCCTAAATAGGCTGTTTTCCAAAGTAATTCAAGTGCCTTAATTTCACTGAATGCAAGTTACACAAAATGGCTTTTAAAGTATCCTAGCTTAATATGCTATATTTATAAACAACTACTGGGCAACACTTCCTCCCTCCTGTAGCTGTTATGCTTTGACCCTCAGAGAAAGGCATTAAAGAAGCATAGCAAAGATCTTCTTAAACAGCAACTTACTAAATCTAATCAATATTCTAATTCTAATCAATAGCACAGGCAAAGCCTGACTTAAAAACCTATCTTTAAACTAAATTAAAAAGCACATGCATTGCCAATTGACAAAATTAGAAAGGTTTCCCTAACACTTGTTGAGGTTACAAATTAATGAACCATGCAGAAAGGTAGAGCATGGGGGGCTGGGAGGGGGAAATGTATGCGCATTTGCATTGGTTTTTAACAAATATGGTCACGTCTCAAGGATTTGTAGAAAACATTACAGTCTTAAAGGAAAAGTTTCCTGAATCTTTTTCATTCTGGCAAGTGCTTTGCACTAGCCTAAGGAAGACCTCATCAGCACCAAAGTCCAAACCAAGAGCAGCAGAGGAAGATTAAAATAACTGCAAGGTCAGTTGCTTGAGCAAAGGAAGCATGATGGGTTCCTCAAAGCCAGACTTTTGTCCACAGCTCCTAGAAAGTAGAAAAGCAAGCATACCCCACAGCCTTAACTGGGGAACCAGACCCTCTGGTTCAGCTGGTTACCGAGGGTTTATAGAGAAAGAGCAGGGGTCTGCAAAGCAGGACCTGTGAGGTGTGAGACCAAGGAAATAGGGTGGCAGCTGAGGTATCTTTCAAATTCCTTTCATAAAGGAAAGAAACAACTTTCCATGTCAGCTGGGGCTAGGGTTAGAAGTAATAGGGTAAAATTGCAGCAAGATGAGACATCTTTATAGCAGTAAAGCGCTGGGATAAATTCACTATAGAAACGGAGAAACCTCTATCAGCAGAAGCTCTTTGCAAAGAGGTCAGACATTCATTCATCACAGTGCAGCCAGCCACAGGGAAAAGGGCCACGCAATCTCTTGAAGTCGATCCCTGCCCTATTTTCCTGCAATTGCACAAAATACCATTGTGCATTAACAGAGCAAAGTCTTTTCTTCAGCTTATCAGGTTTCAGGAGACCTCTGATTGAGATGTAAACCCAACTCCTACCATTCTGCTGTGCTTCAGGCTCTCCCCCCTGCCCAACCCCATCTATTGAGCCCCCCAAAGACCTAGCTATAGTAAGCAACCAACAACTCATAAGGGGCCAAGCTCGGGGGTTATTTCAGACACACACACACCCCGTTTCAGAGATAGGAGGGAGAAACAAGGAAGACAAAAAGGAGACAGGCTTTGCTGCTGCCCTGAGTAATGCAGCCTAGCAACCTCCACACAATAAAGCACAAAGCACTCAGACAGTGCCTTGCAAACAGGGGGCTTGCAAGACTCTGCACAGGGTTGGTAGAGAATAGCTCTTTTTGTATGTCTCATCACAGACCCATAACTTGTTTTGACTGCATTCCTCCACCCAGGTAGCACAATAAGTCTTTTTTCTTGGGAGCAATTGCGAAAAAATAGGCTGAGAACACTTGTTGCCAGACCAGACTTAGGTGAACTATCTTAAGAAGGTCTGGTCCAAGACCAGACCTGTATAAAAAAGCAAGACAGTTTCACAAATAAAATAGCTCTAAACCTCTCAAAGCCAAGTATTTACCATTGTTACCTGACCACGTTTGAGGTTTTTTCACTTGTTTTTGAATATCGTTTTCTTTTTAGAAGGGTAACACCAGCACCAAGTCAGATACTTTCCTGCCCTTGCTCACAGGGCAGCCCATGGGTCACTTTGCAGGAGTATGTATCATCACCTAAGCAGTTTCTCCCTGTAGAAAAAAATTAATTTGCACAGTATTGCTCCTGTTACCTCATCCCGTTTATATGATAAAGCCTAGTGGCAGAGTCAGACCTCAGGTGCTCAACATACATGGCCCAACAAAAAACTATTAGGCAGTAAAGGGTTGCAGGGTACATCCCACCTACCTCAGAGACCTGTGCAAGGTGAAACAGGAGAAAGCAGCAGACACTTTGGGAATGATAACAGCTCCTTAGATGATCCATGACCCCAGACAACACAAGGGGGATGAGATAGGGTGACCCAGTACACACAGTGCATGCCCAAAAAGGCTCTGCCTAGAAGCATCTGAGGCTGAAGCCCCATAAAAGGCTCCTTCGGCACTCCCCAAAGCACCAAGGGCATAAAACAGCTTTGGGTCCACCCAAGAACAGCAGATATGAGACAGACAGAGCAGATACCAAGACTCCAGCACAGGCTGAAAAATCTATCTAACCTGGAGGCTGAGCTTAAATATGCTCCTGGGCCCATGGGTGTGGGTGGAGGCCTCAGGTGAGTCTCCCTAGAGCCAATATGGCCCATTAGGGCCTTCAGCTTTACACTGGACCCACTTGGCTCCATGGACCCTCCCAGCCAGTGTGTCCCATATGGCGTGGGCCTTACCTGCTCCTCCCTGTCTAATAGACATGGCAGTGAAGGCTCCATCTGTGTTAAAGAGCAGCATTTAGCAGGAGGAGAGTCTGCACAGGTTTATAAACACAAGAATTAGAAAAGCACTAAGGAAGCATCCACTAGGCACACCTGAAGGAGTGTTGCATGGCTGTATTTACCTCTAATCACTCTAATGAAGTACTGCACGCTTTTGGAGGAGAGCATCATAATCTGCTCCCAAGGAGCTCCAAGAGGCTGCAGAAGACACTCCTTCAAGCTTTCTCCATGATTTCCCATGAAGGAGTTGCCTCCATGGTCCTAGCTTAGAGAGGCAATAGCTTAGATGGGGAATGGACAGTTCAGCTTCTCCACCTGATACTCAAGCACTGGCCTTTAAAGAGTTGTTAGTGACATTTGCAGCATGGCAGCTCAGCTGCTGCATAAGCAAACAACCCATCAGTGGTCACCCTGTGGGAAAGCATGGACTTTACACTTGAAACATGTAGCTGTAAGACAAAATCAGAGGCTACCAGGTCACTTTCTCCACCTGGTAACTTCTTCTGCCTGTTTGAGCTGAAATGGCTCTGAACCACACAAAGACATTGTCAGATTTCAGATATGTCACTTGTGTCCACAGGGCAGTGGGGAGAGCATCTTAGGGAGGGCTCTTCTGGTGACAGGCAGCAGTACATCGCCTTCTGCTGGCAGCAGAGACCACGTAGTCACAGCTGAGACTCACTGTGTCACCTGCCTGTTTCCTAATCGAGTGCAATTACTATGGAAATTAAGCTAGACACACCACCATTAAATTTCATCATTGCCTTTAGCTTGGTTTGCTGCAAGAAACCTGATCAGAAGCACCTCAATTAAGTGGAGCAAGGTGGACCATCCATCAGAGAAGGTCCTGTCCTGCCTGCCCACTGCCTTGCTCCCCACACCAGACCGTTTTGTTGCAAGCCTGACTCCCCACCTAGGTCTTTCTGTAGCAAGGCAAGGGTTTGGTTTTACTCATCCATGGGAGGGAATCAAACAGAGCTTCACTGCCATCCCCAATTCTGGTGTGGGACCAGCTTGGGGGTGTGACAGCATGCAAAGACAGGAGGGTGAAAAACAAGAGGAGATCTCTCTGCTCAGGGCTTTTGAAGACTTTTGAGTGCCACCAGCACAACTATGCAGGAAGTGCTCAGACACTTTCAGTTTTTCTCTTTTGCCTTGGAGGGAAGAACTGGGGGACCTTGTTGGCAGTCAGTGCTTTCTCTACCACTGCAACAGCAAAAAAAGGGGGTGGCAAGGCAGGAAAAGATGCTGTGAGGGGCATGATGAGGGGCTTTGCAGCTGAACATTATTTAGAAAGGAAGAAAGAAACAGAGGATGCAACAAGGAGGAAAAATTTAATTAAATTCAGTCAGAGGCTGCTCCATCACTTTTCTCAGTCCTGGTTTTTTTGAGCGGTTTCAGAACCTCAAGGGTTGTTGGGAATCTCCTCCTGACAAGGGAAGTTTAAAAAAGCACCTCGCCCAGGATGAGAGGCACAGCCAGAGGAATCCTGCTCCCCAACACAAGTTTTGAGGTTTCCCATCCAAATTCTTGAGTCCATGCAATATGCATCCTTTATCATGTACAAACTTGTCTCTGGAACACTGGAAACCTCTTCCCTGTGGCACTGGAAGTCTGCCTTCATCACACAAAGCCAATGCCTCCAGCAACAAAAACAAAGGTGCTTGAGCCAAACCAAGAACTGGTTTGACACAGCTGTTTTCCCTGTTGTGAATCACGAGCCCAGTCCTGCCTCAGCACACAGCCGAGCTGACACAGTCCCAACTCCAGCACCCCAGAGAGCAGACCAGGTTTTATCAGTGGCTGCAGATGAAAGGCAAGGAGGACCACCGGAGAAAACCATGGGGGACCACAGGCCATGAAAAAGCTGATATGGGACAGCAGCGAAGGGACTTGAGAGAAGCTGGAAGGGGACACCTTTGAAATTAGGATCAAACCACGACACAATGCTTGTCAGAGGGCAAGCTGTCCTCTCCTTCCAGCAGCAAGAGTGAGTTTATGGTAAGGAAAAGAGATTGGAGTGCCTGGAAAAGAGCTGAAGCTGAGGTGGCTGTGTCAGAGAGGCAGACAGCAGGACCTGCTTTCACAAGCTTCTGGTCCATAGTAGAAAAGATGAATGGCACTGAATGGGAAATAAAGCCTCTATAGATTATTACAGCACATCATTTGTTGCCTTTAGCAGAGCTGAAGAATTTCACCTGGTTGTTCTTGCATTGCTGGTCTTCCAGCAAAGCTGTCCTGGCTTTGAGGTTACCAAGGGATGGAGCATCCCCCAATTCCCTCAGCAGTTTGCTCAGTGGTGAATCATCCTCACTGCTAAGGGGACCTGCTGTGGGGTGTCCTGGTTAGCAGCAGCCACAGTATCCCTTGGGAGAATGACTCTTCCCCTGCTCTGGGGGTGCAGCCAGCAACCTTTGCTCTTTGCCTTTGCTCTTTTCCACTGAGTCACCCTGTAAAGATTTACCCCTAGGGTCTGTTTTGCACTCTTCATTATCTCTTGCTTCCCTCTCTGGGCTGTCTGCATATTTTATTACTGGGGTTTTTTCTGCTTGCTTCCAGGTTTTTTCTAAAATCTCCTGAATAATAAGAGGCAGGAGAGGGTGCATAAAGATTATGTGCCAAAAATGAGAAGGGAAGATTCCCTTAGGGAGTCTTTCCTTCCACCCTCCCATCTGCCCCAGTGTGATCAGATACTGGAAACAGAGCTGGAAACTCCTCAGCTAGCCAAGAGCTGTGCTGTGAAAACCCTGAGATGGTGCAGCAATGTCCCCAGTTCAGAGCCCAGTACAGTAGCCTCCAAGCCTAGAGACTGGCCACTGGGTAAGGAGTGTTTGGGTCTTATTATTTCCACTAGACCTTTTTGATGAGAATCTGCACCCGAAAATCCCCTGAAAACCCCCATGGGTTGAGGCTTGCAGTTGATGGGCTTTGATGCAACAATCCCTTTTGCCTCCATTCTGCTTTCATCTAGGTAAGTTCAGCATCTGGGCAGATTGACCACCCTTTGCCAAAGTCCACCCTGACGTCACACCTCAGTGGCAAGATCACTGTGTGCCTCTGACCCTGGGGCACAGTGACCTGGTTACACTGACCGTCCCTGCTCTACTCTGCCAATAAGTTTCAGAGCTGCTGCATCAGGTCCTGCAGCCAGACTCCCCCATGGTGATTCCAGGACCAGGCTCAATATCCCAGTTCTGTCCATAGAGCTTGCCACCATGTCATTTCTAAGGGAATTAGCAGCACAGCGTCCAAATAAGAAAGTGAGAAGATGAAGACAGATCCTTGACCACACGCTAGCAGGTTGTGCCTGGATGGAAATGGGAGATCACATTTCCCCTGGGTGATAGGTGAGGGGCTGGAGGAACACCCAGGATTTCAGAAGCACTGTTTTTAGGACCATGCATCTGTCTGTAGGTTTGCAGAGTTTCATAAGGCATCTTTCCAAAAGCATGACAGCCCTAGATGGGTTTGGGAAGCACGCTGAGCAAATTGGAGGCCTTACAAAAGTTGGTTAAATTTGGAGTGGAAATAAAGTGAAGACCTAAAAGATAGGATCGGCTTGTGACACTGCTATCAAATCTTTTAATGCAACAGTGGAAACACACTTCCTTCTGCTTCCTCTTTGCCCTCTTCTTACTGAAAAGAGCATCAGTCAGGGCTTGTTGGAGACTGCAGCTGCCAGCCTCCAGCCTGACCCACAGGCGGTAGGGCAGAGACCAGGGAGCACAGGGGGTCTGGCCTCCCAGGATCAGCACAGAAGCAGGTCCAGGGAGTCGAGCAGGGGCCTTGGGAGACCATGCTCTGGGGCTTCCCCATGTACAGAGAAAAAACCAGCATGTGGGAGAAGATGCATCAGGATGCTGGTGAAATTAATTATGCACGAATACTTCCATTCCCCTTCTTTTGTTTCAGCTGTGGGATGGATTCAAAGCTCACTATGTTTATCCTGTCACTTGAGCAGAAGGTGGATGAAAGCACAGAGTATGCATAACTATGCAGTGATGCTGGGCAGCAGTGCTTTTCCCAAGACCCGCAGCCATGGTGTCCTATAGTCACTATGGAATGGACAAACACAGCAACACCGAGCAACAAGCAAAGCTATCTGCCCTTTATCTTCATGGCCAGCACCAGGAAGATGAAATGTCTGATTTTTTCTGCTTTAATCTTTCACAGATTCGCCCAGAGACAAAAGCAAGAATCGGGTCTAGAGGAAGAGAAACCAGGTGAAAACAGGCACTGGAGCTCACTGCGCATCCCGGCCTCCCCTCCTGCACTAACAAATCTGGGGGAGTTTTCTCTCCAGGCAGAGAAATTGTCACAGTGACTGGCAAAGCCACACATCAGAGAGCAGGATTCATTTCAAAGTTACACATCAAAGTCTGAGCTAGGTATTAAATTTCCTACATAACTGATGGAGTTAAATAAATACCATCAGAGGGAGATTAATGTCACAGTACGGCAGTGCCCAAGATAAGCGGCATGTAGCATCCTCCAAAGACACCTCTCTCATTCTGCTGCCTTTAGAAGGATCCAGGATGGTTGGTTTAGTCTAGAGACCTGACTTAGGAACCTAGAGATAAATCCCATCCCTGCTGACTTTCCAGCTACGTGACTACTTTCCCTGCCCATTGCTATCTTGTCATGAGGATGAGATTATAAGAAAGGCGATCACGAAATGACAGCAAGAGACCTCTCATCCAGATTTCAAGTGGGAGCTCAGCAGCTCATCCCCAGCAGCACAGGCAGTGGATAAACTCCCTTCCCTGGGTCTGCTGGGAAAACTCTGCCGAGTGACTGTCACATGGTTTTGCCTCTCAAACTTCCCGGTGGGTAGCGATCAGCAGTCCAGAGCTGCCTACAGGAACACAGGTTGCAGCTTGTCGGCTTCCCACACCCTGATCCTGGGAGGACTCAGCAGCCAAATATAAATAAGCAAACCTGTCAAAGTGCAGTTCCAGTCTGAGGCCTCCTTATCAACAGGGTCTTTCTCACAAGCTGTTTCTGTTTGCCTTTCCTCTCCAGGCAGCGTGTTTAGCTGCAAACAACAGACACTCTGGGACCCAATTTTCAGGACTTAGACCTGATTTTCAGGACTTAGACCCTCGACAGCCACTTTGCTCCTTGAAATATTTCATTTTTCCCCACCCTGGCTAGAAAGCTAAGCTTTCAATGTTCAGCAGGAGTGCTCTCCATCCCCAGCTTGCTTTGGTCTCTCAGTGCACACTGGCAGAGCAGAAGTACCCCGGGTCCATGAATCCCAGGAGGAGAAGCTGATGCAGGCAGACCCTTCCAACTAACGGCGTCACACCCTGCGGGTACACCTTGAGCAGCCAATTCGTGGCAAATGGTCAAACGAAACAGGAAACTGTTGAATGAAAAGATGACAGACCAGCAGGAGAGACAATCATAAAGAGAAGAAAATGCTTCAATCTAACTATGGGGTATTTGTCCATAAAGACCATCAGAGGACCAAGTGGAGACACCACATATAGGAAACCTGCAGCTGGACTCTTCCCAGGTAGCTCACAGCTGGATTTGCCCTGCCTCTCAGGTCACAGTAGTGCCCCAAAAGCCCAGCAGCGATGCAGAGCTGGAAGATGTGCCCTTGAAAACGCCGTAACACCAAATCCGTTGGGTTTTGGTCCCACTCAATATGCAGATCACTTCCATAAAGACATTACTGCCTCTCAGATCCCTGCACAAGAAGGGTGCGATGTGCCTGACCCTCTCCCACTCACCCATTCTTTTTGGCAAAAAGGTCTCTCAGGACCCTAAGCCACATCACCACCTCTAGGGACTCTGGGCCTTTGCAGTCTATAGTCTTTAGGAACTGATTAAACTCAGCAATCGTAAAGTTCATGCATGGGAAAAACAAAAGCACAGTTGGTGGGCCAAGGGCTTAGAAGGCTCTGTGGAGCACAACCAGCCAAGCCCCCCTCCTTAGCCCCTTTCCCATGCTGTATTTGAGGGGTAACAGTGTTCAGGTTCCCACTCATCAGTGTGGTCTCCCCATCCCCCTCCAGCCTGGCCCTTTAAGTAACTTGAGCCTCCAGGCTGCAGATCCCAGTCTCTAACTAAAAGGATGGAAAAGCTGTTTTCCCCCTTCCGGGTCTTTTCTTTTAAAAGCAACCATTTCTTCCCCTTCTGGTGGGAAGAGATGGTTCACCAAGGGACAGGGTGGCTTTCTGAGCATCTCCCTCCCGTATCAAGGCAAACTGGCAATCTCTCCACCCTGCAATGCTTCTGGCAGCTCCTTTTTGCAGCTTTCCTCCCCTCCCGCTGCTCTTTGGCAAACCTCAGCTGATTTCCAAACCCTCCGTGGCTGCTGGGGGTTGGTGCAAAGGTTTAATTATTTGCTTTTCCTTGGATGTGTAAGGCGGGGATAGGGAGAAGTTTGGGCCCCATCGCCTGATGTTGCAAATCTTGCCCACTTTTGTTGTACAGCTCCCTCTCCCACCCCCCTTTTCTTCCCGGTCTCCCGCCCAGCTCCCAGAGCCCACCATGAATCCGCAGGCAGCTTGGGGATACATTGGCCTTCTTTGCTTTTCCTTTGTGAGCACAGCAAAAGGTAAGAGACTTTGGGCTGCTTGGGGTCCAGGGACATGGTGGGGTCTGGATGCCCCAATAGGCGGGATGTTCATCCCAGTGCACAAAGAGCCTCCTGGGGCTTGCCGTAATGCAACATCTCCCCAGTCTCTGGCTGGGGAGGGAAGAATTATTGCCTCAGCTGCAAACAGTCTGAGCACTTCCTAAGGTGGGGAAATTTTTTGGGACCATAGAAGTCCTCCCTGGGGGGTGAGGAAGACCAGAAAGCTGGAGCTTTTTTAACTGCACACGGTGCAGAAACATAGAAATTCTTCAGTCTGGCTGATGGAGGAAAGCCCCAGGGAGTGAGCTGGATTTCCATTGATTTCTTTCATTTGTTATTATAGCAAAAATAGCAAAACTATAAAACATTTCAGAAGCCAAACAAGTGCATCAGATGTGCAGAAGAATTTCAAGTGACTTTAGAAAATAGATTAGACTGCTTATGTCATGACAAAGGCAACCCTCCTCCCTGCAACTGTATTTTAATATGAGGAAGAGAAAGGGACTCCAAATAATTCTAGATAAACAAGATTAAAGCAAGGAGTTTTGATCTAAAGCTGCCACACCAATTTAATTTTGCCCTATCTCAAAGTCAGTGTTCTAATTAAGAGTTAGCAGTTCTGATGGGAAACACACAATATGAAGAATATGGCCTCCCTTCTCCCCTAAATAAAAATGCTGACGTTGCCCCAGTTAATGAACAATGCTGAAAAGACACTTCAAGATATCCCTCCTGCCTGTGGGCACGCTCAGGAAACTTTACTTCAGGATTAAAGTGTGTTTCTCTGGCACTTGAAAAAAAGTCCTGCTGAAGTCCCCAAGCAGAGCCCCCACTCTGGCCATTGTTTCTAAGGCAGGGCTGGAAACACAGGCAGGAATCAGCTGTCATCCAGAAAACACCCAAATTTCCAACTGGCAGGCACAAATAATTTCCCATAAAAACCTTCCCATGTTCTCCCCCAAACACATCAGCTATACCTACTGCTTGGTGTAAAAATGACATGTCCAGGAGGCAAAGTGATGCAGGTCACAGGTGTCCCTGCAAGTCTGGGTTCTCTCTAGGGTGGAGGATGCTGGCTGCAGCAAGTGGAGGGACCGAGGTCTGCAACTGCGTACCTTCAACATTTGCATCTTTCCTTAGGGAGTTTGCAGCCACTTTCGTTCCAACCTGGGACCCTGTATCAATACCACTATACCCTGGACGTCCAGCTGGAGCACACGTCCATGCTGTCCCTGCAGGGAGCCTGCCTGCAGGCTGAGGCATTGGTCCAGTTACACCAGCTCTGGAGGGACCAAAGTGGGGAAGAGCTGCTCCAGGTGCAGGTGTGTGAGGTGGTAAAACCATTGCAGCTGGGAACTCCTCCTGGGAGCAGTGATGCTGTCTTTCTTTAGCCCATTCCTTTTCTAGCCTATGCCATCTGAAAAATTACCTCTCTGACCAAGAGGCCACCACTTGCAGGTAAAATGCATAGCAACTTTAGAGCAGACATGCTTGGTCACTGCTTTCTGGCATCTTCTACTGTCATAGATCCGTGACCTGAAAGTCCAACACAAGCCAGAAGAGGAGAGGAGCCAGGATGGCACTGGAGGTCCCCCTGCAGAGATTGCACTGAGCCAAGAGGCACGGGCAGAGCTCCAGCAGCCAGTGTTCATCTCCTGGAGCAGTGGGAAGGTCAGCTGGACACCCCCTGGGCTTGCTCATGTCCTCCACAGAGCACTCCTGCCCACATCCCAATTTTTGCCAGCTACGAAGCATATACAAACTCTTGCTCCACCTCTGATTTCATATCGCAGCACAAGGAACTGGACAGAGCAGCAAATGTAGGAATATTCACTCTCTCACAGGGTCCAATATGGAGCCCCATCCTCCAAAGAGGATGCAGGTTCAGCTGGAGCTGCAGCATCCCATGTTAAAATGGCTTCAGTCCTTATATATATATATATATATATATATATATGGTTATATAAGCTCATTTCTGAGCTTTTCCTCTAAGGCTTTGGAAAACAAGGGTGAGAAAAAGACAAATTTCATGGGCGTGCATCCATAAAGCTTGTGCTATTGAGGGATACGGACCTTACTGAGAAAAATCTTCAGATGTCTACAGGGTGTTGCTTAGGCTGCAGGGGAGATGTCTGTAAGCAGGGAAAGCAGCAGGGCCCCCAGAGCTGTCCCCACAGCCAGACACCACCTCTTGCCCTCCCAGGTCAAAGCCTTCTACGGGGATGAAGCAGAAAGCATCTTGATCTCGAACCTGAAGCGAGGCATCATCAGTCTGCTCCAGCTCCAGCCCCATGCAGGCACTGCAGTGGAGGTAGGTGCAGAGCAGGTGCCAGACTCTGACCAAAAGCCAGGGACCATGCTGCAGCAGGAGGGCCAGCCCCAAAGCACAGACAGCCCAGCTGCTTCAGCCAAGGAAGCAAAATTCAGGAAAAAATCATGGGCTTTGCTGTTCCAGCTGCCCCTGGGCTGTGAGCAAGGATGGCTATTAGAAAGGCAGATGATTTTAAATAAAATAATCAGTAGGTGATTTTCAGGAATGGACACACTTACAAAATCATCATCTTTCCCTGGAGGGTAGGAATAGTAGAGAAAAACCTCTACAAGAATTTCTGCCAAGCGGGATTTTTGTTGTTCAGCCCAGCCAGCAGCCAGCAAATGGAAGGGAAATCCCTCCATCCAGAGCTCCACTGGTCCTGGAGTAACCTGTGACCAACATGAAATAACCTCAAAACCCAAAATGCAGGCACAAAGATGCTGCTGCTGGTGTTAGCTTTAATTTGCAAAAGCAAATTTTCTGCCCAGATGGACTTGGAGCTACCCAACACCCCCAAATACAGCCCAGTTTCTAGCTTTTTGATCACTTTTCTGTTTCTCAGTTTGTCCTTTGTGTCTGTTCTCTACACAGATCATTTTATTCAGGCTCAGTCAAAGCTGATCACCCTTACCCATGGTCACTAATATTTGCGTTTCAGGAGGACATCTCTGGGAGCTGTCAAGTCACATACACTGTGTCCAACCATTCCATCACAAAGGCAAAGGATCTCCTCAGCTGCACAAAGCTGAACTCTGGATTCACTTCTGTAAACAAAGCAAGTGCATTGCTCTCACGGTGGTGGGCTCAACTTATGTCAAGTACATCAGGGCTGTCCCAAAAATCTTGCTGCAGGTGGGTTTTGAGTCCCACTCCCAGCTGGCTTCAGCCTTCTGCACCAGCCTGGAATGGGACTCTAGCTCTTAGACCCATACCCAGCATGGGATGCACCAACATACCTTGGGAGAAGCATATGGTTTCAAGGTGGGTAGGAGAAGAAAAGATGTCCTGGGTCGTCCCATCCCCATCCTTGTTATCGCTTCTGACCCATCATTTAATCCTGCTTGGGAAGGTGGAGATACAGAAACGTTTTGTGGACCTCAGATTTACTGGATTAGGTTGACAGGGACAGGACCAAAGACTGCTGCTTGCTTTGTTTAAAGCAGTAGCCCATGTTCAGCCTTACATAGATTAAACTCTGTGGGTCTTAATGCAGCTATACCTGCCACGATTAAAATCAACAGGTTTTTCAAAGTATATAAATTCTACTGAATTCAATATTAAAATGGGCATCACCACATAGAGAGCCCACAGGCTTTGGCAAGGGTCTTGACACCTGGCAGTCAAATTCTGAGTGTTCATATAATAAAAGCTTTCTGGGGTATGATTCATAGCAAACTTACCCAAGAAAGTAACGAACCCTGCATAGCACATTTTTGGCAATAAGGTTTTCACACAAACCTGCCATCTGGATCGAGGCAGCTCTCTGGACCGTGCCTGTATCTGTAGCTGTAACAGAAAAATGACAGTGCTGCCCAGCTCTGTAAAAGGCAAAGCCTATGGATAAAAAACCTCTCTATTAAAATAGTGATGTTATTATCCCTAATGCCATTTGCTGTCAAAAAGCACTGCTTGCACATGGTTCAGCTCTTCCTCCTCCCCAAGACCTGCCACGTGCAAGCCCAGCTGTTCAATAACGTCTCCCAGCATGACCAGTGCTCCCCTCACCGCAGCTGGGAAACAAGGCAGAGGTGAAGTCCAGCAAGTGCGTCATTTCTTTTGGAAGGAAAAAATCCAGTGAGCTTCCCCAAGGTCACCACGCAAGGAAGCCAAGCATTTTTTGGCATAAGCTTGGTGGAAATTGCAGTTGCTTAGCTTTCTCTTTCTCTCAGAGAACGTCCTTGCTGATGCTTGTCAGGACGAGGCAGGTTTTGGCACTGAGTGCCATACCTCCTTCCCATACTGTGCAGCTGTGGAATGGGCCTGAAGGAAGGGCAATGCATTGGGAGGCACTGATTCCAGTTTGCAGTCTCCAGGCATCACCCATGCCAGGCAGGAATAACCCCTGCTCCCTCTGCTCCCCTTTTCTTCCATGGCTGACCAGCGTGATACCACCATGTAGTGAAAGAGAAAGCCTGTATGGTGTCATCAGTCTGTCTCCCCACATCAGCCATGGGCGAGAGCATCCCTTCACCATGGTCCTCACCAGGTGTCACCTTCTCCCACATCTGGCAAGAGGTCAGGCTCTTCTGGATTTTCTTTTCCTATGTTTTGCAAGCAAAGCAGGCAACTTTGTGGACTGGAAAACTCTTTTGCTGCTAATAAAAAGGAGAGAAATCTCCTGGGGAGAGGAAAAGAGAGAAAAGGTTGCATTTTTTTCTCTCCTTGCTTTTCCTTTTTTAAGATTTTTCAAGTCCAGTGGCAGCCCACCAGCAGAAGCCAGTACATAGTGAAAGACAACCTCCTCCAGTCGGTGCTGGCAGAGGAAAGCCACGTTCTGTCTCCAGCCCTGAGATCCACCACCAGCATCAAAATCAGTTCAAGGTGAGTGATGTCCCCATATCACCACCTGAACTGGGCAGCCTGGCAGGGGATGAAGGTGCATCTGTCGGAGCTGAAGTATTCGCCGCTCTCCTGCCAGCTTGGCGGGCACAGACTGGTGCAGGCAGCAAGGACAAGGTGCAGCAGCTGGGCATGTCAGGCAGGGAACACCAAGCACCTTTTGACAGCTTCCACCCACATCTCCTCCTTCTGCAACCCTGCATGAACCCAACCAGCCTCTGAGTCATGGAAGATGTAAATGACAAAGTGCTCCCCAATGGCTTCTTCTCCCTCCACAGGCAGCAGCTCCAGCTGGTGTCTCCTCCAATGCCCGGCCCAGCAGAGGTGACTGGACGAAGCCCTGAGGATGCACTGGCTGGCACAGAGGGACAGCACCAGACCCTGGGCATGGCCAGCCTGCCCTTCAGGAGGGTCTGCACCCACTGCCCATCGGTCAGTGATGCTACCCACCCGCAAAACTCGCCACGTGCTCTCCCCCAGGCTGGGCACCAGGGTGGGCAGGAGAAGGCTGTAGAATTTAGGGTTCAACCGCAGTGGTGTGTTTGAAGGGGCTGGTGACTGCTGACAAGGCAGGATGCCACCCTGGGAGTGCTGTAGAGCAGCAGCCTGACCTATTACCTCTCCCAAATAGTGTCTAGTGTTGCTACCCATGGTGGAAGGGACTCCTCTGTCCCCCCCAGGCATAGCTGTGTTCCCTTGATGGGGAAATACCTGCAGCACAGCTGGCACATGCAGTTGCATTAAACTCATCACAGGTCTGAGGTCAGGAAATATTTCCACTGCAGGTCAGGCTGGCAAGGACGAACAAGAGCTTATTTCTGCCTCCTCACGTCCTCCAGACTTTTCACCTAGGAAATGTGGAATTTCAACAACTTTCAGGCATCAGCGATCCTCTCGGTTTCTTCTGATGTTTTCCTGGAAGATACCACAAACTGGGGCTTTAACACAAGTCCTCAGTGGTGGGTGGGAAGCTGCAGTAGATTCCTGCAGGCAACTACATGATCCCCATGGGTCCCTCCCACTCCTAAATATTTCCTGTATAAACATTATTCCATGATAATGGGGCTAGAAGACCTTAAATCCCAACTACTAAATTTCATCTTTGCAGCTGAGAGCCTACCTGAAGGATTTTGACAGCCAGAGGGTCAAAATGGACACCTCAAAGGTGGCAACAACCTGGCAGTTCCAGAGGTTCATCCGGATGCTGCACAGCGCGAAGAAGAGAGATGTTCTGCAGCTGCTGAGGAAAGCACCAGAGGAGATGCTGTGAGACTCCTAGGAGTTACCTTGTTGAAATTGGCTTTCCGCGCGTGTAGAACCCTGGCATGTAGGGTCATTCCTGGTCCTGGCAACTAGGGTCATTTAGTGCTGGTCCATGCACCATACCTGATCCAGGCAGTCATCCTGACTAATCCAAGTGTGGTTTTATTTAATGACTATTCTGTACAAACACTGCATGGCTTGCTATTTTTTTTTCCTCTCTTCCTTTTTTCCTGCTGGCTTTGAAGCGGAGCAAATACTCCAGCAAGGCTTTCTGCAAATGTCATTGGAGGTCTGTCATTTTCAGACCATCCACCATAGCATCCATTCTTTGTTGGTGTGGGTGCTGTGGCCAGACTCTTCTCTGCAGTGGAATACCTTGAGGTGGGTGAGTTTAGAGCAAGAGCCAACCTTCCAGGTTTCTTAACCCATGAACTGAAGCTCCCAAGAGTTAAAGAAAGAAGAGAGCACGGAGAAGAGAAAGAGGGATGAGAGCTGCACAGGGTACCTTGTTTCTTCTCCCGTTCTATCAGCGGGTCGTGCCACTGATAACCTCCTTCTTCTTGCTCCAGCCCCTTTGTTGTGGAGGCAGCGGTAGCTGCACAGTCGGTGGCATCCTTGGCAGCTCTCTCAGACTTTCTGGATTTCAGCAAGGAGCCCAAGTCCCTGCTGGAGAACTTTCTCTACGCGGCAGCTTTCTCTCCCCGGCCTTCTGGAGAGCTTCTTCGCCTGGTGTTAGTAAGTATGGATATTTCTTTCCCTCCCTGAGGGTCCTCAGTCCAGGATGGATCCTCACCCCATTTCAGGCAGGAGGGAATAACAAGCATGTTTTCCTGAAAGAGGAAAATATGATTCCATAGAAATATATCTTCCTGCTTATGGGATTGTTTTATGCGCTTTTAATGGGACACTGGCAATGAGAGTAGATACTCCTCAGAGGAAAGTGAAGAAAGTGCTTTATATCAGTGCATTACAGATAATAGAAGCTTAATTAAAAGCCACCATGAAAAAATGGCATTTTAAACCATGCCTTGCCTCCTTCAAGGCAGTTAAGAACCAGTTTCCCCTTACTTTTTTGGCAAAAGCTTTGAGGTAAAAGGTAAAACGCACCCCCCCTCTCTCTTTTTCACCCTCTTTTTCTCTGCTTCCTAATACCCCTTTCCTGGTGGCCAGGACAAGCTGGATGGGAAGCAGCTAGCCCCTGATGTCCAGGAGACAGGGATAGTTGCCATGGGGTCTCTGGTCGGCAAGCTGTGCCAGCAGAAGCTGTGTGGGCTGCAGGTGGGTCCTCTGCAAACCCCATGCTTGGCTTTTTCGGACACCCCTGGCGCCACCTCTGGGGCTGCCCAGAATGTCTCCTGTCCCTCACCCCACTCTGCTTTTCTGCCCTCCTGCAAATCCCGAGCAGGAGGTGGAACGCGGGGTGGAAACCATCCTCAGGGGGCTAAAGGGAGCCGAGAAGGAGTCCGAGGTGGTCATTTATCTGCTGGCCCTGGGGAACGCAATGCTCCCTGAAACCATCCCCACCCTCCTGGACCATGCTGAGGAGGGTCCTGCCACTATCACCGCCGCTGCCATCTCTGCTCTGCAGCAGTTCCCCGCTCAGCACATCTCCAGCAAGGTATGAAATGAAGGTGCCAAGGCTTGGTGCTCCTCTTCCCATTCAAAGCCAAGTCATCAGGGTGCAAACAGAACCAACACTTGCACATCACCACCCTAACACCACCATTTTAATTGCCCTCTCATATCAGGTGAAACGAGCAATGAGGAGGATTTTGCACGAGAAGAGGAAGAGCTACGAAAAAACGTGTCGCCTGGCTGCTGCAGAAATCCTCCTAGATAACGAGCCCTCACCCATGGATGTCATCAACATCCTGCTAGCTGCCAAAGAGCTGGAGACAGAGACAGCAACGTTTTTGCTCCTGAAGGTCTGGAACAGCCTGCATGCTGACCACCACCCGGCAAGGTGGGTCTGGAGGGGAAGGTTGCATTTTTTACCCTAGCCCTACATCACGTTTTTCTCCCCCTCCACACTCAAGCTGTGGCTTTTGACCCAGTGTGCCTTTAAAGCCTGCTAGCATCACTTCTTGGAGCTGGCACCGAGGCTGTCCCAGAAATTCCCAGCTCCTGAAAGAGGAAAAGATACAGATGCCACCCAACCAGCCAAAACCCAGCATCCCTCCTCATCCTGCCCCAGTGCAGCAGGACCCAGACTTGTGGTTTCAGCAGAGTCCTTGGAGGCCAAAGCTCTGGCTCACAGGGCAGGGCACGATTTGTAACTGCATTAATCTTCCTATCTGCACAAAACGAACTGAGCACTAACATTTTTCAGAGTTAAGCAAAAGCTGCACAAAAATATCTGACTGGTTTATCCTCATAAACCGGAGGAGAGGGAAATTCCAGGGGAGGCCGCATCTGTTGGTTTCCTTTTTTTGCTCACATTTCTCTGGGCAGTCAGTGACCAGGATAAATACTTCAGAAATTTATATTTCCTTCTCTGTACAGCCTTCTGTAATGAGCACTGACATTTTCCCTTCCTTCCCTCCCAGTGCTAACACACCCTTTCCCTCTTGCTTCCAGGAAGATAATGAAGGACATCATGGGAGACCCACAGATAAATAATTACAACTTCTTCTCGAAAGCTGGCATCTCCTCTTCTTTCTCAGGACCTCTGACAGGTGACACCACGGAGAACACTGACCCCATGGTCCCCTCAAACGGCTAAAGGAGCGGCTGGTAGGGAAAGGCAGCTTTCTAAAGAAGCCTCAGCTTTATAGAAATGCCCCAAAATCTCAGTGTGAGGTTTCTGAGCATGTCCCCCAGCACCAGCTGAAGGCTGGCTGGTTGCCACCACCCAAAATACATACATCTTTCTCTGACACCCCTACAGCAGGGGGGCTGGGCTGTGCCACATAGTTTCCCTAAATCTGCTAATTTGAAAGAGGTACTTCAGCTGGAGATGAAGCCAATGGTGAATTGTAAGTGGGAGTTTCTGTGCTTTTGCCGATGAGTCAAGATATTTAGCTTCCTTAGGAATTTTTAATAAGCTCTTCAAAGAGGAGAGTCCTTGCACTGAGATAAAATCAAACTTCAGAGAGACTGCAGCAATCAACATTTGCTAAATATCTGCTTAAATCTTTGCCCCTCAGCTCTCTTTTCTGTCCTCCTTCAAATTAGCTCAGTCTAGCCTTGTAAGGGGGTAGGTGGAAGCAAAATAGCCAACACCTGGAAGAAAAACATTGCAATGCTGAATCCTTTGATTATTGCAAGAATGGAAGGAGACACCACAGAGAAGCTTTTCCCTCTGAATCATTTAGCTTTATCAGATATTTAACATCTAACATATAAAATCCGTGCAGGTCAGCCACCCTGACCATAGGTGGGACAGCTTTTACAGGACTAGCCATGCAATCTATTGAAGAGGCTTACAAACTACCATGGAGTTCTGAGGATCCTGCTTTTAGACGTACCTAGTGACCTCCCAATTCCTGCAATCAATCTGGATGAGCTTTTTTAAGAAGCCACTCTGGCTTGCCGAGCGCTGACTTGGTGGCACAGGGGACCTGCTTTCTGGCATCTCAGCCTTGCACATCCCACCTACAGGCTCTGTATTTTCTTATTAGTCTTCGTCCCCTGATGCTGCTCTCAGAGCATTTATGGCTCACCACCATTCAGTGACTCATTCACAAAAAGAGACGTGCCAGGTGCTGCCCAGGGATACTTACAGGTGTCTGTCTGCCTTTCAGTCACCCAGGACCTGCTTTCCACCTTCAGGCTGGACCTGCTGTTTTTGGAAGGTGGATTTCTACGGAAGAGTGTCTCTGATTTCTCCCTGCTCAGCCGTGGCTGGCAGCTTCGCGCAGCTCAGGTGTGCTTCTGGGAGAGCAGCTGGGGGGCACATAGGTGGAGGGGGGAGACGGCATCAACCCAGTGGTCCCACCACCCCAACTGTGTCCCCTCTTAACCTCTTTATGGTGTTTGACCTCACCTCTGCACTCAGTATGCTCCTTATCAGAAATACATAAACGCATACCTCCCATCGTTGATGTGAAGGCAGACAGGTCTGCTCTGGAGAAGGGAGGGCTTGCTCCCCCAAAAAACAGGGGATGCAACACTGCTGCTGCACAGTGCTCAGGGATAGCTTAGATACCCTGTCCAACCCACCCCATCACTGTCTTCCTGTTTCAAAGGGTGCCTGCCGGAGGGCTGGACAAGCAGAGCAACTCAAATAGCACTGCAGGGCATGAAACAACCTCTCCAGCTTTGCTCTGTGCACTAGCATGGGTCTGCTTCTGTGTTTTAGGTCACTATTGAAGCACAAGGGATGGAGTCGATGCTGGGAGAAAACGTCTTGGAAGGAGAAGAGGAGCCAGAGCTCATGGCTGGGATGTCTGCTATCTTCTTTGATGTTCAGTTGCGGCCAATAGTCTTCTTCCAGGGATATACAGACTTAATGGCCAAGGTCCTGTTAAGCAGTGGAGAACCCACAAGTGTGGTCAAAGGGAACCTCCTGCTGATGGACCATCACCAGGTACTTGGGGGGCAGCAGGGAGGGACGTGACCTGCCCCCATGCCAAATCTTAGTGAAAGTCACAGCATGAGCCAGTGGGTTTTTAGGTATGTTACCACGGATAGAGGTCCAGGAGTGAGGTGGCCCTGCATGATGTTTCTTGTGGTTGGTAAAACAGCAGGACGGCTGGCTCTGCCATGGGACATACATGGCTGGAGTTTCTCCCATGCAAGCCCAGCTTCTGGGTTGGGTTAGGCAGTCCCAGCAGCCACAAGTCACTGCCAGTATCAGCTGCTCAGGCGAGAGCGGTGCTCTGTCATAGCAAGGTCTGCCTTTTCCACCTTCCAGATCATCCCTCTGCAGTCTGGCCTCCAAGTGGCTGTCAAACTCCAGGGTGGGCTAGGGCTTGACATTTCAACTGACATGGATGTCAACATTTGGGAGCAGGAGCTGAAAACCAGCATCAATGCAAGGTCAGTGGGTGAGAAACTGCTTGGCTCTGGGGGTGCAGGGTACCTGGGGGGCTCAGCACCTAGCACCTTAGGCTGGCTTTCCACAGCCCCTTCCCCTTCTCCTGCTGGGTCCAGCCCTACCTGGTGGACACAATGAGTAGGGTGGCTGATGGGCACTGGTTACACAAACCTTTTCCATGGCCAGATCTAAAATTAAGATGCTTAGAAGGGTTGTTTGGTGCCATTGCACAGTGGCCAGCACAGGGCCATTGCTCAGTGACCGGACTCAAATGCTTCTGTCTTGCAGGGGAAGCCTCGCCATTGATTTCCAGGCAGAACTAGATGCCCCTTTCTTCCAAGCCACCCTGAGAAGCCAGACAGAAGTTGAGACCTCAATCCACTTTGACACCATGCTGAGGTTTTCTAGCAGCCCAGTGCTCATGTGCCTGCAGCTGAGAGAGGAGCAGGTCCCATACAGGTAATCTCTGGATATGGCCGGATACTGTAGAAACATCATGACATGCTTGAGATAAAGGAGGGCTTCTTGGAGAGAGGAGGGAATTAATGGTTATGCACTTTTTGAGCAGCGTGGGTCAAAACTGGTAGGAATAGGGGAACACCACCACAAGTTCATGATGCATGGGTGGAAACACCACGTTTAGACCATCAGGAGATGGTGGATATGCTGGTCTGGGAGGAAGATGATGTCCACCACCACCACAGCCTCCTTACCATCTTGCTGTCACCTTGTCCCACAGAGAAATCTTCACAGTTTCCAAATCTGCCGGGAGCCAGAGCAACACCACTCGAAAAGGCAGACGAGGCACCATGCCTGGGCGGGAGTTTGCCTTGCACCGGGCCAACTCCAAAGTCTGCAACCTCCTGCTGACAGTGGAAGAATAGGAGAATCTGAGCACTCTGGGACTGAATAACTGCCCCCTCCCCTGCCACACACCCCAGTTTTATGTGAACCCGACATGAGCCGTCCAGGGCTCTGCCCAACTCCTCCACAACATTCTTTTAATAAGAAAAATGCTGCAATAAGGGCATCAGAAGAGACTACAAGAGGAACTGCTGCAGGACAGCCAGAGGCACCCCTTGCTTGGGGCTGGAGGAGCTAAACCTGGCTTCCCCACCCCAAAGGCTGAGATTTCCCTGTCTGAACTCTTGGCTTGCTAGAAGCCAAACTGGTCCTTGTGAAAAAGAGCCTTCTTTTGCAAATGAATGATTTCTCAGAGCCCAAGAAACCTTTCTGCAAGCCTATAGCCAAAAATGCCACATTTTCTCCCCATTCATCAAAGCAGTCAGGAGAGAGCACATCTGCAGCCAGCAGGGAGGAGATTCCCCGTGGACAGAGTGAATGACCCTCCTTTAAGGAACTGTTTTGCAGCTGCCAAACGGTCCAGGAACATGGAAAAGAAAATATTTCTAGAGAAGGTATGAGGTTTTTAAAAAAAATTTTATGCAACCATAGAGACATTCACTCCAGAGTAATCCTCAGGGAGAGAAGCAAGACGAAATGCTTCATAACCTGTTGCCAGTTATTGTATGTTCTTTCCAGATTAATTGAAGGTGTTTGCATTTATTTGCATACAAAGGCAACTCAGCTCCCTCACAGCTTCTTGCCATCCTTTTACTCCTGGGGAAATTTGCATTCTTGTTGCCAGGGATGTGGCTGATGCCACAGCAGGCAGCAAGGATGAGGCCAGGGTGGGGGGAACAACATGTATTTCAGTGGGGGTCAGATTCACATTCAGAGCAAATAAAAGCAGCACGGCAGAGGAATGCAGCCCACAGAGCTTTCCCAAAATCTGGGGAAATGAAGGCAAAATTACAACAGAGCAGGGGAGAGTGTAGCAGATTGCAAGAGACCCTTCTAAAGAGCATGGACCAGCAGTGTCAATCCTCATCTTGAAACAGGGAGAATTGTATTGAGGGTAAAACTTAAAAATGTGGTAAAAATGCTGGAGATCCACCAGCTGCTGGGGGAGGCTGGAAGGAGATGGGGGGGGACTCAAACAGGCACTCACTGAAGGAAAAAGGGAAGAGACACTGACTTCTCCAAGGCATTAAAGCATCTCATTGCAGTTCTGCATATCCCCTCATGATGCTGATCCTGAATGACTGCTTCCTAGTGTCTACACTTGACTTTTTCCACACATTTTCCCTCTAAGACAGGCAAGGCTGCAAGAATCATCCAATGTCATAAAAGCCACCTTTTAATTAAAAACCACAAGAGCACAAGCATTTTTGTGTTTTCAAAGATTGCATTAAAAAGATGATTTGAGATTATCAGCACTCCCAGCGTGGGGTGAAGACACTGGAAGCAGAGAAATTACTAGTCTTACAGAGGTCATACACAGAGCTGGATCTGAAGTCAGCAATACCCAGCTGGGGAACCAGATGGTTTCAAACCATGGGCACAAGCTGCCAAAGTGTTTGGAATGTTCTTTGTACTTTGGGTGGTTTTTTTTGTAATGATTTATTGGTGGTTCAGTCCATCCTATAGGGCAGATACAGATTCTGGTTGTCATGGAAGGCAAGAGGTCATATTTGACTGACATGATCCTTTCTGGATTTGAGAATTTATCACAGAGAGCTTGGACATTACAAAGCTGTTGCTTCAGGTAAACGTACTTCAGGGTGTACATCATTCAACCCACACTGGAAAAGTTAAGTAGTGGGGTCATACCTCCATCCCATCACTTTCCTCCTCTTTATAGGAGCCAGCACATACTTCGAAGTGCCTTTTGCTGGTGCATGCAGATTCAAAACCTATCTATTGAAAGGTGGCTTCTGCCTAGAACCTCTCCTCTTCCTTTTTGATCCAAAGTTTACATATTAATGGAGAAGCCTCTGGCCTCTCTTATCACCTGAACAGCAGTTGCCCTTCTATTTTAATTGAGGCAGTAGATGGAGATAAGATTGCTTCAACCCTGCATAGAGGAAGGCAGCGTTCCAGCAACAGAGACACAGCAGCTTCCCTCTCCTGCTGATATTTGGCTCTTTTGGTGACCATTTGTGAAAATTACAATTAGCTTCAAGTAAATATTGTTCTTCTGTTTTGCATTCTCCTCTCAAGTTGGATTGTTATCAGCCACAAAACACCGCTCCAGTGTTGAAGGGAGGCAAAAAGCAGTATTCCTTCATTCTTTCCCAATAAGAATGTGCCTTTTAATTCTTTGTAGCCCCTTTTTTTGTATTATGAAATGTGCTTTTTAGAAAAAGAGGAGGACATTGAACTTTTAATTAGTAGTATTATTATTATGAGCCTGACAATGTAGCACTGAGCATCCTGGTTTGAGGGGGAAGAAACAAGTGTTTTTTCCATCTGGAGACACTAACTACAAGCTCTTTGGTTATGTACAGAAATAAAGGCCATGTATTTTTATATTATCTCTGTTTGACTCTTAACTTTTCTGGGGACACAGCTAGGAAGAAGAGAGAGGCAGACAGTAGTTCCCATAGCACAGGAACTTACAGCAAGAACAGCATAGCCAGAGGTCCCTAGGGACCCGTTTTCTAGCTCCATATTTAGGGTGCCTCAGAGACCCATAGCTAAATGCCCCATCAGGTCTGCAAGACAGAGATGCAGGGCTACCTCTGCTCCTAGAACCCCCTGGAGCACCATTAGGGACAACGGCAGCCCTGCAGGAGGGTTTCCATGGGACCAAAGTCACTGCCTTATCCTCTCCTGCCAAATTCTGCAAAGGTATTGGAGGCCATCCAAGACTGCTTAAAATCAGGGCTTCCCCTGAATCAAGGCTCTGCTGATTACAGAGCAGTCTCGCTCAGAGGGGTCTCAAGGACACACAGAGAATAATTGCCTGAGACTTGCCCTCGGGTCTGAACAGGAGGATCCCTTCGTGACCGTGGGAGGAGGGAGCCCGTATCGCCCTTGTTGCATTGCTCAGCTTTCTGCCAAGCTGCTGATAGCGGCTCCGAGTTCCCCTTGCTCACCATCTTCACGAGGAATATCCCATTATTTCTCACTCCTCTTGTCTCACGGTCAGGATTTGGGCTGATTCAGGCTATGTTTTGTGCACTGATGAGTTGCTATAACCTCTGCTGGCATGCACCACACCTGTGACCACCTATGGACCTACACAAGCCTTAATCACAAACCAAAACCATGCTGCTCTACCAGGTGTTTGTTGAGGACTACTTGGACCCAAAACTTCTCAGTATTTGCTCCACAGCCAAAGCCGGGAGGCATCCACTTGCCATTTAGGACCTTTTCCATTGGTCTCTTTCCCTCTTCTCCACCTCTGAAGGAGATTTAGGGGCAGATTTTTCATTCAGCTGAGGTTTTCATTGCACAGAAAATGCCAGCCTTACCCCTTCGGGGGGGAAAGAGGATAATGTTGCTGATGGGTGAGCTCCTACAGCAGATAGCAGATCAGTTTTGCCCTAAACAAGTAAGTGTGGTGTGCCCACTACCTGCAGATGACAAGACACCAGCATTCAGAGGCTGTGGAAACCCCAAAGATTTTAGTCCAGGTTTTACTTAAATGCTGTGCACCAGTGTTACCCTAAAGCAGTTGAACTTCTGGTCCTAAGGATGATACTTGTCCTGCCAGAGGGATGAGGTGTCATAGCTAGGGCTGGAGCTGGAAATGTTTCCAGCCCCCTTGGAAACAGTGAGGACATTTCAATGGGGATCTTACCAGTCTGTATTGGTGAGTGGTGTCCATATGCTCTCCTGAGGGCTGTACGAGATGTCCTGGGAATAGAGTGACTTACAGGGAAAAAGAAAATATCAAAACTTGCCTGCGATGGCAAGCCTGGAGGCCAGGAGAGGATGGCGTTGCTACATGGAGCTTTGCTCTCCTGCTGAGTCAGTGAACCCTAAAGTTTCTAGGTCCCTTCTGGAGATATTTTTTTCTAGTTCTGGTTGGATGCTCAAACTGCAGAGGACAGTGAAGGGACACGGGCATTTCTGTAAAATTGCCCATTTCTTCTGTATTGCACCCACGGAGCTGGAGTAGGACACCAAGCCTCGGTGCCCAGGCCAAGAAGAGAAACAAATAAGAGTGTCTTCCTTCAAATGGACATTATTCCTACTAGTTAACTTAATCACAGGCTATCTGACTAGAACAAGGGAAGAATTAGCGGCTGAAATTGTACCTTTGCCTCCCAAGGCGCAGGTTACAGGCTTTGCATTTCCCATTTGGCAGTGCTGTTCGCTCGGGAGCTGTAGGGTGTTCCCTGAGCCAGCATCCCTCCAGGGGGTCCTGCCCTGTGCGACTGGAAACGATGGGTCCCCAAAGGGTCCTTGCATCAGGCAGCAGAGCTAATTGGGAGGGCTGGGGTGCCAGATCTCATTCCCAGTCCCACATGCAGCAACCACCCAGCTCCCAAGGGTTTTCCAGGGGGTTAAGAGGCAGAGCAGCCCAGACCCAGCACCTGGGAGCGGGGCTCCTGCCCACCTCTCCAAAAGTGGCTTTCCACGTGGAGCTGCAGATCAGCAGTGACCTCCAGTGGCTGCAGCCAAACCTGGTGGAGATACCGGGCCAAAGCCGCCCTGCCGCAGCCACGCAGGGGTGGGTGCATGGCACCCTGCACCCCGGGGTGTCCCACAGCCTGCACCCAAAGTTATGGGACCTTTGCACCAGCACGCAACGGGCCAGGGCTGACCCATGGCAGCCTCTCACCACTCTGAGCTGGGGTGTCATGTAGCAACGCGATCCTCTCCTGGCCTCCAGGCTTGCCATCGCAGGCAAGTTTTGATATTTTCTTTTTCCCTGTAAGTCACTCTATTCCCAGGACATCTCGTACAGCCCTCAGGAGAGCATATGGACACCACCCACCAAATGGGGCGATAAAACATTATCTGCCTGTCTATTACAGCTTTCTACAGAGACAAAACTAACATGAGAAAGTGTGTGCAAAAGTGAGGGGAATGTGTGTGAGAGGATAGACTATTAGCAGGGATCATCTCTCCCTGGGGGCTAGCAGAGGCGCAAGTTTTAAAGCTCTGGAGTAGATTTACTAGTCACTGCTCTCTCCTTCCTTGCAAAAACTCCTATTGTACTTCCTAACTGCTGGGCCCCAGTGACTCCCCAGACCTTGTGAAAAATACAGAAAAAGTAGTTTGTAGCTCACCAAAGCAGCGGTGTAAATCTCAGCACTGAACAGAAAGCTCTGGCAATAGCAGATCTCCCGTAGGAATGCCGTTGGGCTACACCGCAGCTCCCAAACCCCTAGTGCAAGGCTTGCAGCTTATTTAGGCTATGCACATCACACGGGCACACCTACAAGGCTTTCCTGCAAACATGAGACATGCACACAGGCACTTTTCTGGCCGCCACCACATATGAAGCCACCCTGGAGCAGACTGCAAATAAGCAGCAAAGGACCCGAGGAGCAGCAGCTGGCAAGGGGTTGCTGTTATAACCTGCCTAGCTGTCAGGAGCAGAGGGAGAAAGCTGCTATGGGACACAGCTGTGCAAGCCACAGCAGCTGTGCTATGAGGTTACCCCTGCAGGAAAAGCCGGGGGGGGGGGGGGAAAACTCAGGGCTGGGGCTGGTGAGTCAGGTGGGAAGCCTGGGAACTTGCTGAGCTGAGCCAACAAGTCCGCAGGGCTGGGATAAAACCTTCCAGCACAGCAGGACCAAAACCCATGGGAAATAAAGTTGAAACCTTCGTAGGAAATTGTTCTGCCCCCTCCATTCCTGCCAGTATTGGAGGGATGCAATGCTTGCTATAAGAAAAAAGATATTAGCAGCACAGAAGGTGTTGGGAGAGACAGCTGGATTCCTCAGCTCACACGTGGGACAAGGCTATGAAGGGTGACATGGGGATGAGCCCCTGCCCTGGCTCATCTACCTGCACTGGCAGGGGCCACTGCTTTCCTCAGCTGCGGGGATGCCAGGCAGGCTGCAAAGGTCACTCCATTGGTGAGTGGCCACTCCTGGGAGTGAGCACTCACCCAAAGGGACCCAGCACCATCAGTTAGAAAGAGAAAATAACCATATTCAACTCCATCAGCTTAGGGTGAAAATGTAAATTTCCTACTGCTGCTTTTCCTACTTAATCAATTACTCTGCAACCATGGCTATGCTGCCATGCCCAAAAACCATCCACAGGCATCTGTCTTGCTACTCCACTCCAAATAATACACTTTTCAAACCAACATGCAATACTGCATAGATTCATCAGACTGTCCCCATCACCGCTGTGACAGCCCCAGGGCTGCCAGGGAACAGGCAGTGCCAGAACCTGCAGTGCTTGCACAGCAGCTGTGGAAGGACTGTCCCCATCCAAGCAAGAAACCTGCTGACTGCAACCAAAACAGACTGCAAGTCTTGAAGTCTCTCCTATCCCTTTAAAGCCCCAAAGCCCTTCTGGCCTCTTTGCCCAAATATTTTGACTGTGGCAGCCTCAAAGACTGAAGTTAAAGTGAGCAGCAGTGATGCTGTGTAAAAGAGAAGCACCCAACCCATTGGCTACATATGGGTGGAAGAGCCTTTCCATGGTAAAAATCAAGCAGGGTTTTCAAAGCGCTTGAAAAAGCAGGTATTGTCAAGGGCCAGAGGAGTACAGTATGGCTGTATTTTAGAGAGTGACCTAGTAGGTTCTGTGTTTAACCTTTAAAAAAAAACAAGGGGAAGGACTGAATAACTTCATGCCAAAAGATGTAGATCACCATAAGCAACAGAGGTCTGCGGGGGATGATTAGGAGGGAATAAAGTAGGAAAGAGGAAAAAAAGGCATTACTTGAGGAGTTACAATAGCAGCAACTACCATCTTAGCTTCTATGAAATTTTTACAGGAAGAAGCACCATTTTCTGCAAGTATGGATTTAACAGCAGCTTCCACACTCCCCAAGAGCAAACCCACATTGCTCTCATCTCCCACTCCATCCTCCATGCTGTGCCTGTGCAAGTGCCACCAGTTGCCTTTGCTGGCTTGGGTTTGCCACCACAGTCCTCGATAAAGTGGCACTGGGGACCACTAAAGTGTCCCATCCCAGCCATGCCTTGGGGACACGTTCATTCATAGCTGCCTGCAAAGGGCAGGAAAAAAGGCAGGGACGGCTCATTCAGAGGGAAGCATGGCCTTTCCCTCCAGCCCCTCCTCTCGCTTGCCTTGTCCTTGAGTACTCCTTATTCCCAGTTGCTATCTGGCAGCGTGGTCCTATCATCAGGTGCTGTCCTTCAGGCTGGTTATAAAGACGTGCCGGGCTGTAGCGTGCTCCCAGAGGCAGCCCTGCTCCTGCGCCATGCTGCGGGCCACCATCAAGCTCTGCTGTGGCATTGCCCATGATCACCTCCGCCGCCTGCCCGGTAAGCACCACTCGCCTCCCCTCCAACCTCGGGGAAAAAAAGGCAGAAAAGTAGCATTGATTTTCCTCTCGCGTTATATCACACACAGGGTAGTCTTGGTCTTGGCTGCAAATGAACTTCCAGCAGAGACCCAGGGCACCACAGCATCTCCCTAGCATGCTCTGTGCTCACCAAAGCCTGCATGTCTCTCCCCTAGGCTTGAAGATAACAGCCGTTGCAGCAATACAGAAGGATGTGAGAGGGCTGGTGGTAAGAGGATCCCATCGCCTGCCTTCCAAAATTCCTCATTATGTTCAGAGGCTGAAGGGGAAGGAGACAGGTAAGCTCAGCCCGGGTGGTTGGATAACATATTTCCTAGCCCTGCTCACAACCCCTTGCAACACATGGTGGAGGGATGAGTATTAAAATGCACCCTCTCCATATGATTTGACTTATATTTTGAGAGACAGAGTTAATTACCTTCTCATTCCTGGGCTGGTCTCCAGCTCTCTGGTAACTTAAAAGCATTCCTCATACTGACGGCAAGCGGGGTTAGCAAGGAGACCCTGAGATTCTGGGAAGGTAAATTGCATTGGTTCGCTGCACCGGCAGCCAAAGCTTCTAGCAGAGGTTACAGGAACTTACCGTGTTTTCTTGCATGTCTGCTGTGTCCCTATTTCCATTGCTTACCCAAAGACTTGAAAATTCGCAAATTCATCTGGCTTTTTTGAAGTGTGACTTGGTCCAAAGGCTGCCTATGCAGTGTTAGTAATACCCAAGCAACATGCAATTTGTACCACGGTGTTACTGGGAATTGATTTGGAAAGCAATTTCAAAAAGCTTTCCAAGTAGTCAGTACAGACTCAGTGAATGAATGCCAGGGATGCTCCTGAGGGCAAGGGTTTCTGCAGCAGGCTGTCCCCCAGCCCAAGAGGGAACCAGCTGCGTGGTAAAAGCCAAGACTTCAGGTCAGCAAAACCCTCTGCTCCAGGTCTGTTTGCACTTCTGTACTCACAGCCATGTGCACAGGTAAAGCTGGGGGGGGGGGCTTTTCACATTGCTCTGCCTTGCTCCTGCAGCCACCTGCCCCGAGCCTGCTGGAGACATCAGCACCAGCCGGTTCCCCAGTGTGGACCTCTCCTACATCACCCAGGGAGAAACGGCCCTGAAGCGAGCGCTGAGCATCCTGCAGCAGCACACCAGCTGGCAGGCAGAAATGATGCTGGTAAAGCCCAGCCACCTCTTGCCTTTACTGCTTTATGCCACAAAAGCTCTTGGGAGGAGAAATGAGCCGGGGGAGGGGGGACATGCTTTTCTTATTTCTCCTGCTTGAAGGCACACCATGGGCACAGGAGATACGCCATGCAAAAGCATGCACAGCAAAGAGGGCTTCCAAGCAAGCCTTCATTAAAAACATTCACAAGCAAATCTGCAAAGTAAATAGACAGCAGGAAAAAGCTTGGAAGGGGAAACTCAGATAATCGTGTTCCTGGGGAAAGCCAGGAGTATTTCTGCAGAAAAACCCAACAGATTGTGACTTTGTTGTTATTTACAGCGTTTGTTCATTAAGCTGTTTGCTGAATTGTTTAGCTAGGAAGGAGCTTAAGAAAAAAAGCAATCATAGCGGCATGATTTAAATATAATGGTTTTTGCCTGTAAACCAAGCGGTGATTAAAAAGAGGACTGGGATAATTTATTAGCAAGACATTTCAGCATGCAGCTAATGACTCGGGGCATTTGGGGTTGATACAGGCTCTCTGCTCTCCCAGGACTCTGGAGCTGCCGTGTCCAGCACCGCCCTTCCTGGGCTGGGCAAGGTCTTTCGGGCAGAGGTGATCCTGGCCGTGCCAGTGGCACAGCTGCACCAGGAGCTCTTCGAGAGGATTGAGCAAATGCCTCAGTGGAACCCAACCCTCAGCCAGGTGAAGGTAAGGTGGGGAGGGACTGGCAGCCAGCGATGCCATCACACACAGACGGTCCAAGATGCATTGCCAGGGTTGGTAGCATCCAAGACCTCATATTTATCAAGGTTTTTAAGATTGCTGAAGGATTAAAGCTAATTCCTCACTTCTGCAAGAGCAGGATATCACCCCAGGGAGACAAGATGTGCTTTACTGATGTAGCATTGAGAAACATGTCGCTTCCAAGCTCTCTTTTCTGTGCCTATTCACAGAGGTTTTTCCACACTGGGGGACTCTGACATTGGTCTGACTTTAATATCAGGGAGAAGCTGTCCAGGGGAATCAGACAGGTCAAAAAAAAAGAGGCAAAACCAAACATATCACACGGCAGGGGCACCCCCAGGAAGCTTATGTGCTGTCTTGGGCTTCTTTTGAGTATTCTGCCTTATTTCTCAGCTCCCATATCACAGCATATCCCTAAGCAAGCTGCTGGCCTCAGAAAGTCTCCCCTACCTCACCTGGGCTGGCTCAGATGCTACCCAGCCTCTGCTTATTTATTGCTACCACTTCCCTGCCCCTTCAGAAAAAGAAACAACACAGGGAGAGTCCCATCCCAGATAAAAAAGGCTGCAAAAATTACCAGCTTTCCCCCTTAATAGTCTGCAGGAGATTGGGACTTAATTATCACCAGGTGCAAGCCCCAAGCCCCTGCTTTGCTGCTGCTTCTGCTCATGCTGCCACCCCACGCTGCTGTCCCCAAGGTGGATTAATGTCCCCTGGGCAGGAGTAAGGAGGTGGCAGGGATGTCCCTGGAGGGGCAGTCACGAAAAGCCTAATAATGCCTGTGGTGCTCCTTGTTCTGGTAGGTGCTGCAGCGTGTCGGGGCGGACACACTGGTGACACACGAAGTCACTGCTCCCAGCCCAGGCAACCTGGTGGGCCAGCGGGACTTCATCAGTGTGCGGCACCGTGGCAAGAGGGAGACAGCCATCTACCTGGTGGGCACCGCCACCCACATCGAGCCACTGCCTTTGCAGGAAGGCTGCATCAGGTAAAGTCCCCTCCACAAACGACCATCACGGGGTATC
Source organism: Falco naumanni (assembly GCF_017639655.2). Classification (NCBI taxonomy): domain Eukaryota; kingdom Metazoa; phylum Chordata; class Aves; order Falconiformes; family Falconidae; genus Falco; species Falco naumanni. The sequence continues at coordinate 33,946,336 of NC_054062.1, read as the reverse complement.
GTGTCACTGCAGGGGGGAGACCACTGCTATAGCCATGAACGTTTGCACTGGGCATGGCAAGGGAGGCACGCGCTCCTCTTGTGTTTGCTCTGGGATCTCCTCACACTCATTTTTTCCCCCCTGGGGTGGACCCTAACTGCCTGCTTCGCTGCCCACCACAGGGCTGAGTCCCGGCTGAGCTGCATCGTCCTGCAGCCGCTGGCAGGGGACCCCAGCTGTACCCACTTCACCTGGCTCCTGAGCATGGACCTGAAGGCAAGTGCCACCGTGTTACTTGGGTGAGACAGCAAGGGGTATGCATCCCGGTGTGCAAATGCACCCTCCTCCCCGGGATGGGCACCCCAACTCTCTTTGACCCAGTGGGACCAAATCTGGGGTGTTTTCTGTCCCAAAGGGCTGGATCCCTGCATCTGTCATTAACCGTGTCCTGCCGCAGTCCCAAGCAGACTTCATCAAACACCTCTGCCAGCACCTCTCTGCCACCACGTGTCCCTGAGCGGTGGGAGGACAGAGTCTGCCTGAGCACAAGGTGGACAGCCTGAGCTGTAAACTCGTTCCTGCCCCTGCTCATTGCCACTATGGCTGAGGAGCTGCAGCCACCAGCAACGGGGCAAGACAGTGCACCCACCCACTGAGCATGGAGGATGCTCTTGACCCAGCACTGTGCCCTTGCTTCGGGGACAGAGCAGAGTATCTGCAAGCTGGGGCGACCAAGGCAGCACCAAGCCTTGCATTAGGGGTTGCCTGAAAACCCTTGCCCAGACCTCACCCACGAGCAGCAATGGTAGCGGGTGTTTGGCATTGCTCCTCCTTGCCATGCACAAGGGAAGGGGGTGGCTGTCAAAACGCAACCTGATGTCGGGCATCGCTGCCCACAGTGCAGTTTGTTCTGCAACTTCAGCCCTGCCCCAATTTCTTCACTCTTTATTTATTACCTGATCGTGGCATCAGTCATCAGTGCAAGCTCAGGGGCTCTTTTTAGCCTGAACCAGTAACACATCTTTATTTTTGCAATAGCTAAGGTATGTATTTGTGTGTGTACAGATGTATATACATAGAGGTTTTTCTCCTGCTATGCTAAGAGTGGCAGGCACAGCCGGAGCAGGCATATGGCACTAAAACCATGTCCCAAGGGGTCAGAAATGTGCTTTTCACCACCAGTTCAATCGACTTTGGGTATTGCAACACGAGAGAGGGCGGCAAGGCAAGTGAGAAAACAGCTTGTGGAGACAGGCAGCAGGAAGGTCAGGCTCAGCCCCAGGACCTCATAATGCAGCATCAAGCCCTCCAAGACCATGCCCTCCAGGGGACCTTGTCACTGCAAACCTGCAGCATGATAAAACCCCTGGCGGGTTTTGTCCTCAGATGATCCTCAGGAGATCACCGGCCATCCCACACCCACAGCTCTCTGCAGCAGCAGGGATAGCCAGTCCGGTGACCCTGCACCTTTGGAACAAGCATGCTGTGCCATAAAGCCGCTGCCAACCACAGCTAGAAACAAGCCTTGCAAGAGTGAAACTGAGCAGCTGGGTGTCATGAAATGTTCCTGCAGCCGTGGCAGGGTGCTTGGAATTTATACCTGTGGGGTTTGCTGGGTCTTTGTCTTATTTAAGGCAGGGGGGAATAATCACAAAACAGTTATGTGAAACTAGCTGATAAAGAGGGGCTGGGCTGAAATAAATTAAAGAGCTGGTAGCTCGCTGTGTGAAATCCATGTCAACAACTACACACAGGTCACACTCATATTTTCCCCCTCACACACCCAACCGTCCAAATAAATCAACAGAATGAGATCTTGATGTGGATTTATTTATTTATTTTACATTATGTTAGAGTTCAAAAAAAAAAAAACCCCAAAAATTAATAAATATTAAAAGTTAAAAAGCTCTGAATCTTGTATGTACAAAACTTTATACATCATCGTAACACTGGACAAGGTTACATCACAGGAATGACTTGGTGCGTACACCTGGCGCAAGAGGGTGTGGGGGACCGGAGCACCCTCTCCTCCTGGAGACAGGACCAGATCCCTGCTGGGAGGTGGTACATTGCGGCACTACATCCCCATGCCGCAGCTTTCCACACACCATGGCATCTGTGCGGCAAGAAGCAACCCAACGTCAGCCTGCCTTAGGCGCTTCTTGCGTTCACTCGGAATAAATACCCAGTGCTGGGTCCCAGCCCTGCAGCATCACCACCCCAGAGCACCCGCACGCGGCAGAGGGGGCTTTATCGCACCCTGCTTTAAATCCCACCCACCTCTCTCAGCTAGAGGGGGGGGTTAGCACCTGCAGTGCAGCTCCCCTGCCCCAAAGCCTCCCCGGGGACCCTGGCTGTGGGGTGCAAGGGGGCTGGGCCAGCCCTCAGCCACAGCTCTCCACCGAGGTATAGCAAGGAACCACTGCAAATATTCCTAATGCAATAAAGCACTAATGCCCAAGACAGCACTGAAGGAGGGGTACAGCCAAGATTTTGAGAGGAAGGCATCAGAAGGCATGCACGCATGCATATATGCTGTGTCCTGGAGACATTACAGCCCATTTCTGAGGGGGGAAGGTTTTGCTTTTATTCAACACCTCCGATGCTAGGGGACAGGGGGCTGAACGCTGGAGAAAAGCTTTGCTTCAGGCTGGGAAAGGCAAAACAAGCTCCGTCCTGCCCCGAGCCAGCCCAGGGCTGTCCCAGCAGCAAGAGAAGGCTGTGGCACACCCTGCGCCAGCCCCAGCCCTCCCACCTGCACCTCCAGGGAGAGATGCTCCTTGAAGAGTAAACAAAGTGTTATCTTTGGCACAATAAATGCTGGCACTCCCAGCTGGAGAGCACTGCTGGTGGATAGGCAAGGGGCACAGCAGTGGTATCAACAGTCCAAGGGATGAATCCCACCCTGGTACACACGCAGTATCTCACTGATCCTGTGGTTTCCAATACCTGCCCACCTCAGATCCAGGCACCCCGCTGCAGAATTTCATCGGCATCCCTCTGTCTGTCTGCTCCCACAAGGTGTGCTGGTTGCTTGGCTCAGAGTGATGTGGGGCTTTGTTCCACCTTTTGTGAAGCCCAATTAATGCCAAAGGGCAGCACCCAGGAGGCAGGGGACCTGGAGCCTCAGATGCTTTTAAGAGTAGTTAGATAAACGCTCATCCTGCCTTGACTCAGAGGCGCTCCAGGCGCAGGAGGGTGCATAAGCTGCCGCCTTAACATCTCTTCAGCCCTTTTTGTACTGTGGCATAGCTCCAGGGGAGCACTGCAGAGGCGGTCCAATGCTTAAAACATCAGGAATGCACAGGGTCTCCATTCATTTCAATTAAAGCATGTACCTCAGCCTCCTCCCTGCTGCAATCCACATCAGACCAGCAAAGGCTGAGGTAAGCCTGCACTGATGTGAGCTCCTCTGAGATGCTCTGACCTCAAGTGCCTTGCAGCCACACGAGTGCTATTGATGCAGCGCTCTGCCCCGGCACCAACAGCACTGAAAGCACCAGGCTCAAATAGCAGCATGCCCTAAACCTGGCAGCCTCCCAGTACATGCCAAGCACGCCGGGCCGCCTTGCAAGCAAGCCCCAGGCACCTGAAGAGCTTCCCAAACACTGCCCCTAGAGATGCCCCGTCCTGCTCCTCAGATGTCCAGGGAAGCAGTACCATCAAGGCTGCAGTGCACGCACCCATTCATGTGCTCCCAAGAGATCCCACTTTACAATGCCAAACTGGTCTTCCTGGCAAGCCTTGCCTTCCCCTGATTCCACCTCTCTGTCCCCAGAACCTCCTCCCTACCAGCGTTCATCCACCATAGAAGCCCACCTTCTCCTGCCACCGCACCTGGAGGTGCTGGATGCCCTCAGCTGGAAGGCTGCACACCACTAAGCACGGAAACCATGGCAGCCCCACTGGGGACACCTCTTGGAGACATCCCTCAGGGACACAGCAGGCTACCTGACCCCTCCCCGGGGAGGTTTTGAGGACTATAACTCCTCAAGGCAGACCCTGTGCCTGGAGCAGGCCTGACATCAAGCAAGCTGCACTCAGCCCTAGGCTCCTAAAGTGCTGTGCATACATTTAGTACTTGGCACAATATTTTAACAGCGTTAATCATCCCCCTTTCACCCCCTCCCATGCAACAAAAAAAGACACAGATGAATCTGGCTCTCTCCTTTCGTCATAACTGCCCTTAAAACCCACTCCTGGCTTCCCAGATGTCCCCATGTTCCTCCAAAACATGTTGATGCCCCACAGGCACTGGGTACAAGGGTGCAGGGATCAGGCTAGTGGTCCTGGGGAGGCTAGGCATCGGTATCAGCTCAAGGCTGGCCAAGGGCATCATTGGCTAAAAAGTCACCGCCAGGTGACAGGCATTTTTTACATGTATTTTTGGTCTTTGATCTTGTTCTTATTGCTCATGTTAGGGTTGCCTGGACCTCCTCCTGCCTATCCTGCAATGCAGGACAGAAGCCGGTCTATGGTTTTCACACTCCATCTTCCCCCAGACATGTTTCCCAAACTCTCTACCCCAACAGGGACAGCCCAGGGCAGCGGTCTGGGCATTTCCTGACACTTCCCCCAACGCACCCCACCACCTCCCTCCAGTTCCTTGCCCCCCCCAGATTCCCAGCATCCTCCCATTGCTACCCTCAAGCTCTGAGCAGCTGGGCTGAACTGCAGAGCCAGGACCCTCCTCTCCAGCACATCTTGTGTTGCTGCTTGGGACAGGGGCAATAAAAAAATCAACATTCAAGCCCCCTCCCCCCAAATCTTTTTAGCACCTTGGGAGGAAGCAGCCCATCTAACTGCAGCCAAGCTCCTGTCACTATTTTTGCTCCTTTTCACCTTTTTTTCTGTGGCACTGTCAAAAAAACCATGCCACAGCAGGGGAGGGTGAGGGAGATCATGAGAAAAAAAGTGGCTTTCCCAGGAATTTCTGGGTGAGCCAAGTCATTTCCAAACCTGGCTATGCCACCCACGAAAACCATCACTGGAAGTCGGGGGGTGAGGGAGAAGGGGGGGAGGAGGGGAGAGAGGGAGGGAGGGAGGCAAAAGGCTTCCCCTGCCCCACGGCAAGGTGGTCCCAAGAGGGTTACCTGGCTGCCCGGCCCCTGCCCAGCTCGCTGGGGGCTGGCAGCCCCTCAGGGAAAGCACCGCTGTCAGGCATCCCTCTGCCACCAGCTGGCTCGGCCCGAGGTGCTGGGGTGGGGTCCCCACCAGTTTCCCCCCAGGCAGCGATGGTGGAGCTGGGAGCAGCGGTGCCCGGGAGAGCACTGGGGCCGGTGGTGGGGGGCAAGCTAGTGGTGGAGGAGGCCTTCTTGCTGCAGGATTCGCAGCAGAGCTTGTTGTAGCCAGGGATGGAGCAGTAGCGAGCCAGGACTTCCATCTGGCAGAAGATGGACTTGTCCCCAAGGCAAGGCTCCCCTGGAGAGGGACAGAGCAGTGTCAGACAGCACAAATGATGAAGATAGCATTAAGCTCCCACCCCTCCACCTTTCCGACAGTCCCAAAGGCAACAAGACACCCCCCTACTATTGCTCTCTGTCCCAGGGCACCAATTTTGGAAACGCTTGTATAGGAAAGGGGGTGAGGGAGTTGGAAAACAAAGCCCCCAAGTGCATGGGAGATAAAAATCAGAGAAACAGATGCTCCAAACCAGCATCTTAAATAGGATCCTGATGCATCTCGACCAGCTATGAAGCACTGTAAGCAACCCGTTGCTTTAAGCAAGGGGCAAAAGCCAGAAGCTATCACCCTGCATGGGTAAACACGGCAGGCTGAAAAGAGTTCAAGGTTAAAAGGAAAGGGCATAAAATCTGGGAGGCAAAGGGAGTGCAACATGATGATCCCGGACTCCACAAGATGGCAATCGAGTGGCAGGCTTTGCCAGCAGAGGCATCAGGCGTGTAACAGTGGAAGGCAAAACTCCCCAAAACCACTGCTGGGATGTGCATCCTCCCCCTCCCGTCTGCCTGCGTTTCCCATGGGGAGCGGCAGAAGCCCTCGGGAGGGTTATCCCGGGAAACGTCACCCTTACCCGAGCAGGGACACTTACTGGAGGAGATCTTGCTGACAGGGTTTTTGGTCCCATCCTGGGGCACTCGCTGCACTTTGGGCGTGCCATGGTCACCAGCATCGGTGCTGGCCGTGAGGCCAGAGCCCTTCCCTGCAGAGAGAGCACCACGATGCCCAGCTGCCATGGGAGGCTGGGAGCACTCAAAACATCTTAGGGAGAGTATTTTAATGAGGAATTTTTTTGTTTTAAGGGATCTCCTTAAAAACAAGGTCCCTTGGGGAGCACCTGGTTGGCCCAGCACTTAAGCCACCCAGAAAAACCCAAAATGAACTCCAGGGTGCCCATCCCATCATACCTCAGCTCACCGCACCTGCAAACTGCCAGAAAACCCAACACCACCTACAGCAAATATCAGGACCAAGAACAGAAAAGTGCAGTATTTTGGCTGGTGTTTAACCCTTTCTCTGCCAGCACCATCAGGGACGTTCAACCTGACCTGTGCTGGCATCCCCCTGAAGCCAAGATGAGCTGGAGGCGTGCATGAAGGTTGATCCCCGCTGGTGTGTGCCCCCCACCGAGTGCCACCTCTTCCTCTCACCTGGGCAGAGGGCCACATGGCAGGCCTGGACAGCCTCCGGCTTGTCACCCTCGCAGCGCCCACCACTCTCGCTGCCTTTGCACACCACCTGCCGCTGCTGGACGCCTTCCCCGCAGCTCGCCGAGCACTGTGCCCAGACAGACAGTCAGCGATGGGGTGGGGGGAGCTGGCATGCCCCAACAGCCACCCCAGTGGGGTATTTGCAAGTACTTGCAGGTGACTACTCCTCGGGAGGATAATGCTTTCGAATAAGGAGTCTCCCTACCCATCTCCAGCAACCCCCCGCCCTCACTCTCCACCAGGACGCACAGGGATGCCATCCCTTGTCTAATTTTGATTTTCCCCACAAACCATCACTGGCTCTTGTACCCTTATCTCCATCCCTATGAGACTAACCTACTCTGTAAGCACCTGGCCCTCACACCCAGCACCTATTCCCTCCTCCCGACGCTGCCATGCAGCCGGGGGTCCTCCTCCTCCCCAGTTAGCTCACCTCCGACCAGGCACCCGTCCTCCACTGTGCAGGGCAGGGCAGGCGGCTGCAGGGCCGGCGTGTCTCAGGGCGCTGCCCAGGGCAGTACTTGGTGTGCAGGGTGCGGTTGGTGCCATCCTGCAGGCGCTGCACGCACTGCACCGCCCGCACCTGCACCCCCAGCTTGCCGCAGGACCTGCTGCAGGCACCCCACTCCTCAGCCACCCAGCTGCGGGGAGGGGAAAGATGCACATGGTGATGCCTGACATTGCGAGGTGATGCCCGCGCTGAGAAGCAGCTGGTGCACTCCCAACGCAGCCCCACATACCCCACAGAGGGGATGAGAGCACCTTGGGGCAGCCGGGGGAGGACTTACGCTGGCTGGGAGCACTCCTGGATGTTACAGCGCCGCCGGATCGGCTTCGGCTTCTTGCCATTGTCACAGAAGTTTCTATGCACCATCCGGTTGTCACTTCGCCGCCGGCAGCCGTATTTGGTGTACTGGATGCCTGGGGGCAGAGCATGGGTGCCGAGGCAATGGGTGTGGGGGTCCCACCAGCTCCCCACCCGGTCACTCTCCTGCATCCCTGCTGGGACGCATGCTCTCAGGTGTCACCATTCAAGGTGGGACCCAAGCAGTGCTTCAGCCCAGGCTCGCAGAGGATTCTTGTATGGGTGCTGACCCCCCACCCTCCTGGGGTCACCCAGGCTGCTGTAGGGTGCACACACATGGGGGGGGGGGGGGGGGGGAAGCAGACTCAGCCTTTCCCTGCTCCCTCTCCCAAAAACCCAGGTCAAAACATCAGAGTTTCTTGGTGGAGACACAGCCACCACAGCCCCAAGAGAATTTAGCAAGCTAAAAATTTGGCTTTATTTCTCCAGATGAAAGAAAAAAAGCAGCACATCGCAAGCCCAGCCAAAACACTGCTATAATTTGCCAAATAAGCTGTGCTTGCTTGGGAGCAGACCAGACTGGGGCTAAGCCAGCCTTAGCCATGAGATGCCTGCCACTCTGCCAGGAGCCCTGCTGCAGCAAGGACCAGGGAGCCAGCAAGAGCTTGTTTTCCTGCTCTGCAAGTCCCAAAATCTTCCAGCTGCAAACTGGTCAGCGCAAGGTGGAAGCATGAGGTCTTCTCCATTATTGGAGGGTCAGGTAGGTTGGAAGTGATCACTGGAAGTCTCTGGCCCACTCCTCTCTCAGAGCAGGGCCAGCATCAAATGGAGCCATGTGAAGGCAAGGCTTTCATGAGCAAACCTCCCCAACACCAGCATGCAGGCACACAGGTTTCCTCCCAGAGGGAAAAAATCCAGCAATAACTCTGCTGGGAGCCCAAATGTACTACGGGCCCTCCATCACAGCACCTGCTGGGGTGTCCACACCTATTCCCATGCAAGCTTTAGGTGCGGTCATCTGCAAGATCACTACTCCTTGGCTCAAATCCAGTTAAACACAGCCAAGGAATTAAAAAACGGTAGCAGATACACAGATAGACAGGCAAAGGTATGCACACGCAACAACATGGGCTGTTTTCATAAGAAATCTGGCTAAAATGCTTGCCTAAACTGCTCCACAACACTGTCCGTTAACACTCATATTTCCGTGTAGATCCCCCAAATTACAGAGGTGCAAAGAACATGGGTACGGGTGTAGAGAAGAAAGCCAGGGCTCCAAGCAGTACCAGGTCTAGGTCTAAAGCCTTGCGATACATGATCCTGGGGAGGAACACTTAACAGCAGCATCTGCATGTTTGCAAGCCAGAGCTGCCCCAAAGGGCTCAGGCACTGCCTAACATACCCAAGCATCCTCCCAAGCATGCACTGTAGGCTGCTACGAAGGGAAAGCTACCTCCTCCGCATGCCTTGGAGCACTGAGACCAGCTCTTGAGGGCCCACTCATAGGAATCCATCTCTTCAAGCAGGACGTTGTTGTTTCCAATCATGGGCAGCAGGTCTTCGTGGATGATGTACCGGTACATCAGGCTGCTCCTCGCCTCCTCCTCCTGAGGGATGACCTGCAGGCAGAGAGAGGACAGTTGGAGAGGGGGAAGGAGATGAGGAGTGATGCCATGGGAGAGGGAATGGAAGAGGAGGCCATCAAATAAAAAAAAGAAACTAACAATGACCACATGGTACAGTACACATAAGAGTAGGAGAAACAAACCCTATTATTGCCTCCAACATGATTAGGTGGGCTCTGAACACAGAGTCTACCCTTCGGGAACACACCTCTCCAGTTGTGGAGAGAAACACTGCTCAAACAACCCAACCCCAGCCTTGGGTCGCATGCCCCTGGTCTCTTCTGACCTGCAGGACCACAGCCTATGCCCAAAGCCAGCGCCAGCCACAGGATGGATGGGAGTGCAGACCTACCCCTTCCCTGGGTGCTCAGGGAACCCATCCCTAACTCCTCCACGTACCAGTACAGCTAAAACAAGACATGGAGTCACAAGCAATTGCTGCACAGAGCGAAATACAGTTGGACTCAAAGGTAAACACCTGAGCAACGCATCTTTATAGCATTCTTGCATGCAGCTCTTTGCTCCTTGCTTTTGGCTAGCTCATATCCCTGGTTTTAATGATATGCCCTACATACCTTCTCTACTGAAGTCCTTCCACCACCTCCTACGTCCCATCTCAGACCACCTCTGTACTGCTGGGTGACAGTCATCCCCAACATCCCCAGAGCACGTGTCACCCAGGCTTACCAAAACGCTGATGGCCTCGTGCAGAGGACCACTGGTTTTCAGGCTCTCCTTGCCATGTTCAACGGTGTATTCCCACTCCAAGCCCATCTCAATAAACACTTGGCTTTTAGCTTCTCTGCCCTTGGCGTTAGGGATGAAGTTACCCGTGGCTTGATTCTTAACAGCTGGAGGAGAAAGGAGGTATTCCAGCATCATTTCCTTTGGTCTGCCTTTGAAGGACTGGACCCTTTGGGTGGGAATTGTAAGAACAGGGACAAGGAAGAGGTAGAGGGTGAAGGGAGAGGTGAACTACAGAGTACCCACCAATGCTGTGAGATGCCGGCTCCATCTCTTCTATCTGAAGGTGCCTTGCCCCAGCTGGAATCTCAAACATCTTCAAAACACCTGCTGACAGGGAGGGAAGGAAGGACGGAGGGAAAAGGAAGAGCAGGTTTGCTCCAACTGGACGCACAACCACTCGCACCCACACGCGTATCCAGCTGCCCCTGACTGAATCCACTCCCAAACCCATCCAGCCTGCTCACCTGGCTGCTTGGGGGTCTTGGCCAGCGTGCCCTTCACTGTCCGGCAGTGGGAGTTGTCCCCCCCGCAGACCCCACACTTGTCGTCCTGCTTCAGGGAACCGACCTCCTTGTCACAGCCGACATGCTGTCACCCGTGGGGAAAGAGAAGACAAGCACGGGGTTACATCCCTGCAGTGCACCCCATCGCCCCACCAGCCCCACAACCCTTTGCTGCACACAGGGTCGGTCCCTGGACTAAAACATACATCCCCAAGGGGTAGTGGGTCAGGGGGATGCACAAGCACTCTCCTGGACAGGCAAAGGACAGGGGCAGTCGCACGCAGCCGCCATCAGCTCCTCACCACGCACTCGCCCCGGACGCAGATGCTGTAGGGGTCTCGGTAGCTGCACCGGGTACCGTCATGAACAACCTGATTCATGAACACCACGTCCCCTGTTCCCTCGGACTGACAGATCAGCTCACACTTCTGAGCATCTGTAGCAAAATGAAAAGGAGGAAAAGGGGGGAAAAAAGGGTTTGTGGAAGTATATTAGGGTGTTAGAAGATAGAAACCCATATCAGCTTGTATCCCTGAGCACAGCCAGACTTCCAAACCCCAGACTAATCACATGCCTTATTTTGCCACGTCTGCTTGCTGCTCAAGAGCCTGCACTTTTGCCCAGCACACATGGGAAATTAAGAGAAAGCAACTGGATGGGACACACTACGTGACACTGCAGTGAAAGACGCCTGGCTGTGTGCATGAGCGATCCCAAGCCAGGCAGGCGGACCTGGCGCCCAGCCAGCCCGGAGCAGCACGCTCCCCACTGCGGCTCCAGCAGCGAGCAGGCAGTGCCATCACCCCACCACCTCCCAAGGAAAAGAAGACCTCTGTGTGTCAAAGCACACGGAAAGCAGAGATAAAACTTTTAAAGTAGTGCAAACAGATTTATCTCTGGCCACCACTACACCAAGGGGCTCTCCTCTTACTAGTGCAGGAGGAGCAGGGAAAAGTTTCAACATGGGCTGATCTTCCCAGCCCAGCTCTGCTGCACTTTGAGCTGGAACCAGAGCAACGTTTGGGTTTCTCTATGTGACACCTGAGGGCAAGCACAAGAGATTAGTTTTAAAGACCTGGCTGCTTGATGCTCACTTATTGCACGCTAGTTTCCAGCTCAGGAGCTTTCCACAACCCACCATCTGTGCAGCTGGCCCAGTCTCCGTCCCACAGTGATGGCCACCTCTGGGAGGGAAGGCACTTTGGCTACTGCTCCTTTGCTAGGACCCACCGCCGCTCACCGTCGTGATGCTCGTAGGGAAGCCAGGAGTGCTTGCTGTTCTGGTGGGTGTAGTAGGAGTTGCGCTTGGAGCATTGCTGGGCACGGAAATCCTGGTAGGGCCCTGGGCACTCCTCGGCATTGCACACTTGGTACTCGTAGGTGGCTCCTGGGCAGTGGCGCCCACCATATGCCGGGCTGGAAAATAAAGTAGGTGAGTTAAAACCGCATCAGAGGATGCTGCTGTCCAAACATGACACAGCTCAGCACCAAAACGCATGGCACAGCTCGTGCAGGAACAGATGTCCCCATCCCTGCCCACAGAGCACACAAGGGGAAGAGTAAGGGAACCTCTGACTCTCAACTGCTTCCAGTTTTACCCCCGCTAAAAGGGAGGGAGGCCAAACATACGGCGGGTTGTCACAGCTCCGGCTGCGAGAGCGCACGCCACCCCCGCAGGTCCTGGAGCAGGAGCCAAACTTGGACCAGGAGCTCCAGCTGCCGTCCTGGCTGTAAGGCTGCTCCGACGTCTTCCAGATGCAGTGACCCTTGAAGCACCACTGGAAAAGAGAAGAAAGACGGGTGAGCTCCACGCCTGCCTCCTCCAAGGTGCTCAGCACCAGTAAAGAAAGCCCTCCTGCACCCACAGCACTACAAACATGGCTCGCAGTTCGCAAAGCATGGGAGGAAGGTGCTCTTCATCACGGCCTCGGGCATGTCCTTCTCACAGGAAGCAGGATCAGGAGTGGTGCCCAGGCATGCAACAGCAGGGCTGCCCTCCAGGCTGGTTTGGGGACGAGCAAGCTGCATCACTTCATGACTGAATCAGGAGCACAAGCAGCTCCAAGAGTCTAGCACAGCTCCATGGCTGAGACGCACAGCAGAAAACGCAGCAGAGGAGCAGGGATAAGCAGGGCAGGCTCCCAGCACATCTGTACTTGAATCTGGTATAGAAGAGCCTGCACAGTGGTGGTTTACATCAGCTGGGAAGCTGGCAGCTGGGTTATATTGCTGTGTTTTTCTCCAGGGTTTACTTGTTCACAAGTGTTTTGCTTTTTAAAATCGTAGCTGGAAAAGCGGGCAACGGAGGAGGTGTGATTTGCTCCAGACATGATATGCAAGCCACACGGCTTCCCAGAGGGAGAGATCAGGATGTGGAAGGACAAACCCGTGCAAAAGGCTGAAGGCACAAGCTTGGGGCACGCAAACATCCCTCTGCAAAACAAACTCCTTTGGTTTTCTTTCCGTAACGCTGTATTTTTTAATTCCTGGACTGGTTTTCTCTCTCCAGCCAAACTGCCCCTTCTCCACCCATGCAGATCCTCGGGCAGGCACGGAGTTACACCGGGATCTGGGATGGATGAGCCCTGCGGATATCTCCCCGCTGGCACAAGGGGGATGAACCCAAACTTTTGCATGGAGCACAGCAGCAAGCTGCTGGGCATTTTGGTAAATGCAATCCGGAGCTCCACATTCCTTCCCACGCACGTATAACGCCTGGCATGAAGCTGCAGTGTCGCCCCACGGGCACCCAGACCCAGGGTTTAACGCCAGCCCTGGGGAAAAGTCACCAGTGCCTTCGGTGCCCACTGGGACAGATGCAGGGAAGGTCCCTGAAGGGGCAAAACACTGACCAGCCTGTGGACCTCCCAGTCAAGATGTTGCAGTCCGCTGGAGCCACGTGCCAGCACAATGTGTAACGCATCTGTACATGTTTCAGAAAGCCTCATTTTGGAAGCCTTTGGCAAACTGCCATTCAAGCACTTGGGGAGGCTGCATTTCCAGCAAGATTGCTGGGATTTATACAGAATCTCATCACAAGTTGTTGCATACCTTATGCCCAGCCACTCTCCAGCAAAGAAGCACCCAACACCTACATGGGCCAGCAGCTTTTCCAACATATCCACACTTTCACACTGTGCTAATGGGCATGCCAAGAAAGCCTAAGGTAAAAGCCTGATGATATCCTGAGATTGGATGTGCAATGTCATCGTCGCTCTTTTGCCAGGTAACAAAACAAGCCCTGCTTCTCTGCAGACACAGGCAGATCAGAAGAAAACCAAAGCCATAACTGAGCACAAACCCAGGAAAATAAAGAGTAATGCCAGCTAAAAACTAGGCACCCACTGACTGCTGCCCTCAAGGGGGTCCCTGTCCCCTCCCAAGGAGGGGGCAGGCAGGACCAGCCCCTACCTTTCCTGGAGAGCACTCGGTCCCATCCAAGGGTGGCCCCTTCTTGGTCTTGCAGAAGTAGGGGTTGTCAGGGTGGCTGCACCACAGCTGCTTGCAGGGGTCGAAGGTACGGAACTGGGGAGCACAGAGGAGCTGGGCTGGGACAGTAGCAGCAAGTCCCAGCAGGCCCACAGCACCCCTCCTTGCCCACGCGGCGCCTGGCTGGGGGTCCCGGAGCGAGGGGCAATGTGGCCATGCAACCCATACTCACCGCCGTGCACGTTTTGTAGCCCACACCAAAGTCAAAGCGACACTGCTCGTCCATGGAGTAGTTAATGCCTGGCAGCTCAGGTAAAGTGGGCCACTGGTGCTCAAAGGGGTCATCCAGGAGGCAGTCGTAGGAGCTGCAGAGGTGCAGGGCAGAGGCAAAGCAAGGTCAGACATGGAGGATTTCCTTCCTTCACCCCTTCCCTCACCTACAGCCCTCTCTCCAAATTCAGATACTGAGAAATCTGAATTATCTTGGCACTGATGCTAACTACCCATTGCTGGAAAACATGTTGCTAGCAAAGACCCCCAAAGACAAGCATCCCTCCACTGTCTGCAGCTCCCCAGGAGACAGAGCACCTTGGTACTAGTGAGTACCACTACTGCCACCTGCTTTCCCACCACTCTTCTTGGCCCCAACACACAGAAAGCTCCTGGCCTGTCTCTACACCTTTTTAGTATGCAGCACAAAACATTTTATAGCCTAAAGGGGAAACCACACAGGCAAAGCAAATGGCAAAAATATTTGACACGTGGGCTCTGCTAGCACAGAGCTTCTGCAAACTGTTGCTCTGCTGACATCTTCAGCTTTTATCAAGCTCCTATTTGCCTTCAACCTCTGCAGCCCAAAACCAATTCAGACTTGTGCAAGGAACCAAAGCTGTTAGTAGAAGAAAAAGGGAAAATAATCTCCCAACGACTTATTTTTGCTATTCTGGCCAAAACAAGCAATCCCAACGGGGACCCATCTGCTGCTTGCTTCATGCAGGAGTTGCTGGGTACAAAATGCAGGCAGTCACGCTGTCCAAAGGGAGAACATTCCCTCCTGCTTAAAACTGACTTACTGAATGTAGCGGTTGAGCTCCTGCTTGCTGCAGCGGGACCAGTGGTAGCGGTGGAAGGCAGCCTGGACCAGTGGCGCCATGATGCTCCCCATGCTGGTCTCATCAGCACAGCGGTTGCCCTGGCCGTCATGCTCCATGCCTAACCTGATGGGAAAAGCCAGTGTGAGATCAGGTTCCTGGGCAATTTACACCAGCTTGTTGTGTGCCACAATGGTACACACGCTGGCACCAGCAGAAAGTCCCTTCTGCAAAGAAACGGGCACCACCATACTTGTCCCCCCACCAAAGGGGACAGGCAGCTCTGCCCCCGTGACTTACACATGGCCAGTCTCGTGGGCAATGACAAATGCTGAGGAGAAGCCATCTTCATGGTTGAGGGTGCAGCTGCGGAGTGGGTGGCACATCCCCGTCACTGGTGCGTAGCCTGGGGCAAGGGAGAAGGGAAGAAGAGAGGAAGAGAGGAGAGAGAAAACCTTTGCGGGGGAGGGGGCGGATGAAAAATTTAAAAAAAAAACCAAAACACAACCACAGCCTGGCTTCACTGCAACATGAGAAGAAACAAAGAGGAAGGCACTGTAGAGACAGAGCTGCTCAGGTCACTTGTTCACCAGAACGACCATCAGGGCTGCCAATGCCAAAAGCAGGCTGAGGTTGTGCTGAGGCTCACCAGCAGCTCTCTGCCCCCATGCCAAAACACCCGGGCCAGCGAGAGGGCAGCAAAGGGACCCATGGGTGCTTTATCGGTGTCGGTGACCACAGCCTCCCAGCCAAGAAACGGCATCCCCCCCATTCTTCTTTATTGAAAAAAATAAAGAAGAAAGGAAGAGAAAGAACAAAAGGTGTGAGGTGTCCCCCAGAGCCCCACCAAAAAGACAGCCTTGCTTACTGCAGGCTACAGGGGACCCCTGAGATGCACCCACACATGCACCCACACCAACCCCAGGCATGGGGGCACCCCTCTGCCAGACAGAGACAGGGAGGACCATGCACCTCCCCAGCCCCCAGCCCTCGATCAAGTGCAGTGCAGTGGGGCAGCTGTAGGCAGGGAAGCTTTCACCCCACCCATTCAGCAACGCATCATCTCTATTTTCGTTTATTTTCCTTTTTGCTTATGTTATTTTTGCCCAATTCAATTAATTCCTTGGCTTCTTCTAGAATTTACTGTCCAATTTTTTAATTTTTTTTTTTTTTTAAAGACTGACCCTTTTTGGCATCAAGGGGAAAGAAGTTAGTGAGGGAAGGACTTACAGGTCTCGGAGGCAAAAGCAGGGCAGGACCATGCTGGATAACTCTGCCCTGGGGATAGGGATGCTGGAAGAGGAAAGCTCAGTGAGCCAAGAGGGAGGCTGAGCTGCAGCAGGAGAGGGGTGCTTATGAGCTGAAGGTGGATGCACACCCCTGCACCTGCCCTCCTGCATAGACCCTGGCCAAAACACAGGATCCATGGAGTCCACGTGCCACCATCCTTGTGGGCCACTTGCTCCACACCAAGTCAGCAACTCATGACTAATTGTCCTGGAAGAGGGTGGAGAGGAAAGGAGTGACTGCACTCAACTTAATTCCCAAGCTGAATAAGAAGGTGGGTCCCGGCACTGTGCAGCTGGTCAAGGACAATAGATTACAGTAAAAAATAAAAGGTTTCCTACAGCTCTGCCCTGAAGTCAACAGTCACTGACTTCGTGGGTGCACTGGGTGAACTGGAAGCTGCACAGGACAAGGGATGGGTCGCTGCTGCACTGCTGGGCACCCAGAAGTTACCATCACTACAGGTATAAGGCAAAACCAAGGAGGTTTGGGGCAAGCGTTTCCCTCGATATTTCTATTTATCAGCTAGGCGGAGATTTTCCAGGGTGTCCACCTGCACTGGAACTTCTAAAGGAAACTTTTCTCATCATAATAATTTAATTTTTCAAAACAAGCCCAGAAAAGAATCTTTGAAGGGCTCACTTACATGGTACTTTGTGAGAAGCGATGGATGCATTTTTGCTTATACTCCAAATGAAGAGGTCAGGTGAACCCAAGTTGCCAAGCAAAAAGCTGAACATTAAATAAATATGCAATTCTCATTACATGCAGAGCAAGTTCATTTCTGCCTGCAGAACACCACATAACCTCAGGGAAGCCCCCACAACAGCAAGGATCTTCTCAAGGCAGCCTGCTTCAATAAATACACTCGGGGTTTTAATTCAATGGGGGAAAGTGTTTTTCATCTTCCTCACATTCAAGTGGGCAACCAGACTTACTCCAATGAACAAACAAACTAAAACACTGTAAGAAAGACAGCGGAGAAATGACGGGCTCAGTGGATGCTGCAGTCAAAAGGAAAGCAAAAGGTAACAGGCCAAACGAAGAGCTTGAGAGAGACAATCAGCTCATTTGGTTTAACCATAAAGCAATGAGTCAGATCCTGGATAAATCATTTGAAAAGATTTTTTTCCCCCAGGAAACTTTCCATAAGAAAGAGTAAAAATGTGGAAAGTTTTCTGTACAAGGCAAGAGCAAATATATTTTGTCTAGGATAAAAATGGGACAAATTCCCAACCAAAAAGGCTCTGGATGGCTGGACTGGAGATAGGACAAAAAAATATGAAAAGGTGGATGCTTGGGAAGGCAGACACTGGTCTCTCATAATTAAAACCTCAGTGAGAACTGGAAGAAGCATAAAGGGTTCTCCACAGGAGAATGATGGTCAGAAGGAACTACCTGGGAAATACTTAATTGATAAAGACTAGATTAGCCTGCACCAGACACACACATATAGGAGAAACGGCATGTCCTCACCATACCGGCAAGACACCAGCCAATCTCTTGCTCCCTCCAAATGCATTTTATTCTTCTTTATGGACACTTCCTACCTGCTTTCAGTCTCCCTGACCTTCTACATGGACCACGAGCCTGCTCAAAGGCCAACCACAGGTCACCACAGGGTAACAAATTAAAACTTAAGCAAAAGCACCCTTCAGCCTGGGCCAGAAAACCCTTGGTGCCCACCCACTGCAGAGGGACATGGCACTCTGGTTTAGACAGAGCTGCAGCAGCAGCAGTCAATAATTTATAACACATCTGTCCACTACCAAGAGGCATTTCTCTTTGAAGGGCCGGAGTTTACCTGCAATCCACATGCAAGGTCAGCACAGCTCAGCTGCCCCTCCTGGCCCTTCCCCTCCATGCCTTCCAGCTTCCCTTGATTCCCAAAGCAACGATTGCATCAGCTTTCCAAAATTTCTCTGTGCTGACCATGACTGCTCCCATTCCTATCAAGAGGCCACAAGCAGAGCTGTTGCCAGCACCAAGAAGTTTTTGTAAACCCCCTTAGGGCTTGGCTTGGACCTGCCACAAAGAAGAGCTACGCCACAAGACTGCAACGCTCCGCAAAGACTTGCATCCAGTGTCATGCCAGACCATTCGCTGGTCTGGTTTACTGGCTAAGGGGAGGTGACAGGACACAGGGAGGCACAAGCCATGTCTTGTGAGGATGTGGTGATGGAGCATCATTGGCTTGCCAGCATGGAGATAGCCTGGGCTAAGAGGATCGCATGGGTTAATGAGTTGAACCAGCCCCATCGCCATTGCTAATTGGGCCCACAACTATAAGGGGTGATGAGGCATCAAACTAAGCACGGGCTTGACATTTAAGCTCCATTTCCAGGTCCCTGTGACGTGGAGGACTTCCATCTTCAAAGAGTTCCTTTCTCCTGGCTTGTTGATTTAGGCCAGGGGTCCTCAAACTTTTTAACCAGGGGGCCATCTGCGGCTGCTTGGTTTCCCCCCCAACCCCTGGCGGGGGGGTCTGTAAGTACCGGGGGCCAGACTGAGGACCCTGGGGGGCTGTATCCAGCCTGCAGGCTGTAGTTTGAGGACCCCTGATTTAGGCTGTAGGGTCTTTGGAGCAGGACCAGCTCTGCTTTCAGCTCAGTTTCAGGGCACGTATGAGCTTGGCAGGTGCTCCCCAACTGGTACATACACCCTACAGCAGTGGCTAAAGAAGCCAGCAGGTATTTGCCATCACCTCAGCAAGTCGCTTAGATACCCTCAGTGAACATACGCCATGAGCAAGAATTAGAGGTGCCATGGTCTGGCCCTTCATTGCACATAGCTCCAAGCTAGAAAGGGATGACAGGGATCTAAAAGGACTTTGTTTTGAGGAAAAGAGGCAAGAGTAAGCAAGTGTTACTATTCCAGCAGCCCAGTGAGAGGGCAGTTCCCAGTGGGTGAGGAGCAGCTGCACCGTGTGCCATGCAACACAGCCAGGCAAGGACACAGCATCCACGAGAACTTGTGCAGAAAGCAAACATCCATCCCAAAGATGTGTGAAAAACAGGGAGCCAGACCTGCAGGGAAAAGGGGAAGGAGCTGGAACGAGCACCTGTAGAGCAGTCCTACTCCATCAATCTCAACTCCCTCCCACCAAGGGGGAGTCCAGTGAGTTTCCCCCTTCTGCTGACATGCCAAAAAAGGTCTTCTCACCAACGCCTTTGGACACAGTCACTTTGCCAGGAAGGGTCTAGAAAAACGAAACAAAACCTAGTATGTCACCCACGCTGCCACACAGCTCCGGACAAGGAGCCCAAGGCAAGTCCACAGCTTGGTGGGGAGGCTGTTTGCACAACCCAAACTCTGCTCTTTGATGTCCAACAGCATGTTCATTCAAGAGGGCTTCCAGATGGATATCTCCTGTGGTTCATGCCCTGCTACGAGGAGATCCTATTCAGGAAGGCAATCAAAGTGAAGACAGGACTCTTCCATCTCTGTTTCCTCCCATGCACACCAGAAAGACTCGTGCTACAAGTCACTGTGATGCTGCCAGCATGTTCATGGCATCAAATGGAGCCTCCTGATGGGAAATTCAGACTTTGCTAACAGTGTGGGAAGGAGGAGATCGCAATTTGGAGACAGCAGGCTCAGGAGAACTGGGAGAAGACACCTCTCATGATGACACCAAAGCATCTGCTTTTCTAATGGAGCCATAAAACACCAACAGCTTTTCCTGCAAATTTGTTACATTTTTTGCCAAGGTCTCTAACTTCTCAAGACCGTATCAGTACAGCCTCTGCACCAAAAGAGTGAGAGAACTGCTGCCATCACCCCTGCAGACTGCAGTAAGACCTCCTCTTTGGCCCAGGGTTTACGAAATGCTCCCATGTACAAGGCCTAAGAGGGCCAAGAAACCAACCGGTGTAAAACCAGGTTTTAAAGGTCCTCCAGAAGACAGAAATGATTGACTGGCCCCATGAAGCTCCATGTGGTATTCCATCTTTTATACGTTATTTTAAAAATTTTTAAGGCACTATGGGACAAGGGGAGGATTGCTGCATGAAACCCAAGTATGGGCAGAATGAATAAAGATTATTTTCTTTTTTTAATCCGTTCAGGTTGATGCTCTGCCTTAATTCTGTCGTTCTTCTACTTCGTATTAAAAAAATACTGATTTTAATAACCTTTTTCTGGACCCTGCTGGCCAAGAAGCAGACTGTGTTTGCAAGAAATCCTCTCCCCTCTCTGGCTTTCCCCCAGCAAACTGCACATACCTGATCGAGATAAATACAGTACCTTGCATACCTGCGGGACCAAAATCTTGCCTGGTGAGGAATACAGCATGGTCATGGTACTCAGCGTGCTCCGGGTCGGAGCGCTGCTGCGAGTGAGCCCAGCGGCAGACCTGCTCCAAGCTCCGAGACGGGTTCCCTCGCTCTATCAGGCTGACTGACTGGGTAAAGAATTAAATAAATACATAAACAAAAAGATGGGTAAGTCAGTGGAGGAGAAGGAACCTGCCAAGAGTTCTGGAGTTGGAAAGACTCCTAAGCAGTGCTACTCCATCATTAAAAGCAACAACATCCCACTTTGCATCTGCAAAGCATCTTGCACCTTTTTTTATTTAAAACCAGCACAGAAATCATTCCCACAAATGGATACGGTCTGGGACATAAGGGTATATGACCCTCTTTGGTCACACAAGTGCTCGGGGCAGCAGTATATAAAAGACAAGAGCAGCTGGGAAGCAAAGAGGATTCAGATTCCCAGCTCCTGCGTGGGCTCCTCATCGAAACGTTGCAAGATGCTGATGCTCAGTGATGAGCAGAGCAGCACTATCCTGCAAAACTTGACCCACAGAGGCTGAGACCCTAGCAGAAAATAGGTGGAGGTGTCCAGGACTGTTTCATAGCAGTCATCTGGCCCTTCATCTTTTTGTTGTTGTTGTTGTTCAAGATTAGCATTTTGCAAACTTACGCTCTATAAATTATGCTCTAAAATAAATTATGCTCTCAGACAGGTACCTGCTGAGCCACAGCGGTGGGAAGAAAGGTAAAACATACTGCCCTTCCCCTGGCCCTTACACGGAAGCCACGGAAGTTTTATTCTACAAAGTGCAAGGTGGGAGACAAGAAACCGCAGGAGTTACTCAGGAAGCATCAGACCTAAACAGCGGTAAGCTGAGATCTCACTTGCATTCAAACATCTGCTCATTACTTCCCACATCATCCCCCAAACCCAAGCAGCAATGTAGCCGGACAAAGCAGCTGCCTCCAGTGCAGGCTTTTGGGAGGATATAGCATCCTAAACAGAGCCCCCCCGTTACTGGCCGTAACACCGCAGCTCTGAATCCCTTCTCCTCCACGTATCATCCTCCAGCCCAGAGCACAAACGCTGCTGGGAGGAAGCCAGACACATTACTGGCTTTCTCGGGTGGAGATGATGTTCCTGGTCTCCTAGAAGCCTTCAAAACTGAGCCAGCCTTTGTCCTTGTCCCTGCTCCTAAGAACCATCCCTGGGTCTCTAAGGTGCATTTGGTTTCTGCCAGTCAAACAGATTTCTGTAACAAACAAGTTTTCCAAGACCTAATGGGTCTTATTTGTGGACCACACACAGAGACATCACTGTGTTGAGTCATTGATACTTCATGTAGGTTAGGGGCTTGCCACAAAAAGTATAGCTAATCACACTGTTTTAAAGAAAATCTTCCAGCTGCCATGCTCAAACAAGCCTTCAAAAACAAATGCAACCTGGGAAACCACATGAAACCTTCTCATGCTTTTCCTGTCCATGCCCAAGGCACCTGAGAGCTGCAGGACATCCAGTGAAGCCTCCCGGGGCTGCCAAGGCTGGGACACAGGAGATCCTGGCCTTGGCTTCTCACTGATATCCAGCTCCTACCAACTTGGGAAGTCACCTTTGTGCCGTCATCTACTGCCACCCTAGAGCTCCTGAGGAAGCCTCTTGTGGTTTTTCCCACATCCCAGAGCAAGCAGATGAAGGCGGATAACAGCCACCCGACAGCCCCCCAGGGATCTCTCTCTGCCCTGGGGCTGCACGGCCATGGGGCTCTCCAGACCTTCAGGTTCCAGAAACCAGCCAGATGAGGGTTCAGATTCATCACTGCCCAGCACAGTTGTCACTTGGGCTTTGACAGCTGACCTGAACAGCCTCATTTTTCCAAGCCGGGGCTTACCTAACTGTTAAATATTATGGTGATGACACACTAAGCCACAGTGTTGCTGCACACTTGCCGGCTTTCGAAGAAGCAGAAGCTGCCTGCTGTGCCTATAATACCGCATCTCAGCAACCCTCCTGCCCTCATGAGGCAGGGCTTGAACAAGGAAAGCGGCCAAAAAGCAGGGGCCAGCCTGAATAGCATCTCTTCCTCACCACGTCCAAACACTGTATTTACCTGGCGGTATCCCACCATGATCATCCTGACCAGCACGATGTTGATGTGGACACCCAGGGACTCGTCATGATAAATTTCATCTACCTGTAGAAAGGAGGGACATAAAACCAGAGAAGTTAAGATCATGCCAGCTCTCAAGCTCCTCCTGTCCTCCAGGCTCCCACATTCAGCATCCTACCCGACTTTCCGAGACTACACAAGACCAGGTGCAAAGACCTCATCTCCCTCCTCAAACCCCCAGCTTTTTATTTGTTATTTTGCCCCTGTGTAAAAACCATAGAGTCAAAAAGCCAAGCTGGAATAAGCCAAATTTCCCCAGGATGGGTGGCTCAGATGGTCAATGGCATCACCCATCCCATCAAGAGAAGAGAGGAGGGCTGATTTTCCCACGGGGACTGCCTCCACTGCTGACCATCTCACAATGAGCCACTGCTCCCTTCGGAGCATGAATTCTTCAGATGGAAGGAAATGCTTCAGACTCCAGCATCCTTGTGTTTGGTGGAAAGAAAAAACGGCTTTTTGGAGAGAGATGAGCGATTTTATCAAAGCAACGGCATTACTCAGTTATACCGGTGAGTCAAATTTGACCTCCCACTTCAGAAACCCCAGGAGAAGACAATACAACAAAAAGAACAGGGAGGGCTTGTGAGTCAATCAACATCAGCTATTAACAATGATTTTGCAAAGGAAATAATAAGCTATAACCATTTCCTTCTGCGTTTCTAGGATGAATAAACAAATTCTAGTCCGAAGTGCTACCAAGAGAAGAAGACATCCAGATGAGAAAGGTCCCTCCGAGCTGTGCATGGTGACAGGCAGCCACTGAGAGTAGCACTGAGCGGGCAGCCATAAACCCATGCAAGCGCAGGAGATCCTACACCAGCCTTCACCCACCTGCAAAGCACATGTGAAAATACAGCCCAGGAAAAAAAAAAAGCTGATTTTTAGAGAATGGGACTTTCTTATCCTCCAAAAGCCTCCGAAATGAACACTGACACAAATGGGGGTTCACTGCAGGAGTTGAGGAAGTCAAATTAAAACCATCTTTAATATTTACTAGGATGAATGTTTAAATTAAACACACTTTTTCAACTTTGTCCAAGAGAAAATAATTTGCCTCAGCTCTACCACAGCCTTCCAGACTAGACGAATATTGTAAAGCCAGATTTATGGAGCTTTTCTATTTTTTTCCCCATTCCTTTTTTTTTTAAGCTTACATTTGAACTCAGGGGTTAAGTGACAACTACCCCTTTACTGCTGCCCAAATCCAAGCCAGGCATTTCCCAGACTGCATGAGTGCTTTACAAGACCCCTGATTTACAGCCTGTGTATCTGTTTGAAATGCCCACTTGGGCCATTTTTAAACCCAAAGACCCAGAGTTAACGTTGCCCCATGACAACTAATACTCCCATGGAGTGGCTTCAAGCTTTACAGAGGGGTAATACAGGTCCTGAGCCTGCCACGTCTCGAATGCAGAAGAATTAAAAAAAAAAAAAATCAATAAATAAATCACCAGCCCATCCTCATTAGTGCATCGCTTTGGATGCACAGGCTGTAAGCCCCACGGGGTCATTTCTTCATCAGCATGGAAAGATAATGCTGCACTGCGCATCCTCAGCTCACCCTTGCTCATCGTGGTTGGGATGCTCCTTCACCCTGCACCAGCACCTTTTAAAGGCATTTTGTAAGAATAATCAGAATACTATGAATTTCTTCCAATGCTAACTCTGGGGTTTTTTTTGGTGTGTGCACAGATGGGAGGAAGGTTGTGCAGCATTGCAGCTGGGCTCCTGCTTGAAAACATTACTCAGACCTACAGTCACACCAAAGCACGAAGCATCCATCCCAGCAAGGAGCTGCAACACCCCAGTGGAAGGGTCATGCTCAGCCTCGCGGTCTGGAATGTAGGAGGCTTTGGCACCCTGGAGAAAATGTTAGCAAACCTGAGAAGTACCACATCAGGAGTCTGACCCTTTGCAAAAATATTCCAGCCTTAATGCCTGTTGTATGAGAGGCAATGTAAAAGGGTGAGAAATGAGGGAAGAGAGGGAGAAATGAAAGATATGCTATGGCCCTAAAGAGCTGGACCTAGGGGACAGTTCAGGGAACAAGGGGGAAAACATGGCCATTTCCTTCACTTTCCCAAATCTTTATGCATTTTCCTTCATCACCAGCACTTGTCAGGAGCTGGAGCATCATTAAGCCTCCTCTTCAGTCAGCACCTCAGCATCATCCACTGGCACTCTGTTCCTGAGGACCCTTCAAACCACTGTGACGAACCACGTTCCTGCCTTAGGAACCTCTCCACCAGCTGCAGCTCCTGGCCAAGCCCTGGCCTGACCCTGCTGTGACCCAGAGCTCCCAAGGGAGCAGCGCAGACCTCTCCCTGCCCAGCTGCACAGGCTATTCTGGCAGGATGCTCAGCAGACCTCACAGGCAGTGGGAAAGGATGCTGCATAAAAACCTGCCACATGGCAGCCCCAGCCAGCAAGAGAAGGGTCGCATCCAGGGGGAGGAAGGAGCACAAGCAGAGGAGCTGGTGGGATGAGAACTTTGCTCTGTGCTGCCTGACGTACCATGCAGCAATGGTTCCTCTCAGCAATGTCTCTTCCTCCCAGCAGTACCTGCAAACAGTCCCCAGGCCTGAGAAGAGCTCCCTGCCCTAAATCATGCACCCCCAGGCAACGTTAGCTACCCTGGGAGAAAAAAAAAAAATTGGGAACAGCAGTATTTTTCACAGGCACTGACAAACTCATCAACACCCTCCCAGCACTGCGCATCCTTCCTCAGCCTTGCTAGAGGAGTGGCTATGGACAGCAGAACCACGAGCAGCTTAGGAACAGCTCATTAAGGGACTAAGACACAAGAAGCTGTATTATTCCAAGATGGGATTTAATCCCCTAAATCTTCCTTTTAAAGCAGTGCTAAATCCCACCTTTCTCCACGTAGCAGGGACTAGGTACCCATCCAGCCCCTGAACCAAAGGGTTAACCCTACACCCCAGCCCCTGTCTTGTCTAGGGGAGGGCAGTGTTTAGGCAGGGATCTGTACCTAACAGATACCAGCTCAGCAGCGACCTTTACAGTTAATTCAGAAAGCAGATGTGGAACCAGACTGCCCAAGGCTATGGACTTCCCTTAATAGCCAGATATAAATAATTGATGGAGGTAAAAAAATAAAAAATCAAAAGCACTTGCTGCTGTGACTGCTCTGACCCCGCAGTTTCCAAGTTTCTGGAGGGCAGCATCAGCAGGGCCAGCATCCCCCACAGCACCTCAGTGTCTGTGGAAGAAGTGTCGATGGAGCTGGGGGTGGAGGGCACAAGCATCACCTCCCCACTCCCCACCAACCCACCCTGGGCTGGTTCAAGCCAGCAGAGGGGATGGAAATTGGCCCAGAGAGCAGTTTGTAGGCTTGGCACAGCTCCCTCTGCCCTCTGCGGATGCCATCAAGTGTGTCTGCAGAGAAAATCCCCCCCGAAAATACCTGTTCTGCAATGGGCTCCAGTGAAGGGACCCACCTCCCTGAAGACAGATGGGATAAAGATCTTCTTAGCCCTCTCAACCATGTGGTTAGATGCCCAGCCTCTTTAACACTGACACCTGGCAAGAAGTGCTCTCCTATTTCATTTAAGAGAGAACTTTTTCCCCCACCTATAACAGACCAGCCCTTAAGGCTAGCTGCACATTAAGTGCAAATATGCAAGAACACGCAGCCCACAGGACCCCCCGCAGGCAACTCCAAAGCCCCCAGCCCTGCAACGCCAAGGGGACAACGCTAACAGTTTACAAAGACTGAAAGGAGCATTTAAAACCCTGTGCATCCTCTCCAAAATGCTCAATCAATTTGTCAAGTGCATGGGACCCCCCTCCCAGACCCTCGCTGGTGCTGGGAGCAGGAAGGCTGCCTACCTAAATCCCTGCAAGCCTCTGGCCAGCCCCGAGTCTGCAGCCCCAGACACAAGATCTCGACAGCAAACCGCACTGGCAACATCTAGACCTCGCCGTTCTTCAGGGAAGGAAAACAAAGAGAGAGACACGAGAAGAATTTGCCAAACCAGCAGAATAGCTGACATTTCAAAACCCCAGATCGCTTACTCAGAACAGCCAAGTCATCTTTAAGCTCCTTTCTTTTATTCCCTCGCTCAGTTTTCATGCCAGTTGATTCACCCTGAGCCTGTTTTCTGGGGACAAGTGGCTAGAAGCAGAGAAGTCCCCCTGACAACTTTATTTGGCCCGCTACATGCACTTGCGTCCCCTGCAGGGAAGCACACCACTGCGAACACCTCTGCAAGGGCTGACCCGCACTATCTACGTTTTCAATGCAACGGAATGGAGGAAAGGGGAGGTTTGCTCTGCAGAGCAAAGCTCTAGATCTTATCATAATTCTCTACGCAACAGGCCATGTTGTCCCAAAAACATAGCAACAAACACATGAGCCTATGCAGGGGGTGGGAAAAAGTGTGTGCAGGCGTAACAGAGACATCAGAGATATTTTTTTGTTATTATCAGTTAGCATGGAGATGGATCATGAACCAACAAAAAAACCCCAGGCAATCATAGACCAGAAGGGCTCTAATGTGCACGTTATTTTAGACTGGTCTCCCTCCAGAAACGGCACCAAGCTCAGCAAATCTGTGTCTCAAGCAGTCCATGCTCCAGGTTGGCTTTTCAGATAATCCCAGGTTAAAATTAAAGCCAGACGTTTGATTTTTTCCCCCCCTAATGCTCTCCTCTGTGGGGTCTCAGTAGCACTCTTTGTCACTCAGCCCTTGGGAACAATAATTTATTTGGCTGATGTGCCGGAGGGGAGCTGGGCAAGTCCCAGCCTGGAGAGGGCTCTGACTCATGGGGTTTCCTAGTAACCCGAAACAATGGGAAAACACCAAGTACCCTGGCACCCTTAACCAAATCATGGGCAATATCCTACAAAAAAAACAGCAAACCAGTTGATACCAGGGCCAGGCTTAATATAGCCCATAGCTTGGTTTGCCTCCTCTGAGCAGGGCCAGCCCCAGCCTCAAGAGCATCAGGGGCGAGCGCTGGGAAGTCCAGAGGAGAAAACCAAGGAGCCCAACTGAATGTCAAGAGGCTGAAGAGCAAAGCAGGACACAAAACATTTCCTCTCCTCTTCCCTTACGGGGTGCTGGATCCCCTTCCTGGTTCCCAGCCCTTCAGCCCTCACACACAGCAGCCACTATGGCTGGGGCATGCTAATTTTGCTTCAGTAGCATCACAACCCCTGCCACAGGCAGCCAGCAAGGCCGGGGAATGGCTGTTCAACATCTTTGTTGGCAACACGGACAGTGGGACTGAGTGCATCCTCAGCAAGTTTGCTGACGACACCGAGCTGCGTGGTGTGGTTGACACCTTGGAGGGAAGGGATCCATCTGGAGGGACCCTGACAGGCTTGAGAGGTCGGCCTGAGCAAACCTCATGAAGTTCAGCAAGGCCAAGTGCGAGGTCCTGCACCTGGGTGGGGGCAATCCCAAGCACAAATACAGGCTGGGTGGAGAATGGACGGAGAGCAGCCCTGAGGAGAAGGACTTGGGGGTGTTGGTTGACCAGAAGCTCAGCAAGACCCAGCAATGTGCCCTTTCAGCCCAGAAAGCCAACCACATCCTGGGCTGCATCAAAAGCAGCGTGGCCAGCAGGTCCAGGGAGGCGATTCTCCCCCTCTGCTCTGCTCTCACGAGACCCCACCTGGGGTACCGAGTCCAGCTCCGGGCCCCCAGCGCAAGGAGGACACAGACCCGTAGGAGCGAGTCCAGAGGAGGCTGTGAAGATGATCAGGGGGCTGGAGCACCTCTCCTGTGAGGACAGGCTGAGGGAGTTTGGGTTGTTCAGCCTGGGGAAGGGAAGGTGCCAGGGACACCTTACAGCGACCTTTCAGTATTTAAAGGGGGCTTATAAGAAAGATGGGGACAGACTTTTTAGTAGGGCCTGTAGCAACAGGACAAGGGGTAACGGTTTTAAACTGAAAGAGGGTAGATTCAGATGAGTTAGTAGGAAGATATTCTTTACTGTGCAGGTGTGAGGCACTGGCACAGGTTGCCCAGAGAAGCTGTGCAACCTGGTCAAGCAGAAGGTGTCCCTGCCCATGGCAGGATGCTTGGACCTAGATGGTCTTTAAGGTCCCTTCCAACCCAAACTATTCTATGGTTCTATGATTCCCCCAGCCACCACATCACCAAATATTCATTCCAAGAGCCCAACATCAGAGAGGGGGCCAGGTTTTGCTAGGGTGGACAGTGATGCTTGGCTCAGTTATGAGAGATGCTCAGATGCGCCTTCTCCAGCACACACAGCAAGCAACGGCAAAGGATACGTTTCCCACTCACTTCAACCTGACCTAAAATCCTCATGTAGCCTCTGAGCCAAGAAGGGAAGGGCAGGCTGGGAATGCAGGCGGGGGGCTAGTAGGGAAGGCAGGGGAAGCTCTTAGGTGCACAAAAGGAGCAGTCATCCCCATGTCAGCTTCCTGGGATGGACAGAGTGCCGTTTAACGAAAAGTCTGGCATCCACATTTCTGGCAACAAAATAAGGGTTTGTTTTTTAAAAAAAAAAAACACCAAACTTCTCTGTGACAAATCATTTACCACTGAGCTCCAGCTGACACCAAGTTCCTAATAAAAGGGTTTGTGTCTCAGGGAGAGCCCTAGGACCCCACCTACAGCAACACCGTGTTAAGCCAAGCCCATGCACCACCAGGAAGGGGCACATGCCCTAACTGCCCTCAGCATCCAACAAGAACCCCAGAAAGGGCCAGGAAAGTTTATTATCAACTTCCACACTTATTGCCCCCTTTCCTTGGGTTATAGCTTGATAGAAAACCTCCTGGAGGCTTTCCCAGCTGGCTCCCATGTAGCATCTCCCCAGCATACTCCAGTCCAGCTCATTAAGTGCTTTCCTCATTAGAGGGCTGGCCAAGCCTCTCCTCCTTCTCCTTGCCTCCAACTAATGGGATTAGTGTTCAGCTGTGTGGTCCCTGCACGCTCCTCCCCACCAACCCCCAGCACCCTCCTCTCTCTCTCCCTCTGCCATCCAGGCCAGCAAGCATTTTTTTTTCTGCTGAATCGGGTATTTTAAGGCAATCTGAGCCAGTAAGGAAACGAGGCGGCGCCAAGGGAAGAGGAGGCGGACAGAGGTCATGGCAAAGCTGGAAAGAAAACGCACTAAAAACCAGAAAGAAAGAAAGGGAAGGGGGTGGGGGAAGAATATATAGAAGGAAATAATACTCGGGGGAAGTATTTGTTGCATGCATTATCCTGGTTTTTTTCCTTCTTTTCATTGATGCTGCTTTTTCCCCCCCTTTATTTAATTCATTATAGTCTCCAGTGCTGCCTTTATTTGAATAGACAGCGGTCCTCCCTTCTCCCAGCACAGCACCCCGTGCATTCACTCCCTGAAAAGTCCTGCCCGCGGGGTATAAACCATGAAATGTGCCTGAAAACCAACCTTTTGATTAGAGCTGACAATCCCCAGGCGCTCAAACCGTCCATCCCCCCAGATCGGAAAGGAAAAATGACATCATCTCCGACCCCCGTAACGTGGGAAGAGCCCGGGGTCAGAATAGGGAACCCTGCAGCTTCCCCCGTGCAGAAGGATTTAATAAGCAAAGGGTAGAAACTTTCAGAGAGGGAACTTAAGTGATGCTGAGAGCATCCAACCACAGGCATCAGAATAGAGCACCAGAGAAGAAAACGTTGCCATGAAGGCATTTGCTTTTTAAAACCAACATCTCCTCTATTTGGGACTGGCCACATTATGCTTGGCCTCTAATCCCATAAACCTTTACCCCTTATGTTGACAATTTTCCCTTCGTTACTGGCAATATGGCTCTGAGCCTGCCTGTCAGGGCAGAAATAATGCCCAAACAAACAAGCAAACAAAAAGCAAAAGCATCCTCATAGCCTGGTTATTTCCAAGTTGGTTGTGCTTCTCAAACACTTTCCATCACCACACAAATACTTAAAAATACTTAAAAATTAAGTACTTAAAAATAGAGGCGAGGATAAAGCATGGAAAAACAAAGCAAAAAATTGGAGAGTGCACGAAAGATCTGCAGACCCTATCTGCAATCATTCAGGTGCCAACAGAGCAAACCTGCGAGATGACTAGATGAATAAATGTTGATCCTTCCACATCTCTCAGGACTTGGGGAGTATGTACATTTTTATCTTAAAAAGGAAAGATAAGCAGTGTAGGGAGTCAGCACAGGCTGCCCTGTGCCACCGGGTGGAAGCAGGGCTGCTGTAAAGCTGCTATAAACTCCTTTTCAAACACATCTGACTAATCCTCAAGGTGCCCAGGTTTTCCAAGGAATGTGAAAAAGCTTCTGAAAACCTATAAAAATCTTCCCCATCAACAAATTTTATTCAAAAAATAAAACACCATAATTACAAAATAAATAAAAAATTTAATTTCAAACTAAATCATCAACAACCATTCTCTTTCCTCGCATTTGCTGAGGTTTTGGCGACAAGAAGGAGATGGTCTTGGCCAGGAGAACAAGAAGATGCTCTTGGATTCAGGTGACAGACGGTGATGGCAACCAACATGCTGGGCCCTGCTGTTGGCCAGGGGAACATGGCAGAGATGAACATAAAAGGACTCTGCTTTCCATCATTCCAATTGCTACAGCAATTAAATGCCAGAGCCGTCTGTGTGCAGGAACAGCCCTTCCTGCAGCACTTTCCCCACTCCCAAACACATTTTTTTACCAGGATAACAGATCTGCAGCATGGGAAGAGCAGTAAAGTAAGGGAAGGGTGAGAGCCACAGCCCCCCGCAGCCAAGCCTTACTATGTTCATGAGGGTGAGGACGTAGTTCTGGACGTGCTCCTTCCCGTGGAAGCGTACCACCGAGTCGTCCACTGCCAGCAAGACCTCGATGTTGTAGTCGTCCTTCCTGGCATGGCGCCTCTTGCGATCCGCGTCCCCCAGCCGCTCTGTCATCAGCTCCAGGGAGTTGGGGAGATCACCCACCCGCACACCGGGCACTGAGCAAGGCAGAAAAAGAAACAGCCATTAAGGTGACCTGGCACCGTGGTGACATTCCAAAAAAATACAAATCAAGCAGGAAAAATAAACTGGATCTTTAACTCCAGCCAGGTCGCTGATCCACCCTGCTCTGCAATGGGGAAACGGCTCTGAACTGGGAGCACCAGCACTAAAAGATACATCTTTGTGACGATGGTCCTGCACTGTCCATTGGGTGGTGGTAGGACACCTGGGGATGCAGTAAGGTAGCTAGGAGGGCAGGTATGAAGCTGGGGGCTGCTTCTTGGGAGCAGATAGCCGCAGGCAGAGCATCCTCCATCCTTCATAGCACCCTCCACCCTTCATGCGTCCCTCACCCTGTACCCAACAGCACCTTTAAAACACTCAATTGCAATTCTATTAGCGATGCTACAAAAGCAACAAGCATACCGGGGAAGACTTTTAAACTTTTTTAAAAATCAGGGAGCTGCTTACAGTGCCACAAGAGGTAAATAAACACCAAGAAAGACTAACACCTCTGTGTAAATATAAATAGGTTTATAGAGTGCTGTTGCACAACATCGACCCCATGCTTGTAAACTCCTGGGTGAGCTCAGCTTTACGCAGGTGAGAGGGGAAGTGGGCAGGTGATTTATGCACACAGAGTGTAGCGCACAGCTAAGTGATGCTATATTAAAAAAAAAAGCCCTGTTTTCTCCTTCAAGGCAAAGAAGAAGAAAAAAAAAGAACAAAGCTTTAGAAAAGCAAAATTAATTATGAACGCTGGGAAAAGGAAGGGCTTCTATCAGCTGTTAAGAAGTCAAATCAACACCACATTTCACAGCAGATAGGTGATTAAAACAAGACTGCAGCACCTACATCTTCAAGCCGCAGTCAGCAGCCAAATCGGACCAAGTCCTCATGACGCCTTTTCTCCCGAGTCCCAACTCCACTTCAATGCCAAGGTTGATATGATCACCCATGGGCCTGATCACACCCATCTAGGAGATTATTGTTCTTCGAAGAGGAAGAATAACTCATATATAACTCATCCAATTTTAACAAATTTCGAAGAATTTCAAAGTTCCCAGCAAAAGCCCAGCATTTCCTTGCCTTTCTTCTCACTGATGACCCAACCGGTGGTTAAAGCCAGCCTAAAGCCATGCGGTGAGATGTACAAGACAGAGGGCAAGTGGAAGAAGATACCCTCCCCCCACAAGAAACAGTTGGGAGGGAACAATTTCTGGGAAAGACTAGATTCCAGCAGCCTCTACCTTCAGGGTGGAGGTCCTGGCGGGGCTCAGCACCATCTTGCCGGATAGCTGACCGGCGGTACACCACGTGGGCCCTCCCATGCTCCTCTGTCTCCTGCTGCCCCCTCTCCAGGGGCTCGATGAAGAACTCGTTGCTGTCTGTCCGAATGAGGCCAGCCTGGATTCCAGAAAGAAACAAAGAAAAGGGGAAAAAAAAAGGTGTGCTTTTATATATGCATATGTGTACATGCACACTCAATATATGCATTAAAGATTGACGCAGAGCATGCATGAATGCGAAGAGTAAAGCATCCCAAATAAACCGGGTGTCTTGTTACTACTCCATGACACTGGGATGGATTTATTACCGTGTTCATGTATGATGATCCTTAATTTCTCCTGTAGATGGGGAAAAAACAAAAGGGCGGGGGGGGGGGGGAGGAAAAGGGGGGGGGGGGCAAACCAAGCAACCAAAGAAAACCTGGTGACGGATCAAGTTATGCCTCTATATGGCTAGGAAACTCTATTCCTTCTCATCAGCAACAAGTTTTTCTGCCTAACCCTGCACGTCAGGGGATACAGGCTGCATGCACAGGCTTCCACGCCACCTTGCCTCCCTGCACCCTCCAAATCCCCAGGGCCACAGTGCCAGGGAGGAATCTTGCCATTTCACTCACGCTACAATCTGCAATCACAGCGAGAAGGAAGCGTAAAGAAACCATCATCTCTGCCTCACAAAGTGCTTGAGTATTAACACAGGAGAATCCCTTCAGAGAAACTGGAAAGCATTAGGACTGCATGTCCCAAACATGGGGAAGATGAATGGAAGGGCAAACATCACTGGAAATGTCCCAGCTACTGACCTGCTCCTAATTAACACCAAGCTCCAACCAAATTCCCCTTACATCAGCCCAAGCACTCACACACTGCAGTGCCAGCCGGCTCGGACTTCTGGCAAGCAAAAGGATCGCCAGGATTTGGCTTCCATCCCACAGGCAGCCCCCTCCCAGCCCAGCATTTTTTCACAGCTCCCTCCATCCCACAGGCGTGCGCCCCTTCCTCCAGGCTGCCCACTGCTGCCTGCTGTTGAATAGCTGCCGGGAAAGCACAGGCAGGACATATGGATCTGTTCTTACAGAAAAGCCTTCAAAAGCATGTACCTACTGGAGTCCTCATCAGGGTTGGGGTACTGGAACTGTTTTCATCCAATAAAATAAAAATTATATATATATATACACACACATTTTGCACAGAGCTGTATGAAGACGTGAGCTGGGCTCTGTAAACAGCCAGGCAAAGCTGGGGCTCTTCCAAGCCCACCTGGGTCACTGGATCCCCTTCACATTCACGTACCATTGCATTCCTCATGGCATCAGCCAACCTGGCTCTGTTAGACTTCATCAAATTTCCTGCTCCACTTGGATTTTATTAGCTGCTTAACTCCTCTGCAAAGCAGGGTTTTGGCTGGTTTTGTTTTACTTCCTTCCCAAGGAATCTAAGTACAGGCAGTTGTGCTAGGATCAACTTGCCTGATACACGTATCTCAGGTCCTTCCCACAGGAGACATTCAGGTCACCAGGGCAGGACCTCTCCAGTAAGGGCCTGTCCCAACACCTCCGGCCAAGGAGGTGAAGATCACAGCAAGGTTGAACCAAGAGTCTGGAGCACCAAGGCAAGGTGGTGGTGGTGAGGCAGAGATCAGGGCAAGGAGTCAATCACAGATCAGGTCCAAGCGGCAAGTTGGATGGGCTTGGGTGGCAAGTCAATGAAGATGGGGCAGGTCCAAGGCATTGCTCTTTATTATACAATAAGAGGAGGTGGGTTTAATACAAAAATTAGTAGCTAGGAAGGACAAAGCATTGGGCATCTAGCACAAGCATCAAAAACACTCTTGGATTTTATATACCCAAATTACGCTGATGATTTCCCACCAACTAACTTGCTTTCAACTTGCACATCACTACAAATTTGGGCTGGAGTGGCACTCCTGCTACCTAAAAGCTACCTAACAGCATCCTGGTTTAGCTCGGTGGCAGAAGCAGTAATGCCTGCCCCAAGAGGAGGTCTGCCGGGACACCACTACCCTCTCGCAGCCCTGCCACGGGGTGTTCCACCTGGGATGAGGCACCCCAAAGCCAGTTCACGGGTTTACAGCGAAAGCCGGGACTTGCTGAGTCAGGCGGCCGGAGGAAAGTGCTGGGGCAAGGCTGGATTAAAATATGAAAAAGCCTGGTCCTGAGCCACAGCCCACTTGGGTTTGTGCTGCTCTGCAGCTCGTGACTAATTATATATGGCACAAGAAATAAAGCAGCCCAGGCTTTCTCGTCTGTGCCTTCTCCCAAAGGCGGGATGCAACACGCTGCTGATTGCAGCGATGACCAACAGGCAAAGTGGGTACCGCAAGGACTTGTGTGCACATCTGATCAGAGCAGCCTAATAAATGAAACAGAAACCGCAGCAGTCGCCTTGGCATTTACAAAAAAAATGAAAAAAAACCACACAAACACAAAAACACCAAAAACACCATTGCAAGAGGCATGCACGAACCTGCCCAGTCTTAAAAAGGAGCAGTTCGGGTTGTATTTCTGCATTTTGCGAAGGTTGTAAACGTAGCAGCAAGAGAGGCCAGACGCCATCCGAAAAGCCTCTACAAGCTTTCCTTAGACTCTTGCCAAGTGATCAATCCCACCCTCAATGATCAATTTGCCTTGTGACTCCAACCCTCAGTTTTATTTGGTTTAATAGCACCAAATCAAATTAAATCTGGGAAGGTTGGGACTACCAATATTTCTAACATGAGATGCTGTCTGCAGCTCTCAGAGAAGGTCATTCCCAAACTCAAAAACGGCCCTTTGAAGACAATTCCACTGGAAAGAAAGAAAATAGTATTTTTTTCTTCTTTTATGGAAAACACCAAACTCCCTTCTGAAAGCTCGCAGAGGGTGAAGTCTCTTTTCCAGCTCTTCTGCATCTCCCCAGGCTATGGGAGAGATGAACTGGCTCGGCTGGCCCAGTGCCAGCCTCCCTAAGGGGGGGACCCCCCAGCACCCCGGGTAAGCAACTCCTCCATCACGGCTGGGTAAAAAAACCTCCAACTCCCACAGGAATTCAGGAAATTCAGGAAATTCTGACACTTCAACACAGCTGAAATGTGGAAAAGTTAATAAAGCAGCTCCACTCAGCCAGAGTAGCAAACAGCACTGAGGAGGGGGAAATCCAGCTGCGTGCATAGTATGTATTTTTCCTACACGATTCACACTTAATTTGGACAAAAAGTCCCAGAAAGCCAGGCTATGTGAACACAGGCACCGTCGTAGCCACCGCTCCCCCTTCAGCCAGAGATTGCCTGGCAAGGGCATCGGGGGATAAGTAGAGAGATGCATCTGCCCTGCGCAGAGAGGGACAGCACCTTGCAGCAGCACGGCATGTGTGGCACCAGGGCATGGTCCAGAGCTGCTCAGTCACTATTTTGGTACCTCTCAAGCCATCTTTGCACAACACTTTGCAAGCCATCTAACACAACACTCTGCACTCCTTGACTGCTTTTCCCTGCTCTTCATACTGAGGCAAGAGAGGTTTTGGGATGTCTACAGACAGGGAGCTGCTTCACCTTGGCTTTGCCAGGTGACCCAAGAACCAGGATTCAAATCTAGATCCTGGTGGGTTGAAGGCATGGAGACATGCTCAGTGCTAATTAGTTAATTAGGTTTTCAGCCCAAATGGGGCCTTGTTTTCATCTCACTGCCAAAAATTAGGATTATCACATGGGAGAAAAGCCCTCATACCCAAGTGAAAAACAAACCAGCTGACGACAGGGGGACCTATGCAACAAAAGGGTCATCCCCCGCTCTGGGCATTAAAACCAACACCTTTTTTAGTCCCAAAATCAACCCCACAGTTCAGGAGCTGCAACGAAAATCCTGGAAGACAAACCCATGCTTTCCGCACTGGGGCATCATTATGGGGACTGTTTCTCCCTTCGTTCCACATTAATTACCGTTCCTGAGGGCTTTTGTGCTCTGCTTATCTGCTGCCACCCATCCAAAGGAAGCCAGGGCGACTGGGATGGAAAATGCTGGCTCTACAGTTTGCAGCACACTGCCATTTGGTGCAAATAACCCCTGAGAAGAGTGGGGGAAAAGTCAGCGACAAAAAGCAAATACAGTGCCTACAGACAATAATTCTTCACCCATCTCTGCAACCAGCAAAGCACGAAGGAAGCAAGGTCAACCACAGGCTGCTAAAGCCGGTATGGAGATACGGGATGCCTTCAATGTAGTGAGATGTGTCTGCCAGGGGAGATTTCTGCCTAGCGCTACTTTACCAGTTAGGAATTTGGTGGCTTAGATCAGCTTTGAAATTATGTTATGGACGACAGCATCTTCCCACCCTGGTACGAGACACCCTTACAAAAAAAAAAAAAAAAAAAAAAAAAAAAGCCCATATTTTCATGCGTGGATGCCTGCAGCAACTAATAGCCACGGACAGTGCCATGGGTTTGGCATCTATGAAAAAAAATCATCTCACTTACATGGCTAAATATGGATTTAGGAAAGATTTAATGTGTACTCTCTTTTTCAAGAACTGGGTGTTTTTCCCCTCATTATTTATAATCTCAGTCTCTGTTTATACACAGCGTAAGCTCTTTGTGTACACAGCCTTCATCCACAGCATCCCACAAGGCTTCCTCTGACCAGAAACAAGCAGCCAAATGCCGTCTACAGTGCACGCTATACTGGGATGCAAAAGCTGCAATCCCCTTTTGAAATTTGTGGGTAACTTCCAGCAAAAGTGCACAGCAATTCCAGGGTATGTGCATATCAGAGAGCAACAAAGCTACCTCCACCTGGTGCTCCCCATGTTAAATTCCTCCTTATCTAGCACGACATGAACAACAGTCCTGACCACATACATCCCTCCCAGAAGCTCTACTGCTTCCTTGCTGGGTCCTGCTAGAGGTACAACATGGTCATGAATACCATCCTCCCATCCCATCCATGCCCATCACTGCACTTTGGTTCTGTTTCTTGCTCCATTTGCTGAATCAAGTTCTTTTCACTGCTTTTTTGAGGTCCTCTTGGTCTCATGACTCCTCCAACGGGGAAGAACCCTGAGCACATATAAGCCATCATGCTAACTTAAGCCAGAGGACCATGCAGCAACCTCCACCAGCCAGAAAATCCAGGAAAGAGAAAAACCAACTGCTACACTGGATGTATCACAAAACCCTCTTTACTGGGGAAGAAGCAGAGCCTCTCCTCAAGCTCTGTCCTCCTGACCTCTTCCCCCAGTCTGCAATCGCCACATGTGCTTTGCCAGATGATGGGAAATTGCTGCTTGAGGCCAGGGCATTTATTTGTTGGCCATGGAGCAATAAACAGACTGTAGGAACTAAAAAAGAAAAAATTTTTTTTTCCTATTCTCTAGTGCTGCTGGAGCTCTTCATGAAGAAATAAAACATCTGCGAGACAACACATCAGCAATCACGATGCTAACATCACGTCCCAGATACTTCAGAAATGGGGCTGCACGAAAAACATCCTGCAGAAGCCCTCGGCGTTTGCAAACCACCGAAGCCCTGCGCATCAGCACAACACAGCCAGCTCAGCTAATCCCATCCTGCAAAGCAGCAGCAAACCCCCTGCAGAGCTGGCTGCAGCAGGGGTTAATGAAGGTAAAGAAAGATGAAGCAAGTGCCCAGAGCTGCTGATCCTGGGGAAAAAGCCACTTCTTCCTCTACATGAGCTTAAAAGAGTGGGCTTGGAGGTACCATGGATGGCCAGACAGGTGTGGCTGAATAAATCCACATGCAAAAGCATCCTGCAGTACAGGCTACACCCTAAACCTGTATCGCTACCACCTGCAGCCAAGGGATGGCTGGAACAAGGGCAAAAATAATGACAACCCCCACCTGAGGTGTGCAAGGGGCTGAGATGGAAGAACTTGGGGTTAAAGCCTATAAAAGTCTGAAACAGTTAAACTAAAGTCATTTGAGATGGACTCCAACAGCAGAGTGGGCTCTGAGGGAGAGAAAACCCCTAACACCGTCCTTGCTGCTTCCCGACCATGGTGAGACATGGACTCAGCTGCCGACCGCTTCCAGCATCCCTTCGCTCACAATGCCAACGGAAATGATACCTGCACTGCAGTACAGCCTGCACACTTTAAAAACAGGTCTTCGTTCCAGATGCAGCACTACTACTTGCTTGCTGGAGCTATAGGAAATACCTTTAAAGCTTTCAAGCCTGCCCAAATGCACCAGCCCCAGCACGACCCATGTCACGGTGAAACTTCTGTAGTTCACAGCCTCAGCTGATTCCAAAAAAGATGCTTCAAAAGCTGTGGATTATGTGCTAAAATTGTTGGCAAAAATATAAACTACTATATGTAGGCGACCTATGTATTTCTAGCTGTGCTGCTCTATCATTTCTGCTTGTATAGTAACACCAGGCACTGTATAAAAAGAAAGGAATGCCAAACTGTGCTTGCAGACAAAATTGGCTTAAGGGACTCCCAGAATAAACCAAAAAAGAAATATATATATATATATAAAGCAAAATAAGGCGTTTATTCCTACCCAGGAATAACATAAGTAGTACCAGGAAAAAACAGCAAACACTGGCACCTAAAACGAGAATTAAATTGGCTCACAGGCAACTTGAAGGGCAATGGGCCAAAGGGTATAAAAAAAATAAGAAGCGGTTCCTCGAGTGTGTCAAAGGTAGAAAACCTACGGGCAGACCAGACACTGGAGATAAGGAGGTAACGGAGCCATTTAAGCAATTAAACCCTGTGGCAGCAAGTTACCAAGACTGAACTGTGCTCACCCCGCAATCAGAAAGCCAAAAGGCTCTGAGCATGTGAGCAATTAGGGGAAAAAAATAAAAAATAGGTCCTCCCCTAAAAAGATGCTTAGAGGCCACAAGCCTGCTTGCTAACAGTGATTTCAGGGGATGCTCGAGCTCGCTCAGCCTCATTTAAGAGGTGGAAAACACAGAGATAAAAGTTCCTGAAGCCATCCCAAGGTAAACCATGGGCGAAAAAGGATGAAGCCGCATCACTGGCAGTGTGGGTACCCATCCCGGGGATGGGGCTGAGCCCGTGGGCACAACAGCATCTGGCACCGTCCACCTCTGGGCAGGAGGCGGCTCAGGCATGGGACAGGCAAGTCTTTCAACCCCTTGAGATAAACGTAGCGGCACACTGGTCGGAGCGCTCTCACGCAGTGCCCTGCCCCACTTATGCCACAAGCCACGCAGGGCAAGGGTACCCATAGCTGCCCACTGGTCAAGGGCCACGTACAGCGCGGCCACCTCACGCACCACCGAAACATCATACTTCAGGCCACCACGTCCCACCTCTGACGAGAAAGCCACCGCAGAAGGCAGGCGGCACGCTCCCACCGCCCCAGCTTACCAGTCCGTCGCAGTTGCTGATGGCCACGGCGGCCCCGGGCATGCCCGAGATGTCGCCGGTGAAGAGGCACCGCTGCTGGAGGGGCTCTCGGAAAAGCACCTCGAAGTCCTCCTGCCACTCGGCCACGGCGCCCGGCGGCACCAGCCGCCGGTTGGGCCTCAGCCGGAGGTGTAGCTCCTTCCCGAACACCGTCACGTTGAAGTAGAGCAAGCGGCCGGCGGCGCCGTGCCGGGGGGGCCCATCCAGGGGGCTGCGGGGCAGGCGGCGGGGCGGGCGCGGGGGGCAGGCGGCGGGGCCCGTCCCGGTCCCGGTCCCCGCCGCCGCGCCGCCGGACACCACGTGCGAGAGGAAGCGGCCGCGGCAGTCCGCGCTGAAGGGGACGGTCACTCCATACTCGCCGAGTTTGCCGGACAGGAGCAGCTCTGCGGAGACAAGACGGAGGGAAGGGGCTCGGCGCCGTGCCCGCGGCGGGGTGTCGGTGGCCGGCCCGCCCCGGGAGCCTTCGGCGAGCCCCGCCGCAGCCCGGCCGGCCCAGCGACTGCCCGGCGCGGCTCCGCTTTGTAGTTTTAACCGGGCGCGTCAAACGTAGCAGAATAAACTCGGGCTGACGCGCCCCTCGCACGCCAAGCACGCCAACTATTTCTCGCCCAGCCTCCATCTCCCCCAATTGCCCACCGCAAGCAAACCCCCGCCGGCGGCCGCTCTCGCCTTTCTCCCCATCCTCCGGGGTGCCAACCACCTGTCAAAACAACCCCCCCGACCCCCGGGGACACCCCCCAGCCGCCGGGGCCGTACCTGGGGCGCTGCCGGCGGCCAGACAGCCGTGCAGGGGGACGAGGCAGGAGAGCACCAGCCGCAGATAATCCATTTGGGGCCGGCGGCGCGGCGGGATGCGGGGCCGGCGGGATGCGGGGCGGGCGCCGGGCGCCGCCCGCCTCCCCCCGCCGCCGCCGCCGCCGCGGGGCCGTTGGCGCTGCCGCCGCCGCCGCTGCCGCCTGCGGGGGGGGGGGGGGGGGGGGAGGGGGGGGGGGGGGGGAAGCGGGCGGCGCCGCGCTGCGCGCCCGCGGCCCCGTGCGCGGCGTGGGGCGGGCCGGGGGCAGGGTCTGCGCTAGGGGGTGGGAGTTACCGAGAGTTAGGGCTTTTCTTATTATTTTGCTATTATTTTATTATTAATAATAATTTTTAAAATATTTTTTATTTACCTTTTCGTGTTGTTGTGCGTTTGTGTAATTTTTTTTTTAAAGTTCTCGGGTTGCGTTTGGATAGTTCTTTTCCTGGAGATTTTTTTTTTTTTTTTTAAGAAAAAAAAAAAAGCCTTTTCGGGCAGCCGGCTCCGGCCTGCCAGCCCGCCCTCCCTTCCTCCCTCCCTCCCTCCCGCGGCTCCCGGCGCGCCTCGCCTTTGTTCGGGCAGGGCTGGAGCCGGGCGGCCGCGGGGCAGCGGGAGCCCCCTGCCCTGCCCCTGCCCCCCACAGCCCACCCCTGCCCCCCGCGCTGCAGCGGGACCCCGCGCAGCGGAGCTCCCGAGGGGCAGCCAAATCGCCCCCTAGCACTTCAAACAGCTGCTGCCTCGAGAGGTGCGGGTAAACATCCTGCTCAGACACATCTGGGATGATCTGGGTTGTTTGGTTTTACTCCGCCCCTCTGTTCAGGGGGAGATGCGGAGGGAGGGGGGCGCTTGCGGCAGAGCAGCGCCCAGTGTCTGGGTGCCGCGTCGCCGGCTCTCCAAAGGTGACCACCGCTTGCGTTTTCCCAAGGGCATCCCTAAAACTCCGCAGCTGGGACCGCACCGTTCAGCATGCATCAGGCTCCTTACAAGGGCCAAAAATTAAAAATAAACAGAATTTCAGCAAATATAACACCAAAGTAAAGGAGCTTCCCTCATCACTTATTTTCATTGCAGAAGACACTGGCCACGTCAGTGCTTAAAGCTCAGGGCAGGGGATGGGATGCCACCAGAGCCCTCTAGAGCATCTATCTCAGCATCTATTGCCCAAACCTCACCTCCATGCAGAGGAACATGCCTTCTGGTCCCGTTTGCATTTGCTGGTTTTTTTGTTCTTCTGAATCTCATTCTGGACAGGACTCCTAAAGCCAGCTCCGGGGAGGGGGCTGTGCTGCGGCACCGGTAATACCAGTTGTGCTGGTTGTGCATGGTTTATACTTACCTGGGGCCTCGTGGGCAGGGAGCTACCCAAAGCCTGTCCTAAATGGTAATCCCTGCCTTGAAGACCTTGTCACCTAAGCCCCCACAGGAGCCAGAGCACAATGAGAAAGGCAACCAGGGAAAACAACGTGCCAGGCTGCAAACTTCACGTCAGCTTTACCATTAGGATTATTATTTTGGATCTCCTGGTAGGACCTCGATTAGGAGCTTTGCTGCCTGCCTAGCAGCACAGTGGTGCCACGAGCTGCAGAAGAGGACCCCGCTGGAGAAAAGCCAACCTTTGGCAAGCCCTGCTCACCTCTGCTGGGGATGTGGGTGGGTGGTGGGGCTGCTGAGTGCTGGAAGAAGGATCCACACGTGGGGATGGGGAACCCCTTGGAGATGGTCCTGCTGCAGCCGTTTCTGCTGAAGTGCTGAGGGAAGCGGTACTTCAGCGCTCTCCAGTTGTGTCATGCAGAATGGGTGCTGCCTTTGAACCTGCAAATGAGGATGAAGACCCTTGCTTTCTAGCTGGGTGAATGGGTTGGGTTTTGGGGAGAGAGGGGGAGACTGAAGTCTCGGTGATCAAAATCCAACCAAAAAAACCCTGTAAGCCACAAGATGCCTCCAGAAAAAGAGATGAATAAGGTTACTTCAGCTAGAGAAAGAGAATTTCAAGTTGGAAAAACAGATTTTATTTCCCAATTTAAGTCTTTGCATGCTTCTGTTGCTTAGCGCAATATGTAATTAAATAGAAGAAGTGATATGTAAGAGATTCTTTGCATGAAAGATAAAATTTGTGCTCTGAGCATTTTAGGTGATGTAGGCAGATATGCACCCGTTAGAGCATTAAAGCTGGAACAAGCCCTTATTATGACTAAACAGATTTATGACAAAACACATAATAAAGAGCATGCTTTACTTGTGAAGAACAGATCCGCAAAACATCATTTAATTACTTTTCTGCAGAGGCAGAAACTATTTCTTCATCTGCAAGATCCATGAACTCATCCAGTCCCTCTAGACCATTAACACTTCCCCGATGTTACCGAACTGTTGGCTTCAGCAGTGTAAATCGGGCAGAGCGACGATGGCCGTGAACTGACATGCAGCTGCCCCCACGTGCAGACCTTCTAAAAGTAATAAAGAAATAGTTTTGGGTACCAGTCCTATAACTTGCTGTGCATGGTGAGAAGACAAACCTAAGGAGATCTCTTGAGCTCCCAGATGCCAAGATGTTAATTTGTCACCTTTGCAGTGGCATCATCCCTACCCGTTAGTCTTACCTGCCTGAAACATCAAAATGATCCACTGCAAGTGGATTTTTGAGTTATCTCTACCATCATATACCTATGATGGTGTATACCATCATTTAAAAAACTGTTGTTCTCTCCAGCCTTCTTTCTCCCAGTTCCCAGCACAAGGAGAGGATGGGAAGAGTGAAAAAGCAAGGCAATTATGGGATATTTCTTGCTAGAAGAGCTAAATTGAGATCTGCAACAATTTATTTTTTTGTTAATAAATTAACAATGGAAAGGAGAGACAGCTATTGCATCATAGCATCGCCCCAAGCGGGGCAGAAGCTACACAGGGGACACCCTGGGTGTCGCACACACCCTGGAGGGGCCTTGGCCAAGGCAGTAGAGCAGGTACTGGACATCCCAGCTTCTTTTTCCCATCAACACATTCATTCTTGCCCCCCAAAAGCCCTGGTTTCACCTGCAGCTGAGGAGGCCCTGCTGCCCTCTGTTTTGTCCTTTATTTTCCTTCCCCGTTTGTCCTTTCCCTCCTGTCCTTCTCCATTGCTTTGGCCCCTCTGTTCTCCTCTCTGTCTTCTAGCTTTGCCTTTCCCCTCCCGGCCTTTAACTCTGCCCGACCCTTCTCCTTGACTTTAGGCTTAACCTTTTCCTTTCAGTTTTTTGGTTCAAATGGAGCCTTTTCCTGTTTTCCCCTCCTTGAGCACTATTTTATCTCAAGCCCCCATTTCCTCCATCGATAGTACACTTTGTAATTCTCCTTAATGATCCAACAGGCACTCCTCTCTTCAGCCTGAGATTTGCCAGTGACAGCTTTTGGGGGACTTTCCCATTTATTAGGTGACCTCTAGGTCCGGGGAGGAACAGCTTTTCTTTCAAGCTTCCAGAGAAGAAAGCTGACAACAGCTGCTGCTTTTAAAACCCCAAGCCAGACTCCTTTCCATCCAGGAGACTACAGCACACATTCCCAAAGCCTGATTTTTATCTGGCGATACCAAGCCCTGCCCATCCCAGCCAGGTACCAGCTGGAGCCCAGGTGACATGCCCCAAACCTCGGCACAGGGTGGTCCCCCTGCATCAGCAGCAG
Source organism: Falco naumanni (assembly GCF_017639655.2). NCBI lineage: Eukaryota > Metazoa > Chordata > Aves > Falconiformes > Falconidae > Falco > Falco naumanni. Next base: position 33,901,698 of record NC_054062.1, on the reverse strand, counting down.
ATATGACTATTGGCCCCCAAGAGCAATTAATCCCGGATTTGAGAGCGGGAAAACCTTCATGCCAGGCTGGAAGGATTTATTAAAAACAAACAAAAAAACCCTTAATTGGGTCTATTTCTTGTGTCTTTATGGGCCCTGGTTGTTCTGCTCAGCCATGCAAGCCTCCTGGAGGGGAGGGCATTAGGTCTAATAAAATCATAGCAATCTCCACCAATTACCTAAACTGGCTTTTCTATCCATAATATCATGAGTTTAGGAGCCAGGAACTTGGGATCTACTGGAGTGAGATGTGAGGGCTGTATTTTCAGCCATCAGTCACCACATTTCTTCTTCCAAGAGATTTAAAGCTTCTGTTTGTTCATCCAAAAGGCTATGAAACAGCTGCCCCTGCACTCAAAAGTGAGTAAACACCAGCTTCATCCTCACAGTGGACTGATTCCTGGCAAGAAGTGGTAAAATCAGCAAAAAAAAATTAAAAGAAAGAAGAAGGCGGCAAAAAAGCATCTCTTCAGCCAGTTGGTTTCATGTGTGTTTTTAAAAGCAGCTGCAAGAAGAAAGCGGGAGCCCTTGGAGAGATGGACTAGCATCCTGGGAGAGATGAACTGTTATCCCGGGCACAGGTAAGGAGCATGGCCAGGATTTTTACATAGTGCCTACCCCCATGCCGGGTGCAACACACATCAATGCGGAGAGAAGGGCAGAGGTCTGCAGCGGTGCTTGGCAGTTACGGAGACATCCAGAACCCCACCGTGCAGAGCCCCAGAGCCTCTGCAGGGAGTGCAATCCCACCCACTCCCCGCTCCCCAAACCTGAGGGACCGAAGCACGAGCATCGGCAGGCTGTGGGTGAGCGAGCATGACCTCATCCCTCAGACACGCACAGCCGCCATGAGATTACACCAGCGAACAGGCACGGCTGCAGCACCGGTGGCAGAAGGGGAGCCCCGCTGTTGGGAGAGAAACCTCCCCTGAGCATCTTCCCTTCCCTCTCCAAAGCAGCCCCTGGCCAAAGCGGGGAAAGACACCCCTTTTCCAGGATTTCAGCTCTTCCGAGGTGGATTTTTAGGAGTGCCGCTAGAAGACCACCAAGGAGGGTCACAGAGATGCGGTGTTCATCCAGGAGAAGAGGAGAAGCACAAGCCCTGCTTTTGGACTCAGAGAGCTGACAGGCACATCATCTGGTCTCTGGCTGCCCCGAGGCAGGATCATTCCTGGTAGATCTCTCCCTAATCCACACTTTAAGACCTCCAAAGATGGAGGGAGCCTCCACAAGCCCCCAGGACATTTTGGTTTTTGCCTTGTCTTGCTTTTCTTATCTTGGAAAGTTTTCCTGCTGTTTAATCTGAATATTTCTTGCAGCTGCTTACACCAGGGAGGTTTTGTGCCATGTACTTGGATTTTCTTGCCTTTCCTACAGCCCCTTCCCTACACAAAGATAGTTGCCATGCCCCTCTGCAGCCTCCTCTGATCTCCTCTGACCTCTCCCTATTCAGGCCAGCGCTTGCCCTAGCTGTGATGCAGAGCTTGCAGTGCACCCTGAATAAAATCCAATTAGCTGTCCTAATCCTCCACAAAGGTCCGTGGATATGATTTAAAGGCTTCTGGGCTTTTCCTCCAGAAATGCAAATGCAAAGCCATGGCCATGTGCCTTGCACACCCCTTGGGTCTCTTGCACACCCCTGGCTCCCTTACACAGAGGCACCCACAACACCCATGCACAAACTCAGAGCTGCAGGCTTTGCTCAGGTAAAATACTAATGGCAAATACGCATGTCTGATACATCCTGCCACCAAACTCCTCTTGCTAACATACCAAAGACGCTGCTAACAATGCAAATATACTATTACAAAGCCAAGTGACAATGGTGGCAACTGGCAATGTTCTTTCACGAGACCCCAAACATGCTGGCATCATCACAATTTTTTAAGGCAAGACTTCACTGCAGCTGGATCTTGTATGGATTTAGCACCTAGGAAGCAAGTAATACATGATGCTGTGGATTTTGGGGAGGACTTAGGCCCCCAGTGCCCTTTTGCAGACCCAGAAGGGAGAGCTGGGTCTCCAGGGTGGCTGGGCCAGCCAGAATGGGAAACCACAGTGAACTCCTGTGGTGCAAGGTCCTGCCCTCTTCCCATCACCGGCCACTCTGCAGCCCACAACTCCAAAGGCTGTCAGCCTCTTTGCTTCCTTGGTGAGGCCAGCATCCCATGAGCACGTGGCATGAGGCAATTCCCCTGAAGTCAATGACCCCTGGAAACAGCTGGCCAGCAAACATGACACCAAGTTATCACAGGAAGAAGGGGATAATGCATGAAGCATAAAAGCAAGAACCCTCTGGAGAGCGACAAATTCCCATACAGATGCACACCCTGCACCATGATGGGGTGGAGCCCAAACCCTACTGTGGCACATCCTCCTGATGGCACCTGGGCTGAGTTTGCTGGACCAAAGCCCTGCACCCAGCCAGATCCAAAGGGAAGCATTTTTCCTTCATCCCACCTAATCACGTTGCACTGCATCTCCAAGCATTGCTTCTCCTGCAAGCTGGGCTCAAGCTCATCCCTAAAGCACATCTCCTAGCAGAGCACTCAATTACAGCTGCATCTCCAAATTCCTGCAAGGTATTTGCCTTGGCAACCTTGCTGGAAGGTTTTTAGGGGCTGGGAGTCCCCCCTCAGCCCCCTGCCCACCCAAGGATGAACAGACAAGCTTGGGAAATGAAACCATAAAGCTGAAAAAGGGAAGAAATGAGCCAGGAAGTGGAAGCTGACGCCGGGCCTGGCTGATGGGAGCTGCTGAACTGCAAGTTAAGGGATGGTGAAACAAGGTCAGGGAGATTTATACTGACAGTATTGGATGGCTTCCAGCCCCTACTGTCAGCAGCAAAGGCTTGGAAAAGAGGAGGGAAAAAGTTGCTCTCCTTCTAGGAACTGCACTGCAAGGTTTGCAAAGAAAGCTCCGCCAGCGTGGCTGGGTCCTGCCGATGGGAAAGCAAAAAATAAACCCTAAACCAACTTGTTTTCCAATAGTAATGCAGCACAGAGCCCAGTCACAGCAAATGTTGAACTCTGGGTCAGTGGGACCTCAGAGGAGTTCAGGCATTCAGCACCACCTCAGTTTAAATAAGCTAGCTGCCTGGCCAGCCCAGACACCTGGGTAAGGAGCTCCCTGCTGTGACAGGCAGAAACCTATTTAACTGCTCTTTCCCAAAAACACAGTGTCTACATAAAGGCTTAAAGCTGCCTGGTTTCTGCAGCATCCAAGAGAAATATATACGCTGTATCCCTGGAACCCAGATGGCTGTTAGAGCCTCTCTGTGCCAGCAAGCGGTCATGGCTTGGACCACCTACCACCCGGGGGGCACGATACTGATGGCGGCATCACTTGCATCCCACCAGAATTGCTTCATTTCTGGGGCTTAGCACAGGAGACGAGCTGTCCCGGCCAAAATACACACCTACACCACAAGGCTGGCTGGTGGGAGACATCCATCCCTGCCCACTATCTTGGCATCCCCAGCCCTTCCCTTTATTTACAGCAATATTTTTCCTGTCAAGACCCAATACAAACTAGGTTAGCATTGCCCAGCATACCTCCAGATGTGCCTTTCCCTCTCTACACATTGACCATCTTATTAATTTTTAATCACTCTCCTGCTAAAATTGAGCTTACTGGTGTGTAAAACCCAAATTGGGGTGCGTGTGTGTCTCTTCAAGCTAGCTACTGAGCGTTTCCCAGTCCCCCAGGGCCTCGCTCATCCCCTCAGCAATGGTTATCTTTCTGGCATGACCCCTGCCAGCCAGCAAGTGCTTTTGAGTGAATCTCATTGAGCCCCATCTCCTCTTTCAGTGCTTTCAGCTCGAGCCGGGGAAAATTAATTTTTCATTTGCATGGAGCCAGAAGCACCCTGATGTGGTGAAGGGCCAGAAAACAGCTTTTGCCAGTACTGATGCTTTACTTGATGCCCCCAGTTTTTGACACTTCGGAAGACCTCCTCTTGCTGCTCACAGGGATGCTTACCCCTCTACACAGGATGGTGTTTGCATCACTCCTCTGGATTTAGCCAAAAATCCCCCTTCTCCACACCATCCCCTTTCACCCCATGATTTATTCCTGCCTTTGCAGCACAGCCTGTACCTGCCGCTCCGCTCCCCAAAACAACGGGGACTTGCCCTGAAATGAGCCCTGCTCGGGGGTCTGATGTGGCTGGGAGGGTGAGAACAAGAGGAAAGGAAAGTTTATGGTGCTTGGAGGTCTGCTATTGTGCCTATATGGCTTTTATTTTTAGTTTTCCAAGGCCTGGCTCCACAAAAGCATCTTAATTACTATTCTTCAGCTATAAAATGAAATACAGATGCGCTCTCTTTGCAGAGGTCCAACAAATTCGTCGGGGGGTTCTGCTAGAGAGGTACATCATAGAAAGAAAAACATGGAAATTATTATTATTATTATTTTAAGAGCCGTTATGTCAGAGCTATTCACGGTGGCCCTGTGCCAGCACATGCCTCCCCAGCATCACTTTCACCCCGGCCTGCTGACAGCTCCCCTGAGCTCAGCCTCTTCCCAGGCACCCTCCCTGCCTCAGTAAATAGAAATTATGTTACCCCCAGCCCCAAAAAACACACTTTATTTTCACTGATAGCTAGGGAATAGTCCTGAGCTGGTACTTGAAAAGCTGATATCTGTGGGAGTTGGGTACATCTGACATTTTATATTAAGCAGAGCTGCCACATCTGGGTGGAGAAAATAGGAAAAAAGGGTCCTTCTTTCTAAAAAAAATGCAGCCCTGAAGCCCCTGATAGCTGTGGTGATTTCACTGGGGCTGCAGAAGGTTTCCCCTTGCAGTCCCACATGCCAGTGGAATATTGGCTTCTTGGCCTATTTTCCCCTTTGGATGTATGAAAAAACATAAAGACACGTGAATTTAAGCTTTCAAGGATTTCTACTCACCCATAAGGGGAGGGGGGGGGCGGGAAAACTGGCCAAGGTAAAAAGAGCCCCATTCCTTTTACCTCAGTTAAGACCAAAGAGGGGTCCCTTTGCCAGGGCCTCCATCTGATGCAAAGATGCAGAGAGGAAGAATCTGGCCAGGAATAACTGTATTTTTGCACATTTTTGAGTGGAAAAAAAAAAGCCTATTGATAAGCTTAATAAAACAAAGGGGTCCCACAGGCTGATTTAACTTGGGGGGGGGGGATTCAGGGGGAGGATGATGGAGTTGGGATGCGGTTCCTTGCCACCCCTCCACCCCCCATGCAGTGAATTTATGTATTTATTTATTGCAGATGTTTATTATATGTATTATTCTGCCAGAAACTATTTTCTGGCAGAAAGCTTTGCTTTCTCTGGAGGCAGGCAGCTGACCTAAGGGTACGCATGGATGAGCGAGGTGCTGCTCTCCACTAAAACATTACTCACAACAAACAAGCTCCATCCAAATGCAAAGGGTGAGCGGTGAGAAAGCACATCTGTACTCACCACATAGCACAGATGCCCTCACACATGCAAGCAGTTAGGGTGTACCTCCACTTACCAGGCAGCTTTTGACCCTGAACTTCCCACAGATCAGGACACAGGGTTTTTACTCAGTTCCAAAAAGGTTTTCCTCTTATATTGTTAGTAAGTGGTTTATATCAAAATATGTTTTAATAGGGATTTAAAAGGCAGCATTTATCCCTGTATGGACAGTGAATACCATTTAGCACTGCCAGTGGTTACAGGTTAATCATGTCTCATTATGTATAGGTGGAGTTTTTAATTATATACTTATTTATGACCTTTGCTATGAGAAAAGAGCACACATGCAGCACATCCACTGCAGAGAAAAACCTGGAAAGGGTATATCAGCATACACCAAACCCTCAGGGACAGGAAAGCAAAGAGAAGCATTAATAACTACAAGCTTATCCATTTAAAAAATAATCTCGTTAGCCAGTAGCAAAGCACAGCTACAAAAGTTGCCGTTGCCACGTTACCCCTACGCTGCAGCCAGAAAGAAGGAAAAAAAGTAATAAAATCACTCACTGCTTTTACGACAATGGAGCTGGACTCCCAAACTGGCCAAAAAACTTCTTTCATGATGATCCAGGGTATTTTGGCATGCAGGAGCAAGCATCGCTCCTTTGCTCTGTGCTCAAGGCTTCCTGAGCGGCATGGGGAGAAACCCAAACATTGCTGTTCTGCAAGCAGAAACTGGGGGGCTGCTGGTGTCCCAGAATATAGGAGGAATCTGGTCTGGATTCCAGCTCCTGGGGATGGGTGTAAGGCAGGTCCCACCTGGAGACAATTTGCCCTCGCTTGGCTCAGATGCCCTTAAGGCTACAGCTCCCAGCCCGGTGGGGATGCAGTGTACTGGCTTCTCTGGGAGAATGATGTGGTCTAGCCTGGTGCACATGGGCAAGGATCTGCTATCATAGCAGTCTTTAAATTCACTCTAACAGCAATATATGTATATATATATATATATATGGCCTGCTAGCACTACTTGTTAAGGCAGTTGCGGGCCCCTATTCACAATACACCAGCCCCACATCCCATCTCTTTCAAGCTCCATCAGGGCTGTTGCCACAAAGGCCATTTTCAATGCCACAAATAACTTTTTCCATAGGCAGAGTAAGGGGTGGTTGTGGTTGTTTTGTGTTTTTTTTTTTAACGTGATGTTAAGAGTTTCCATGACCCACCCCAGCCTGTGTGTACAAACATGGGTGCAATGGTGGGACACAGAGTGATTTTGGGGGCTGTTGGCTTCTTCCCTTGCCTTGCAGTGACACGGAGCCCATGGAGTCCAGCTCCGCATCCTTAGGCAGCCTGGACATCACATCCCTCACAGATGTCACAGCCGGCATGCTGGCTCTTGTGGCTGCAGAGCTGGCTCTTTCCCATTTTCCCAAGAGCCTGCCAGTTTGGGAACAAGGGCTTGTAAATAAAGCAAAACCCAAAAGATGGGTAATGATACCCAGAGCTGTAGGGGTGCCCTGTGTTCCCCCCATGGAAACAAGAGGCACACCCGCGACGAACACTGAGATGTTATATCATCTGCTATGTGGGTGGATGCTATACCATCGGGCTGGTATAGCAGAAAACCAGCCAGGGATCTGCATCTCCTGCCCTGAAATCAATCCCTCAGTATTTACTTATAAATAAGTATTTACTTATCTGCCCCAGAACAACCTTGGAACCCCTCAGCTGTATTTCTGCACTTAAAGCCTTGAACAAGAATATGGGGAGAACAGAGAAAAGCAGTTAACTAAGGGTCAGAAACCTGCAGAAAACCAGTTTTCATGAAAATCAATGAAATCAGTCAATGAGCGCTCCTTCCATAGGCTTTCCTCAGCCGAGCAAAGCTGGCTCTGAAAAAACGGGATAAACAGGAGTCAGGAGTAATAAAGAGGTGAAACAAATACAGGCTTGTTTCGCTCCCTGAACCTCACACTAAACAATCTCCAGTGAAAAGGTCAGCTAGCAGACCCAGCCAAAAGAAAATGGCATTTCTTTAAAAAAAATATAAGAACATCCTTTGAGTTTCTTTTTCGTAAGTATTTTTGTCTGCAGATCCTCTTGCTGATGCCTCCCTGGGTTGAAATGCTGCTCCTGAAAGGGAATATACCCCCATGAGGCTGGAGGTCAGCTCATTAACCCCATCTTCCCAATAGCTGCTTCTAAAATATATAATTCTATTTATATTCTATATATTATATTGAATGCATATTATACATCATATACTATATAATAATTGTAGAATGTCTACTTTGTATCATTGTATAATTTTGTTGCATATGATTCAGAAAATCCATATAATATATACATGATATATAATATAAAATGTATACTTTATATAGTATAGTGTATATATATTAATATGTATATACACTCTATGACTATTCTATGTATAATACATGATATATAGCCCCCCTCATTTGCTTTGTCTCTGGCTGAACGCTTTCAGAATTGCCCACCTTGCCCTCAGAGCTGCAGTTCCAGCAGGCAGGGCTGAGTGGCAGAGTGGGGGTGAGCACGGTGCTGGCACCCCCAGTGACCCCACGAGCCTTTCGCCCAGGTCAGTGGCAAAACCGTAGCTCGGAGGGAATGTGCTGAGCCCAGGGAGGATGCTGGGGGTAGGGAAGTCCTGCAGGTCAGGACGGAGATGCATGGCTCAGTATCTCAGCAGAGCTCGACGATGCAACCATGGCTGGTTGAAATGACAGGAAGAAATGAAACCGTGACCTAAATATGCAGAAAATCTATTTACTGCAGCAATCAGGATGGGAGAATTGATGGGTACTAGGTCACCCAATGCCCGTGAGGATGCTGTGCCCCACCTCCCAGCCACTTTCCCCCATGCTGGGATCTCCGCCGGGCTCCCCCCTGCCTTACACTGAGAGCTTCAGCTGGAGCAAACCCCTCCAAAACCCATTCAGAGCCAGGTTTAACTGATCTTCTGGGAGAGGGAGCTACATTTCTGCCTTCCCAGCCTGGGGAAAAGAAGAAATGAATACAGCTCGGCTGATTTTTCATGTTCAAACACATTTCCATCTCCAAGGCTTTTTTTTCCCAGGCAATTGCTTTTGCCCAACACTGGAAATCACTTATTAAGATGGTGGGAAAGTGGAAAGTCTTTGAGTCGTGTCCGCTCCGCCTCCCCCCGGTCCAGGTGATGCAAAGCTCCAGCCTTCATTACCAAGATTAAAGGGGCTGGGATTTCCTAAGCAATTAAAAAACCTGCCTAATTAAGTCAGGCTATTAGGCAAGACTTTCAAGGGTTACTGCCGGGGGCAGGAGAAGGGATTGGGTCTGCAGCCTGGCTGAAAGCAAAGGAGCCTGCAGGTAATTTCTTTAGTAAAGCAAGAGTAAATGGAGATGTACTGCAGCTCTGTGAAGATGGAAAGCACATGCTCCATTACAAAGAAAAAAAAAGAGGAAAAAGTGGTATCAACAGCCTCTTGGAAATCACCGAGTCAACTGTCCTACTACATCAGCAGCAAATTATTTAAACATTGAAATACTTAGCGAGGGACAACATATTCAGGCAGGTATTTCTGCATTCAAAAAAAAATAAAAAAAAAGTAAACCCAAAATGTGTGGTTAAGTCAAAAAAACCAAGGGGACCCTTGGGAACTGGGGCTCTCACAGACACAGCAGAAACCAACCCAATGTTTAAGAAAAAGCATCCCTTGCTATTTAAAAATGTTATTTTTCTTTCCGCCCTCCACCTTTGAATTTCTGCTGCCTGTGCCTCCCGCCACTGGCAGCAGATGAAAGCAGCTGCTGGGAGAGATGGAGCATGTGCTCCTGCTTTTGTGCTTCCCATCCTGTTTTATCATCCCTCCATCCGGGCTCCCGCCCATACCAGAGACTCCCCCATCGCCCCTCGGCTGCCAGGCTCCTCTCCCCCCCTGCTGCGAGGGAAGGGGGGGCATTGGAAACCTCATTTGCATCTTGTTTTGATTAAGTTTATTTTTCACTCTTCCGTTTCTCCATTCCTTAAAAAAAATAAATCCCTACATTAATTACGATTTTAAGTCTACTCTTTGCTGAACAGCATCCCCTTGGCACTGAAAAGACATGTCAGGTGGGGGGCAGTGGGGACTCCCAAATCTGACACCATGGCCCTTTCCCCCAGCTGCATCCTCAATTTAAAAAGTTGGGGAAAGAGCAACAAAGATGCTCAAACCTTAAAAATATCCAGGTCTGCAGTGACCCAAGATCTCCACAACTCCTAATCTAGGCTACAAGTGTTTATGGCTCCAAGTATACATACATACACACACAGGGAGCCATAAAAAGATATCTCTGTGTGTGCATGTATATATAGTTTTATATATATGCATATATATGTGTGTATGTATATTTGTGTATCTGTGCATCTATATATACACATGGGTATATAAATATATATATATATGTGTGTGCATATGCCACACTGGTTTAGGGAGAAAGTTAAGATGATCTCAAAATATCTGGCACAATTCCGTGCATCCACCAACTTCAGATGCACCAACTTCATCTCAGCATTTCAGAACCACTTTTTCCATTACACCCCACTCACAATTAAGCACTTGCCTAAAAGGATCGATTTTTAATTTACAGTATTTTTATTGCGTCCAAAAGAACACCAGAAATTCTCCCGTTCTAAGGCAGTTTCAGGGCTCACCCCTCCCTCCCCACACCCCCAGTTTTTGGGAAAAGAGCCTTTTTCCTTTGCCCCCCCGCCCAAGAAAGCAGTAGGGGGCTCCCCCCCACCCTGATCCTAAATGAAGTCCCCACGGAAAGGGCGGGAGGTACCCCCCTGCGCCTGCCAGCGGCCCCTCAGCGTGCACAGGGGCTTGCCCTCCAGGCTCTCCAGCTCGGGGAAGCCCAGCTGGTTCAGGACCTCGTAGACCCCAGCCACCGATGCCACCTGAAAGCCGAGAAAGAAGAGATATTTAACTCACCCAGCATCCTCAGGATGCTTTTGCCACTTCCCAGGTGAAGATGCACAGGGAAGGTCCCCAGCATCTCCCCACATCCAGGTACCTCCCAGCCCACAGCCCCCCAGCTTTCTTCCAGCTACGGTTTATACATTTTATAAGCTGCTTCCTTGCTGCTGGGGTCAGCCGTCACAAGGTTTGTTGGCTTTGGCACCCTTCTGCCAAAAAGCTACAATGGTGCCTTGTTTTTGCTAAAAATGCAGGGATTATGCAGCGGGAAGGGGTGCTTTTGGGGTCAAAGGCTCCTTACATCTGCAGGTTGGGTGTGTTTCCCCGCCTCTGGCAAACGGGGGGACAGGGGGGCAGATGTAAACCCATGCAGGAAAGAAAGATGCAGTGTGAACGATGCACTTAAACCCATGCACCCAGCATCCAGCCAGCAGCAAGTATCACACATCTCCAGGAAACGATGGTCCAGTCCCAACCACCGCCTCCTGCCACGCTATGCAAACACCAGCATAGCCGGGATGCCACGCCGGGGTGGGCACCCCCACACACACACTTCTCGCTGTGGCCCGTTCCAGGGAGATGGGGCAGGGGGGACAGTGAGCAGAGCTGGCAGCCACCACTTTCATCTCCCGCCTGGCAGATCAAACATGCCAATACGAATTAGCGGTGCTGGCAGAAGCAAGCAAAGGGATGAGGTTTTTCCCACAAAAGGCAGGCACTGCTCACTTAGCACTGTGCAAACCCAGGGAGAGAAAAACTAATCCCTGCATCATAGTAGAAGTAAATAATAAAAATAAATTAAATAATGAATTAAATTAAATAACAACATAAATAAAATGCAGTAATAAAATAATAATAAATAAGTATAGAACATAATACTAACATAATTAAAATTGCCACGTCCCCATCTTTCCCTTCTCTCCTTTTACTCTCCTCTCATGCAGAATAAGCCCCCAGGTAGCAGCACACCCACACTCCATGTCCCCCATCACTTGCACCACCTCCAAAGTCCTTTTTTTAAGTCTGAAGCATCTTTCTGCTGCAGAAAGCAGAAAGCAAACCCCCTCAATGCTTGCATAGGAAGCGACATGCCCCAAGTAAATCCAGCACCTATATCCCCCCTGAGCAGGAAATATGGATAATCTGGGGTCTCTCACCCCACCCTCCAAATCCATTTTTTCAGCTGGCTCCCAGTTCCCTTGAATGCCCAGTGTCACCATCCCCATCCTCCTGGGCTCTCCCATCCCCTGTGCCACCTGCCCCAGCCAGGCAAGGCAAAGTGGACCTCCTTTAATTACTCTTTCCTTTCACTCTTCTGACCTGTTTGGCTGGGGTATTGTATTTTTAATCTGCTGCAAAGAGACCAGATGTGGTTTGGGTGCAAGGAGAGCCAGCCAAGCTAATGAAGCCAGAGAGGGGCCCCGAGCAGGGTTGGCTGGTGGCCTCCCAGCCCCAGATGCTGCAATCACAGACAGCAGATCAAAATAAAACCCTGGGAAACTCAAAAGAGGACAAAAAGGGCAGGTTTGGAGTGGGAGAGCACCTCATCCATGTGGTAGGGTGCCACCCATCCCCAGTGACCCGCCTGGTTTTCCATGACAGCCACCAGCCTAGTGATATGGGAGCTCGCCCAGAGTGATGCTCCCAACAACCATATGGAAATCATATATAAAATGAAGATGGGGGTCGTCTTCTTAGCACCCTGTAAATATGAGGCTGAGTGAGGTCTTGCTGGCGGCTTAGACAGGGAAAGCCTCACCTCACGCATCCAGAGGCTGAAGGGCCGCTGCCAGGAGTCCTTCTTCTCAAGATGCAGGTAGGCGTTGAAGAGGATCAGGTAGATATAGCGCTCCAGGTACTGCAGGCTCCTCAGCTGCAGTGTCCGCATCTCCTTCTCATCCTTGCCTGACTTCCCCTGGAAGGAGCAAGAGACTGGCTGAGATGCCTGTGGTACCCGCTTCGGGTGAGCATCTGAGAGGCAGCTCCTGTACCCAGTCCTCATCCACCATCCTGCTTGCCATCCCACATGACAAGTTTGGTGGTGAAGGACCCACAAGGACCTCTTGCCCAAGGGAAAAGCTACGTATGCCACTGCACACCAGCCCTCCGACCCCATTATCCCCCTGAGGAGCCCAGCCCAGCCCGCAGCCTCCTCCCTGCCTCTAGCCAAGGAGGGGGGACAACTTTGGGGACAAAAATAAAGCAAATCCTTCCAGCCCACTCCTGCTGTGGCTTGGCAGTCCGGGCTGTTATTACCTTGTGGTCTCCAGCATATAAAAACTTCCTCTTTACCGTGCAGACCTCAAAAATAGATGAGGGATTGCTAAATGTGGGGGGGGGGGGTGTGTGTGCAGGAGCCAGGAATAGTTGCCCAGGTGCAAACTGTACCCAAAACCATGAGCTCCAGGACAGCAAAGCACTTCCCCAGGGCAAAAAAATCTGTCCCCTTCCAGCATTCCCCAGTCAGATTCAGCCGCTCCCACTGGAGAAGGAGAGGCCATGGCAGCCACCCAGCACCCTGCTCTGAGGTTGGTGGCCATCACACCTTCTATTACTATTTTTTATATATGTATAATTAATTATTATTATAGCTGTTATTTTAAGAACAGATGAGCCCTGCAGTGATGCCCCTTCCAAAAATTAATAAATAGAGAATAAACAGCCAGATGGCATAAGAGCCCTAATCCCACAGCCAATCCCACTGTGAACCCCGCAGACCATCCCAAAGAGCAGCAATTCCTTCTTCCAGTGCCAGCACCAATCCACCCTGAGGGACAAGCCCGCTCTGCTTTCTCTAGGTTCTTCCCCAGCCACTCGTTGCCACAGCATACAAACGTTTCCACCTGTGGGCTTTGAAAATTAGGGTTTGCCCAAGCCACCTGCACCCCAATGTGTGGCAGCACCAGGCAAGTGGTTCTGCCCTTGGAAAAGGTGTCTCCTCCACACGTGTGCACCAGTATTTGTAGAGAGCAGATCCTATTATCCTATTATTTATCATGTTATTAGACTATCCTATTTTTTTTACTGTATTATCCAATTATTTATCATTTTATTATACTTTCCTATTTCTTGTTTATTGTATTATCCTATTATTTACCATTTTCTTACATGCTCCTATTTTTTCCTCCCAGTTCGGGGCGGGAAGGGGCAGGAACAAATCAGAGCAAGTACCAGAGCACCTGTTCCTTCCCTCCTGCTTGCCCTAACCTGGCAAAGCATCTCCCAGTAGGCTCCCAAAACTACAAAGCAGTGTCAGCCCTGGGTGCACAGCATCCACTGCACGATGCTGCTGGTTTACCCAAACGCCGCATTTCTCTAAACATAACCACAGGTTAATTAAAAGTCCATTAGGGCAATGCCTATAATATACAATTCCCATAATTCTCTTCTTCAAACTGCCTGTCACTGGGGAAAAAATAAAAATAAATAAAAATTATAGCATTTGCATGTGCCTTCCCCCAGCCCAGCAAAATCCAACGGGATGGATGGAGCAGCCAAAAGGGAAATGCAAAATGCAGGCAGTGACAAAAGGCTCTTCCTAGGGCAGAGGGTGCAGGGGAAGCGGATGACTCCCTCCTTATCTTGCTTTCCCACCGGGCTGCCAGGGAGAGTTGGATACAGCTGGCCCGGAAACAGGACACAGCCCAGGAACACCCATGTGCTGGTCCTGACTGTCAAGCGCCGGGAAGAGGGGCAAGGAGGTCACGGGAATTGTCTTCTGAAAAAAACCACACCAGGAGCCACCAGGTGAGCCTGCCCTGCCAGGGTCTTCCTCCTGGGACCCCCAAGGCTGAGTGTAGAGGCAGGAGTCAGCAGCAAGGCAGGGGATCATTCTGGGTCACCAGAGAGCATAATTAAATCCATAAGCAGGCAGCCACTCATTTAGCACGGGAGTTTTTAGTTCTGCAGCAGCAAAGGATGCAATAAAGTAGGTGAGACTTTCCACCAACTACGTGGCTACCCCCTCGTAATACATAAAGAGGAGGAAAATAACATAAAATTACTTATTCCAAATAATTTCACAGTAGCTACTGCTGCAAATAGTTGGGTCCCCAGTGATTTGTCCCACAGAGCTCAGGTTTTCTCTCCTAGCCTCTCACCCGCCCTTAAAAATTCAATAGGACCCCACCAACCAGAAGATAAATGCCTGGGGAGCAACGGATGTTACCGGGTGATTGAGTGCTTTGGTTTTAATTCCCCCAGTCAATCGTTTGCAGCCATTAATTGAAAACACAGGTCAATGGCAGCTGTGGGCAAGAGCTGCAGCAAGGCATCACTGGTGGGGACATTGTGCAAACCATCCCAGGCAGGGACAACGCCGAGCCCCAAGCCCCAAGCTCAGCCTTTCCAAGGCCCCATGAAACAGTTGCACAGTTTTAAAAAAAAAACCAACCAAATTAATAAAAATTACCCCTTCTCCCCTCCATCAGCCCCACAGCCATGTAAAACCAGGCTGCGTCCCACAGGCTCAGCCAGCAACAGGATGCCTCCTGTAGGGGCATGGATGGGTGCCTTCCCGAGGATGGGTCCCTTCCCGAGGATGGGTCCCTTCCCGAGGATGGGTGCCTTCCCGAGGATGGGTGCCTTCCCGAGGATGAGTCCCTTCCCGAGGATGGGTGCCCTCCCGAGGATGAGTCCCTTCCCGAGGACGGGTCCCTTCCCGAGGACGGGTCCCTTCCCGAGCTCGAAGGAGCCAGAGGAGCCTTCGGGACTGGGAGGGAGCAGGACGGACCAGCCCTGCCCTCTGCCGGCTGCACACTGCTGGACAGGCGGGATGCGGGCCGGTGCCAGATGGGAGGGATGCTGAGTGGGATGCAAGATGGCACCTGACAGGCAGGATGCTAGGTGGGATACAGGATGCTGAGTGGGATGTAGGATGGCACCCGATAGGCAGGATGCTGGCACCAGATAGGCAGGATGCTGGCTGGGATGTGGGATGGTGCAGGGCACAGGACTGGGACAGATAGGTAGGATGCTGGCCACGATGTGGGATGGCAGCAGACAGGCAGGATGCTGGCTGGGATGCCAGCTAGGATGCAGGATGGCATCAGACAGGTGGGTGGCATGTGGGACAGCACTGAGTGACCATAACTGAAAAAGCCCTAGCACCTCTCTGGTGACAGGCCAGAAAGCTTCAGCCCAAGAAAACATCCAGCTTCACAGAGCCCTGCTGCACCCTCTGGGACTGGGGAAGAGGGCATGCTCACCTGTCGGTAGGTGCAGATAATTATTTCTCGGAGATGGTAGTGCATGGGTGTCATAGTCTCGCTGACAGTGTCCAGGGCCATGTCCACCTCCTTTTTCATCCGGTGACCATCTGGCAGAAGCTGGACTACCTTCATCACCACCTGGAGCACGGAAAGAAGCAGCTGGGGTTTCACCAGGTGCCTCCTCACCTTGACCTCACTGCTCCCTCCCTGCCTGGGAGAGGACATGGCCCCTCCAAACAAGCAGCTGTGGCTACTAAGGTAGCAATGAGCGGGCTCAGAGGAGGACCTCTAAAACAGAGTCTGACCAGAGCCCAAGGACTCACCTCAAACTCCCCTTTAGTATATTTGGCATCAGGCACGCTCACAATTTCCTCCTCGCTCATCTCGGGGATGCCCTAGGGTGGTCAGAGAAGGCTGGGCCATTAGAGTCTGCACAGCCCCAGCACAGATGCCCAACGGCTGAGCAGAAATGCAGACCCTGAACGCAACCCACCGGGACCCCAGGCATCCTCCACCTTCCTTCTACCTGGACAGAGAAGACCCCACCATCCGCTCTGCAAGGTGAGACCCACATCTCTCCTGCCCTTAACCCTTCATCCTGAGGTAGGAGCTCTCAGGCAGGAACAGGGTAAAGGCTCACCAGGGATGCACCCACACTTCTCCTAGAGCTCGCTGGGGGCTAGGCATAGCAAGAGGCCAACATACCGGCGTCCACCCCCCACAGCACACCCTGGTCCTCCCCACACTCCTTTTCACCCTCCTGTTGTGCAACAGCTGCTGCAAGCTGTACTGAACTTCCCCAGCAGCCCCCACTCCAGCCTGACCCCCAGAGATAGCTGCAGATCCCAGTACACACATTGAAGTGCCAGAGGGTGAGGACAGCGATGACCATGGCCACGGTGGTCCTGCCCCGGCCACTGGAGCAGTTGAACACAAAGGCTGCCCGTGAGTCCTCAGCCAGGGCACTCTTCATTGCCTCCAGAAGCCGGTCAAAGTCCTGCCAGGGGCAAAACCAGTGGGTTTTTATGGGTGCAACCCACTGTGGGTCAGCACAGACTGCCCACCTCCCTTCCCCACCATGGGATCCCCCTCGTCCTACGCCCTCCAGGCTAAAATCCCTGGCTCCTTGCTGACGGATCCAGCCCAGCAGCCTTCCTTCCATCTCTGGCCAGCTAAAGGCACCCAGGGTCTCCACGCAAGCAATCTCCCAGGAGATCCTCCCTGCCCCAGCAAGCACCCTGCACCGAGCCTGGGCACACCACCATAGTCCCAGGGCTGGGTGGCACTGAGCACCCAAGTGATATTGACCCCAGAGCAGGAGGAATGGCTTAGGAAGGAGACAGCAGCACCATGCCATCCCTGGGGTACCTGCTCCTTGGGAGCGCAGAAGTCGGGTATGGGGATGCGGCGGTAGGTCAGCCCCTGGCAGGCATTCTTCTGCTGGCTGAATATCTCCTGTGTGGTCAGGCAGCTCTTGAACATCTTCATCTGCTTCTCCACCTCCAGGTACACCTCCAGCCACTTCTGGCACTTCAGCAGGTCGCCCTTCAGGGTAGCCTCTAGTTTCTGCAGAGGACAGAGAAACCCTAACTATAAGACCTGCTCCTCTTAATTTTTTCGGGATTTCAATCATTTTCTCTTAGATGCAGGCTGACACCCCTCTCAAACACACCACATCCAACCCAAAACCTCACACTGGTTCCTGGCCACTTGCTTCTGCCCAGGACCACGGTCCCCACTGTGCTTGATGGGAGCCCCAGGAGCATCATTTCCCACTGCCTCAGGCAGCTCCTCCCCACAGCCATAATGCTGCTTGCAGCCAAGCTCCTCCACTGCCTATCTCCTCTGGAAACCCAGCTGGAAACATCTGCTCTCCTTTCCCCGAGTGCCTTTTACCCTCACTTTCAAGCCACACTATAAATTCTTCGGGGGAGGATCTCCTCTTTGCTCTGCCTTTGCAAACTCTTACACAGTGACAGCGAAGTCAGAACTCCTCCTTTATTTTTGCAGTACAATAAAGAGCCAGTTGACCACTTGGTTTGGATCAGCTGGGCTGTCTCCAGCCTCCATCAGACATGGGAGCGCATGAGCCAAGCATGGCACCTGATAAAACTGCTGCCCCATATTGCCAAAAGAAAAAAAAAAAACCAAACAAGCAGCCCTGGGGGATGAGTGACTATCAGAGCCTGCAGACATTGCCCACAAGGGCTCCTGGGAAGGGGAGATCAGACCTTCATGGACAGGCAGGAACCCCTGCTGCACCCAGCATCTCCGCAGCGGGCAGGAGCTCACCTCCAGCTGCTGGGGCGAGGCAGCAGGCACGGGGATCAGCTCCTCAAGGTGCCCAGGCTCCCGCAGCGTATAGACCTGCTCATTGCCCTCCAGGACTGCTTCTTCCCGGAGGTTGATCCAGACGATGTGGGCGTGCTTCCTCTTGGCATCCGTCAGGTACCGCAGGACGCTCCCCAGGGTCTAGGGAAAGGAGTAGGCAACAGTGATGGGAGGGCTGGGACCCTGTTGCAGCTGAACCTGCATGCCATGGGATGCATGCCCCTCACCTTGGAGCTGGGCTGCGCAGTCCCATAGACGGGCATCTTGGGCACCCGTCGGAAGTTGGCCACGCTCATCTCCTTGGCAGTGCTCAGCACGTCTGGGCAGAAGCGCTCATCTGCCACCTGCAGCGGAGCAGAGCCTGGACAAGGGGTGCACCTCCAGCATTGAATGTGCCCCCTCCCACTTATGGGTTTGCATGGGGGTTCCCAGCACACCACCACCTCTCACCCATGGTCCCTGCTCAGGTGAGTCCCCAAACCCTTCCAACACCAGCAAGCCAGGGCTCAAAGCCGGATGACATATTTCAAAGGTAGGAGATGCTCTTCTTGCAGCAAGACCATACCAAAGCAGCAGCAAACCACCAACAGCTCTGGCCTCCTTCACCCCACCACAGCCAAGGACCACCAAGAAACATGAAGCTGCAACTAGGCTAGCATCTTAGGCTCACAGCATTGGGTGCTCCAGCATCCCAGTACCCTGGGTCTGCAGGGCCAAACAAATCCATGCGCACAAGGGGTCTCTGGCCATATGCCCATCCTTGCCAAGGGTGCCAGCATGACACAGACCCAAGACATCAACGCAGACCTGGAGACCCCAAGACTCAACACCTGCCCTACAACAGGGAAACCTCTTGCTTCTCCCACCCCACCAAACCTTTTTGAGGGCAAGCATCCCAGGAAGGTGCCGTTCCCAAGGGACAGTGAAGAGCCATCAGCCCCATCCCTACATCCAGGGTGGGTACTCACCAGCACTCGCGTGCCCCTGGTGATGAGGTCACCGGTGACTGTGAGCTCCGACAAGTTCATCTCTGCCTGCAGCCGGTAGAGCTCGGGGTGCCGGCACATCCACCTGCTGAAGCTGAGGGCAAAGCCCAGGGGGTACTGCCGGCGGGGGGCCGGGGAGGGATGTGCCGTCAGCCTGGGCTCACACCCCCTGCTCAATGCAACCCACGACCCCACTGAAAAAACCTGCATTTGCTTGGGAAACTCAGAGGTAAAGACCCCTTCCCTCCCACCACATAGGAAAGCCAAAAAAAAAAACAAAGGAGGGCTTTTTGGGTTGGGGGGTTGGTTGGTTGTTTTTTTACCTGCTCATGAAGGTAGTAGTTGAAAGCAATCAAGTAGAAATAGCGCTCGAGGCTCTGCAAAGTCCTCTGAAGGAAATACTCTTTGGTGCTGCTCCCCTGAAAGCAAAAGCAGGCGGGATTCGTGGTGCCCAGTGCCAACCAGTCCTGCAGCCCCAAGCAGACCAGGAGGCTGGGGAAAGCCCTACACACACTTGTCCGCAGCTGGCTTAGAAGAGAGACAAGCAAGCAGCGAACAGGCCAGAGGCATTTTTTCATGGAGCAATTTTGAGGGGGGATGAGGGGCAGAAATGCCATTTAAGCCATTCAGGTTTTTTGTGTGCTCATGCTAATTTCACTAAGCTATTTGTTTGGAAAGAAACCACTTCTCAGTGAGACCAGGGCCAGGGAAACTACAAAACCTAATTTGGAACATAGTTTTTTGATACGTTTTTTTTTTTTCCCTCATGAAACATTTCAAGTTTTCCATATTAAATGATGCTTAAAGACATAAATTCACATTTCAGCTCAAAAACCCCCTTGCCTTTAGCCCAAGGACACACCGGGAGTGGTTCCAACCAGACCCAAGGGGCATTGCTGTCCTAGGGAGATACGGTGCCTAGACGCTAAAGGGAGACTCAGACCCAAGGGGAGGGGGTTGGTTAATACAAGGTCCTGCTCCCACCCCAGCCACCTCTGTAGCCTTCGGTCAAGATGCTCAGGTGGCAGCATCCCTGGGGAGAGAGGTTGCTGTGCCAGCAGTGCCATAGGTAGGGATGTGGGGAGCCTGCCAGAGACATCACCTTCCAGCCCTACACTCCAGATAATGTGCAGAAGCATCTTGCTGCCTATGTAGCTGGCTTCAAGCAAGTTCTCATCTTCATCATTACCTCCCCAAACCAGGTGCATGCCCCAGCACAGCTATCTCCTCAAGGTGACGCAAGCTCAAACTCTCAGGATTTTCCATAACTCAGCAACCACCCCCATGCTGCCTCAGGGCAGGGGTTTGTACATCTGAGCATCCCATCCAACAAATTAACCTGCAACACTGGCACTAGCAAATGATTACCCAGTATGGGATCCACGAGCATCCCTGGAGAGCCCATCAGAACCCCCTCCCCCAGGTATAATGGAAAATCCTCTAAGACAGAGCTGTGTACGTACAAGGATTGGCTTCGTAAGCAAGGTTTGCGCATCTGACATTACATGGCTGACTCATGAATATTTACTTGTTCTCCACAAGAGAAATCCAGCCTGCTGTCATTTATCAAGAGGCAGGGCAGCGGGCTTTGCTCAGGAAACTCAAAACAACGCCTGTAAGGATGGAGCAGTGCTGGGTTTGACAGCAGAGCAGTGCTTCTCCCCAGGCACTCAGGTTCTTGCAATAAAAACCAGCCCTGTGCTCTCACCCAAGGTAAATCTGTTAATAATCCCCTCAAATAGGCTTTTGATGAAAAGGAAGATGATCCTCTCACATTTCAGCCATGGAGAGCTGGGTACTGTGGGGTCCAGCAGTGGCTCAGCATCCCACACCCAGATGCACCTACCCCTGCATCACCATCGCCTGAGGACTTAGATCTCTGCTTTTGCCTCCCAACACAGAGCAGAAACCCACAGTCCAGGGTGACATCATTCATCCGTGCCCAGAAAAGCCTTTCCTCTTCCCAAAATCAAGCAGGGCTCCACAGCTCACCCTGATACCACCTGCAGTCCCTCCAGCCCTACCAAGCTCAGGCTGGTTTTTTGATGGCTGAGCATCAGCCTCTCTACCCTCCTCATCCTCCCCCCTACCCCAGCACATTTTCCTGGCTCTTTGCCATTGTTTAAACCTGCTCTCACTCCACACAGACTTCAAATAAACACTCCTCATAGCTAATTTATGGCGGTCCCCCAGCAATTTGTTTCCCCGGTTGACGATGACATAGAGCAGCCTTTCCCCCATGGGGAAAAGTTGGGGGCAAAGCTTCAAGGCAGCAGGAAAATCCCCTGCCCCATGCCTAAGCTTCTCTCACTATACAAGAGAGCACCTACCATCACACAAGCAGCACCAAAAATACCCAAATCCACCCTAAAAGGAGACCCGGGGGATAAAATTTGTGGTTTGCCACTGAACACCAAAAAAGTGACAGTTAAATGCTTTCTTTTCCCATCACTTAATTATTTTCGTGCTGTTTTTCTGCTCCAGACTATTTGCTTTGGCTGCACAGCACCTGTTTTTAGATTGCCCTTTACAGCCAGCCCCAGCACTTCCACTCCACATTCAGCATTTAAATGGGAAAATTACTCTCCAAAGAGGTTGAGATGGGGCAGCACTTCCATCTAAGCATCCTCCCTCCCTCGCCTGGGTGAGGGACCCCGTTGGACAGGGGAGATCACAGCTTTCCAGCACCGAAAACCACGCTTGATGACTTTCCAAAACGAAGGGGGAGGGAAAATCTACAGATAGAAAAGCTTCACCTTCATTGACTATATTTGCAGGAAAGCCTCTAAGCAACAATCCCTCCCAGCTCCTGAGGACTTTTACCAGCCAGGCTGGTATCAATTTTCCAATTCTAGAGCTGACAAAACCAGGGCATGGGATATTATTTGCCCCTGAGGTCATCTACCAGAAGCAGCAGTGAAGCCCAAAACAGCCAGCTTTCCCCCAAATCCCAGCCTACTCTGTTTTATGGCTTTTAAAAAACTGGGGGGAGAAAAAAAAAAGAAAAAAAAAAAAAAGAGAAGCTCCACAACCTTTCAGGTTTCATGTTGCTGGGAAAATTCCAGCTCACAGGAAGCTTCAGATTTCCAGAATTTACATTCTTCTCATCCCCACGCAAGAACAGCTTGATAAATTACCCCATACAGGTGGCTTGCATCTGAGCAATCCTCTAATTAATGTACCTGGATCTGATAGTCCTCCCCAATCCCTTCCAACTTCTTCTTGTACTCGTAGATGGCTTCCTTCATGTCGTGCATCTCCGAGCAGGACACGATGGCACCATCCACCTTGTGAGGAGCAAGCAGAAAGCCACTCAGCGAGCCCCAGACTGGGGGGACACACCGACCTCACCCCCACCCACCCACTCTGCCAGGGGTTTTGACGGCACCCCCTTACCTCCTCGACTATCTGCTGGCCTTTGGGGACCATATCGATGAAGGTCTGGATGACCCGAAGCCTGTCCCTGGGAGATGTTTTAGGTGGGTGGGGGAGGCTGGAGTAGGAGAAGAAAGAGATCAAACCAGCCCCAGGGGCACGCGCATCCCACCCACCCCAGCCCCAGGGGCTGCCCCTCTTACTCGGGCTTCTGGGAAGCTCCTCGGTGGTGGTGGAGGACAAGTGTGCCCATGGCCATGGCCAGGTTGGTCCTGCCCACGCCGGTCTGGCAGCCAAAGAGCAGCGCTGGTGGGGGTCTGCCAGGGTCCCGCAGCAGTAGGCTGGGGCTCTCCTAGGAGGGAGGGACAGAGGGATGAGGACCACAGGGACATCCAAGAGAGCCACATCTGCCACTGCAATGGCCAGGGTGGAAGTGATGGCCCTGCCCAAGCACGGAGGGGTGGGTGGCACCTCCCCTTTGCTCAGGGGACAGTGTGGATGGACAAGGACAGCACAATGGGCAGTCCACCCACTGCATTCCCTTGCCCTGTGCCCTCTCCAGCCACTGGCAGATGTTGGCTTGTCCACTCCACTAGAGCTTCCCACCACCAGTCCCCAAGCCACTGAGATTTCATCTCCCAGGCTGAAATAAAAAAGAGAAGCCCCACCATCAAAAGCCTTTGCAACAATTCCAGCTAATTTCTCCCAAACCTATTCAGGGAAGAGCCACCTGCGCAGGGATGCTGGGAAGTGGAGAGGGATGGCCACCTCCAGTCAGGGGTACAGACAAGCAGCTGGACAACACAGACCTCTCCAGCAGGGTCTACAGCAATGGGAATGGGATGCCACCACAGACACAGGCACCCTCTAATAGGCAGTGTAAAGCCAAAACCAGAAGATGCTCTCAGGGAGTCATGCTCCCAGACATGGCGCGCTTGCTCAGGCACACGAGCAAATCGCAACCCAACACGGCCCCATGGACCAGGCGCTTTTCCTTGGCTCACCCTGAGGAAGTGGATGAAAGCGTCGAACTGCTCCTCCAAAGGGGCTCCCTCAGCGGGCAGGGGCAGCCGGTGGTACCTGCCGGGCACGGGGACAGCCCTTGTTAGGGGGAAGGGGCCACTGCGGGGGGTCGTCCCTACCGCAGTGGAAGACATGTGGCTTAAGAGGGTATTAAGAGCCCAGCTTGCAAAAGCAAAACCACCAACTACACATGAGGAGGAGGAAAAGGAGGAGGAATGGCAGCACCTGTAGGAGGGCAGGAGGAAGATGGGTCTGCGGTAGACCTCCTCCATCACCTGGATGTCCTCCTCACACTGCACCCGCACGGTGTGGGGCTCGTCCCGCAAGCACTCAATGTCGTTGTAGACATAGTAGACGCTCTCACTCAGCTGCGCGAAGTCATGGATCTAGCAGAGATGTGGACCTCCGTCAAAACCCACAGGACTCCCACCACCTCAGCAACCCCTCCACTTATCTTTCAGCCGGGGATGCATGGACCCCGTTACTGCTGTGGTCATGACCCCCTCCCATCCCACCTCACCTCCTTGCGGATGGCCAGCTCCAGGCTCTCTGCCCGCAGCCCACGCTGCAGACACTGGAGGTTCTCATGCAGATTCTCCTTGCCCCGGGGGGTGTAGGACACAAAGTCCCCCTCCAACTGCAGGAAGACCACGGGCTCCTCGCGCACGCAGAAGAAGATGCACTCCTGCAAAGAGGGGGATAGGTTGCCCAAAGGTTCTCCTGCCTTTTTCCACCCCAGTTTCCACCCTCCCACCAACCTTGTGGCCCCCTCTCTGCAGCTTCTGCAGCACCAGCTTGAAGCCGTTGAGGCTGGGTTGCCCCATGCCGAACACGGCGTAACCTCCTTTGGCTTGTCGGAAATTGGGAGCGCCGCAGCTGCCGGTAGTGTTCAAGACGTCTAATTTGCCATATACATCCCTGACCATGAAATATTTTCCCTGCAAAACAAGATGGGCAGAGAGGAGATGGGGAATAAGTGGATTTGAGCAAGCGGGCTTGAACGCAGCTGGGAAGAAAAGGTGACTTTTCTTGGTGATCTTCAAAATTAGCCGCAAAAAACTCTGAGGTCTCCAAACCCCAGGCTGAAATGGGTTCGGCATGGGGTGGCGGTGATGCTCACCTGCACAAGGTAGTGTTCCAGCATGGTCTCAGAAATGCGTCCCACCGTGTAGTTGGCCTTCAGCAGGTCATCGTGGATCTGAAACTCCTCCCTGCAGTTGTACCTGTAAAAGCCACATGCGGGTTGGCAGAAGAAAAATTAACGGCATAGGTACAGATTAGATAAAAAAGCAGTATTTAGGGAAGAGAGTTCAGAAAAATAACGGTCTGGAGCTGCAAGAGGCCACCAAGGACTTACGTGATGACCACGGGTGCCACCTTGTTGGTGATGATGGACTTGGCCTTGCTGTTGTGGAGCCCCAGGGTCTGGAAGGAGTGGATGCTGAGGGAGCGCTGGTCCTCCATGCTGCCGTCACCCGGCACCCTGCTCTCCAGGGGGGATGCCGAGACTGCCTGCTGTGCCGCGCTGGCGGTTGTACCCATAATCCGCGGGCGGCTGTGCCGGGGCGAGGCGGCAGCGACCGCGGGGAAAAACAAGGAGGGAGGGAGAGGGAGGAGGAATTTTTTTTTTCAGCTGCTCCTGGTTTGGGAAGGGAAAATCTTGGGCAGGAGCAGGGCACCCCCCCGCCAACAGCCGGTGAGGAGAGGCCCGTTTGGGAAGAAGCGCTAAGCCAGCCCTTTCCCTCCCGATGCTGCAAAGGGCTTTCTTCCTCTCTGCCTGCCTGCCATGCGGCGCTCTCCGTCAGGGAGGGTCTGGACCCAGAGCAGCCAAAAGTGGGGCTGAGGAGGTCAGGGGGAAGGCAAAATGCTGGATCTGGCCCCTAAAACCTGCTGAGTCAGCAGATGGCACTGAGGAAGGACACAGTGGCACAGCTCTTGGACTCATCCTCCACTTTCCCAGCACCTGTAACTCGCTCCAGGGTCCTTCTCCACACAGAAAATGCTTGAACAGCAAGTAAATATTACTAAATATTTAGTAATTTAGGAGCTGCCCAGTGTGCTTGGAGCAGCGAGCAAAGCTCAGGGAGGTTGCTCCCAGGTCCAGGCTGTGCATGTGTGTGCATGCACACACACGTGTTGATGCACACGCAAGCAAAGGAGGAGCCACAGGGTAGTTGTGAAGTGCCCTCGTGATTTTGCAGCTTCAGAAGTTGTGGTCAGCAGCAAAGAGGAAAGGTGTCCCCCACGCAGCAATAAATAATCCTGCAGTCCTGGCAAAGCCACTTGATTGCACCGGAGGCATCAGGAGCCTTGAGGCAGCGGGATGAGAGATTTCCTCCAGCTATTAACGAGCAAATCTGAGAGCTGCCTTTAAAGCAGCCGGTTATTCCCACACTGCAGGAGCACCCTCTCCCCTAGGGCAGGTGGGGACCCCAAAAGCAGACTCCCCCATCCCCAAGGAGCTCATCCCTATATGAGGATGAAAGCAAAAGGGCCAGCCCAGGGCGGGGGAACTGGCGGTGGCCAGGAGCATCCTGCCACACTTGACCGGTCCAGGACAATGCGCCGACTGTTTGCGCCAGCCAGGGCCGGATCCTGGTAACCAAATGAAGCAAGAGATGGCAAGGGGGTAGCCTGGAAAAAACCCAAAACTCTGCCCACCCCTACCAAAATGGTCCCAAATAAAATCTCCTTTGTACTGATGCTACATGGGGAAAAACCCTGGCAGCATCCAAAGGGAGACAGTACCTGCTCGGTGGCAATGCACAGCGCTGGGAAACCCGGGGTAGCTTTAACCCAGTCCTACAAA
The DNA here is from genome assembly GCF_017639655.2 of Falco naumanni. Lineage (NCBI taxonomy): Eukaryota > Metazoa > Chordata > Aves > Falconiformes > Falconidae > Falco > Falco naumanni. The sequence continues at coordinate 33,875,549 of NC_054062.1, read as the reverse complement.
TGCCTTTGCAGCTGCTTCTGCTGCCTTGCAAGCAGGACAGGATCAGCCCCTTACTGCAGTCCCAGGGAATGCGATGCCCCCAGCAGCTGCAAATGCTTCAAGGGGGGGAAAAGCCTCCGGAAAATGTGCTATTTTGAGACACCTGTGCCCCAGCATAGATTTTCCCCTCCTCCCCATCTTCCTTCCCTGCTCCACAGAGAACTTGTTGCTCTACCGTGTATTTTCTGCACCATTAGGCAGCCTGGCTTCTTTTACACATAAGAGAAGGGGAAAAAAATCCCAGCTGTTTCAGACTAGTGCCATTTCTCCAAGTCCCCTTATGTGTTTCTTTCACATAAACACTGTCAGGGCAAAAATAAAGAAAAAAGAAAAGAAAAAAAAATAGGGAGGTTTCAAGTATTTCAGAGCAGGCGCTCGTGGCTTTGGAGAGCTCAGCCAGCAAGCAGGAGGGGGGCATTCAGCCAGGATGCTTTTTTTCCTTATTTTGCTCAGAATTGGTGCATCTTTTCAAAAGCAGTTGGCACAGCCCAACAAGCTGTACCAATCCCTCTGGGTTTGCTCCAGCATCCCCATGCTGGGGGATGGAGACTCACCCCCCAGCCTGCAGGCAGGCACAGGCAGATGCTGTATTTCCTCCATCCTTTACCCCTGCTGCAGTCACCCACCTTCACCGTAGATCCCCCCCGTGTTTTTTTTTTTCCTCAACAAACCACACCAGCAAATAATAGACATAAAAGACACCAGGCAGATTTGGAAATGGTCTTTCAAACCACAAAATGAATGGAGAGAGGAAATCACATTACAGTTGCTTTCCCCTGCTTGGCTGGGCAGGCAAAAGCAAGCATCTTCTAGAAAAGCACCAAAATTACCCAAAATGTGTGCTCCGGGCAACCATGGGAACCGCTCTAAAAAGGCAAGGGAAGAGAGAAGCACTGCTTATCCATCTGGGAGCAGCTATTTACTGGTACTGCTGCATCTGACAGGAGTGGGAGGGCTTACACCCTCCCAGTGCCCAAGCTGGGACACAAAATGGGGTGGGTAGGGAAGCAAAACCCTGTCCCAGGAAACAAGATAAAATGATCTTGCCTGAAAACTCTCCCAAATATAGCTGGTGGCTGCACCGAGAAAAGATGCAATGGAGCCACCATCACAGGCCAGCCAAGGTGGGGCAGGAGCCCAGGGACCAGCCCACCAAAGGGCTCTGGATTAGCCCAAGTATCAGGTGGTTTTCCCCAACAGTTGAACACAGTTAGCAAACACTAAGCAGGTGCTTAGGCAGGCAACTTATCCTTAAAAAAAAGCTTCTTTTTTTTTTTTTTTAATTTAACCTGTTTTTTAAAGAACCCCACAGCACCCAACATCCCAGCCTGATGTTAAGATCTGTGTTATTCCCAAAAAATCAGTCAAGCTGGTGGGGCTTTGCCCTGTTTCCATGCCACTACAAGAAGTTAGGAGTCTCAGATGCAATTCACATGGATCTTACAATGGCATTAGCCATCAGCTCCGACAAGTCAGTTTTGAGCATCCCTTCTCTTGCGTGATGCTGTATTTAAGGGTTTCCGTTCTAGGGAAAAGGATGCAGAGACAAACCCCCCTGCACAGCATCCTTGCCTCCTGCCTGCATCTTCTCCCCAAGGCAAGGGGCGCAGGGACAAACCCCCAAAATACTCACCCAGCCAGCTCATCCCCTCACAGGCACTCAACAAGCCTATTCTCACAGACCTAAAAGCCAAGCCTGAGATAAATGGTGGACGTGGCTTGTCAACAAAGAGCTCATTTTCTCCCCAGCCACAAAAAGGACCGACACCCTGCAAGAGCGCATCCCAACCAAACAAACCAGCACTGTTCTCCAGGTGTTTTGCTTAAATTCAAAGCCTCAGCGGCCACCGGTTAATTATTGCTGCTGCCTAACAAGAAAGCAGAGCTTCTGGTAAGCAATGTATAGATGCTTCCCTTCCCCTGCAGACCTCCCAAGATCTGCCAAGCCCAGGCTGGGTAGGGAACCCTGGAAAAGCCACAGGTAGCATCAGGATGCTGCTTGAGCATCCTGAGAGATGATGCATGGGTTCTGCGGCCTCTTCCCCCTTAAGTCACGATTATGTACAGTGCTCAGCCCCCACCTCACAAAGCTGCTCCTCTCCCCCGCCGTCCTGCACAGGGGTTATTCCCATGCCCAAGGACCTGGCGAGGACTCAAAGCTGGAGCAAACAATGGACTAAATATAGTGGGAGGTGGCTGGGCTGCAGCTGCAGGATGCATCTGCCCTGGCTGCCGCACTGAGGAGGAAGCGTGCACTTGCCTGGCTGCCTCATTGTCAGCGGGAAATAAATCAAATAAATCTCCCTCCATGCATCCTCAGGTTATTTTATAGGTTTTTTAAATAAAGCACAAAGCCCTTTGGGAAGCAGCAGCAATTGCAGCAGCATCCTAACACATCCATCCCTCCCTTGGTGTGGGGCAGCCCCAGCAGCTTTTCGGCACTGAGCCGGCATGGATGAAACCTCGAGGGACCGGAGGGCACCCGGCACCACTGATCCAAGCAGGGAGGCAGGAAACACCGCAGTGGCCAGCAGGAAGCCCCAGCGCTGCCGCAGGGGCATCACCGAAACCTGGAGGAAGCACTGGAGCCAAGCCTCCTGCCCCGGCGTGCTCTTTAACCCTCTTTTTCAAAAAACAGTGAAAATAAAACAACACACAAACATCAAGCCTTTTGCCAGGGGAGCCTGTGTGGGTTGGGAGATAGCCCGGAGCAGACGCTGCACGGAACTGAGCTCCTGTTGTTCCAGGTGATGCCAGAAAAAAGCAGCTCAGCTTATTAAAAACAACATAAAAAAAAAAAAAAGGTGAGAAATAACATGTTAAGCCATGGTTTCTCTGAAATGTATCGTTTGCCCACCAAGGTGCAAGGGCAAAGGTGAAATAAGGCAAGGAAATAACACAACCCAAAATGCTTTAAACCAACCCAAAAGCGCTTTGCAATAGGGAGGAAAAGGCTCTGGAGAGCCAACTTTGTAGCAGACAGCTCTGGTTTTACAAGCCTTGATTGCTTTATTATTATTTTTAAACAAGCAAAAGCAAACAGCCTCCATTCTCATCAGCTCCAGGCTCCTTGGAGAGCCAGCACTGACAGCCAGAAGTATAACTAAATAACCAGCATTTCCTAGAAAGTACTGAGGTATTTCTCAATCAGGCTGAGACTGGTGCTGCCGATCCCCTACACACCCTGTGCTCCACCACCAGCACCTGCCAAGGAGAAGGGAAAAGCATCAGTGCGATGCCTTCCCCCAAATCCAAGTGGGAGCACCAGAATAATGAGGACTTCATGCTTCACACCCCCTTCCCGACGCACTTCTGCCTTTTGGCAGAAAACTGAGGGCCACATCCCTGTCCTCCACATGCCCAACCCACCTTTAGTTCCTTCGTTTAAAAGTCCTTACCCTGAAGTCAAGGAAAGCTGTTTGAGATAAGGAGGGGGGGGGTGGAGAAAAAGAAGGCATCCAGGCACATCCAGCCACTGATGGAAAGGATGCTGGTACCCACTGGGAGGTACCAGGAGTGGTACCTGGGCTGCAGCTCTTGCTCCCAAACCTGGTTTGCAGTGAATTATTGATCAGTAGCATCAAACCTTTATTGAGAAGCAAAGCCCAGGTGACGCACAGGAGGAATTAAGATATAAAGGTGTCTCATCAGCAGGACATGGCTTTTCCAGATGAGCCACCTCAACTTTGCAAAAAACCCACCTATAACAGCTAAAACCAGCCCTAGTACAGGATGCCCTTTGGACGAGCAGCTATCGTATGCACACTCTCTCCTCCAAAAAAACTCCTTTACTTTTTTAAAGACCCCTGGCAGGTCCTCTCGCATATCACACCGGTCCCTGAGGTGCTGATTCACAGCCCAGAGGCGAGAGGCAGCTCACAGCACGCAGGAGACACTCCGGCTGCCTGCTATTGAAGTGAGGGGTTTTATCAATGAGCATCAATGGGAAGAGGAACAAAGCCCTGATTTGCAAGCGCCAGCACTGCCAGTAGTGCCATCAGCTCACTGCCAGTGGTTTCAAGGTCTGCAAGCATGCTTACTGAAGAGTTTCATTTCAGTGGTGCAACAACAACAAAAAAGCCATATGGGTTGGAGATAAAGGCCGGAGGCATCTCGAAAGAGAGGACCGACCTGTGGAGGAAGAGGAGGTTTCCTCCGACACCAAATACTCCCCAACTCACCAGGAAGCACCACAGCACCACGCCCAAACCTGCTCTGCCAAATTTTTCACCCTGTGCCATTTCCACCTCCTCCTGCAGGTTTTGCAGCGTGACCCCACGCTGGATGGCAGCAGAGGGGGTCCCCCACTGGGGACCCGGGGGTGGCACCCATGGCACAGTACCCCGCTCCCAACCCCGGGAGGCTCAGTGCCATGACCAGCCTGACCAGGGCGTTTCGGGAAGGCGAGGGCTATGATTTTGTGCTATTCATAGCTAACCACCGGCTCCCCTCCCGACGGGGAGGGCTGGCGGAGCAACAGGACGGCTCCATTTACACGAGGCTGCTTTTCAAAGCCATCAAAGCCAGGCTGCTGCAGGCCACACCTTTTGCAAGACAAGCGGCACCTTATGCGCACCAGCACCCGCCGTCGCACGCGCCTCTGCACGCTCTCCGCGGTTTGCATGCGGTTTGCATGCGGTAGTGCACGGGGCTCGCTCTCCCGGGCTCTCTTCTCCCCCACCCTGCTCTCTTAAATAGTGAAATCAAGCAAATCCCTGGGGGTATTTGTTCACAACGGAGACCTGCCGGTTATTTTTAGGCTCCGTGTCATTCGTGCAAAGACATAATCACTTCCTGCCTTCCAGGAAGGAAATGTCCCACCACCGCTGCCTGCATGCCTGCCTGCTCCCTCCTCAGGCAATGCCTGCCCGGCTCCCAGCCCACCCAACCCAAAAAACCCACTGCCTCTCCATCCCGGAGGGAGTTAACAACCAGGACGCAGCCTGGGATGTCACAAGTGCCAAGGTCCAAAGCTCTGCAGGGAGAAGAGGGGGGTGTTCACCTCCCAGCGCCGAGTGATGCGGCAGGGAAAGGGTAGAGGAAGAGGTCCGGAAAAGTCCAGCAGCCATAGGAAATGCAGCCTGGACACAGTTTCTGAAAGTTTTCAGCCCTGACAGCTACAGATGCTGGGCAGCAGCTCAGCAAGAGCAGGCAGCCTTTCCTCATAGAACATCCTCCTCATCCTGGCTCTGCCCGGGCACATCAGCAAGTGTGACCCCATCCTACATGGGGGTGGGAGCCCACCAGGCTCTGCGATGTACCTGGCACGCACATGCCAGTGGAAAACCCATTAAGTGATCCCAGGTTTCCTGCTCCTCCTGAGCTCCCCAAATGGAAGGCTGCAGAGCCAAACCCCAGACCAGGATGCTCCCCAAGCATGGAAGGGACTGCAGTTACATCTGCTCCTCTTCCTCCTCCATCTTCATCCTCCAGCAAGGAGCCATCCCACAGTTCCCCACTTCAGAGCCTGCTACCCAGATGGCTTTTGGGGGTATAAGGGAGGCAACCAAGGGATGCAAACCCTAAAACTCACTTTGGGGCACTCCAACCGCAGCGAGCACGGCTGGCACCGCACGGCAGACTGCCGCACTGGGCTCAGCGCCTGGGTCAGCCGCCTGCGGGGCCGGCTTCCAGGCAGCAAGAGGGAGGAAAAAGCCCCTTTTAAATAGCAAACAGGACTGCAAAGGCGCAAGAGCTGGGAGGACGCCGCGGGGCGGATGCTGGGCCTCACAACTAGTTACCCGTCTATTTTCTAGAGGTTTGAAGCACTGAGGTGGCTGCAGAGACACCCTCCTCGCCGGAGCTTGGGCACCTCATGACCATGCTGCGGGGTTTGTGTTCCTGGGGCACATTAAAGCTCCCTCCCATCGCCCCCCACCTTGGCTCTGGGACGAGGGGACCCCTGCCCAGCAAGCACCCCGGGCCCCGCGGGAGGAGGCTGCTCCCAGCAGCACCATCCGCCCCGCCCGCCCCCGAGCAACCCCCGAGCGCTGGGAGGTGGGGGGTACCCCCGAGCTGCCGCCCGGCTCCAAGCCGATACCCCACGGCTGAGTCTTCCCCCTCCATCCCCCTCCCCACGCAGCCGGCTGGGAAACGACACCCCCTCCCACCTCCAGGAGTGGTTGAGCGGGGGAGCCGGTCGCAGGAGAAGGCGGGGGATGCCCGGGCCCAGAGTGTTGGGGGGGGTCCCTGGTCCCGGGGGTGGGGGGATGCCCGATCCCGGAGCGGGAAGAGGATGCCCGGCGCCGGGAGTGGGGGGAGGATGCCCGGCGCCGGGCCGGGGGGGGCGGAGGATGCCCGGCCCCGAGTGGAGGAGGGGGGGATGCCCGGCCCCGGGTGGAGGAGGGGGGGGATGCCCGGCCCCGGAGGGATGTGAGATGTCCGGCCCCGGGGACAGCGCGGTACCTGGCGGCGGCTCCTGGCTCAGCTCCCGCGCCGGGCTGGCCGCGCCGTCGGGCGCCCCATGGGGGCGGCGGGAGCGCGGTGGCGGGAGCGCAGCCCCGCGGCCGCCCCGACCGCCGGAGCCTCGGCGGGGGGAGGGGGCGGGGGCGGAGGAGGGGCAGCGCTGCCGCTCGGCCCCGCGCCGCGCCCCCGGCGGCCCAGCACCGCCCCCCCCCCCGGGACAGCCCCCGGGCCCGCCCCGCCGCGCTGCCCCCGCACGTCGCACCCCGCACGGCCGCCACGGCCGCAGCACCGGCGCCCTTAGGGACCCCTGGCGTGCGGCATCCACCCCCCGGAGAGCCCCTGGCATGCAGCATCCCCCGGCCACAGCACTCATCCCCTTGGGGACCCCCTGGCACCCACCACCCGTGCTCTCAGGGGCTCCATGGCATATTCCATCCACCAGCCACAGCGCCCATCCCCTTGGGGACCCCCTGGCACACAGAAGCCACAGCACCCATCCCCTCAGGGACTCCCAGCACACAGCATCTCGCAGCCACGCTGATCCTTCACATCCCTTCCTGGCGTCAGCCCCCTGGGACAGACAGCAGCCTAGCAGATGCCACCACCCCAGCCAGGTTCAGAAGGACAACAGCATTTTTGGCAACGTCAAGGCACCGCCTGCACCTCTCAAAGCCACAAAGCCCTTTTCCTTTGCAGAAATGGAAGAGGAGGGAGGGATGCGTGCAGTGGAGGCCAGAGTGAGGGATGCTACTGGATCCAGGCTAGGTGTGAAATGCCTGCCGGGAGCCCCTGCTCCCCTGCTTTACCATGCCAGGGGGGACTGCTCCCCGAAACTCACACAGGGAAAGTAAAGGTCCAGCACTAGCTCCTGCAAGCACTCAGCACAAGTGTTAAAAGCAGGCTGAGATCTGAACAGAGGAATCTGTTAACTTTAAGCCTCCTTGCAGCCTGCTGGTGATGGACACCCCCCCTACCCTGCCCAGCCCCAGTTCATCTCCTCTCCCCGTTATTGTTGGACAGCCAGGTCCCAGGGCTCTTAACCACAGGTAGGGCGGGAAGCAGCTGCTCTAAGCAGGGCTGGATACACAGCACCCCTTTCACAGACCCAAACACTGCCTGGCCTGAGCAAGCCATCTGCAGAGCCTCCACGCTTGGTCTTGTGTGAGGCTTTCAGGGCATGATGGAGAGGGTGTAGACCTGGAGGCAACTTCTGAAATATCAGGGTAACTCCAGTCCCCCTCTCAGAGCAATCCCTCCTTGACTGGGCCAGTCAGGCATTTGGGGAAATAAGGCTGCTGCCCCCGCAGCGGCTCCCCAGTACATAAAGGCACCGTGGTGGGCTCTTGCAATGGCTCTGCCGGTCCAGCATCAAGCTCTGCTCATCTTCTGCTGGTTTCAGTCACAGCACAGAAGAAAGCCACGAGATGACTTCAGTCTTCCCTTGATGCCAACAGGCATTGCACTTATTCCACTGTGGCAAAGATGCTATTTGAGCTAATCCATAAAACCTCAATTCCTTCTACTCCTAGCTGCCTTCCCCCATTTCATTTGGGTTGAACTCTGAGCCCTCAGAGGGTTCCATCTAGGAGGAGGACCCCAGCCTCATCTCCCTCAGAGACCCTCAACACCCCAGCACTACAGTCTTGCTTGCACCCAGCACCATCCACGGCTGCCGCACTGCTCCGTGAGGCACTGCCAAATAAATGTTTATAGGACACCAACAGGATGAAGGAAAAAGAGAAAAACAGCATTAACACATTCACCGGTGCTGGGAAGGAGGGCCAGGAATGTAAACGGAGCCTGGAGGCAGTCCGAAAATGGTAACAGCTGGAAAGCAGGGCTGGAAAGTTTGTTAATCAGGATCCTAGATACTAGCCAGGCTCCCAGCCTTTGGCTTAGCCAAAATGCCCTTTCCTGAGCTGCTCTGCTGAATTTTACAATTGAACGCCACCGGGCAGAGCCCAGCAGTCACACATGCAGACAGCAACTACTCCAGTTTAAAACTCAAATCAAGAGCTACAAATCCAACCAAAGTTTCATTCACTCTGCTGCATGTGAAATTACCCTGGTTTAGTTCATTTACAGCTCGCTAACAATTAAGAGCTTCAGTCCTAGGTTGAAATTTTACCAATTTTTTATTTTTAATTTTCTAATTTTAGCTCCCAAATCAGCATCTAGAAACTGCCCCTGCCCTGAGGAGCACATGGAAAGCCAGGGCACCCCACGCACACACACCTCACTGGAGGGGCTTTGGAAGCCAGGATTAAAAAAAAAAAAGCACCCAAAAATTCAGGAGGAAAACAGTTGTCACTCCCCTAAGCTTGACATCGCATGGGCAAAGCCAAATCCAGAACAGGGAAGCTCCCAAATGCCTCATCAGCTTTTTTTTTTTTAATTTCGCTCCTCCCCTCCATACACACGCTTCAAATTCACTAACGTTTCAGAATTAAAAAAAGAGCAACCCATGATCCACTGCTCCCATGCAGTGGTGGAAGGAAAAATGACTTATTTTTATTTTCTTTTATTTTTTAAAAAGCCTCGCTGTCCATTTCCAAGCAACACATCTTTCCGCTGGATTTTTTTGCCCCGCCAGGCTCTAGGCACCCCTTAACAGAGAATTCGGGCACAGAGCCAGAATTTGGGGAGAATACGCAGGACGGAGCAGCAGCGCAACACACATGCTCTGCACCAGCAGCGGTGCCTGCTCCGAAGAAGCAGGATTTCCTCACTGCCTTCTCCACCCCTGCTCCTACATTCCACTTTTTAACTCAGTATCAGTCTGCAGAGGAGCGCAAGAAGCAAGAGTATAGTAATAAAAACAATTTAATAATAATACTTTAATAATAACCTGGGTAACAGTGTGACGTGACAGCCCTAAGCCAGACTCCCAGCAGACCAGGGGCACTGCTGCTGCAATATGTGCCCACATCCATGGGAGGTCACGGCAGGACCACCCCGGATACCTTTGGGTACCCCCAAACCCAGGTCAGTGGCACCCTTGCCACTGCCCCCAGCTTCGCCCGTGGGACCTCAGCAGCTGTGGGTGGTTTGGGAATGCGGCATGCTGCTGTGATATTTCATGCGTGGAGTCTGCATCCCTAAGTGATGCGCACAGGGCTGGGTTGCTGGTAGTTTGCTGACACCCACAAAAATTGTGGGACCCCAGAATCCGGCTGTTGCAGCCAGCAGGAGGGGATGCCCTGCTCCCACCCATCCCACAGCACCCTTCCTACTAGGGGGGAAAAGGTTTCCGCTGCTCACAGCCCCCGCATACCAAGCAGATGGTATAAAAAAAGGCTGACTTTGCAGCTACTTGCTTTAAAACTGAATACATACATGTTACTGAAATTACAATTGTCCTGGACCAGGACAATTTGTGGCAACACACCTGCATCAGCACAGTCCCCTCCAAGGGCATGAGCCTGAGCCAGGTACCTCCAGGAGCAACAGATGGGGCAGCCAAGTCTACAGCACAGGCTGAGGGATGCAGCCAGGCCAGGGACTGGGCTTAAACGTGCTCCTGGTCACGGGAAGCCCTCAAGGATGAGACTGGGTGGGGGCTGCTAAGAAACAGTTTACATGATGGCCTTAGCTGCCCAGCTGATATTTCAGGAACTTGCCCAGCACTCACAGGGCAGGGATGGGCGCTGTGTACTGGTGTGAGCTCCTTTCAGCTTCAGCTAGAAGGGGTCACCAGGGTGGGAGTACCCCTGGGCTGGTGCAAACATGCATTTAGTAGCAACATGGGAAATTGCTGGGGGTTTGCCATTTAAGCTTGGCTTAAATTCAGGGGTTGCTTTGCATGTTTGGAGTCTGGCCTGGACACATCCCAAGCAGGACTTTCTTTGGCACCTCTCCAGTTTGATGCCCAGGTCTATATAGGCTTTAGCACGTGGTGGTGCAGGATAAATGACCAATTTGCAGCAGTTTTGTTCACGAGTACATGTACTGTGGCAAGATCAGATTTTGCTGTACATGAAATTTTGCAATCGGGTCCCGCCTTAACCCTGGGCTGTTGATTCTGGGTTTGACACTCCCCTGCTCTCTGTACACCGAGTTCCACCTGGCTAGAGGTGGGAGCTCACTCCTCATTTACTGTCCTCGGCTGGGATCCCATTTTCCCAAATTGGAAATCTGGAAAGGAACTTACCTAAAGAAATTGGGACAGGGGAACACCACCACCACCCCCCCCTTAAAATACAAAGAAAGGAGAGTTGACCCACATTTGCTCCATAGGGAAGGGAAAAAATCCCCCCTGCAGCCCGAGTCACCGTCAGAAGAAACCTGCAGCACCTCGATTTAATAGAACCAAGATCTTTATTGATCTCATTGTAACAGCAACCACTAGCGAGAGCTTTTCTCCTCCCGAACACCTGCCTGAAGAGACGGTAAAAAAACCCAAATCTATACCCTGACTAGCGGAGGAGCTGCCCCAGCAAGGCCAGGCACTCCCTCTCTGCTCTTCAGCCCCGAGCCCAGTTATAAAAAAAAACACCAGGAGAAAGTCGCTGGGATGGGGAACGGAGACGAAAGGAGATTGGAAAAGGGGGCATTTAGAAAAAAAAAGTGGTTTCCCTCCAGCTCCTGTCCATAAGTTAAGTTGTCCTCAGATACTTTCTATTTTTTTTTTTTTCTGGCTTGGAGAGCAGGTTTCCCAAAACGAGTGGCTGTGCCGAGGGTGCTGGGTCCCTGCATCCACGGTGGCCATCCTCACTCTGCAAAGAATGTCCTTGCCCCTGCCCCTGCCGCTCCCTCGATCCGAGGGCCTAACAGACCTCCTAGGATCTTTGCTTTAAGGAAAATATATTTATTTATATATAATATATATATTTGTGTGTGTCTTATCACCACCCACCCACACGCATATACATATTTCTACTTGCACTCACTCACTCGTGCGCCTATTATGGCCGGCTACATGTCCACGTCACATCCCACCAAGCGTGACCCATGCAAGGGAAAGCATGGAAGAGACCTCCCATTCCCTTAGGTTTTTTGCTTTTTTCCCCCAAAACGAGCGGCATCCCCCCTTGCAAGAAAAGCAGCTGGAAGATGGGAGCTCGCAACCAGCCACCATGCCGACCCACACCAAACACACCTAGAGAAATAAATTATTGGACGGAAAGTGCACAAAGCCTGCAGCACGAATGCCGGTGTGGGACGTACCCATCCCTGGCACACACCAGAGCCACAGTCCCAGCAGGCAATGAGTCCCCACGGCTGAGTACCAGGGCAGAGACAACCCCGGGGAGGGAGGGAAGATGGATGGAGCAGGCACTCGGGTGGTGGCTGATAAAATGGCACTTGAGAAGGTTGCAAAGCTGTTGATAGCTCCCAACAAGCAGTTAAAAAACACAGGGCGGGTCTCGCTGGTTCAGGGGGCACAGCACGGCACTGCCGCAGTGTCCCCTGCCACGCATGCCCTCACCTAACACTGCTCTTCAAGGCAAGAGTCGCACCAAGAGAAAAAAATAAATCCCATCTCTGGGGGGTTTCAAGATGCCAGGCACAGGCAGGATGGCCATGATGTGCCAGGCCAGCAATGCCGCCTGCGGCGGGGACGTTGGTACGGAAACTCTTTATCCATGGCAGCACGACCTGGCCAGGGGAAGCCCTGGCATGAAAAGCAAGCAGAGGATGGCACCAATGCTGGCACCCTGCAACTGGAGTGCCCTGGCCACTGCACTGCATCCCTGCGGTGTCTCACCAGTGAGTGCCCGCAAGCCCCCTGGGCGCCTAGTTATTCCTGAGACATCCAATGGCGCCGAGGGATTTAGCTCCTGTATTATTCACATTTTAAAGGGTGTGTGTGGGGTGTTTAAAAAAAAAAAGAAAAAAGCACTAGAAAGCACTTTCCCAGAGGTGCTTGTCCCCAGCCTGAAAAAAGAAGCATTGCTGGTAAAGTGCCCCTTTTTAGTACCAAAAAAATAAAATCAAGGGCTTTTTTGTAACATATGGCTATGTTGCTTTGAGTCCTGGCTGGTGGGCTGGGGACACAGCCCCCTGTTGAAGGGCCATGACGGAAGAAATCCAGGTAGGAGAGAGATGTGGGCATGCTGCCCAACGCTGTTGGGGACTAACTTGGACCCCGCAAGCACCAAAGGGAACAGGCTGCCAACACTGTCCTCCACTGAATGCCAGCAGGTCCTGGGGGTGCAAACAGACACTCGGTTTTAGAAGCGATGCTTTCCCCCTCCTCCTAAGAGGCTGCCCAAATTTTTCAGGAGAAGGGGCAAAGGGGGTGACACAGCTCCAGACTGCCAAGCTGCTGGCAATGGGAAGTTTTGGGGTAACGGGAGGGGGGGTTTTGGAGGGGGGGCCACGAGGCAGCAGAAGAGGCAAAGGGATGTTTTAAAAAGAAGCCTGGTAGAAATCAGGCTGTCAGTGGGCAGAGAAGGAGAAGGAGGAATAGGGCCGGATCCAGAAGGGATGCTCCATCTGGCACAGGCTGGGACCAGTCACCCACAAAGTGGGAGAAGCCAGAGCTGAGCTCCCTGGAAAGAGGGGGGGAAGCAAGCAGGGAGGGGGACACCGGCGGGGTCCGCTGTCGCCTCCGCGTCGCCGGGACGGATCCTGCTAAGCCGAATGGGGTGTGCACAGGTCTGGGGAGTTGCTGCCTCTCCGTGGTTCCCGCTCAGATATCCATCTCGAACTGAGCGTCGTCCCCTGGTGAGAGTCAAGGTGAGATGCGTTAGGGGGACCACCCCCCACCCCAAATCCCCCCACCCCACACCGGGGGTCCCTTACCCATGGATGGCTTCCCCTCCTGGTGGTTCAGGTTGTTGGTGTCTGCTTTGGGCTCCTCGCCGGCCGAGCTGGGGCTGGTGACACCGGGAATATTGGGGAGGTGACAAGGTGGGGTCTGGGCCATGGGGGAGTTGCGGCGGTCCAGCAGGAACTTGCGGTCGTAGATGATGCGGGTACCTGCAGGGGGGATGAGAGGAGGGTGGGGGGCTCCGGCCCGGCAGCGCGGGTTGGCAGGAGTCTCCAGGCTGAATGGGCACCCTGGCCAAGGGCCTCCGGTGGGTGATAATTCGGCCCTGGACAAACACCCCCGGCAGCACCGGGTAGCCGCTGCCCCGGGGCGCCCGCCGCGAGCCCAGCAAACCCCGGCAGGGTGGGAGCGCACCGCGGGGCATCCCGCGTCCCCTCCCCCGGCCAGGGACGAGGGATGCTCCAACCCCGGGGTGTCCAAGCGGGCCGGGGCAGAGCCCCCCACCCCTCAACACCGACACCTCGCCGGGCGTCGACCCCCACCGGCCGCGTCCCGCCGGGGCCGCCTGCCACCCCGCACCGGGGGCCGCCTGCCACCCCGGCGGGACCCTCCGCGCCCCCGTTGCACCCCGGAAAAGCAACAAGCCCTGCTCCAGGCGCTCGCCTTATGGACACCAGCGGCTGGCGCTCCCTGTACGCGATATACAGGCGCGATAGGCGGCGCTCAGAGAGGCGGCGGGAGCGCTCCCCCGGCGGGGCCGCCGCCCCGCAGGCCCCGGCTGCCCCCGCGCTTACCTCCCGGCGTGGTGGAGAAGAGGGTGCCGCCGGGGGTGGTGCAGTAGTCCGGGGGCAGCTGCTCGGCGTCGCTGAGGGCCACGGTGCGGGTGGGGATGGCCCGGCTCTGGCTGGGCTGGCGGCCGCCGGCGGACGACATGGCCCCGCGCTATTGTCCCCGCGGAGGCGGCGCGGAGCGGGCGCCGCCCCCCCCGCCTCCCCTCGCCCCCCCGCTGCCGCCGCGCAACCGCGCTCCGGCCGCCGCCGGCAGGGGGCAGGCGCGGGGGCGGGGAGCGCTGCCCGCGCCCTCCCACGTGGTCTAGCGGTGAGGATTCCTGGCTTTCACCCAGGCGGCCCGGGTTCGACTCCCGGCGTGGGAAGAGCGTTTTTGGGGTTGTGGGGTAGGTGGGAAGGTGTCCAGTCTTCCGCCGGGACCGCCCGCGCACCCGTGTCGTCGTGGCCAGGGCGCCTTCCGCCAAAACATTTTGACTGAGCCGAGCTAGTCAAGGTCACCAGGAAAGGGGATGCACTCCATATCCCAAAGGTACCAGCCCAAAAAGTTGCAATTCCCTCACCCCAAGGGCTATACCACCCCGAGATGATCAGGAAAGGGGACGCACCCCCATATCTCAAAGTACCAACCCAGAAAATTGGGATTCCTGTACTCTGAGGGCCATGCCAGCCCCAGATGATCAGGAAAGGGGATGCATCCCTCTGTCCCAAACCAGGAATGGAGGTGCATCCCCATACCCCAAGCACACCATCCTCAAAAGCTGGGACTCTCATACCCGGAGGGTCATGCCAAGCCCAGCACTGCCTCCCTCCCTCCCTCCCCTGGGAACGCTGATCCCACCAGTTATTTTTAGCATCCCTCTCCCGAGAGGCTGGAACTGCTGGTTTCCTCCCGCAGCCGTGGATCCCCCCAGCCACAGCACACCCCCGGCGGGACCGGGCGCCCGCCTGCACAAGAGGATGGGTGAGGCAGTAGCGCGGGTGGCCAGAAAGGTGAATGACACGGTGGAGAACAAAACGGATTCCCTGGGTAAGCCTGGCGCTCCGGCTCAGCTCCCGCTTGGGGCCTGGAGGAGGATCATGTGTCTGGGAGCAGGGCTCTATTTTTTGCTGCCACAGTCTAAAAAAAGCTGTTGGCCTCCCCTCTGGGTGCTGCACCCAAGGCTCCTGCAGTCCTGGGGAAGGGAAAGTCTCCCCAGGCCCCTCAAAGTTTGAATGGGTTCCCAGCAATGGCACATAACCCCATGGGACATGCCCCAGGGATACAGTCCCTCCTTGCGAGCGATAGCAGGAACCAGGCTTTTCCCCATATCACCTTGTTAGATTTGGGGGTTCCTGCAGTTTTGCCTATTTCTAGCAAATATCAGAGACTCATGCAGCTCATCAAAAAGAGAGAGATGAAAGCAACTCATTTTTGTTCATGCTGGATTCCCAGCCCCGGGGTACAAAGCAGCATGCACGGAGAGCCAGAGCTTCATCGCTCAGCCCCTTGACATCCTCCTGAGTGAGATCAGCAGAGGAGGGCTGAGCTGGTGCAGCCCCCACCATGGCTTTGGGGAGGGGGCAGGCAGCAGAGCATCACCGGGCCAGGATTCAGGGTTTCCACCCCCCAGCACGTCCTGGGAGGGGAAACAGAAACAACTCGGAGCAAAGCAAAAATGCCAGCAGGTGAGAGGCATGGACAAATTCTTTTCCCTTTCCCATGGGGCAAGCACCCATGACCATGAGAAATCCAGCCGGGAGCATACCCAGGGAAAGCCCTGCTCCACCCTTATCCTGATCAGCAATGGATGAGACACCCCTGCACTGCTTGACCATCCCTAGGGAGTCAGTGACATGCAGGAGAGGGGTTACTGAAGTTTTTAGATATGGACAGGCTGGCTGAGGGTTTCCAAAAGGACACTGCAGCATGGAAATATTTGCAATGTGATTTAGGGCTGAATGCAGCTAAAGCAGAACAGCCTTAGCATCATCTAAGGGGGACAAACTACTTGTACTTGGAGGTGACTGCAAAGGTCCCTGCAACAGAGGAGTATGGCATGGGACATTACAGCATCCATGGGTGGCAGCACCCAGACGGGCAAATCAAACATGAAGGGATGGAAAACCAGATGGAAAGCATTGCTCCATCCCAGCTGGGTGAATTATAAGGTGCCTGGGTCTCTCTGGGGGCAGATCTGGCTAACTGCAAGCTGATGACCTTCCCCATCGGCATCTACAAAGCCATGAGGAGCGTCACTGAGGGGATTCACTGCATCTCCCTGGCAAACAACGAGCTGAAGTCCCTCACCAGCCGATTCGTCACCACCTTCAACCAGCTGAGAGGTAAAGGACAGCCCCACTGTTTGCAACAGCCACTTCCAAACCCCCAGGGCCCAGAAAAAAACCCCTAGGTTACTGCAGAGAGGGCACAGCACCACAGTTTCCCCATCGCAGTTTTTGCTCCTCCACACTTGCACCTCATTCCAGGCACTAGTTCAGAACCCCAGAATCCATTTTTCTTTACCCTTGAGGAAGGGGGCACTGGTTTTGCTCCCACCCACCCTCCCCAACACATGCCCTGCCACCTTACAGCCACTTTCAGCATTGGCCAGGCTGCTGCAGGGTCACTCATGATCCTCCTCCAGCTCCTTCCAAGGATGGAGCTGGGGATGAAAGAGGACAGGAAAGGCAGCCCGGGCATAATGGGGCACAGTGGAGATGGGGCATTTCAGGCTGCAAGAAGGCATGCTGGCTGGGTACTGGCTAATTAGCCCCGATCATGAGACAGCAACAGTTGCTCACTCCATCTGCTGCAGGAGATGGGGACAGTCATCAGTGCATGGCTGGTGCCATGGGGATATGTCCCAGTGGAGCCCAGCAAAAGCAGCCAGAAGCTAATCTGCTAGAACAGGGATCCTCAAACTACGGCCTGCGGGCCAAATACGGCCCCCCAGGGTCCTCAATCTGACCCCTGGTATTTACAGACCCCCCCCGCCGGGGGTTGGGGGGGCGAAACCAAGCAGCCGCAGATGGCTGCCTGCCACTTCATCCGCGCGCCGGCCCCCTGGTTAAAAAGTTTGAGGACCCCTGTGCTAGAACATAGTAATGCAAGCATTCAGAGCATCCAGCACCATGGTTTTGAACGCTGGTGACTGCACTGGGGCTTTGCCTGCCTGCAGCAGCACTGTGGGCTCTGACAGCTTTTAAAAGCTAGTATTTTGCTCATACAGTGTACTGCATGAGTACTGCTGTGGTGGGTGTCTGGGAAGATTTCCCATGTTGTGCTGGAGCATCATCCATGAAAACTCCCCTCAGCTGGAGAAAAGAAACACGTTGAGCAAAGGAAATCAATTTTCATTTTCTAGACAGTACAGGAGCCCTGGGGGTTTTAGGGGGAAGGTCTTATTTCCCAACAAGGGCTTTGCTCCACTAGTGAACAAATCACTCCAGTGATGAGCCTGCTGGGCCTCAGCAGGGCTGTTACAGGGGAGAGATGCCCTGGGCCCTGCACCAGTCTGAATAAGGCAGGACCTATAAATACCAGGTATTAGCAGGGGCAGGGCAGCATGCATAGGTATTTATAGAGCAGAAAGCCCTGTGTCACTGGAGAAGGGCCCTGGGACAGCAGGATTTGGGTTGTTGTTCACACAGCTAATGGCCTTTTATGCAGGAGTGCTGCTCCTGGCCCCACAGGAGCTCATTTCCAGGGAGGAAAGCATCACAGGGGTTAAACTCCATAGAACAGATCTTTTTCACATATAAATGCATTTCTTCCACCACTGTTTATACCTCAGAAGGGGTTCAGGCATATGAAGATAGAAAACTAGCCTTAAGCCATGACAAACATCCATTGGTGAGAGGGGAATTGCATCAACTTCACTAAGAAATACTGCTTATGCCTGCAGCACCTGCTTGCAAAATGTTGCAGAGGTTTCATTAGGAAAGGCTGAGGAAGCCAAGAAATGTATAATTCCTAAAAGCAGTATTTTGCAGCAGGCAAAATTATGATAGAAAACAATGGAGATGAGAAAAACCACTCATTTTTAGAGTTGGAATCCCATCATTGGATGGGACAGCCCATGGGGGACAGAGGTTGTAAATTAAGCTATGCATTAATTATTTTCCCATTTTTTTACCCCCACCATCCCACCACCTCTCTCCTCCAAAACTGCAGAGCTCAACCTGGCAGGCAACTACCTACACCGCCTGCCTGAGGAGATCACCTCCCTGCTGCACCTCCGGGCCATCAACCTCTCCCGTAACAGGTTTCGGCATTTCCCAGAGCACCTGGCCGCAGTCACCACCCTGGAGACCATCGACCTGGAAGAGAATGAGATCACAGGTGAGAGGGACCTTATCCCACTGGAGGTGAGGATGAGCATCACCCTGGAGCAACTGCACTTCCCAGTGGTGATGCCAATCCACATCCCTGGGCAGGGAGAGATGCTGGCTTGAAGCTTTGCTTGTGGTCCATCACCCCCAGCAGATTCAGCCAGGCTGCGGGATGGCTTAGTGACCCAGCAGAAGGAGCATGAATTTGACAGGGGCAAGGGCACACAGGTGCGCAAGGGAGATGCTAAATAGACAGAGCCTTGTTAGCCACTTGCTTTTGCTAACGCTTGTGCTCCCTTCTAGGGCAAAGCTGTTGCAGGCATAGGGGGAATCAAGCCCTGTTCAGTCCACCCTATTCACCAGACTGGGATATAGCTTTCAAAGGCAGCTCTAGCTGTAACTCAAAATCGCCAGGTTTCATAAAAAATTAACCTGACTGCAGAACCCAGCCTGAAGGATGCTGGGCTGAAATGTTTGCTGCTAGGCAAAGCAAGGGCACAAGCCCACCTGAACATTTCCCAAAGCAAATAGGAGCTGCTACACTACAAAATCCCCTAACAAAAAAGAAATTAGAGGGATGGAAAGAACCACTCATCCCTCAACCCTGAAGTGGGAGGAAAATCTTTCATGCGCAAAGCTGAAGCCTCTGGAGTCCCCAAGAGCTGGGCAAAAGGGGCAGCTGTTGCACATAGATAAAAGGGGATTTATTTAGGAACGAGCTTTGAAAGAGCCCGGGCTGGAGCATCCCACAGCCCATGCAGATCCCTGGGGAGGTGAATATTGAGTCCACTCAATTTTGCCGTTTTATCTGGGATGGCTTCAGCTGCTGCTGGGAAAGCTGCTCCCTGCAACATGAGTTTTATTAACAGCATCAGCTGCTCCCTGGCCATGCCTGTAGAAACATGAGACATTAAGTACTGCTTCCATGACAGCCAGTGAAAGACATGGTTTTTCCTCACCCCTTTTTTCTCTCCTACCTCCCAGAGAGAGAGCTGTCTCTCTTAGTTCCCTCCATCACTTTTTGAGCTTAATTGGCTGATTTCTATCAGACCTGGTCTCCAAACACCATATTTTCCACTCATTTTGTGGAAGCAGGCTGCTGTGAGAAGGGAATGCAGCTTTTTGTTGCTTTTTTCCCCTGCCCAAATGCAGGGAGGCAAGGATGCATCAAGGGTTGTACCCAGCTGGATTAATCCTGTGGGAGAGGTGGCTAGAAAACCCAGCTGCCAGGCTTGGTCACCTCCTACAACGCTCCCCTTGGCTGCTGTTACCAGACTCAGGAAAACTAATGAGAGGATAGACATTAACAATTTCAAGCTGAAATGTTTCAGGGACTTACCTTATTAATGAACACAATGCTGTCTGGCTGCAGAAATAGGTGAGATTAACCTGTTTTATGCATTTTCTAGAAGGGGAAGCAGCAGCGATTAGAAAGCCAGGGGTGTTGCAGCCTATTTTTCCAAGGAAAACAGAAGCCTGGGCTAACACATTGCTCCTGCCAGCCCTTCCCAAATGCCTCCCAGGCTCCTTTGCACAGGAGTTTGCATTTATACATATATAAAAAAGTATGTATATTTATATACCAATACTGTTTTACGTATTGTTTATGAGCTGGTATTTATATATGCACCTTTTCCTTCCACAACACCCTGGCTAACAGGGGAAGGAAAATTAAGAGTCCATCAGCTTGAATTCAATTGGCTCAAGTTTTGTTTTTCCTTACTAGTGAAATAGGATTTGAGCCTCTCACACAGCAGCATGGTAGCAAGAGCATAGGAGATGGCACCATCTTTTTTTCTCTCCTATTTCAGCTAGCTGGGGACTGATCTTACAAGAAGCAACCAAAATATTCTTGAAAAAGCTGTTAAGGCATCTGGAAGTTAATCTTGGTGCTGCTCCTCAGCAGTGATACCTACATGCCTCCAACTAGCTCAACATAGGAAAGAGTTACCCCAACAGCACAGAAGAGAGCAGAAGCCATATTTTGCTGCCTTTTATAGTCTGGGACCCAGGTTGCCCCACTTAGCCCACTAACAAGGTGAGGACCTGGCTCCAGATAAAAGACCAGAAGGCAAACAGATGCTTTGTAGACCATGGGTGGGAGATAGAGGCTGGGAAAGGGCTGTTGCTTGTTCTATTGGCACAAAGCTTGGAGATCATCTGGTTTATGGTGCTGCTATGGTTATGTGCCACTGCTGGTCCTGCTTATTTTCCTCTGCCACCTTAGTGATGCTGAAAGAGCTCACAGCAGGGCTGCAAACCAGTTTTAGAAGCACCTGTTAGAAGAGGACTGAGTCACCTTCCAAGACATACTGAATGTTGTAGGCAATGTTTTCCAGCTAAAGGGAAATGGGAGTAAAAGGAGACTAATTAATGCCTGCCTGGAGCCTGTGGGCTCTGAAAGATGTTTAGTGCCATCATCTGCCCTTTTCATCTCAATAAGCTCTTAACTCTGGAGTGTAATTGTGTATATATCAATGTCAGTTACATTAACTCTTTCCCTGCTAATTAGGGTTATATCAAACCAGCATTTTCAACTCCCAAGTCCCTGGGGACTTTTTGGTATCTGAAGCTTCAGTTTCTCTTTCTTTTATTCCTTGATTAATGGCTTAATGAAGAAGATGTTGAGACAGCAAGGGGGATGCTGTAGGCCACTCTCAAAGCTGGGCAGGTCACTGCTGGGGGAAACTGGCTAATTTTGTCCTGAGCATCAGGGAGAACCACTCTTAATTTGGGATAAAGGCATGGAAAATGTATCTTTGTTAACAGCTGCAGAGGAGCCAGCGAGCAAGTTTGGAGAAGGCTGGCAGCCACCAAAGGATGTAGGTAATGCCAAAAGGTGACAGGAATCAGCTCCACTGAGCTGAGCAGGGTCTTTCTCCCCCAGTTCGCAGCTGCATGTGGCTGTGAGACTGTTGGGGCTGTGAGTGTTCACTACCCAGCTCCTCAGACGCCTTGGCAGCCCTTTCATATCCATCTCATTGAATGTCTCCTGATGCCTTGGCTGCCCTTTCTTCTGAAGGAGCTAGGTTTTTCACTCACTTATTATCATATTCTGATCTGAGAAAACTGCTGTTTGCTTTCATTATGAAAAAGCCCGGTTTTGCTTAACCGGTGAAGCCAGTATGAATAATTCAGGCTCAAATGCAAGTGCCTTATCCACTGGGGAGCCAGCAAGTGATACTTTGGGTTGCTTAGAGAGGAGTTTGAGGCTCCCACGGTAGGGCCGTATAGCTGCAGGCTGCACTGCATGCCTTGCCTGTTGCTTCATGCCGGAGTGAGTCACTGCTCCCTACCTCAAACCAAGCTGCAGAGCTGGGCTTTTCCCATTCTGTTCCCTAAAATATTTTTCTTAACTAACTACGTTTATGCAAAGTGGGGGTTTATCACTCTGTATATCCTTAGAAGATCACTAAACAGGAAGATCTAATAAAAAAAAAAAAGTATTTGTGCATGAAAGGAAAAAAAAAACAACAAAATTATGGGGAAGTGGTGGTGAACAAATCCACTATAAAAAAATCCATGTGAAGTTCAGCCTGATGACAAAGATGCACTGCTAAGAGATGTGTAGTACAGAAAACTCCACCACTCTCTGGAGGAGGGGAAAAAAAGCATCATCAAGGTATTTGAGTGTTTTTTTCCAACATAAATTGTTTCATGGTTTTAAAATTGCATAATCACCTGCCCAGCTATAATTACAACACTGCATTTCTGCTCCAAGTATTGGCAGAAGAAATCAGAGCTGGGGATATAAAAGACTCCCATCATTTTGGTGGCCCCATTAAAAAGAAACCATTTTTTGTAAACTCAGGCAGGTGGGCTTCTCATGCCCAAAATATTGTTATTTGTAACAAAAAGCTAAATCTATCATATTTTAATGATCTTAATGGTTAGATTTTTGTATCGGTCTTGTTCCTTTGCTCTCAGTGGATTCACATAAGGACTATCCATGAGACTTGCACCTTTTTTTAATGCAAAAAGGGTTTCCTCTAGAAACCCTGTCTAAAGGAAAACATCCAAATTCATGGAAATGCAAAATAGGAGGGTGCCCAGGAATGGCTGAGAGCCATTTTGCAGCCTGTCCAACAAGGGCAAAGAGCATGTGCTCTCCCATTAGCCTGGTGAGTGCTCCTGGGCATTGCAACACGGGGATAAAATAAGGTAATAAGTCTTTGCATACGGATTCAGCACCCCAGCAGGGGTTTCTTTTTAGGACTGGGAGAACTGGAGGGCAGTGTCCACATGTAATATTGTGGTGTTTGCACCTCGCAAAGACATTTGCTGGAGTAGTCATATAATTTGATCTTTTATTATGTTTCTGTTTTGGTAAATGCCCAGAGACTGTGGGGAGCAGGGTTTGCTCCAGGCTGCCCATCAACCCACGCTTTCACCCACTCTGCTCTGAATTCCCCGGCAGCTAACACCAGGATGGACACTCACCTCGGTGCTCTCTCTTGCAGAGGTGCCAGTGGAGAAGCTGGCCTCCATGGCATCACTGCGGAGCCTCAACCTGCGGGCAAACCCTGTCAACCCCGAGGTGCGGCTGCTGGTCCGGCCCCTCGTCCCCTTCGACCTGCTGCTGTCACCAGAGGAGCCTGTCCCCAAAGCCTGAGAAGGTCTCGGGGTGCCTGGGCAAGCTCTCACAATGGGCAACTGCCTGCAAGAGTGGTTTGATTTAGGTCAGTCCCTGCTATGCCGCTATTTCTGCACGTCTGAAATGTGCAGTGAGGCAGCCAGTCCCTCTTTTTTTCCTTAATAAAAAGCAAGCAGCAGGGCTCCTCCAAAGGGATGGCTCTGTCAGCTTCTGAGCCAAGGAATCTCCCACTGTGTGTTTTGGGGAGGCAGGGGAGCCACAATGAGTGTGGTGCGAGGTTTGGGTAAAACTGGGGGTTGGATGTTTGGCTACATCCCTCCTACCTGGCTGGTGATGGGGAGCAGCTGGGGCTGGGACAGTGGCTGTAAGGGTTCCTGCTGGAGTTGCTGACATGGCAGTGTGCCAAGTGCCCGATTAAATGTTTTCCTCTTACATGTTTTTTTTCGTATTTGCTTAAATTTGAATTATCAGTCTTTTCCTTGAAGAAGCCCCTTTGCGCATCCCTACAGCGGCTTGCTGCAGCTCAGGCTGAAGCCTCCAGCTGGATTCTGCCCAAACCTGAGGAGTATTTCCCTGGATTTTTCCAGGGAATTTTTTTTCTGGGGAAATTGGAATTTTCCCCATGGTTTTTCCCCATGGAAATCAAAGTGTCTCAGCACCAGTGGGTTCCCACAAGCTGCTCACCCCATGGGTGTCCCCAGAAGCGTGCATCCACCTCCTGGGTGCTGTGGGTCTTCAAGACATGCTGCTCCCACTCCCAGGAAGAAATGGGCTGTGGAGCTCTGGATATGGCCCAGAAAGAGTGGTTCCTGCATGCCAGGGAGGCTACTGCCAAGCACGCCGGTGTCCCTTCGCAGCTGGCTGCCTGCAAAAACACTCCTGGGAGAAACTGCAGCATTATCTCAAAAATGCTTGTTTAAACATCTCCCGTGTTTGTCCCTTCATATTTTTAAGGGACAAATGCTTCCCAGTGGTGTGGGCTGGCTGGGGGCAGCCAGGAATAGTTAATCCTGTAAATATTTGACTTCCAGACATGCCAAAACTAAACTTTGGTAAAAGACCATGGTAAGGGGGGGGTTGTTGATGTTGGCAATGATGGAGGAGCTGGAGTCACTGGGAACAGGGCAGCTGGAAGCACTGGGAGCGGAGCAGCTTTGGGCCAGGACCAGCATCCCTAAGGACTGTGCTGCTTTTCCCCACCGTGTGGTTGATTTACATGGGGTGGAGGACGGAGGTCTCCCCGCTTGGGTTGGGGTTCGCAGCATTTTTCCCCCCTGGGACAGGAAGGAGTGCTGCTGGGGGCACCGGCCAGCAGCCGGAGGAGGGAGAGGCACCGAGTGCCATCATCAGCATGGGAACCTCGGGGGTGGCAACGGGGACACAGACCCCGACCGTCCCCAGGGACCACATCTGCCCCGGCTCTCCCCTCGCCTCCGGTAGGCTGCCCCCCCCTCGCTGCCTCAGGCGGGGGGGTTAGTGCGGGTACCCCGGTATCCATGGCGATAGGAGGCTGTCCCCCCGCTGCTCCCTCCTCTCGCTGCAGCCGGCGACCAGCCGCAACCGGCGGGGCGGCACCGGCACCGCCGTACGGGCACCGGGCTCAGTCCCGGGCGGGGGGGACCGGGGGAGGGACGGGGACAAATTCCCCCCCCTCCCCCGGCGGCAGACACCCCCCTCCCGCCCGCATGCCGGCGATGCAGCCCCCGGAACCAGGCCGGGCCGGTGAAGGTGAGTACCAAGACCTGATTTATTTTATTTTATCCAAAAAGGAAGATGTCCAGCCTCCACCAGACCCGTATTCCACCAGCACAGCCTTTCCCTGTGGTGGTTTCCCACAGCCAGGCAGGGAAGTGGGTGGCCCATTGCCACCCCGCCGGTGCACCCCTGTCCCCTTGTCACTGCATCCGAGATGTCAGGATGGATGTCTCCATCCATCCAGCACCCACCCAGGCACTTGGCAGCCCTTTATTTTCCTTTCCTTGTCTTCCACCTTGCTTTTAAAACCACCTGTGATTCCTCATCCATAGGATACCCACCTCCCGCTAATGCTGCAAGACACTGCAGCCCAAAGAGATGAAGTCCAGCAAAGTTTTGGGCTTGATACCGCAGGTTTCGGGCAATGTCATTACAGTCTTTGCTATCATTTCTGCTAACAAAGCCAGTTCATGCAGGTGCATCTGATGCTGACCAGCCAGACCATCTTGCCCCAGCAGCCCTGATGCTTCTTTGCCTCTCTCCAAGAGGCTCCTTCTCCCGTGCTGGTGCTGCAAACCCACACCCCGTGCCTTTCTGAAGCCCCACTGGAAGCATGTTGCCCAAATCCTGCACCCAGGACAAGGTTATAGAGACCAGGCAGGGCTTCCCTGCACACCAGAGCCTCAGGGAAGCTGGTGGTCCCAGCAGCTGGGAAAAGCATCTTGGCTGGTGAGCTGAGAACCAGCACAGGGGTGGGGGATGATACAGCTGCCCATTATGCAGCGGCTTTGCAGTGCTTTCTCAGAGCAGGGCTGACCTGCAAGCTGAGCCTTAAAGCAAAAATATGCCTTTTCTTGTCTTAACATTGCAGCCTAGGTTTGCGCTAGGTCCCGTCACCACTGCAGGCAGCTCCTGCCTGCACCCAGCATCATCCCGTGTCCCTGTCTGCGTAAAGCTGGGGAAACCCAAGGGGGGTTGCTGCATAGATCTGCTCCCCCTGTTAAATTCATAGCCAAAAATGCCATTCCCTGCTCCATCAGAAGCTCTCTGGGTCCCAGATAATGATCATAATTATATACAACTATTGCTTTATATGTAAGGGAACAGCAGGGTCTTGTCTGCCCCAGCCTGTCTCTCTTGGGTACTGTGACTGGGGTATTTTAGGGGATCTAAAATTGCAGATCTCAGAGGTGCAAGGAGAAACAGCAGCACACACCTGGGAGCAGGGATGCTCCCAGGCTGGCTGTGCTGGGGACCACATGGATACAGCTCCCACATGGCTGGAGCATTGCGGTATCGGGACATGGATTTCTCTTCCTTGCATCATCCCCCAACAAAATCCCATGAGAACAGGATGTCTTCTGGGCTGCTTTAATTCATCATCCAAAATATGATATAAAATAATAATGATATAAAATAATAATGATACAAAATTATCAGCCAAGGTGCTGCTGTGTAACCTGAGGAGGAGGAGACTTGAGGCACTGAGATGATCCTAGCAGGATACACCCCAGTCAGGCTGGGCACTGGTATAAGTATGAAAACCCACCTCTGAGAGCATTAAGAAATGAAGGGAATAATTGCTTCATTCTCTCCCAGCTTCACTTTCCTGCCTTCCCTTCCCCAGGCCCTTCCAATGGCAGCTGGTCCAACTCCACAGCAAGTGACATCCACCTCCTGAGGGAAAACTACACCTTCCTGGCATACTACCAGCACTCCTGCCCTGTGGCTGCCATGTTCATCCTGGCCTACACCTTCATCTTCCTCATGTGTGTGATCGGCAACATTCTGGTATGCTTCATTGTGGTGAAGAACCGCCAGATGCGGACAGTCACCAACATGTTCATCCTCAACCTGGCCATCAGCGACCTGCTGGTGGGCATCTTCTGCATGCCCACCACCTTGGTGGACAACCTCATCACGGGTGAGCAGGGCAGTGGAGGGACGAGACACAAAGAGGGGAGAGAAAGTGGTGGGGAACATCACCCACCTGCTGCCCCATGGGTGATTCTTTTGCTGAGGATGAGGAGGGCAGGTGGTGGCCACTCAACCACACCTGATGAAATGTATCACTTCATTTAGAGATGCTATTTTAGGGGGAAAAGTCTTTTTTTTTTAAGTGTTTTTTTTTGTTGTTTTTTGACATTTTTTGCAAAATAAGTATGACCTTAGCGCTGCTTTATTTATAAAGTTCAGCCATTCTCCATCAAGCAACACTGAAAAAACCCCTCTTCTTCTTGCGCTTATCTTCTCACATGCTGGCTCAGCTCTGCCCATTGACCTTTCCAAAGATAAAAGGCAACATTGGCATAGTTGGTGGAGTTCACCTGCAGCAGTAGCCAGGGCGCAGGGCAGAGTCTGTATTTATTTTTTACGAGGTGCAATTTATCTGTTGCCAACGCCTTAGTATTGGGGTCAAGAAACAAGAAGAAAGCCCTTCTGACTGAGGATCCCAAGGCTGGTCCCCATGATAACAGCTCAAGCCCTACGTAAGGGTAGGAGAAATGCCAACCACTGTGCTCCTTGAGTTTCTAGGAAGTGTAATATGTATCTTTTTTACCAATTTGGGGTTTTTCCTCCAAACATCTGTACTGCTAAAGGCCATCTCTGTATGAGCCAAAAATGCAGCCCCCTCCTTAGAAGCAGGATTTAGCATCCCCTAGTAACAACATGGTGGATGGGGACATCTAGAGGGAGCTGCTGATGGACCCAGCCGAGCCAAAGGCAGCTACAACCTCTGCGGTGTCCCCTCGCAGGTTGGCCCTTTGACAACACCACGTGCAAAATGAGCGGCCTGGTGCAGGGTATGTCTGTCTCCGCCTCCGTTTTCACACTGGTGGCCATCGCTGTGGAGAGGTATGTTGGCACAGGCACGTGGGGACATGGGGAGCAAGCCACCTCCAGTGTGTTCAGGTGTCCTGTGTGGTTTCCATCATGGGAAAGCTCCTGGGGACACCAGCAGTGTGTCCCAGCTCTCCAGGAGGACCACAAAGCTGTCTATGAGGTATCCCAGCAAGGTGTCCTTCCCCACCTTGGGCTGACAACACCAAATCTGGAGAGATGCCAGCCTGGGATCTCTGCTGCCAAAAGCCATATGTAGAGAGCAATCCACCTTATCCTCCCTTCCCGCCCCTGGCTCCTGGCTGCCCTCCTTCCCCTGGGACATCCCAGCAGGTGCCCAAAGCCACAACCATCTGCCCTCCCACAGGTTTCGTTGCATTGTCCACCCGTTCCGGCAGAAGCTGACGCTGAGAAAAGCCCTGCTCACCATTGCTGTCATCTGGGTGCTGGCCCTGCTCATCATGTGCCCCGCCGCCATCACCCTGACCGTCACCAGGGAGGAGCACCACTTCATGGTGGACGCCTATAACAACTCCTACCCCCTCTACTCCTGTTGGGAGGCCTGGCCCGAGACAGGGATGAGGAAGATCTACACCACTGTCCTCTTCTCCCACATCTACGTGGCCCCTCTCACCCTCATTGTCATCATGTATGCCCGCATTGCCTTCAAGCTCTTCAAGTCGGTGGCACCTGCCCGTGGCCAAGAGGATCCAGAGGGGAGGAGAGTCTCCTGGAGGAAGGCCAAGGTCATCAACATGCTCATCATTGTTGCCCTCTTCTTCACCCTCTCCTGGCTGCCCCTCTGGACGCTGATGCTGCTGACGGATTACGGCCAGCTGAGTGAGGGCCAGCTCCGCCTGGTCACTGTCTACGTCTTCCCCTTTGCCCACTGGTTGGCCTTCTTTAACAGCAGCGCCAACCCTATCATCTATGGGTACTTCAATGAGAACTTCCGACGGGGCTTCCAGGAGGCCTTCAGGGCTCCCATCTGCTCACCCCACTGCCATCACCATCGCCACCGTGGGCCCTACACCCCCAGAAACCACAGCCGTGGGATCCTTTTTGGCACCCACAACCGCGTCTTCACCCAGGCGCGGGCCAGCGACTCACTGCCCGCCTCCGAGTCAGGGCTGCTGGCACCACGCCACACCGGTGTCCCTGCCTGGGATGGCTGAGCAGCTGTGGCCACCAGGCACCTCTGGTCCAAGGGCTTCTGGGATGGGGAACGGGGATTTGCCACGTCATGAGCCATGAGTCACCGAAATAAAGGCGTGTCCTACTGATGCCATGTCCCTGCCTTGGCTCCTCCACTTCCCCCAGCAGTGCCTTCCCGGATGAGGGGCAGAGGGGGCCACCAGCTGAGCCCCCCAGCACCATGGGCCCATGCCCTGCCAGCACCCCCTTTACCCAGCCTCAGACACAGCATGGGGCCAGGGAGGGAGCGGGGAGCAGTTGGGGAGCACGTGCACAAATGGGCTGTCCTGCACCACGCTTAGCCACACCATGAACCATGCAGCCCTTGGCTGGACCACACCATGCTGTGCTCAACCATGGCCACACCGTACCATTGTGGCCATGATGGATGAAGCCACACCATACCGCTGTGGCCATGCTGGACCACGCCATGCTGTGCTGGACCAAGCCATGCTGCTGTGGCCATGCCGGACCACACCATGCTGTGCTGGACCAAGCCATGCTGTTGTGGCCATGCCGGACCACACCATGCTGTGCTGGACCAAGCCATGCTGCTGTGGCCATGCCGGACCACACCGTGCTGTGCTGGACCAAGCCATGCTGCTGTGGCCATGCTGGACCACACCGTGCTGTGCTGGACCAAGCCACACTGTGCTGGATCATTCCACACCATGCTGCTGTGGCCATGCCGGACCACACCATGCTGTGCTGGACCATGCCATGCTGCTGTGGCCATGCGGGACCATGCCATGCTATGCTGTACCATGCCATGCTGCTGTGGCCATGTTGGATCATGCCATGTTTTGCTGGACCATGCCATGCTGTGCTCAACCATGCCATACTGCTGTGGCCACGCTGGACTATGCCATGCTGTGCTGGACCAAGCCACACTGTGCTGGATCACGCCACACCATGCTGCTGTGGCCATGCCGCACCACACCATGCTGTGCTGAACCACGCCATGCTGCTGTGGCCATGCCATGCTGTGCTGGACCAAGCCATATCGCACCGCTGTGGCCATGATCGGCTGCACCGTGCTGTGCCGGGCCATGCTATGCCGTACCGTCACGGGCCACGCCGTAGCCAAGCCGCGCCGCCGGGCTACCCAACACCGGGCCGAGCTGGCCCCAGCGCCGCCCCGCGCCACGTGGCGTAGCGTGGCCGGGAGGGGGGGGGGGCGCGCGGCCGCGTGGCGGGGGGCGGGGCCGGGGAGCCTGGCGCCTGCGCGGGGCGCACGCCGGCGGCCGGGGGCGGGGCACGCCGCGCATGCGCAGTGCGGCAGCCGGCGGGCTGCGCGCGGCACGATGGCCGGCTACAGCGTGGAGGAGCGCGCTGCGCCTCACAGCCTGGAGTACCGGCTTTTCTTTAGTGAGTGCCCGCCGCCTTCTTCCTGCCCCTCCTTCCTCTCCTGCCCCTCATCCTCCTGGCCCGGGGGTTTGGGGGCCGAGCGCCTCTGGAGGGGCTGGGGGAGCCCCAGGGCCTGAGTCGCGCCCCCCCTACTCCGCCCCTCACCTGGGGCGGCCCCTCAGACCGGGCCTGACCCGTCCTCCTTGCTTTGCAGAGGATGCCGCCGGGCGCTACATCTCCCCCTTTCATGATATCCCCATCTACGCGGACGCCGGCAAGGTAAGAGGGGAGAGGGGCCGCCGTGAGGATCACCGGGCCGGGCGGCTGGTGCGGCCGTGTTGACTTGGGGCCAGTGACAAGAGCAACCGCTGGAGCTCTGGGCCGTGGGTGTGGGCGTGGGGTCGGCGCCCCTCAGGGAGCGCAGTCCTGCGAGCCTGAAGTACCCGAGGGAGGCTCCCAGGGCCTTATGCTTCTCCACGGCAGGAACACCTAACGGAAGTATCGCCAGATCTTGTAAGGAATCGGTGCCCTTTTCTCATAGTCTCAGCCTCGGATAGAGTGATGTAAGAGAACAGGCGTTCTCGTTCTCATATTCGTGTCTGAGATAGGAGTGGTCGTCTTGAACTTGCCCGTGAGGTCACATGAAAGTGTTTAGGGTTAAAAGAAGCAGTTCTCTCTTTAAATAAATATCTACATGCTCTCCTGTGGAAGTATATGCTCGTGCTGCATGATATTGTAGGCTTAGGTTTTGACTGCAGTAAGAGCAATTCAGCAGCTGCATAGATAGCGAGGACATTAAATTCTTGCTGTAGCAGTTCCTGGGGACCTCGCCTTGCAGGAAGAGCAGGTGGGGAACCTGCAGCATGCAGTGCTGTGGGGCTTTTACATCCTTCTGGCGGACAGTGGTTAGTCAAAGTAGGCTGTTCTGAATCACTGAGGTGCCTCAGCTTTAGGAAACCAAAATGGCTGTGCTTCAGTTTTCACTGAATGCTTTTTCACTGGTAACTCGGGCTCTCTGTGTTCCTTACCTTTGTAGCTCGTCTCTTCTTTTAACACATACTGAAAAACTGTGCAACTTGATAAGTGTAGTGGATAAACTGTTCTAATATTTGTGATAGAGAGGTGCAGGTAGAGGGTGGTTATGGGGAAGGAAAAGAGTGTAGAATTGAGAGGTGAACATCTGAAATACAGCTGATTGAGCTTTGAAGTGCAGGTATTGTCAGAATGTGCGCTGGGAAGTCTTGAGATGGCTTTTGCCTACTCAGAAGGGAAAAGATGGATTGTAATCATCAAGGACCATGGCAAAGCAGTTTCTGTGGCCAACTGGGAAAGCAGTTTTCAAAAGCAGGTGTCTGAAAGGTAACTCAGACAAGTAAAATCCAGATAATACAACACTTTGCAGGTGCTTGCAGAACAGGGGGAAAGAGCAGGGGTGTGACTATAGGATGAGGAAGGTTTCTGCAGACTGGTGATGCTTAACAAGGGAAACTGGACTACTGGTGCGCCTTCAGGCACTTAGTGCTGCTTGCCAGCATTTTCGTGCCAAGTCATTAAGAGAAGCAAGTATTGCTGAAGGTCGCAGTCCCTGAAGTTACACAATAGTGGTGATCACATTAGACCTCTTTGCAGGAGTGCCTCTCTGCAGAGATTTTACTCATTGCTTAGCACATTCATTACCAGCAGTGGTAGGGAGCCTAGCTTGGAGGCAAAGGTTGTCTCACTCTGTCTGGGCTCCTTCATCTTTATCCTTAGACTTCTAAGATGCTGAGAGGATTGCAGGGTGTTTTTTTCAGTCTAGGGCTGGGATGTGCTGACCTTATCTGTGCCTGTGTGTCTTGGCACTGTGAAGGAATGACCTTGGGCTACTCAGTGGGTGTCTTAGACCAAGGCAGATCTGTCAGTTGGACTGTAGGGAAATTGCAAGCCTAACAAAGATGCACCCCCAAGTTACTTTTCCTTGCCTGCAAAGCCATAAGCACCTTGCCTAGCCAGTTCTAGTTGCCTCATTCCTATCCTCAAGTTACTTAATTAATAAAAATAGTATATACCTTTTACATATAAATTGCAAATGAGCAGTGACCCCCTGCAGTTAAGGGGATGTAATAAACTTGTGTTAGGGAAGGTGTGGGCAAAGTCAATGATGTAATAGCACTAATTGCACAATAGCAATCTAATTATGGCGCAGTACAGGTTCGAAGGATTTTGCAATGCTAATACTGCTTAACATGAGGATTAGAAACCTTGTCGATGCTAGGGAGCAAGGTCTGACTTTTTGTTAAAAGCCATAATCTCCTCAAAGAGCAAATGTTAAGGTTCCAACTGCAGAAAAGCTTGTTTTCTTGAAGGGGAGATTGACATTGAACTCTCAAGAGTCTTCTTGGCCCAGCTGGAGTCAACAGGAGGTGTTTTCAAGCATCACCTGTAAACTAGATACTGCAAGATGTAGCTCTGCGTTTCTCCCCCACATCTTTATCCTCGCGCCATACTGCTAACAAGGTCTGCTTTTATAGGCATGTCAGCTTGGAGAGGAGGAACTCGGGCATCTTCCTCTACTTCAAGACAGACTAGAATATTTGGGAGTGGAGTTCTCAGTCGTTCAGGATAGTATGTGGGTGCCCATGTTATTAAATAGATAGCTTACTCCTGTAATCCTTGTCTCTTCTAAATTGCCAAGGTGGCTCTTGCTGTAGCATTAAGCATTTTGTATTTAACAAATATGCCTAAAACCTCATTTTGTTATGTCCAGGATAGTTTGTATGCAGTTGTGTTAGGTTCATTTAAACCTACTGTTCTGTAGGAACGTGATGGAGATATTCGTAGGTGGCAGCTGATGGAGAAGGAGAATGTGTGAGTAACCTCAGTCTAGCTTTTGCTGGTATCTTTCATGGGATTCAGCTTTGGGTGATGACACATGACTGACTGGACTACAGGACTTCCATCAACTGTATCAAAACTGGCTCTGGAAAAAAGGGGAAGAAAAAAGTTATGG
Organism: Falco naumanni; assembly: GCF_017639655.2. Lineage (NCBI taxonomy): Eukaryota > Metazoa > Chordata > Aves > Falconiformes > Falconidae > Falco > Falco naumanni. The sequence goes on along the minus strand of NC_054062.1, from coordinate 33,842,631 downwards.
TTTTCATGCTTCATTATGTATGTTCCCTAGCTTACAGTGTGGTCTTGAGATTCCATCCCATTCACTGATGTTTTGCTTTCTTCAGAATGTGTTCAACATGGTTGTAGAAGTACCTCGATGGACAAATGCTAAAATGGAGGTAACTATATTACAGTCCTAGCTTAAAGTGCTTGAGCGGACTGGTCTATTAATCTGGCTTTGCTGATTCTTCCTTTCTCAGTTCCACCTCCTGAATCGGAGTGGTTTCTAACTTCTGTAAATACGTGCTTCATGCTAGAGGTCTAGTGTGGGGGCTGAGTCTTGCAGAGTTTGGAATAACTTAGTGTTCGTCTGTGGCTTCTTATTAAAGCAGCGTCTTATGGCTTTCAACCCCATGTGGTTCTGACATTTGTGAGTCTGCTGAAAACAATATCCCAGGAGATGGCAGTGCAACAGGAGATGGAGTTGTCCAATATCTGCTGTTGGCTTCGGGGTCAGCTCCTGGTCTCTTAGCTTGTCAATTAGCAGCTAGCTTGATTTAAAAAAAAAAAAAATCACTTGTTTTTTGTGAGAGAGTAGAGAGATTTATGTAACTTTTCTTTCAGATTGCAACAAAGGATCCCTTAAACCCAATAAAGCAAGATGTGAAGAAAGGAAAACTGCGCTATGTAGCTAACGTATTCCCCCACAAGGGTTATATCTGGAATTACGGTGCTATCCCACAGGTACTGTAACTTGCCTCAGTGGCCCATCCTTTCTGGTGGGGAGGGGGGAGGATGCCTGTGTCTGTCTCTGACTACCACTGTATTAATGAGCAAAAAGGTCAGCTCAGAGTCTGGTCTGGAACACAGCATTTGTAGCTGTGTATATAATCTTGCTAATGAAGAGAACCTGTCAAGGAAGCCCGAGTACTTTTAAGTAGAAATCTCAAGAGGTAGGCTTGTAGCTAATGATGTAAACAAGCTGAGGATGAGCAGCTGCTGCTAGTGAGGTACCAGCTGTGTTGCTCCTCTCCTTGAACTTTGCTTGGACATTAGCTGGCAGGTCCTTGTCTTTGGATGAAGGAAGCTGTCAGTAGACAAGGAACTGGGCATCTGGCAATGCAATACGCTCCGTTCCTGCCTGGTGAAGCATAAAGAGCTAATGTTTTAACTTATGGTACAGGATCTCAGTGTACAGCCCCTAGGCTGAATCTTTACAGAAGATTCTTCTTGCAGTGAATTTTTTTAGACTTCGGATGTGGTCAGTGAAAATCTGAATAGATCTAAGATTGCATCTTTCCCATTTCTGCCCCTCTTATTGTTCAGCATCTAAAACATACAGCTAGACTAACGTATTTACGTGTTGGATGGTGGTAGGTGCTCTGTTCTCAGTGTTGGATCTGAGTGGCAGAGAGGTATTCAGAGGTGTGGAGACTCCATGAGGCAGGTGTCTGCAGCTGCACAGATATGCTTTCTCTAGAACAGCTGGCAAGGTGAGACTGACAGATGGTGACAGCTGGATCCAGGCTCTTAACTGGCTGGTAACTGCTAGGTAAAGAGGAGCTTTGAGCAAGGCTCTTTGCCTCTGATGTTCTCTAAAGTTTGGGTTTCCTTTCAAGAAATAAATTGTCAGTGACAGTTCATGGGGAAACACACTAAATTTTGTAATTCTAATCTTGAGAGCAGTGCGTGTTGAGTGTTTTCTCCAAGCGGCTTAAGACTGTGTTTTGAAGTTGAATTGTGTTCTGCTTGGATGGATTCTGGTGTCGGTTTCTTTGTACAGAATTACAGCTTTTGAAGCCTTCACTCAGTCATATGTTAGTGGATCAAAGATGTTTATGTGTGGGCAAGGATCCAGACTTAACACTTCCTTGTAGAGAAGTGCGATAGTGATTGAGAAGTGCCCTTCGGCACCACCCAGGTTTCAGTACATCTTCCTGAATGCTCTAGATGCATTGCGGTGTCTTGACTATACATACTCATCATGTCCTGGCATGCAGAGATTCAGGAAGAGTATTCCTTCTCTTTATATCTCAACAACCTTAGATGTAGATGCTCCTTAGGATGCAAGTAGGCACAGTGCCCTTTTGCTCCTGGCTGAAAGTGTGTTTTAAGCAGCTATTATTTTGGAGGCACAGCTCAAATGCCTTCTCAACTTATGCTCTCTGCTTTAGGTGAGCTGCGCTAGGACATTGGGTGGCACAGGGTATGGGACTCTGCGTTCTTGACACTGCTTTAGTGTAACAACATGTCTTAAATTGCTTTATTGAAAGGAAACAATACACCCCGTCTGTCTTCCTCCATCTTTGTTGAACTTTGTTGAACTGCTATCTGGAGTTCAGGAAACTTCTGTTAAGAAATGAATAGGGAGAGGAACAGGCAGGCAGCCAAATCAATGACTGTTCTTTATAGATGTGAACTTCACCTTTATGCAGCTGCGGAACAGAGGAGGAAGTCTGGAAAGTGTTGAAAAAAAGGTTTGTCTGTAGGAGGGAACAGCTTACCCTTGGCAAGATAAGACCTTTTAACTTGGATTCAAACTGTATTTGCAGGCACAAGTGAAATAGTAGCCCAAACACTAGACCTGAAAGCAAGTGTGAAGTGGGCCATCATCTGTTTCTTCAAGGCAATCTCATACCTGAAATAAATCATCTTTTTATTTCCTCTTGAAACCTGAGAGTTCTTATTCCTGTGTGTGGGGTTTTTTTCAGACTTGGGAAGACCCAGGTCACAAAGATGAAAATACTGGCTGCTGTGGAGATAACGATCCAATTGATGTGTGTGAAATTGGAAGCAAGGTAATGCGTTCTAAAGGGTAACTGTCTTTTGAAACGTGTAATTAATGTCTCTGAAGGCAATTATCCAGAGTCATTATTCAGTTCCTACCTCCTCTACCTTAAGAATGTGATGTTTCCCTCCACTGCCTCCTGAGATTGTTGATGAGATCTTACAGTGCAAGCCTTGTGAGCCAAGGCTTATGAAGTGCTGAAAAGCGATAGCCTATTTCGTGGTTCCTGACTGCTTGCTGAACTCTGTCAACTTGCACGGTCTCCTGTTGTGGATTCCTTGGATGCATGAGTACAGACAACAAGGTCTTTGTGCTTGCAGGTTTGCTCTCGAGGAGAAGTCATCAGAGTGAAGGTGCTGGGCACGCTGGCACTGATTGATGAGGGAGAGACGGACTGGAAGGTAATTGCTATCAATGTTGAAGACCCGGAAGCAGACAGCTATAATGGTAGGTAACAGGAGGGGGAGAAGAGGCTTTCCTGTTACTTTCTTTTCTTCCTGAAAAGGAAGAGAGTACTTCCCTTTCTCTGTTGAGAACCTGCAGGAAACTTTCAAGTCAGGACATGGGCTTGCTCCTCCTATGCCACAGTATTAATCAGGTGTGATAAGGGGAGAACAGCAGAACAGGATGTTACCATTTTGACAGCTTGGGATAAACAGCAGTAGTCCTCTGCACAGCCTGGCGTCTCAAAGAGGGTGGCTGTACAGCTTGTCCTCTGAGTGGAAGGAAAGGGATTGTCCAGTAAGCCTCTAATCAAAGCTGTTTAAATGTGTCCATGCTCCTGGGAGCAATCAGGATATACTACGAAGATGAAACACTAACTTTCCTGTGCAGATACCCATTTTGTGTCTGTACTGTAAGCTGTCTGAAATGTTGCTAAGGCTGCTTGAGGAGGGGTTGAAAGAGAAGCAGCTCAGAAGAGAAGGGGGTAGTAGCTAAGTAATTTCTGTTACTAGATCTGGCTAAGAAGCCTTTTCTCCCTGGCTAGATATCGATGATGTCAGAAGAATGAAACCTGGATACTTAGAAGCTACGGTGGACTGGTTCAGAAGATACAAAGTACCTGATGGCAAGCCAGAAAACCAGTTTGCTTTTAATGGCGAATTTAAAAACAAGGTAAGATAACCTTTCTTCATTACGGTGAGTGTGCAAAGGCACGCTGTCCAAAAACTGAGCTCAAGGTGCGTGGGGACACAAATAAGTAGTCACTGAGAGAACTGATTTCTGTGGGGCTGCTGGTAGCTGACTTTATTCTTCATGCTGTTTTTCCAGGCTACCATTCTTCTTGTTTCCAGCCTTGGAATTTCTTGCAGGAATACTAGGAGAAAAAATAGAGGATTATCACCCTGCTGCTGTTGAATATTATGACTTTTTATTCTAGTTGACATTCATGTCAGATTACTTCAGGGCCATCCCGTGTCAGAACCAGGATGAAAAACGCCAGGTTTATTCGCTCCTGCTCTGGAGCAAAGGATCCTTGACATCACCCTTTGCTTCCCTTGCACACTGGCTTTGTTCCACTGCAGCCTGGGGCAAGCTGAAGTTAACTCAGGAGTTAAAATGCTTCTTCCTTCAGGCGCAAAGTGTTGCCTCACGCCTTTTGACTAAGGCTCTGCCTTGGCAGCATTATTCCTCTGCCTCTTCTCTGGGCTGCATCAGATAACTTACTGCTCCTGAACGGGTGGAATCTTGCTTCTGCACCCTCCTTCCTGCCAGTCCTGGTGTGTCATGAGTGGGTTAGCAAGGTGACTCAACTCGCAGAGCTCTGGAGTTGGTGCAGAGAAGGCAAGGGCCTGCAAAGCCCTGGGTGGGAAGGAAAGGGTAAGGGGGGTAAAATGGAAGTCACGTGGGAGTGGACTTGTCCCCTTCGGCTGTAGCACAGCACTGGTTGGGTGGGCTGGGATATCTCACTGCCCCTCAGGATGGGTGAAACCGGAATTGAGGCCAAGGCAGAAAATAGAGACAAAGAACCTTGCACATGTTCTGTGGTGTTTTATTTGGCTCTGTATGGTATCAAACCCAGATATTTATTGCTGGTGTTATGCTAAAAAGAACTGTGTGTGCTTCCTTCTCCAGCTGACAGGTTAATGCTTCAGCATATACTATGCTTTTAAGGAAAAAAAAGTTATATGCTTGGAAGCAGATTAATTTTTAAATAGTTGCAAAGCTACATTAATTGCATGTCTCTTCCTGTTGATCTGTGCGGTGGCTGAATGGTTTGCCTGGAGTGGAAGGAGGTTTGCAGATAGGTAGAGATCAACTAGCTGCTGGAGACAGAGTGGGAGGAGCAGAGGGGTGGAGCTGCTTTTATAATATAGCACTGACTGGAGACTAGAATATCTGCGTTCAGTTTCTTTTGGCTTCAAACTCGCTAGGTGACCTTGGTGTATCCTCCCATCTGGAAAGTAAAACATTTAATCTTGTAAAATCCCTGTTGTTTCAGCTGTTGTGTGCTGGGAGGTTGCTGCTGTTCCTGAAAGGTGCAGTAATAGATGTCTCTTTGAGGCCTTCCACAATCAGAAGCTATCTAAAATCAGCCCCAAAATACCAGCCTCTCCTTCCACGTAACTAATAGTTTGGATGGATGATAGAAAGATGGTCTAGTGCTTACACATAACGTGATGTTTGTTCTCATCTTCAACTTTAGGATTTTGCTGTGAACATCATCAAAAGCACTCATGAGCACTGGAAAGCTTTAATAGCAAAGAAAACTGATGGAGGGGAGATCAACTGGTAGGTTAATGCTTGTGGTACTGTGCAGGTTCCTTTCCTCTAAAAAAATAACCCTGGAAGTTCCTTTTCTGAGGGGTGCCATGCTTTCTGGTGGCTGCTGGTTGTCTCCACAGGCCTTCCCCTTCAACATGGCAACTATAACAATGATTCTTAATATTCCATTATTTAATACTTTTTGGGGAGAGGCTTGGCTTTCACGTTCTCACAAGCAACTTATCTCTTCTAGCACAAATCTGACGGTGTCCGACAGCCCTTTCTGCTGTGGTCAAGAGTGTGCAAAAGCTACTGTGGATGCAGTAAGTACAGATTTGAGTGTCCTAACTGCAGCGTTGGTGTCAGGCAAAACAAATTGTGTGGTACTGTAACCTGTCCTGTCTGTGCGAACAGCACATTGTATGCTTAGATTTTTTTTGGATGACTGAACACAATGACACTTTCTGATTAAAGAGGGTGTATAAAGAGCAAAGCCAGACATTCCTCCAGAGGCTTCTCCTTGCACTTAGTCATCTGGGAGGTGGAATCCAAAACAGTTTGTGTGAAGGGCTAAACTTCTGAACCATATCTTGGCTCTCAGCTGTTCAGTATTTAAATATTTGGCCTTGCAAGAGCTTCGTAGTGCAGGTCATCCTTTGTGAAAAGAAAGCGTAATTCCTGAGAGCTGTGCAGCCGGGGACCTTACATCCTTTGCAGCAAAAAGCTTGAAGTTCCCGGTGCAGTACTCCTACCTAGTTTCAGGACTTAACTACATCTCCTTAGGCTTTTGTGAAGTACTGCTGCTGGCAGCTAGAAAGGGTTTAGAGGAATGGGACAGAAAAATCAAAAGGCAAATGTTGCCTTAGTGTATGGAAATGTGACTGCCAGCCAGTGTCTCCATAGCCTTGGCGATACTTTTAAAACCACTATCTTGGTTTTAAAGTGCTTGTATCCTCTGGTGGTATCTGAATTACTTGTAAGTTTTTGAACGTGCAGTCCTTGCAGAGGGTGTGTCACCAGCTGGGGACCTTTCTCTGTCTTTGGCTGTTAAATATCAGGTAAAAGCTCTTCAGCAAAGTTTTCCAAGAATCCTCTGTACTTCTAGTCCACCACCATCTTACAGCTTTAAAAAAAGCAGGCTGCCTGCAACCGCACAGATGCTGGAGCAGTAACTGCTTGTGGTGAGAAACAGGTGGCACTGCAGCCCATGCTTAGAGCAAAGCACGTCCAGCGTGTAGGACATCTGTGGAATGAGGAGGCAGTGGGGATGACAAGCCTCGTGCTGCATGTGAACTCATTTATTCCCTCACAGCTCACCAGCACTGGCTGCTGCAGACCAGTCATGCTGCTTATATCTTAAACGGTGCTCGGTGAAGACTTGGGTACCTCTAAATGATGCCTAGTGAGCTTCAGGTGTAAGGGTCTACCTCTGTCAGCAGCTGCTGTCTGCTAATACACTTCTTGTTTCAGGCACCACCATGTAAAGCTGCCAACCCGATCCCGCCCGAAGGTGAGTCTCAACCCCGTGGTTGATCACATTCTGATACCAAGTGGAGATTTCATCAAGGGGATTATCAATAGGAAAAGGAGGGTCTTAATTGATGGCTGGGTATGGCTCCATAGGAGGAACAAAGGGCTTTGTTGGACCTATCTTGTGTCAGTAATGCAATCTGATTCTGGGATAATGTCTGTTGTTACCTTGTTTGGGTACATGAGGTGAGTAAAGGAGTGGTGAGTAGGAGACCTGAGGTGCCATAGTTTTACTCCGGAAGAGATTAAATTTATAGCAGGTCCTGAAAGACAGGCACTACAGAGGACTGAAGTGCAGTGATAGCAGGAGAGTGGTTTCCTTAGTTCCTGCGAAACGGGGTTTGTTAGCATCCTCAGTGCAGGTGAGCTGAGGAAGGGAAATACTCCCTGCCCACATGGAGCAGAGGAAGAAGTTAGTTGCATGTTCAGAATCACACTTGCAGCTGAACCTGCTGATCAGAGATCTGTTGCTGAGCAAGTGCCCGCTGCCAGCTGGTAATGAGCCTTTTGATGTCTCGGGCTGTGACTCTGTAAGAAATGAACAGCTGTGGGTGGGTCCTCGCTCACCTGGCATCTTTTCCTTCCACGTGAGGTTGCTATGGGCACCTTGCATGTGAAAGTGGGTCATTGCTGTAGCAGGGGCAAGACCCAAGCACAAGCTGATGCCAGTGTTGAGAACCCACAGCTGTGTGGCAGAAAGAGGGGCTAGGCTGTCCTTTCTAGTCTCTTCCTGGGTAATAAACCTGTGAAGAAATTGGTGTCTTGCATACGGATGTGGGAGTTGGAGGTAAAATGACTTTGCCTCCGAGTCAGCTGAGCCAGAGGGTTGCCAAGCCAGCTTTGCCTGACCTGAGTCTTGTGTGGATGCTCCCTATGGCAGCCTGTGTGAGGGTGGCTTCTTCAGGAAAACAGACGCACGTAAGCAGGGCTCTGCGAGAGCCTGTTTGCTCTGGTGGAGGTGTCGGCCAGAGCGGGAGGAAGGCCCTGCTCTGGAGGTGATGCCTGCAGTGCCATGTGATTGCTTAATAGGTGGGTGGCTAACAGAGGACTTAACCCCCTCTTCTTGTTTGTTTTTTTTTTTTTTTTTCCACCCCCCTCGCAGTTGACAAGTGGTTCTACTACCAGAAAAACTAAGGCCTGAGGATGGGTGGTGAGACAGCTGTGTCCTTTCCCCCAGAAGAGTCGCCACACGCAGGAGTAGACCAGAAGAATAGCTTCAGTGTCAACAAGATGACCTTGCCTGTAACTTTGCTGATTAGAATCACACATCTAGCAGCGACGTGTCTGCTGCACCGAGGTCTTGTGGAGGCTAGAAGACGTAATTTATAAAAGCAAAACACCCTGCTTGTGCGTGGTCGTACAGTGTACTTTGTAAATCGTGACAGATCGCTCGCCCGGTACGTGTATGGATGCTAGAAATAAAAACTACTGAACCTGAGCGCTGTCGGGCTCCCTGTCCCTTCCCCCCCGCAGCCTGGGGGCAGTCGCACGCGGGGTGGTTTGGGAGCGACGAGGGGAGGATTTGCCGGGTAATGCAGGGCCGTGCCCCTGCAGCGGGGGGCTCCGGCTTCTTGAGGCGGCCGGGCTCGAACCGGCGGCTGCGGGAGCCGGGGGCGGGCTCGAACCCGCGGCGCCCAGGCGTGGCGCGTGCCGCCGGGCGTCAGACGCACGGCCGACGTGGGGAGCCAGCGCGGCGATGCCGCCGGGCCGGAAGTGGGCGGGGCGCGTGGGGCGACGTATTTCCGGCGGGGAGCTGGCGGCTGCCGAGGAGGGGAGTCGGTGGCGCGGCGGCCCGGGGGCAGCCGGGGGTGAGCGGCGGCGGGGTCGGCCGGGCCCCGGGGGGAGCCGAGCGGCGCGGCGGGGGCCTGGCCGGGCGCGGGGCGGCGGAGGGGGGAGTGACACGCAGGCAGGGTGGGGGCGGGGCGGGGGCTAGGCCGCGCCGCCCGCCCTTGAGGCCGCCGCCGGGGCCGCCTCTCCCCGGGGCGTTCCCCCCTCCCCGCGCCGCGGGCCCAGCGGCCGCCCGGAGCCCGGGTTGCGGCGGGGGGAGGCCCAGGGCGCTGAGGCCCCGGCGGGGCGGCGCCTCCCCTGCCCGCTGCCGCGGTTAGCGCGGAGTTCGTCCGGGGGGGCTGGTCACCCTCCGGCGGGACGGCTCTCCGGCTGCCTGCCTGCGCGCCGGCAGCGGAGCGGGACCGCTCCTGAGCGGTGGCATCCATCGAGGGCTGAGGCTTGTAACTCGGGGTTTGCTTTTGTCCCGGCAGGCGACTAATCTTCAGCGATGTCTTTCATTTTCGAATGGATCTACAACGGCTTCAGCAGCGTGCTGCAGTTCCTAGGTAACGCCGTGCTACATTAATTCTTAAACGGCTCAGCTCGGGCTGCACCAGCTGCCTTTGGGTTGGTTTGGCTTGTGCTGCTTGCCAGTATCACTTAAAAGTTTGTGATTAAAGTGCATCTCTTTTGGAGTGTTGTGATAGCTCTGGCCAGTGTAAAGCCTGGTGAGAAAGCTGTAAATCAGTAAAGGTTTTTTTACGCTAGGGGGAGAAACTTTTAGATTATTTTGAGGTGTTTGGCTCCCACTCAGTCTTTCTTCTGCCCTTTAGAAGCACTAGAGCAGCTAGGCTGATGCTAGGTGCCTGTTTAGCCCAGCCCCCTGCCCCAGGCAGATGTGCTGCTCCTCCTGCTGTCCTCCTCCTTCTGGTATCCAAGCTCACCAGCTTTGCCAGAGCTTGCCTTTATTTCTCGCTGCTGCAGCTGGTTGGCTTGCTTCTCCTCAAATTATCAGTTCCTGCACAAGTCTACCCCCTGTGACATGCCTGGGGGAGCTGCTGGCCACTGACTAACACCCCCAGCACGGCCCAGATCGAAGGCTCTTTGCGGAGGTGCTGGCCAAAACATTGCCCAATCCAGGGTGACCTGTGCAGCTGGGCTGGCTGTTTCACTGCTGTGCGAACCACCCTTTCCTGAGGTGCAGGTTACGGCGAAGCTCCTCCTGCCAGAGGCATGGGTTCCAGCGGAGGAGAACAGGGTGCCTTCTGTCTGGAGCGCCTCACAAGGGTAGGGAGGGATGAGAAAAAGATGTGTTGGAAACCTAAGGGAACTTTCCTGCGGCAGATGTGTACCTGGCAGTGGGGAAAAAAAAATCAGTTTATCTAAAGAAAATTATGTGTTGTTTCATGCTTTGCACTTTTCCTTCAGCAACTTGCTGCTATCTTTTATTAATTTATTCAGTTTTTCACATTTAAATATCCCTTTGGGATGACAGATTGATCCATAACCCATTGCACATAAGTAATGCTTTGCTGCACACTCTTCTGCTGGGATGTATCTGAGAAAAGAATACATTACTCATAGAAATACGAGCTTATAAAATGTCCGTTGTTGTAGACGTGACCTTACGTTACCTTAGTAAAAGCCAGTTGAAGCTGTGCACTTTTTTCCCCTGTTGTTGCGTCCGTGCTGGAAGTACTGTAGATGCCCAGGGAGGAGCATAGCTCTGGGAGAGGAGTTCATATATAAACAGCGGCAAGCGTGGCAGGGTTTCTGCTCGCGTGCCAAGGGAAGCCTGCTGGAGTTTTTCACACTCGTTTGTTTTCCTTCCAGGTTTGTACAAGAAGTCTGGAAAACTTGTGTTCCTGGGCTTGGATAACGCAGGCAAAACCACTCTGCTGCACATGCTCAAAGATGACAGGCTGGGTCAGCATGTCCCGACACTACATCCCAGTAAGTCTGCCAGCAGCTGAGCCCCGCCTGCCTCCTGGCGTGGTTTTTCCTCTTGAATTTTGGGGTCACGGTGTTGAAAGATGCCTTGGCGATAGCTCTGCGTTGGGGCGGCAGACTTTTAAGAGTCTTAAAAAGGCATTTGAGGTTGCAGTTGCACGTTGGTTGCCCAAGCTGAAGTGGTTTTGTGTTTTTCTCTCGAATACAAAATGGAGAGCCTGAGAACTGGCATGGTTTGATTAATATGACTGGCCTCTCTTGGGGAGGGCGTGAGTTTCTAACAAACTGTGTAATAAAGTATAATAACTGCAGATTAATAAGTATGTCCTTAAGTGGGGAGGTAGGAGAAATTATTTTCTCCTGCTTGTGGTTTTGCAAAAAGACTATTTCAGTGACTGAATTCTACATTAAATTCAGGGAATTGCTGAATTCTATAGGCTGTCTTATATGAGGACCACGTGTGTGATGTTAACTTGGGACCCCAGGAAATTCTGGCTTTGACAGCTTCCTTTATTTTCCTGAAACTCTTATTTTTACTTTTCAGCATCAGAGGAGCTGACGATTGCTGGAATGACCTTTACAACTTTCGATCTGGGTGGACATGAACAAGGTAAAAGTCAAGTTGCTGAGTGGGAGACACCAAATGAGGTCAGCCTTTCGATTTCCAGCAAGTTCTCCAGCCACCTTAGGAAAAATCTACCAAGAAGCGATACTGAAAAGTGATAGCAGTTAGCAGTGCCTATTTATTTGCTGCCTGAATTTGTTTAGGATTAGCTCTAGGATGCCAGTTGTTTTAGTAGTTCAGTACTTCTGCTTAATTCTGGCAGTAAGGGTTTTCAGACTTTTTGTTTTTCCTTTCATACACAAAAGTATTAGAAAAAAAGGTGCCCTGGCTAAAAAACCAGCCTTGGTTGCCGAGGCTTACTTCTGAAAGCAGAGAGAGTTTAACTGGTTTTTGGAACTGTGGGGTGTGCAGCCTCAGCCCATCCCTTCACCAGAAGGTCTCCTCTTGCCTTGAGGAAATGATAGCGAAGTGGGTGGCTCCTTTTTGGGTGTTGTTTTCCTTCTGCTTCAGGTAGTGTTTTCACTGGGCAGCGTTTGTCACTTCTGTCTTCCAGCTCGCCGGGTCTGGAAGAACTACCTGCCAGCCATCAATGGGATCGTCTTCCTGGTGGACTGTGCAGATCACTCGCGTCTTATGGAATCCAAAGTTGAACTTAATGTAAATACTCTTTTTTTTTTTTTTTTTTTTAAAGTTTTGAAATGGCCTGTGGGTTTAGATAGGACCTGCTTCTCAGAAGCCTTTCCAGAGAGACTCCTCTTCCGCAGGAGTGCTGTAGCACCAAAAAGTGGCCCTTGTTGATCACAGAGCTTGAACAAAAATATTTGCCGCAAATGCTGAATGTTTTTCCTGCCTCTGCTTAGCTCTTCTCCCATCTTGCACGCAGGCGCTAATGACAGACGAAACAATATCCAATGTGCCAATCCTTATCTTGGGTAACAAAATCGACAGACCAGAGGCCATCAGTGAGGAGAAACTGCGGGAGATCTTTGGGCTCTACGGACAGACCACAGGAAAGGTAGGCAGGCATCCAGATCTCGGATCGGCCACAAGCAAGGGAGGGCTCACGTGTTTGGTTGCAAAACGAGACCCTGTCCAGGAACTGACTTGAGCTGTTACTGTGAGTTTGTCCATGATACTGACCAAGGTGAATCGTTAATAATAGTAATAATGGTGATGATGATGCCCTCAGGCAAGTTTTGAGAGTGCCAGAATTGTTCAAAACACAGTACCTCTACAACAATTGGGGGATTAGGTATCAAGCTGGTGTTTTAACATATTGCCAGGCACTTCTGCCTTTGTTACTCTGCATTTCCATCCGGTTACCCATGTAGCAATTTTTTTCAGTGTTTAAAAACAGTACAGTTAGAGAGAATTGATCAGAAATGCTGAGGGACAGTAGCAAAACACCACAAGGCTACTCCTGGTGCTAGCTTATCCACACCTTCTTGTGTCGCACTGCCAGGTGCTGCAGGTACATCAGACTGTGTCTTGAAAATGGTTTCTAACGCCCGTTCTTCCCCACTGCCGGCTCCAAAGGTCTGGGGGACAGGTCCCGCCTGCGAAGGAGCTGGTGTGCGGTGGAGAGGGGGAATTCCTTGGGCTGAGAGGGGTTTCTCTGGGCAGCAGTGACTCAGTTGCTGCCCCAAGGGCGGCAGCAGTCAGTTCTGACTCCTCTTTGGATTTCCCTAGGGAAACGTGCCACTGAAAGACCTGAACGCGCGCCCCATGGAAGTGTTCATGTGCAGCGTGCTAAAGAGGCAAGGCTACGGCGAAGGCTTCCGTTGGCTATCACAGTACATTGACTGATACTTGGACGGACACAAGAGTTACTCCTCTGGACTGATCCTGTTCACAGCTTCCTACGGACTTTTCTATTAGAACACGGAAGGCTTTCCGACCGCATAACTGGCATTGACCAAGAGACTCCTGGTTTTCGGCTGCCCTATCACACAGTGGTGACACAACTCTTTTCCACGTGACGGGGAGACGGCACCGTTCTGCACGCGGGTGCAAGTTGTCCCTTTCAGTTCGGTTACAGCGGGGCTGGCGTGATCTGGGAAGTAAAGCTCTGCACGCTGCACTGTAACAGCTGAAAAAGAGAGCACGTCTCACCACTGTGGTTAATTGACTTAAAAAAACAAACAAAAAAAAAGAAAAACAATTATATTTTTTAAAGAAAGTGTTAATGTAAACAGCATCCCTTCTAACTTTTTAGTTTTAACGTTCATCTTGTTTAGTCCAGAGTCTGGTTAGGGTTTTTTAAAAACATATTTAACGATCTTTAGATATTTCACAAATTACTGAACCAAGGTATCACAATATTAGAGGTCCTCAATAAAGATAGCATTTGGGCTTAACCGAGCTGTAGGGTGGCTGTGCTGTGTCACGCTGACTGACAACGACGAGGGTGCCGTTGGGACTGACGTGTGCAATCTGAGCTTCTTTAGTTTACAGGCTTTTGTGTAGTCGGAGGGGAGCATCCGTGAGCACGCCTGGTTTAGGTGCTTGGCAGTGGTGACCGGCGCTCGCTCCCAGGGGGATGGGCCACCCGAGCCGCCACCTGGTTCCCCCGCGGCCGGGCCTTCAGTTGAGGGTGTCAAGTCCTCCGGCTGTGCCGTCACAGTAAGAACCACAAAGCTGTTTTGGTGGTTTAGCATGGAAGTGTTGGCATTTGCATATCATGAGGTTATTAATGTAGACTAAACCAGTTTCTTTTATACTCGACAGTTTTTGTTTTGGTTTTTTTTTGTCTGAAGTTTCGTTGCTGTCTAGCGCTCATTTTCAGTTAAATAAAAGACGTCTCTCCTCCGAAAGGGTGGCGATCCTCAGTCTAGCCCAGGGCTGGCTGCGCTGCCCTTCGGCAGTCAGGCACACGGGCCGGCCACGGCTGGCGCTGGCAGAACAGATGAAACGAGCGGGAAGGACGGACTTGCTGTGCCGAGTCGTCGTCTTTGGCCAGGCCGCTCCCGCGCGGGCAGTGACGAGTGCTTGACATCGATGGACGTGACAGCCCAGGCTCGAAACCGCCTTCAGCGTCGCCCCGGAGCAGCGGGAAGTGCTGGCAGCGAGGCTTTGGCAGGTGGCGCGGCTTGGGGACAGACCCGCACCTCTGCAGAAGCGGAGCGTGCTGCCCGGCCCTGCCTCCCGCGGGGGGGGACCCGGCGAGGCCTTCCCGCCGAGGAGGGGGGAGGGCTGCGGCGGGGGCAGCTGAGGCCCGGTGGGGGGCTTGTTTGCCTCCGGGCTGGTAAGCAGGCAAAGCTGGTGGCCCGCGGGAGCCGGCGGAGGCTTTGCGACAGCCCCGCACCGAGGCCGGCGGCGCCTGCCGCTTGCTCCCCGCGCCCCCGGAGCTCTGGCCCCGTCAAAGGGACCCCGCAGGGCCCGGCGCCGCTCTCCGCGGCCAGGCTGCGGCTTTGGGGCGCCCCCGAGAGGCGCCCCCCGCCCCGGGCACCGCGCCTGCAGCCGGGGCGGCGACTGCGCGGTGGGGGCGGGGCTGCGGCGCGGGGGCGGGGCCCGGCCCCCGCGGGGGCGGTCGCAGCGAAGCGCGGCCCGGCCCGGCCCGGCGCGGCGGTGAGCGGCCCCGGCAGCGCCCGCCCCGCCACGTCGCACGGCCCGCCCCGCCCCGCGCCGCCGCCAATGGGGAGGGCGCCGGGCCCCGCCGCCGCCAATGGGCGCGAGGGCGGGGCGAGGGGCGGGGCCGGCGAGCGGGCCGGCGCACCCGGGGCCGCGCCGCGCTGCGTTGCCCCGGCGCCGCCCGCGGTCAGCCGGGGCCCGGCCGCCGGCCGCCGCCATGGCGGAGGAGCAGGCCTGCTGCGCCGTCAGCGTCTCCGGCCTGCCCGCCGGCCCCAAGGCGGCCGCCGGCCCCTGGAGCTGCAGCGGGGTGGTGCTGAGCCGCGGCCCCGGGCTGGTGCTGTGCCAGGGCGCCGTCTTCACCCCCTTCCTGAGGGACGGCCCCGCCGCCTGGACCCGGCCCCGCGCCCTGATGCCCGACGCCCTCCAGCCTCGCCCGCGCCTTCAGGTCCTACAGCCGCCGGCGCCCCCGGGCCCCGATGCCCCGGCGGCCTCGACGGGCAGCGTGCGGCGGCACGAGGCACGGCTGCTGGCGCTGGTGCCCTGCGGCGCCTTCCGGCGGGCGCTGGCGCGGGCCTTCGGCACGGCGGAGCAGTGGCGCTTCGGCGGGGAGGCGGCGGGGGACGACCCGCGGGCCCTGCACTGGTTCGCCTGGCTGCGGGTGCCCGGCCTGGACCGCCCGGGCGGCGGCTGGACGGCCCTGGCGAGCGCCGGCCGCCTGCGCAAGGGCGAGGGGCTACTGGCCTGCGGCTCCCCCTTCGGCGCCCTCTGCCCCGACCTCTTCCTCAACACGCTGAGCAGGGGCGTAGTGAGCAACCTGGCTGGGGAGGAGAACGCCCTCGTCCTGACGGATGCCCGCTGCCTGCCCGGCACCGAGGGCGGCGGCGCCTTCCTGCCCTCGCCTGCCGGGCCGCGCCTGGTGGCCGTCATCGCCGCCGCCTTCTGCTGGAGGGGCGCCGAGTGGGTCGGGCTGACGCTGCTCTGCTCCCTGGCCGCCATCCTACGCAGCAGCACCGGTGTCCTGAGCGCGGTCGGGGCCGCGGGACCACCGGGGCCGGGGGCCGCGGTGCAGACGGGCAGCCTGTGGGCCCCCCTGGGCTGGGCGGCGCTGGTGGAGTGCGGGGCGGCGTGGGGCTCGGGCGTGCTGCTGGGCCCCCGGCTGCTCCTCACCTGCCGGCACGTGGTGGAGGCGCGTGTCCCGCTCCGTGTGACACTGGCGCCCGGCCCCGGCCGGTGAGTGTGGTGGCAGGTGTCCCCGCCTCGACACCCCCTTGTCCTCCATCCCCCCCCACCATGACATCTCGTGTGCCGTGTCTCCAGGGCTGCTGCCGGCCTTGGGGGCCGCGTGGTATTCGCCACCGAAGAGTCGTCCCCCTTCGACGTGGCGGTGGTGGAGCTGGAGGAGAGCGTGCCGGGCTTCGTCCCCCCATGCCTGGCAGACACCTTCCTCCCAGGTAAGAGGAGGCCCGGGGGGGTGGGGGTGCCCAGGTGGGGGCGGAGGTCACCACCTTGCACCCACCTGCCCCCCCCCCCCAGGTGAGGAAGTGACTGTGGTGGGCTTCGGGGCTCTGGGACGGGCGTGTGGCCCCTCGGTGACAGCGGGGGTCCTCTCGGCCGTGGTGGTGGTGGCCGGGCGCCCCGTCATGCTGCAGACCACCTGCGCTGTTCATGGAGGGTCCAGCGGCGGCCCTCTCGTCTCCTCCCACAGTGGACACCTCCTCGGTAAGCTGGGGGTCTGCCGTGGGGGGGGATGTCCCTTGGCCAGACCTGGTGATGCGGACATTGCTTCTCTCCCCATCAGGGATCGTAGCCAGCAACACCCGGGACACTGATGCAGGGGCCATCTACCCCCACCTCAACTTCTGCATCCCCGTCACCATCCTGCAGCCCCCCATCGCACGCTACCTCCACACTGGCAACCCCGATGCCTTTGCCAGGCTCAACCAGGCGGGTGAGGGGGTGCAGGCGGCCTGGCGGCTCCAGCGGCAGCCAGGACCCCCCAGCAAGCTCTGACCCGCCTCCCAGGGGACTTGTGTCAGGGACAGGGCTGCCACCTCCCTTCTTAGGCCCCAGTGGTGTGAGGGCCGAGCGCCTGGATCCTGGGGTGGGGGGGCATGGTGCGGTGCCTTTGCCAGCTGCTGGCAACCCCAGACTGGCTGGGGAGGAGTTTGGGGTTGGTTTTGTTTTATTTTCTTTTCTCCCTGGAGCCATAAATGCTGTGAGCTGAGGCCCTGGTGTCCCGTGGTGCCGAACTGCTGGGGTGGTGGTGGGGCAGCAGGTGACGGAGGTCTTGGTTGGGGTGTGGGTTGGATTGGGAGGGTCCTGTAAGGGATTTTCAGGGTCCTGGTTGGCAGGGGAGCGGTGGGGGTGGCTGTTACGGTTGGGGTCCAGGACGGGGAGGAATGGCAGTTCTGGGTCCTGCTGTGGCTCAGGGCCCTGGGGTGGGGGGTGTCAGTTTGGGGTTGGGATCCTGGAGAGGATCAGGGGCTGGGGGGTCGGGGCACAGTTGGTGCTGGGACGCTGGGGGGAGGTTGTTCCAGCCCCACGGCAGTTGACTGTGGGGACCAAACTCGGGGGCATTGGCAGGGGCGCTGGCAGGTGCACCCCCACCCCTGACCCCTCTACCCCAACCACCCCAGCCCACCCAAACTGAGGGGCAGCAGCAGGGCACCACCAGCAGCCCTGATGCCCCCAACAGGGGGGGAACCCCCCAGCACCCCGTGCAGGGCTGGTGGGTGCAGGCAGGGCCTGGGGGGGGGGGGAGGAACGGGCAGGCGAGGGTTTGACACAGCACGGGGTATTTATTTCACAGCCGCTACACAACGCCGGGGCCGGGGTGTCCACGCAAGCACAGCATGGGGTGGGGGATGTGGGGCAGCTTATCTATGGGGGTTTGTTGTTGGTTTTGGGTTTTTTCCTTTTTTTCCCACTTTTATTAGCGCCGTTTGCCCGGTTGAAGACCACGCAGCAGCACACTAGGCCTACAAGGCTCTACCCAAAAAAAAAAAAAAGCTCAAATTCGCACAAGTGCGGCCCCCGCCCCACTCGCCCCCTCCCCGGGCGAGCAGCCCGACACCCCGTCCCACACGGGGGCCGGGGGGGCTGCACCCACCCCATGCCACACCGGCAGCAGGGGGGTCATGGGGACCCCTAGCTGGGGGGCTGCCGCCCGGCCGTGCC
This sequence comes from Falco naumanni, assembly GCF_017639655.2. Lineage (NCBI taxonomy): Eukaryota > Metazoa > Chordata > Aves > Falconiformes > Falconidae > Falco > Falco naumanni. The sequence goes on along the minus strand of NC_054062.1, from coordinate 33,824,618 downwards.
GCCCACCGGGCTCTCTTGCTTCTCTACCAGATGTAGCCGCCGTCATCGCCCTCGCCCGCTTCACCCTCCTCTTCCTCGCCTTCCTCGCCCGCCTCCTCCGGCTCCTTCTCCTCCTCGTCCTCCCAGCCCACGCTGCTCCCGAAGTCGCCTGAAAACCCCGCCGCCTCCTCTGCCGGGGCGAGGGGCAGAGGCTCACAGCTGGTTCCTGGGCTGCGTCCCTCCCCCCCGGCTCCCACCCTGCGCTCACCGCAGTCGGGGCTGCCACGGCCACGGGTGCCCGTCAGCTCGGCGCCGTGCTGGTCCACACACCAGCACTCCCCGCCGCCCGGCTCACACTGTGCCCGCCGGTAGTACCCGTCCTCGTCGCAGCTGGGGATGAAGGTGCCTGCAGGGAAGCAATGACCCCCCCGCCCACCCCCAAACACATGCAGTGCGAGAGCCCCCCGCGGAGCTCCCCATCCTCATTCCTAGCCCACCTGTACGGGGCCTTGCCGGGGGACAGGGGCCCCAGGACCCCCCACTCACCCGGCTTTTTTTTGGCTGCTTCTTGGATCTGAATCTTCTCCAGCTCCCGGAGACAGGGCGGCTCTGCAGCACCCCCCCGCCGCTCTTAGGGCGGGGGCGCAGCACACCCGCGGCAGGCGTCCCTGACCCCACGGCACACGCCCCCGGCTGCCGCAGCATGCCTTCCCCTATGGTGTGCACCCCCCCTCGGCCTGTGACACCCAACCCCCCCCCAAACCCTGCAGCATGCATCCCCGTGCTGTGCAAACCCCCCCCCCCCCATGGTGTGCTTCCCTGTGACCCCACAGCATGCACATCCCCTATCCCCCAGTGTGCAGCCCCCCCACCCCACAGCACACATTCCCCACGAACCCACAGTGTACGTCCCCCCAAGTACCATGGCACGCACCCCTCCCATGATTTGCATCCCCTCCAGACCCCGTGGCAAGCATCCCCCCAACCCCACAGCATGGAGTCCCTGCGACCCCATGGTGTGCATCCCCCCCGGCATGCACCCCCCCAACCCTGCCGTGTGCATCCTCCCGACCCCACCGTGTACATCCCCACACCCCCACCCCCACCCCAGCATGCACCCCCCGCCCCGGCGCAACGCACTTTCCCTCCAGAAGCAGAAGCACCACTCGGGAGCGGAGACGCGGCCGTCCTTGGAGGTGTCACAGGAGTTGAAGAAGGCGCGGATGCACACCTCATACTTGTCCAGGTTGATGGCGGCCAGCTCGGTCGCCTCCAGGAAGAGATCCCCGCTCGTGTCCAGCCGGGCAAACATCCATCCCACCGCCTCCTTGCAGCTGGCCGCCACGCTCCTCTCCAGCGCTGCGGGGCGGGACGCGGCCCATGGCTGCCCAGCTCCCTCCCGGGGTGAGCACCCCGCGCCCCCTCCCCGCGCAGAGGGGACACGTACCGCTGGCGGGGCTGGCGGGGAGGCCACCGGAGCCGTTCTGCTTGGCGTTCTCCTTCAGGAGCTGGAACCAGTCCCGCAGCCGGTCTCCCAGGTCAGCCAGGTCCTGCCCAGTGCACGGCTCTGGGGCGGGGAGCGGTGGCGTCAGGTCAGGCAGGTTCGGGGCCGCCCCCGGAGCCCCCCGCCCTGCTCACCTTGCTTGCCGCCGCCGGCGGGGCTGTGCGGGGTTGGGCAGGGGCACTGCCCCTCACACCGCACCGTCAGCTGCTTGCTGGCCAGGCAAGCCTGCTGCTCCAGCTTGCACTGTGGGGTGGCAGTGGGATGTCGGCAGGGGGGGACACAGCGCAGTGTCCCCCTCCCTGCAGTGAGGTGCCATCGTCCTTACCGCCGAGCTGTAGGTGTGGCCATCGGAACCGCAGACGGCAGCGAGTGGGGCAGCGTGGCAGGGCTTGCAGCTCCCATGCCCCTTGGTGCCCAGTGGCTTGATTCTGCACAGGGCGAGAGGCATGGGGGCATGGTGCCGAGCCCCCGCCTTAGCTCCCTGCTGCGGCCGGCTCAGCCCCGGCCCCCTGCCCTCCTACCTGTGCTCCAGCTTCTTGCGGCTGATGCACATGGCGCGCTGGTAGCCCTGCGCCACGCACACCTTGTGCCGGCTGCACTTCACCTTCTGGCAGGGGTCCTTGGTGGTGTCCAGGGCTGGGGGGGGTAGAGAGGGGCCGGGGCAGGCAGGGACTCCGGGGGAGCCCCAGCAGTGCTGGCCACCCGCCGGCCTGGCACAAAGCACCATTCAAGCTGCAGCTGGGCAGCCGCCACAGCACCAGCTGCCGCTTCCCGGCACACACCAGCCCCACCGCTGCTCCCAGCCGGAAGGGAAAAGCCCGGGGGGTGTGGGCAGAAAGTGTCCCCACCACCACGCCAGCTGGCACCGAGCCCCCTGCGCCCCATCCCAAACACATCCCAGCTCCATCCCAGCGATACCTTCATCCCCGGGCTGGTTGTCCTCCCAGCTCTTAATGTAGTCATCCTGCAAAGGGGGGAGAGCTGGGATGAGTGCAGGCCGTGGGAGAGGTGACCCCGGGCCAGGTGTGCTACCACCCTGCTGAGGGCCACTGGCCCAGCAAGGCTCCCTCTACACACACGTGCACTGCACACACACCCTGGCACCCCCCACAGCGGGACGGGAGTAAGCAGGCATGGGGAGCAGCCTCCCCCCCAGCAGCGGGCTGCCACCTCGGCGAGGCAGCCCCTTGATGCTCACCTCCACCTCCTGGCAGCACAGCGGTGAGACGGCCCGGCCAACACCAAAAAAAGAGAAAAAGAGAGCACCCACTGTCAGCTCTGGGGCAGCCCAACCCACAGTGACAGGCACCCTGTGCCACTTGGGCACCCCAACCTTCCGAGGTGCCCAAAGCTCTCGTCACCAGCCCCAGATGTCACCGGTGCCCACTGCCAATAAGCTCGCCCATCTCTGGCTCCAGACCTATAATCCTGGAGAGCCTTTACACAGGATAAAACCTTCCCCCATCATCCCTTGGCTGGCCAGGAAAGGCAGGGAACAGGGATGGAAGAGGCACTGGGTGGAGGAAGCCCCTGGGAGCCCAGCAAGGCCCCACCAGGATCCCCATGGGGTGATGGTCCTCATGCTGCCACCCCAGTTTTTCAGCAGCGAGCCCAGGAGCAGGCTAAGATGGTTGTTGCTGCCTGGGGAGGCAGAGCTGCTCCCGCAGAGCCCCAAAAGCATCCTGAGGGCGGAGGGGAGCAGCAGGGATTCAAACCCTCCCAACAGGCGGCATTGCTCGCCCCGCAGGATGCTCTGGGGTGGGTTTGTGATAAGGCAGGAGCACCTCTGCCACCCCAGGGAGGATGTGCAGGGTTTTGGATGGCAGCTTGGAGCAGAGGCGCAGGAGGCAGCTCCGGAAGGGTTGCCTCTTGCTCCGGCGCAGCGGCGTTTGCACCGCAATCGATAGCCCGCGTTCCCGTGCCGTGATTAGTAACACTGCGGCGCCCGGCAGCTCCCTGCGGTGCCAGCGGCCTCCTCCCTGCTGCACGGCAGGTCGTGCTCCCCCCCCACCAGCGCTGCTTTGCTGAAAACCCCACAAATCCATAGGATTTGCTTATTAATCCGCACTAACCGCCAGCAGGGCTGCAGCCCCCCGGCCCAGCAGCCCTGGCACTGCTGGGTGGGCCCCACACGTGCTGCTAGCACTGGGGAGGGGGGTCTCTCGGCCCCAAACCCCTCCAGGGATGCTCAGTGCCATGGGGGGATGGCCACACGTGCTCCCCCTTGAGCATCTGCAGCCAGCTGAGGTCCCAGGTGCCCAGCGCTGGTGTCGACCAGCCAGGTATGTCGCTGGCGGGGGTCTCCAGGGAGGTGTTCACCCCCTTCCCTTGCGCCCTCTGCTGTGCTCTGCCCCCCTAACTGGTTTATCTGGGGGGGGGGCGGGGGGGGCGGTGTCCCCCGCCCTGCCGCGCGCTGAGGCACATCTCCCAGGGCGCATCCTTGCTGCCAAGGTGAACCCGAGTGCGCATCCGAACAAAGAGCAAGGGGCTGGCTGGGGCAAGGGGCGGCGAGGGGTGCACCCCCTCCCCGCTCGGCTGCTGCAGGCCCCCTGCCCCCCGCGCGGGTGGGGCTGCAGTGCTGTGCCCCTGCCCTGCAGGACACGAGCTGGGGTGTGAAATGAGCCCAGGAAAGATCCCCGGCCGCCCCACAAAATTAAGGGCTGGAACTAAATGCCGTTGAGGCTGCCGGTAAGAGCTGCGGGGTTACGGGGTCCTGAGCCCAGTGTGCCAGGTCACCTGCGCCGCTCCAGCAGTGGCTGCATCCTCACGCTCCCTGCTTTGCGTCCCCCCACCCCCGGGGACCCCCACCCCAGGGCCGGCCGCGGCACCCGGCAGGGCTCAGGGGAGCGGGATGCGGGGGGCTGCCCGCGCCCCGAGCTGCACTGATCTGTCACCGAGCGGCCGAGCGGCGCAGCCCCCCCTCGCCCACAAAGGGCCTGCCGGTGCCCCTGCCTGGGCCCGACGCGGTGCGTTGGGGACAGGGTGCGGGGGACAGCACCCCCACGTCCCTGCCGAGGCTGGCTTTGGCGTCGAGCCCTGGCCGCGGTGGCCTCAGCATCAGCCACGCCAGCTTTGGCGGCGGGCACGGTGGCAGCGGCGCTGGCGCTGCCGAAACCGGTGAGCATCCCCCGGGTACCGGGGCCGACAGCCGCCCACGGCCGCAGCGGGCGGCGGCGGGATGCGGGTAGCGGCGAGCATCCCCGGCCGCCTGCGGCGGGGCCGGGGGAGGGTCGTGCTGCGGCAGCCGCAGCGGCGGGGCGGGGAGGGGGCTCCCGGTGCCCGGCGGCGCGTCCCGTGCCCGCCCCCTGCCCGGCCTCGCCCCGCTGCCGGCGCGGACTCACGTCTCGGAAGCGGTTCCAGTGCTTGATCCTGCCGCCGTACTGGGAGATGGAGGAGAGCCACTGCTCGTCCTCCATGAAATTGCCGGGGCTCTCCCCCGCCACGGCGGGCCCGGGGCCGGTGGCGGGGCCGGCGGCGGGCCCGGGGCCGGCGGCGGCGGCGTGCAGGAGCAGGGCCAGCAGGGCCAGCAGGGCGCGGCGCCCGCCGCAGCCCCGCATGCTGCCGCAGCGCCGGGGGGAGCGGGCGGCGCGGCGGGAGGGGAGCGGAGCGGTGCGGTGCGGTGCGGAGCGGTGCGCACGGGGAGGCGCCGGCGGCGAGTGCGGCCGCGGGGCGGCACCGGGCGGCACCGGCGGGAGGGCCGGGGCGGGGCCTCCGCCGCGCCCGCCGCACCTGCGCGCCGGCACCGAGGCGGAGGAGCCGCCGCCGCGGCACGGCCGCAGCCCCGGTCCCTGCCCTGTCCCCATCCCGCACCCCCGCTCCTTGCCCTGTCCCCATCCCACATCCCGTGCCCCTGCCGCATCCCTGCCCTGCACCCCTCATCCCTGGTCCCTACCATGTCACCATCCCACGTCCTCTGTCCCTGCCCTGTCCCCAGCCTGCATGCCATCTCCCAGCTGTGCTCCCACGCTGCATCCCCTGACCCCGCCAGGCCCCCACTCTGCAGGCCTCAACCTCCACCCCCACCAAATCCCTATCCTGGAATATCTGTTTTCCCCACCTTCTAACCTGTCCCCATCCTATATCCTCTGTCCCTGTCATGTCCCCACCCTGCATCCTCTGTCCCTGTGGTCCTTCGGCCACCCTGCAGAGAATTTTGGGCCTCTGGGGAAGATGCCCACCGCTGCCCCAAGGCAGGTCACAGAGTGGAGTGCGGCAGGTGGGTTTCACACCACTGTTTTGGAGCTTTCCCCTCCTCTCAGCCAGGGGAAGGCAGGCAGGGTGAGCACAGAGCTGCTTGCAGGGACATCTCTGTCCGCTTAGGCTTGGCAAGGAAGGCCAGTGACAACTTTCCTTGGCTGCTGCTGCCTCGCAGCTGCAGCCCAGGGAGCTCCCAGCACACACACGGCTTTTCTTCTCCCTGTGAGGATGCTCAGGATGGAGAGAAAACACAGTGCTGCATTTCCTTACAGGAAAAGCAGTAGCTATGGCCCACGGGCAGGTGCATGTGCTGTCCCTGAAATGGCAATGCTGACCCTAAGCGAGGATGCTACAGCTGGAAATATGCCTTTCAGGTGCTGCTTTTAAGAAAATAGTGTTACTTTCAACTTTACGGTTAACAACAAACCGACCTGTGCTCCAGTGAGGCTTGCTGCCGAGCAAAATGACGGGCGGAAAACAACTTTCCTCTTCTTCTGTGTGATAAGGACACAAGGATCTGCAAGCGAGGCAGCCAGGCTCCAACACAGCCTAGACAGGGGAAAGAAACAGAGCCGCAGATTTTAGTTTTAACAAGCTTTAGGCAAGTTCTAAAGTTCTAGGCTGTGTCTTGCAAACCCGTAACAGTGCCTGGTTTAATGGGATTTCAATTCATCAGTGCAGGATCATGCATAAAATGAAGTTTTATTGTTGCTCAGTATGAAACTGTTCTGACTATATTAATAAATAATTATAGAAAAGGGAAAATCCTTAGTAAATCCATCACGGTACGTTTTCTTCTGCCCCAGACCCCCCGAAAAGCAGTAGGTGTGTTTTACTTCTGTGAGTAGCTTCCTTATGTAAGGGTAAGGGGATACAACACCCAAATCTGCCCCTCATCCTTCGTACAATAAACACTTTCATTTCAAAAGCTCTGCCGGCAAAGCAGAGCTGCCACTCCACCAGGCTCACATGTGTGCTTAACGTTTTACAAGGGGATCAAGCGAGGCGTAAATTTAAGTACATACACAACGGTTTGCTGGATCACAGCCTAACCTACCACTCGACTCTGCGGATGAGAGGAAAAGACCAGAACCCTTAATTCTGCCCAGGGACGGAGGTGTGAAACTAATTTAGCCATGCCAGGCTAGAGCAGCAGGATAACCCATTCACCACTGAAATTCAACCAGCTTCCAAATAGTCACAGAAATAATTGTCATTAAAATATGTCTACACCAGCGGGGAGGAGCATCCTCAAATTGGCCCTTCTTTGTAGAAAAGCTGTGTTTGCCTCCATGCTGAGATGCTGTTTGCAAGGTCAAAGTTAGTCCTGCATTAGGGAGGTGGGAAGGCTTAGTCCCAAAGCCAGCTGCACTACGAGCCCACCCCAATAAAGAACTCAGAATCGCCAGTATTAGGTGACAATTGAGCAAAGCAGGTGCGATAGAAATGCCACCGATGCCCTGTTAAGGAAAACTTGAGTGCAAACAGCACCTCATGTCCTGTAGTGCTTCACTTCTTGATGAGAGTTGTTCAAAACCCAGGAGGCAGAAGCTTTCTGAGGTGCATCTCCCCTTCCTGCAGCAGGGAGCACAGCTGGCGGCTATGCGAGCAGCTCCCAGGTACGTTCTTTGGGTGGCTGCTGAGATTTGCCAAGTACCTCTTCAGGCTGGTGGAAAGATGACAGTGACTGTTGTTAAGTGCTCTCAGCACCTCCATGCATCAGGCTGCTAGCAAGCATGCTGGTGCTCTGCTTGCTGAGCGAACGGTTTCAAAGGCGGCCCTTCCTCCTCTGCTTGGAGAGCACAAAGGCGTTTAGCTGCAAGGAAAAGCAGAGACAAAAAGCCCAACAGTGGTAATTGGGTACAAGCATGGATTCCAGGGTAAAGGGCAACCAGCAAAACCACAAATTATTTGATTTCCTGGCAGACAGGCTTGAAAGTGGAGATAGGTAAGCAATTTGGTCTTGGAAACACAACCGGCAATGCATTTGGGGGAAAAAAAGGAAAGCCACCCAAAATCCTGACTGCCTCCCACTGCTGTTTGTGCATGCAGTCAGAGCACAGCCACACAGCCAGCTCACTTTGGGAGGGAGGAAACAGGCTGAAAACCTCTTAAAACCGATCACTAGTACAAGTGGGTGCTGCTGGAGCAGCCCCATCTCCAACTAACACACTCTCCGCCTCAATGACAGCGTAATTCCACATTCATGGCAGCAACTAGGAACAGGCAGCAGCAGCCACTGCAACCGCCAGGTTCTTGCAAAACAACTAAACACCAGCGTTTTCCATTTTTCAAAGCGTTCATCCTCGGGCGAGTTGAAAGCCTGTGTCACTATTCTTAACGTGGAGATTTACAAGAAAAAACAGTCATCTTCAGATGTCTGAACGATTCACAATGGTATCAAAGAGTTTTGCGCTTCTATCAATGGAGAATCTACCTACAAGGCATATATTTTTTGACATGCTCCAAAATGGTCACTGGAAAGAGCTCTTACTGTAAATGCTTTCTTATTAACATAGTTGTGTGTTGGAAGTTTAATTACAGAAACTATCAATGCAACAGGAGATAAACACTTTGCTTTTGAAGGGAATTCATTTATTTGCAGATCTACATCACACAGGCACGTTGTTGGAGATCCAAGCAACGCCTGACCTCAATATCATTAAATCATGCTCCGGGGAGCTCTCTTGGATTTTAAATACTGCTTTTAAGAACAAAGTTCCTTCTTTTGAAATAAAGCCATGCTTAAACATCAGCAATACCCCAAATGCCACCTGCGCCAGTTTTTCTAGTTGTTTTCTTGGAAAACAAACAGGCAACAGACATCAAATGGGCAACTCTGCGACATTTTGGTTACCAGTGGAGAAATGAGGTGGAAGGACCCCGGTTCCCCCTGAAGGGAGGGCAGGCAATAAGTGTAGGAAAAGCTGCAGGGAAATGCCATGGTTCCTGGCTGCAATGTGCTTTTGAGGAGTCACAAGGCATCCCTGCTTGGAGTTCCCAGGTTCCCATCCAAAATTCATGTCCCATTAAAATGTTTCACTGATGAACTGCATGCCTCTGCGCACAGACTGGACCTGCTGCAGCAGCCCTGTTGCTGCTTCAGGAGAAGGTCAGCTGCCCGGATGTCGCGTAGTAGCCAGAGGCGTCTGAGGAGAACCTCTGGGAAAGACGCACTGAGTCCAGCTGCACCTCTCCAAAGTAGAAGTTCTCAAAGAGCTGAAAGAGAGAAGAAAAAACATTTGAGGGACACCTAGAGAAATGCAGCCTGCAGCTGATCCACAAATCTCTTACAAGAGCTGGCCCTGCAAACAGCCTCCACTCGTGGACTTGCTTTACCTTTAATGAAACTATTCTTTAAATTATTTTTCCCCCTGGAGACTGCACTTAACCTTCAAAGCAAACAGGGTATGAAATGAACACCTCTTCTTATCTACAGCAGCAGTTGCTCAAACCTCCTGTACCCTCCTTTCTGACTAAGTCTCGTTTAGGGAGCTTGGGGAGGCTATTCACTGCCCTGAAGGCCACCACCCCTGGGTGGCTCCTAAAGTCGCAGGCTCCGCAGGAGCAAGGACTGAGGCCCAGGACATTTTTTACCAACCCAGGCCAGAGGATGTACGACTTCATAGTTATGGCTCAGTCCTAATTCAAACTAGCAGGCTAGAGGCGCAAGGCTCTTCATCCCAGCACTGACCCTGCTTTGTTCAACAAATCCTTCTTTGTTCAGCAAAGACTTGTTCAGCAAAGACTTGAGTGCAAATTAATGAAAGCAAGCCAACTCTGGGACCTGGAGGGCGTGTCTCTGCTGATTAATCCAAGCTATGAAGCAGACCAAAAAAATGACATCAGAATTTCTTAGAGGGAAATTCAGCAATATTGCTGGAAAGGCATCACGTCCAAGCGTAAAGTGCTCCTCCCGTTCCATTAAGACACAGGAAATTGCTCTACCTGGAAACATCAGTCATGCCTTAGGAAAAGCTTTTCAGTGGAAATGCTAATTTCAAAACTCGGCTTAAATGGATTGCTGTGAGTCACCAAGGGCCTTAGCAGTGACACCTCCCCACCGCCAAGATCTTCAGAACGTCCATTCCATCTGCCTCCTATTGAACTTTCTACCTGCCCCTGCAGGCACTGGCTCATGACAGTCGCACACCCCTTCCTGCCATTACAGAAGGCATCAATGATAACAGACAATGAAAGCCGAAGCATTAATTACAACACATTCTCCTAGAGCCAAAGATGCACCAATTCCCCCAAACAGTAAATTATGAAAACCCCAAACACCTAGCTGGCATCTGAAAGGCTGCACTTCACCTCCAAAAAGGCACTTGGCTCTGCTTGGCACTGATTTAGGCACCACTGCGACTGCTTTTTTGTTGGTGCTCCCAAGGGTATTCTACTTTGCAAATACCCCTTTTTCACAAAGGGACCAGCTAGGTTTCTTTCAGGACAATTCCTGCTTTTGCTGTCACTCCTCCACACAGGTAAAGTGCTTTAGGGAAGGCCATTCCCTGCCAGCCTTCAAAGCGGAGCGAGGAGTGCTTTGGCCAGGGAGCACAACCAAGGTACATAGGCCACTGACCAGATGCCAGGCACCATGGTGAATCCAGCCTCTTCTCCAGACTGCCAGCTCACCCAGACAGCTCTCCGCTCAGGATTTGGCTGAGGCCAGCAATTCCTTACCGACACACAACAGTCAGAACGGCATCTCCGAAGAGAAGGGGTATTTATGCGTGCCGAGCCAGCTCCCAGTGATTGCTAAGCCCCTGCTTCAATTTGAAATGGCTGCAGCTGCAGTCAGACATGCTGCAGAGTACCTGCCGCCAGCGGCCCACCTGCCAGCGACTACCTCCTCCTCCCTGGACCTGCCTGTGTGGCAGCAAGGGCAGCCAACCCCCAAGCTGCTTCGGCAAAAAGCATTTGGATTAGCACAAATGCCGTGAAGAGCTGAGTTTCTGCACTGTCTAGTCACAGCGTGCCCACCAAGGAGAGGCTCGCCTGCACCTTCCTGTAGCTCATCCTGCCTTTGGGGTGACACTCGTCTCTTAAGACCCCGGCACAATGACTTACTTTGCACAGAGCCCAAAGTAATTTGCTGCTAATCACTCAGACTCTTATTAAGCTGCAGCTTGCTGCCAGTTCTTCTGAGCGCATACCAGGCAGGAGCCAGGCACCCCACCACAGAGGTCATGCAGGTCCCCATCCCAGCAAGAGCCCCTGGTGCAGAAGCCTGGCTTGAAGGAACACTGTGTGAGTGGCTCCATGCAGCCGGTGCCCTGAAGTGGGGACCTTGTTGAAAAGAAGTTGTGCTAAGGGAGCATCTCAAACAGGGAGAGGAAAAGAGAACAGAGAAACGACTACAGTCATACAAACGCCATTTTATACAATTAAAGATTTATATAATTAAAGATTAATTATGTTCCCAAAAGCCTGTGTAGTTCATGTTAGAAGACTTGGGGTAAAATGTCTCATTAATAAGAGATGGTAGTAAAAAGGGGCTGGTCTCCTTTCTCTTCTTGTTTTGGCTGATCTGAGAAGGAAGGATGATTCCCAGCTCTCCAGGGCTTGCTGTAGTGCTTGCCACCAGCAGGCGCACTCACTCCAAACCCTAACACCCGTCTCTGTCAAAATGGTCATTCAGATGGACACTCCCTTCCTTCACAGAGCACTCTCCACCCAGCAAAAATGGAAATAATTTCTCTCCATTCCGAATGGAGGGAGTGGTAGGTGCACTGGTAAGCAAGGAGGTACCAGGATTTGAAAAGGATTTTATTAAAAGAGAAGGGGGATAAGATGCATTTATTTCTGTACAATCAAGTCTTCGCAAACATGAAGAAAACCAACAAAATGCTGGGATGCACTGATCTCATCAGCAGTCCTGGACGTCCAACTTTTTACCAAAAATGGCCAAAGGAAAGAGTCTTTCAAATACTTGTTTATATTATCTCTGCACACCACAACCTGTTTTTCTTACAAAACACATGTATGTCAAAGCAAAAATCAGTTAATGAGACAAATGCTCCCCCCAGCCCTTCTTGCCTAGCACAGCCTCAGACACATCAGATCAGAAAGACAAAGTCCCAGAAGATGCTGCCCAGGTCAAGGGCTCTCCATTTGTACACTACTATGAGCAAAGCAAAATCCTTGGACCAAAGCACTTTGTATTCCCTTGGCTTTTTTAAGACCTACCACCTCTTGTGTGTCCGAGCGTGTGTGTGTTTCCCAGGGAGAACACTGCTATAACCATTGATTTTTGGTATATGCAGCTGTAGTTTCTGAAAGTAAACATGCTACAGGATTTAGGGGACAACCACAGATACTTTTTTCTGCTCTTGTTTCAAGCCAGCTTCACACTGATGCTTCTTTGCTCCCTGAGGCTTCCCGCAACAGAAGCCACTGGACACCAGGTGTGGGGATCACAGCTGAGCCGTTGTAAGGCCAAGATCTGCCTTGGGCAGTGGGGAGGGAGGCCCCTCAAACACCATCCTCTGAGACCCCTGAAACACTGGGAACTGGCTTCCCATCACAAAAGCATCACAAGCTCGGGTCCCCAGGGGCTTGGGAAGAGATTTCAGAAGGCCAAGTCTGCTTTTGACTTTCACTTCTATTTATCTTGGGAAGAAGCCAAGCAGAGCCAAGAAAGATATTTATATCTCCCCCCTCTCCACAGCCACCACGAAAACGCTCTGCTGGTGAAATGCCTCTTATAAAAGCATTTTAGCATTTTTTATTATAGGCCAGGAAAGAAGATACCTGGAGACTGTTACGCTTCATGCACAAATGCTGATAACCCTAAGACTTGCCTAGTCTCCCTCCTGTCCCTTCCCATGGGTGCCAAGGGCCTACCTTTCCTCAAAAAGGCTGCAGGGAGCATGAGGAGGCATGGATCAGGAACTAGGAAGGAGGTGGGAAAGAAAAAATGCAATCACCCGCAGTGTTATCAAAAGCCATGTCATTTGAGTGGAGTGGGACGTGAGGCTCAGCAAAAGCACAGTAATTCTATAAATCCAAACATGCTGAAGGATTTATGTCCTTACTGCCTGAAGAATAAATAAGAGGTTGGGATTTTTTTTTATTATTATTATAAATGAAAATGAACCCAATGGAGGTAAAGGTCAGCTTACGAAGTCAACACCACACACGTCATGCAAGCTACTAACTCCCATCAAGGGAACAGCACTTATGAGACTAAGTGCCCTCTGTCTCCCTGCTGCCTTCCCAAATTAAATTAGAATGAAATAAGGAAAGAGCACTGTTAACTTTTAACCCCAGACCCAGCACCTCTAAGCAAATGTGCCAGAGATGTGTCCTGCCTTTCAAACCACAGCCAAAGGCTCAGAAACCACTCAGTGAGGATGCCTAGAAGGACACGGCATCTTCCATGGGGAAGAAGTGGGTGTCTAAAGAGCAGCACAGCATCCTTCCAGGAGCAGCATCCTAGGACCTGCAGGGGATGGAAGGGACTGTAGCTGCACCGCCTGCCCCAAAAGTCATGAGCCCCCAAGAGAGGGAGTATACTGGTCCATGGATAACCCACATTTGACATGTCAGCTTGCAAACTACCACAGGCTCACATATGCAAGTGCTCCTCCATCTCCCTCTCCCTTCTGGGGGTCTGGGTCCAAGGACACAAATGCGCAGTAACGATGAAAAGCAGGCAGCTCTGTGGTAGCTCCCAGAAAACAAGCTTTTCTCCATTTCTCCCCCAAAGTCATTTATTCTGAGCCAGGAAAGCCGGCAGCATGCCTGTAATTTCTAACACCCCAATTTCTCTCATTTAAGACAATTCTGTCCAGCTGTTGGAAACCCTTCTTCCTCCGAGGTCCGTTCCCCTCTATTACCCACAAATTACACAGCAGGGCTCCCTTGGGGTGCGACAATCATTTTCTGAAGGAAAACAGAAACTGAAGACTTGTTTTGGGAGAGAAAGATTCACACACCAAACTGCTCGCTCTTTGCAAACCAAAGCCAAACATGTCAGTACAAACTTCAGCCTCCAAAACACAACTTCCTTATCAAAGGCAGAGCAACAGATCGAAATCAGGATGCCTCTTTTCTGCAATTTCCCCCCCCCTTTTGCCTTAAGCCTGTAAAGGAGGTTTTACTGAAGCACTGTAGAAACAAATGCAAAGGAGGGCAATTCCTCAATGAAGCAGTTAAAACGTATGTCTAAATGATGCTGTGTTCCTGAGTGTGAGTATTTGTCAAGCAACCAACCTTGGGGGCTCGCTTCCCGCAGACAACCCTCCTAGAATGAGACAGCACCTTTGTGTTCAAACCTGGAAACAACAGTAATAAATCATGGCACTAATCCATGTAAGGACAGCAGCAACGCATTTCAGCTCCGGTTATGAAGAGCAGAGATGCCAACACAAACTGGTGCTTTTAAATCACCTGTCATGGGCTCAACAAGCATGAGAAATATTAATGGATTCGCCTGGAGAGGCACTGGGCAGCAGGAGGACAAAATAAGTCCAGACAAGGGAAGGGAGCAAGAGGTATTTAAAACTTCTTTCACGTAATCTCTGGCTTGCGCTCATGCTGCCTGGCCTGGATTTTCCTGCTACCATCAGGATTATTGATCAGTTTTTAAAGCCTTACATCGTCTACAGTAGTCAGCCAAAAAGGACCCATCCTGAATTAATAAAAGTCCAAGCAGCTCTGCCGAGAGCCTCAGTACTCAGAAATGCCAAGGGAACAACGATTCACTGCAATGCCTTGCAATTAAAAACTACCACCAAAGAGCAGCATTATCACAGGATAAAATGCATACGCGCGCACACACCCCCCCCCCTAGTCTGCAGGGAGCTTGCTTTGTTGTGAACTCAAGCCACAGAAAGCAGTGCCTTAGGGTAGGGGTATTATAGATTAACAGTACAAAACTGTCCCCGGTGAATCAGCGCTGCGGGCAAGCAGAGGCATGTAATGTCATTAGCCTGTGACCAATCAGCCTAAGAAACCCAGCTGCCCTCAGCAGGGAGCTGAGGGGGTGTCCCGTTTTCAGTATCTGGAACGAGCACAGAAATTCGCAACTTCTGAGATGTGAGAAGGAAGCAGCTTGCAGCTCCGGGAACCTGTGGCTGCAGATGAGCTCACGGTCATTCCTACTGCATGGTACACTGAGGAGGGCACAGCAGCAATCCCTTCTCCTCCATTTCATCCAGGTTGAAGGTGTTTATCCACCAAAAGATCCCTTCCAGGAAGGCATGCAAAGAGGTTGAGTACCACTTGTCTCTGCCTCCATGGGAGAACATGCGCAGGAGGATGTGCTGTGGCCATGCAAGATTGCGCCAGGGATCAGGGTCCAGCAGCAGACAGTCATGTGGAGAGAGCTCAAACCAGGAGATTAAAGTCAAGCTTCAGAGGAGCCGCAGGCTGTACAGCTTCATCTTCCCTGCACGCAGTGACAACAGTCACCAGCTCACCCAGCGGCAGATGCTATCCCTGGCGTGTCCTGATCGGGAGCAGCGGTGAATGAAAGAATGAACTCGGAAAGCTGAGAGGGATGGGAGGTTGTTTTCTGTGAGAAATCAGCATGCCACAGTGCTGTTATCCCCTTCAGGGAAGAGAAGCAGCAAACAAAATCTCAGGCACCCGCTGACAAGCATGGAGAAAAATTAAGTAGCGTTTCTGAAGAGGTGCCTCAACACGGAGCAATGGAACCTGTTTGTTTTCAGACTCTCTGCACCCTCCCCTGGATATTCGTGGTGGTACTTGCAGAAGAGCATGACCGCAACACCCCAAACCCTTCCTGCATTATCTTACACTGCAATGGAGGGAAGGGACCCAGACAGGATTAGACCATGGGCCCAAATAAACAACAGTCTAATTTTCCACCTCATAAGGGATGGTACATTTGAATTAACACTTGTACAAGACATCCACAGGTTGGGACAGAAAACACTGCAGAAGAGCAGAGAACAATTGCTCTTCCAAATCACCCAGCTAAAGCACAACTGCAGTACCTGTGCAACCTACAGCAGGGAAGGCGCCAACTCTTGGGCAAACTGCTGTGTTACAGAGCTGGTACCAGCATTAAGTAAAAAGGATTGACAGAGGAAAGGATACTGAAGAATGGATTAAAAATTTAAAGAAGATTTAGAAATGTGAAAGCAACACTCAGAAACACTGATGGACTGTAAGAAGGGCCCACTGAACTCCAGTAAACTCTACCCATCATAGCTCTTCTGATTAACCTCCTTCGCTGCAGGAACCACAGTCTCCAATCCTGCTTTTGGGATCCCATCCACCTGCTTAATGTGCCTCACTCCTGCAGCCTCCCACACAGACCTGTCAGGGCCTCTCAGGTCTGAGTAGCATCTCTGTTGCTCCTTGGCAAGCTGACTCCTGAACGCAGTTCAGCCATGGAAAGCTGCTGGCAAAAGGACCTCAAGGGCCAGCCTGCCTGCGCCCCGTTTTGGCTTTGCAGATTTATGCTACCAACACCTCCCTGGTGACCACCTCAATGGTCTACAGAAGGCTGTTCTTTACACAGAATGAAACGGCAGAAGCTGTTCCCGTTCCCACACTGCAGTACCTGCTGGCAGAGCTCCTTTGTCCTTGTCCTGAGAAATGCACCAAAACCCTTTCCATTTATGACCTAAACTCCCTGAAACTATGACAGACAAACCCCAAACCAAATCCCCTAGTGGCTTCCAGATGATGAGACACAGGTGGGCAACATGTCAAGATCTGGGGAGTTGGTTCAATTAATAGATTTTTTTTTCTTAAATTTTCAACTTTCAAAATATGTTTTATGAAACAGTTTGGTGCCAAAAAAAGAAATATCTGATTCCTGTATTATTCACTCTGGACACTACTCTGCCAATATTTGTCAGAGGTTTAATTGTGCTTGGAAGCTTGCCAGCAATAATGCACGAGAAGTGTAGGAAAAGCAGGTAGACAGGCACTCATCCAGAGAGGTGGCTCTTCCTGGCGTTCCCCACCTACCCTCCAAATTAGCAACTGCTTCCGTTTCATGCCTTTTTAAGGGACTGCTGGCAGGGCATCCAACACTTTCCATTACTGCACAGGTGTTAAAGGATTAAGATGTTGTGCAGAGTCAGAAGGAGAGGGTGGAAAAGAGGACTAGGAAGGGCAGAGAGAGAAGGCAGTTGTCATCTGGGCCATCACCATGAGCATGCTGCCTGTGCCAATGCCTCCAAGCACCAGCCATAAAGCTTGGTGAGTGTATGCAGACGTTTTGTTCTGCAAGTGTGCAGCTGGCTCTGGAGTGTCTCTCCATCACCAATATAGCATCAAGTCCTTCCATCCAGATAACGCAGGGAACAGCCCTTCCCCTCTCGCTTTCTTTCAACCTCTGGCAGGTTTTAAAAGGTGGCAGCAGAGGCCCTTTCACCTCATCTCCCTTAGGAAGAATAACACATGCAGACTTCAGGAGGGAGCAAATCTGGTCAAAAAAGTCCCAGTGGCCTATCTTTTGGAAGTGCAGCTGATCCGTATCATAAGCAAAGCACTAACTCCTTTATTGCTCACATTCAGCTTGCTAATGAAATTACAGACGCGGGATGCAAGTCAGGGGTATCTCCTCTAGAACACAGGAATAGTCCTTCCAATTAAATCACTGGTGTCATCCCTTGAAAAGCTGTAACAATATAAGCACCTCTATCTGGAAGAGTGCCACCAATGTAAGAGCAAGAAGCATGTATGGAGTTCAGTGAGAAAGATCCTACCTGTGTATGATGGGAGGTTTCTTTTTTATATTTTTATTTTACTGAGCCAAAGTAAATGCAATATAAATGCCAAGAAGCTTTAGGTGCATTCAAAAATGCCATCCTATGGGTGTTTTGCATACATTTCACATGGTAATCGTAGAGCAACAAGCTGAAGAAAGAACCAGACAAGGTCACTGGCTCCACTGTCCTCTCCTCCTAAGGCAGGAGGGATCTCACTGGTGGCAAATCCTGGACTGACGCCTCTGCTCCCTCAAAACAACCGGAACACCCATTTCTCCAGCTCCTCTAGAGCAGTGCTTCATTATCCTTCCCATTACAAAGATTTTCCTAACACCTAATCTCTTGCTGCAATTTCAGCCTATTATTTACCACCCTACCATCAGAGCATAGAAGACAGGGTATCCACTACTGGCAAAAGCTTTCACAGGTTTAAAGAGTTTTTCCTATGTGTTGCCCTCTTTCTTCCCTTTATTAACCTCAAAACAACTCTAAACTTCCAGCCTCAGCTCATAGACATTTTCTAGCCCTCCAATTATCTTACTGTTGCCTTCTAGGCTCTTTGCACCCATCCATGGTGACCAAAACTGGACAACTACTATAGCTAGGGGCTAAGTGCTAGGCATAGTCAGAGGTATACTTTACAGATATTTGCCTCTTTCTTTTACTTCCACAGAGCGATTCATCTGGCCTGTGCTCTAAGGCAGTCCCCCACAACCCAAACCCTGGTCCGGGGGGCTGGTATCAAGGCAGTGCTCCATCCTCCACCAATGCCATCACTCACTCCTGGACCTGCCCTTGTTCACAGCAGCCATTTGTTTCTGCCAGATTTCTCAAGATCATTTGGAGCTCTGTTCCCTCCTACTAATATGTGCAATTTTCCTGCCTCTCCCCTGGTGGGTTTTATCCGCAGACCTAACAGAGGCATGCTTCATACTGCCCACAACACCCTTCTGACCTCCATGGCTGGGAAGGGTACCAGGTTTCCAGCTGAGCTTTGTGAACACGGAAGCAGCTGATCCTTCCCCAACTGCTGCCATGCAAAACCTCAGCTCTTCATAAAACTGGAGCAAAGCCACCTCAGCTGCCAGAGGGTGATGTAGCAGTGGGGAGGGTGACATTCAGCAATAGTCTAAATTAAACTGTCAGGCCTGAATTTTTGCAAATAAAACTATTTGGGGCCAGGTGCAGGCCCCTATTCGGCTAAGATCCTCTCCCTCCAGGCTCCCCCTCCTTCATAAGCCAAATCTAGCAGTGCTCCCGCCACTGCCACACTGCAAAACCTTTGCTTTAGCTCAGGGTTTTGGGTCCATTCCCCCCCCCCGACACAAATCCATGAAAATTCATGCGCTTGAGGAAATCAAACCCTAGTTGCTATGGTGAAAGGCATTCTGCAAACTAAGAAACAAATACAAGTGGGACGTTTGGAGGTTACCGAATATTTGCACCTCTTTCAGACAAGAATAAAAAAACCTCCAGCACATTAAAGGCTCCGCTAACTTCCCAGACCCTGCTACACCTCAAACATGAGGGATTTACAGTACAACTTGTTTAAGGAAATTAATGATTAAGCATGGCATTTTTCCTCATCCCCGTGGCTCCCAGCACTACCTATTATAGCAAATGCAGCAACAATTTTTAAGAGCTGGGCTTTGGCTTTGCTGCAGTGATTCCAGGAGGCTTGAGACATGGCTGGGAATACTAGGATGACAGCTCCCATCAATGTGACCTGCTCGCTGTGACCAAACCACCGAGAGGAGGAGCCCAGCTAAGGAGCCGGTAAATTAATTCGGACAGACCTGAGATATGATCCAGCAGAAGGGTCATAGTACATTTGGGATGAGCTGCCTGCTTTTGCTAATCAATGTGTTGGGTTGGTTTTGGTTTGGTTTTTTGCACTTAATGTGCTGGGTTCCTGTCTTCTATTAAGGTGCCGCTGTAATTCAACCCCTGCCAGCTCCACTGAGAAAAACTGTCCTCTTAAGATCAAAGAGGTGATGTTATCTTGGCTGGCTGGTGGCAGATCAGCGATGTCAGGGAAAGGACGAGGCAGGATGCCCACTGAGTGGGAAGCAGAGGCACCCACAGCGCCTCCAAAGTGGCTGAACTGCTGGGCTGGAGGGGTCTGTGGCACTGCCCGCAGCCCTGCCTGAAAAGGGCAAGAGGATTCAGAAACTTTATAACCCTCTCAACAAATCCTTGCTCTTCTAGCACTCACAGTTCCTGCTAAAATAAGTCAGAGAGGTGCTGAGCACCTCTGAGAAAAAAAGTCTTCTCCCCTTTACGGTAAGGTCACCAAACAGATCTCTCTCACACACGGGCAAGTTAGCACAAACCTTCTGCACTTCCTGCACTGCGTTCTCCTCAGTGCAGTGTCTCAGCCTTCCCTCAATACCTCCAACGCCGCCTCGTCGCTCTGCTCCAAGGCCCAAACACTCCAACAAAGATATTTTTTCTCTATTGTCTAGTCTGATTTTTCAAATGTCAGCTCAAATTCCTTTCTCACCGAACGCAAATAATGTGAATATGCCTTTTTTCTCCCCCTGAAGAATATAATTTGTAGGAAAGCGTTTTCACGGCAACCCCAATTTAATCTCCTTTTTTTCCCCCAAGATCATACAAACGTTGATTTCCAGTCTCATCTGCTCAACTGTCACATCCTCCCATCCCACTGTTGCTCTAATTGCACACTGCTGAGCCCCCTTGATCATTTCAGTATCCCTCAATAATGGCAGGATCAGAACTGAAGGCAAAAATCCTCTCCTCTGCAAAGCAGCAATACAGCCTTTCATTTCTGCTTTTGATTCTTCTGTAAAACCGAGGCAAGGAAAGCACTAGCTTATTTCTGATACAGTGATGCTGCACCACAATCTCTTATTCAGTCTGTTGTCACCCCAGTGGATTTTTGTTTGGTATTTTTAACTCTAAACTTTCCAAGCAGCCATTTACCATTAGGTACTTGTTCCAGTTGACAGTCCTACTTCAGATATGTATCTTTATCATCCCGTTGAGGTTAACAAAGATGTTCTTACCCTTTCCGAACACCAGGCAGTCTTGTGCAGTTCTTTGGCCCTTTGATTTTACCTCAGCTTAAAAATACACCAGGAAAACGCTGTCTCCTTAAATTTACTAACAAAAGTTACACAGAGAAGTCCGGGGTACCTACGGCTGCAGAACACAAGAAGCACTCCTCATCTGCAAGTGGAGTTTGTAATGGTAGCTCTGTACAGAGGCAGATTTTAATTTGGTTAGTGCTTGGTGGGTTTGGGGTATTTTGAGGGGTTAGGGGGTTTATCCAGGACAAGATTTTTCTTTTATGTTGTATCTCCTTTACGGCACTGCATCAAATGTCTTAAACTGAACTACTGCATACCACAGCCACTGCACTATTCTTACCCAGCAAGACAAAAACAGTAACAGCGAACACTACCAGATTTCTTTGCTATGATCGGCTCCCCAGTAGCCCTGGCACATCAGTCAGTAAATGCACTTTCCCCCTGCTCCAAGCGAAAGCAGATATGGTCCCAATATTTAATACCCTGTATGCAGGCCTCAGAAGAGAAGCCTCATTGAATTATGCCTTGCCCAACCTAGAAGCCTCCCCAGCACAGTCCTGCAGACTGGCCACTCTGCTGTCACTGCTGGACCAGGACACGGCAGCATGTGTCACTGCCTCAACTGATCCAGTTCCCAGTTTTGCATCCCAGCTTAAAGTCTCCCCTAATGCCCTAAGACAGAAGTTGTGCAGCTTTCTGCTGTTGTACCTCAGTAGCTGTTCCCTCAGTGTTTAATCTTGTAAGCTGTTAATGCACAGATCTGTGCTAAGCGGCAGGGTTCATCTTTTTCTGTACTCAAAATTTGCTTCCTTCTTGTTTGAATGTGGCAAAGGCTGCTCTTTGCCTCATTTCTCAGACCTCAAGTCAAAAATCATTCAGTTTTAACCTAGTGAGAGTCCAGGTGGTTTTCTTCCTACTGAAAAAGCCTTCCTTTCTGTTGAAAGTATAATAGGAAATTTTGGCTAGGTGGTACTTCTGAATTTCTTTGCGTTTTTATTTATTCACTGCAGCCTTAGTTTTTTCACTAAGCAAAATAAATAAAAGCCTGGAGGCAGCCAAGCCTCATCTCCGGAGATGCAGGCAGCTGCCCCAGCTGCCTCTGTGCCAGCACTGTGCCACTCGGCCAGCTGCGACACAGGGCACACAGCCACCACCCAGGACACAGGAGGAGGCAAGGCAGAGCGGCTGCCAAAGCAGCATCTCTCCATGGCCCGGCTGCCTGCCCGCTCCAACCCTGCTCTCATGGGGAAGGAGCTGCCACTGTCTTTCAGCTGTGAATTGCTGCCCCCTCCCTCCACTCTCAAAAAGATGAGCCGCTTTGCTCCCAACTGGAACAAGATTTTGGTACATAACTTGGATGTTCAAAGGAGTCGATCAGCTAGCCACTAGCCACCCTAGAAGAAATAGGTATTTATCCACATGAAGTGGTACATAAAGCATCCCCAGCTTCTTGGGACTAGACTAGACAAGCACAAACCTAAAGCGCCCAGCACTTTTGTGGGAGACACGTATCACTCAGCTCTTGGGTCACACACTCCCTTGGGCTTTCAGCTCCAGCTAGGCCTGGGAGCCTTTTTCATGGATATTCAAGACATAAGTAATTTAAACTCCCGAACGCAACTCATCCTACAGGATCTATTTTCTGAGCAGTGTGGGAAGGTATCGGCCTGCACAACCATTTATTAGCACAAATAGGAGTGTATGTTTAACTCTGCAGGACGGGTAGAACAAAAGATTATTAAATAAAATTCCGATTAGTTCAGCTGAAAGCAAAATACCAGCTGGAGCCTGGGGTAACGCAGGCATGCTATCAGCAAACATGTGCTGCCAGCGCATCTGTACACACACACCAGCTCTGACCATGGGGAGCCCCAGGCTGGAACAGCAGAACCGAGGTGCCTCCATCGCGCTCTAATAGCTCAGGTCCTGCCCTCTGCTAGGCAAAGCCCTCTGCCCGACAGTGCCAGTCATAGCTGCACAATAGGAATAAGAGTGACGAAACCTGAATTTTCCGACTTGATGCCTTCCTACCAGTAGCTGTGCTTTGTCGGCTTTCCAAGTGGGAACATGGCCACTCAACACAGCTATCGCAGAGTCCCACTGCCTGGAAACACATGCACAGCACATCACTCTACCTACAAGGGGATGGCACCCGCAAGCCAGCCTGCCTAACTGCAGCCACATTCATTAACAGCCCGTCGTTTAGATCCTATTGCAAAAGTTAATGAAGCCACTTTGTGAGAGGGCAGCTTCCCTGAGCAGAAGATAAATAATGTATATAAAAGGGGGCTGGGAGGGAACTGGCGCATCCTTGCAAGGTCATGCTAGAATGCATCAGTGGCTGGCTGAGGCTGGGCTCCTCTGGTAAGAAGCCTGGAGCTATTTATGACTCATGTAATTAATTAATGCCAACGGGCGTTCTGCTGCAGGCACGTGGGAGACCAAAGGGAAATATGAAGCAAGCAGGTTAGGAAATGTAGTGGAGGTGGGGGAGAAGGATGACATTTCTTGCGGCAAGACATGCTTTGAAGTAATTATCAACAGTCCTAACAGCCAGCAGCTCTTTTGGCTACATCAGTACAAAATCAATTAGGAGCTTTAAAATTTCATTGGCTCAGATTTCAGAGAGCATCAAGAATAAGCAATAGCCGTCTGAGGTAAGGGCAGTTGCATTTCTAAGCGCCACAGACCACAAGATGCACAGATCCTCAGACCCCGCAGTGCAGCCCACAAATGCTGTGACCAGTAGAGGGAGCATCGTTAATGCCTTCACGGTCACAAATGTTTTTGGATCAGGAGCATTAAGGAAGACCGACAGTTTGATTCTACGTGTCTCTGAAGTCTGATGACAAGTTTAAACAGAAGGACCAAAGGGCAAAGCGAAATGTGGGTATATGCCTTGAAAGCTGAGTCCCTGCAGGCACTCAGGGCTCCTGACAAACACCTTTCTGGGGCCAGCTCTCTTGACACCAGGAGCTAACCAAAACTCTCAGATCATATTAAGAAAGGGACCACGTCTGTGGCTTTCCTGCTTCAGTTTGCAATACTGCAGTCTCACACCGAACACTCAACATGTGGCGACGCTGAGTCATGACACCGCGCTTGCACAGACTGTTTGAGGACAATGAGAGCTTAACCTAATTTTGTCCCTTTGTTTGTCCTCTGCGCAGAGGAGATCAATCAGTTCCACTGCCTGCCTTCACATCCCCATGCATCTAGTGCCTAACACATTACATTATACAGCAAAACTATAAACACAAAAAAAGTGTACCCTTTCCCTCCTCTGGCACCCTAAAGTCCTTCTGGACTTCCCAACTCCCATCCAGCCTGCATCCTCTCTCATGTCTCTTTGTTGCTAGAACATCTTTTTTCAGTTCCCAAGTGTATTCGTGCATTGTCCTGTCTCCCTCTTATCATAGCTGCCTGCAGCAAATCCCCTCACACAATGAGGATTGCAAATTTGCTTACAACCCAGTGCTGTTTTCCATTTCTGCTCTTCCGTGCTTGTCTTTTCTCTCTGGACACTCACAGGGGCCAAGCACCACAGCATCAGTCTGACACTGCCATCTGGATGAACATCAGAGGCTGCCTGCAGTCTTAACCCTGCCTGGCAAAGCCTGGGAGGCTGCAGGATGCTCCCCTTCGAGCCTTACCCACCTCCACAGTCTGGGGGATCTTGCTTTCTACCCTCTGATCAAATGCCAAAGCCCTCAGATGCTGGCTGATGGGACTCCCTACCACTATCTGCTATTTTTCTGGAGCAAAATCATTCAAATCAATAGCAGAGATTAAAAAAAAGAAGCAAAGAGTACATGAAATGGCAGTCAGTTTTAGTTTCATAAATATATATGAGTGAGTAGAACCAAGAGCAACAAAGTACTCCTTTTTGGTGGGCTGAGAATCAACACGAGCCTGAGTCTCCAGGGTAAAACAGGAGCGAAGTAAACGACAACATAAACACCCACTTAGCATGCGTGCTACATTCTCCTGATGTGAGCCTTACCAGCTTTAAGAACGCTTCTGCTAAATACTGTAAAGCTCCCAATTACGAGTGATCTGGATTGTTTATTTTCTAAACAGATTTTCCCCCCGCCGGGAGATCCCATAAGCCTAAGACAAAAGCAGTCTTGAAGAGGTGTTTCACCCTCTTTTGGCTATATAATATCCACAGCTGGCTTGATTTCCCTAATTGTTGCGTACTGACCTTGAGGATATTTCGGCCATTAAATGACTCCCGCTCCTTGAAAGATGATTTACCAGTCATTACATTGTTTCGCTCTTCAGCTGTAAAGAGAAAAGCAACCACCAGAATGAGCTTCAGATGGGAGAACTGTGTGTGCTGTACCTCACCCCCCACTCTCTGCCTCCCCAAAGTCAGCTACCAGCTAATAAACCCTCTTTGCCCAGTTCTTAGTGCAAAAAACCACTTTCACTTTGATTTTAAAGAGAACAAGGTGAACACACAGGAATTGGTGCCTCTGTTGGCATCACCTGCATTAGCTGGAGGAAAGAGCCGAAATCATAGCTACTGCTAGGTTGATTCTGTAAAGCTGATGGCTCAGTGCAACACATCTGCTTCTCTCCAGCTGATTTTAATCCCACATCCTGCCAGAGTGACAGTCAGCACAACAAGTGCTTGCATCACCTGGAACAGCACCAAATACCAGACTGAGCATGCAAGCATAGTGCCAGGTGTGATCCGGACAGCACCTATGCAAACCTCTGCTGCCTGCTCCAGGAAGCACGTGTGCATGCTTCTGCAGGGTGGGCACGCAGCCACACACAGACATTAAGAATAGCAACCTAGGCCTATAGCAACTGCCAAATGCCTATGTCTTAGATCCATTTCCCCAAAGCATGTCTGGATTTTTATATAATCCCTAAGTACATGATCTGTTCTTTCCACAGGACCTCTGCCTCACTCAGTGAATATATTCAATATTTCTTTTTCATCTCCAGCATTAACTATGAAGTCCCACTCACATCTAGCATGCTATTCAAACCCTGTATTGAATATAAAGTGACTTCTATGGCTATCTGTCTAATGCTCTCACCATTGTGTCTAAATGCCTCACATGCCTCATGGGGTTGTTCAGAATATAGGCTTGTAATGCCAGATGCAGCTGCCCATGTGCCTCACCTGACAGAAAGCCACATCAGCACTTTGGGTTCACATTTTCACCAGTTTTCAGGGCTCAATTTGAGAGCTAAGCCCCATCTTTTCAGGGTTTCTACCACTTGAGTATTCTTATCTGACTTCATTAGCAATCATCCCCAGAGTCTGCCACTGGGTGTCCAGAAAACCGTAACAGAAACCATCTGCTCTTATCACTGTCCATACAGAGACTCAGAGAGGCAGTAACTAGAGAGTACTTGATGTAACTCACTGGCATTGCAAAGGGGCCAGTGCACCAGAGAAAGCTATGAAAAGCTTTAGTGCAATGCTGTTAAGGCTTGCAAACTACACATCCATGCCAGAGCACACACACGTTTGCACATGGAGAATGAGGCTGTAATATACTGCCCCTCCCTAAATGCAATGCATCTGAGGCTGCTTTATAAAGTAATGCGATGATGCTACAGACTGCTAGAGCAGACAATCTTTTGGCAGAGACAGCAAAAGCTATACATTCGATAACAGCTCATATTCAGCCTTATAGCAGTCTGAATCTTATTTAACAAGAAAGACACTGGAATCATGTTCCTAAACCAACGAGCAATCTTTAACTTGACCAAAGAGGATCCCGCTTTCTTCCTGTTTAAAGGTCAGCACAGCACATTGAGTTGTTACTGAATTTCAGCTTAATACTGGGACACAGACAGCCTTACATGGTACTTGAATGCATTCTTCTCTGGCCCAGACCTCAGGAGTGCTACTGGGTGATAGGGGTTTTGAAGCTATGACAGGGAATCTTAGAAAAGAATCAGAAAGTGCTCAAAGCATGCCTGCCTTCTCCAGCTCTGCTCATTGCTTTTTCATTTTTCTTCTGGGTTTTATCTACGGACATCTCCCCACTAGCCTTGTAGGTATTCTTGAAATTACAAAACCCCCAAAAATTAAAAAAGCAAACATAAAAGCCAAAATGCATTTATCAGTAAGGATGAGGGATACGCACCGCTTGGATCTTTCCTGAAGAGAGTGTTCATGACTGTAGCATGCAGTTTCACTCTATCCCATTCTTTAAGCATCAGGCCAGAGGCCACAAACCGCTCCACCAGTTGATCAGCGATCACCTGCAATCTGGGAAGGCAAAAAGAGAAAGAACAGAGCCATGTGAACCAAGGAGAAACCCTTGCATTGTCAGCTTTTTGCTTTCAGCCAGTGAGGGCAGCATGTGTGAAATGAAGTCTCTGCACACACATGGGGAAAGGGAGCTAGTCTCTGATGGAAAGTGAACAGAGCCATCAGGATTCAGGTCTAATGCAAAAAGTTCTGGCTGTTTCACAAAGCTTCCTCGGTGATCGCTTCTGCTGTAAATATTCCGCGAAGAAGGGCAGATTTAGCATAGCAGAGAGCTTGTTCGCAGTGACAGATGTTATTGGGACTTGAAGGATGCATCTTTCTACTGCCAGGAAACACAATGTGACTCTCCTTACAAATGCTAAAATCTGCAGATCCCCAGGGGGGGCTTAGGCATCTTGACACCAGAAGGATCTGCTCTGCTCAGGGACTGCAACCTGTGCAGTACACCAGGCTGGAGCTCAAACCTTCCCTGTCCCAAATAAGCAACCCAGTCAACTGGGCTTAATTTCTGTGAGAGCCCAGAATGTAGTGACAGAGGGCGCAAACCCAGACAGCACATCCCGGTGAATGCTCCAGCTTTGGAGCTACTGAGCAAGCAGAATCAAAGGACTTATTGCCACCTTCTTGCCTGGCCTCAGTTAGGGATGAAAGCGGCTGCTGAGATCTGCGGACAGACCTGTTCTAGGATAGACAGCAGGAGCAGGCAGATGATCAGAGCAATGCGCTCATGTGTCCTAGGTCTAAAGAGATGAAGGAACTTCCAGGTTGCTGCTGTCCCCTGCAATATTTCTGCAGCATCTGAGCCTTACCAAAAGCAGTAAGGATGTGTGACAACAAGAGCTTCCCATCCCTGAAAACAAGGTAAGAGGGTATTACTCTGTGCAGAAGAATTTGGGCTTCTCTCACTGCGTCCAAGGGATCAGACACCTTTCTGCTCTGCCAGGTCCAAGCACTTTGGCATTTCAGATGCAGTGGGAAAGGCAGTGTGGCCTCTCTGAGGCTGGCCCCCAGAGCCTGGGCTGCCATGCTTTGCATGCCAGCTCCTATCCCACTGCCGGTTTTGTACTGCCCCTCACGGGCTGCAAACCCCCCTGTGACAATTTCAAGACTCAAACTACCAATTGTCATGGTTTTCTACCACTTTCTTGCTTTACTTCAGTGATTTTTAAAATTAGCAATGACAAAGATTAAATGAATATCATTACAGACAATACTAAAACAAATTAACAGAGAATAGCTCAAGTGAAAATGGTGCTTTATTACGTTATAAAGTTAATCAAGGAAATAAAACAAATTAGAATGAATTATAATGGAAATTATTTGCCATGTGGGAGGCATCAGAGCATGATCCTTCCCTCAGTCTGAGCCATTATATGCGCAGAAGGGCTTGCCAACCCCTAATTCTGTCTGCAGTTATGCAAGCTAAGTCAGGGTAAATCAAATCTCCTGCTTTATAGCTTAAGCTGATCAAGATCATCCAAAGATCAGGAAGGAACTCCACCCCTCAGCCATGCCAGGAACTACACAAAGCCAGCAAGATGTCTTGCATGAGACAGGAAGGCACACACCTCTCAAATGTAGGCTGTAACAGTCTGATCCAGCACAGCCAGCCATGTGGCTGCTGCTCTCCTCTAGTATTGGCTTTGCAGCTGAGAAACTCTGCTTTCTACCTGCTTTCTCCATTTCCCTGAGCAAAGCACAGCAGGTTTTAGCAGGCAAGAGGTTCATGGAGCTGCTCAGCAATGATCCATCCAGCAGACCAGAAAATGATGCAGTTTTCTGGAGGGATCACCATTTGTCCAGTCTTTATAACCACTGTCTGTCCAACACTGTGTCTGCTGGAATCTCAAAGGAAGCAAAAGAAGCTTTCACTGTTCTCTATCAACACAAAAATATCTTCTTCCCCCTCTGCAAAGCTCAGTGTTTTCTGGATGCTTGCTAACAGTTAAGGAACTATATTAGGAGAGAAGTGCCAGATGAATTAATTTGCAGGTGAGGGCAGGACTGGCCTGGGCCAAGGATAAAAACTTAAAAAATGCTTGGCCCTCTCTGAGCACACTGCTATGCAAAAAGACAAAAAGAAGAGGAAGAGAAGCCTCCAGGTGCCATGCAGAGCACAAGATCTGTGTTTGGTCAAAACCTCAGCTAACAGACCTCTGTGCAGGACAGAGGAGACATCAGCCCTTTCTTGGTGAGGTGGGTGAGGGTCATTTTCAGTTTCAAGGCAAGGTGGACTTGGAGACCTCGTTTCTCTCCCCTGCCAAAAGCAGCTCTGCCGCCCCTAACGCACATCAGCATTTTCTGCCAGCATTATGGCTAAGTGGGTTCTCAGCAAAACGGATACAGCTGGCATCTGAAGCAGACCATAGTGCTAGCACCAACAATTCAAGCTGTCCCCAGATGCAGGCAGACATTACTCCCACTTTAGACCCTACTTCCATGCTACAGGACTTCTCTACCAGCTCCTCAGCTTGCAGACTTATTTGCAGACGCAAGCAGACTCGCAAGCACCACACCTCAGAGATGATCTAGAGGTTGGTGACTCAGGAGAAAAGAGCCCATACCTCAGCTCTCAGAGCTGACGCTTCGGACACAAACCCAACAAAGGGCATTTGGGTCACCCAGCGTCTGCCTCTGTCTCATCTTTCTGAGTGCTTCTGCCTTGTTTCTCCCTCCACTTCTGCCTCCTGGCTGATATCTAGCTTGTCCTGGTCCTCCATCCTCCCCATTTGTTTTACTTTACATCTTTCAGGATAGAACAGACTTCAAGGTGGAAGAGCCCCAAAAAGAAGATAATTTGAATTCCTACTGCCTCCCAGCAATTTTTACATTTTCATTTTCCCACCCATTTCCTTATCCCACTTCCAATCTCTTGCTTCAACACAGCCTCCAAAGTGCACTTTTAAGCAGCCCCCCACCCCGCTTGTCTCCTCAGCCCTTGGGGAAAGGAGATGCCAGAACATGTCCCTTCTTCCCTGAGCCAGTCCCTACTCACAGCCTACCTCCCAGAGCTGCATGGCTCCGTGCTCCTCTGCTAGCTCCTGCTGTCCTCTAGCAACAGGAACAGACAACAAAAAGGCAGCACTGCCACAAAAAGAGAAGGCTAAGGCTCAGAGAGAGAAGGCTAAAGCTCTTCTGGCTACACCCCTACCCTCTTTCCCATGCACCTCACAACAAGCAGCACGGAGTACAACAGCTCTTATGTTTCCCCAGTCCTCCAGAAAGCACCAAGAGAAAAGATGGTGCTGGTACTGGCGACGTACTTGTCAAAAACAAGATGAAGGAAGGTTGTCCGGACACCACCACATCCCAGATAGCACTCTTTGCAGAGCTAGAGCCATCACCCACAGTGGCAAATAGCACAAACACATGCACTGACACCAACCAGGCTTCAAGATTTCACACCAGCAGCTCAGAAGACAGACTTTTCACATCCAGTGCCTGTTCCAGGATGCTTACAGACACAAAAACCAACTCTGTAACCAAGTCATGCTTTTCTGAGGACCTTCTGGTGTTACTGGGTTTTAAGAATAATTAAGTGCTGCAGAGTATGCCAGGCTATCTGAATTAATCTGGATTGCAGGTTGGGAACTAGACAGCAGAGGCCAAGCTGTCCTGCTTTCTAAGTCATCTCAGGAGTATCTCCTTGGCCATCTTAGCACTGTGTGAGCCATGATACCATTATTCAACCTGACAGATCGCTACAGAAACAAATGACATCTTTCAGCTGCACCACCAGTGACTGATTTAAGGAGCAAACACATCACTGCCTTAACCAGTTTAGGAAGCAAGAATGACTTCATCTTCCTGACTGCTGGCCCAAGGACTTCTAGCAGTACCCACCAGCTTCAGACAGCAGAGGGTTTCTCTGGCACACCACTCCTACTGCCATGGCACATCAAGGAGGAATGAAAGAAAGGAGTATGGGGAACTCACCGGTCCGAGCCATCCTTCATGTGGACTTTGGCATAAAGGACGTCCGTCGTGGCAGGGTCATCGTTCATGTACTCCACTCCTGCCACTTCCACAGTTAGGGGCTTGCCTCCAGCAATTTGGCTAAAATCCAAGAAATCCCTTACGTTAAAAAGCAAAACATCACACCTGCTTTTGAAATACAATGAACAGTACTCCAGAAGCACAGACCAAATATTTGATTTTGCTATGGGAATGATATAAAATACATTTTTTGCTACAGCTAAACACAGATTTGAGGTTAAGCAGGACTTAAATGTTATATAGACCATATAGTGCAATGAACTCCACTGAGGAGTTCTTTCCCACATCTTTCAGGTTGTTTGCACTGAAAAAACCCAAACACAAAAAAGGCTCCCTAATTCCTAAAGCTCAAAAGGCTACAGCTGCTACTGTCTCACCATCTCAAGCAACAGTGTAAAAACATTTCAATTCGTAAGTTCAGTGTTTTAGACATACATTAAGTTAACTTGCCAGTGTGCACAGGCCATCTCAACACGAAGATCACTATTTACATTTCAGAAAACCCATCAGCAGTAAAATGGAACAAGTTCTCATTCCAGAGAAGCTCTGGCCTTCCCTGTGAAGAGAGCAATCGTGACACAATGTCTCAAGCTTGCTGATTTTCACTGGGAAAAGCACTCAATACAGAATGCAGTTTTAAGTACATTTCAACATCCACTTACAAACACTGGAAGTAAATAGAGCTGTTTTAAAATCAGCTCCAGCTACTCTTGCAGAAAGGCAAAACCGAAAAAGTGTGCAGGATATAATATTCACTCCCACACCTGCAAACACACTGTGAAGTGTATCTGCTTCCAAACATGCCGCCTCCTTGCCTTTACCACCAGAACATCACAGGGAGGCAGGGCGCAGCAGTGAAAGCTCCCTGTGAGTAAGTGCCGTTGTCTCATTTAACACTGAGGTCTCTGGAAAGTACAGGGAGCATCTGGGCAGGCAGAAGTAATAAACACAAGTTAACAACGTGAGCCCAATTTTGCTCTAATCTTGCTCACTTCTGCACAGCTTACTCAAGAGACTGCCTTTGAGATTCTCAGCAAAGCTTCCCAGGTAGAATAAGAAGAGCGTGAGTTCCCCTCCCAGTATATTTACTGGGAGGGAAAAAGTTCAAGTGTACTGTCGTGCACGTCACACTGACAGCACTAAAGGCCACATATTCTAAAAAGGGTCGAAAGGGGTACATCTACCTTCACATGGCACTACCTGCATTTAGAAAAGTAAATGAACGCTAATGAAGGTTTATGTGGGTAGAAGGGAGCCTAAATTAATTTTGCAAGTATATTTATTTGGGTGTGGCAAGGGAAATAACCTAAAGGTTACGTTCAAGTGTTGATTCCCCCTCCACTAAAGGAAACAGAGAATAAAGATTTTCCCTGCCTCAGTTCAATCCACTTATGAGGAAGCTGGCATTTTCCAAATACTGTGGGTAGAGCCTTCTCCTGGAAATGTGCTTGCATTCAACAGCTGAACAATTGGAGCCATCATTTTAAAAGCAGAGGTACAAATTTTGGCCATGCGTTGATTCCCACAGATATCAGCTAGCACAGCATGGCTAATTCTTCATGCACTGAGACAATAAATAAATAAATATCAAGGATCTGTGCTGTATGTGCAAAGGCTTTGCAGAAATAAATAAAGTAATCCCTCAGGCCATCTCCAATTTCTAAGCTGAAGACAGATAAACTAATTACAGTGTCATTCAACCACATTTACAGTTAAAGCCCTAACATCTGCAGCTCAGCATTAATAGGCAGCAAGAAAGCCCCAGCTCCGGAGCAGCACTGAACTGTCCTGGAGCAGCACTGAATGTTTCAGACTGATTACTCACATGGCTCATGCTGGCTTCCCTGCATACAGCTCCCCGCACTAAGAAATGCATGTCAAGGACACCTCAGCATCTGCTCTGAGGCAGGAGGGAAGCAGCGTGCCAGAGCCCACTGCAGGCAACGCATGAAGGTAATGGAGCTCATCCCTCCCTCTGCAGCAGGCAGGGGACAACAGCAAAAATTGCTCACACAAAAATAACGGGAAGGCATGTGAGAAAACGAAATGAGTAGAACAGGTTTTCATGGAATGCTGTGGGTTTGAGCTGAACTGCAAGATGCTGTTAGACTCTGACTGCTCAGTGATTTCTACTGCTCCATTTGAAACGATTTGGCCTTTTTCTAAATTTCTAGAGTTGAGATAGACTATCAAGCTGCTTTTCTCTTTGCTGTCCCTTGTCAAAGACAGCTTGCTGCTTTTTCCCCACTCAAGTCCTTGGTGATGACATCCCTTTTTTATCACTTACTCCACAAAGTCCTCTTTGCATCGCTGTAGGAGGTCACATGCTTTCTGGATCTCTTGTTCGTTCAGAAGTACCAGTGTCCCAAGAGTCAGGTGAAGCTTTGCAGGGTTCTGGAACAGGCTGCTGCTGACCCCGTGATCCTACAAATCAGTCAGTCAATCATATATAAGTGTCTTACCCACACACACCCCTCCATCAGAGGAATAAATACTACAGAGAACAGGTACCAAGCCACTGGCATCAAACCTTTATCTTTGCATCACTGGTTGGTTTCATAGTGACTCAAAGTTGAAACAAGAAACAAAATTTCACAGGCTTTGCAAGCAAGCAAGCTCAGCCTGGCAGACGAGGTGCAGCCCCCCACCACACACACACACTCCCTGCCTGCCTTTTCATCAGAGCTGCTGAACGGCAGCCTGGAAGCTCATTACAATAGGCTCTAACTCAAGACCCAGGAACAGCAGCACTCACTCGTACAGGGTTTCGAGAGGAGACTTCCACAGCTGTCAAAGTGGCAGCTGCCATCAGCAATGAACGCAACACAAGTCAGCACAGATTTAAAACCTGAGTTAAGTCCATTTTTTGTGCAATAAAGCTGGAACCAGCTGTAGTGACAAGCTCTAAATGGTCTCTAAATCCTGTCTAAACACAGGTTGCACCTCACAACACAAGCACAGCTAATACCAGCTCTGATAATTAAATTTTTCTTGTTCCCATGTGCCCTATAGCTTGCTAAGATGAATTAAGTTTAAATTCCCTTTATAAGAAGAGCTACGTGTTGTTGCTGGGGAAGAACTGTTCCCAGGTGGAGCAGTGGTTACATTCAACTTTAAGAAACATGCTCTTTTGTTCTAGGATGTTTATAAAAATACCTCGAGGATGGTTAACACACCCATATTAAAACAATTATTTCTACTTAGTGGCCATTTCCCTTCACTGCATTAAATATTGTCCACTTTTAACTCCAGAAGAAGCCAACTTGCCAGGCTTGAAGCCCTTCTCTGTCTGAAGGAAGTCCACTGACTGAGAATGACAGCTTTGAACTTTCTGGCTGTGCTTCTGAGTTTGAAAGAAAACCTTTCAGATGTTTAAGCACTGCATATCTCAGTCCGTCAGAGTTTAATGCCCCACATCTCACTCAGCATTTTTCATGCTTAATGACCACATCCATACTTTTCTTCACAGCAGTGCTTACGGATGGACTAGAGATGAGCCAGCCTACAACACAGAGGCTGGAGGCTCACTCCAGCAGCGACAGGCTGGCAAAGAATGGTGGTGACCAGAAGAGAGAGAGCACGTACACACTTTCCACTGCTGCTAATTACTGCCTTGCTGACTGAAACCCCAAACTGTACCATGCTAGTAGTGGCAAAGCACATTGCAAACCTCAGCACTGCGCAGTAGCCTGAAACAAGCACAGACTAACTACATCAGGCACATCAGGAGCAGAGTAAAGAGGGACGGCTCCATCTCACTTCTCCCCACCCTCCCTTCTCTGCAGTAAAAGCCTTGCAGCTTCCTTTAATTCATCCTGCTGTTAACATGCATGACAGGACATGATTTCTCTCCGTCAGCCTTTTTTCTTCAATGGTATCCATAGCCAGAGAACATTTGGCCCATCACAAAACAATAGCTTGGATAACAGAAACTGGGAGAAGGTTCAATTTGTCCTGGCCATGGACAACCAGCCAACATCACTCCCACAGCACGCACAGATGATGTACAGTAACAAGAAAGTAGTTCACAGGTCAGAAAGCCAAAGCCCTACCCTTATTTTCTGCCCCAGCATGATTTGTACTGTAAACATTAACCTGTCCCAAAAACAGCTTTTTCCCCTGAGCTTTCCAACACCTGAGTGTGGGCTGATAGCTGACAAAGCAATGGCACATCACCTCCACAAGCCACACTACTGCTGCTGGGGAGATTAGCAGGGAAGAGCAGTACACAGTGAGCAGGCCAAGACCTAGATAATCTTTTTGGTTTACTCCCTAGTAGTTCAGACAGCTCCTAAAAACCCTGCTTACAGCCCTACTCTTTCACAGGCTGGCAGATCCCACTTCTCCCACGCATAAAATAGATGCTACATCAGAGGTAGCTCTCCCTGGAACAGGCAATGTTTCTGCAGGCATCTTAGCAGCCCTTCATGGCTCGATGCTGCTCACCAAGATGCAAAAAGCTTGAACCCACTTATTCTAATCCCAGATTATGATATGCTATCAGCAACCACCACGTTGTCTCATGGGAAGCCACCCTGTCCAGTGGTATCAGCCCTCTGCAACCTGACCGTCAGGGCCAGCAACAGCAACACAGAGCCTAGAAATGTGTTCATAACTACTGTTAATGAAAAATCACATGCCCCTCCAAGGAAAACAAGCCCAAGAGACATGATCCTGTCAACGCTGTGATTTTGGGGCATTATGGACATCTTACCTAAGGAACCCTCTCAAGGTAAGCTACAACCACAAAAGCAGGAGTGAGGAGTGAGATTCAGCATCAGAGATGGGCAGAAGGATCCACTGAGATCTAAGCCACACTCTCCGACTGCTTCTCAGTGACAGACTCCTCTTTCACCAGTTCCCTCCCCTGTGGAATGGAAGGTAGGCACTCCTCATAGCACAAGCTGCAGCAGCTTGTGGCAAGCGGTGGCTTCCAGCCCTAATAAAAATGGAGCACCAGATTAGGGGAGTCGAGGTGTCACAGCAGGGAATCCCCATATCCTACAGGGGAATCTGAAAGCAGCATATTTGCAGGAACTCACCAGCAGATACAAACACATCAGACTATATAGTCTCTCTAAAAATTTTCTGTTCAAACTTGGGTCCTCTAAGGATGAGGACCTCTAAGGATGCCTCTCTAAGGAGAGGCAGGAAGAATATCACTTTTATGCACCATCCATATGTGATGACTGGTCGTTTTAGCTTACGCCTCTCCCTGACACTGCATTGTCATGGTCAAAAAACCAACAACTCATTTCCACTCAGCCTTAAAATTTCTTTTTTTTCCTCTCTCCTGATACTTAGACTTCTACCTTTGCCTTCCTCCTTCAGAAGCGACACAGAAAGGGTTTTATCTGGAGTCTTCACCTCTCTTTGCAAAGTCCAAGGACATTGTTCCTCCAAATCTAAGGCCCTGTAGTAGGGAAACCATAGACCACAACACACTTCAGGCCTTCTACATGACAAGGCAAAGGATTAAACTCCTTGGCTCTTCCTCCCTGGCTGCATCCTCTCTATTGTCTTAAGAGCTTCCAATGTTTGCAGACAGCTTTATGGTTTTGGGTTTTTTTCTTAATAGCAGGATACTGCGTGCCAGCCATATGCCCTCTCCCACCCTGATCCACAAAGGAGTGAGCCAGAAAAACAGCACTTCCTCAGAACTGACTGAAGAGCTGCAGGCTGAAAAACCTTTCCCATTTTCTGTCCCTTACACTCCAAGATACAATATCTCATTAGCAATGTTTGATATTTACAGGTTGCCGTTTATTACAGCAATCATACTTCTTTTCCATGCTACATCTGCAGCCTGTTAAGGCTGCAAATGCTGCGTTTGCACAGCTCTGAAAGACCCAACTGTGATTTTTCACGGCAATATTACTGCAAAGTCTCTTCCCTTTCCCACCTGCATACTCAGACAGACGTTTCAGTTCTCCTCACTCTGACACCTACATGACTGTGCTAGGAGACTTCCAAGGTCATCCACTCATCTGGACCTCCCACTGCACCACACCAGTAATGAGCCTGTCCAGGTGAGCCACCTCCCTGTACTTATACTAAATTAGCCTCAAAAGAGCCTCCTCTTGGCCCTGCTTCATTGCCTGGAAGCCCTGACCATACAACAGTGTGAATGACACATGAAGTGTTCCATATTTCAGCACAAGGTTCATCTTATAGAAAGTCTTAAAGACACAGACACAAAAAAGTTAGAAAGCATACACCCACTGACATAACCCTATGCTATAAAATATAAATAAACGGTTGTCATGGTAACTGCTTCAGAGAGAAATAGGGTCTCTCACAAATGCTCAATGGCCGGAAGAAATCCTCACACACACACCCCCTTGGTCTCGTCAATTCCCTTCCTTACCGCTATTACCAAGCTTCATTCAAAGACTAGAGTTTACCTAATTCTGCAGTGTTTCACACAAGCAAATTGCCACAGAAAGAGAAGCACACCACTTCTGTCACTGAAACCTATTCAGATTTCTCCAAGTATCCCGAGAAATCCCGTTGCTTTGGACAAATCTATAAGCTCTCCTATTGCTCTGTGAGGCACAGTTTTGAAATACTGTTTTTCATTACTGATGTGCTTTCTAGCAGAGACCCTGCTGTGAGATAAAGTGGTATTAGAGTGGCATTACTGGCTGCTGGAGTGATTGAGAGACATACGAGGGTGCAATATACTCCTTGAACTAAGAGGCAGCAATATATCTAGAAACCCTTATGCTAATACCAGGAGGAGAAAGGGCAGAAAAATAAAGCACCATATATTCCTAGACTATACATATGCAAACCCCCAAATACCAGCTACTGACCAAATTCCACATTTCAAACTAAGAATGGGAACTCTAGAGCTGATGTAAGCAGGACCAGGAACATTTCAGGCCCTTCTGAGAGGCACAGGGCACTGAGCAGTACTAACATGATCCCACAGCTCCCAGGCCAGGGCACCTTGTGCCTAAGCAGTGTGGAGAGCAGGAACTACAGCTCCAGACCTTCTGCCTCTACCCATAGATGTGTCTTGATACAGGGCAGCTTCAGCCGCCACCATTCTGAGAAATTCCCAAAAGCACCTTGATGACTTGGCAGCAGCAAAAGGCATGCTATGTCTTGAGCGCCATGCTCTTTTAGAGATACTGCTATTAATGATATTAGGAGGGTTTATGCCCAGGTGCTGGTTCTGAGTACAGTTCAAATCTGAGGTCACTGAAATCCAGAAGTAGCTGTTAGGCTGAAATGATTTCCCACATGCATGCTCACACTGAAGCAGAGCCTTACAGGACCCAGTGCTGTCCAGACATGGAACAAAAACTGCAGGAAAGAAAAAGAACATCAGCAAGAGGAGGAAAAATTAACATGACTAGCCTGGTCAGCAGAGGTCTCAGCACTCCTCTGACCAAGCCTGGGTTTCTGCAGCTTTACAGGACAAGGAGCACATGAAGGTTTGCAGATGTTCCCAGGCAGCTCCTTCTGAACGTGACTGACAACACCGGGGAAAGCACCAAGATAAATTTATGAACATGTTTCTAACTGGATGGCAGACCTCTCTGGCTATGCAGGGATGCAAACTGACACTTAAGAGTGAGCAAGAGACAAACTGTGACAGAGACAGATCAGGAGGGGTCTGGAGAACAAGCAAGATTACCAGCTGAGGCTGAGCCAATGGAGGGCTGCAGAGATGCAACCAAACCAGCAGGCAGGAAAAAAGACTGCTCTGCAAGAAGAGCTAGTCCCATGTGAGACCACTGTGTTGCAGGATTAAAGACACACGATGACAGCATGAACCACAGCATTAGCTGCAAAGATTAATAAAAGAGGCCACGTCTTAGAGATATGACACTGAAAGGGCTCACCTGACACCAGGCAGTCTAGAAGTCAGAACCCAGCAAGACATATGCGATGACACTGATGTTACTGCCCTGCTCAGCAGACAGGTCGGGGTTTGCTGTCCGCAGGGATGGACAAGCAAGATGCATAGAACTTGCTGGCGGTCAGCTAGAGGGAGGTGGAGAAGCAGGTAAGTGGCATCCAGGATGTCAAGGCTTCTAGCAGAGCAGGGCCACATCTTGTGGGAGATCAAGTGAATGGACTGTAACAGCCATAAACCCAGGGGGAAGGGGATAAAGAGCAAAAGAAACACCAGACCAAAAGCAGTGATCTCAGTCCAAGGCCAACAGTACGAACAGCCACTACCAGAGACCCAGGCTGAAGTTACCAGCCTCTCAAAGAGCGACTTCTCTCCTGTAACTTTGGTGTCCCCACACAAGGACTGGAACTAGAAACCAACAGAGGGAGCCAGGCCACCACTGATGCCAGCCCAAGGTCTGGCACTCTGTCCAGCCAACACTTTCTCAGCCTAATGTTTCTGTCCCCCTGTCCTCAAGCCTTTCCTTTATTAACGGCAAGCTTAATAAAGATAGCTGCCACTGGCTAATGGGGACAGGCAATCAAGTCAGTGATATCCTCCTAGCCCGAAGAACGGCTTCTCATGGCATTGTACAGGTTGCTAATCCCTGGATCTGTTGGCCAATTTATGTTGTATTTAACATCAGGTGGAAACACGAGTGATAGAAAGCTCCTAAGATGTCATAGGCAGCTGGACAGAGAAGACAGACTTAGATCAGAACTGCCAGAAAGGACAAGACTGCAAAGCCAGCTCAGTTCTGCTCTTGGAGATGAGACAATTGACCTGCAAGTGACCACAAACACTGGAGCAAGAAACCCTGTCTCCCCAGACATCAGATAATCCACACTCACAGCATGAAGACATAGGAAACTAAACTTCTTAAGCCATGCTATCTGCAAGATTGTATTTTCTGTTTTAAAAGGCAAAAACAGAAGAGACAGACACGAAGGTAAGAATATGAGTCCACAAAACCCTGCTGCATGTATGCAAGCTGACCTGCAGCGGCCACGAAGAGGAACTCTTCTCTTCTGCCTAGACATATCCTCCCAGTGGACTCAGAGGACACAGCAATTTAATAATACCATTCCCACTCTTCAGCCTGGCCCTGTGCATTGACATACCACTTCTGTCAAACTAGAAGCACACTAAAATAAACCAGGGAATACACAGCTTTCACTTCATTCTGTTCCTCATTTCCCTATGCCTAACTATTTCCTGCTGTTCTCAATGCAAGATCTGAAGGCAAGTAGGAGGAACTGTCAGCACAAAGTCTCATGGGGAAGAAGGGAAGTGATTAGGTTTGCAGGATGGCATGTGCTACCAAGTCATTTCTTGCTCAGCTCAGGTAATGACACCCATCTTCCTTCACTGTCAGTAACCAAAAGGAAAGTGAAATTGAAGCAGCAGCACACTTGTGAAATCCTACCAGGTTTTACAGTTATGTTGAAATCATATAAAATATAGAAAAGTCCACTATATTATTTAGTGGTTTTCCTATTAAAAGCAAAAACAAAAAAACCCAATCCCAACCCTCTTTTGAATCTTAGATATCCTCCCACCTAGGAAAATCTCTAAGAAGAACAAAATATTTTCTAACAATTTACTAAGTAAGCCATTCCACTTTCCAGATTTCACAACAGCACTGAACAAATTCACAGCAGACCTGCCAACTGAAGTAAAAGGCCTGTTAAAAATACATTCCTAGGAAACAGAATAGAATAAGGCCTTCAAGGTAAATGCCAGAAAGCTATCTCAATGAACAAAATGGCACTCTGCTGAAGGACTTCCACTTGATTTTAATTCTTATGTGGCTCTGTACCTTTGAGCATTTCTCCAACACTTCCTCCTTGAACTGCAGGAACTTCTCCTGGATGGCAGGCTGGTTGAGAGCGAAGGACAGGAAATGTGTGAAGGGCTGCTTCTTACGGAAGCTGTCCAGGAGAACATCAATCCGCGTTCGGGCAGAGATGACACCGCTGCGATGCTGCCCTGTAATCACTAGAAGGAAACAAAGCAATAGTTGTCTGGTTTCTGTGAAGCTACAGTGAAACTACTGACACCCATGCCCATGCAAAATAAAGAGTAATTAAACAGATCGTGATTTTACACAATACTTACCCATGCACTTTAAAATATCAATATTGGAGGATACTGTGAAGGTAAGAACATTTCACTCAGGAGATGCCAGGAAGGAATTAGAAAAACCTGCACAACAGCACCTCTCTACTGTTAGCCCCAGGCTCACTGAAGAAGCATTAGGAATTAAAACCCCCAACCATGCACAGAGACGCCTTGCCAGACTCCCCACTTGACTTAAAATGCTTGACACAGCTGTGCTTTCCTCTGTAAAGACAGGATGATGACATCAAAAGTATCCCTCTGCTCTCAAGAAACTCAGCTCCGAGTGCTTAAAAAAACAGTAACGACAAATCTATCATTTCAGTGGCTCTTCAGATTTCTAGAGCCTTATTTCAAGTTTTCATAAAAGCAGTCAAAGTAAAAAAAGAAAAGAAAATCTATCAAAGATCAAGATGGCCTATATCATTTCTGCATGCACTTCAGGGCACCAAACAGAACACTTGAGCTTGAAAGGAAAGAACGGCAAGGAGCAAAATTTTCTTGGCTTCCTATTATTAAGTTTTCAACATCTCTCAACCTTCCTAATAGTCCTTCATGGTTCTCAGAAAGAAGTCAAGACCCACTTCTTGAGAAGTACTGCCACGTTCCTGTGCAGCACCACAGCTGGATACCCCTATCACTTACTCCTCACAGCTCTGTCACAAGTTTAACTGTACACTGTGCCAATTATCACTGAAGCATGCACAAGGGGCCCTCTCTGGATACCCACTCAGGCAAAAACCCACAGAGGCCAGCCCTTAAAAGCAATGCCTCCTTCCTTTTTAAGTCACTAGAAATTATGGGAAGGAACATACGATACAAGAATGCATGCTCTCAACATCAGGATCAAGTGACACCAGAAAGGCAGCAACGTCATCCATCAAAACACTTCTCACATTAAAGCACATGCTCAAGTTTATTTTGTGCATAAATTACAACATGGTAACTTTTTCTGGATGTATATTATAGTTTCTTATTAATGGAAATGGTATTATTTTGAAATCAAAACAGAACTCAAACACATTCAGGCCTAGTGTTCTCAAACCAGTCATTTAAGGCCCAGAACTGACTTCAGTGAGACTATTTATCGGCTTAAAATAGATTCCCCCCCCAAAAAAAAATTACACTGCTTTATACGGATTTATAGACAGAAAAAATAAACTCAGAAGAAAAGTGAAGTGATTTTCCCAGGGCCGTAAAGTGAGTCATTGCCATGTCAAAAGCAGAAATTAAAGGAAAAACACCTATACCCCCTTCCCATTCAAACCGTGTCTGTGCAAGAGCCTTTGAAAGAACACTCATTTTGCACATGTTAAACTCACCAATTTCTCCTTCCACTCCAGGCTTGGGAATGCTGATGGAGGTTCGAGTCTCTGTTTCTAGTCTTTTCTTGGTCTCCCCTTTCTTCCCAATGATGTACCTGGAAGCATAAAAGTGCAAGAGTCACTCACAGTTTGTCACTGGGCCACTCTCCACCAAGTGTGTCCAGCCAGCAGGTTAACCACACCACAGACGAACCAGGCTCCAAGCTGGCTCCGGGCAGTGGGTGCCTCCAGACTCGGTATTTCCATACTAGAGGGATGCACACACTCAGCTCCATATGCAGGACCTGGTCCAGGCACAGCGGCTACTCCCAGGACTCCGCGCATGACCAGCCCAGGACCACAGGACAATGTTGAGCCATGGCTGACAACTGGCTTAAGCCAAAGTAAGTCAGTTGGCCCATCAGAGCTCTGCCCAGCACATCCTGTCACAGCTTATTCGTCAGCTGGGTTATCCCTTTTTCCCATTACCCCAGCTGATGAAGAACTACAGGCTCCTTTTCTGTTTTTTACTGGGCTCAAGGCAGTTTCTTGCCAGTATCCAAATACACAACAGAACACTTTTCTTTCTCTGCATTTCAGTAAAACTATTCAACCTACAAAACTGTCAAAAATAACTAAATAAAGCTTTGAACACTACAGGCTTCCTAGCAAACATCAGACTGGAGTCAATAGTCAATTCCAGTCGTGTGTGCTTTCTCTCAAAGCTTTCACAAACTCCCCCTGCCAGGCTGCTCACCCCAGTTCTTCCTCCCCTTCTCCCTCCGCTCCCTGACACTTTTATGTTCAAGGAAAGAGATGCTCAAAAACTCTCCTGCCAGCAAGAAAGCACCACCTGCTGTCTCTGTCACAGAGAAGGCTAGGAGTCAAGTGTGGCACAACTGCACTAGAAAGGCATTGCCAATTTTCCCTTCCCAAATGCTAAAATCCACATCCACAAAATGGAGTAAGTTTTGGAGATCTGGTGCTTACCCGACCTCAAAAAAAAAAATTCTGCACTCAACTGCTTCCTCAGCCAGTGGCAACTCAAATAAACCAGAAACACACGGGCTCACTTGTATAATGGGCTGGGAACCTCCACTCTGCACTGAAAACCTTTCTCAGTCTCTTCCACCACAAAGGCATCACAGGGTTCATCTGTGCAGTCACCAGGACCTACCAGATAAAAAAACACAACAGACCTTGTACAACCTCTGTAAAGCTTGGCAGCGCTTTATGTAGGGCAACAGTCTCACAGCCGCCTTCTCCCAAGGTTAAATAAAAGAAGAAACTAATTCCTCTCTGCTGCAGGTAACTACTTTTTATTTCACATTACTACCAGCTCTGGAAAACATAATGACTGCTTCCAAATCCACCAGGCTGAGAGGCGTAGGAAAGCAGTAGTTACAGCCCAGGTTTTCCCTCAGCTTGAAGTTATGCGGCTACCCAGTGGGAATGGTCTTTTCTCCTGGCAGGGTGAAAGCCACCAGCCCATTCAGAGACATGAGGAGAAATTTTAAATTGCAGAAGAATACAAATAAAAAGGTGAGGATAGTTTTCATTCAAGGGTTCAGGTACAG
Source organism: Falco naumanni (assembly GCF_017639655.2). Lineage (NCBI taxonomy): Eukaryota > Metazoa > Chordata > Aves > Falconiformes > Falconidae > Falco > Falco naumanni. The sequence goes on along the minus strand of NC_054062.1, from coordinate 33,781,044 downwards.
AGGTTTGGAAAACAGGAATTCTCACACCCTTGGCACAGAGGAATAGATGCACCTTTCTTCTGTGGGCCATTCAGTCGCGCCTGTTGGGACCAAACATGACTTCCAGAAAGAGGCCATGGTTTCTATCTCCTCTCCAATACATACAGGGACAAATCTGGGTGGCCAGCAGCTTATTAAAACTTTGTTAAATCCACTGAAAGGTAGGGTGGAGGAAGAAACAGGACACAATGGCCACAACCCTTTCCATTTGAGAAGTAACAGCTGAGCTTTTCTGTGCCCACAATTCATGCAGAACTATGACAAACATACACACAGAAAGATAAAGTGAAATACATCAGAACAGGAAAAATTTCCCTCCAAAACAGGTAACACCTTCCAAAAGCCACATTGTGCAAGAAGCTAGTTCTTTAAGGAGCCAACACTGTAAGGATAGAGGATCTCTAGCAAGCAGCTTCCACTCCTGCCTTATCTGCAAATAATCACACTACTGAAAAGAAAGGCACTTCAGGAACCTGGGAAGGACAGGTTTACAGAGCTAATTTGTTTTCCTCTTTTACTGGAGATCTTCCATGGCCAGCAAGCAACATGACACCTGCATTAGGTAACCAGGATTACATTCACTTGTTGGTCAGCAGGATCATCAGGGACCAACGCAAAACATTTTTCTCCCTCTTGAACACCTCACTACACTGCATGGGCAGGTCCTTGTGCACATAAAGATATCAGAGATGACACCAAAAGCTCCCTAGGTCCCCAGTGTTGATGCTTTCAGCTGTAGCACATTCTGACAGCACCAAAGCCAACCCTTGCACAGCACTTTTTACCTGCATAGAAATCCTCATCCTCCTCCTGCTGGTAGACCTGCTCTTGAATGAAATTCTTCCTGTATACTCGCCCCCCAATCCTTATCAGCGTGGGCCGGAGAATATCCATCCTGCTCCTCCTCCTAATACAAAAACAAAGACAGCTTTGCTAACAAGCCAAGGAAAGGTAAATTTCAGTGTTTCCTCAGGGATAATTCGTAAGAGGCATCAGGGAAGCTCTGAGGGACTCAGCAGTAAAAAGCAAGGTCTGTACCTCCAGAAGAGCAATAACTCCTTTTATGCATGTGTACAAGAGGCTTCAGAAAGGCAATACCTTCTCAAACCTTATGTCACTCATTCAAAGCCTAATTTTATGAGAATGTACATGTATACTCCTTATCAGCTCGTAAAGCCCAGTCAAGTGAAAATGGAAAATTTAAGCAATGTAAGATACGTAAGACAGCATCGGGGTTTTTGCCCCTGCAAGGAAGTCAGCAAGTGATCGATCACTACTCTCTCTGAAACTCACAGGTTTTAGCTAAAACTCACTGTGGCCTCAATCAATGTGTGCCATTTCAGCACCATTCAGGATTCTGAACAGTTTCACCTTGCCATTTTCCACAGCTGCAGACCAAAGAGACCCCAGCCACTTGCAAGGATTCCCCTACAACACTGACCTCTCTCAAAATACCTGACATCCCTGACATCCTCCACTAGTTTCTCAAAGGCCTAAGGAGCTTTTCGAAAGCAAACCCAGTTCCCTGGATCTGCTCGAGAGGCAGCTGGAGAAGGGAAACAAAGCACTCGAGGGGTCAGCACTGGCTGGTGTAAGCAGTTACATCTCCTGCTCTCCACCTCAGAGCACCCTGAGAAGTTTGAAGAACATGCATAAAAGTCTTACGCTACCCTGCATTATTCGAAACAATACTAGAAACATGGGGCACAGAGTTAAAATTTTTATGGTGAAGAATAGTGCAAAAAGCAAAGAACTGGCTGTCATCTGTCTGAGACTTCACATCTTCACTACTTAAATTTCTACGTTCACTGAAATTGTTAACGTTGGGTATCTCGGTTTGCCTTGTTTTTAAAACAGAAATTTCTGTTGCTCTGAAAACAAAGCCTCCACCAAAAAAAAATTGCCTTCATCAGGCTTACCTGTCCACTACAACAGAACCAGACAGGTGAAAACAAAGAGTTTGCCTTTGAAGATGCCTTTGTTCTAAACTGGATTTATTATATGGAGTGACACAAGAGGTTCAGCCTGTCAATGCTTTCCCCCTCAATTACAGCCACACCTTCTAAAATAACATACAACCACCTGAACTTACATTTAAATAAAAAGGCATCCCTATAGTTCAAGGAAGGAAGCGCAGATGTGAACCGTGCACAGCAGGGGACAGAACAAGCCATGAAAAAACACATCGTTGGGTTGGGTTTTTTTTTTTTGTTTGTTTCCGCTCAGGCTTTTTATTTTTGAATTGCAGCGCTAGCGTCACAGTTTCTTAACTCCTCACGGCCGCCCACACGGGGCGAGCCTGCGGGGCGCTGAGGCAGAGAACCGGCAGGCCCCGACGCCTCCGGGCAGCGCCAGGCCTATAGCGCAGCGGGAGGCGGCGGGAGCAACATGGCCGCCCGCCTCAGCCCAACCGTCACCAGCGGTTACCGCCCCGCCCGGAAGTAGGAAGGAGCCGCGCGCGGGACGCGGCCACCCGCCCGCCCCAGCATGCACCGCGAGCGCGATCACGCGCGCCGCCTGCGCCAAGCCGTCCGGGCGCCCAGGTGAGGCCGGGAGCGGCGGGCGCGGAGCGGGCGCGGAGCGGGAGCGGCAGCGGCAGCGGGGCGGCCCAGGAGGCGGGGGGCGCCCGACGGCGCGGCAGCGGGGGGTGGGGGGGGGGAGCTGGCGCCGGGGCTCTCACTCACCGGGAGGCAGCTCGCTACGGAAGCCGGGGAGGGGCCGCGGGGCGGGCCGCGGGTGGGCGGGGCGCGGCGCAGGCGCCCCGGCGGTGCCGAGGCCGCCGCGGCGGCGGGGCTGTGGGCAGGGGCGGTGCAGGCGCAGTGCTGGCAGGGCCCGGCCCGGCGTGAGGCGGTGGCGGGGCGGGCATGTCCCGGGCGCGGCCCCCCGCCGTGCATGCCTCAGCATATTTAAAATCAAAACCCCGTAGCCGCACGGCGGGTCCCGCCAGGCCTGCAGCACGAGCCGTCGCCTGGCCTCCCGCACCGGTGGGGCGCGGGGCCTGCCGGGGGCGGCGGGGACAGGTGTCGCTGCCATGTTAACGGCCTCTTTTACCCCGGCCTTTTCCTTCACAGCCCGCAAGCCCCAGTCTTCTGCGAGCTGCTGCCCTGTTCTGTGTGCCGCGCGGCAAATGGGACAGCTCTGGGCTTAACTGGGAATGAACACAGAATTCCTAATTGTGACAGCCTTTTAAAACCCCATTTTCTCCACTAAATCCTTGAATGATTTCCAAAGGTGCTGTCTGTGTAGCCTAAGGAGTCTGCAGAAGTGTATTAAATAGGTAGAATAATAGAAATGTATTAAATGGGCAGGATAATTGGAAGGTGCTTTTAAATAGTTTGAAGGAGTAGCAAGTGGTGTCACGAGTGCCAAGTCACAGCTTTTTTACTCTGAAAGAGGTATGTGACAAGTTTTAAGTACTCCATCATGACAAACGTGCAGCCGATACCTCTTAAAAACGAAGCTGAGGAAGGGGTATGCAAGAGGTGGCTGGGCTTGTGCAGTACTGGTACAGGCAGAGGGATGCTCAGCCATTGCTGCTCTCGGGTAGCTGCAGCGTTTTAAATACAAAAGCACATCTGGAGTGATGCAGAGAGCAGTTGCTGCAAATGAGGCGCAGCTCTGGCTTCTCACAGGGTGTGGTGCTGGAACCGGCAGTGCTGTGGGCTTCCAGGTTTTATGAGGCAGCAGGACTTTTTCTGTGTTTGTGCTCCTGGAAACAAGGCAAAAAGGAAAGAAAGAAAAAAAAAAAAAAAAGAAAAGAAAAAAGTCTTTTTATGACGCTGGGGAGCGGGAAAAGCGCCAGGCAGCTGGAGGCTAGTGAATTCAGGCCAGTGACCTGCACCAGGCTATTTTTATGTGTGCTTCAATCGTCCTGCAGAATTCCCAGGCCCCCTTGTCCGAGGGCGGTCGGAGCGTGGGTTACCTTCGGTTTCTGCATGCCACCATGTGGTGTGACAGCCAACTGCACCCCTCCCCTCAGCAGGCGCTGGCAGAGGGCACAGGCAGCCTCTCCCACGCATGCTGGGCGGCCTTGAACCACCAGCACTTTGAGGCTGTGGTGCGGGGGCAGCAGCCCAAAGCTGTGCTTGCTGGCTCTTCCTGAACCTCACTGCCTTCATCTGCCATCAGATACGTTAGTGGTTGCTGGCTTTGTGCCTTGGGAAACCCCGAGATGCCCTTCCTAACTCCGCCTTACTCTCTTCTTTGTTCTTCCAGGCTGGGTCGGGGTGAAATGGCAGCCTCTTCCTCATCCTCTTCAGCCGGTGGAGTCAGTGGCAGCTCTGTAACGGGATCGGGGTTCAGTGTTTCGGACCTGGCACCACCCCGAAAAGCCCTCTTCACTTACCCAAAAGGAGCCGGGGAGACACTAGAAGGTGATTGCCTCTGCCCTTCTCCTTCCCTGCTCCTCCTGGTGTGCAAGCAGCCTTCCAAGGGAGTTGCCGAGCTTGGCACCCTGCTGCCTTTTCAGACATTAGCTGGCAAAAGCTGGAGTAAGAAAGGAAGCACCAGGGCTCGGGTAGGTCCTGAGCAGCCCTGGCTCTCCCACCAGTTGTTCATGAGGAAGTGATTTTTCTGGCAGTCACCTGTTTTTTAGCTCTGTTGACGGCACTTCAGATGAGGAAGTGATCTACCTATAAGGGAACATGACAGTGTTAATTGCTCATTGTTGGCTAATCCTTTGATGTCGGGCTGAAATCACTGTAAAGATAGCTGAGGCAGGAGTATTTTTCTTGGCAAAACACATTCTGGGGTTGGATTTGACTGGGCTAGTACAGGAGGCAGCTTGTATCCCTGCTCGCCAGGAAACATAGGGCTTGCATTTGCCATCGACCCAAGTTAAAACCTTGCCACAGAGGTCTGTGAGAGAACAAATAAGAGAGACCTCTCTCTTAATCCTTCAAGGCTGAGCACATTCTCCTTTTGGGCTCACTTTTGTCAGGGCATTTCTCCAGAGCTGCCTGGAGACAGGGCTCTAATCCAGCGCAGCATCTTGTGTTTGGGTGCCTGAGCCCTGCCACCCACTTCATTGGGGTTGCCCAAAGGAGGACCCAGGCACATCACAGCTGCATGTCCCTGCCCCTGCTCTGGGTGAGAGAGGAAGGGCAGGTCCTCAGATGACAGGGTTAAGCCAGGGTCATTCAGTCTGTCTGCTTCTCTTGAGCTTCCTGTGTCACCATGCTGCACACTTGACTGTGTGAGCGCGAAGTTCATTGGGGTGGCCAGGACAGAGGCTCAGGTGGCCCTGCAGCTCAGAAGTGACACGACAGTGCAGGGCAGCTGGGAACTGATGGCTACATCATTTAAGGAGTGTTTTTATTACACATTAGAGCCCATATGCCAGTCTATTGAAGTAATTATGACTAAAGGCTTGCTCATAGAACTTAACGAGCCCTCAAAACAAATTAAAATAATGAAGCACTTCATGTTACCAAATAGACAGGCAGCTGTTCCTCCTGAGAGCTACTCGACATGGCAGCCAGGCTGGGGAGTCGGAGGAGAGGGAAGGGTATGTTTGGAAATGGCATGGGGCAGCACCAACACAGCATTGCAACAGTTTGCGAAAGGATGCTCTGAGCACAGCGGAACTCCGACTCTTCCCACTTACCTGGGGTTCAGTTTTGATTTTCCAGAGCCAGGGGTCTATTTCTACCCTTAGTCTTTGAAGTTGCTTCTCTCCTGGAGCTGTTAATTGTTTTTGCTTTGGGTTTACCAGTGACACAGCTGTTCATCTGCTCTGGGTGGCGGCAACAACTAAATACTCTCCTTGTCACAGGAAGCTTTAGGTTAGCTTTTTAATTCCTGAGATGAAAGGTAATATGCCCGTTTTTTGTCAGGCAGATACTAGTGGGGTAGCTGCATACCAGTTTCCTCTTGAAAAATGCCCACTGACTGACTGGTTTTTATTGTTACTTTAACTGTCTCGCTTGTTTTCAAATAAACCCTTAGGTATTTGGGGTTTTTTTTAGAGGGAAGTAGTATAAACTTTGGTACTTGGCACACAATTAGCTGTGTCTTCCAGATTGTTTTATTTCTGAGACAGTTGTGTGATCAATCACTTAGATGGCAAGATACACATTATTTGAAATCCTTTGTGCAGGGTTATGGTCTAAGCCTGTGGGAAATCATAAAGCATTATAAGGACGCAAGTGTCTGAGCCCGGAGGGAATCAGAGACTGCCATAATATTAGCTGGCTTCTCCTTAGCTACCTTCTATTTAAGAGGGACTGAAATTGCTTGACAGAGGGGATGTGACAGAATTATCAGCCAGAATGTCTTTCAGGTAGCACAGCTGTTCCCCAGTGGCACTGGGAGCCAGCCAAAGCCCTGTGCAGGATTTGAGCGCAGGGGCTAGAAACTGGAGGGCTGCGTGTTCGGTGCAGGGGAAAGTGTCAGAATGAGGCAAGTGGGGAAACCCACACCTCGAACATAAAAATAGAAGGCCGGCAGTACTCAGTTAAGGCTGCTTAGTCTTAAAACTCTCAGATTAAACCACCTCCCTTTTTCTGTTTACAGATGGCTCTGAAAGATTCCTCTGTGAATCTGTCTTCAGCTATCAGGTTGCATCTACATTAAAGCAAGTGAAACACGGTAAGCACCAAAGTGCCATCTATTTTAACTGCATGTTGATCAGGGAAGATGGCAGGGGAGTGTGGAGAAAAGGCTGACACGTTTTCAGGTGCCGACCACAAAAAAGCAGAATAGCCTTTTAAGTTGGTGAATTAACGCTAAGTCAGACCATCATCGAGCCCTTTTGCAAGCCCTATGCAAAGCGACGGGAACCCACACAGCCTGGGTGGGAACAGACTGTGCCTCTCAAAGCTTGTTTTTCCATCACTGTGTGCCACACTGCCTTCAAGAGAGGTGAGGCCAGAAGAGGAGGGTTATGGGCAGGAAACGCCCTCGCTCTGATCTTGGCCCAGTGCTGACTGTCTCTCTGACCTCGGGCAAAGAGACACTTGATTCCACCTTTGTTTCTCTGCTGAGCCCTTGTGACACCAGCAGGGTCAAGCGAGGTTTCAAAAGGTGCTTGGGAGATGGACACGCAGGTGCCTGGCATAGCATGACGGGGCTGACTCCACTCCCTGCCTCCCCAAGAAAGAGCCTTACATCTTGTTTGAACTTCTGTTTCCCTCCTGGGGCCTTTGCCGGCCGCCCAGGTGCCTGTAACTGAACGATGGGCTTGACTGCATGGCAGCTTTTGTTCTCAAGATGTTGGGCAGAGCTCAGCACTAGATTGCATCTGCTGCTTGAGGGTCACATCCTTTCTGGTCCCCGCCTCTTGTCAGCTAGAATGGGTACTTCCACGTGTTGTCTCAGACAGGAGAGGTTTCCTGTCCTCCACCGGCGAGGGTTGCCAGGAGGAGGTCTGGGGGCGTGCAGCAGCTTGCAAGGCTGTGATCCTGTTGCTTCTGAACTGAAAAGCAAAGCTGAACTTCAGAGCCATTGTTTCCACAGCTCTGGCACTGCTGCAGCTGTAGCTACTGGGGGCTGCTGCACAGACTGGCACCCTGATAAGCACCAGCCTTTGAAACTGGTTTGTGGAGCACCAGTCGCCTCCCTGTAAGAAAGGGGAAAGGCTTAAAAAAAGGTTGAGGTCATCATTTTTTGGCTTGTTTGTTTAACAGTTCCCAAAAGCACTCGATTGCAGGAGGTGGAGTGAGAACAGTCCCTCTTAAAATCACCCACTGCTGCAGTCAGCATAAATCATGCACGTTTTATGTTCTGCCTCTCGCTAGTAAGTCATTTTGTACTGGGCCATTTTTCCAAGAGGCTGCTGTGCTGTTCAACTTCCAGCAGAGCCAAGAGAAGAAGGGCTATGCTCATCTCTGTACCACTGCAGCTAATTTAATTGAAAATGGACTCTGTGTACCCAACGTGCAACCAGTTTAAATAAAGCTGAGAGGAACAAGTTATCTCGGGGATCCCCAGGGACGCAGCCTGTCTCTCCGCAGGGACCTTTGTGTCATTAGCGTGGTCTGATTGCAGAGCCTTTCTGCTACAGTCATCCAGGTCCTCCTCAAAGGACCTTCATTAAAACAAGGAGTTCCTCGTGCTGCACCCAGCTCCACCGTGGGCTGACCAAGCTCTCTCTGAACTTCTCTGTTCTTCTGCACGATAAATATTTATGCTAAAGAAATGAGCTTCATCCTGTTTTCACCCCCATACACTAGTCAGCCTTGCGTTTCCCTGTTAGGACTTGAATTTACCCAGCACGGGCAGGGATGGGTAAATATGAGGCAGAAAAGCCTGTCTCTGCTTTCTCCTGTGATCTGGTGAGGTCTCACCGTTTGCACAGGGCATCATGTAGAGTGGGTTTGTATTCAAATTGGCGCGGTGGGTTTTATTCTACTCTGTTCCCCATTGACAGCTGGGAATTTGCATCTAATTGAAAGGTTTAATTGCGCTGTCATTGCAAACCACAGTTACCTTTGAACTTCTCACAGATCAACAAGTCGCACGGATGGAAAAACTAGCCGGTCTGGTGGAAGAGCTGGAGGCAGATGAGTGGAGGTACAAGCCAATAGAACAGCTCCTGGGATTCACTCCCTCCTCAGGCTGAGCATGTCTGCATCACTGCTGTCAGGGAACAGAAGAAAAACATTCTCTGGCCTGGCTTCAAAACACACCCCAATTTATCAGGATGCTGACAGCTGCATCGGCAGGACCAGGCTTTTTGTGTTGTTTTTTTTGAAGTTGAGAGTGGGGATGCCCCATAAAGCTGCCAATAAATGGAAATGATGGGATTCTTAAGTCCTCTGCAGTGTTACAGGCTGGCAGGGCTCAGTTTCTGTAACTTAGAAGGTAGGATCGATTTTACAGAACTGGAAGAATCACCTTATTGTTTACAGAGGAGAGAAGACACACACAGTGTAGTGGCAGCGAAAGCAACCCAGTAACTCGGTCTGGCCTTTCCCCGGTGCATGGCCAAAGAACCGGGTGATGGGTAGGCTGGGAAGCCTGCATCTTCGCTGCTCAAGCCGGGCCTCTATAGAGCAGAGGTACAACGCCCTGCCGAAACCACTCCTCAGCCCTAGCCATTGTTTTGGGGGATGAACAGGATGAGAACTGTCCCAGGTTGGCTGAGAGGGGACAAGCAGTGACGCTTTCTCCAGAAGTAGCTCACATATTGCCGAAGCTGTTTCCTCTTCATTGTTTTTTCTCTTGTGTCTGCACTACGAGTCCTGGTAGGACACTGCTCTCTAATGCAGAAGCTGTACCTTTAATTTTTTTTCCTCTTCATTATGTATTAGATTGCTCTGATAATAAATTAATTCTGTCTTTGAAACAGTTTACCTTTATTGTTTTTTCTTTTTCCTTTTTCTTTTAAAGTGTTGCAAGTATCCTTTTCAAAGTTCTGTGTGGGAGGTCTGCTGACAGAAGCAGTCAGCTGTTGGGTAGGTAACAGGAGGTTTAATGAAGCTCAGAGGCAGATTGGGTGTTACAACGGTCAACTTAAGTTCAATTTAAAAAAAAAAAACTGAGAGGTACGAAAGCACACTTGCTTTACACTCAAAAGTGGATTGATTTAAATCAGCTTTTAATCCTGGTTTAACTCTGCCAGCAGAAACCCCCTATTTAAATCCATTCATTTTAATCGTCTTGTTTTTCATTTGTACTTCACTTCTGTTCTTGAGGGGAACTGGGTTTCCATTTGCTGGCATAATCATTTCAACATGTTAATTTTCCATTGATTAGAGCCTTAACACCACATTTGTGCTAGCCGGCAGAGAGACAGGCTTAGCACTGTATTTATGCAGTTGTACAACTTACTGCTCCAGATGCCTAATTTTTCCATTTTCAACATCTTACAAGATTATTTTATTTTTACTCACTATTTCAGTCCAGCCACATCTGGATTGGAACAGATTAATTTGAATCCATCCCTGTCTTAGTTATATCACCACCAGTTTGTGTTAGCTAAAACTAAAGGGAAGAAGTATGCAGATGCGTTCTGCATTTGTTTCCGTTTATGAATTGGTTCTAGTATCAGTCAGCTTTTCATGGTCCAGAGGCACACGCTGCCCCAAAGCCAGCCCTGGTGCAGAGGAAGCCCCTGTCTCAGCTCCACACCCGTGGAAATTCACTGTACGGTTTCTGAAACCGTGTCCGGGCATTCTCACGTAAGGCTGCAGCTCAGCTGAGACGTGTCCCACGCCGCCTCCCCCATGCACGGCCCGGAAAACCTCCTCCCCAGTCCTGGAGGGCTGCCAGCCCCTGCTCTGTGGGGGCCTCCTGCACAGCAGGTGGGTCCTCAGCCAGGATCACTCTAAACACGACGGCAGTCGGTATTAAAACTCCATCCCAGGTGGGGTAATTTTGAAAAGAAGGGAGCGTTTCAATCGTTAACTTGTTTATTTGTTCTGTATCATCTATTTTTAATCCTGCTTACTCCAGCCACCTAAACTTACCCTGGCCAAACTTGCCAAAAATACCCCCCATATCAAGACGACACCGTGGGGTTTGGGAACAGAGCTGGGCACCTTCTGCCGCCCACCACACAGCAGCACCCCGAGCCCCTGCGCTCACCGCCCGCCCGCCCGCCGACCCTACGTGCTGCAACCTGCGTAATCAGATGCAGAATGAGCCTGTCCTTTTTTACTGCTTGACGTGAAACTTTTCCACTCCACCGGCCCTCCGGGGACGCCGAGGGATCTGCGCCTGCGGCTCTGCCGGTGGGATGCGGAGCCCAGGCGTTGCCTGGTTCTCCCCACAAGCTCAGCGTGTGCTGAAGGTTCTGAAACACATTGGGGCTGAGATTTCCCCAGGGCCACCCCTCGCCCTCCTCCTGTTCCTTGTTTTCCAGCGTTTCTCTGTGGTGTGCTGGGCTCGTGGCTGGATGGAGCAGGGAACAGCCCCGGCTCCGTGCCGTACATGGCTTGTTTGTATGTGCGCCCAGCACCAAAATAGACACATGTGTGAGAGCCATTGAGAGGAAGTGAAAAGTTCACCCTGTACAGTACTACAAATGCAAAAACATGTTGTTGGCTGTTCCCTCCTCCTGCTCAGTAAACACTTTATGTAAGGCGGCGAAAACCAGAGGGATTGCTAGATGGTAAAATAAAAAAAAGCAAACCCTGCGCTCCCCCTCCTGCAAACGCAGGTTTTCCCTGGCAGCTGGAGACCCCCAGCTGCCCTATTTCTGCTTTGCAGATCTGTGGGGCAGTTGGCAGTAACTATTCCTCCTCAGGGTTTTGAAGCACTGTCCCCCTCACCTCAGGGGTCTCTGCAGCATCACTGGGGGCTTGGCAAGCAGCTCGGGGGCTGTTTGGAGGCTGCAGCTGGGAGTGGAGCAGCAGGGGGAAGGGAGCCCATCAGCTGCGAGCAAAAGTTGATGCAGGGAGGGGAGGGAAAATAAAAAAAAAAAAAAAAAAGCTGAACAAAGAGCTCCGTTCAGGGCTGCTGGTTGGTTTTCCTGTGGGTGCTCGCAGCAGAACGTTATGTACCGGCACACAAGCCCCACTCGCGCCTCCCCTCCGCGCTCCCAGCCCTGCTGGCCACGGCCCCAGCCCCGGGGATAGTGCCAAGGCACGCGCTCGCTTTGCCCGGCCAAACACCGGCCCGAGGAGAGCCTCTGCCCCCGCCGAGGATGCGGCGGTGTGGGGCAGCACCCCCAAAACACCAGCTCCAGCTTTTGCCTGGGATAGGGTAAAAGCGTCCAAGGGGAGAAGAATTTCACAGCCCCCACCCTGTAAATGGCACGGTGCCGATCCGGCACTCGGCGTCTCAGCTGCCAAAACCCATCCACTGTCCTCCTCGGATGCATGTTCCTTGTTTCTCCGCCTGACTCCCGCACATCGCGGGCAGGCAGCCTGCCTGCAGCTGCTTTTCCCAGGGGTGAGAGACAGGCCCAAAAGGTTTGGCTGCGGTGGAGACCTGCCCGGCCGGTGGCACACCAGGACCTGCCGCCAGGTCCCACCCAGCTCACAGCCTTCAGCTCACCCCTTTGAGCTGGCCACGGGCTCGGTGTGGTGGTGGAGGATGAGCAGGGTCACCCCTTGCCACAACCGTGGACCCAGTGACTGAGGATGGGGCCAGAGAGGGTGCAAAGGACACCCACCCTGCGGGCACTTAGGGGACACCCTGAAAACCACAGCCTCCCCCCAGCTCAGCCCCTTCATTGCATCCCCCCTATGACTACTTGGACACAGAAGATCACAGCAGCCTCTGCGCCACGCCAGCATGCTGAAATTATGTGTAAATTACCTAAAAGTGGCTTTTTGGGCCACGGAGCTGCTGGGAACAAACATGAAGATGGGGACTACACCATGGGCAGTGGCAGGAATTTGCCCCCCAGCATACGTGGGGCACGTCAGCACAGGATGTGCACCAAGGCACTCACTGAGCCCCCTGCGGTACATCTCCCTTCCTCCTCCTCCTCCTCCTCCTCCTCCTCCTCCTCCTCCTCCTCCTCCTCCTCCTCCCCAGTCCCCTCCCCCTGCAGCCCTGCAAAACTGCTGAGCTCAGCACATCCCGGGCAGGGGCCCAGCCAGGACCCTCCCCAACGCCAGCCATCCCCTGCTTAACCCTTTGCAGAACCAGACAGGCTGGAAATCACAGTGATCAAGAAATCTCATCATGGGGTGGTCCGACAAGGCGCAGCCAGCCAGGAACAGTCTGTCCAGAAAGTTTCATCCATCATCCTGAAGCCCCCTCTGATCTCCCCAGAAAGGATGGCAGGTCAGGGGGAAAGGTACACTGCTCGGCCACGAAAATCACACTGGGTTTAAGCTAGCAGCAGTACCCGGGGAAGGGAAGCACAGGGATTACTAATACTGTAGTGAAAACTTTGCTTTCTAGCCCCAAACCATTTCTAGAGGACCTGCTGCAGAACAGTGGCCCGGGCTGCAGTCTCTTTTGGGAAGGAAAACGAGTGGCAAGCCCCGCAATGCTTCCCCTCCCAGCAGAAGGGCGAGCGCACAGCATCACGTTAGGATTATTTTATTTCAGAGATCAAAAATTATGTTTCACTTTAACACTTGCTATCACACCAGCGGCTGCTTGCTCCCCTGCCTACCAGGCAATGTTATGGCAAAGAAAGAAAAATATTTATGCTCAGCCTCAGCTTCATAAGCTTCAAGATTATTTTTAGCAAGGCGCCTTCCCTGTGGTCCTTTACCTCTTTTTCATTTATTTGCTGTTTCCATCCCCCTATTTTGACCCCAGAGCCAGCCATTCCTCATCTATTTTCAGCCTCACCCAGTGAATATTCGTACCAATGACTTGGAGGTTGTGGGGAAGAAACCCTGATGAGCTAGATTTTGTTAAAAACAGGATCCCAAACACCATCCAACTGTTTCAGAGCACATGTGTGAGTATTTTGCTCTATTGCTTGGCAAGTGTGCAAATATCGGTGTATATTTTTAACAGCTGAGATTGGGCTTCTTTCATTTTTTGTCCCAAAAAGCAGAGCAGAAGCCCTGCATGCTGTGGGCACAAGCCAGGGCTTGTTCCCAGCTCCCCACACATCCCCTCCACCCCACGGCTCCCAGGACGATACCTGCTCCCCTGGCTTGGGCCCCACTCCCAAAACAGCAAGGGATTCAGGCCTCGCTTCTCCTTTGACCCCTGAAAAGCAATCTCCACACTGCTACAGCTCCCAGTTGGGTGCCTGGACCCTCAGCACCCACTGCACTGCAGCTCTCGGGTGGGAGAATTTGGCCTTGTCCCCCGCACCGTGGCGGTCACAGGCAGTGGGTGCAATGCTGGCACGAGGGGCCTGTCCCCCTTGCTCCTGACCAGCGTTTGCTCTCCACCATGTTTACTGCTAGGCTGTTATCAGTCTCTGCTCAGGAAGGACAGTACCCAAGATAGCTCCCAGAATGATTTCAGAGTGTGCTCAGCTCCTCCGATAAAGCCACAGGCAGTGCGCAGGAGGACAAACAAAGCCCTTTATCACCAATTAATGGGCCTTCGGGCTCCCGAACTGCTCAGGCTCTAGCTTTGGAAAGGTCACGTACGCAGGGGCAGGCACGCACAGATCTGTGGGGGTGGTACATGCTTCCAGAGGGCTCAGAGGAGGATGATGCCTTGCCCCCATTTACAGGACCACTGGGGGTAACCCTCAGCCTGGTACTGAACAAAGCTGCCCATTCCAGCCTGGCTGTGCCCTGCTCTCTCTCCCCCCCATAACCCTCCGATTTTTAACGTGTTTCACTCCAACAGCCTTCCTTTTCTTAAGAAACCTGAACAGCGATGGCTAATGGGACACTGGCACCCCTATCCCCCTGCCGCGCCTGCGGCCTTGGGCTGTTGGTTTGGTTTGTGACCTGCGGCAGGGCAGCAGCAAACACAAGCCGGCCGTGTCTCACGCCAGGGCTGCCTCTGCCGCTCGCACCGCGATCGGGCCCTGCTGGCGCCCAGTGTGCCAGTGGCACCTGGAAGAGGAGGGTGATCAGCGGGCACATTGAAAACTGCACATATGAACCCGCCGGCCCCATCACCTGCTGCCTGGTTTTGTGCCAGCCAGGGCCTGTTCCGCGGCCCAGAGAGGGGTCGGGAATGGTGGGGACCTGGCACAAACTGGCCAAGGCATGTGTCCCTCCTATCGCTGCTGTCCTCGCCGGTGCGGGCCGGGGGCGAAGCGGTGGGGCCGTGGATGGGGTCTGGCCCTGAGGTGCCGGTGGTGAGGCCCAGGCCCAGTCCGTGTGCTGAGGTGCGGGACGGGACGAGGCCCGGGCCCAAGCCGGGACCCCGGGGGTGCCCGGGAGTGAGGCCCAGGCCCTGGGGCGGCAGCGGGGGCCGAGGAAGCCCGGCGGGCGCTGCCCAGAACGGCAGGCGGATTTCGCACGGGCCCGGCCCTCCTGACGCAACCCCCCGCGCCGTTTGCAGGGCCCGGGCCGGAGCGGGGCCGAGCGGGGGGGAGGGGGCGGAGCCTCCCGCTGTCACCGGGCAGGAGAGACGCCGCGGACGTGCCCCGCGCTCCCATTGGCGGGCGCGGGAAGGCGGGGCGGGGCCTCCCGCGCAGTCCCTATATAAGGCAGGCGGCCGGGAGCTGGCCCGGCGGAGCGGGCGGCGGAGGCGGGGTGCGATGCCCGGGCTGTGGGAGCGGCTGGCGGTCGGCGAGCGGGGCCGCCTGGAGACCTCCGACTGCGAGTCGCTGGGCAGCGCCTCCGGCTCGGAGGGAGGTGGGTGGGGGTCTGCGGGGGGCTGCTCCCGGGGGGTTCTGAGGGACTGGGAGGTGGCTGGGGGTGCCGGAGGGGGGTGCGAGGCGCTGTGCCAGCGGCTCTCGTGCCCCGTTACGCCTCAGTCTGCTGGGCCGGGGGCGCCCCCGGCCCACCCCTCCCTGCGAGCCCGGCGCTGACCTGCCTTTTGTTCCCTCCGCAGATGCCGAGGGGGTCTCCCTGCCGGACCTGGACCTGCTGCACGACCCCGAGGATGAGCTGCTGTGCACCCACCTGATGGAGGTGGTGCAGGCCACGCTGGCCAAGGCCCCGCTGGGTGCCCGGCGCTGCTCCCGGCTCCTCATGCCGGCCCAGCTCCTGGCGCAGGTGCGGACCGAGCTGCTGCGCCTGGCCTGCAGCGAGCCCTGCGGGCTGCGTGGGGCCCTCCTCGACCTCTGCGTGGAGCACGGCAAGGCCTGCCATGAGGTGGGGCACATCGCTGTGGACCCTGCTGTGGTGCCCACCTTCCAGCTCACCCTGGTGCTCCGCCTGGACTCCCGCCTCTGGCCCAAGATCCAGGGACTCTTCACCTCGGGGCCGGCTTTCACGCCCCTGAAGCTGAGCACGGGCTTCAGGGTCATCAAGAAGAAGCTGTACAGCTCCGAGCAGCTGCTCATAGAGGAGTGCTGATGGGCTGGGCTGAAGAAGTGACTGACCCAAGTGCTTCGGAAGACCTGGTTAGAGCGTGGTGGCTCCTGGCAGCCGCTGTAGTTTAGGTTAGGCTGGAGTAGGGCTGTAGGTGGAAAGTAGTTTGGGCAGGCGGAGGTCCCAGTGGGGTGCCTGCCTGTGCTGGGGCATCCCTGATGCGGAGCAGACTGGGACGCAGGCGGAGGTTGCTTCACACTGTCGATTGTAGGATGATTGCAGTAACCGAGCTCCTGGATGTGGCAGCAGGGCTGCTGGGGGGCACACGGTCTCCTCCTGTTGGCTGATTAATCATGGGGGTGGGGGGTGTTTGTAACAAGGATTGTAATCAATGGGGTTTCTGGGGGAGGGAGGGCGTGTGGGACTGAGTGATGGCTGGGCTGTAGGTCTGGGTCAAAGACAACCCTGCTACTGGCACCTGGTGGTTCTGTGCGGGCTCCCAGTAAGGCAGGAGGGGATCTGGAATCGCATTGCATCTTTGATCATGAGAGGGGGAAGAGTGGTGGGAGAGGGGCATGTGAGGCAAGGCAGGGACAGAGGGCAGGACCCCTCCCCGTGCTGTGCTGTGGGGGCTTCATTGGTTACAGTTTACTCATACACTTGATGTTCAAGTGCAAGACTTCCTATGCAATCATGTTGTGGTGTGTTTTTTTACTTTTCTAATAAAACTTGTCTTAATTGATGAACTGTTGTCTCTCTGTCACTCTGGTCTGGAGGGGGATGATGCAACTGCTACCTACTGGTCTGAAATCCTGCTGGCATCCTTGGGAAGCCTTTCCCTGACCAGGCAGCCCCTGTGGTGGGAGCTGAAGGTTTGGGAAATGAGGGGGGAATCCTACTGCACCCGCTGCTAATTGCAGGCCACGGGGCTGTGAGTCAGGGGGAACTGAGTCAGGCTGCTGAGCCAGCCAGGTACCTCTGTGCCTGAGGAGGAATGCTGTGACACTCGGGCAAGGGGCTGCTGCTCCTCCCCGGGGAGCTACAGGGCAGAAAACTTGGGCAGAAAAACAGAATTGGCTAAAATTGTGAGGGAGTGACACAGGGAGGGTCACACCTGCAGGGGGAAGCACTCCCCAGCTCCAAATACACTGCAAAAATGAGACCAATTACCCAAGCCTGCAATTAGAGGGACTTGGGGAAGAGGCTTTCACTGAAGGGTGATTAAGCTGCTTGGCAAACGAAGAGCCCTCAGAAGGTGTGGGGGATAAAAAAGAACCTGAAAAACCATTTCCATTCAAATGTGAATTTATTCTGGCTTGGGCTTCTATTGTTTTGGGTTTTTTTTGTTCCCCCCCTGTGGATGAACAGTGACCATTTATCATTTTCACCAAAAAAGCAGTTATTGAAAAGGACAATCCACAACCTGAGTGGTGGCAGCAGAGTTTGCTCCCCCACGTAAATACTGCCTCGGAGCAATTGGGGCAACAAGCAGTGCCAGGCAGGTACAGCTGGAAACGTGCCTTTACAAATCCATGTTGTGCAATAGGGGGGTTTCCCCTAAAGTTTTGGGGACCGTGTGTCTCAGTCACATGCCAGAGCATCCCCCTCTCACGTGAGGGGCATCCCCGTGCCAGGGTCAGGCAGTGTTGTGCCCTGCAGCAAACCCACTGTCAAACCAGCGCAGGAGCCACTGAGCAGACTGGAAAGGAAACTCCAAACCCAAAGCTTTTTGGCAAAATCAGAAGAGCAGGTTTTGGCACCGCCAGCACAGGGTGGAAATGGAATGTTTGCTCCCTAGCCATGGTGAGAGATTTATGGCACGGTGATGGCAGTAACGCCGGTGGCTCAGCTTGGGCCATGCTGTCATCCCCTGCTGAGACATACTATGTCTTGAAGCTATATATACAGCTCCATAAATACACATACTTTTATATATCGCACTCCTAAGCACGCAGAGGGGATGGCCCCATGTCTTGCTGTGCCGCCAGCAGCAGCATGGCCCCCGCTCATCCCCTGCCAGCCTTTCCAAAGGTGGGCAAGGGGACCCTGCATCACTTTTTAAAAAATTATTATTACAAGCAATAACCAACGCTTTGCAGAAAACGCCAAGAAAGCAAAAAAACCCCCCACCAAAACTCACATAAGCAAATGCAGAGCGGCAGGATGGCCTCTTCACTGGGGGGGTGCCCAGCAAAACTAGGTCCATGTGCCCCTGAAATGCGCCATGGTCACAACCCCAGCCACGAGCAATGGCAGGTGAAGCTTTGCTTCTATTTATAGCAAAATGGCCTTTCCATGACAAATCTGGGGAGGGATGTCAAGGTCCCTGGGGTTTTGCAGCTCCCTAGAAAGTGCCAGGAGCTTCCAGCAATGCTGTATTTAGCATCTCCCAGGGCAGGGGACAGGCAGAGGGATATTTTGGAATCCAAGAGGTGGTGGTAGGGCTATTTGTAGCACCATCATCAGCCCGGGGGGTCCCAGGTGCCTTCATGGTGGCAGGAAGATGGAGATTTTGGGGGCACCAGCAGCAATAAGGCAAATGAGGATTTAAATCCCAGGGTAATGCTAAACCCTCGTGTTTGCTGCCAAAAATGATAGTGGTGGGAAGCAGGGTCCCCTTCACTTCCTTTTGCCAGAGGAGGATGCTGGTGCGGCACCT
This sequence comes from Falco naumanni, assembly GCF_017639655.2. Classification (NCBI taxonomy): domain Eukaryota; kingdom Metazoa; phylum Chordata; class Aves; order Falconiformes; family Falconidae; genus Falco; species Falco naumanni. The sequence continues at coordinate 33,762,600 of NC_054062.1, read as the reverse complement.
GCCTTTCCCTGCTGCCTCCCTGCCTTGGGTGGCTGCTCCAGCTGAAAGCTCGGGCTAGCGAGCTGCCAGGCGGGGAAGGAGCTAACGGGCAGCCCAAACCACCAGCACTTCTGGGGAGCGGGCAGGGACCAGCACACCAAAATGCAGAGCATCTCCCATTGCTCTAGGCTGGAAATGATCCGAAATGCAGTAAAACTGCCCCAAAAACTGCAGCATGGGTGCACCTGATTGCAGAATTAAAAACAAAACAAAACAAAACAAAACAAAAACACAGCGGAGACCATGCCAGTGGCACTGGGGGTTTTTGCCTTGTGGCCGTGTTGGTTTGTGCTGGACTCTCCTGGCTGGCCTGCTGGCACGGGTGTTGCAAGAGGTCAGCAGGGCTGACTCACTGCCACTGCTGGGAATGCAGCACTGAGGGGAAATGGAAGGGATGTGACACCTGGCTTCTGCAAGAAGGGGGAAAAAATGGGAAAAGGGGGGGGAAAACCCACCCCAAAACCTCCAGCCCTTTGGTACGTGCAGCTGGGGAGGAGGGGAGCACCAGCAGGGTCAAACCTGCCCCAGGTGCCGCGGGAAAAGCCTTTTGCTGCCCTGGGCAGGGAATATGTGGGAAAAAGACCCATTTGGGAGTGTGGACCTCAAATCCAACCCCGAGCATTTTGGGCTGGCAGTTTCTGAGCTGGTGCCGTTGGGAAGCATGTCCAAGCCAACATTTCTGCCCAGGACAAAAGCAGCTCGAGCCTTCACACCTGCTTCCCTCCTCAGATGGAGACCCATCCAAAGGGCACCTTAAAATGCTGGGGCGCTGCTGCTAGGAGGGTGGCATTCTGAGGCGAGAATATAGCATCCCCAAAAAAGAGCTTGGCCAGAGCATGCGGGGGACCCGGCTAACAGTGGCACTTCAGGGAGGGGAGGAAGGCGAGGTCCCCTCCTGGCACAAGCCACCCTGCTGGGAGCATCCAGCATCCTAGTGGAACCAGTTTGAAGCAAAGATGTCCTGCTGGCCATTTGCTGTCACCTTGCTGGGACTCGCGGCTAACTTGGGGGGCCACACCTCCTCCTGATCTTCTCCCCGTCCTTACCTCTGCCACACTGGGAAGGCTCCCGCAGCCTCCCGCAGCACTGGAGCTCTCAGCTGCTGGGACTTCCTGGGATGGCAAAGATGCTGGATTCAATTCATTGAACACCTGTGCAGATGTGACGAAGGTGGCGTGAAGAAGGAGCTGTGAAACCAGAGCTGGCTGGGGCTAGGATCTGCAGGACACGAACACAGCAGGAGCCTTTCACGTTATAAACATTTATTTATAGATGTACAATTGTATAATTAATTCTAAATTGAGAGATACAGCCTCTGTAAGCATCCGTTAGGATCTACGCCTTCTCGCTTGTTATTATCCATGGGTATCTACTTGAAAAAAAATAATCAAAGGTTTTGGCAGGCAGGCTCTGGGCAAGGAATGTCATTGTGGAAGACATTCGGCACCTTCTGTGAACATGACTTTCATTCAACTCCCTCCCCCTGATCTCTTCACACTGGCTAGCCTGTGCCTCTATTAAGAGCTATTTCCAAAAAAAAAAAAAAAAAAAAAAAAAAAGGAAAAATAAACCCCCTTAACATTAGGTCCAAGTCATGGCGGCTGTGGGATAAGGCTTGCAGTTAACGGGAGGCTTGGTATTTTGCAAAATAAATAAACAGCTGAAGACAGAGCATGTAGATTCCTACCAATAAAGACATAAAACCACCTTACCTCTCACCTCTTCCAGCCCCTGCCACCTCAGCCAGGAGCTGCCGCGCTTTTGATTCATTTCCCCTGAGCACGTCGGGGGACGGTTCCCACTGGAAATGTCTCTAGACAAAAATGAACTGCAGAGTACCACCAAAAAAAATAAAATAAAAAAATATCCATTTATTCCATGGAAGGTAGCTCCACTCGTGTCAGTTTTGCTTTGAAGAGATGGCTCCTAACCTCGAGTGCCCTACCACCGCCCTAATGCCAGTCCTGCCTGATGGTAATCGAGAGAGATGCGCTGCAGAGCTCAGTCAGGGTCCAAGGAGAGATCAGGCGCACCCTCCGATCTCCCCCGGCAAAACTTCTTTCAACAGAAGCAATACAAAGCTCCGTTTCTTATGAATTAGCAGTATTTTAGAGGTCTCCTGTAGGAAACGTTAGAGATAGGATGTCAAGGCCACAGCCATGTTGCACATGGGAGTGCTGATGGGTGAGGAACCCCAAGTGTAGGACAGAAAAAAAAAAAATCCAACAAAGGGAGACGGCCCGTGGAAAGCCCTCTTTACAGAACGAATGCTGCACGCTGATTACGAGGCAAAATTAAAGCAGACTCTGCAAAAAAAGAAGTTACGTGCACAAATAAACCCAACAACTGATGAGCAAAAACCATCCAGGACAATCCTTCCCGTCACCGAGTGCGACGCCAGGGCTCAGCTGACCCCCTGCAGCTTCTGCCAACGCTGCAAAACCACACCACCAATCTGGACAGTTTCCCCGATTTCTTTGTTACCCCCTACAGATTTGGAATTTCTTTTATTAAAACCTGAAATGCAGGTATCAGCATCCCAAGACACAGAATGCTGCTGTCCTCCAGAAAGCAAAATACAGTAACTCCAAAGTGATTCTTGTTTGAGTTGTCAGGCAGGAAAGCACTGCAGAGCGAGACACCCTGGGAAGAGATTCCCCACTTCCCTGCTTACCAAGCCAGGCAGAAAACATAATAATTTAATCATCCAACCCCTGCATAGTTTAAAAGTACAACATATATACAGCTATAAATTAATTCTAAATAGATTATATATTTTTTTTAAAGTTTTCTTCTATCACCAAATCATCCGATTTCTCTCTCCATCAGCAGTAACCGGTGTAGTCACAAAGGGTCTCCCCTTCTGCTTCGTGGCTTCTGCAGTTAGTTTGTGTTATTTTACACTCTACGTGTCTGTTCTCGGGGTTGTGGGATCCCAGGAGCAACGAGACTGTTGCACGCTAGTGGTGTCGGAAGGGAAGGAGGAAGACGGGCAGCTTGATTTCCTGTCCTAATTGCTGCCTGAGACGTAGGTCGAACAGCGGAGGCAGGCAGAGAGAAGAAAGAGGGCAGTTGTGCGTTGCTAATTCTCCAATTCCATTTTTAAGATAATGTTTGATTCTTTTAAATAACCAGTCTGTCACCTCGGCTCAGTGCACTTCACCAAAAGTCTTCAGGCATTTCAAGAGTCTGGGAACAAAAGCGGTAGTGGTGTCAGTCTCCAGACAATCGCACGTCACCGTCACCGTACCTCCCTCTTCCTTCCCCCTCCCCACATTACAGGCAGCAGCTTTTTCATTCACACTGTATCAACCTGCAGTGGGCCCTCTGCCTCAGAGCAGCTCTCTTTTCAGGCCACGGCTAGAGAGAGGGAATTAAAGAAAAGCTGGTAATTAATGCCGATCTGTTGTGAAAGAAGAGGCGCAGTTATCAAAACAAGAGAGCGGGTGTATCAAGATAAGAATGGTTCCAAAAACAGGATACACCCAAAAAAAGGCTGAACGCGACCCAGAGCATTTGCTTTAAAGGCCAAATTTTCAGATGCGCACCCTTTGCCAAGGAAAATAAAAATCAAGCAAAAACTCCCCTACTAAACCTCTTTACTTGTGTCTACAAATCAAGCAGCCAGATGTCCAGCGTCCTCGGGAAGTCTTAGCAAGCCTAAATGGTGTCCATACAACTAGCACTTGGTGTAAGCTTCACCTCTGATTTATTTTCTATAGAAACACTGTTTTCAAATTATTTTGTGGTAGGAGGGAGCTGTAAGCTTTACAGCCATCCCAGCAGTATCTGCAAGGTGAAATCAGCCCAGATAATTAAGCTGAAAAAGGACTCCAAACTCCGTGCCAATTTTTTTCATTATTTTCACACATTTCTCCCGTGATCCAACACATCCAGTCACACACGGGCTATCTGGGCTAGCCTTAACTCAAGCTCTCCAAGCCCTGAGCCTTCCAAATTTCCCCTCAGCTGTTTTTACTTTGATTCCCAGTTTAACACAGTAAGTTACTTCTACAACCTGCTGTGAACTCTAGCCATTTGCTTTGTTCTCCTCAAGTGTCACGGGAAGGCAACAGGGGGGCAAGGAACATCTGTTTGGTAGGAGTCTGTTCCCTGTCATCATACTGCTTCAAGTGCCAGGGGATAACAGCTCTTTCAGTAAAACGGACAATAAAGCAACCAAATAAAGGTTCATTAAAACACGGTGGCTGGCTGTCACAGCCAGTAAAACACTTCCAACCAGCCGAGGTGCACATGGCCACTGCATCGAATGGGCAGTGCACGAGACCTCAGCTGAGTCGCCAACAAGCCTGTGGCTTTTGCTCTGTTCCTAGAGACCCAACACCGACAGTGCCAGAGAAAACAGGGAGCCTGGAGAGAGCAGAGGGTGCCGACATGCAAACTAAACAAAATCAATTTCCCGATTAACAAGTGTAGGCTTGACGGAGGGGGGTGCTTCCCCCTGTGATGTGTATGCATCCAGAGGAGGCTCGTGAAGATTTTGTCTCAAACAGAGATTTAAGTAATTATTAAAAGCACTATCATGCCCTGCTCCGCTGCCAGGGATAGTGTCACTGGCTCGTACTTAGACCTCTGCTGAGCGGGCAGGCGGTGACTATCCGTGCAGAGAGGCTTGAACGTCTGACAGTCTGCTACAGCTGGGGGTGCCCATCTTCTGTGCTCGCTGGTACAGATCCGAGTCTCCGAAGTAGCGTGCCCGGTACAACAAGCCTTCCTCTGCAAAGGGAAAGCCCAGCGTCACAAACGTGATGTGGAAGGAGACCCACCCGCCAGGCCACATCCCACCACGGGCTCTGCTGGGAACAGGAGGCACCTCAAGTTCTTCAAGGTAAAACGAAGCACAGGATGAAGCTGAGGAAATGCTCTGCGACCTTTAGGACAGGATGGGCGTCACATCTGCTGACAGCTCATCCATCCCAGGGAAAGGCTTAGGAACCTGATGGGACCTGCCTCTAGTCCCAGGAGGCACATGAGGCAGCCTACACAAAGACTTCCCCGGCAGCACAGGGAAGAAGAAATGAAGAGGCTCACAGCTAGGTGCATCAGCCTCACTTGGCACCACTTGGGCTCTAAGAGCCCCTCCTGTGTCCCAGGTGCTCAAACCCTACCAGCCACTGCTCCAAGAGCTGTGATCATCACCTGCTGGGAACGGGCGGGCTGCGAAGTCAGGTCACCCCTGGGACTTGGCAAAAAGTTTGCTGCCTTCACCACACTGTGCTGCCTGGCCAGATCATTTCTCACGCTGTCCGGCTGGGTAGCTGTCCCTCCCAAACCCTACGTGCCTTCAGCAGCAGTGCTGCCACCACAGCCCTCTGTGCAGGGATGGGATATGGGATGGAGGACACCACGGGCAGCAGGCTTTCAGACACGGTCCCTGAACAACCGAAATATTACACAGAGCTATCAGTGGCCTCCTGAAAACGAGGTGGCTGCAACCTTCCCCCTCCATTGGAAATCAGAGATATCCTACGGACAGAACCTCCGGGGCACAACTCTTGTCTGACCAGTTCTACAGCAGCATTAAAAAACAAAACAAAAACCCCCACACACTGGATTTGTCATGAAGTCATAGGCAGACAAAAAAGCCAACAACACAGGAAACGTGCTTGTACCACGTTAAAGTATAACCTTAGCATAACTCAGCCCCCAGAGACCTTTCTGAGGCTGACCTCAACCAGCAGCCAAGACCCTCCGGCTCCTGACCCGACACTACTCACTCTGCTGCTTCTCTTTCCAGCAGTTATTTCGAAGGTTTGCAATATAGTCGTCCTCCACGCTCCTTTCAACGTTTTTCAGGTTCGTGCCTGTGTATTCATCTGCAAAGTTCTCAGATACGTAGTAGCCAACTTTCAAGTGCTCTGTTACTCTCCTGTGTATATGACCCACAGACCTAGTTCAGGGAGAAGAGGCATTAACAGTGTAGGACATGCTTCAAGGGCAGATCAAAAAGCTCCCAGCTCTTTATAATGCACAATATGCCACAATACCACACCGTTGCAAAAAATACATTGCTCCCATGCATCCACAGACTTGAAAGTTTGGAAAGAAGTGTTTCTGGTGGAAACGAAATGCTAACACAGGGAGAGAAAACCTGCCAGGCCTCTAGCTAGGTGGGCAGAGCTCTGAATATAGACATAGCTCTGAGGCAGATTGCCCAGGGCCTAAACCCACTTAAAATGCGTTCATACGTTCACTGGAATTTTCAGCACTAATTAAATCTCTCTGCAATTTGCTTGCTGACGACACCATCGTCTGTTTTTGGCAGTGAGCCCCAAGGATGGGTACAAAGCTTGGAGGCTGCTGCTTGTGCGGTGCAGGGTGAGAGCAGCCAGCAAGGCAGAACAGCACCTGCGCAGAGGAGCACAGCAGCGCTGACGTGAGGGCAGCAAGGGGCTGGCTGTCACAGCTCCCCAGCACCCCCCCCCTGCTCAGCAAGGCTGCCCGTCAGTCGAACCCAGTCCCCTCTGCTAAGATATCTGCTAACCCCAAGAGCGTCAGCTTCCTCTACCACATCACATGCTGCAACGAACACTGTTGCTGCAAGAACAAAATTAGACCCGCTCTGCACTCGAGCCTGCACCAACTAGTACAGAAAGCACTTTCTAGAAGGAAATCTCTTCTTACCCTGCCCCCGTGGATTTGCATTTCAGACAAAGCCCTGTACTTATTTTTCCCAACACTCCAGCAAAACCTAGAGATACTCACTAGGGTGTGTTTGCAAGCTGTAACACAGGACCTGGGCCCAAATGCTCGATTCATCAGGAACAGCTCCATCTGGAGACGTGCCCAAAGTTTCCCATAATAAATACCAGCTGGCTGCTGCATTAAAAGTGAGCCTGATTCTTAAGCCAGGTATAAACATTAACTTATCCGGCTCACCCTTCAGTCTGTTATCAGGGTTTGCAGGAGTGATTCAAATACTCCTGCACGTTTCATCAAGGTCCAGCACTCAGGGATGAGTGGTAGATAACTGGATAGACTGAACATGACCCAAAAAGCTCTTTTGGCATTATTTGAGAGAAAAGGCTAATGCATCTCCAGCAGTGCCTGCTGGCAGAGATGCAGTCTGCAAGAAGCTCAGCTCACTATTCTACCTGTCAAGACAGAGCCCTAAGCTCTCCTGAAGTTCATATTCCTCTTCTGTATGAAGATGAACTACAGAGGCTACAAAGCATGCCCTCAAAGGAAGGGTATTTAAGCTCTCAGAGCTTCAGCAGCACGCTGGAGTGTAAAGCATGAAATTAAGGGCAGGACCTGGCACAAAAAACCTGCCACCTGAAGTCAGACGTGCAATTAAGTCAGGCAAATTCGATGAGGTGTTATTGAAGAGCAGGGTGGCACAGTCAGGCCCACAGCCAAACAGGTCTTTCAGCAGAAAGCTAGTTTTTGGAAGAGATTTACAGAGGTAATGGAGTGACAAATGATTCTGTAGGACTCTACCTTTCCCAGTGACAGCTTCACTATCAAGAAGTGGCATTAAAATCTCCGTGTGCCACTGAAACCTCTCCAGGTTCAAAAGCTTCTCACCTCCTGCTCACTGGGTTCAGTGCAGCGAGCTCCAGCTTTCTGCTGAACGGCAGCCAAGCACAGCGCTGCCCTTCACATTAGGCAGCAAAAAGGGCCCGTCTGCCTGTGCGAGCGAGCGAGGAGCACCGCCTGCCGGCACAGCACGCCTTCTGTCCCCAAGCCAATTTCATTCAAAGTGCCTTGGTCGCTCGGGAAGGATGACAGAGGGCTGGATCAGCTCATTTGCCACTCTTGCCCAAATCCAAACGCAGAAATCTGTCTGCTTGCCACTACCCGAGCATGCACAGACAGGGACAGCACAGGGAACGGAGCAGCAGAGAAACACCTGGGGCTCAGGAATGGCTTTCCTGACAGCTGATACAGCTGGAAGCAAATCCCTGCCCTTAAAAGCTGCCCAACACCGAACATCTTCTCACCCCGCAAACCACCTCTTCACCAGTATAAACCAAACTGCTACATCTATATAATGCTTACTTTTAAAGTCCTCATATCAGCAGCAGAAACCACATCTCAATACTCTTTAGCCTCTCAGAATAACCCTTAATCGTGTCCTCTTCAAAACCACTCCATCTTTCAGTTTCAAGCACTAATGTCATAGTCTACCTTGGACCCAAAAGCTAAGCTGGGTTCTACAGTATTTAACATCATCAATGGCAAGTTTGTCACCTGTGAAACTGAACAGGGACCACTGACTGTAACTGAGTCTACCCTCTTTAAATACACATAAGGAACTCCCACTGAAAATTCATTAAGCTGTTGACAAGAATGATGCAAGCAGCCAGAAATCAAGCCTGTTTTCTCATTCTTTGTTGGCACTGTGAATTAAGAAAAAAAGAGTCACTTCATTTGTCAGCCAAACGAGCAGATCAGGGCATTTCCACAGGATCTAGAATGAAACAGTTTCACTTTTGCATAGTAAATGCCTGGCCATAGCTATTTCATGGCAAGATTACAGTTCAAAACCAGGGGATTTCTCTGGGAGTGTCTTTTAGTCTACAGGAGTGTCTTTTATTCCTTCTTCTCTTCCTCTGCTGCTTTGTGTTAGTCATAAACGGAGGCTTTCATGAAGAACAGATCTGGCTTTTGTTTTTCACGCTCCACTTTTAACTCTGCATCTCAGTTCATTTCTGCATATGGGATCACAGTCCCGGGCTACAGTCTCTCAGGGTCATTTCATCTGTCCCTTTCTAGGACAGATACACCCAGCTGTGGGTACGGGCTGCAATAAGCCCCTGTCAAAGAATATCCTCCCTTAGGCAAGTGAGCACCCTCCAACTTGGCCCACACCTTCCAACTCGAGACCTGTTTGTGAATCAGGGGACCTTCACTGATGTGTGAAATATCTTGCAGCAAGAGCAACGGTGTGATGAGAAATAGCAAAAAAAAACCCAAAACCAAAACGACAGGAAAAACAGATAGCCTAGATCCCTACCCCATCACGCAACCCTGCCCTCCAGAACCCAACCCCCACCCCAGCTGGACAAATTTTAGAGTAACAGGTTACTAACGGCCTCTGGCTCAAACTGTACGGTGGGCTGGAGACCATCATCTGGCTGAGAGCAGACACAATGATCAGGATGAGGATAGGCATCAGCTGGACAAACAACCCAAGGCCACCCTGAAGGAACAGAAACACACAGTGGAGTGCCACCCATACACTTGTACGCAAGGATCCCACAGCATCACTCCCCCTCCCGGCAGTAACACAAGCTTGATTCTCCTGCTTTTTGTGGGCATTTGGCTTAGGAGGCACCCCAATATAACTGGGGGGAACCCAGCAGCCTACAGTTTCCCTCCAGAAAGGGCGGTGTGACTCTGAAGGTCCAAACCCACTGCCCCTTCTCCAGGTGTGACAAAGGACAGCGGGGAACCTTGTGAGTGAATTACAAAAGCCTCATGCCCATACTTGTTTTTCTAGAGCATATGTGCTTTCTGCCTTGCTTGTGCTAGTGAGCAGGTGAGCAGAACTGGTTTTATGGAAAGCCTTCTCCCCTCTTCAGTGTCAGATGAAAGCAATTCCCTCTCTACCTCGCCTCCTGCGCTTCCTCCAGTTCCAGCAAAGTGCATTTTCCCCTTTAAGCTCAAGAGAAAATATTAATGAAGTTCTTCCGGTTTATTTTTAAAAATATAATTGGTTATCTCCAGAAAATAGTAATTTTCAATACATAACCCTGGTCTCTTAAATAGTAAGTCCGTCATTCTCACTTCTATAGACCAGAGGAGTGCTGGAGATATACTTAGATTTTCTGTGATGGGAAAACATAAAAATAGCTCGTGCTATAAAGTGTCTTCCTTGCCTAATTAAGCATCACAGATTAGAAACACCGCATCTTCAGTACTGGAATTATCTATTTGGAACTACAAATATGCACATTATCTGAAAAGTGTTTTCCCCTTTTTAAATTACAAAATTAAATCACAAAGGAAATGCTTATTCTGTGGTAAAGACAGGTACACTTTACTGGTGCAATCTTATTTCAAGGCAGCACTGTTTCAAGACACACCAGTGTTTTCCCCACTGGATGACAGCTATGAGAGTCCTGAGAGGACAACCTGCAGTACACTGAACTGCAACTGGGTGTAAATTCTGAAGGCAGCTCAATTCCCATGACTCCAGCTTTTTCTGTTCAGTGGGGTGGAAACAAGCAGGACTGTTTCACAAGACAGCCATACCAACCAGCTCACAATTCGTGTATTGGAAAAACCTCTGGACTCCCAGCCCCCCGCCTGTTCTCCACTTACATCACCCTGATGTTCTCGTCTGTCCTGCCTCTGATGGTAAGTATATCGCATCCTGCCATTGCTGTATACGTGAACGTTACCTATAGGCAAAAGAAAACTGTTATACTAAAGGTCAGAGTATGTAAGACGGTGCTGGCTGGCCAGGAAAGGAACCACAAAAAGCGGCCATGTTCCATGTCAGCCCCACCGATAAAAAACACAGTAGGAAAAAGTAGCCTGGGTGCCAACAACGGCAATTTCAGGAATTTTGACTTAGAACATTGTCAGAATGGGCTTGATCTGTTTCTTTGGTTCAGGCCACACTGAGCAAAGATATAAGGACACAGAGATTGTACAGGACTCCACGCTGTGCTCACACTTAGGTCTCGTTTGCCATTGCCACCGCTCTCAGCTCAGCCTACTTCACGCAGGCAGCAGCGTGCCAGACAGCTCAGCTCAGGAAGAAGGACAGCACATCTGCCTGGCTGAGCTGCTTCCAGGCTGGAGCTGGGATGTCTCAGGGAAGTAGCGATTTGACAGACCTGGGCTGTTCCTGAGACCCCTGCGTATGTCCCAGTGCACAAGGTACACGTCCATGGTTTTGGTCAGCAGTTCACATGGCTGAAGCCCCTGACTCAAGCTACTCACTCCATCATGCTGTCTTGACAGAGATGGCTGTAGCTTTAGGGCAAGACAGATATGGGACTCCACAGGAGACTGATAAAAGAATTAATAAAAAAAATAATCTATTTGCCACCTGAAGCCAACATTTACAAAATGAGTTACATAAGCCACAGCTGAAAAAGGAGCATTCCTAAGGTACACTGAGCAGATAGGTCTGAAGGCAAGCTGGTGGTAGGCACAGAGATCCACCTATAGGATTCTGTAGGACCATATGAATATTCAGGCTGGATGTGACCTCAGGAGTTCCAACCTCCTGCTCAAAGCAGGGTCAGCTATGTAGAGAGAGTATCTTGTACAGGCCTCCTCACTTCTAATTGAATTTACTTTAGATTAAAACCAATTACAAAAAGAAATAATTTTGGTAGTTTTTCCACCCTAGAAACAGGGCTCTTCCATATCTTGTTTTAAGTGGCAAAACTGCAGCTGAAAAGGGAGACTGTCTGAGAACGCAGTCCTGAATTCTCTTGGGACAGCGAGGAAAGGAAAAAAAAGACTGAACTAAAATAGCAACCTGCTGTTTTCACTGGAGTAGCTTTGCCTCTCTAACAGGCAGAACATGAATGCTGCAAAAGGCTTCCAGATGCCTTTGTAAGTACTTGGTGTTAGTGTGTTAATTCTTACATACCAGATAGGAAAGAGCTACCAGAGTAAATCTTCTCAACTGAAACAGAAATATTTATTTTTCCAAGCTGGTCCACAGAGGTCAAGTAACCACTGCCTCCACTGCCAGTCAAATATGACTATAGCAAATACAAGAGAGTCTTCTAAAATACCCTTATCCTTACATTGATCTGTGTCTTTTTGATCGGAGCTGATCAAGTGAAGGGGCAGTCACTCAGTTCTTTCCTGCTACCCAAGCCATGATCAGCACTGTTGATAGGCAGGACACAGATTTAATTTTCAAGAGGTTTAAATTACGCTCTAGAAATAGCACTTTCCTCTTTTTTTTATGGGACACAGTGGAAAGAAGGAAGTGGACAGTGATCTCAGAGAAACTGTTTCAGCTCTGTGGCAGAGCAGATCCAGATCCAGAATAAGACCCAAGCGTTACCACAGTTTGTTCTGATGAGAAGATTTAGCTTCTAAAACCACCAGGCAGAAAAGCCTTCTTCAAAATAGGATTATTTTTACAACTAGCCTTAAAACAAGTAATTTTTTGTTCTAACGTTCAACCCAACCTAATAACAGCTAATGTTGCAAGCATGCAAACAAATACCTGAAGTTGGGAAGAAGTCCAGCTCTGATGGTATTACCTGCTGGATGCCGAGTTCTCCAAGTACCCCTCTGAACAATTTAGAAAACTCTACGAGTTTAGGTCATGTGTGAAGGAGAACTCTCTCTTGTCAAACTCAGCACTCTTTGCACGGCCAAATAAATCACTACTGCATTGTTGCTCTGTGAAAAGGATTGTGTCCCATTCAAGAGATTAAGGTTTAACGTGCTTACTAGAAGGAAAACCACCACCAAAAAACATGTTGAAGAGGTCCTCGGGGGAGATGTCTGCCTCAAACCCGCGGTGGAAGTCCGAGTGACTGTGTCCGTGACGAGCAGGGTTGAGTTTCTCGTCGCCAAACTGGTCATATTGCTTCCTCTTCTCTGGGTTGCTCAATACTGCGTACGCATTGCCAATGGCTGAAATATTGACAATAAGGAAGCAATTAGTTTCTTTCTTCTACAAATAATACATTTAGCTCTGCCAACTGCCAGGACTTGCCTTTTTCATTACACAAATGAGTTTCTCAACTACCCATGTCTTTCCAACAGGCTACTTCAGCGGTGCAGTAGTAGTACCACTTCTCTGGCAAATACAGACAGAAGGAAACCACACCAAGGACTCAATTAATTCAAATAAAGAAGTTATGATACGACTGGTATGAATTCGGTATATGTCCCTAGAGAAACCCTCCCAGACGAATGAAACTATGAATTGTGAAGAAAATACTGGTAGTAGAGCAGCTACACTTTTCACTTAATTAAACTTACTTCTTTTGAACAACTAATGCCCAAATCCTTTAGCTGTAAGCAGCTGTATAGGAAAATACAATTTTAGTTGACAAATTTTATTCGAAAGTGGCACTAAGGGAATTTGATATCATAGCCTAAAACCAGAACTGCAAAGAATTTACATACGAGCTAGATCACTGAAAGAGACTTCAAAACCTCCCATAAAAGCTAGTAAGGAAATGGCTAGAATTTGTGTCTGTCAGCTATGAGTTTCAAAATCTCCAGATGCCAGAAGTAAGGTGTGTAATTACAAGGACTGTTAACCAGTGTCTGTGACGGTGGAAATGTACTGGGACTAAACCCCTGCCAGTTCCCCAGGTCGCTCTCCTTCCAACCTCAGCATGTCTGAGCCTTTCTACCGAAACATCTGCCTGTCACCCTCCTATTTCTGTACTTCTCTCTTGACACGTTGCAGCTTACCACTTCCCCTCCGTACCAACCTACCCAAGAGCCTCCTGACATGACTGCAGAGCCTGTCCCCTCTCCTCTCTGGGTCGCAAGGAAGCAAAAATGTTCATGGCCGTAGTTGCCTGGTGTATAAAAGGCAGGGGCAGAAGTGATAGAAAAGGGAGATACATGCCCTTTGGAGAAGATTAACTCCAAGATTCAACATTTTCCCACTAGTCAGATCGAGGTGTACGGTTTCTTCTTGGACTAGAGATTTGGAGCATGGAGGATGTAATGTCAACACACTTGTTCTCCTTCTTGGTTATAATTAGTGCACACAGAGCAAACATTTCTACAACCAGGCAAGGAAGCTGGACAAAAAGGACTGACTCTCAGCATATCAGCTTGTTCCTTCAAACTGTGCAGTTAAGAAATGAAAACGGAGCGGTTCAGGGTTGTGTTCATTGTCTGACTTTCCTGCTGACAAAACCCAAGAAACACTTACTTCCAAATCAGGATTGTAGCTCGAAGTAGCCAGGTTCAACTCTTTTTCCAACGTCAGCCAAAGGTAGCAATGCAAATCTGCCACAAGACAGACTGCAGGCAACTGTAACTACAGACTGAGACAAGGTCTCAGGACAAGATGTAATGCTTTATCAGCTGTCACTGAGAAGACAAATGCCAAGACTTCAGCTAATACATCAACATAAGAAAAAATTAACTAAAATCCTCATAGCAGTGCACATTTCCCCCTTCACCCTCTGGAACCAAACAGCTGGACTTCAGCAAGCCCTGCAACCTAGGAGCTCAGCTGAGGGACAGGGGAGCCAATGAGGCAAGGCTTGGAGAAGAGATAACCTGAGAGCAGATAGCTCTGCAGCGGAGGATAAAGGGCACCTTGCTTAACACACGACTTCTGGCACGTAACTCTTGACAAAGGCTTCGGCAAACATCATTATTTAAGATTACAGGTGAAGAAACCTGCCTTTCGCCACTTAGCAAGGATTGAGGGATAAACTATCGAGCAGCACATGCGGCATAGATAGATGTCTGCAGATGCTCGCTCTTTAATCTGGCCCCCATACTAAAACACGCTCTCCCAAGTAGCTGGGGGTCAGCTCATTATTTGCTAACAGCAACACGCTTATCAGTTATGGATTTAAGTCTTGAAAGACTTGAACAAACCTTACATAAGACTTTTACTGCTGAATTCATGTCTACTAGAAGCTTACCCGAATACTGTATCAATACACTCACACCAGGCTAGCCTTGCTCCCTGCTCCAGCAGTAGTCTCTTATGTTTCACTCCCAAGATGGCCAGAATCAGAACACACTATTTTAATGGCATAACAGTGCTGTACAGCTGGCATCAAGGTGTTCTGCATTCAGCTCAACAGTAATAATCAAAATCCTACAGCCTGCAAGGGTAAATCAGGTTACACGTTCCAAGCAACACCATTTCTCTTTGGAAAATTACTCCGGTTTTAGGGTACCTTATCACTCACAAAACATCCCTGCTGCATTTGTAGAGAGGCTCTGAGAACTGGGATGTCTGCAGCAGAACTGAAGCTCCCGGTGACCTTTTCTGAGCTCTGGCTGGGCTCAGATGTACGGCTGGTGCAGTTTCACCCTAGAAATTTTCACCTGGGGTTTCTATCCAGCAATTCCATCCATAGCCTCTCACGGTGGTCAGGTGCTGTGTGCTTGCTTAGAAATCTGAAGGCTTATCAACTGCCTCAAACGCTCAACGAGTGTAAGAGTCTAAATACCAGTTCTGAAGATGGGTTTCCTGCCATTGGGCCTGCCCTGCAACGTTTCTCTCAAGGGATTCGTGAACCCAACAGCTGTCTCTGGCACTGCACAACTTAGTGGGTCTCTACTGGATTTGCCTGTAGACAGGGGTGCGTCCCAGCACCTGCCCTGTGCCAGCTGGCTGCAGGACTCGCAGCTTCTCCCTGCTAGGTGAACGCTCCTGCATCTCCCCAAAAAAGAGGATAGTTAACATCCTGAGGGAATTTTCTCCTGAGCAGCATGGCAGGAGGCTGGAGCAACACACGGGAAGAGCTGCTAGGAGAAAGGGAAGGAAGGCTTCTCCTTGTCCAACTAGCACAGGTGGAACCTACGTGTGCCAACCTGTTTTTTTTTTTATTATTTTATTATTTATCATTTTTATTTATATTTCATTTTTTAAATTTTAGTATTTATATTATATAAAAATATAATATATATATATATTGAAATTTTAATATTTTAAGCTTATACTTTGTTCGTAATACAACCAGCTCAGAAGAGAGACAACTTTACAAAGAAGAGCTTTATGTTCACTCTACCCGACTCATGAGGTTGCTTTTAGGAGTCCTTGCTAGCCCAACTCAGCACCATCGCCTGATACCTGAGGGCAGATCACAATACTGGAGATGTTCTTTACCTTTAAATGCCTCAGTAGCCCCTGGCGCATGGTTCTTATCGGGGTGAAACTTCAGCGCAAGTTTCCGGTAAGCCTTTTTCAGGTCCTCATCAGAAGCTTCTCTGTTTACTCCTAGAATTTCATAGTAATCTTTGCATTGCTTTACCCTGCCAGTAGAGAGAGGAGAAAACACGGGACAGTTCGTTTCAGCTGTGAAAAGCACTTTGCATTGAATACAACTTTGCAACATCTCATGCACCATGGTTTCGATCAATGTTGTTCAGTGAACTCTGGTTTACTCAGCTCTAATTCCTCAGAGTGACCCAATTTTTTTCACAGACTCATTCCCACTGTGCCTGCATTAGTAGCACACAAACACTCTCACCGAACAAGTCAAGCCAGTAGAGGTAGTAAGGCCTCTCCTCAGGCAATGCTATCACCTGCAAAGGAATGTCATTGGCAAATAAGCTTCAGATTCATCATGCTCAGGGTTTGGAGGCTGTTTGGGAGGGACTACAAACAGCAGGCCAGGATCTAAAGGATAGCTGGGCTACTGGCTTTTTTCCTCCCTCTCCTCAGTCTCAGTTAATTCACAGACCTAAAAATAACATCAGCTGAATTCTAGAGGAAGAAAGAGGGAGCTGCCCAGGCCTGTGTGCACAGCCCTGTTTGTTCTGGGTACACGCACAGCCCAGCAATGGTTTCTCCTTATCACATGACCTTAATGAGACAGAATACGGCAGGCTGGGGTTTTGGAGAAATGGGTGACGTAATAAGAGTCCCCGTAAGTCCATTAGCCAGCACAGTTTTGCGCAATTCAGTCCATGCCCACAACCTTAAACAAAGTTTACAAAGTGACTCTGCCTGCAGTTCAGTCCTTCAGCTTCCAGTATTTGCAAATGGTAGAAAGGAAGAAAGAACCGAGTGAAACAGTGGTTGGAAAGTTAGGTGACTGAATAAACATGTCCTGGGACTTTCCAGCAGAGGCTTCAGGAATGTACCATGCTACCAGAGTGAAGCGTCCTGCAGTGGATTTATCACGCTCTCATAGAGACCACGAGCAGAGTACCATCAGGAGAGAGGAAGAGGGATATGCCCTGTTACTTGCTACTGGACCAGACCTTAGAGCAGAAGGGCTGCCTACTGCAAGCTATGAGCCATGACTTCCACCTGCAGGGTCTCAGGAGCACATGGGATTTCTTCCCAGCATTACTGAGTAACACAAAAGCAAACATTAACGTGAAGTTCATGAGATGAATGTGTCCAAACTGCCTCTTTGGAACTCAGCCAGGAAGAGGCCTACATGCCTACTGTTCTAGCCCTCATGCATGCCTTTGGGGGAAAATCTCATCCCTTGCGGACCCAACCCAGCTGCCTCCCAGGGCAGCGGTAGCTATAAATCCTCTATCCACGTATGCTTTTAACACCCAGCCAGTTAAAGCCAACTCAAAATGGTTCAAAGCTGAAATCTTTAAAACACTGTGGAAAACAGACTGGTATCACACGATAAACTCAAACAAACTACGGGTTGAGGCCACAGACAGCTGCGCACACACCTCTTCACTGCATCCACCTGGTCCTGAGTGTAGCCCTTGGGGGCCTCCCCACCAGCCTCTCCGTTGGCCGACGGGAAGTCTCCGCTCATTTTCTTGAACTGAGGGTTTGTGGACTCCCTGGATTGGGACTGGCCACTGGCCGACTGCTCATTCTTGTTCAGTGACTCAAGAAGAACTGAAATGAGAAAAAAATGGAAAGAAAAAAGAAATTAAGAGACTGCCAAGCTCAATCTTGCCCTTCCAACTCTACCATAAAGAGACCCCTCTTCATCTCTGCCACTGCTCCAAGATCCCCCACCCTTTGTGAGAAAGGCCTTCACCTTTTGATCCAAGGAACCCTTCAACTCCCGCTGCTTCTTGCCCAGATGCGAGGGCTACTGCTAAAGATATTGCCTGCTTCTCCCAATCCACACAACCTCCACCAAAAGCCCAGGCTGACCCAGCCAGACAGTCCAGGAGCCACAGTGGATCACTGATGTGGCACATCCTTGTCCTCTCCTGGGTTTTTTTCCCATGTCTTTCCTTAACAGCGAAGCATTTCCACATTTATTCTCTAGCACACTGTAAAGCATATTAATCTTCATCTCCTGCCTCTGGGAGTCTCCTGTGCTGAGTAAATTATGTGACGGTGCACATATCTTTTAGAGAGCTTAGAAAATAATACCGTGGGATGCCAGTCGCAGGGGGACACTCCCCTTTTGGGGGACTGATTGCTGGCAGCACGGCAGGACCCGTAACACATAAGTCAGAAAGAAGGGTGCTTTGCTCTCTTGCGCAGTCTTACCTATGCATTCCATGTGTGAAGAAGCTGTGAAAACTGTCTTCTATCTCAATTACTGAATATGAATAGCATAAACTCAATTTCCCTTTTCTTAAGTGGAGTGTGCATGTGTTTTGGGTAAATTACTGCAGACTATTGCCTCCCCCTCGCAAGGCTTAGAAAACTTGTCGTCCATCCCTTCCAGCCAAGAGGGGACAAACATTCAGGTGTGACAACACTGTGAAACCAAGTGAGACTCCTCCAAGCACAGAAGTATCTTTCCACCTGCATTTCCCTGGAACTGGATAGCACCACCTTTTTAAACTATTTTTGTCTTTTTTTAACCAAACATCAAGACTGATCTCTTTATGCCTGTAGTTTCTGAAGTTTATATATTGCATCCCCATTAAAAAGAATAGGCGCACGTAATACGATTAAAACCAGACAACATTATTTACAAAGGCATCGGTAACTTGACGAGGTTGCAGTCCTGTATCCAGAGCCTAGAACCAAGAAGGATGTTTCACCTTCTCCTGCATATTGCACATTACAGACCTTGTACTATGGGGGTATCGCGTTCTTTATGCAAGTGCAAACAATGCTTGCAGGCCAAGGGATGAGCCAAGATATCCTATCTGCCCCACAGAGCTTGTAGAGGCAAGAAAAAACCGCTTGGTAATCCAACAGCCAACACAGGCAATTATTACAAGACGAAGGAGAAAAAATACCTCGCTGGATGAGCTTTTGAGCCTGGGGGCTTCACTGATTGCAGCTTTCAGAAAAATAAAACCTTTCCTTGCTCATATTTACACCATTAAGGTGTTCACAGAATTATAGCCTTTGCTTTTGTTCCTTCCAAACCTGGAGCAAACTGCCAGGCACTTTTAAACCTTGTCTGGTGGGGCTGTCCCTCCACTCACTGCACTCTTGCTGTTTTGGGCTGAGTACCCTACAGCTTGCCAAGAGATTTTTGGTAATGTAGTTCACAAAAACAACCACAGAAGTCCACGTATGGCCACAGCTCAGTCCTGTTTTGCTCTACGGCCCCAGCCCTATTGCTTCTGCATCCCAAAGCCATGCTGGTCCTCAGTGCAGCACAGCACAAACTCATAAACTACTGAAGCAGAGGCTGCTGAATTAGTTTCCAGTTCTGCCAACTCAGCTCCCCACTAAGCACACGCTATGGATCACTTTGCCTGGCTTACTAGCTAACATCTATTCAATTCCTGTTAGTTCTTCCAAAATTCATGCTTAAAGGTGACCAGCGGGACTTTGTCTATACCAGAGTGCCCAGCTGTGTTACCATAGATGATTTTTGCTGAAATCTCCTTGCAAAACCCTTTGCTGATCCTGTGATGACACCTGTAGGACTCAGCCAGGGTCAGTTCGAAGCAGTGGCTGTGCAAGGTCCACGTTGCTGATCACTGCCAAACCCAACGTAACTCACAAGGAGGAGATCTCCCAGGGGCACACGCACTGCGTAAAGACTCAGCTGCCGTGTAACTGTGGGATCTCTGGCAACATTTCCCAACCACAGACCAGACCAAAAGCGTGCGGGTGAGCAGCTGGCAGGACATGAAGTGAAGGGTCCCTGGACTGCAGCTCGGATGGGAAACTTGCATCAGCAGCTTGGCTGGGTCTGGCCACAAATTAGCACACTGTAAACACTAACCTGCCCTGCTGCCCCCTTTGCCTCTGCTTTCCTCCCCTGTGCTCCAGGTCCCTAACAGTACGTGTCCCACCTTTCATTCCAGCTGTTCTAGGCTGCAGGACTAGGGGAAACCGTGACTGCTTTACATTGCAAACCGGTGCTTGCCGCCATCCAGATCTGCTTTCCCGCTGCACACCCGAGCAGACCCCCTCAGGGCGAGCAGTCCTTCTCGGGTGAGCCTTTCTGCGTGCTATGCCGTGCTTTTTCCTTCAAAACGCACTTTTCTTAGCCAGTAATTCCATCAAAGTATAAACTCTGGATGAGAAGGAAAGCCACACCGCACGTACCACAGGCCGATACGGTACGTTTGAGGGAATGGGAAGAGGCCTCGTGCAACCAAAGAGAATTACAGGAAACCTCGGGCTCTCCGCAGGACAGACAAGCTGCAAAATGCAGCCGAGGAATCCAAACCCAGACACAGCGTGTCAAAGTAAACGAAGGGGGGGAAAAAAGTATTTCTACAGCTCTTTGCGTAAATTTCTGCAACGTAAGAACACGCAGAACAACTGCGTTCAGCTGCTTCTGCAATCCACTTCCCTGTGGCTTTTGTGACACGTTAGCTCCGTACGCCACACAGCTTCCAGGAAATGAGATCGTTCCTCAAAACCCATGGAACCGGCCGGCGGCCTTCGAAGAAGGAAGGGTGGTTTTTACGCTGCCGAAACGGACCGCGGCAGCAATAGCGGGGAACGAGCAGCGGCCGGGGAGAGCCGGGCGCGGGGGTCACACCGGGCCCGTGTCCCGCCCGCCGCTCCGGGGGCTGAGGCGCCTGGGGGGACCGGTGCCAGGGGCCGCTCCGCGGCGGGGCCGAGCGGCGGCGGGGGGAAGGCTTTCAGCGGCCCCACCGAGGGCTTCCCTCCCGCCCTGCCCAGCCCCTTCTCTCCCGGTGCCACCGGCAGCCGTGACGGGCCGGGGCACCGGAGCAGCGGGAGCTCAGGGCGGTGCGGAGCCCCGCGCTCCCCCCGCCCGGCCCGCCGAGGGGCCCGCGGAGCCCCAGGGAGAGACGCGCCAGCTGTACCGGCCACAGCGGCGGGCAGCGCCCCCGGACCCCGCGGCCCCTCACGGCGGCGGGGCCGCCCCACCCCAGCGCCCCCCGCCCCCCCCCGGCGGACTCGGCTGCCCGGCGTGCCCCGCGCGGCCCCCCCGCAGGGCGCGCGGCGCAGGCGCGGTGCGGGTGAGAGGTCAGGCGCGGCGGCGGCGGCGCAGGCCCCGCTCCCCCGGGCCCCCCCTCCGGCCCCCCCTGGCGCTCACCGCGGACCCGCGGCGAGGGGTACAAGCGCTGCGCCTTCTCCAGGAAGCGGCGGGCCTTGTCGGGCTGGTTGGCCTTGGCGGCGGCCAGCGCAATTCCGATGCACCGCTCCGCCTCGTCCCTGTTCGACTCCATGGCGGCGGCGGCCGGGCGGGGGCGGCCGGAGGGGGCGGGGCTTCGCGCGGGCTGATGGCGTCACAGGCGCCCCGCCCCCGCCCGCCTTGGCGCCGCGGCATGGCGGAGGGTGCGGGTCCCGGCGGGGGCGGGGGCGGTTGGCCCGGCCCGGCCCGGCCCGCTGGCGGCAGCATGCCTTCCCCCCCGGGCCCGGGGAGGACGAGCCCCGCGGAGCCCTGCCGGGACCGCGGCCGGGGGCTGCTGGAAGGGAGGGAGGGCCCCGCCGGCAGGCCGGGCCGCACGCAAGGCGCTGGGGGGGCCGCCGGCGGCCGCGGCCCCGCTCCGGCTGCGCGCAGGGCCCGGAGGGGTCCCGGCAGCGGAAGAGCCCGGCAGCGGGGGCGGGCTGGAACTTTAGGGGTTTCTTTTCCCCTCCCGTCGCTGCCAGGGCCCCATCTACGGTGGCCCACGTCAGGGAGGCCCCGCCCGGGCCTGCGGAGCCCGGGGAAGGTAAGAGTGGGGAGGGGAACCACAGTCCTGTCTACGAATAGCGGAGGCAAGTGTCAAGAGGAGGGGGCCAGGCTCTGTGCAGTGGTGCCCAGCGACGGTACAAGGGGTACAGTGGGCCCAAACACCACGAGAACTTCCATCTGAATATAAGGAAGAACTTTACACCTTGAGAGTGCTGAGCCCTGGCCCAGGCTGCCCAGAGAGGCTGGGCAGGCTCCTTGCTGGGGACATTTAAAACCCACCTGGACACGACGCAGCAGCCTGCTCTGGGTGAAGCTGCTTTAGCATCACCCAGAAGATGGTGCTCTGCAATTACAACTTGCCATGCATTTATCTCAGCTTTCCCAGCAGAGGCTGTTTTATAGATTCAGTTCTACCAGGGATGTAACAGGCTTAATTTTGCTCTAAAAGAGAGAATTTCAAGACAGGTGACATAGCTGCCTGTGGGCTTGCAGGGAGCAGACAGGACAGGCAGCAAGAAGGATGGGCAAAACCTGCATTCCAGCATCCTTGCTGCTCCGTGTAACATGTGACAGCACAGGGACCAACACCTGAACAGAGCACGCTACTGGCAGGCAAACTGGAAGGAGATGACACTAGACAGAGTGCTACCCAATAGCAGGATCAATATCCCAGTATGAAAATATTCTAGAAGTGTTCTGTCCCCTCAAAGAAAGGCTGGAGCTTGTGGCTGTCCTTTAAACACCTGCAGAGAGTGCTCCTCTCCGCGATTTGGAGGCCCTGGCAAATCGCTTTTGGGGCCATCCCAAACCAGACAACTTGCCCGGGGCCAGCTGGCAACACAGGACAGCAGACATGGCAGCACTGGCCTTTCCAGTACTCACTTCTGGGCCTTGTCTTTCCAGCTCTGGAAAGTCATGGGTTTTATTCTCCCTCTTCCAAAACGCCCCGTCTCCAGTGACACACCACCAGCCTTAGATGAAGACCTGAAGCAGTCAAAAGAGATGAACCATGAGCCATGTTGTTGTGAGCAACATCTTTACGTGATACTTTTGAGAGGACTGCACTCAAAGAGATCTTTCAGCTCATTCCCGTTACAGAATGACAATTCTCCACAGAGCGCACTCCCCATTTAAAAAACACTAATTGGAGACCTCCCACAGCAAGTTGCTTATGCAAGGCAGGATGGGCAGAACAGCCAGTTGCTCCACTACTTTTAACTGCTCTTACACCAGAGGCAGCACCTCAGCTCAGGCAGCCCCTCTGCGAGTGCGCCTGTCCCATCCACCCCCTCTGACAGTCTGCAGGAGCACAGAGCATTTGACTGATGGAAATCCTGGGGCTGCTCCAGCCTCTGCTCCTAGGTCCCACCGGTATGCTCTATGAAGGAATCCCATGGCTTTTTCTTGGGAGCCATCTAAGAATTAAAATAAACCCTGGGCTGTTTTGTAGTAACATTAAATAAAAGTGATTTGGGTGCAGCCCCACCAACTCGCTTGACACCCAACTGCAGGCAGGGCACATCATGAAGCGGAGGTGGCAACACTAAGAAAAGTCCTTTTCTTTTTCTTGATAGGGGAATGTTAAGGGGCCAGTGGCAAGCAGAAGCTGTAAATAAAACAGGCTTTGATTTCTTAACTTCGATTTACAAAAATCTCCTGTTATGAACAGTCTGGGCTTGCCAGAGCCTGATGCCACCCTGTAGGTGTCCTCAGCAATGGCGGCAGGGCTGATATGTGGAAGCTGAGCACTCCTCCCTGATCCCACTACTGCTTAGGCATGGTGAAGTCCCATGCTGTCTCCTGGGCGCATTTCCACATTGCCCGCATGAGTCGTGTGAAACCCATGTCCTTTGGCTTCTCCAAGCCCCTCATAAGGCGCTGCTTCATTATGGCAACAAACTCCTTGTTGCTCAGCTCGCCGTTCCCTGCAAGACAAAGGAAAAAAAAACAACCATGAGAAACACTAAAACCCACCAACAACCTGCATGCACTAACTTTAAAGGGAAGCAGCCACAAGTGTCATTTCTTGCAGACACTGAGATCACGCTTGGCTTCAACCACCCAAAATATCCTGCTGAGCAAGGGTTGCCAAACCACAGCATTTAAATCCCAACCCTACGGATGCTGCCCTGTGTAGCCTGGCACCACCACGCCTTGCAGGGCCTGCAGTGCTGGGGCTTGAAGACAGAAAAACAAATGCAAAACAAATGCCCATGCACCCACAGGAAACTTCACTTTAAGTGATGTAGGAAATGATGGGAGCAGAGAGTAACAGAGCGCAGATTTCTCTTAATGGAGTAGAAGGGAAGATTCACTAATCTAGTGAGGTTACTGAGAATTATGTCAACTGAATTTATGTTAAAAATAAGATTATAATGAAATAGCAAATTTTACTCCGTAGTTGCTTAACCTCTGGGAGTTTTATTTGGGGCGCTGGTTGGTCGAAGGGGAGGGCAGCAAGCCACGGTGCCATCGACAGCCTGACACCTGCCTGCTGAGGGGCTGATGCCTTCCTGCCACGATGCCACACGTATCCTGTTGCTTGTTTTGCTCCCCTGCCAATGGTGCACAGCTGACAACACTGATTTTAGCTTTTAGGGAGCAGCATAGGAAAGCAACCCACCTTTGGGCACAGAATAAATATGAGGGACATCAGCCCTCAAGAAACAAACCTGCCGGTGCCATCGGCTCCCCAGGACAAAGGAGAGGGAATCTCTCTGTCTCATACAGGGGATGACATCATTGTATTTCATGAACAAGTTTCTTCCTTTGAGAGCTTTTTTCCTGCCTTACATCCAAATGCAAATCTGGGCAGCAAAATTCCAGCAAACTATCAAGGGGCTAGTAAAACTCCCTCCAGTGCTGCACCGTTTTTTGATGCATGCACATCCATAAACACTGATAGAGTGAAAACACCAAAAAAAGAGGTCTGCACTTGCATTTCCACTTGCCTCCTTCCTTACACAGACTCCCTCTGGCAACCACAGTCTTCCCCCCCAGAGGTTTGCTATCAAAATATTTAGCAGATTCTCCTATGAGAGGATGCAAACAGAGAATATTTGGCTATGCTTCAGTTTAATCTTCAGCCTGATCATCTGGCTTGAGGATTGCATTGGGAAGTGGCACTGAAGCACAGAGAAAAATAAAACGAGATACAACCTTAGAAAGATGCAAAGAAGCAGGTGGGGGCTGAAACCAAGAGGGACAACAAGGAATAAAATAATTAAAGACATTTAAAAAATGTTCGCTTATATCAGAAAACAAACAGCTGTCTATGCATCACTGGTGCCACTCAGAGCCGCCAGATCCTAGTGACTGCTGAAGAAGCAGGATGCCAGCAGGGTCTCTGGTACCACTAATTTTCATTAAATTAACCTGAGACTGCTTCAGTGTGGCAACAAGCTATCCCAAAGCACTTGCATCCTCTGTGGGCCAGCAAAGAAACAAGCAGGGCACAGAGCTGCCGCTAATTAAGCTGATATTTGTCCAGACGCTGGAGGAAAAGTACCAGACAAGCTCATTTCCAACACTGGAGCATAATAGCTGATTTCATTAAACAAAATAAAGAGTTTTGTGGGAGAAAAAAAGAAGCTGTGCATGCCAAATGCTTGCATCCAGTGCTTTAAGATCAACATCTTGGAAGCTGGGAACCATCAGATACCTTTCCTAGGAAGGCAGGAGCATCAGTACAAATCCATGGTCAAAGATCAGATGAGCCACAGCCATGTATGTCAGTCTTTCCTGGTTGGCATTTCCCCCCTGTATTTCCTCCCCCTGGATCAAATCCTGCCTAGCCTGGCCAAGAGGTTGGGGTCACTCACCATCACAGTCGAAGAGTGCAAACACCACGTCACACACGTGGTCGGAGAGCTCCACCTTGGCCACTGTCCTGGCCACCTGCTGCATTGTCACTGCAACAGAGGAAGGGCACAAGGTTAGCAAGGTGTCATGATGGTGATCTGCCAACTGCACCAAATGCAGGCAGAGGAGCAGAAGACTTTTCTCCTCCCCAGAAGACCGCCTCAAAGAGGCTTGAAATAAGTTTCATCCCTAGCTCATTCAATACATGCCCCCAAACCAGGCTCCTCAAAGCCTTTGCCTTCCTACTGCAACACCACATGGGGTGTGGCAAGGCTGCTGGTGAGCACCCGTGTTCTGATACCTGTGTGTTCAAAATAAACTTTAAAACACTGAGTTGACATGTTTTTTTTCTCCCCCTTTGGTTACAAAATCAGAAGTGTCAGCACTACAGCAAACACAAGGTGGAAAACCTCTCCTGACAGGTTTGATCAACAAGGCAGCTCCTTCCGACTGTGTTGCAAAGATAATGCTCTGAACCAACTATTCCAACAGGCCGGGAATGAAACCGCCCAGTTTTCCTGTTAAGCAACCCGGGGCCAACAATTGCAGAACAAACCCATCCACCCTCCCTGCAACAGGCTTTGCAGCCAGCAGACAAGATTAATCTTGCAATAAAATAAAGAGTTGTAATGAATTATTTTACTTGCCCCCCAACCCCCCTGCCCCCAGACTGGCAGCTGAGCCCATCAGTAAAGAAGTGGTACTGTAGTTTTACTCATGCCTCTAGAACTAAAGAGCCATCCACGGAGCTATCAAACTGGCAGGGTTATGCAGTAGAGTTTGCTGCATAAGGGGAAACACGCCACACCTCACTGGGGCTGGTTTAGCTCTTTCCCCTGTATGTATTTGTGTGCATCTGGCTGCTCTCTGGTCTCCCTTTGACTATTGCAAACTGAAGGAATGAGGGGAGATAAGAGCAGCTGAGTTGTCACCATTTGTCAGGGTTGAAACACCCTGTTCTCTTCCAGATACTCAATAAAACGTAAGGGTTTTGCATGAATGCGAGCATAATTTAAGTTCAATCACTTCCCTACAAAGCCTGACCCAAGGAAACCTTGTCTGAAGACACTGCAGCGCGGCAGCGAGCCCACAGCAACTGGGATGAACATTTAGCTGTGGAGTTGGCAAGGCAAAAGAGGGAAGTAGCGTGACACAATCAGATTGAAACCAAAAAAAAAAAAGCTCTGCTTTCATCCTTCTGGGTTCATGCACTCTAGTCCTTTTGCAGAGCTATTGGCCCTTCAGAAATTTCAAAGGGTTGCATGTCAGAAAGGAAAAAATAAGCACCTATCTATACTGTAATTGGATTTATTAGAAACCACATAAAGTGTTTCTAACGGGATTATTTTTTCCCCCCATGAACGTTCAAGACTATTGGTTTCCTCCATCCCATTTCTGCTCCTCTGAGTGAGGTTTGGTGTTTCTGAGGAGGAATCCACAGCGATCATTAGGTCTTTTTCCCCTATAAAATCCCTCCTTTTACTAAATAATGCAGGAGAAAACTGAAATTAAACAAAAGGTTGATTAAAATATATATAACCTCAAGTAGGCACCTGCTGTTTGCCTGTAATTATTCATTTTGAATTAAAATCCTCTCCTACATGACAGATAGCTCTGGTCTGCAGTCTACTCTGTATTTTAGTTCTGTCACTGTAAGTCAGGATATGGCCACTGCTCCTGTGCATGTCCTGCTGGCAGCCAGAGCCTGCTTTGGGGGCAGCAGAGGCAATGTAATCATTAAAGAAAACGTGAATTAATTTTGTTCCCGAATCTTGCCAGCTGAGTTGTGGGGAGACTGCTGTCTCTCCCAGCCCACCCACATCAACCAGGCTGCAGAATATACTGCATCATGCATGTGGCACAGCTCTCAAGAAAACCTAGTTAGCAAAGAAGACAAGGGAATTAATGTTTTAAGTGCAGGGACAGCCACCACGTCCCTGCATCCCTTTCTTTTCATCTCTCCTCTTCTTAATATGCACAAATTAGCCAGCAAAATGCAACACAACTGAATGAATGAACTGCAACACAAGCGAGCGGATGCATTAGATGGCAGCAGCCCACCAAAAAGGGCTTTAACAGTGTACCATTTAATTAGCTCACACTGACATCAAACACCAACAAATTCAATGACAAAGCTGCCCTCAGCTTTCCCCATTGGATCTGAGAGGGAGGGATGGATGGCCAGCATCACACATATCCCAAACCAGAGAGGGCAACTATAGATTGCACACGTATAATGAAGTATTTATAGGTCCTCTTTGATCAAACGCCATGAACACCGGAGCCAAATGGTGGATGGCATAATCCTTTTTACCAAGATACATGCCCTGCCTCTGGATTTTACATATGCCTTTGTAAAAGGTGCCTTTCCCCTCCCCAATTAAGCAATGCTTGTTCCCTAAATACACTCCTGGCTCCAGCCAGCTGCAAAATATGTGCTGTAACTCCTACCCGCCACATGCACTGCTGGGGGACTTCAGTAACATGTAAAGTTCAAGGGAAAATAAGAGGTTTAGGTAAAAGAAAAGAGTTTATCTAGACTTATTTCTCAGTTTATTTTTTCCCCAGAAAGTTCTTTTGCTGGGGAGACACTTTAAAACACCTCAACTTTGGCAACAGCAGAGGTTTTAAGTGCTGTAAGCCACCTCTTACCCAAGACCCACATCTTCAGAAAGCAAAAGCAAATCTGTATTTCCTCAGACAGCAACAACAAATTTCATTTAACTCCTCTTAAACGTAAATCTTCTTTCAAGGTGTTCAACCAAGCTTTGACACCATCCTCTCCTCTCGGGTACACCCTACTGAAGAAGTTATTTGCTGTAGTCTTGAAGGGAAAAAAAAAAAAAGAATTATGTCTTCAATTATAAAGTTATGTTTTCACCCCCCTCCTTCCATCTCTACAGGGTGTCACCTGATCCTTCCCTCCTCTTTGACATGTGCTTATTTATTTTTCATGGCCAGTTTTACCAGCTGTAATTTGTAGCCACCAGTTACTTCTTCCTCTCTTTATTAATCCCACTGTGTATGTGTCACCTCCATCACATTGTTCTTGCTCAATGCAAAAATTCTGCAAAATGTTATTTCACAGGAGCTGCATGACTGTGCTGTGCTCGGTAATGATTTTGTTGATTTTTAAGGAGTCATAAGGAAGGGAAAAGTGTCTCTGCTTTCCACTTTGATGCACACACTCCAGGCTGCAAGGTATCTCAGTGAGGCAACTAAATATTGAAGTGAACCTCTCACCACAATTTCTTTACTGTTTTGCAAAACGAAATAGGTGCTGTCAGCGAAACATCTCCTAAAACAAAGCTTGTTCAGATTTGGGCATTTGGGATGGCTGCATCCATCTCTACATGGGAAAGTCTCCTAGATTTTATACCACCGAAAAACAGTTACACAGTTCTATCTTGAAGAGCCATGTGGCTTTTAAAATTTCTAGTGTCTACCACTGGTTCCTCTACTGAGCCATCTGAGTTTCTTTATGCAAGTTTAGTGTCCAATACAGTTATCTTTTTTTCCCACTCATCTTTTTTTTTTTCCCACTCCAATTCCCAGAACTGCACTGTGAGTAATGCCTCACCAAATGCTTACAAACAGGGCTTTTCTATGGCTGAGAGCCTAGCCAGATAGCAAACCTCACTTTTTTTCCTCCACCTTGAGATTAATCACACATTTTTCCAAACTAATGGGCAGCTGGGCTGCTGCTTTCTTTTCTTTTTAACAGCACCCAGAGTGACAGGAGCAGGGCTCTCTGCCCTGGGCAGTTACACGCTGCAGAGGCAGGACACGTATATTTTGGGCTCCCAGAAACCAGGCTATGTAGGGTCTCACACTGATACGCACATTTCATTTTAAGCATCCCAGCTGGAAATGCTGGATGCCATAATTGACAATATAGCTAGAAAGAGTCGAACTTTTTTCAAATCAATTCATCTGTACGTACCAGAATATCCATCCATAAGAGAGATGTACAAACCCTATGCAATCCTGTGGCACAACACATTTATTCTTCTCAAAATGTGAGGCTGCAGCCCTGCAGCTGAGCAGAAACTGTTTTGACATGAAAGGGAGCATGACGGAAAGTCATGGAGATCACGCTTCTTGGAAAAAAGCGGAGTTACCAGACCAAAGGCTGAGCTGATGCACTGTTTATGTAACATTCACAGTCATAAATAAGTAAAGAAAGGAGAATCCAACACAGAAAATGGTTTCTAAACTGAAAGGTATTCAGTGTCTTCCAGGGGCTGTTGATCTATGCAAAGCTTGTCCTCAGGGTTACCAAGCTGATTTATTAAAGCCTTGTGGACGTGCATCCTCTGTTGTGATGGAGCTTTGCCCAACAACTCGTTGCATCAGCACTCAGCAAACACTGCACCATTAACTGTGCGTGTACTAAAGCCAAAGGGCAGGCGAGCTCCAGACCCTTCATGCTTGGCGACAGTGTGCCAAGCATTTCCATGGTCCCTGTCCATCAGGACATAAACACACACACCCCCCCACCCCCCAGCACACTGGTGTGAGGGAAAAGGTGACAACCTGTGACCATGGCTTGCCTCTACAGGACACCACCTGTAGAGTTTCATTGTTTGATTCTTCTCTTTCTCACAAATTACTGCAAATACTCATCCAGGCTTTCTTATATGTCCAGAGAGGCGATGGCATCTCCATCCTTGGAGATACCCAAAACCTGACTGTAGGTGGCCCTGGGTGAGCTGCTGTAGGTGACCCTGTTGGACTAGAGGGTCTCTAGACATCCCTGCCAACCTCACCCATGCCACAGAAGTCCTGCCCACCCAACCACCAGCGCTCACTACGTGCCATTACTCCAGAGGAGCGAGCTGAGCTGCATCTTCATGGGGGACTGATTTCTTTCATCCAGCTCTGAAGGCAGATTAAGCAAGCAGCAACGGAATGACAAAAACATGCTGCACTCAAAACTCTTCTCTACCTCCTTCCAAATTCCCTGTCAAGTTTGCAGCCACTTCAAGCTCCATACTTCAAATAAAATGATCTTCCATTAACCCCTCCTGGGCTCCAGCCCTGCTTCGAGCTGGCTGAGCCACTGGAGCAAGCAGTGGGCTCAGCCGCCTCC
Organism: Falco naumanni; assembly: GCF_017639655.2. Lineage (NCBI taxonomy): Eukaryota > Metazoa > Chordata > Aves > Falconiformes > Falconidae > Falco > Falco naumanni. The sequence continues at coordinate 33,731,997 of NC_054062.1, read as the reverse complement.
CCTCGCTTTGGCCCATCTCTAGGCAAAGCACATCTGTGTCTTGCCCTACAACACAAAGGAGTTATAGCGCGGCTCTCTGCTGGAGCCAGCAGCACAGCTGCTTGGAAAGTCTGGCTGCAGACAGTGCCAAAAAAAAGTGCAACTCACACTCTTGCCTCGAAAGGGGAATAAGTGACGAATTCGGCTCCTGTCCTGCTGCCAGCTGTAAGCCCACGCTGGGAAAGTTTTCTAAGCAATCCTTATGATTTAAGAGAATGATGGCTATTATGTTTCTGGTAAAATGAAAGATGGACTAACAAATAATACATGTGTTATTCTATGGGTCATTAAAATAGAGGTTTATGATCCTTTTTAGAAGAAGAGAGGACTTTAATTCAACACTGAAAACAGCTTGTCAAGCTATGGCTGTTTGATGCCATCATTTTTTTTCCTCTTAGATTTTAAACAGACCTTCTAAAATTATAGTAACGTTTGCTGCATTAGGTTAGCAGTGATTTATTTTATATACTAACTATCCTCTTCCTTCTCCCCGTATGATGAGTAGTTTTTACATTTGTTGGTTTTTAACAAGCAACCTTGTGAAAGGTTGACTTTTGGAAGAGTACACTCCATTTACTGCTTATTTGATTTGTGGCTGCAATATCCAGACTGAGTGCACACATATGGAAGTGGGTAATGCATAAACAATTCAGGCATGGGAGCACACAGATCCCTGCTGCAAAACCCAGGTGTATCACTGTAGTTCGCTTTGCACCTTCGTTGGGACCACAGCAAAATGCTCTCTTCATGCCTCCTGCCCAGAGCATCTCTGGGTTGAGCAGCACAGAAGGGTGCAAGGGGTAATTTGTGTCAGCTACCAGACACACATGAAGAGGGCTTTGCAGAATAACCCTCCTCTTCTGCCCAAGCCCGAAGAAATGTCTCCCAACAGCCAGGACCCTGCAGGCCCCAGGGATGGGCGTCTGGGGACAGGAGAGCCCACAAGCGGTTTGAAGCTATGTCCCGCACACCACCAACCCTCCCCAAGGTTTACTTACTCCAGCCAAATAATCCCAGCTCAATGGCTGGGGCTTCAACACAAGCTCATCAATTGCACATAATTAAACAGCAATCACACTGATTTACCAACTGCATGTGGACTAAATACTCCACAAATGCATATTCCATGACTGGGCAATTGCTAATTTACTGTAGACACCAAGTAAATTGGATTTGCTGGAGTATTATCTCCTTGTGGGATGCTGCAGAAAGGGCTGTGCAGCAGCAGCAGCAGCACATCCATGCTTCATATTTTTACTTTTAAATGAGAGAAAAATCATACTGCCTTCTTTTAAGTCTTAAGATAACAGTGATCTAAAACAAAGAGTATAGATGATTTCCCCCAAACAATCAAAGACGAAAAGGGCTGCTGACACACACAAGAAGAGATGCGACACATTTGACTCCCTTTTGTAATTCCACTGCCCAAAAAACTATGAATGTCTTAATATTCCCACAACAGCAGTGGTTGGAAGAACAGCTTACTTCAGAAACATTTTATTTTGCAGCTGCCTAAATATATCAGCTTTAACTTCCTAGTAGACAAGAGTTTCCACCTAGCCTAAAAAACTTTTAATGAGTTTGCCAGGTTGTTTTTTTTTAAATTCCTAGTCTGAGTATTTAAAAAAAACAACTCTCAAAAAAAGATCCAGAAACAAAACCCACACACTTCTGACAGATCCTGGCAGTAGAGAGCAGGACTTTTTTAAAATGTACGGGTAGTTTTGTTTTGTTTTCTCATTATTTTAGAAGAACGTTGTGTCAGATCTGAGAACATACCTGATAGGGATTAGCTCAGAAAATGAAACACACAATGAGATGAAGGAGGATATGGATTATGACTATCACCAAGCTCCCCAGGACACACCATCTCTGAGGTTTATTCAGTCACCTACTCCAGCACGTGCAGCGCCTGGACTGTGGGTTATCTGATGAGAGCCTGCTCTGGGCAGACTTTAATGCTCAGTCTGGCACCTTAGTGGGGTTCCAGTGCTCCCGCCGCTCCTTCCCTCCAGCTCCAAGGGTGCCTGCCATTAACTGGATTTCAGATCACAAATGCAGCAGCTGGCCATACAGCTCTTATTTCTAGGCAAAGTCTTTTACTTTTAAGCAAAGCTGAAACAAAGCAAAGGCTGAACAGTTCCTAACACCAGCTCCGCTGCCGGTTACTGCCTCTGCTGTGTCGATCACGGAGACTTCTACAGAAGATAGAGTTTGCAAGAATACTTCTTATAATACTGCCTGTCTTTGTCAACAATTTTTCAAGTACTTTGTAAAAGGAGAAAAAGCTTCACTTGAGAAAACGGGGATGAAGAAGAAACATTGCCATGGCCAGGATCTGGTACCAGACTCACTAGGTCATCTTGCCTCTGCATGTATCAGGCCTGATTGGTCCTGCTGAAGATACCACGATAGTATCACTGCTTACTAATCGGTCACCATGAAATCACTGCTTCCTAATCTATTCAAGCTATACCTTTCAGCCTTTTTTTCCCTGTATATCTAAAACTGTGAAAGTTTAAAACCTGAAATCCCTCTTTATCCGTGAATGTAGCAAGTCAAACCTCTCGTTACAGAGAGGAACTTTGATCTTGGTACATTTTAACCTGTCAGCCTGGGCTCGTTCAACATCTTCCCAACTCCAAGGACACAGCATGACTCATGCTCCCTCAAGCTTTCAGCACCCGTCCATCTCACAAGTTTTAAGTCCATCTCACCTTTATCAAGCGAAGCTCCTGCCATGTGGTAGAAGCTCAAAGCCGTGTCCACATCATTTATGTTCTTCAGAAAAGTGAAGAAGCTCTCCACCTCCTCAAATGTCAGCCCCTAGGACAAAGAAAGGGTCTTACAGTGATGGGAAAAGGAGATTGTGACACTACCTGGATTACATATGACAAAGTGACTTATTGGCCCAAGTTGCAGCCACAGGGGAAATCATCTGCACACTCAAGACACTCCTGCCTTGGCACCTGAAGATACGGTTTGCGACCCATGCTTCTGTTTATCCATCTCTGCTCCCCTTCTGGCCCCAACAGTCGTGCAAGGGGAAGGGACTTCCTTGTGTACAGCCAGCAGCGGCCAAGACCAAAAAGCGTTTTTCTGGCTCTTGCTCCACAGCCAGCTCTTGCCCAAAAGCGCAGACATACCACAAGCCTGTGGCTGGGATGCAGGAGACAGCTGGAAGCAGGTTCATTAATGTATTGTTTTTAAGCCTGCACACTTGCAACGACAATAACAAAGTAGTTCACGTGCTGCAAAGTCTCTCCCAAGAGATTCAGAGATCCCTGGAGGGATCCACGTCTTACTCAGTGTTGCAGAAGGTGACATTGCAAACCACAGCACGTATAGAGTGCCCCAGTTAGCTTTGCTGCTGGTGGCAGGATGGCTGCGGGGCTGCATTGCTGCCTGCTCTACTTACCGGCACAGTTGCCTGGGGCTCGACTCACCCTGGGACGGGTGAGTGTGCACTGGGTGAGTGCCTACAGCCACAGAAAGGCATCCTGAGATCTGCCAGCACTGGCATCGCTGCATCCTAGCACAGCCAATGGGTAGGCAGGGGATAAGAGAGACACTCCTCTCTGCACTGATCTGACCGGTGAGGAGGGAGCACACTGGGAGAGCAACTGCCAGCGAGTGAAGCTCTGGGACCTGCACCCAGTTCCACTACACAACACAACATCCAGTTTTATCGACCCGTTTAGCGCCAGCACAACTGCATCACTGCTGGGACAAGAGCTGCAGCCTCCAAACTCCCTCACCACAGCCACGGCCCAGCAACAGAGGTAAATCAGTACTATGGTAATAACCACTCAGCCTTCCTCTCTGGAAGAGATAAATCAGCTTGTCAAGAGGAGTTCAGGTTCAGGCTCCCCCTGTCCTGTCTAGCATGATAGACTGATACAGCAAGATACTAAAAATCCCACCTGCATAACACAGGGCGGTTTTATGGTTTGATGGAAGAGCACACGTTCAGTGGGTACTGTCAAATACAAATGTATACAATCTGTTGTAAACCTGCTCAAAGTCTTCCCAACAACTTCTAATCAAGGAACAGCTACCTATCTTTTTTTGCAAAAAAAAGCACATTTTTTACAATCTTCTCATACAGACATGGTACCTCTAGAACTGTAAGCAGAAAAATTAAAGAACATTTGCAGTTTGTTCCTATCTTTGCTATAACTGAATATGTGGCAATGCACCACTGATGTACGTTGCACAGCGTGCACACTGACAAATGCAACAGCAGGCCTTGTCAGCCCAGATTTCAAGGATGCAGACCAAAAAGAATGAGACAGCAAAATGCACACATGGACAAAGAATATGAAAAAATCCCCAGTTACTGTACAGGAAGCTTTCCTAAATGTATACCTGCTCTGCTTCCCAAGCGGCATGCTAAAAGATGTATGGCAGAATTATATAAAATACTGTCCTAGCATTAAAAAAAAAAAAATCAAGTAAATCAGGTACTTCTGCAGGAAGTACTGCAGATTCCTCTGGTTTTTACAATGGATCTACAAGAGAAAATATCCTTGCAATTCAGATGCCCACCCAGACACCTCCCTGCTACACATTTCCTCATGAACAGGCTCCTGCCTGGGAGCGGTATGTGTACTTTCAGGCCAGAAGATGACACTGTGCTGTGATTTACCTGCTCTGTTTGGGACATCTGAGGTTTGTAGTAGTAGCTGCAAGTCATCTCAGCAGCTATTCTAAGCAAAGAGCCCTAAACTTTGTATTTTCCTGGAATCTTCCACCACAAAACGGCAGATATCAAGGCCAAACAGCATTGCGGGCCTCTTGTTTAGTACCAATAGTGCAGTTGCTATTGCATGTGGACAGATACTGACCCTCTGCAGCAAAAATGCCATCAGCATTATGAAGTCTAGTATTTTATTGATGAATCCTATAGTTGAGGCTGGCATCAGCACTAACGCCTTTCCAGCTGCTAAAACAAAAATAAAATCAGAGACTGAGACAGTCTCAGGCTTTCACTGACAAATCAACAGATGTATGATGACCTTCATCAGTCAGAATTCTGTGTATGGGAATTTATCTACTCCCCATCAATAAGTTTGTCAGCTCAGCTCTTCCTAAGTTGTTCATGTTTCCATGAAAGACCAATAGAAGTTTCCATTATATGACAGAGGCTTGTGTTAATTTCGAATCACAAGAAATTGCGTATCTGGAGGGCACTAGGATAGCAATTATGGGATCTGGATGATCACTTCTTTCAAGGCATTTGTAGATCTAGCTGTTGATTCGTAAGCCTGAATCCTTTCATCATTTAAGTAATACTAGCGATACATAGGCAGGCAGACTCCAGAAATGTGTATCTGCTTACAACATGCATCTTACAACAGCTCAGACACCTTCTGCAAAAGTTAGGACTGTTCACCCAGGGACCATTACATCTCCCTTGCACCCTCTGCCATCTCAACAGAAAATTATGCCATGCAGCCCCAAAGCATGTGTAGATGACGACCTGAATCACTAGTTTCTGAAGAGTCAGCTTAGTTTTCTAGCAGTTAGGGAGACATAAACCAATACCTTTCTTGTAAGTGCTACTGATGACTCAAGTCCTTTTTACTACGAGAAAAGCAGCTGTGTAAGTGTAGCTTGAGTTGAGGGGAATCATGAACAATTCTAACCAAAGTAGAGTGTGGCAGATGCACTGAACATGCAGAGGAGTGCACATATCCAGGGTAAGATGGGATTTGTCCTCAAGAAAAATAAAAATAAAAGCAGATTATCAATTAATGCAAGAAAACATGCCATTCCCAAAAGCAGGAACGTAGAATAATGATGCTGGAAAATGACTAAAGGTTAGATTAAAACCTTTAACATTTTGATAAATTGCATTTCCAAGGTAAAGCTTGCCAGGCAGGTTTGGTACAATTACTGCCATTCCTTTCCCAGCATCACACTACTAAAATCATCTTACTCCCACTTTCTTTGGAAAGCAATAGCAAGTCAAAGCCCCTAATGCCTTTGGCATGGAGAGGATTTACAGCAGGTTAGTAAACTGTACAGGTAATGATACTACACAGCTATAGAGGTAGTCTAGTGAAGCGTCAAAAGAAAGGATTTGGGGGAAAATTAATCCTGCAAAACAAGCTTGCATCATAAACCTCTCTGACCTACACAGAGTTCAGTGACTGGAGAGTATTGCAGGATAAATGAAGTAGCTGGGTGGCTTTAACGTCTCTTTGAGGTCTGGGAGCCAAAGGGAGAGCAGTGGATAGCAATGGCTCCACTCCCTTTTTTTACACAATGGGAGTAAAGCAGAGCCTGACCAAAGCAGCAGCTTGCTCTGCAGATGTCTGGGCTACAAACACAGAGGAAGAAGCAACACCAGTGTTGAGCTTCTGCAGTCTCAAGCGGGAGAATGCTCTCTGGGTTAACACTCCACCATTCATTTACGAAGAAAATTTTGCAAGCACACCCCTGAACACGTTATCTGGAAAGCTCAAAAGGTGGTTAACATGATTCTGGTCATGGCAGTCCTGTTCCTAAAGAGATGGGGAAATTTAAGCTATGTAAAACCACTGTGATGATCCCCAAGGTGATCCAATAGAAGTACATAAGTGTACTTCGATACAGTGTGCTGCACACAAATCTGCAAGGATATGGTTTTCTAAAATACCCCTGGGGAAAAAAGAACCCCACAAACTTTCCAGAAAAGTTTCTCTTGTATAAAAGACATGGCAAAGTTAGGCACCAGCCTGGATTCTCTATGAGACAAAATCTGCTGAAGTGGAGGATTTTGGTGCCTGATTTCTCTAGCTCTGCATAAGCATTGACTTTGAGCTGCCCTGGTTGCAGTAAAAGGCTTATCTGCCTCCAGTGCAAAGTGGCTGGCGCTTCTTGCATCCTTTAAATCTCCTTAAAGCACTAAATATCTTGTACTTCTTATCACGGAGGCCGTCTCGTTTTAGGATTTTGGCTGTTTCGTTCTCCCCAGTCTAAGGAATCATGTTTTTTCCACCTGTTTCTTGGTTTCTTGCAAATGTAATTTTTTTGTCCTAATCCCCAGTTTTGCTCCCTGAAATAAATAAAGAAAAAGACTTGCTCCGAATCCGGATATTTTCAAATAGAAATAAAATTTGGCTGATTTGCAGATGAGGAATAAGGTAAAAACAAAAAGTTCTTCCTGTGCCACAGATGTCAGTGTCTTGGCTTACACATGAAAGGAAGAAAACACCTGCTCTAAGAAACCTTCCAAAATAGCACCCTCTTCCTAATTTCTCATATACCCAGCTACTGTTCAATAATATATACACACATGTGCATATGTATACATATATATATTTTAAAAAACCCAAATCACAGCAAAAGAATTTACAGTTTGGGAACATTAACAAGAAAGAGCTGTTATTTTCTGTTAGACACACATCACAGCTAAGTATTTTTTCCACAAGAAATCAAGTGATTCCTGTTAAAACTTGAAGGGAGCAGAAGTATTGGAAAAGCCAAATCTGCAGTGTCTTATTCAAAGATCAAATAAACGGACACAACCTTGGAAATATCAAGTCTCATTTAAGCTGGCGACAAAGAGCTTGAGAAGTGAGATTTCCAAATATTAACACACAATGCGTCTCAGATCCAATGACATGTTGACACCATCTATTGACAGCAGCGTATTAAACACTGAACCTACTTTCCTACAAAACATGAGACCATCTGCATAAAAAAGCTCTTTCTGTAAGCCCAGGGCCAGGAGAAGATGCAGGTACTGTGGGTCCTCCGGCAGGAACGCCACGCTGAGCATGGCCTTTTCGCTCACTTATGGTTCCCTGCAATTTTTCACATTTTGGCATTATTTGCAGTTAATACAGACTATTAGCCTCCGTGCCCTGCTGCTTCAGTACACCCAAATTCTCCAGCATCAGTGAAAGATAGAGAAAACAGAAGGAAAAATTCACTGGAGTGGCTTTACATGAACTAAGGATTCCTGCACACCACCGGAGTCCAGTCAAGGCACCAAAAAGGGACAAAAAAGAAATGAATTGCTGGCCAACACTTGTGTTTTGTAACACACCTTGCATCTAAACCAGTTAAGAAGTGAATGCCAGTTCTGATGTCACAAGGAAGCAGCTCTAAAACAGTCAGACTGACCCGATATGTAGCCAAAGGCTTTCCATCCATTCTCCTTTTGATGAATCCCTTGTTTATAACCTATTAATAAAACAGTTAATAAAAGAACAATCCATCTTCATAGGAGCAGACGTGAAATTCTAATACTGAAGTAATTTAGCAGCCCATACTTGCCTTACCTGATAAAGCACATGCTTTTGGTTTGGATGCCTTATTCCAAGACTAAATTAATGAGTATAGGATCTTCAACCTTATTCCTCTCTAAATCATAAGTAATTCAAATAATTTTTCATGTAAGTTAATGACTAAATAATAAACTGCCCGCTCACAGCAGCTAATTAATCCAAGGTTGAGCCAGTAGCTAAGAATTGCTCTTCAGTGTTTATTCTGGCTCCAGACCCAGGGTGCTGTTCAGCAAATTTAAATTTTGAAAGTTACAGCATCCATTTTAACAGGGACAAGCCTACACCCTGATCTGGTCACTGACCACTGCGCTCCCACCTCTTCCATCTCCCTGCTGCTGGCAAAGTATTTATCATCTGCAAAGTCAGCGTGTCTCCCCACACTGCTAAACAAGGTGTGGATGCTTTTCTTAAGAAGATGGAGATTGCTTACTCATTTATCAGTACGGTGCGGGATGGCTGCACCCACCACAACTTCCCAAATTTGGCACTGACCTCTCCATCTTGGAAGTGCTTCTTGAGCTGCTTCAGCATGATGGTGAGCTTCTTGGACTGCACCCCGCTGTAGGCCAGCAGCATGCTGCCGAACTGCCGCTCCGTGATCCGCCCTTCCACCGGATCGTGCCGCTCAAACTGGAAGCAGAGAAAAAAAAAATAATATAAAGGTATATGAAAACAAGACTGCAGCAGAAAGCTCCACCCAGGGTAAGGGCATGAAAAACACCGCAACAAAAAATGAACATTGCAGGAAACACTCATGAAGAAGAAATCCCAATGCATATGAATATTTGCTTTTCCCCAGGACTGTATCCGTGAAGAAGTCAACATTTTCCCTACATGTTATTCCTTGGGCAACTTCTGGAGAAAATCTTTGTATCTTGCCCTCCTAGTTTCATCTCGCAGGGGGACAGTATTTGTAGAGGTGGACTTGAAAAGACAGAACGATTGCCTTAACTTGAAACCAAGCTAGTGTCCACAGGTCACCAAAGAGGGTGAAAAGCAAGAAGTACTAAGGTGTTCTTCACATGCACTTCCAGCTTGGAGATCTGAACAAGCACCCAGAGAACTCTGCTGCTCAAGTGACTTTCTGATTGATCAAAGATCTGTCTGAGACTGAGCTAATATGCAAGAGTGTGCTTCAAAAGAAGTTCATGTAGGTGTGGTTCCATGATTGCTATAAAGGGGCATAATGGTTAATAGCCCAGGAAACAAAAGTCTTACAAAAACTAAGTCTCATTTTAGCTCTTCTCTGCTCCAAGCCCTACAGCAGTGTCACAGCAAGGGAAGCTTCATGGACATACCTCACCTTCCCCAGTTCCAGAAAGTTCTCCTCATGCTCAGCCCCATCCAGTCTGCAACCCTTATGAATGGTGCTGTGAGGCCCCTGCAAAACTTCCCACAAGACCTTTGGCACAGAAGGGTTTTCTCCATTAATCCATCTCTCCAGCATTAGTTTATGTTCTCCCGGCTTTTGCTGCAGGGGAGGAGACAAGAGCAATTCCCCAGTTTGGGAAGATGCTGGGTTGGAGCACCACATCTGTGGTAGCTAAGTAATGCAGATTTCACCTTTTCCTTTTTCCCCCCACCTCTTTGTGGCTCTACAAACATCAATGTTAGATTTCAACTGACACTAGTTTCACAAATCTCAGTATTCAGGACCCCTTATTTGATTTCCTTCAAATTTATCAGAAAACATATGACCTACACTACAGCTGATCACAAGCCAGAAGATGACATTTAACAACAAAACTGATTTTTAAATTCTTACGGAACAATGTAGTACCACTGACTGGCTGTGATATTGCTTGGTGAGTTAACCATTTCTGCCTCAACTGCTCTTCTGTGCTTAACGACACAGCTAACACAAGCGCCAGCAAGGCACCTAACCGAGATCAAGGTGAGGAGATGAAAGCCAGCAGCTCCACCAGCCTTGCTTTCAATCCTTGTGTAGGCACAACCCCAGACACAGCTGCTACATATGCTTTTAATATACTGGTCTTCAGCTATGCTATATAGCAACCAAGCTGCTTGCAAACAAGCTATTACAATTTCCATGTTAGTGCCAAGTTGGTGGTAAATATTTTTTAATTATTAGTATATCAGCCAGACTTTTGCTGCTTTTCCCAGTGGGATACTAAGTGATTCCTACTGCATTTGAAATGCGTGAAGTGCCAGGGCTGGAGGGGTTTGGATGGACTACGCTGGCAGGAGGCAGCTCTCAATCTAACAAATGCTGCTTCTTAGCACCTTGTACTTTCACCTGAGCGACCCACACAGTATTTGGGAAAAAGACGGTGCTTTTTAGTGTCATCTGATACAGACTCATGATGCAAGACATCGGCCTCTCCCCTTCTTGTGTGCTGGGGCAAGGAGAGGGAAAACTCATTTGGAGGAAAAGTATGTGTTCTTCGTTAAAAAGCTGAGGTAGTCTTTTTTACATTTTACAGTACCCAAGGGAGAAAAATTCACAGTCGGTACTGTTTCAAAAGCAGCACCAATGCTTTCTTCTAGTATAATATTCCTAATTTCATCCCAGAAGTCACAAACCAGTATTATTCTACCAACTGCCTTCAAATATCCCAAGTTTTAGCAGAGGTTTTAGGTAGCATCTTTTATTGAAGGATAAGAAACAGGACCAAATCTCTCAAATCAACCTCCTAAGTGGCTAATATCCTTAGAAAAGTCTTGAGTCAAGTGTCTAAAAGCCCACTGGTCCTCTCCCCCTGCCTCACATTAAGGAGCTGGCATTGTGCAGCTCCATGGGCTAACACAAGCAGCACAGATCCCTGCAATCTCACAGATTGGGAAACAAAAAAGGGCCAACTCCTCACTGTTCTTCTGTAACTAGGCATTCAGATAGTGGTTAGATTTGCACTACTAGATGCAAAATAGACCAGAAATGAAAAATCAAAAAAACTTTTTGTCTTCTTTTTTCTTGTGATGTATCTCACACAAAGCTTTTTGGTGCTAACTTACTAAGATAAGAAAGCAGGACTATTCTCCAAATGCTATGCTGAAGAAGTCTTAACAGGAATATGATGATGAAACACAGCATTTCAGTCCAGCTTTCTTCTTTCTTTCCCATTTTTAGCTGTGACCCTGAGATGTTCAAAGCAATTGCCCCACTGCTGCTGCAGGGGGTCTCAGTGAGCCCTTTGGCTCCCCTCGCTTGGGCTTTCCCAAATAAAAGATGAAGATACAACACCTATAGTTTCAGGAAAGTTGGTACATTAAGAATAATGCTGTAATTTCCAATCAATGTTTGCAGCCATGCAGCTGGGAGAAAGGCAGACAAGCATGTTTTAAGCAGGATTACTTCTAAAATTCTATGCAAACTAACTTCTGCATCACGAATACCGCTACTGAAAACAGATACACTAGAAGTTACCTTATTTAGGGGCACCTATTACTAAACTTTATAGCTTACACTTTATAGCTAGAGAATAAGCAATAGGGAAAAAATGCTTATTCCTCCCATGATTCATCTTCTCAGCTTCTGTTCTCCCTGGGGTTTTAGGTATTTCCTTGGTGGGAAACTGCAGCTGGCAAACCTTTCTACAACATCTGTTAAAAATAAACCCAATATTCAAGTACAAGGATTTAATCAGCTCTGAGCAGCAGCATTGGAACATGGAGCACAATTAACATGCTGATGCTTGCACTATTTTTGGCATCTTACAAAATTTAATGAAAATGAAACAGTGTCTACCCTACTGCCATAACCCAAGTCTTGATCACAGCAGTAGCAAGAGCCTCACCTGCAGCAGGTGCATGAGACAAAAGAGCTTTCGTCTTTTCATTTCTTATAAGTTGGGAGATTGTGTTAAGTGACAAAATAAAGATAAAACAAATCTGATGAAGGAACTAAAATAACTTATTTATACACATATCCTTAAAGTACAAAACAGTCCTAAACCCCTGTGAATAAACCAACTCATTCCCCATCACTGTGGGCTCTAAAACTGGTTCTAACTTTTAATTTCTGCAGGTCATCATCAGGTGCAGTGACGAGTCAAAACACCATACAAATGTTACTCTCAAGAAATACAAAAAGCCTGAAAACCACGAAATTAATGCTTCTTATTCCAGGTTTACTTCACTTTAAAGCAAATACCTTTAATGTTAAACTGAAACACTCAAGGATGCCCAAAGTCAAATCCTGGAAGCCAAGCGTTACGCTCTCCCATAAACAGGCACACAGCAATGTCCATTGCAAAGGCCAGCCTAGAAAGGGGCTTGCAAGCAAGAGCTGGTCAGCAACGAGTTCCCAAATTCAAATATAATCACCACTGAACTGAGAAAAAAAAGCAACAAAATCATGGTGTTGTGTAAGTAACATTCAAAACTTATCTTCAAGCTAGTGTCAGATGCGTTTAAATTAATTACAGAAGGGATCTGTTGGGGAGGATGTCATTTAAAGATGCAGAAAAATTTTGGTGAGACAATTCTACCTATTTTTTCTGCCATGTTAGAAGTTGTGTATTCATAAAGAAACTTGGTTACAAATGATGCAAGTGGATAAATCTTGATTTCAACTTTTTTTTTTTTTTTTTTTTTTTGTTAAAAAGCTACCCCTGATACCCGCTTTCCCATCTCCCTGTCTAGGAGCAGAGGTACCAGATCTGTGCTCTCCTGACTTCTTGAATGTCTTCTGGCCAATCAAACACAGCTTGCGCACTGCCTCCACTTGAAAAGAAAGGAGGATGCAAATCCTACAGTAATTTTTCTTTCAGTACTCAATACACAGTCCAGGGACAGTGTTAAGTGTTAAAATCCACCAGGTACTTGAAAAGGCAGAAAAAATAAGTGTCCTTTCCCAGATAAACACGATCCTTTGCCTTTATGCATGTAACATTACTGCACAGTTTGTTCTTCCACTCACTTGGTGGGGGAAAAAAACCGCAAAACCCACAAGGATGGGGTACAGGAGAGAGCACACTGAGATTTATTACAAGCAAACAAGTCCTCTGACAATCTTTTTCCCTTTCATGTATCTTAAAGAAAGGACAAGCACAGCCAAGGCAATCGCTCAGCTGGCATCACAGGGCACCAGCAGGTGCAGGATGGAGCAGCTCCTGCATGTGACACCCACCACTGGAGATGCTGGGGAGGGAACAGGGGGGACCTACCCGTCTCCGAACTGCAGCCCCAAAAATCTATGCATGCAACACAGATGACCGTCAAGTCCAACACCTTCACAGCAGCTTCCGCCTGCAGCCACTTGGTGCCAGCAGTGGATTCTGCATCAACACAGCGGCAAGGATACAGTAAATAATAAAATATAACACACTCTCCAGTATTCTTCCTGCAAGCCAGGATGCCCAAGACGCTGAAGAAAATGTAATAGGCAGTATTTTGAAATTCATTATAAGCCAACATGACATGCAAGGAAATCAAAGGTGTTTATGAGAGGGTAAGAAGGCAGGAGAAATGGGGCACAGCATTCTCCCACTGCCAACCTGACCCGGCTTCACTAGCCCAGTCCCAGTAGCCAGTCCGTATACCATATTAGGATACTTCTGACAATCATTTAAAAGACTACCCATAACCTTAAACATATGTTGAATATTCCTACCCCCTCAAACCACCCCTTTCCCATCAGACAGGACGAACATCTTCATGTTCCTCTATGAGCTGAAATGTGGGTAAGCTTCCTTCTAGCTTAGCTTTCTGTCTGAATAACTACTGCTCTTTCCTTCAATGCAAGGAGGAAAGGCTTCACACCACGAGGAGAGCACAAGGCAAATCAACAGACAATTTTCTCTGCTTCCATATCCCCTTAATTGCATAACTTTATAGAAAGGGAATACAAGGATCCACCATAAAACAAAAGATCCATAATCCCTCTGCTTCCAAACTTTGTGGGTTTTTTCCCCCCCACTTAATCCACCTTCTCCTGTGGGAAATCACATGCCAGCTTCTGAGAAGCATCCAGCCCAAACCATGAGGAGACACCATCACGAGAAATACCTTTATTCAAAAAAACTGCTGGAACTTCTTAAACAGAAACATTGGTTTCCTTTCATCTCTCCTTCTGCCACCACCAGCTGCAAGGCTTCATTACTGGGAAATGAAGCAGCTCTGATGGCTAAGGAGCCATCTGGCACAGGCAGGAGGACCTCCTTAACTGTGGAGATGGGCATTGCAAATGCCTCTGCGGACTCAGCCCATCCACCTTGTAAACACAGACTCTTCCAGTTTGAGAAACAATGGGGAAAACAAGGAAATGTCATTTAAACCGAAGGTTTAGGGTACTAACAGCATCCTGTCTCTGTAAGTGCAGCCCTGCAGCCCTGGCATGCTGTATGTTGTGGGGCAAGGGCTGAATCGCCCCTTACGGTTCAGCCTTGGTGCAGTGGGACACATGGCTGGCTTCAGCTGAGACCTGGTGGTGTTTCAGAAAGAAAACGTAAGATACAATTTTAACTTGACCCCAGGATATCCTTCCTTCAGGAAAAGTCAAGCTTGGGTACCAGACATTCCTCCCTCCTTATTAAATCTGTCATAACCAATGGCATTAATATGGAAAATTTCTACCCAAAACCCCAGTGCTGAAACCCTGTCTAATCCAAGACTGCAAGTATAAAAAACTGCTTAATAAGCAGGGAGCAGTGTATTGCCATTGCTGCCACCAGACTGAACTATGCCCAAGAGAGCAACACCAGCTCTGCAACTGCCCAGGGAGGGATGCCAGAGCACCAAACCCCTCAGAGAGGGCTTAGCGTCACCACACAACCACAAATGGATGTAAAAACCTCATGCTTGAAAAAGTGAGATTTCTTCTCCTTCCTAGCCTGGTATCACATTTTTGGTCTGTACACTAAACTGTGGTTTATTTTGTTTGGTTTGGTTTGCTGAAGACGACTGTTAAAATAACCATCATGCCTTTCCAGCGGCTGGACTCAGCACAGGTTCAAATGGTGTTTAAGATCAACCAAAACCAGCAAAAGCCTCAAAGCCCATCCACACAAGAAACAGCCAGCTGTAACACAACACAGCATGATGAAAATACAGTTCAGACTTCTCCTAAAGCAATGCCGAAAGAAAAAGCATGGTACTTCCCATGCTGTTCCCCAATTACCTCTACAGTGTAACCATTCCAGCAGCCCTGGGGCGACGGGACGGGGAATGAGCTCAGTCTGTGCTTTGGGACTTGAATCTATATTCCCCAGACTTACGCTGATGGGAATACCAACTGCCGAGCTGCACAGATGGAGCGATACTCTGCGCTGCTTTTCCTGCAGTTATGCCCATACCTATCAGTGCATGGGCTCATCCAACAGCTACTGCACAGATCTGCTAGCCTATAAACACCAGGAAAGAATATGAAACACAGTCACATCAGTTTTAAAAAGGATATTAAACACAAATACCACGAAGCATGGTACTCTCACTGTGCAAGAATCAGCATCTCCAACTAATTAGCTGAAGGTTTTTACTTTTCAGAAATACTCCTAAACTCATCTTCTGTAAATTTAACATAGAAATTCTTGAACTTCAAACTACCTGTAACCAGGCATACCAGCAATATAGTTTCTATCCTCTTTAAGCACTCATATTAGCAAAATATCTAGCTGTGTTTTAACAGGCTCTTAAATTTCTAGGAAGGCCTCTCCTAAAACCCAAACAAATATATATATGTATTTCCTAAAATCTCAAAGGAAGCATCTAAAAAATAAATGTATGTATGTCAATTGAGATAGCAAAAAAAAAAATGTACAAGGACTTTTGGACGGAAAGAAAAGTGTTGAGGGATGATTTCTGAGCTTATTTATGCTGGTTAAACAAACATCAATAGCAGAAATATTACCAATACTAATTCTGTCAGGTTTAGGGGTAGTTGAAAAAGGTGAACTGTTCTGAGTGCTGTGGTGTGCGTAATAAGGAATCAAAAAGGTCTGGGAAATAATGATTTGTAGGGTAATATTCAGATTCACAATGTATGACCCTTTAAAATTGTATTTGCTCAAAGCTTTATTTGACAGGCTGTAATACATTATTTATCTGCAGACTACTGCAGCACTGGCTCTGTTTACTGTTCTGGAGAAGCAGGCTGTCAGGATCTCTTGTCAAGTTGCATATACAAATATGACAGAGGAAGAAAAAAAAAAGGGGGGGAAACACTGTACATCTTCCTAAATCCCAGCAATGTCCTCTGTCAAAAAAAAAAATTAATACATTTGGGAGTAAGCTGCAGTGTTTGCACAGGCACCAAATTACTGCCAAAAAAGAAAGGCAAAAGTTTCTACAGGCTTTGTCTTTGGAAAGATCAAAGGTCTCAAAATATTACATTTTTTTGATAATTATGCTGAAAGGTTCCAGAGCACATGGATCTAAAACACTGGGTTTTGCAAGGTGAAGCCCAGCCCGCTCCACATACAGCCTGACATACTGCTTGGGCAGCCTGGAAAGAGCCACCAAATGGGATCAACAAAGCCCAATTATATTATTTGGTAAAAAGCACTCAAAGAAACAGGTCTGAAGACTATCAGAGCTACCAACACCAGGAGAAACTCAAATGGGAAGAATGCAGAGGAGGAAATGCCAAACCCGGGCTGAACCATTGTGCAGAGGCCGTTCTGGGCACCACTCTGCAAACCCAGACTGCTCAGAAAAAGTCGGTCCAGAGCTGTATAACCCATAGAGACACAAACCACAACCACCACGACCCACCTCCAATGTCTGGAGCAGGCTGAGAGGGTCCCTGCCTGCAGCGCTGCAGCAGCAGCTCCTGCCCCGGCATGCTGCAACACAGGCTTGCGCCAAGCTGGCACGCTGCCTGCTGCTGATGGCAGTCCCTGCTCCAACAGCGACAGGCAGAGAGCACCGCAAAGTCCTCGGGTTTGGAAACCACTTTTCAGTCTCGTAAAACTAGGCAGAGCATCGGAATTCTTTAATTGCTCATTAACTGCCTCCCCTACCTGATTCCCTGGACTCAAGTGTGGGTTGTACAGCTGGATCAGGTCAGGAAAAATGCTCCCAGTGCTACCATCTTGCTTCTCTTTATCTTTAAAAAAAAAATAAATAAAGAAAAAGGAACTATTTTCACATGAGAAAAATCCAATCCTCTGAATGCTTTCCCTCTGCTCTCGGAGAGCAGCTCAAGTGAATGTGTAGCAGCCAGGTTAAAAATGTACATCTGTCAGTGGCAGTGCAATCCCAGCAGACCAGGTGTTTGATAGATGCTTTTGAGGTTTCACTGACCTTGACATGCCACTGCTGCCTGCAAGGGGAAAAAATTAATTCCCATCACCAACAACTTGTTACATTTAATGAGCAATTAAAAAAGGTTATGTAAAGATGGCTGCACCTGAACATCCTCATGAATCAAAATAACTTCTTGCCAGCTCTAAAAAGATCTGTGTCTTGAAATTTCATGCAGTGAGAGAATGAAAGGAAGGAAACCTGAAGAGGATGAAATTAAAAATTCTAAAAGAAAAGGACACATGGATAAATTTAAGGGAAGCACGTGCCCAACTGCTGGGATGGAGAGAGGAAAGAGATGAAAAACCACCTCCCACTGTTGCTTTTTTTGTTAATTATGCATTAAAAAAAAATAATTACGCATTAAAAAATAGACCCGACTCTATTACTGCCACTACTGCCCTTGACAATGCTCCTGGTACCTCAGTGGAAAGAATGAAGCCGCTTTAACATCCTACATGCTCACTGAATGAGAAAATTCAGAAGCAGTACAAGTTCCTGTGTCCCGCCGCCCCCGCAGGGAAACCCACAGGACAGCAGAGCCACAAGTACCTGAGTCAAACCCTTACACTTGAAAAACACAAATGGAAGTCTCCATGGAAGTGATATACACAATTTTATTAAGAAACATAGCTCTCTTCCTGCTGGAGTTTACCTGTTTCTGCTTGACCTTGGCACTCAATTCCCCAATAAAAATAAGTTTGCAGGAGCTTGATTCAGCATAGCAGGGAAAAGGGAGTGCCTGTGTCCTTCTCCTATGTCCTTAATGCACCAACAAAATCAAAGCCAGCAACATGTGGAGGTGCAGAATAGTTTCATCTTTGGAGCCTGAAAGGGGAAAAAGGGCAAGAGGACTAAAGCATTTGTTCGTATACCAGAAGGATGAGGCAAAAGTCAGACATCTGCTCGTCAGAAACCTCTCAACCAGCGATTTTAGCATGCTGTTATCATGCAGGACTCTATTTGTATTTACTTTATACTTATTTTGGGTCATGCTTAAGAAGCTGGCTGACTTTTTTCACCCAAGGAAGCACAGCAAGCCCACTGGGTGATAAACATTTCACTTTTTTTTTCTGTGATTAATAAAACACATTGCCCATGCTCCTGTAGTCACTGTACTTAAGGGTCCACGGGAAGATGGAAAACACACAGCCATAAACATCTGCTTCGATTTTCATCAGCTAACTGGGACATAGCAAAGGCCTCAGCAATGGCTCTGCAATAACAAAATAAAGCTGCAGAAGCTTCTGAGATGGTTCCTGCCTTTTGCGCCTCACTAACAGCATGAAACCCAGCACCAGCACGAAATCCTGTGCGAGTACTGAGCCTTGGTCTGAAGCCTTCATCTGTATGGGGCTTATGTGCCCAGGTACATCACCCGGCTAACGCAGCCGTACAGCTGCACTCCAGCTGCTCACACAGACATCCCCAGCTTCTTGCCCATCAACTTCTGGGGCTACATGGCTCTTGAACTGAATAATGCACACGTACAAAAGTATCTAAGCCAGCTAACTTATCCCTTCTGTTTTATGGACTCAGCGATACAAACCTCCACACACACTCTTGTGGCAATGTAATTAATTAAAATGCCACTCTTGGGATTTTATTTACTGGAGTCCTACAAAAGGCTCTGCTGCCTGCATGAGCACAGGGCTGGGTGCACTGCACTGCGGGAGCTCAGGAGTGGATTTATACACACTTCATAAACCAAAGGAGCCTGATGTTACAGAGCAAAACCCTCTACTGCTACTAACGATGCAATAAATAGATTCCAATAAAATCCACAAGTGGCTTCCCCTGCAGAGCCGCTGCATCAACCACATTTAAGTCACCCAGTTCAAACACAAGCAAAGCAGCATATACCATAATGGGTGTTTTCTCACCAGAATTGCAATGGTTGCTTTAATCAGTCCGTGAAGCACCCATCCCAAATGAGAAGATGGCAAAGCTGCTCCTGTGCATTTGAGCAGTGTCCCAGCAATGCTCACAAGCAGCTGCAGCACCTCCATGCAAATGTATTGTCACACCC
Source organism: Falco naumanni (assembly GCF_017639655.2). Lineage (NCBI taxonomy): Eukaryota > Metazoa > Chordata > Aves > Falconiformes > Falconidae > Falco > Falco naumanni. Next base: position 33,712,449 of record NC_054062.1, on the reverse strand, counting down.
ATGCCAGCTTCACTGGGACGCTTCTGCACTACTATTTTGGTCTGTTGACCACAAGGTGTTCTCGGCTTGATGCTGGGTACCACTTTGGTGTCATTGCTCTTCATCTCAGCATGTCAGTGCCAGTTGTAGCACTGCAACTGCTCACTTGTCACTGCTGATGGAGTGGAACCAAGTTACAGCTAAGACACAATTTAAGTGGCTGCCTGAGTGCTTTTACTTGATTTCAATCTAATAGGTATGTTGAAGACAACCACACAGCCAGACAGCGTCTTCCCATGCTCATACAGGCTGAGCACAGGGTTGACCTAAGCAGAGCCCAGGGGCTGGTGTGCCCACTGGTTAGCACCCTCAGGATGTCTCACCAAGCCTTTCACAGCTGACATGCAGATGCCTGGTGTGCTCTTATGAACCTGAGCCCCTCTAAACCACCCCACAGCTGATACCTGACTCTTCCTCCACTTTTCAGAGGCCCTGGAAGGATTTGACTTCTCTGGCATGGATGATTTCCCCACTTGCTTTTGCAGCCTGTACTGGGGAGGAATTAGTTAGGAGTAGTGTTTATGGCAGGGGTCCTCAAACTTTTTAAACAGGGGGCTGGCACACGGATGAAGTGGCAGGCAGTCATCTGCGGCTGCTTGGTTCCCCCCCCAACCCCTGGTGTGTGTGTGTGTGTTCTGTAAATACTGGGGGATGGATTGAGGACCCTGGGGGGCTGTATCTGGCCCGCGGGCTGTAGTTTGAGGACCCCTGGTCTATGGCATCTTCCAATAGAGGCATGAAGCACAGCTTTCGGTACCTCACCCATGTCAGTGAACCACCCACCCACATACCAGCTAGCACTCTCCCTTCTTAATGAAAAAAGGGACTAAAATTCAACCTGTGTTTTATTTAAACTGAACTTTCCCTGGTGCACATTTAAGTCTTTCATTACCTGCTCTGCCATTACTGATTGATGAAAATTACTTGCTTCACTCTTCTTCATAGTGACTCCTCATGTTTACTGAGACAGTTATCTCTCCCTTCTGTATTTCCTTTAAGCTGCACATGCCATGGCCTCATAACTTATTCTTATTTTCCATACTAACATTTCACTCTGAGGTCTTACCAAATCTTTGGCTGACATTGGACAAAAACTAAATGCCAGCTTTCCCTCAAATCCTAACTGAGACAGTACAGTCAACCTGAAAGCTTCACAGGACCCCTTCCATTCACACACCAAGACAAAAGCAGGCTTCCAGAAGCTCTGAAGGCCATCAAAACATGATGAACTGTCCAAATCTCTTCAACTGCCTGCCTTGAAATTCCCAGCTTACATATGTGTACACTGGGCTGTGACTCCTTAACTAGAGTTCCCTGACATGAAATTATTCACGGTGGGCAGATGATCCCATTTTTAACCGGAGATGTCACAAAATTTTCTGCCATCCACAACACCTTCATGGCTATCCATCACAAAAGTCATAGTCATCAGCTTTATTTCTATTCCTTAGAAATTCTAACACAGAAAAGGGAGTATATAGATCTGCAGGAATAAGCCTGATAATTCCTCTCTCCTCGGCACCAAACCCATTATGACTTTGTCCAACCCTGACTCTAGTAAGGACTTCTGAGGGAAAAAGCCTCAGTGTCAAGTTCCTCTTTCCTTCCAGAGCTGTTTAAAGGTTACTGGCTATCATAGAATGGTTTGGGTTGGAAGGGACCTTAAAGATCATCTAGTTCCAACCCCCCTGCCATGGGCAGGGACACCTCCCACTAGACCAGGCTGCTCAAAGCCCCATCCAGCCTGGCCTTCAACTTCCAGGGATGGGGCATCCACAGCTCCTCTGGGCAACCTGTGCCAGTGCCTCATCACCCTCACAGTAAAGAATTTCTTCCTAATAACTCATCTAACTCTACCCTCTCAGTTTAAAGCCATTCCTCTCATCCTACCTCCACATGCCCTTGTAAAAAGTCCCTCTCCAGCCTTCCTGTAGGTCCACTTAGGTACTGGAAGGCTGCTATAAGGTCTCAGTGATGCCTTCTCTTCCCCAGGCTGAACAACCTCAAATCCCTCAGCCTGTCTTCATAGAAGAGGTGCTCCAGCCCTCTTTTTCACAGTCTTCTCTGGACTTGTTCCAACAGGGCCGTGTCTTCCTTATGTTGGGGGCCCAGAGCAGGACTCCAGGTGGGGTCTCACCAGAGCAGAGAAGAGGGGGAGAATCACCTCTCTTGGCCTGCTGGCCACACTTCTTTTGATGTGGCCCAGGATATGGTTAACTATTTTGGCTGCAAGGGCACATTGCTGGGTCATGTTGAGCTTCTCATCCACTGACACCTCCAAGTCCTTCTCCTCAGGGCTGCTCTCAATCCATTCTCCACCCAGCTTCTATTAGTGCTTGGGATTGCCCCGACTCAAGCATAGGACCTTGCACTTGGCCTTGTTGAATTTCATGAGGTTTGCTCAGGCCAACCTCTCAAGCCTGTCAAGTTCACTCCAGATGGATCCCTTCCCTCCAAGGTGTCGACCGCGCCACGGAGCTCAGTGTCATCGGCAAACTTGCTGAGGGGGCACTCAGTCCCATTGTCCATGTTGTTGACAAAGACGTTGAACGTAACTTGAAACTAGAGTCAGGGGATGACAATAGTGCCACATACTCAGAGCATGTGCTCTCAGACTCAGACAGAGACAGGTATGATCTCCAAGACATCCCATTTGCTGATCACTTCATTCCTAACCTGCCTCTGCCAGCTGGGATTGACCAAGAGAAGAGGTTCAGGCTGAACATGGTGTTAATAGCACAAAGGGACAACTGGGTAGCAGAGGATCAACCATAAGAGCTCTCCCCTCAGTAAACAGATCTGATCCTCCATCGCCATCTCCCATGTTTCTCAGCTTCACAGCATCCATCCTGCACCTGCACAGGCAGTTTGTAAGCACACATTTGGTCTGTTGTCTTAACAGGGAAGAAGCTCCTAGGCAACACACCAGAACACAAATGTAAAAACCAAGCTGCTCCAGGTTTTTCTTTGGTTGCCTAAAAAGCATCTGCTTTTTAATTTTATTTTCAGCTTATTCATATTCTTCTCCCTGCTCTAATTCTGTGCTTTGCCGGTCCCCTCTCACAGCAGCCATTGTTTGCCCTTCACTAGCCCTGGGGTTTGGCCTGCCTCCCCACTGCTCATGACCCAGCTACAGCGCTTGTGCTTTCGGAGGGAGGAGCTCGCAAGCCATGCGGTACGCTTTACTGAGCCTGGGTCCTCCCGGTGCTGCACCCCCACCTCACCCTCCCACTGAATTGCTCATCCTCTGGGATAAACAGAGGACCCCTGAGGCACACTTTAGGCTTTTTGTATTTAACGATCAGCCCGTTCTCCCTTCCTTCCCCACGGCACACTGAATGGTTTCAAAGTGTATCTATTAATACCTCAAACCACAGCCTCACTGGTGCATCCCAGGTGACTCAAACCATTCCTTAATACCTTTGCACATCAGAGATGCCACAGTGACAGCCACCTCTGGTAAGCCTGCAACCAGGTCAGGAAATCACTAACAAAGGACCCAAGCAACTTCTATAGCTGCTGTTAATCGCCCCACTAAAGAGAGAACTCCACAAGTGCTGGTTTGGCTTTTCATATATAAGGACCACATGAAGGAAAAGAAAACTAGTAGGGGACTAAAGGAAGAGATACAGATATAGAGGATATAGAACTAGATATAGAACTGACAAAACTATGTAAGCATACAAAATCCATTTCAGGACGCAGAGAAGGAGGAATTCATAAAAAAAAAAAAGGCATCTACCATCATTGCTCCCACAGTGGCCAGGCCAGCAGTGAGGCTGACAGTAAGCGGATCAGCAGGTGAAGGACAACTTTGTGAGACAACACAGCTAACCACAGCAGCGACTACCGTAAATTTAACTTAAAATAAAAATGTCTTGTATAAGTTCAATAGCAAATTGACCTTCAAAAAAGCCCAAGTTTTGGGCCCTTTCTTACAAAGCGTAGCCAATCTGACACTGCCAGACTTCATTTTTCAGGCCAGTCAAAACAATTTACTGAAGCTACTCTTTTTTTCACTTAAATCTCTGCAGGAGATACAAAGATATGCGACTCATGACTGCAAACTTTGTTGCCTATGTTAACAAATCACTGGAAATCTGTTATCAGCCTGCAAGCCCATATAGAAACAAGGCAAAAAGCAGAAAATCTCGAGCAAGCTGCTAACACCACAGTACTTTTTAATACATGGTACAGGGTTACTCAGATACCAACTACCCCAGTACTGGGACTCAGAACATTTATGGAGTCAACTTATTACCCTAAAACCAGACTGCAAAACATTAGAAATGCCTTCTGAAACCACAATATTCATTAAGACAGGGTTGAGATCCAAAAAGATCTAGGCCTTCCTAAAGAGACACACGCAGATGGAAGGGCATCTGTCACCCCTTCTTCTTAAAAACCAAACAAGCCAAGCAGGAATTGTATTGGTATTGGTCATGAACACAGGAATTTCCAGGGTGAAGAAGTTAGTCTCCCATCACCTGTCACAGAACAGACACATAAAATAAAGGATCTGGATGGCAGCAATGACGTGTGGTACCTCTGCCATATTCTCATAGAATTCCATTTCACTTCTCTTTGCCTCAGTACTTGGAAGACCTTTTGCTTGGGAGGGACCGCTACTGGGGCATCTTTGATCCCTGAGTAAACAATCTGCAAAGGTCCCTATGTTTAAATATAAGGATACACACCTGCACAAGAATCTGACTCTTCAACCTATCTGGCAAGCTCCTCCATGGGAAGCTGCATCCCCCCAGCTCAAAGTGTAGTCCCCAGATCACACCAGACTGAGATGTGGGGTTGCTCAAAGCTGTGCAGTAACCTTGCCTCTACAGCTGCGGAGTCTCCCACCAGGAAGACAGGCCCACACCTACAAGGCGCAGGGCTGGATTAGTATCTGCTTCACCAATTCAGTTGAGAACAAATGCCTTCTGTGAGTAACTGTCAGGGAAACAATGTGCTATAGAAATCTCACTGCAGGCAATTTGGAAAAAAAATTTCTTTACCAAGCTCTTACACCATTGGCACATACCCCACTACTTGCAGAAAGAGACCTGGAGAAATAAAAGGTGACTAAATATGGATATTAAATCACTGCTATTAGCAAGTTTTGCATTCCCTTTCAGGGTTACACAGGTGTGGGCAACAAAGAGCAAACACGTCGTTTCTACATGCACGTACAGAATCATAGAAAAATTTAGGCTGGAAGAAACCCATGGCCTGGCTGGGACTCCTCTTGGTCCACCAAGGACATAGGAATATCTAGGACAGACACTAACAAGCAGAAATAGCATAAACAATGATTTCAAGTCCTATTCATCTTCCTAACACACAGTACTTTCACTCAAAAAAGGCACCATTCGAGCCCAATATCGTCTGTCCTGACAGGACACGTTATAGCTGCAGAACCTGTCCAGACAAGCTTGTTTATCATGCTAAGCGACACGAAGAAAGGAAATCTTTCTGTAGGTGCCAATGCAAGGCAGCTTGAACACAGTAAGAAAAAAGGCAAGGACTTTACTGGGAGCCTGCCCCATTTGGTGGGTTGGCTCCAGTGGCTCAGCCTTAGCTAAGTTGGGCCACCCCACCACACAAGGTGGCCACAGCTTTCGCAAGTAGCTGAACCACAAAAAGCTGTAATAAACATTCAAAGCTTCTCCTTTCCCTCTGGCTGTGGTTACTCTTCTCATCCTTCCCTTTCTGCAACTGAGCTGATTGCTGAGTTTCCACAAAATGATGGAAAATGTACTTTTATAAAAATAAAAAAAAAAAAAGCAGAAGGGAAGAAGAAAACATCAGGCCATGTTTACTTAAACAAACTGTCAGCACTTCAGCCACAAAGAACACTGAAATGTTCAGGGCTTTGTCTGATCTAATTCCTCTGAGAAAGTTTCTGTTCAATCTTAACAAGAAATATGTGTGAATATTTTGGTAAGAAAATGAACCAAAATCAGTAAGAGACAAGTGGGTTCAGATACTCAGAAGCTATCGTTCCACCTTCACAGTCTGCAGAAGAAACCAGCTCTCAAGTGTATTAACTGCAGATATGCCTGGATCCTGAGCCAAAAGGAAAACCGCTTTAAGAAAGGTCTTACTTAAAGTAGGTTTCTTTCGGAAGAGAGAAAGCAAGTATTCCAGTTTGAGAACAGAAGCACCGTGGCATTTGGGGGCTGCACCACCCCCATGAGATATTATTCAGACCTGCTCATGGTGCATTTTATCAAAGCCTTTTCTGGAGTTCAGACATCAAACATGAACAAAAGCTTGTTTTCAAATAAACATCCTAGCTTCAGACCATTTAATAATTTTGCTAATCCAGCAAAGGATGAGTAGATAAGGGCACAAGAGTTCAGCTGAGCCGCTGGCAGATCTGCCACCAGCTCCTTTCTGCTGCTTCTTGTCCACTGGTAACACTAGCCACGCCAAGAGAAGGATCCAGAGGTGATCTGCGTGGGTAGTCAAACACAAGGCTGACAAAGGACCACTGTGCTCACAGGCTTATTGCCAAAGAGACACATAAAACAAGTGAAGCCATTAAAAATCAGCCATGTGAGTTACCTGATGCTCTGTAGTACAGTATTTTGTAGTGCCACTTTTCACATTCTTCTCATTTGCGTCAAGGTAAATACTTGAGATGTCTCTTCTCTGAATTACCACGTTTTTTAAGTGGCTGAGTTCATGAGAGCACTCCCTGGAAAAGGAGCAGCAAACCCACCAGACACTTGTGTGAAAAGCCACTTAACTGTGAACAGACACAGCAAATGTGAAGCAAGGAAAGAAGGTGGAAGATCATGTCAAAAGAGATAAAGGCAGAAGCGGAGAGAGGGCACGTAGCATAATGCAGAGGACAGCAATAGGCCTGTGTTGCCTAAATCAGAACTACAAACAGAAAAGTCAGTTACTTTATCATGAACTCTGGAAAAAATTGTTTGGCAGAACAGAACTGTTACCTTTGCCTATGTCAATTTTTCAGTTAAAATGGGTATTAAAAATGCTAAGAACAGCATGGTGCTGTGCTCAAGGGTGCTGTAATTCAGTAATAATGCATTTATTATACTCATTAACTTACCAAGACATAAATACCTTGTACTGTCCCCAACTAATAACTAACTTGTTAGAAAGGCAACTAACATCCACCAGCAAGACACACAATTGACCGTAATCACTAAAACCTAAATTAATACTAAACTGTTGCAGGAGGAGAAGAACAAGTACCGTGAAACTGAAAAACACCCCATCGCTTCTTGATGCAGTAAGTGGGGACCCATGGAAGGAGCACAGGACTCCAGCACAGGGTCAGAAATACTTCAGTGACTCCCCATTGCCGACCCCTGGAGTGAACATGGCAGCGAAACCAGAGCAGGACAGCAAATGAGGATAGAATAATTTCTATTTCCCTTCCCTTTGTATTTGAGTTTCAGCTTATGTTTCTTAGCTTTAAAAAGTATTTAATTTGTTTCAATTTGCAGAGGCACTGAGGAATTGACATTTTCCAGTTCACAAAGAACACTGCCTTTAACCTGTGTATTCCCCATGCAAATGCAAAGCCATACCCCCTGTTTTTATGACTAGTCAAATAAAGTCAGTGAACTGGACAATTCCCTGCATTAAAAAAATAGTCCTTGGGTTAGTTTCTTACTGAGATTCATAAAACCCCAAATAAAAAAGGGAATAAATTCAGGTTAAGTTTGCAATGACTTACTTAGTAGGAACTTAATAAAATGCTTTCATTAGCTGGATCACACAACTTGAGCATGCAGACATTCATACATCAGACTGAAGCAGTACTGAGCTCCAAATACTGTTGTCTTAACAGGGTTGTGGAGAGATCTTGTGCACAAATCCTCATTTCTGATGCAAACAGAAGCCTGGCTTTCTCAAGCCAGGTTGAACCTTTGAGCCTGCTACAGAGAAGGGCACTGTTTCTGAGTCAGTTCCACTTGCGAGCTGAGACACAGACCAAGGAGTTCCCAGTTCCTGTTTTTGTACTCACTTTAATTAAAAGAACCAAAGTTTTGAAGCTTGATGCTTAAGTTCAGGCTATGTGACTAGGAGCAGGAGATGTGGAGCTGCTGTTAACTCATAGTAATGCCAAGAAAAAAGACCTTCAATTCAACTGAAAAGTAAAAAACTCAGAAGAGATGGACAACATTTCTTATAAAGCACATTAATCCAGGAATGAATAATGGAGGTCACATAAGAGAACACCTGTTTAGCAGGATTCAAACACAGCTTGAACACTTACATAGCAGAAATATTCAGATTAGTGAATCAAACAAGAAGACAGGGACAAAAGCAGCAATGAAGAGTTTTAGGAATGTTATAAACCCTGGTCCTTCAGGGCACAGCTTGCTCATTAGGGCCAAGATAAACCTTTCTCAGTAATGTAGCAACAAAATATTCACAGCCTCTATTGTTTTTTTCCTAAATCATCTCAATCATCTCCATCAGCAGTGCCAAGGCAACAGCAAGGCAAGCACCATGTGGAGGGACATGCACCCAGGGATGTGTTGGCTGCTGCTGCAACTCTGCAAGAGCAGCTACTGACAACAGCTGGAGACAGAATCATAGAATCATATAGATTGGAAAAGACCTTTAAGGTCATCCAGTCCAACTGTTAACCTAGCACTGCCAAGTCCACCACTAAACAATGTCCCTAAGTACCTCAGCATGTTCCTGGCGGTGCCATAGGCACCAAAACGCTCATCAGAAATTTAACAGGTTTGATATGCGAGTCCTATGAGCAGCAGCTGTAGTAATTCCCTTTGAACCCTTCCCATACTCTTGCAGCACAGTCCATGCTGCACTGCCCTCCCCCATACGTAAAAATATCCCAAACCTCAAGCTTCAAGATGTCATGCTGTAGTTTGCGCTGGAAGTCAAGGAAGTGGGAGATTGTCAGCTTCCCCTTCAGATCCGCCCCAAAGAAGTATGTTGTCAGCGCAGAGTTGAAGCCAGTTTTCAGCGTGTTCCCTGTTGTAGAGCGGTCTCTGTGGCGCATGCCCATGCTGGTTTGGGAACGAATGATGCTCTGGACCTAAAAATAAGAGGGAAGATGTTAGGATCAAAAGCAACACTGGGACTTATACTAGTCAAGTATTGATACAAAGTACTCCAAGCTCAGCTGTGTTATCCTCTTTTTTTTTTTCCTGAAATAATTCTTAAAAGACAAGGCAATTCAAAACTTTGGCTAAACTTAGTCATTTTTCAGTCCTCTCTAAAGAAAGAAGAGCATGAAATGCTTAAAATGAGTTTTAAGAAACAATTCACCCCGTGTGCAGATTTGCATTCTAGAGCTGATTCTACGCCTGGTCAGCAGAGAGCAGCTTGTTCCCAGCAAAGTCACAGGAGGAAAGAATGCAGAGGCAATCATGGGAGGGTGGGGGAAGCCTGCACACGTTTTTGAGCTTCCACTCCTACTTTACAGCACATCCTTGTTAGCTCACACCAACCCCAGTCAGCTCACACTGCATTTCCTTTTCCCTTCTGCACAAACCCAGGGGTTTTCTACCCAAGGACAGCCCCTTCTTGCTGCTGCCACTCTCATGGCTAGCAGCTCCTCCATATCCCTGGGACTGTGCAGCAAGCTGAGCTGCAGGTGGGGGCTGACCCAGCCAGAGCAAAGGGCTCTCCAGAAGCCCTGCGGGTTGCATCAGCCGAAATACAACTCCAGTGGCAGAGTAACAAGTAATGCAGAATTATCAGAGTTACCAGCAGACTGGGATATTTGCATGAAGACAGCCAAGTATGAAAGCACACCTAACAGCAGTCTCTCAATGTTTTTAACAAACCACGCAGGCAACCAGCCGCCTCCTCCTCCTCCTCCTCCCCTGAGCTTGCAGCAGTGCCCTGTACCTTCGCAAAGGCACCGCTCAACTCGAGCGGATGCTACAGCACAGTGCAAGGAGACACAGACAACTCCCCTGTCTACTCTGATGTGACAAAAGGTTGAACTCGCAGGATGCAACAGCCTGAAAAATCCAAAAGTTTGTTATTTTTAAGGGTCCTATGCTAATTTAAAGGGGCAGCCAAGCCAAATGCACACTTGCCTAGTCTCCCCATCCCCAGGCACCCCATTAGCCCTTCCCATCTGAATGATTATTGCTGGGATATGAGAAGCCTGGCATATTCTCTGTATAACAACGGATCTCTTCCAACAAGGCAGCAGAAGGACTCATATTAAGTACGACCAGTGTGAGAAAGGAAGGGAACAAAAGCCACCCAATATGCTGCCCTGCACTCAGCGTAGCCTTGACAGCACAGGCTTCCCGAAGCTCCAGCAAACACCACTGCTTTGTCTTCAGGCTCTTCCTCCTGCCGTCAGAAGTTGGGAAGAAAAACAGTTGCCAAGAGCTCCAACTGTCAAAAGGATGCCAGAACCTCGTTATCATGGTATATGGCGTGTTCAATTTTTTCTTAACAAGAAAGTGAGCGCTGAAACAACCCCAAAGGGGATGCTCTAGAGGAGCATGCCGTGTATCACTGCCGAGCTCACCTTGCTTGAAACGCTGCCTCCAAACCACAGACTACTATTCTTCCACTACAAGGAAAATCAAGTTGAGACAGAGGGAAAAAAAACCCCAAAACCAAAAACCCAACAGAAAAAAGGTTTGGGGGCTTTTTTTTTTTTTTTTTTTTAATATGCACTGTGATGTGAGGAAGGATTTTTACACTGTAAATAGCAACTTCTTATTTTACTTTGTGCTCTACTTTAACTGCGAGCTCTGCATGCACATTTTGGAGACAATTATTTATAAACTTTCTGAAGCAATGCAGTTTATGGCCAGCTTGGAAAATTGCCCCTGTTTCTGCAGAAGCAAGTGTTTACCACACTGCAGACTGTTCGATAGAGCATCTTTTCCTGGGTGTTATTTACACAGCATCCTACGCCCCTCTTTTTCTTTTCCATCTATAACAAGCATCGGACAGTTTGAAAATCCATCTGTGGGCACTGGGGCCAAAATTATTTGGCTGGTTCCTATTTTGGGTAATCCTTCTAATACCCAGAAAGGCAGGCAACCACTGCAAGAAGTTGTCCTCCAGCCCAGCCGGTGTTGTCCTCCCTCATAGCTCATCAATCGTACAAGGCTGTGAAGCACAGAGATGCTTCACTGTCTTTTATACTTATTTCAGCGTGTTTGTGATGTTCCATCTTTTGTGCTAGACAAGCAAAAAAATAAATTAAAATACTTAATGGTTTGAAGAAAAATCATGAGTAACTGCTTGCAAGTTTACCACCTCTCATCCAACTTTTTAATTAAAAATAGAAGAGAAAACTAACAATTTAGATACTGAAGGATGAAAAGTTGAAGATGATACTGATGCTGGCACCAAACTACTCAGTGCTATTCGCTAACCATATGCATCAACTGGAAAAAAAAATATCTGAGGCTCTTTAGTGAGGCCTAAAGAAATTCAGTATTTTCTTATTAGGTAGTTAAAGCCTCCAACTTGCGTATTAGCTAAATTACTGCAAGTCATTTTCTTTCTTATTCAATACTCATTGGGTTTTTCAGACATTAATGAGAAGAGGGACCTGCTGTTTCCAAGACAATGTGTGTGTGTGTGTGAAAAACAAACAAACAGGAAAAAGTACAAAATTAATTTCCACATGCTCACAGCCAGTAGGGACAATACGATGCTTTTGAGATGACCCTTCTCCTTCTTTTTCTACGCATTCTCACAAAAACAACGCCGCTCTTTTAAACTGATGCCACTTCTAGCAGCATATTTCCCTGGAGGAGCCAGTTCCAGCTGCTCCTGCCAGGTAAGATGTTTATGGGACAGATCTGCAAACTCTGTCATCCTTCATGCTCTTATTGAGGCATTTCCATAAGGAGTGAAGAAAAGTATGTATCATATGAATTACTGTGTGTGTTATATACATGTATAATGTTATATATGTGCTTCTTGCTGAAGCTATGTGTTTGCTTTAATCCCGTTTGGGAACTGCAGCAAATCCGTTACAGCGATATCTGCAAAAATATTGTCAGCTGCTTCTCACTTTCCAAAACAGCTCCTTCATCCTCTGACTTGAAAGCTCTGGAAGATCAGTCCTCATCAAAATATTCAGATGCTAACCAGAAATTTTATTCCTTTATATAGAGGTAGTGACACATGTAACAAACTTAACAAAAATACATTCCCCTTCCTAAGAATTTTTATATGACTTAATGCACATAACTTCCCTTTCCTTCTGGATGATTTAAGAACATCTATTTCCACTTTGTACTTTCACCTTCATAGTGCTTCTGAAACATTCAGCCTCAATAAACATTCATTCTTACTTTACATGGCTAATAAAAAAGCCAAACATGACACCTGTGTTAAATACCTTGGTGTCACTGCATTTTCAGTGGGCAGTTAACTGTTCTCCACTTTTCTTAAATTCATTTATCTCCTAATTGATTTCACTTTAGGACATCAGTAACTACTATAAAATACCTTTTGAGTTGTTAAATATTATCAGATTGCTGCAGTGGAGTGCTATATTCATGCACTATGCAAACAGAAGGAAGAACAGTATTTTTTTAGTGGGAAAATAGGAAACCCAGAATTTTTCATAGCTAAATCAGTATTTTCTCCGAAGGCAGTGCTGAACAGCACAATAACTTGGACATAGCTGTGTATTCAAATGTGTACTCAAAGGAAAATGAACAAACTCCTGGATTTACATTACAAGCTGTCACATGAAGGGCTATCACATTGGAGATAAACATACTCCATTCTCCTTACGGAGTCCAAAGTTTGCATCTTAAAAATGTGCAGTTAACCAGATATATTACACAGCTCTGGAGCAAACTCAAAATAATGACATCATACCCACAGGTAATAATTTAAGGAGGATGACAGCAAAAGATTAGAAGGGGGAAATTAATTTATCAGACCTGCTTTGCCACTAGTTCTTCCCATTTATAGCAAGTGCCCCAAGCACGACCTCTCAGAGACTCTTCTGAAGTTAACTAGTCATTCAATCAGCTGATGAGTAAGAATTTGTAACTAGATTATTGAGGTCTGCTTTGTTCTCGGACATGAGTACACAGCTTTTCACCTTTTACAAATACGGATGTCCTCCAGCATAAAAAAAAAACCACAAGGGCAGGTTATTTCTTAAACCAGAGTCTTGTTTCCTTTGCCCAGAAGCAGCAGCTTCCACTTGCCCACTAAACACACAGCTTTGAGGGATATGGGGTTTCAGAAGTGCCACATGAATATTAGCTAGATCAGTGGTGTATCTCCCCTACCTTGATCTTTGACAACAGAGATGGTGACTCCTGAACCAACTGGCCTGTTCCCGCATTTAATTTTCCTTTCATGAGTAGGGCATGCATGGAGATTTCCTAATATACAACAATTTCAGAATGTTTGTAAGTTTCCATAGCCTTAAGGCTGCTTCTATATATGCAAGAAAACCATAGAAAACCATACACTTATGCCTGGGGAGGTCAGATCTCTTTCCCATTTGACAGCTTGAGTCTTCAATCTATTCTCACTCTAACACAATCACAAACCATAGCTTACAGAAGGACCTCACCGGTATCAGATAATGCAGACTAAGCTCATTAAAAAGCCTGCATCAAACTCCCTGTTGATGAAACTTTGTAAGAACTAGGGGAAATAAACTGATGAAAATATATTCTCAATAAACATGTTTTTAGACTACGCTGAAGTAAGTGGCTAAATTCTTCTTTGAAATGGACTCACTCTTGTTATTCTCTGAAGACAAACAAAATTAAGGAATGCAGTAAAAGCTGTGAAAGAAAGTAGGATGAAAATCCTACAGCATCAGTAGAATGAAAAAAATTCTTTACCTTGGAGATGACATATTGTAAAGATACCTTGGTGGCAAAGTAACAGGAAATCAAGAGTTTATACTTAAAATTGTCCTGGCTAAATGAAAAATTATGTCTTGAAACATCCAGTTTAAAAAAAAAAAAAAAAAGCAGGCACTGAAGCAACACAGCAGAGCACAGAAGAGCACAGAGCCGGTTTACTTTTCAGATGTAAACCAGCACTAACCACAAATATAAATCACACAGTAACATCAGAGAGGAGTGCTGCACTTCTGGCTAAGATGCTATAGCATCAAGAAGTCAACCGGTCATTCAACTTGCCTGCTCAAACTCTTCCATGTCCACCTCACCGTCGCCATTCAGATCAAACATCTTAAAGGCAATTTCGAAATTCCTCTGGGGAGCTGCAGGAGAAAAACCACAATAAGAAACAAAGACCAGTTAACGAAGACACAAAAGCTCAATTAAAAAGGCACAAGTTCAAAGTTACTTTAATCAAAAGCAATTTTCCATAAATCCTGCCGTTTTACTAAGAAAATGCAGCTCTTGGGAACCCCTAGTTACAAGCTCCATAGTGATCCTTTTACCAAAGGTCTTGACAAGGAGGTTGGAAGGAAAAGCTGTTCCTTGAACAAAATTTATTCCATTTACAGGTGGAAAAAACATGAAAGACACCATCTGATATTTCTAATGACAATCAACAGAAAATTATGTTGCAGCAAGAGCTCAAGCCTGCTCCATACAGTATGATACCAATTTGGCCAGAGGACGTTCCTCCGGCGCTGCAGAGCATTCTCCACGCTTTGTGAAGCAGTTCGTGGGTGAGGAGCAGACCTGAACTTTGGGTAATTCTATTCCACACTCAACTCTTGTCTCACTGCACAAATTTAAACAAATCATTACCAACTCTCTCTCAGTCCAGTTATGACATTGAGATAACACACAAGCTGAAACTCACCAGGCTGAGATGCACTTGAGACAACATGGTACCTTATTTTTCATTGCATTTAGTCTATGTTGTCATGGTTTATTTAGAACTCTGCAAAAGCATCACTTCACAGCCACCCATCACAGCACAACCACGCTCTTTCCCCTGCATCCCACCAAGGAATTTCGTTACGTTTTCATTTTGGACTCTGTAACCCATCACCATTTAAAGTTACAACATAGTACCACAGTATTTTTCCAAATTAAATTAATATATGAGAATTTATCTTGCTCTGCTACTTTCAAATACATACCACCTACAGGAATTTTGGTGTTTGCTGGGGTTTCTAGGGAGTGCTCTAGACTACAACAAGTGCTTAGGTTGTAATTTTAAATGATCAGTTAAAACTTAGCCCCTTTTTTTGTTCTGGAGATGGCTCCCCCCCCAAAAAAATCTGGCAGCAGGATGTAGATCACTGGCGAGGCTCATCCCCCTTCAACTTCACCTGTTGCAATCAACTATCAGTATTTCTTGCGGATGCTCAAAAAGTAATGAGTTTCTGCAACCACCCTTCTGTGTTAAGGCACCTCCCAGACAGGAGTGGGGAGACAGAGGAATCACTCAGACAAAAAGAAATTAATATGAAATTAACTGAACTGGATTTTGTACATTAGTTACAGCTTCAATTTAAGACTAGGAGACTTTTACATCATGTTTTCCCTTCGCTGTAATAAACTGTAGCACTTTATCACTAAAAGATTCAGCAAACATTAATGAGATCACTTTTTCCAATCACTTCGTGCCTTAAACAGATGTTTAACATTAAGCTCAATGGCAGGAACGGCCTGTCGCTAGCCACTTGATATATACAGCACATACAGTCCTGCCGTTATCACCCCTGGATTTCCAATTTCCTTGTGCCAATTATTTGGGCTTTAAGTTCCAAACACCTCGTGCCTAAGTGATGCCTCCTACAGAGCCATGGCAATCGCCAGCAGCACGCGGTGGGTTATCTTCTCTTCCATACACAGCCCTGCAGCAGAAGCCATGCCTCCACCCAGCTCTGCTGTCCTGGCTGCTGGGATGAGGAGACCTTTGCCTGCCATCTCTCATTAATTCAGCATTAGCTGAGCTGTCATCGGGGGGACTGGCTGTCCCCAACATCGACTCCATAAGCTCTCCAAGGATGCAATCTAATTAAAGGGATTTATACCAAAACCCTCCTCTGTATCCATCCATCATTTCCAGTGATTAACTCCCCATTTCCTTGAAGAGCAACAATATTAAGTATCTTCCAACTACCCTCTTAACATTTAAATAACACATCCAACTTCATTCGCTTTAATTGCAAGTATAGGCTGGACATGAATCGAAAGCCTGGACACAATTTCTTATTAGTCCCAAAATCTAGCATGGCATGGAAAGAGTCCCTTCCTCTAAGAGGAAAAGGAGGACTATACAAAACTCTAATCTAGTTACAAGACGCTAGAAAAAGAACAATTTACACATCTTTCCTCACCCGTTTTCTCTGCCAGGGTATAATGATGTATATGCTGAGATTTGAAAATTTGTTACTCCTTGTTAAAAAATGGTGTTTGGGTTGGGGTTTTTCCTTTTAAGAAAACAGGTAATACCATGTCGCATTCACACAGACACAGGGTGAACAGAGAAAGCAAGATACTTAACTTACCCCTCACAAAGGCCATTTCCTTCCTTTTCCTTCTCTAAATACACATTTTCAAGAGCAATTTATCAAAGCCTCAGAGGAGAACATCACTTGCAAAATTAAAATTAACAGTTCAGCATCAAAAATTTGCAGGGTCAGTATTTTCTAAGGACAGGGAAGGAAAGTAGCTTTTAATTAGCTAAAGAAATGAAGTAATTCAGTTTCCCAATAAGCAACATAGGCTGTTTCTTCCTGTGATCTGCATATCTAATTCCACATACTTGTAACAACACTTAAATCCAAACATGAACCTGAGCCAGGGAAACCAGAGGGCACTGAAGACAATTAGCTCATCCCGCTCCTGCTCAGGAAGAAATGTTCATTAAGATTTATGTCCCTGATATCTGGGCAGTCTGAATTTACTAGTCTCAAGTGAGATGATTTCTGCCTCTCCTCTTGGGTGTGATGTTTCTGACCAGGATTTATTGGGGAAGAGTCATCCCGACGGCAGCTAACCCCCCCTTGCCCACCCTGCCCCATTACTTGTGGTTACATCAGCCTGTACAACCTCCATTTCTCTTCTTCCTCTTGTACATACACCTTACAGAAACTTGCAGATCATAAAAAACACAGACACCAGTTTGCCTAGCTAAGCTTAGCCTTTTTGTCCTCCCTCTTTTATTCTGCTCTCCAGTTTTACCATTCTCCACTGCAGCTTTTCTAAATTTCTCCATTGTCTGCTTAATTAAGATGCCTCAAAATGAATGCAATATTCCTCCTGCAATGATTATCAAAACCATTTAAATGACTGTTTGCTTTTAATACAGCGCAATGCCTGTCTTCACAAGGGAAACTCATTTCTGTAATTTCCCCAAGTGCTCTGCTGCATTTCCAGCTTCTTTGATTTTGTGACCTATCTCCTTGCCATCCTTTTTAACATTATCAAGAATCAAGAGTTTATAATACAACTAATTTCCCTTGGACAATGAATAAGGAACTGGTCAGGGCAACTGCAGTTTCTTTTCTAGCTTTATTTCTAGTCTTTAGATGTTCAAGAGAATACAATGACTTCCTAATGATTCCTCAAAATCATTAATATAAATGAAAACATGCTACCGGATACCAATTCATCAGTTACCTATTCCTAGCTTTGAGACATATGTAACTATACCTTGAAATCTAGATCATGTTGAAATCATTCTGTAGATCCATGGTTCCCCACCAGCTTTACACACCAAGTTCCTTTTTCAACTAATCTGGGAGTTGGTGCAAAGGGCAATTAACATTTTTATCAACTCATTTGTTCAAATCAAGTATTTGGGAACAGAAAGGCAATAAAAAAAAGCAAAAGCCACACACAGTAGCGTTATGAAGATGACCAACCTCCACCAGACAAACAGATGATAAGCAGCAGCACTGACCACTGAAAAAACCCACTCAATCCATCAGTATAAAGCCCCAGGGAACCTCTGAGAGATTAGATGGATTGATTAGGCCATCTTTAAGCCAATTATGTATTTTTAAACTATTTTCAATTATCCAATGGACCAATTTGCAGCACTCAACTGCTCTTTATTGCCATTTATTGTCACCAGAAGCAATGCATTCTGAAAGGCAATAAATGCTCGCTGATGAGAAATGCCAATTTTGCTATTTTTGCGTTCATTTGATCTTCTGTTTCCCCCAAACACAATATTCCACACTTGAAGAGACACCTCCCAACACGTCTTTCCCTCTGACTCCTATTGCAACTCATTCAGTATGTGGTTGCACACAAAAATTAAGTGTCTGTAGAGCATCCACCTCAAGCAGAGATATTGCATTTTAGGAAAACTGGTTTTAACACACTTTTGGAGAATAAACATTCCTCCCTTCAGATGCAGTTGAGAATTTCTTTGACGAAGTAGAGTGATTTTTTGGTGATGTTACTTAGAGGAAGTGAAACTTCTGGCTACTCATTTGAAAAAATGCTTCCCTGAAATAAGGACTCTGAAACAAGCTGTGGAAGTGCCAGCTCCAGATGAAGGCCATTAGAATCCGTGCTCTCCAGGGAACCCCTGGAGAAAGAGGACACCCCAAACACCTACAGGTTCTGGGATACTGCTATCAGCCACACAAAATTACTCTATTTCCTAATTCTATAGAATGGCAAGTAAGTTTCTGGAATTTGTCAATCAGGCTAACAAGTGCTGCACACAGACTAGTCCTTCCCCACTGCAAATTTACTGTCCTCTGATAGAGGAGACTGGTGGAGATCCATCAGCCCATCCCACCATGCAAATACAAGGGATGAAGAGATGAACACAGAAAGACCAAGGGAAGACTGCAGGCAGAGAGGCTGGTAGAGCACCCCATTCCCTAATGTTGGTTTTTGAACTGGAGAGGTCAAGCTCTGGTTGAAGGAGGCTGAAGACACTCATGTCAGCCAGCAATACATACTCAAAACAGCCACAGCGCAAACACACCCTGGAGATCGTGCCACCAGTGCAGGAGAGCATGCCATACTGCCTCTGCTGCATGACCCACACACCACTCAATATCTGGCCAGTAAACAACTGCCAGACCTAGATGGCTTGGGATTTACTTCCTACACAGAGGAAAGGAAAAAACCCCCGTCAATCTATCCTAGGCAAGAGGCCTCTTGCAGGCCAGTACCCTAAGGGACAGCAGCATGCTGTGCTCTAGAACGAACCCACAGGAGAGGGAGGAGCTGCTGGTTTGCTACGAGAGCCCTGGGAAAAGAGTAATTACTTTGGCTTGAGCCAATGCTATTTAACTCCGTTCCAGGAGGGCACATCAAGACACAGTGACAGTCCAATTACAGGAACAACACCAACTTATTCTTTTAATGCCCAGCTCCCTTCAGTACCTGTTAATCAAGCAGGCATTAGTGCGCCTGGACAACAGACCACGTTTGCTCTGAAATTGCAGTCACTGATGATGGAAAAGCTCTTTCTTTACTTCCTCCACCTGTTCTGCAAGTTGAAAAGCAAAAACCTCTTTGGTTAGGGAAGCTATGTCTTTGCTTTCCTGTGACATTTGAAAGACCCAGGGGAAATCACATCAGTGGTTTGCTTATCCTGTATTTTGCTCATCTTTCCACCTCTGCCCCAAAACAGGAGTGGCTGGAGCAATAGAAGCCATGGGGTATCCTCAAGGCCATTCAGCTCTCATTGCCTTTAATAGAAGACTGACTTCCTGAAGCAGTTAAATGCTATTTTATTAGCAGTTTTAAAAATATATTTTCACAGAAACACAGCAACCGATAAGAACAGACAGTGCTAGAGCGAGAAATCACTCGTAAATAAAATATGGTGACAGACTTCATTTTCTGTGCAATACGCAAACAGCTCTCTGCAAGCAACACACAGATGAAGCCTTCAGCCCTCTCTCCTCATCTCCCTCCCTTGCAGCTGCCACACGATTCGCATTTCAGAAAATACAGTTGAAGTGAGCTCAGCTGAAGCTGCAAAGACAAATTAAATGAAAAGCTTTGGGAAGCACTCTCAAAGCCCAGCAGTGCTTTTGGTGGGTCCAGGGAGATGGGTATGAACCATCTCAGCAGACTTGCTGAGCATGATCCTCCCAAAAAACACAATAATAACACAAACCCCTTTGGGTTTCTTGCTTTCAGAGGTTATCATTGATCAGTTTTGAGTTCAATAAGCCAGACCAGACCACAATTGATCTCTCCCCATCACTTCTGAGCACAGCAGAGGATCATCTCTCCCTCCTGCCTCCCACCCCCAGATCCGATCTCACACTCCACCTTCCAACTACCCTGCTTTACTGCACAGACCACCACCTTCTTTTCTCAGCATTTAGTGGCTCTGAGCTATTTGATGTAGTCTACAGCTCACTCTTGTCCAGATACCTTCTTAATGTTTGGGTTATTAAAACAACACAGTGAGAAAACCAATATTGAACTGTCACAATTAACAAGTAGTTTCCTCATTCTATTTATTTCCCAGGGGAAAAAAAAATACAATCAGGAACTACTGGATTCCTGCGAGGTAATGCTTACCAATAGGAAAGTAAACCAGCATGGCGAAACAGTGAATTTTCTATCTAGCCACAGGACAAGGTTTGTTTGGGAGGTTTTATTTTCATAAAAGCAAATGCTTTAAAAATGAAACCAAAACTCTTCCTCTGGGGAATCACCGTTTGACAGTAGCTCCAGAGACATTCCTCCACCTTCAGTAACCATTCTGCAAACTCCCCAATACCTAAAATTCAGCTTAAAAGTCATGGAACACTTTTTTTGTCTTTTTTTTTTTTTTTTTTAATTTTTTTTCCTTTTTGAAAGCTCCTGCCTTGCCCACCTTTCACATTGTTCCTCAAAGCACACGCCACCCAATTCTGTCTCCTCTTGTTAGTCTAATTCCCCGGTAATTGTGAACATGTTTAAAAACTTGTCCCTTCCGCACAGCCCTCAAAAACAAGGCTGGCTGCTACTCCGACACAAAGTGGTCCCTTTTATTCTCACAAGAAATACATTAAACCAACGCAAAAACAATTTCTCTTTCTGCTGCCTATGGAAGCATATTAATTTTGCACCTTGCATACTTGATTAGGAGGTTGTTCACCACCAGCACAGCCATGAAACCAAGGTTATGAGTGTTTTCTAAGCCACATTCAGTAATGTGATACAACAGGTTTGAGAGTTCATTGTCATCTGTGGAGACTCAGATGAAAAGCCCTCATCACACAAGTGAAAATACCTTAGGTAATTTCAGCATAATTAAAGTCTTAAGAGTCAGTTCTGAGACTCATTCAAACAAAAAAAGCAGATTAAAATCATAAAACAAATTCCCTGGCTTGAACTCTCAAGCTTTACCTCCCAGTATTTCTTTTTGTGACATGAAGGTCACTTAACATGGTTTCCCCCAGTCCATGCCCATTTAACAACAAACAAGACCTT
The DNA here is from genome assembly GCF_017639655.2 of Falco naumanni. Taxonomy (NCBI): domain Eukaryota; kingdom Metazoa; phylum Chordata; class Aves; order Falconiformes; family Falconidae; genus Falco; species Falco naumanni. The sequence continues at coordinate 33,691,096 of NC_054062.1, read as the reverse complement.
GAATGTTGCTTCTCCCCAGTAACGTATCCTCAGTAAATGAAGAGCTGCCTCTTTCATTTGTCTGTGTTACAGCATGCAAGAACACAGGGGAAAATGAAGTGCCCATTGCTTTTATAAAACATCAGTGAATTACCCAGCTGACTCCCCAGACAGCACAGGGCAGGCAACAACGGCAATCTGTAGTAAGCTGGGAAGCATCCAGCTTTTTAATTCCTGTAATCAGGTCATTGTGAAATGGATACTTGCAAGATTAAATGGCCAGATTCTCTCTCGCTCTTTTTTTTTTCCCCCCCTCGGGGTGGAGGGAGAAGTCTGAAAATAAAATACCTCAACTTCATTTGGACAATGGCATATTCCCCACTAACCAATATTTTCTAATGGGGCTGAAAAATAACTGGAATGTCCCTTGACTTTCCTGTTGGTGACGCAGCACCTTCCAAGTGGCTAGAGAAGCTCTGCAAACGAGGTTTTGAACTTGCTTTCCCTATTAAGAAAGTCTAGAAATGCCATTTGACTTTACCAAAGGCTTCAGTTTCACTGTTTCTTGCCAACAAAGGAAACTTTGATGTGCCAGCACTTCAAGTGCAGAAGACTTTGCTGGAACAGATTTGCAAAACACAGAAATACCAAAAATGCAAGTCAAGTGCAGCAGCGTGAAAAGACAGAAAGTATCTCATGATATTTGTTGAAACGTTACAGCTTAACTTCTGTCTTTATTGGATTACATCAGGCACAAGCCTGAATATACCCAAGTGAAGATACAGCGGGAAAAGAGAGTTTGCATAGTCTTGTAACCAGTGAAGAGCTGGAAAGCAATATTCCTCCAAACATAAGAATATCTTATACACACAAATCAAGAACACATCTCCATTTACAGTTTTGAACAGCAGGTCAAATGACTCATTTAAAAAAAATGTGCAACATTCTAAAACGACAAACAAATCTTCAGAAGTCATCGATCTGCTTATCTTTCTGAACCACTCAAAGCTAAGTCTAAACCAGCTGAAGCAATAGCAATTAGTCATTCAGCTCCAATTTCAAGCAATCAAGAATTCCTTTTAGGGAAATGTATGTAGACAACAATAGCAACCTCATTGCTTGTAAACCTTCAAAACTTAAAAAAAGCAGTAACTGCAGAGAAAAAAACCCCACTGTACTTACTGGAAAGGACCGTTGTGAGGAAGATGTAGTCAGAAAAAGAAATGAGTCCACATTCTCCAAGTGCATAAAATATGCTGTCCTCATCAGCAAACTTCTCTCGCTCCTGGGATAATTTCTATTTATTCATCCGATGCACACCCCAGAAAGAGAAAACAAAGCAATCAATTAAATAGAGAAATGGAAGGCTTTCTTTGCATCCTTATCACCAACAAGCCATTCCACATACACACACACACCCCTACTATCTCCATTCATATTCAGTAGACCTTTTCCAGCCTTCAAATCTGCCAGAAATTCTCTGCAAAGATCGGTGCTTCCCCATCTCAAATGAGAGATAAGGAATTGCGCAGTATTAATTAGTTGGTTTAGCCTAGCTGAAATACAGGTAAATAAAACTGTGTCCCTTATGCTTAAAATAGTCTGAATCTTTGAGAGACAGTGTTAATAGTCTGAATCTTTGAGAGACAGTGTTATGAATCAGATCTTTTAATACAGGATTCAAAAAGAAGTTATTATATTTCACTAATACCTACAGTTATTGTAATATATATTATTTTAGTTATACTTTGCTGTAGTTTTCTTGGCTATTGGTATTTCACATTAATATAAAGTACGATCAAAGTTATTAAAAACAGGTAGCTAAAAAAAGAACACAATTCAGGAGTGTGTTTAGTAAGCTCACTAGGAGGACTGGGACCAATACCAATCTCAGTCCATCTCTCTCTTGCTCCAGTTCTTTTTCAACATCTTGTTTTAATAGAAAATACTACATGTGTTTTATCAGCTCCTATCTTTTACTAATCTAAAAATCCAAATCCCTTTGATCCGCAGAACCTTCAAAGACTGGAAAGGATCCATAGAACTGTTAGGAAATCCACACCAGTGACCCATTTTAAGAACACGGCAGGAGGCGGCGCACACACACACACAAAAGAAAAATGAAATTAATATATAGGAGAGTAGGTGTGGATGAGGTTATTTCACAGAAACCATATCATGCAAGCACAGAAGCATGGTGAAAAGCAAGGCTGAATTTAGGAACGGTTTTAGGAAAAACCACCAACAAACACCACCACACCAGGGTCCAGCTACACAACTGTCCCCCACTGTTACCTCTGTCTAGCGGAGATCCCATCATATACAAGATAAAGGAAAGAAAACTGGTTAACCAACAATAAAATAAGCAGGCAAAACATAACATCAAGTTGATTGGTTAGACTGGCAAAAAGAGCAAGAAAGTTTTGGAGCAACCAGGTCGTTGCTTTGATTGGGCACCGCTAAGAAGCCTAAGTAGACATCCCAGCAAGAGTTAGCATGTAGCCTTTCCAGGTCAGACCCACTGTCTGCAGCTGATGTCTCTCATCCACCTCAGGTTTTTTGGTTTTTTTGGGTTTTTGGGTTTTTTTTTGAGAGAACTCACCATTGTATGTGACTGCAGAGTGGGGATGAGCTCAGCTAATAATTTAGATGAAAATTTAACCCGTATCTGGCTCAGAAACCACAAGAAAAGAGACAAAAATAATCATATAGATCACCAAAAATACAGTTTCCAGGGGAAAAAAGTTCAGCTCTATTGATCAAATAACCCCCTTCCCAGTAGCTCTACCTTTTCCATCTGGAGAGTATCAAGAATTTAATAAAAGGCAAATCACTAACAGCAGACAACATGCTAATGGCATTCATTTCATGCAAGATAATTGCTGTTTATGCTTACAGGATACCAGGTTGAAGGATCATTTACTGAAAAAAATGTTTTTGCTTCCCTTCCCATTGAGGTAGATCCAAAGCAAAATTACACTGATGCTTACGTTAAGGACAAATAAACAATGTCTCATTTTCCTTTAAAATGAAGGGAGGATTTACGGAGACAGTTTTCTGCGATTGATGCTGGTGGTGTTGCCAGCATCTCACCTGCTCATGTGATTTATCACTGCTATCACTCCCATTGACTGTCTTCAGTGGCTTTTATCATAAACTAGCTATTAGCATCCTACTTCACTCGCTCAAAGGATCCCACGAAAAAGTTCCAGAGGTTGGTTTATTAGTTTTTCTGCATTTCTCTTCTGCACTTAAAATTCATAGTCAGCATCAAAACAGCTAAAAATATTCCTCATAAGCTGAAAACCACATCCATAGAGTAACAATAAAAAGAGGTATTAAGTTAGTTGCTCTCCGAAACACAAAGGTGTAGACAGATGGGAGGGAGAAGCATTTACTCATTTGCACCTTACTTGGAGCAAACAAAGTAAAAAAATGTATTTATTTTAAACAAGCATATACTTGTCAGAAACCTGGGGAAGGGGAACATACACTGTAACTATGGTGTTCAGGCTGCCTGCAGCTACTGGGAAAGGGAATTTCTCCCACTGATCTTATAATAGGAGAAACAACTGACCTAACTGATAAGATTTCCAGGCTCCCAGTGCTAGGACAATCGTTTAGAAAAATTAATTATCCTCCCATTTATTTTCTTCTGGCTCACTGAGAAGCTGCATGTTTGATTGCTTTCCACAAAGTACGTGAGAAGCTCACCCTACTATAGGAAAGGCTGAAAGCACCCTCATCAGGGGTTGTTTCCCACCATTAAACATTGTATTTACAGAATTAATCCCCAGGGGGCGGAGAAAGAAGCAATCCCAAACCAATCTACCTACTTTACAAAGCACAACATGGACTGCTGTGATCCTCCAAGTTCAAGGTGGAGAAGTCCAAGGTCGGTCCTCACTAACATCTAAAACCACCGTCCATAGTCCTCAAGCTTCTTTTCCACATCCTACTGTCTATCATCTCTTCTCTACCATACTCTATCATCCCTTCTAGCCAGAAGGGTAATGCATAGGATCAGAAAATGTAGGGAAAGATCCCTTTCCAAGCCTTCATCCTCTTTTAGAGACATGTCATCTTGACAAATCAGTTATTCCCACAATTTCATACAACTTTCACATTTCACACCCTTTTGTATCTGAACACAACTTAATTCTCAAAGTGCTCAGTTAAAACAGACTATTTTCTTTCACTGAAGATTTTTTTCTATGTTAAATCCATTCCCAAAACCAGATAATTTGTTAAGATCATTCAGCACACCCAAAAAAACATTAAAAACTGAGCATTCACAAGTGAGCAAGCCATGGTAAACAGTTACCAATTATCATGTATTTTTAAATCAAGCAGTAGATTCATATTAAACAAGCAGACAAACAAGCAAACATCCAAATTAATATGTAAAAAGAAAAAAATTTTCAAGTATACCATTTCAGCACAAGCATGGCTGTGTAAGTTCTGTGAAAAGCCACCAGTCCAGTCCCAGCGGAATAAAAACTTTTTACAGGCATTCAGGCAGATTATCTTACAATACCAGACATCAACAACAGGTAAAAAAAAATAACGTAACTGCATTTCAAAATACAAGCTTGGTTTGCCCTTTCCAACTCAGGCTTCAAGCCCAACAAACAGGACCAGAACAGGGGCTGAACATATCAGTAACAGTGACCAACCTCCCCCAGACCCATGTGCTGCAGGAAACCCAGTTGCATGCCATATGCAGGCAACTCCACAGACTCGTGTTACGGGCTGACTGCAAGCAAGCAAAGCACCCAAAGATATATCACAAACGTCACATATTCTACCCCCAAACTGATCTACTGCTGGAGCCTCCCTTGTGCCAAGTACACTGTACAGCTCCCAGGTAACACATTTTTTTGGGAAAAACTCCCACTGATCCCTTCCATTCCTTGCCAAATAATACTTTTATTTTGGATTTTAAAAATGTTTTCCCAGGGCTGAATGAAGAGTGAAACGTGTTAATATTTAATTATGCAAATCTGAAAAAAGATGTATTTTTGCAAATTAAGGGATGTCTTCTGTACAGAGACAGGTGCAAGGTGCAGTGCTGGGGTCTGCTCTGCATTCCTAATGCAGATTTAGAAAAGCTTTATCAGCTAAATCCTTGCAGCTCCACTTCCTTTTGCATTTCAGAAACTGCTTAATAAGTAGCATTTAGTTTGCCACTTCAGGAAGAACACATTCTTGGTAAGTCACTTAAGAGCTGACAAGTTTGCGTTTCAATCTGAAGGAGAAAACACACTTTCGGCACATTTATTCATGTAACTTGTTTATGATTCAGTATCACCTTTGTACTTAAATGAACCAAGGCTTCAGGAATTTATCAGCCTTATGTGACCACTCAACAGTGACTTATGCCTGCCAAAATGACAATAAAATAAATATCAAAGTGCATGCAATATAATGAGTATTTCTCCAGAACCAGAAAGTAATTTTGTAAATTAGTACAGAATTTTAGGTGAAGCATAACCATCTTTTACTGACAAATGTCATCATACGCAGTTACTCAGTTTGTTCCACTTAAAAAGAAATGCGTTAAGGTTACTAATATTGTGTAAGTAAATACAAACCCATGAACATTTCAGTGAAGTCACCTTGCTGCAAAGCAATTCTCTTTCAGTCCCAACTGACCACCTTCAGTTATGCAAAACATTGAAAAGACACCTATTAATGTATTTATTACGTGGTTAGCTGCAGGCATACAGGAGAAGTTAAAATGCTGTAAGTTCATTGTTAAAAAGAAACACTCTCTTTTCCACATTAGGAGTTTCCAAAAAAATCTGTTACAAGTTGGCCTCATGGACAATTTCTTTCCTTATTTCTGTGTTTTCTGGCTTCATAATGTAAAGATGACTTTCCCTATTATTACAATTTTGGGATATGTGCCTCTTTATAAAGGAAATCTCTCTAAGAAAAGGAAAGGAACCTCACATTAGTACTTGTGCATGTAACATTAAGCAGCATGCCTAGACTTGATGTGCTATTAGCCCTGCTCGTACATGGCTTGATACCTTGGGCTTAAATCAGTAGACAGCATTCCTATAAATAAAAAACTACTGGGAATCCCTCTAAGGATGAGAAAACTATTTTTTTCTTAAAATTTATTGGACAATCCATTTAATTAACGCATTTTAAACACTCTTTAGCACCTACTGTGCATATTGTTCAACATCTTTAAAAAAATTAGCTAGCATCTGCCATCTTATTAGTGCTACGCAACATTTAAATAAGCATTGACGTGGCTCCTATTTGCCTGGTCCACCAAAGCCTGCAGGACATCATCATGCTGGCATGGACTACTACAGCTCCTTCCCAAGCAGAACTGTTTAAAATCTGGGGAAATACTTAAGAGACTCTCACGACTATGTCTATGTGTTTGCAGCAGATGCTCTGTGTTAGTCTATCACACAAGACAGATAAGGGAAAAAAAAACCCCTTAAAAATGCCAGCGAAAACTGCAGGCAATGCAGCCTGTTACGGTAACTAAGAATATTAATGCTTTGATCTCTGCCTGCATCAAAAATGCTGAACTGGAGGCTCTGAAATGTGGGAGATTTTTAAATTTTGCTCATTTTTTTAGGATATAAACTTTGAAGAACCAAAGCCATTTATTTAGAGATTTCAAGACAACTCATGTTGGCACCTCACTACCTAAATTAAGAAAATTGAAATAAAGAAATAAAAAAGCTTTCAGAATCAGATTTAAAAGTTGAGCCTTTCAGCTCAGACATTCAAAAGCCCTTTAGGGAAAAAGAGGTGGGGGAGGTCCCTCTGTGATATGAAACAAGGACAATAAAAGGACTTGGGAGAGAACTGAGGGACTGAAAAGTTTTTAAAGCTAGCTTTAGAATGTGGATGCAAAATAGGTCATTTGAGACACACCGCCTGGGATTTTTTCTGTCACTTTTTATATATCACTAAATAAGAATAGAGTGTTTAAGGTTGTGATGGAAACAGAACAAGGACTTTCTGAAACTCATAAACATCTTTTTGCACTGGAAATGTTCACAGTATCATTCCTAGTGGCTCTAGATAATTTACTATGAAGTCTACATACTAACACAGGCAAATGCAAACAGATTCTGCATGGCAAATCATGCTGGGTGAATGTTAGCATAGGAAAATGCTTAAAATTTACTGTTGGCAGATAAATACTGCAGCTTATAACCTTTCAAGAGTGTATTTTAATAAAGAGGTTTTTTTAAAACCTTTGATTTGGGGATTATTTTATCTGTATATACACAAAGGGGGGCAAAAATACAGAGCTGGATATACATGAAATTATTCTGCACACTCTCTACCCCTGAAATTTGGACACGTACAGAGAATCAAAAATTAGGCAGCAATTACTACTACAGGTGGTCTCCTGAGACTGGAAAGAGAAACTTGCATTCCTTCCTTCCAGCAAGGCTGTAAATATTCATCACCTTTAAAACAAATGGCACCCGAAACGCAAGGCCAGCATTCTGTATGGCTAAGAAAAAAAAGGACACAGACTTTCCCGACCCTTCACAGGCAGCAGACCCACTCATGCGAGGGAGAAACCCCTGCTGGAAAAGCAAATAGGAAATGCCTCAGAAAAGGGACAGCCTACACTTCTGCTCCCCTCCACTGCACTGTTTCAGTCCTCCGCAGGGTAATGAAATCACAATCTGTAGGACCACAGTGGCATTAGTCATGGAAATTTGATGTAGGAAGATTAAAATTAGGTCCTTGATGTCCTAAATCATGCTTCTAAAATGAGTTGACTTTTGACACCTTTGAATTTAAATGGCTGTTTAGGTCTCCAGACGGAAGTTGGGATACTGCTTTCCCTTGTCTCAGCCTGCATTACCAAGATGAACTCACTGTGTTGATAATGCAGTCTGCTCATCTTCTCAGATAAAAAAAATCCAGTGTAAGAGTACACGAGAAAAATAATGATTCTGAATAGAAATCAAGTATTAAACATGGGCTCAGATGATGAGGTTGGGGATATACATTCGGTACTAACCAACCACCAAATGAGAAAGGCGTTTGGGGAAAAAACACATGTAATCATGTAATTAGAGATTGTCATCATGACTGCAAATAGTTTAAGGAACCAAATTATGATACAACTAAAAATCTTGCCATTCTCTTCCACTCCGCCTTTCTTCTTCCCCCGCGTCTCCCACCCAGATCTCCCATCCTTTTACAACCAGTGAGGTCAAGCATCTCCTAAAACGTTTCTTCCCACCTTGCTCAATCCGTTCTCCTTCCCTCCTCCCTTCTCCCTACCAACACCACATTACCCAAGGACAGAGTTTTCAGAGCTCAGTTTTGTATCCCTTAAGTATTAAGCATTAATCTAATGCCAGCAAAACTATCAAAGAAATTAAAGCCAAAAATGATCCCATAAACCACTTCTTTGTTAAAAAGACTGCATATACCCACTAAGGGCACTTTGTCACCAAGTTGCTTATTTTTTGCTAACTTCCCCTGTGGATTTCATTAAGGTCACAAAGCTACAGTACAAACTGAACATGTTCAGAGTACATTTCCCTCTTACTGAATGAACGCCTCTCTGCTTTCTAGTTGTTTTTCCTAGAAACCCTCTTATGAACTCTAGCATCTAAATATCTTCTTCCTAAAATATTATTTAATACTTGAAGAATTCAAGAAAGTTTGCAAGAATTACCTTCCCCAAACTTACACACATTCATATACATGATGCTTCCTCACAGCATTTGGCCAGAGAGACACCTGTCCTTTTTCATCAAAGTCAGTAACACTAACTTTTTTGGCCTTGAGCAGAAAATACCATTTACAACAGATCCAGCTCTATCCCAGTCTCACCAAGCTGCAGAGTAAGTCAGAAGCCTCAAAAGGCATCATGAAAATCGGAGGACAGGGAGATAAACATTCAAGCTTTGCTCAAAGATGTCCCCGATAATAAAGCTATGTATTAATAGTTACCCTGAGGACAGTACTCTTAACAAGCCAGATACAAGCATTATTTATTAAAGGAGCAGGGAGAAGAGGTGAGCATACACTGTCCCTTTTACATGAAAAGTGCATAGTATGAGGTCTGAAGCACAAACTAATCAAAGCACATGCTGTCTGCTTTGTACCTGCCAGAAATCCTGGTGGAAGGGGAGAGGGTTAGAAAAGGGAAGAAAATGAGGGAATGCTTGGTTACAAAAAAACCCAAACCATAATTAGAATAAAGTCACAAGTATCAGTGATATTAGTAGCTGGAAGAAACACCTGCTGGATACCTAGAAACCAGAATAAAAGATGACATACAGCAACCAGAGCATTTTAGTAGCGTCTGCCAAACGAGTCCTGTGAAAACGAGCAACAGAATTAGCAGTACAAAAAGATAATAGCAAGTAGACTTCTGTCAAAACTGAAATACACCACGAACTGCTGGTAGGGGAGTTAGGAAAGGATGAAACATGTTCTGTACATGGATGTAAAGCAACCCAGGTGTCCATAGGGATGTTTGTGCACCATGCATTTTCCCATGTTAGAAGCAATTAAGTATTTTTTTATGATTTTTTTTTTTCATTAAAAACAAGTCAGGGGAAGAATTTGCAGTTCAGTGTCCACACAGGTCCTCGCAAACAGGGAAAAGGAGTGAGGAACACAAAAGTAACTCAAAACTGCTAACCAAAGCAATGGGAGGGCCAAGTTTGGCTGGGAGGAAAAAGACAGCAAGCAAAAACTCACAAACACGGACAGTGCCGTCAGCAAAGGAAATCAAGAAAAGAAAAAAAGGTGTCAGTTCAGATCAGATTTTCTGATTAACTGCAATAAACTGTCTCTGTTTGTTTCCACAAAGGGTCACAGGCAAGAATTATCTCCCACCAGTTCGTTATGACACTTTTGGGAATAGTAGAGGAACTTTCATATAAACGTGTGTAAGGTTATTATCTATGTAAGAAGACGTCTCCTGGTTACTATGTAAATGCTGCCTGCGCTGAGATCAGAAGGTGAAGGAATTTAAAATCTGGAAATCTGAAATTGGACAATGACATTTTACACAGATTATGGACTGGGATAGCTGAATGCTTCAAGGTATCTTCAAACAAGTTATAACCTAGACTCAACAGCTCCAGCTGCTGGCACTGGGGACCCATTTATTTCAACCATTCTTACAACAGACACTGGCAAGACCTCATGCAGTTGTATTTAAAGGACTCCTCACCTGTTTTCATTGGATCTAAGATAGAGAAAGTAGTAACTATCCCTCTCTGTTAACGGCTCAGAAAATTCACTGCACATGCAGTTTACAATGCTATTTACTGAATTGCAACAGCTTGCTTTTGTTAAGGTATCATTTAGAGTTGCATCCTTTTGAATGAAGGTTTCAGAGGCACTTCAAACACCACAGGAGCACAGAGCTCTAATGCAATGTTTGGCTCCTGAATGATGGCAGGACTTTGAGCTTGCTTCATTTGCTTCAAGTTTGGGTCTACAGCAGCTCATGCCACTCTGGTGGAAGTCTCACACTCCAGCCTTAGCTCATACACAAAGCAAAGGACCCCACAAATTCAGGCTAATAAATAGAGGCTCCTTTTTCCCCTTCCTTCAAGCCTGGCAGCAAGGTCCTTCAATCCACCAGAAAAGGATCTACTTCCACCCTTTTCCATAGGAATTCTTCCTGAGTACATGTTTTTAGGCTTCTCTGCTCCCAAGATGCTCTTTAAATCTTACTCCTGAGCTGACTCCCAGCAACTCTTCTTTAATGGACACAGACCTCCAGTTACACAGCCATGGCAGATAAGTGTAATTTAAGATAATCATTGTATTGGTCCACGATACAAGCTTGCATTATACAGTGGAAGCAAATTTCAGATGTTTTACTGGCCCTTACAGAAACCATCTGAAGTATTTTCCTTTTCCTTCATTTTGCTATTACCCTGCATTACTCTACAGCATCCCCAAACATCTAGAGATGTAAATATAAATGCTGGCAGGAAATACGTAATTCATAAATTTAATTAGAGGGCATTGAAAGCCTCTATAATTATTTACTGCAGCAATGGTAGCAGGAGGGTAAGCTGTTGCTGGTAGCTCAAAGGCTTTTGTTCATATTAAGCAGCAGCAAGAAATTTTCCCCACAAGAGAACAAAACCAGCAAGTGAAGTGTATTCTGTATTAAACTAATAAGCCATCTCAGGTGGTTGGGGTTTTTTTCCTAAATAGGCTAGAGGTCTCTTAAAAGCACTACATCTTACCTTCAGTGTGAGCACCCAACTGCACATGCTGTGCACCCACCACATCCATTTTCTGCCTCTACTCACACCTCTCCACCAAGCTCTACTGCTGAAAGCTCAGCTGTGGAGTGCCTGGCAGCTGCCCTGGTGCACCAAAGGACCCAGGTGACAGGGCGCAGTTTTGCTCTCAACAGGGTAGATATGCAGATCATGCTTCAGAGGAACACCATTAACAGCATAATTTCTTTTTTTCTTTGGGAAATTAAGCTTGTCGATAATTAATGCATAAGCAAAAAAAAAAAATACCAAGAAACAGAAGGCATGAAAAAAGAAATTTTAAACAAAATCTGTATTACAACTTACATAGCATTAATGAAGCTTACACCATGTTACCTGTGCTAAGACATATACTTCTACTTTGTGACAGCTTATTCATTACTATCCTCTTGCTAAGCAAGATGCAAGTAGTGAGTGATGAAACAGCACAATGCCTCCATTTGAAAATCAAATGTGCAAAGAACATCTCCATGTCACCCTCAAAAGCACCCTTGCTTAAGGCCTAACAAACATTATGTAGCAGGGGAACATCTTAAATTAAGTAGGACTTCACGCCTCCCAACCAGAGATATATTTTTCAACATGGTAGAACAAGAGAAGGGACAACAGGAGGTATTTCTCCTACAGATGGGTTAAAGCATTTGCTTTCCCACTGTCAAAATGCAAGAGGAGGAAAGAGACACAGTGGAAACAGAACAGATGAACATAGTGCTCTGGACACCTTCAAGCTACAGCACCACAAGGTACACATTAGATTGTGTCTATTCTCACATCAGCCATTTGTTCAGGCTCAGTATGAAGACCTTGAAATGTCTGCAGCCTGATTAATTCTACTCTGAATGAATAGTAATCTATGCTTTTTCTCCCCTATTTTCCAGAGCTTGCTTCCCTGGGGGAGAAACCACCACACTCAAGACAAAAATGGAACTAGGGACAGTTGCCCCTTATACACTCAGCCCAGCAGCAGGTCAAAAAAAAGTATGAGTTCATGCTGGCAAACAGATCTGACCATGAGTTTTTGCTGGATGAATGTCTCTAGGGTTTTTGGTCTCGCAATCAGGAAGAAAAAGCATTTAGGCTCAAATTACAGAAGCATTGTTTCCATTAATAAGGCAGTAACATTTACCTCCCTCTCCATCAACTATAAATTATCACTAGGAAGGAGAAGGGGCAGGAAGAGGAAAAAAAAAAGCAGGTATTGTCTTCTCACTATAGCATTCAATCACATGCACAGCAAGATGCTTCAGAAACCCAATGCAATTACAACAGAGGCACATCACAAAACCCTTTGGCAAGACCAGTCTCAATCACTGCACGACAGCCAATTAGTTGTTTTGATGGTAGTTTTATGTAAATAAAATTGATTCTGTGAAAAGAGCAGCTCATACATCTCCTTACTAATGCTGTAGCATTTAAATCTCAAACATACATGCTCAAAATTCACACTGGTACTTTAAACACTGTCTTGTAATACGTAATTAAAATGCAACTGACTGCACTGCTGGTTCTATTCTTTTAACATAATCGCTTTTGAAATTATTACTTGCATGCAACCATGGGTATACGTCTTTGCTTGGAACTAAAACTAATTCCATTTTCTACTCTTCAGCCAAGATTTAGCCTGCAGATTGTCAGTACTTTTCAGTACCACAGCTTGCTTGAGTCTGACCACTCATAAACTCCTTTCACTTTAAACATGAAGAGGAATTTTCCACTGAACAGGCCTATTACTTTTTGAGTGCATGCCTGTACCACAAGTCCCATTACCTGCGTGACATTCCTAAGGATGCTTAAGGGACTGATGGACCTCTTACTCTTCTGCTTGAAAGCTCATCAGCTCCACCAATGCACAAAGGTGAAGCACCAGAAAGTCATCTCCAGGTAGAGGATGCTTTGATAACCCAAGAAGAATATGTAGTTGTAAATAGGCAAGGAGAAAAAGATGCAAGAGGGTTTTATCCCTTGGGTGCTACTATGCAAGTGAAACTCAAATGAGTAAGGTTAGCTCTGCAGCACCTCAGCTGGTGCTTGACTGAGAAAAGACAGTGTTGTTTTTTAAACTGAAACACAGAGCAAGCAATAAAATGAGAACAAGATGCTATCAGACAGATCAAGCTACTCTCAGCTTCTTTCATTACCAAGGGAGAGCCAAGGCCAACTTACTTTATACCCTCCTCAAATTATCCTCTCACCTGAACATTATCGCTACCCTAATAGCCACAGCCAGATTTAGCCAGTCCCAAGGTATCTTTAAGCAGACAGCCAAGCAAACAAGAACCTCTATATCTTCATTTTCAAGAGAGCAAACTGCTTCTAGGGTGTTATTAGACTGTGGAAAAAATAGGTCCCAGGAGAAGAGAACAATAATGAAAAGTCCACTGCAATACCCTAAATCTGCTGCCTCACTTTCAGACTATCCAAACCACAGCGCACAGAGATCCAAGTGCAGCACTGACATCTGTAAGTTACATAAAAAGCAATTTCACTCTGTTACAGATCAGAGTGAAAGGTGGTTAGTGCATAAGGCAAAGGCTATCTGTTCTCCACCCTTCAGCCAGCATAGAATCAGCCTTGCTGAATGGCAAGATCCTAAGAGCATGGATGATGGTGCACAGCCAAGTACCTCAAACACCAACCGTGGATTTTCAACACCCCTGTGTCCATCACATTCAAATGTGTTGCAATTCAAGCCCTCGGTGCTGAGGAGCAGAGGAACAGAAAGTTGAGTTCAGCAAAGGGACTGCCTTTGGATCTTTTATAAAATGTGATAGGAACCGACTGCAGAGTGCTCAGGAACAGAGGAACGATTAGCAAAAATAGCGTGGGATTTAGCATTACTTCCCTACAAACAAACCTTGTTTATGTAAAGCCTAAGGGATGAGTGCAATAGCTTGACAAGAAAAAATGATAAAAGTGAGTGGATGCAAAACAGGCTGTCATAAACCACAACGAGAAACATTTGATATTTTGCAAAGAATGTATGTACTTTTTGTCTGTTTGTATTTTGGGGGTTTGGGGTTTTTTTGTTCAATCATGAAAACAGACATTAAGTTTGTGGCAGGGGGAGAAGAAAACAAGTGTTCACAGCATGCTTTGTAGTTTTATGCATCAAAACTAACTGTTCCGAATACTACCTTCCAATTATCTGTTTTCAAGCAAAATCTTGCTCTGCTGTCTGGGTAACCAGAACACTTGTACAGCACTGACAACAGTAACCCCGGGTATTTGATCACCTTTGGCATTTACCCTTCCCTACGGAACACAAAACAAGACAGGGAAATGCACGTGTTCAGGCCACACTGTGTTTATATAAAGCCTTAAATGAATTTTTTTTCAGCATCGAGGCTTTCTGGAAATGCCTGATACTTTGTCAGGTACCTCACTCAGCAATGAAGGGATAAGATGCTGACTTCACCTTGGGAAAACAGAAGCTTTATTTTCAGATTATGCAGATGAAATGAAAACATTGCTAAAAGCTGGAGAACTGTTATGTGCCCATGACGATATGATGGAAAACTAACCTGCAGTTATCTGCATCAGGGAGTCAATATGAGCTGCTAGTCCTAGGGTCAGAGGTGCCTTTCCTGTACTCCTCCATACCACTGGGATTTACACTGCGGTTAATTGGGTCTCTGATTTCCATAATAACAGGTAGGATGCTACATGGCTCCACTTACACAGGCAGACAAAACTAGATCAGAGCGTGCTCAACATTTTACCAACACGTATTGTGACAGCACAAACATCCAGAACAGCTGTGTACCACTGTAGGAAGGACCTAGGGTTCAAAAGGGGAACGGAGTAAGGCTGTTCGGGGGGAGAAATACATGCTCAGGATGCAGATAAAAACACAAGAGTGTCTCCTTCCTTTAGGAATCTGGAGATGAATCGGGAAGGGAAAGGTCAAACAAGCTTCCCTTGAAATGGTGTAACGTGGGGGTTTCATACAGTCATAAAAAAGCAGCAAGGAAACATGATTGTAACCTATAGTTTCCTGACATACCAAGAGATAAGAAGAGGTGATATTTTGACCATAAACATTAAAATAAGACACCTTAAAAAAAATATCTTTCTGTCATTACAGAAAAAGCACTTCAATGCTACCAACAACAAAAAGCTCAGAAGTGAGTATTTTGAATACTTCATTTAACTTACACCCACATGCAGGTAATAACTAAGGAACTCTAGGTAAAAAAGCCATTAAACAATATATACTTAATAGCCTAATGTTCTCACCTTCCCATCATAGCGTTTCAC
The DNA here is from genome assembly GCF_017639655.2 of Falco naumanni. Classification (NCBI taxonomy): domain Eukaryota; kingdom Metazoa; phylum Chordata; class Aves; order Falconiformes; family Falconidae; genus Falco; species Falco naumanni. Next base: position 33,675,596 of record NC_054062.1, on the reverse strand, counting down.
TATAAACTGATCCAGGCCCAGGTCTGAAAGAGAAAAAAAAAGGTATTTAAAAAAAATAATAATGCTCTTAAGAGTGTAAAAGTAAGTACTTCTTGGGTTTCCTGTTTGACTGAGGATTAGAAAGTAAAATGCACTGTCTGAATAACACCAATGGAAGGAAAATTTTTTTGGCTTTGTACATTTAGTACTTTGTATTTTGATCATGAAAGACAACAAATACATGGGATCAGAGCAGAAAACCTCCTTCCAGCAAGGTCAGTAGGAGAACAGTTCCCAGCAACTCCCAAGAGTCTGAAATACCCACCCCAGCACAGATTTTTGCACTATTAGCCCGCAAACATTTTGCTCATGATTCCCCATGTAAATTTGTGTTCATAAAACTGTTACTGCTTTTAATAACATCTTTTAACTAGTTCACAAATGGGAGGAAAAAATATTGTCCACATAATTAACTGGGATATTCCCAAATAAATCCAAAACTTGTTTAAAAGTGCTCGTACAAAGATTTTACAGGAGATAAGTTGTGGCTGCATTTGTAAGAAGGCAAGCGCAATAGCTAGGAGAGCATTTTGGAGAAAGACAGAAAGAAATATTATTTATACTAGTAAATTCAATCTCTCATACCATCCCAAAATGTTTTTTCTACCTTGAAAAGCGGAGAAGAAACCCCAGCATTTACAGAATTAAGGTACAGAGCTCTCCATCTAATCCGCAATGCCCAGCAGGGTGTATGTAAACTGATGAATACACATATAAGCAAGATGACAAAAATATTCAGGAAGATTAATTATCTGAAGTTTGCAATCCAAAGTCGGGAAGATGCACCCTGAGAGAAGATTAAGCAGAACTCAAATCGAACACTTCCAGTAATTCGGGAGAGCACAGGCCAATTTTCAGCTCTCTGAAGAATAAAACCACTCATCAGAGTTACATCCCATTCATTTTCTGCCACTGTTTATGATAATTATCACATCCTCATTTCAATTCGAATTAGAAAAAAAGATGAAAATAACAAAATAAAACCTCTCCCATGCCTGCTGCATCACCTGCTCAAGAAGGAGGATAATAAAAGCCTTCCCCATCTACTGGAAAGGTTCATCATGGTTACACAGTGCAGAAAATGGAGTGATTAATCACTCCAGGGTCCCCTTGACCTTTCTGAACCAAAGCAGCTAAAACTCGGCAATTTTCAGAGGGTTTTCTGAATTTGTGAATATCCAAGCCAGAAACCTTCTCAGTATTTTGTGCACCTGACAGTAAGAGTGAAAACTGCATATTCGTACCCATTTTCAGACTTTAATAATCATCTTGTGACTTTTGTCTTCCTCAGAGTTGTGTGTATAAACACAGTACATTAAGTATTGTCACATTCAGAGGAGGATTCATTTGGTAAATGTGCTTATTTTACCAGAGACACATTACCTGGTCGGAGCTCACCCCAACCATCCATCTGGATGCCGACCGCTAAGCTAAGCTTAGTTTATGTCCACGTGTTGTAACAAAGTCATTTCTCAAAAACACCTGTTCCTATGCCAGGAAAGAGTGCTGTAAGACGTATCTCTGACAACCCGACATCATACATGTACTCACCGAGACCTAAAAAAGGACCGTTTAAAAAAAGCAAGTAAAAGCATGTCTTAAGAATACCGCCACCCCCTGCCCACAACTGGACACTGCTGCTGGGAAAACAAAGGTTTCAAAGGAGATCCAAAATGAACGGATGCTCACATAGATGAACAGCAAGACAAGATGAACAATAATATTTTCAAAATGTATTTCTAAATACAGATAATAAATATTTATATAATAAATAATATATACGTTATTCTGCATATACATGCAGAAAAGTTATTAAAAACAGATGAATGGGAAGAATACCAGTACCTGTACTAAAGCAAGAGGCTAGTATTACAAAATTTGTGCTCTCCACAGATGAACATGAGGCGGGCAAAAGGGGAGAAGATGCAGGGAATGACTGGAGGGGACTAAAAAGCACCAACAAATCACAATAATGGAGTCAGCAAAAGAAAAACACACTGGTGAAATCAGGAGTTTTGAATACAGGGTAGTTTGCCTCCAGACTAGGGTTTGGTCCAGCCTCATTCACCTAAGCACGGAGATGTTTGTTTCCATGCGTTTCCTCAATTACTATGGCATGCAACAGAAAGACATGGAAAACCAAAGCATCTGGGTAACCCGAGACTATTCCTGTGAAAAACAATGATGGACCTTGACTTCCATACAGCTCTTCTGTAACTGCATCCAAACCCTCATGCCAGGTATAGAAGCTGCCAGATCTGTCCTCAAGCTTAAGAGTTCCAAGCACTTCATTATTTGCTGAAGAAAAAACTGCTTACCCCAACACAGCAGATGCAGGAATGTAGCTACCATTACCTATATCACGTCAGTCTCCTTCAACACAATCACATCTGATGACAAGCAAATATATAACCTTGATTTATGCATGTTTTGGAGATTGGGGAGACACATTTATATGAAAAAGCAGCACAAAAATGTGTCACTTCTGCTGCTGCCTTTTTTCAAGTCAGTGTATTAGCACGCCCTGGAAGACAGTGTTGGTGAAGGGAGCTCAATCCAGTTGGCAGCCAGTCACAAACGGTGCTCCCCAGGGCTCAGCACTGGGGCTGGTTCTGTTTAACATCCCTATTGACAACCCGGATGAGGGGATCAAGTGTACCCTCAGTATGTTCGCAGACAACACCAAGTTGTGTTGGTGGGAGTGCTGATCTGCTGGAGGGCAGGCAGGCTCTGCAGAGGGGTCTGGACAGGAGGGACCGATGGGCTGAGGCCGACTGTATGAGGTTCAACCAGGCTCAGTGCCGGGTCCTGCCCGTGGGTCACAGCAGCCCCACACAGCCCCACAGGCTGGGGCAGAGCGGCTGGGAAGCTGCCTGGCGGGGAAGGCCCTGGGGGTGCTGGCTGACGGCCGGCTGGGCATGGGCCAGCACTGTGCCCAGGGGGCCAAGGAGGCCAAGAGCATCCTGGCCTTTATCTGAAATGAGTGTGGCCAGGAGGAGACAATGTCCCCCTGTGCTCAGCATTGGTGAGGCTGCACCTCAAATACTTGTATTCAGCATATAGTTTTGGGCCCCTCATCACAAGACAGACACCGAGGTGCTGGAGCGTGTCCAGAGAAGGTCAACAAAGCTGGTGAAGGCTCCAGAGAACAAGTCCTATGAGGAGCAGCTGAGGGACCTGGGGCTGTTTAGCCTGGAGAGGGGGGTGGTTCAGGGGGGACCTTGCTGCTCTCTACAGCTGCCTGAAAGGGGCGGTAGGCAGGTGGGGGTCGGTCTCTTCTCCCAAGTACCAAGCAATAGGACAAGATGAAAATGGCCTCAAGTTGTAGCAGGGGAGGTTTAGATTGGATATTGGGAAAAATGTCCTCACTGACAGGGTGGTCAAGCATTGGACCAGGCTGCCCAGGGAATCGGTGGAATTCCCATCCCTGGAGGTATTTAAAAGACATGTAGCTGTGGTGCTTAAGGACATGTTTAGTGGTAGACTTGACAGTTCTAGGTTAACAGTTGGACTTGATGATCTTAAAGGTCTTTTCCAATCTAAACAATTGTATAAATCTAAGGTTCTATTGCAAGCACAAGCCTATTGGTTCACATCAGTGTTTTATGCTCACCCTTTCTCCCAGCGATGCACAATACTATTCTGCTCTGCTGCATTAACTAAGCTGTATGCTTAAGTCCTTCTATACAATTCCCCTTACCATAGCTCTCGACAGAATAAGCTAATTCAAAAGCTGAAAAAAAGGCATTTATATATTCAAGGTATAAAGTTTTACTCTATATATTTTCCTTTTTCCAAAACAGTTTATTTTCTTTTTTATGGACTTAGCTATGTGTTTTTCCACAAGTCTTTAAAGTTGACAAAAGGAAACCAAGAAAAAAGAGGGAGTGTGGCTTGATGCCTGTGTTCTTTTTTCTTTACATTACATAAAAACCCCAAAATACTTTTCCTTCAAGACATTACAATAGGAATTCAGCATTTGCGTAGGCTGGAGAGCTAAAGGAAACACGGCACGAATGAGGACAGTCACATCTGAACAAGGAAAGGAAAGAATGTTAGTTATTACATCTTTGTTATTCAAAAGGCAGCGTGCTACTGCAGGACTGTAAGTGATACATTCATAAAGCAAATATCCTCTGACTGGGCTATTGCTGATGAGCTGCAGGAACACAAGCTAATAGGTATGTTTAACAGTAAAAAAAGAGCTTTTTCACCTTGCGCTGAAAAGCGGAGTCCGAAATACTGTTCCCCCAGAAATGAATTAAAGCATTTCCTTGAAGAGAGACAGCAATGAAATCCAAAGAAACCATTTCAGGAAGACAGCTGGCTGCTTCACAAAGTCTCCCCAGGACTGAACACACCGTAATGTGCACAACGGCTACTTCAGCTCGCACAGTGAGCATCCAGAGCAGCTGGGATTTGGTACTTGTTTCTGCTCAAACAAACCCAGAGCTTTCGCCATGACCTGCTCCACAATATGTGTTTTATTTGTACGGAATACTGTAAAACCACCTCACCTTTCACTACATGTCTGGATTATGAAAGCCCCTTTTGCTTCCCCAGCCAAGGGCTCTGCACCAGCCACTCAGTTTCAGAGTGCCAATGGTGACCTGCAGCAATTTCCAAATTTGCTCACTATACCAGCTTGTTTGTAATCTTTAAGTACCAATATGTATCACTCCTACAGATTCTGATACCACCTAAAGTACTATCAGGGGATCAAAAGAAACAGCAGCGCTGCTGTGGCGTACCTAAGCAAGTACCACCACTAGGACTGTTATTTCAGATTAGACTGACACCACTTACTCACCAATACTAACATAGGCCTCCACTCTTATTCATGTGATGGTATTCACACAGCACTCTAAATAAAAATGTTTGAAAATAAAAATTACTTACACTCACTGCCTCCCACAATGGGGGAAGGAGGGTGTTCGACAGGAGAACCATATTCTCTGCATTAATTTTTTTTGGGGGGTGGGGGGGGTGGAGAGCATATTTGAATGGGGAAGGAATTATTTATGTAAAGGAAAAAAAAACCCCACATAATAACCTGCTGTTACTCTTGTTCTTGAATCTTAAGTCAAATGCTTATTATATTTCTATCAATTAATGAAAACAAACATTCCACAGATTCACTCAAAGCCAGCTAATGACCATACTTGATAAATATCTAAAATACCAAGCTCTTCCTTTTATCCTGAAGAAAAAAAAATAAATCCATGGGCAACAGATTATAGATTGCAGTTTTAAAAGATATTAACAAATGAGCTTCTAGAATAATTATTATAGTATGTTAAGAACACAGTTGAGATCAATTAGAAACCATCATTATCTCCTCTGGGATGCCAGCAGTTTTCCACTAATAGAAACCTTTTCAACTCCTTCCAGTCTTTATCTTTGTAAGATGTTTCACCTTATTTGGGTAACATTTAATCATCCTCTGCTTTTCCTTTCCTGTTGCTTGATATATAACATGGACTCTTTTTCTTGAAAGTAGATGAGCAAAAGGGCTAATTATGAAGACTGAAAAAGAGTCTGTTAACTGTACATGCAACATGCTATGTTACGGGAAGAAAAAACACTGGACCAAGTTTTCCCCTCCACAGCTGTAACCCAGCTTCTGATTTTTATATGAGTGTTTTCCCCCGAACTTCAAATGTGATCTGCAAGCAAACAATAAGCAGCCTGAGACTGTTCAGGGGGCAACACTCTCAGCTTTGTGTTAAAGTCTAGAACTGTTTTGTTCTTTCAAGGAACTACTTCGCCCTCACTTATCTCCCCCTCCTCCAATGGACAAGTCAGTCTCTCTACGAGATGTTCATTCATAACACAACTGATCAGCCATATCAACCCGTCATCTATACTGGAAACCCTAACTATCTGTTTCTTCTGATGACTATCACATAAACATGCATGTAAAAGCACCTCTCACTTGCTCCTCCTTGGCTAGGTTCCTGGGGTCTCTCATATTAGGTGTTACGGCCCCAAAGATGATTCTTGCCTAGGAATGATGTATTTTCACAGAAAAAATACCCACATCTATTCACCTTCCTGGTTTAGGAGATAACCACTGTGTTACCTCTCCCTTTCACCCACACATCCTTTCCCTAAAGGTCTTTCCAGCAGATGGATTTGGGGGGAGAACACAGAAGTGAGTCCCTATCAACAAACCAGAAGGCAAGTTCAGCATCTCTAGTTTCCTTCTGGGTGTTAAATACCTGAACTGAACACTTTGCATAACTTTAGGGATCTATATAAGCTTAGGGAGTCCTTCCCCTCCCCACCAGACTAGGTGGGCATTTGTCACAGCTCATGACTGTTGGTTCTACAGAAAATCAGATCCGTATTTCACAAACTTAACTCAAAATAACAGATATTCACTCAAGCATTGCAACAATCCAGATGCCAGTTTCTGCTCAGCTGCTCATGATTAGTCCAAACATGAAAACCAAAACTATTTCAAAACTGAGAATCAAGCTATACACAGTCTGGTCAAGCCACCAGACACCAGCTCAGTCCTTCACAGCTCCTGTACTCCAACACCATCCTGTGCACAGAGGCTGCAGGGGCAGAGCTGCTGCTTCTGGCTGAGCTTTAACAGCATGTTCATAGTTTCTTGCAGACAAGGTAAAAAAAAAAAAACCCACAAAAAAACCCCCAAACCTTCCAGGGCATTTTCAAGAGTTCAGATATTTGAGTTGCTACACAGCATGGTGGATCTTTACAGGCAGCAGGAGTTTTCATGCAGTGGGAGTCTGGGCTAACCAGGGGTGTTAACACTAGGATGGAAGAGCAAGACTGGTTTGGGTGTAACCTGTCTTTGTGATGCTGTGATGATATATGAAGCATTTTTTACTTCTTTCAATCCTTATGCAGAGACCAAAAAAATAGTACTGCTTGATTATACCACAGCTCCTTCTCAGTCCAGGATGCCCTAAAACACTCAGTTCCCCTAGGAAAATGATCAACGTAGAAAGGACCCAGAGAAACTTGGAGAAACGGAGGGAACTTAGAGGCTAGGAAAGAAAGGATGACTGGGCAGGCCACCACCAAGCAGGTCCAAGCACTTGGCAACGTTCTTGTAGGCCAACAGTTGTGTAAGACTACAGAGAACATGCCAGCAACAACCTGCAAGTACCAGGCATGGTTATGGTTCCTGTCAAGTGTCATGGCTTCATATGCCTTTTTCAGTAAAAGCCCACCCGCCTTCAAAGAGCTGCAACATCTAAAATGTTTTTTGTTGTTGTTGTTTTGTTTTGACTTGTTTGTTTTTGTAAAACCTTACCCTGTCGACCAGAGTAACAGTATTTTCAGCTGGGGTACCAAGAAAGCACCAGGTACAAAGCAACCATCCCTGTTCATCCAGCCTTGGAGCAGATATTACTGCCCATGCTTCTGTTGGTGCTTGGACTTCCCAGACAGCATATAAAGAAAAAAAAAAAATTTAAAGCAGTTTCCAAGTTTAATGCCATTCTTTGGCTTATTCTGACAGAGTTCCAAGCTCAGCAAGAGGGTGTCATACCTTAAGCACAGCTTGCCTACTTGAGAAAGCTACAGCAGAAAGTTTTACTGAACTAGAGAAAGCAATCTACAGGAGATAATGAATTTGCATTCATTAACAAAATGCAGTCTAGAATTGAGTTGACACTTTGTTGACAATAAATCAAACTTTCCTCTGTACAATCCATAAAAAATGAGTCAGGCATATGGTACCTCACAGTAGATTATCAATTTAAAAATAAATACAACAGGGACTTGGATACCTCATTACTCTGTATCACTTACATTCCACAGTATTTTTCTCTCCATAAAATCACAGACACATTAACAAGAAGTTACTTGCTGAAATTAAGACTGGCAGCTGGAGCATACTGAGCATTCCCCTGCTCTCCTCCTGTCTCAGACTGCTTATGCAGGACCATATTAATTCACAGGACCAGAAGGTTATTGCTTTGCTGTACAAACATACCAACAAATGCCACACACCGAAAACCTTGGGGTCAGCGAGACTGCAGAAAGTAACCCATAATTTAGTTCAAGCATTAACCTACCAAGCTAGTATGATTACAGTGGGCTACATCACTACCTGAGGGAGATTTCCAAGGAGCACTCCAAGCTACATAACCACCCGAATGAGTGCCCTGGGATGAAGGCAGGATGCTCCAGCCCCAGTGGAGGGCATACCTGAGCTGTGGCTCAGGGAGAAAGCAGCCTCAACATTTCCCTACTAATCTACAACCTAGATAATCCTGTGAGCCAAAAGTATCAAACAGATGTAAAGTATGGAAATAATCCAGTCAGCAGGTAGCACTCTTTGTTTTTCACTTCTGGTTTTAAAATCAGACCTATCTTTTTCATTATTTATTTTTTTTACTACCAGCTTTTAAAACATTTGGCAACAAGATTATGTCTGCTTTGACTTTACTGTAGCATTAAGTGTTTTTACCCTTCTACTGTTCATTAGGTATTAAAACATTCACTGTGATTGTCATCATGTACAGTGCTCATAAGGAAAAGCCATCCCAGCAGCAGCTTAGTCTAGAAGAAAGTCCATGACAGTAACAGTCCTCAAGACAGATTTTCAAACTAACAAGACACAAGATGCTCACTCTCCTGCTTTGCCTGCTGATAGGTAGCCAAAGCTCAATCTCATTCCACTTTCCAAGAGCACCTCGAAGTATCACCAAGGCAATCTTCTTCCCTTATAGGCTGCTTTGTGTCACTGACTGGCAGCATTTGCAGGCTTTTAAAGGCTGGAACAGGCTTCAGGGGCCATTTAAGCAGTTCACCTAGCCAGGGTAACAACAGCTACAACAAAGTTAGTGGCTAAGACTGACAAATTATTTCCCATTAGTCACCTTTGCTTGTCTCCCAAGTAGGTGTTTTCTGAGCACTCTTCGACCTATTTTCTGTGCACACCTTAAAATGCACCAAGCACATATATTGCACGGAGGAACTAAAAGAGAATCAGATGTGTTGAAATTAAACATAGGATGTTCTCTATTTTTAGCTGGACAGCAAAAATCCAGAAAAACCAAACCAAAAAACCTAAACCAAAAAAAATCTTGCATGGAAAGACTTGCACTCAGCCAGGCGCTACTGCTTTTCAAAGTACCTAAGAGCTTAAGATAGATAAAATGGTAAAACAATTTCATTATCTATGAACATTATTTTCTGTTTATTGCTCAAGCTACTTCTTCACTGAAGATGAAACTATGTAATTCATATGAAAACTAAAGGCATTTTCAGGACCTGATGAAAACCTAAATAGCAGTTCACCAACCTGTTTTTAATGCTAATGCCAGGATTTTTTCTTCCCTCCTATGCACACTTAGTGGTGTTGTTTTCTAAGCACAAGTGTGCATGATATTTATTTAGCAACTTCATGTAAGATATCAAAACAGTTTCACAGTTTGCACATAAACTCCACTCTCAAAAAGTTAACATTTGGAGGCTGAAGTTCTTCATTAATGCCTGGGGAAAGAGGAGGAGTTTTAATTTGACCAAAGCCTGTTTCATTCTCTGAGAGACACTCTGGGAGACCAAGAAACCTGATTTCCCAGTTGTCACTCAAAACACAAATCTCCTCCAAAACAGAAGACAGGGAAAATCCTCCTGCCACCCCACAAAAACCAACTTCTTGCCAAATGCTCAGGACATAGCTCCCCAGACCAGAAAAAAGCATCTGCTCTCCCACCTGTTGCCTGCCAAACCCCCACAGGTACCATGGCTGATGTGCTTCCCTGCAACCCACAAGGAATTTGAAGCCAGCAGAGATGAGCCCCACTGTGGTCAGCTGCATCACAACTCAGCTGAGTGAATGGGGCTGCCTCAACTCCTTTATTGCTAAGGTTTTCCTTGCCAAAGCAACCTCCTTTTGCAGGTTTACGAACAGTTCTTAAACTGTTTCAGTTGAAGCTAAACTTTCATTATTAAATATACAAGAAGGTCATCTCATCTGCTCTTCATGGGGCCACACCAACAAGATGTACTATGCTGCAACAGAACTTCAGGCAACATTTTAGGTTTGGAGCATGGAGACAGAATAGATCCAAAGCTCCAAAGAAGCTATCACAACTACACTTCTGAACCCAAATGATCACTGTTATTTGGCAGCACTGTGCTGCTGCCAGTCAGCTAAGTTCAGGCTGGCATGGACTCACTGCAGACTCTGTGGGAGAGATGAGCATGGCTCCTGCACAGCTGCACTGGTATTTTTCTGCCCTGTTCCTACATCTGTTATACTCTGTTATCCTTCTGTGCATCATCACACTGCCATAATGCATGGGTTCAGAGCATTACTTTTTTTGACTGTGGCAGCACCCAAATCAAACACCAACTCCCCTTTTGTGCCGTACCTCTCAATATAACAAGAACAATACCTGACAAAGTAACTTTTTGAAGTGAATTTTAAAGATCAGGTAAGCAGAGACTGGAAAGTTTATTCCACTTCACTGTATTAGTTCCTCCAATTAGTTCCACACACAACTTACTTTCTGGTTGTTTTTCGTTAGGTGTTATCGATCTCACAAAATCCTGCGGTGTCATAAAAACCTCCGATTCACCATGCTCATTTATGACTTTCAAAGTGGCGAAGTATCTGAAGATTTTGTCCGGTGTGGAGTAGGCTCTGATTCTGTTCTCGTATTCCATCACCTGGATATGAAATTTAACCAGCATTAGATGGTTAAATTAGATCCCCCAACACCCACCTTAGCAGCCACCCTTAGTCCTCTGAAGGTTTTGCCACAGAACAAAGATGTGTGCAGCAACACACTGGAAAGAAACTATGCTGAAAGGGTCAAACCCCATCCTATCCTCAACCTTTGAACTACCAGGAAAATTGGAAATATCTCTCTTAATACTGGAATATTAGGAGCTCACACAAGAGTCCTTACTATTGGTAAGTTTTGAGTCACCATGATGGCAGGGGAAAAACAAATTAAAGTCTCTGAAGGTGCTTTTAAACATGAACATAAAAAAGCACTAGCATCACATTCATGATGCTAAAAGCAGCTCAACATTTTAACCATAGTGTTTGAAGGTTCTGACTTGTGAATAGTAAATGAAGTAAAAGAAAAGCCTTGGAGAGCTGGGAGAGACCTTTATTTTCAAGCTGAGTCTTGGAAAGAACTACTTGGAGGCACAGCTGGTTGCTCAGTCACTCAACCTCATTTTTTCCTCTTTTCTATCACATTGGCAAAATTCTGCAGAAACATTCTCTACTCAGTCCTCTCCTCCCCACCAATCTGCCACTTGCTAACTCTGCCAGCAGCAATTATTTTGTACCTAGAACCATTTTCTCCAACACACAGCTAGAATTAATCAAAGTGAACAGAAAGCTTTTACAAAATCACAACATAAGGCCACAAGGGAAGAAAAAGGCACAAAGACCTACACTTCATTATGTATTAGGATAGAAAAATTTCCTTCTTAGTTCAGCCTACTATTCCTGTATTATATGCCATGTTTGACAGTCCATAAAGTACTTGAAACTTTCAGTACTTCTGCCCAATAGCTACAGGAGAAAAAAAACAACAAAACCACCACCAGTGATCTGTTGGGAGAGAATAGGCAAGATCAAGGGTACTGCCAAAGCAGCTGTAGATCATTTATGGCTTTCATCTTGTTTTAGCCTTGTCCTTAAACTCAGACAACTTCTCCACCCTGATATTTATCAGGCAGAAAACACCCTCTCTAGTTTTTCATATTTCTAGAATAAAACTAGGCCAAGGCTTTTAATCCCCCAAGTCAGGCTTCGGTAAAGCAACCAGGGGAAAGCAAAGCCTCTCTCTTCTACATGTGTTCCAGCTCTGATCTTGAGCAAATACAGCTGTAGATGACATTATCTATAATGCCAATATCTAAAGCATCGTCCCCACTCTTAGCATCACCATAGATTTTTCAGAATTCAGAAATGTCCCTGCATCAAGCACTACAGCCAGCTCCCTCTTTCCTGCAGTCACCTACACAGAAAAAATTTTTTGTCCTTAGTCCCTTTTGCTACTCACCTTTGCACCTATAATCAAGCAATAAAAATGGGATTAGGTTTGTTGATTCCACAAGGTCCTACAAAGATAAAGGCACTGGATAAAGAGCAGTTGTCTTACTGTAAAGTTACAAGTCACTGTCTATCAGCCAAACCGCAGTAAACAACAACATGCACTTTCCCAGCTGCCAAACTGCACATGTCTTTGCCTACAGCTCCCACCTGGTAGGTGATAACTTGTTATGCCAAAGTGACCTTTTGACTTGTGATTTCAGGCCCGTATCTCACCCCTTCCTGTAGCATGACCTGATCTCACAAATAACACCCCACCCAACCTTATCAGCCAAAAACATAGTTAAGCACCTTACCTTCAAGCAAAGCAACTAAAACCAACTACAGTATCAAGCCCAGAACTGGAGCTAAAAGCAGACACCACAGACTAGAACCAGCAGCTCCCTCCATCCATAACACCCTTTCAACACAGCTTGCTTTCTAGCTAAAACATCTGTCCACCTGAAACTTCACACAATTCCTGAGTTTCCAAGCTTGGGGAAAAATTTCTGGCAAGGCACTATCAAATGCTTTCCTTCAACCCAGCTAGGTAAGTTGCACCTCTTTTACTTGACAACTCCACTGCTGCACCAGAGACATTAGTCTTTGACATCTCTGCCAGTAAAACCACGTTTTGTTTTACCCCACTCAACTTCACATCCACAATGGATCTTTCTCTGTATCTGCTTTAAGATCTTGCTAAAATACTGCTGACAGGCCTATTGCTATCAAGTGCTTTTCTTCTCATTTTTGGAGTGTGGGCATTGCCCTTGTTCCTCACCTAATATCTTTACTGAGACTCCTCCTTATTGATCCAACAACTTCACTGTTAACTCTTTCATACCCCCCAAGCTCGGGGTAATCCTCAAGGCCCTTGCTTTCTTGATGCTAAGCAGTCTACATTTTGCTTAGACTTCAGGCACAGCAGTTTTCCCACACCCCAATCAGATCCACACTGCACCCTCAAGTCCACCATGATCGTCACTTGCAACAGAAGCAAAGTACCCATTTACTACATGGCCCTTTCCTACGTAGATCATTTGCCATACTGTCATCTATCCATGCATACTGCTAAACAAAGAGCTTCCTCAGATGACCACTATGCACTTACAAGGATGCAGTTTTGATATGCAGCTTTAGAGCAGGAAGGGTCAGTCTGTTGCTCAAAAGCCATGTAAAGCTTAAAAAAGGTCTCCTGTCTCAGCATGCAACACAACAACCCTTCACAGATCTGCAAACCCAGAGGTTTGTCCACATGCAGTCTGAAATTTCACGAGAAATATGTAAAGCAGTTTTGGGCTTCCCATCCTCCAAGAAAAACAGCTGAATGCCTTTACAAAAATAGGACCAATAGCAGGTGGAGAGCTGACCATCTCATTTCGAATTAGTCTTAAAGCAGCATCAGACAAAGCAGGAAATTAAGGATTTTTAAATGACCATCATCTTCTGATGCAAAGTTTGCCACATCTGGCCAAAGCAAGCTGAGTTGACCTACCATCTCCATGAAAGAGATGCAGTGTAAAAAGCGGGTGTTACTTGTGAAGCGATTAGTTTCAGATCCAGAAAGGAACATGATTATGTACAGCTACTCAACGTTTCATGGGAAGCTAGTTTTAATTATTTCCATCCTTTTGAGTCCCAGTAATTAGCTGTGACAAACACATTTCAGGACAAATACATTCCTGAAAAATTATGAGGAACAACAGTCTTGAATAACTCACAATCTACACCAAAAAAGTAGAATCTAAAATTCTTGTTTAGTATCTCACAGGCTGTTTTCATCACAACCCAAATCACACTTCCTCAAAAATCCCTACAAGAAGTGAGCAAATGCTGCAACACTTCTGCCCTTTTGCCTGCAGCTGAACTCACAACTACCTCATTTTCGCTAACATGATCTAATCAGCTGGCAAAACCTAATAAATATGCTAAAACCCATCCCTCTGACTTCAAGACCAGACTGAACATGAAGCCAGGTCAAGAAGGGAACAGCCAAGACCTTGCAAATGGGAACAACTTACTCAAGATTGGGTGCTAAACACAAAGTGGGCAGTAATAGGGGTGCCCTGATCTCACTATACATATGTGTAATAAAAAGCACATGTGTTTTTGGGTGCACACATGACCATCTCTGAGGGCTTTTTACACTACTTCTAAATAATCTGGACACAAAAATCATCCCAGACAAGTCTCTTCTCCCAGACCCTCTCACCTATGAAATAATCCAAAACATTCTCCTGGCAAAGCGTGTACCCAGGCAGTGGCCTTTTCCCAGCACGTGCCAGTCCTCGATGCAGTGCAGACCTGCCAAAACCCTCACCCTGACCCCAGAGGCACAGCCTCATGTAATCAGGGGCCTCCAGAAAGATTATGTGACCAAATGGAAAAAATCTTTTTTTGCACTTATTAATATAGTACGTACTTACTGGAGGAGAAAGATGAGCAAGTAATCCCCATTGCTCTACAAGAGCAAAGCTGCTGCTGAGACAGTCAATGTTTATGCTAAGCCTCAGGTTAAAAGGAAAAAAATCAAGTCTTGTGCAGACATGAAAATAAAGCTCTAAATTAACATCTCAATTCACTTCCAGAGCATCACCAGGGCCTCCCTGACCATGCAACAGTGCACACATGCCAGCAGTGTAAATTAATTACAATTAATTTTCTTTGGGTTTCCTATTGTAATGCACACCAAAATGAAGTTCCAGCACAACTAACACTCCTAAGGCAGCACACCTGCAGGACACAGAAAACACTGCAATCAGATCTTGACAAAGCAGCCCTAATGCTGCATGCAAACACTTAATTAACACATCAGTCCACCCACATCATGTATTACTGCTCATCAGCCTTCTACCTATGAAAGGGCTCAAAATCTTTTCCTTCTCTGCCTTACACAGTCAGACCTATACATCGCACAGCCTAAAAGACAACACGTGCCTGGGAACCATCCATACACAATCGCAGCACCAGCCCCAGCAAATGCCAAGGGATTTGTATTTCAACTTCCTCTTCACTGAATCACTACCCAAAATAGCTATCTCAAGCCTAATTTGTTATTTCACCACTAATCACAACTTCATTAAAAGCAGAATTGGCATAACAACTGTTAAAATACTTTCAATTAAGCTTCATTTTTTTCTCAAGGAAAACCCCACACTATGTTCCAATTAATTACGGGAGGAGCTGGAAAGGGTTTTTACTGTGGGTGGTGGTGGTTGTTTTTTTAAAGAAAAACATAGAGGAGTCAGGAAAGAGTCAGGAATTCCCTAAAGTGCTACACAACTCATTAGGAGAGTAGCACATCCTGGGAGCAGCCCTGATTTTGAGTCAGAAGCCAGGGCACACCTTTGTCTGTCATCTGAGCTGGTAGCATTCAGACATACCTCCTGAGATGACTCACTAGGGCAACTGCTGATCAAACACCAAGCCCACAACAGAGCCGCTCAAACAAACACAGAACCCAGCACCTGGGAGACTACCGGTTACATCCTGCATTAAACAAAGCAAAAGCAACACTGCCATTCGGGTTACAGAAGGTACATTCCATCTTAAGTCTGGAGAAAGAAGGGCTTACATTGGCAAAAAAGTCCGTCTTAAACACTGCTCTCTCCGCTGAAATCACTGCCCCCGAGTTAAGTACTGTAGGAGGAAGGCAGGCTGTGGACTGAGAAGGGATCCAGGCTGCATTCTCAACAGACCTCTTGGGCATCCTCCACACCTGGCTCACATCTTATTTGGAAAGCATGGTCATATTCTTCCCTGCCTAGTATGGGAAGGAAAGAGCTGGTCAGCGTAGGGATGTCTCCTAACAACTGGAATAAAAGTCCTCGCCTGCAAACAAATATTTGCTGGCTTCCCTAGCCAGAAGCAACCAGCCATGTAAGACAAAAGGAAAAAAATTAGTAACATCAGTCATTACATTCACTTGTGATGACAAATTTTTTTTCTTTAAAAGTAAGAGTGTGGATGAAGGTGGATCATTTCTTTGCTCTTTGCAACCTGCCACCATCTGCTGATACTGGAAAAAATAACCCACTTCCCCTGAGTGGTACTGGCAAGAGTCAAAGTTTTGCTGAAGCTGTCAAGAGTGCCTGACACCCAGTTGCCAAGAAAATTAGCACAAGCCAAGAATCCATATTCCTGGACAATTCTGAATATCTCAGTGTAGTATCTTACAGCATAACCTAACTGAGCTGCCACCACAGCATGTCACAACAGGGAGAGTCTGGAGCCCCAGATACTGCAAGGCACTTGAAAATTTCAAGTTGTGTAATATACTCTAACCAAGAGCAGAATATGATTCAGCAACGTCAAATAAACAGCTCTTAATTTTTTTATGAAAAGTTGTTAAGCCACTATATACGACCATCCACAATTTAACAGCTAATGAGATGCAGCCTCCAGGATACAGACTTAAAAATAATTATCAGAAGCAAATCATACAGAAAGAAATAGTGAAGAGCATATACTCCCATTCTCCTCCTTGGCACTGCAAAGATATTAAATCATCCAACACAGCCCAATAAAACCAACATCCAGACAGCTTTAAAAAAAATAAAATCACATTGTCTGCCAAATCTCAGTTATAGGACTCTCCATCAGACCAAATCATACATCTTGTAGTAACAGTGTTACAGATAGTACTGAACTAGTTGTCTAACAGTTCTGAGCAGCCCAAAGCTCTCAGGATTGCTCAACAGTGAAGCCAAGTCACAAGCTGACAATATAGTTTATTACTCAAGCTTTCCTCTTGTTGAAAATGTGCCTGATATGAAAATTAAATAGGCATAAGCATCAAGAGGGAGATATGACTAACCATGAGCAGAGTGAGGCTGTATTTCAACAACTACTCTTACATGGAATAATTAAAAAAAAGAATTAAAGTATGCTTTTCCAACAACCCTTCCTTCCACATTCATCCTCTTTTTCCTACATACACTCCGTATGTCCACAGGCAAATAGATGGACTCCCAGACACACACATGGTGGATGCCCTAGATGGTTTTAAAGCTTTTGCACTGACTCCCTACTTTGCATGCACCATCCTAACAGCCATCAAGGCAGGAGTCTTGATTTCTCAGAGCAATTCTCCTGACATCCAACTGGAGATGCGAGAAAAGATCTCAGTTTCACAGGATCAGTGTACTGTGCTTTCCAAGTTGCTTGCTAAAAAAGTTCAACCTAAAGAAACTCAAGGTAGCATGCCAAGAAAGTAGGTTCCCAAAACAGTAAGGTCCCTTAGAAAACGAAGGCACAGAGCAAAGGCCAGACTCTATACGTTCGCTACACCACAGTCTGAAAAAACATTATGCAAGTTTTGTCCTTTTCTCTACTGCAGTGCAACAGCTGCAGTTGTAACATGCCCAAGCTTGGTACCTTACGGTCCCTGAACCCGGAACGCTTCTTCTTCTTCCCTTCCGGCTGAGCCTCCTCATTGCCCGATGCAACGGCTTTTCTACCCTCACTGCTGCTGCTTTCCTCCTCCTCCTCCTCATGCTTCACCTTCTCACTTGGCTCAGCCCTCGGATCTTGTTTTACAGAGGATGAGTCTTCTGCATAGGCCCTGTCCAAGGCAAAAGAAAACACCAGTTTAGAAAATTGAGAGGGGTGCTAAGGCTACAAAGACTGCCATGCAACTCTCTCACTTGAATGAAACATTTGTTACAGTTCAGCATGGAGGACTGCAAAGCAAAAGCAAAAAAGTGATCAGTCTCCTTGGAATATTGTGTGCCTTTACCTGCTGTAATACAATTTCCACCACCCCCATGCCCTGCCAAATCCAAGCTAATAATCACAGTGAGTTTTCCCAGCCCAAAACCAGAGAGCAAATCACTCAGTGAATTACTGTGCCCTCTCCCAAAATCTACACGTGCAAAAAAGAACGGGAAGGGCATACCATACCTCCTCTAGCACTAAATTCCACCCCCACTCCCCCAAAACCGATTTATATGAAAGTGATAAAAATCTGTTTTACCATCAGCACTGCAGGATTCAGAAAGAATAGCCTCTTTGTTTCAGCTCACCTGATTTATTTTCTATCTCCAGTAGGTGACAGGCTGTTTTATTTCCTCCTTCCACCAATGACTGCTCTAAACTCCAGTGCTACAGGAGTTGTGACAACAGAAACTGGGGTTGTTTATCCTCAAGCTGGAAATACAACTCTGGCAGAACAAAGGACCCCTTTTCCCTTGCTGTTCAAATACAAAGTTCTTCAGCAACCCTGCTTGTAGACCAAGACTCAATACTCAAAATCACTCAGACTAAGCCACAAGTAACTCGCAGAACTGCAACTGGCAATAGGGTGCTTAAATAATCCATAAACCAAACAATGCTATGGCTTTCCTATGCTTTACTTTTAAAGTGGTTTATAACCAGAGCTCAGACCACATTAATATGAGTTAAATTAATAGTCTTTAAGGGTATGTTAATGTGTCACAAGCAACAAAGCAAAGTTTGATAAAATGATTTCTCTTTCTAAAGGACTCAAACAGCTCAGGCAAACACCCTAGCCTGCCTGTAACTTACGTGAAGCTGCCTTGACATGCATTCCTGGTGATTTATTTTGGACTTCTCACAGGGTTCAGGGCTCACACAGTTAGGTGTCACTCATTATCCAGTGGCCTTCAGATGAAGGCTGGTACTTTAGTGCTCCCTGTAACTACGAACGTGGTCATTTACAACTGCATGAATTTATTCAAAAAAAGCTGCCTTGGGAGGAAAACAAAACCAAACCAAGATCTTCAAAATCTCCCAAGCTCTGAGCAAAAGGCTACCCATATTTTATCCTACCAGTTTCCTGTAAAACACAGACACGGTACGTAAAATCAACAGAGAAAGTTTGTGTCTCCCCAGCAGTATGCAGATTTGCAGCAATCTCAGAGCATCATCTTCCAAGAAGAAGAAATGAGGATAGGTGCTCCATCAATTAATTTAAACACTACTGAAATTAAAGACAAATCATTCCTTACCAGCATCTAGTAATTCACTAACAGTCATAGGACAGGACAGATGGGGAAGGGCTAAAGAACTCAAATCCTTCCACAGTACTGCTGAGAAACAAAAACTTTATTGTTCTAGAATAAACTCCCAAAGAGCATACTTAAGAATATTGAATCATGATGAATGCAAATTAATTTTTGTTCAGCGAAGTACCAAAATCACTTGAACAACCACCAAGATCCCAGCATTGCTTTGGAATGCTGTGGGTTATTCCCACAGCACTACAGCTAGGTTAAAGCAGTTCAGAGGTTTCTAGTCTATGCTGTGACAGCATGCAACTCCATCGCAAGGGTTTGATTTAATAAAATACTTAAGTGCTTGGTGAAGAGCAGTACTAGCCATGACTTTTCATGCAAGACACAGTCTAATGTGCCAGCCTTTCCTTTCTGAAAAGGTCCTGAGCCTCTATTTGCCAGTACGTTTTCAAAGATGGTGCTTTGCTATAATATAAGACCTCTACTGAACCAAA
Source organism: Falco naumanni (assembly GCF_017639655.2). Taxonomy (NCBI): domain Eukaryota; kingdom Metazoa; phylum Chordata; class Aves; order Falconiformes; family Falconidae; genus Falco; species Falco naumanni. The sequence goes on along the minus strand of NC_054062.1, from coordinate 33,656,046 downwards.
CAGGTTCAGTGAGAGACAGAATCCAAATCTTGAGTCCTTCACAAGCATCTTAAGATAGGGAAATTATTTCCCCAGAAGAGCCAGGAAGTTGATCTGTCTCTTGGAGCACAAAGTCCACACTGGCACCTCTCCTGAAGCCTTTCCTGCAAGTTTAATCAGCAGTGGCACATACTTGTGGAGTTGTGGTTTTGGCTGATATGCAGTTTGCTAGAATAAGGTGTTGCCAGCTGAGGCTACACCAGTAGTGCATGTCAAAGAAAGCCCTTGTGTAAGCAGAACACCAGTCATTAGCTCTGAGAGAACCTCTTGGGAAAAGGTCCTGGGGACAGAAAAGTAGTAGAAAATTGATTGCTTATCTACACAACCAAGCTATTCCATATGAAACATGCCACAGAATAGCTGTATCGGTAAAGATTTCCTCCTGTAATGCTTGACTGACAGCTAGCAAACCAGGGGAGGGATAAATGAAATTAAAAATCAAACGTTTTCAGCAAATCCTACGCATTCCTTCAATCCATCACACTGTCAAGGCAGTTGGCTATAGCAATGCAGACGTAGGCTGTTTGAATACAGTCTGCTTTCCCCCCCCTCCCTGGTTTATCTAGGTAATTAACTCTGCTCTACAGTTAGATCACCGTTGCAGCATACAAGCAAAACAAGCTGTGAGAATAAGAGCTAGTCTACTTCCCAAGCAAGGTTTTAAACGGTACCTGCTATTCCTCACCTCCAGGACACAGTCCAAACTACTCATTGAATTAATCACTGAAGGATCTGCTCTCTACGTACACCTACTACTTTGTGTATTTTACATCCTGCACAACCATCCTCTGTTGAAATCCTTGGCTTCCAACAACTACACCTTCCATCTGCACCCACATAAAGGAGTCTTTGAATGCAGATGTCCGAGTATGGCTGGAAAAACCTCACAGCTCTAGAAAGATCCACCCTGCTGGACTGTCATCAGCCAGTGAAGACTCTACACCTCCTTTTTTGATGAGACTGACTTTCCAATGGCATGCCTGTGGTTACAACTTCTGCACAAAAGGGCAACAAAAATACAAAGACTCGCTTCACTCTGTGCCAAAACTGGCAGCCAGCCTCTACCCACAGAGTGTGCCTGCCCCAGATCCTAGCTGCCACGCTTCAACCCTACTGGTCTCTTCAGGTCCTGTCTGCGTACCCTGCCCCCAGTGAACGGAATTTGAGGCAAAGACTGTATTTCCCATCTGCTTCATAGTATCTTCTTTTAATCCTTGGAGAAAGCCAACAATCAAGCATAAGATTAGTTTCATCATCCCCAAAGAAAACCACCTAGCTACCACAGAGGAGGACTAAATACTGAATTTTCACTTAGCAAATGGTTCTTTGACAAAGCCACATGCATGCAACCATACGATATACATACACAAAGGATCTTGGTACTCACAGCAGTCACCGGCATGATACTCCACAGCTGCAGGTCTTCCAATTAGAGAAATTGTAATCTCTCACTTTAACATATTTTTCTTCTATGAGTGACAGAAGCATAACAGTTTGCTAAAGTAACAAAGCTTTGTGCCAGAGGTAAGTGCTTAGTTGTTCTAAACCTGAAGGCAGTAGAAAAGCACTTAGGTATCACATCTAATAATCATGTCATTAGTCTCAGAAGGAAATGCAGGAGATCTAACAAGAAGTTGGGCACTCAGGAGTCAGCAAAAACATTGCCACCAAACGAAGCAGGAGAGGGGAATCCTGCCTGACAGATGTGTTCTTCAGGTGACGAGTTGCCACACTCCCTATCTATAAACATCTGGAGACATCCACATGAGGTTTAAAAGCCACTTAAAACTTCAGTTTTCCACACTGAAATGCAAAAGCTAGCCTGTACACAACATTCATAAAAGTAGGCAGCCTCCAGGGATCAGGAGTGCTTTCAGTGAGGAGCTCTGTCTCATCCTCACCTCAACCATATTCAGCAACTAAGTTACTTAGCTAAGACTTTAATGAGAAGTTAACCAGAAATTATGAAGATCCATAGCCTGCTTTTTCAGGATGTCACCCCACTCAGGATTTTTTACTATTGTGCTTCCTTCCTCAGCTTTCACGGCACTTAATACTGCTTGTAAATTAGCACAATGAATTTGTAGCATGAACTGCAATGAACATGACAAAATTAAGACAGATTCCAGAGGTGAATATGAACAATTAGATTGAGGAGACAGCTCTGGATACCAGCCATAGCTTAAAATAGGTCCAAGAACATAAGGAGACAGCAGCATGATCTGCAAGATGTGCACGTCCTTCCTTCCACCCCAGCCAGCAGCAGGACCATCCCCACAAAAAAAGCCTTCAGCTACTGACAGTGCACTCCAAGGAAGAGCTGGACAAACCAGAGAAGAGCCAACAGGGAGCAGCAGGAATGGTTAAGGGTCCAGAACACAATGTGGGAAACTTGACCTAAATAAGTCAGATTGCTATAAGAAAGAAGGAAAGAGGAAGGTGAGATAACTAATACATAAAACCACTGCAGCAGGACTGTTCTCTTGGTCCAGCAAGGGCAGGACAAGATTCAGGATATGCTTAAGAACACCATAAGGGAAGAGACACATGGCAAAGAAGGAGAAGCCTATATATACACGTTTACATACACAGAAAGCATGTAATGTTAAGGACAGAGAACACTGGAATCAGCTGCCAGGGAGGATTTATTCCATCACTGATTTCTCCATCACCAGCAAATTCCTAAAAATAGGTGAGACAGCTGCCTGTCAAGACTAGATTGGAGGCCCCCAGCCCTGCCTTGGCAGCACACTAGCAGATTTCTCACGCTCCCTCCCACTCTCCTCTGCTGCAGCCCAGTTTAGGCACCAGCACCAGCTCAGGCACCAGCACCAGCTCGTGGGTGCAGACAGACAGGCCAGAGCATGAGGACCTGCGCCTCAAGCCCCCTTGAAAGGGACTGCTCTGAAGAAAATGAACCTGAATGGTTTTAGGTCAGTCTCACCAGCTAACTTGGATCACGTGGGATAACACACAGCTCCTTAGATATGACTCCCTGATAGCAAGGAGAACAATTGCTTCACAAAGGCCATCAACCCTAATGACACACACTGGAGGCATCCTACTGACGTTACCATAATATCCTTGTAAATTACACATCTGTTAATTTCTTAAACCAGGAGACACGGCTTACATTACCAGAAGAGCTCACTCCAAGTGGGGCACGGGGCTATACCCCTGAACCACAGTGCTGACAGACGCACGCACAGTTCCTTGCATATCCATTTGGCTTCTCTGCACAAATCCTAGCTCTGATTTGCTATGTAACATTTAAATAAGATACTATCAACACACTCTGATCAAACTCCAGAGCTCTGCAAGCTTAGGGCAATACCTGTGCTTTAAGCTCTGCAGGTCAACTGAGGTCACCCCCCCACCCCCACCCCAGGCTGTTCAGATCTTTTCCTAATTGACTCCAGTTTTGACTTTGGCTCATTTCTCAACATCTGATTCTTTCCTTCCCCTGATGCTCATGGGTAAAAATAATATGAAGCCAAAAGCCACCTGAAAGGACACAGTGCTCTTTCAAGACAGCACTCAGATCGACATGTCTTCAGGCCTTAGGAGAAAACCCTCAGCACAGCAATCCTAAGGATAGCCTCTTGAGTCTGTCATCTCTCACAAAAAATTAAAAAAATGGAGCAGAATTCTCAAAATAAAAATAACCTCATATGAATAATACCTATACTTTTTAGTCCTTTCTCTCCTACATCAGGTTACATAGTACCTGACATATCCATAGCTATAAAATCAGCTTCTCCCTTCTTGACTGATTTACATGGTTTCCTTTGTTTTACTAGAACAAAGATTTTTAAAGTCTCAGTTTCAGCCGGCATAAGGTATTTCCAACACTTTTGCCATTAAAAATGTATTCCAAGCAAATTACTCTGAAGTCCCCATGACAGTGATGCAAAACCCCCCAATGCATTCCTAAACAGAGTTAGCTATGGGCTGATCTAGGCTTCAAAATTAATTCCGGAAGCGCCGATGGAGAACCACCAAACACCAAAAGCAGTGAAGGTCAGTAAAGCAAGGAAGATGAAGAGTCTTCTCTACAACCTTCCAGTAAAATAACTGGGCACTTGATACAGGGTGGCCGAAAAAGAGAGGAAGAACTGGTAAAGACTGAAAGAAATTTGCAGAAGTGGCAGCCAGCACTGCTCAGCTTGCTGGTGAGGAGCGAAGCATGAAAAATATGAGTTTGTAACAGAATGAGAATATACTGTCAAGGCTGGGAGATGGTATCACAAGCTTAATTGCTTCAACTTATGCACAGAATGGGGCAAAAGACGTAAGAGCACAGAGTAAGGCCAAGGGGATGCAGCAAAAGAAGACTGGGTACTGCATTAGATACAAACATGCTGGTAGCAAAGGATCTTCTTGTTAAGCAAGTTCCAGAACAACACAGATGTCTTGCCCTTATTCATACCACTAATATATTTGCAGAAGGGTAAGAAATGAAGCATAACTAAATACTTCCAGTCAATCAGGAAGAGCACTTGGTAAGACACTGCTTACAGAAGTCCTCCCCAGAGGTCCATATGCTCCCTTATTTCATTCAATACCAGGTTGACTGAGTGACAACATTCAGCACTAAAATGCCAGTTTAAGTGCTTTCAGATGCCCACCGCCCACAGATTCAGCCAGGAAGGTTTGTGACATAAAGAACATATCTGTGGCCTTTTAGTAACACTCCCAATGGGTATGTAGAGCTACAAATACAAAATACAAGTTCTACACAAGCATCAGTAACAGTATTTTTTATAAATATTAAGCTTGTTGCAAACTGAGAGGTTCAGTACTGCTCATCTATTAATGGCTCATTTAGATTAGCCAATGAACGCACCAAGATTTATTTCAAATTAATTAATTCAGTTCATTATTCCAATGCTCAGATACTTAATTGCTTCTGCCGCCAGCTGGAAATCCTCAGAGTTTAAGTTATTGCTTAGAAAGGGTAAACTTCATTAGTCTTCTAAGCTCAGTTATTTGCAATGCTAAAGTATTCTCTACGACAGCCAAACAGAGCACCATTAGTTACTCCTGTTGGGTAATTTTTCACATGAGATTTACTCCACCAAAACCAGGCAGCAGGAGCTCCCAGAAGACAGCAAAGTCAATAGGACCAACACTCACCCGCAATGGATGGCTATGCAGAAGGCTACATACAGATGCAGATCAAACGTGATGATCCCACCAGCCTACCTCCTATCTCAGGAAGACACAATCTAAGTCTTTTCTGTCTTACGGCATAAAACCACTGTGTTTTCTTATATATATATCTTTTAATCCTTGATTTACCTACCTTTGTGCAGGCTTTCTTACCCCAGCACTGGCTTCTGACACTGCTCAAAGCATATCCTGCAGAATCAGTTTGTAATACACTGGTTTCAGGCTGCACATGACAGACAAACCACTTGGTAAGTCCTGTCTTTCTCCATGCTAAGTAGTGGATAGCGTGAGTTCACATACAGGCACTAACATATTAATCCTTTTCAGCAATTTACACCATCATCAGAAGTACAAGAAATCTGTTTTGAAATAGTAAGTTTGAGCATTTTTTAAGTACTGATGAGAGATGCAGTGCTGCTCCCCACACCGCAGTAGAGAAGAGCTGGGGCATTTACACAAGGCTTTATGCAGATGGCAAAAAGAAATACATCAGATACTCTTTTCCTTTTATTACTGCTCTTCATCTAACACTGCATCATCTTCTACTTACTTAGCCCAAGAAGCACAAGATTTTCAACTGCTTCTTGATTCAGCCTACTACATCTTTAATGCCTTAACTATAAAGAAAATGAACTATTAAAAAAAAAAAACCACAACAAAAAGAGGGAGACATCCCTTACCTTAGAAAACTTCACTGACAGCCTGCAGCAGAGCATCCCTTAACAGCATTCCCTACTCAAAGGGCAATGATGTGCCTCAGCTTCATTAACAGACCACCCAAAGTTAAGCAGAATATTAGCAGGCACACATTCCTCATTAGAGGAGTTTGTCATCAAAAGGGACAGCAATTCTTTGGTATGCTACGAGAGCCACGCTTAGGACCTGCCGGACCCCTCAGAGACTGGCTATGCAGCATGGTAGTTTCCTATCACAATGAAAGCACAGTTGCTTCACTAACCTTCGGTAAACAAGCATCGTAGGTCATCCCTGCAACAGAGTAACCCCAGCAACAGAATTGGTTATGCAAAGGACCTCCCTAACCTCCCATTCAAAACCCACTGCAACACTTAATGAATTGAAATTGCTTACTACTAACTGTAAATACTCAAGACGCATACAGACATTTCTCTCTGTAGTCCGTAAGTTATATTTTCAGTGACATCTGGCTTATTCAATCCTGTGCCCTGGCTACATATATTACATATTTACCTTTTGTAACTAATTCATTATACTTACTGCTACTTTACTGTAATAACTCAGGATGTACTACCTAAATAACCCAGGATGTCACTACAAATGTTTTGTATTCACCTACGCTTATTCTTAAACTCTTACTAATCACCCATTTTATATATTGTGAAAGACAAAAGGAAATTTGCAGTTCCTTATCCCTCATTTAAACACAACATCAAAATGCCTATTTAAAAGTCTTTTTAAAATGTCTACAGGTGTCAGTATGAAGTATTTTCTACACAAATATATCAGTTTTGTTCCTCCTCTTACTAAAGAGTTGTATGCGAAGTAGTTAATTAAATGAGTATCATAAGCCTGGAAGTACTATTTTACAGTTACTGACATTGTGGATTTATTTCATGGCTCCTGTAGGAAAGGAATACCTCAAAGTCTGTGTAATTCTATTTAGTGCTTTACAAATTTATAACAGACAAAGTAGATAGAGCAAAGAAGGAAAAAAACCAAACAGTAACAGCAAGTCAGCCTCTCCAGATTGATAAGGACTGGGGAGATCACAGACCATGCTACTCCAAAGACATTGCCCCTCTCTATCTGATTTCAATCAGCACCCTCAGCTGAGCAAGGTCAAGCCTAGTCATAGTGCCCAGGGGCCTCCAAGAAACAGCCAAGTACTCCAGGAGCCAAGAATCTCTCCCTGAAATCACCTGTGACCTAGCACTCTGCGTACCATTAGAGCTCTTTGCTACAGGAAGCACCTTCCTACTGATGAAAGCTGAAGCCAACAACTGACAATTTGGCTGTTTTAAAAAGCAAAAGTGAACCTGCTGCAGGAGGGAGATATTAACTCTCTGTCTTCGGGACACCTTTACGTAGGACATTATGTCCTACCTACTTAAAGATGATGCTGAGGATGTTTTAAGTGGAAAAAACCCTGCTCACTTCCCTGACTGAAAAGGGGTGTTACCCTGGCCATTGCCACAGAGGTCTTCAGGTCCTGTGAATAAAGAGGCACTACATAACTGCAGATTATTAGCAGAATGCAGCGTAAGACAACACTGTGCTGGATCACGGTGTTTTTCCGCAGACTGAGCAACTCCTTTTAGCAGATATCAAAGTTTGACAGCTCTAGGAACAGCCAGAACAATCACTATCATTTTCCTCCTGTTGTGTTAGAACTAGAGCCTTCCAGCCACAACACAGGTGAGCAGAGTGGCAGCAAAAAAGAACCTAAATATTGTCATGAAAGTAAGATGGGTTTTAAGCAAAGGCTTTATTTTCAGACTCCCATTGCAGCCATGAGTTAGAGTGACTGCTGGTGCCACACTGCTCCTACATTTTGAGGGAAGAGAAGGGAGTCCTTGATTTATTTCAAATGTGGCACAGGCCCATGGTTCACTGATGGTCATTCAGGCAAGCACAAATAGCTCCTTTCTCCCCACAATCATGGAAACAAGCTTTGAACCTCACGGACCACAAGTAGGTGACCTCAGGCTCTGGCCCTTAAAAACCAGTCCTGCATACAGCTACCTTACCATCACAAGATGAACTGTCCCCTTCTGCTTCCCTGCTAAGTTTCATATATGAAGCAGTCAGCAGAGCACAAAGAAAGGCAGAGTAGCATCCCCTAGCCAAGTGTGCTATCCCTAGCAGCCCTCCCAGAAGCTGAAAGCAAGACATTTCACCCAGCTTGGTCAAGTCAACAGACTTCTCTTTGCACAATACCACAGACCCATGTAATGCTGGGGGAAGCCAGGCAGCAAATCCTGCCATGGGGAAAGAGCTCACGTGTGGATGGCTACAGGGGAAAACTCAGCCCTCAGCTTTTTTGCATCTCTGACTACTCACAGTGGCAAAGCAACTCCACAGGGAATCACCAACAGCCATTCCTTGCATGCAGCAGAAGCAGGACAAGCAACAATGCTTTAAAAAGTCTCCTGCAGATCTTAAACTCATCTGGAGGACTTACCACTGAACTAAAGCAGCATGACATCTCAGGCAAAAAAAACCCCAAACAAAAAAATATATATTACCTCTGCCAAAGGAATCTGGCACTTGTTGTCACTGCAGCTGTCCCTACGAAAACTGCCATCACAAGCCTACGCCTGGTCCTTGGGTGATGTGCCGTCCCATGGTAACGCCGTGAAACAGCAGACAGCCCTGCTGCAACAGGAAGAAGTCGAAGGCGAAACATCCTGTGGAGTAAGAACAACATATTAGTAAAGCAACAAATGGCTTCAACTATCCCAACCAGATAGTTGTTCACAAGTTGTTTCTTGAATAGGAAAAGTTACAGAAAATAACTGTCACAGACGTTTATTAGCTGTTCTGAAATAGGCACATAACCTAATAAATAGATAATTACAAGTGTTACATACTGGTGTACACCTGGCTGACACATCCTCACTACTTACTCAGCTGTTCTTACAGCATTTCTTCAAATTCCTCTTAAGCCTTCCTCCAGCACACCTCATTAAGATGAAATATTTGCACTCTTCCACCCAAGTGCTAAGTCACAGAAGATGCAGGTAGATCTTACACACAAGTATAGCAGATAAGAGCCATTTGGCCACAGGGAAAGACACAGCTGGATTTTAAATGGCAAATTAAACCAAGTAACAAGAAACCTACCAAACAAAACCCGACCCAGTCATTATAAATTTCCCTAAGAAAACCCTACAGCTCTTAATCACTTTTTTTATCTACCCTGGAGCAAATAATTTATATCAAACTTTAAATATAAGGCAAGTTTCAAAGCATCAAAACTTGTAAAACACAATCCATACCTCAGTACACACACACCAGTACACAGACAAACAGGAAACCAGAACTACAAATCCAAACATTATTACAACAGAGGAAACTGAATTGCAAAAAACTTCACCTCATCACACACCAGCTACACGAGACAAAGCAATTTTTGCTAGCTCACAAGATTGAAGGTGAAGGGTAAATGTCACCCTTGAAAGGGAAAGGTGCTGTATTTTTAGTGAAATAAAGGTTTTACTTCTAACTGATGCAAATTCCATTTGCAGATTGTAGGGTCAACCTTAAAAAAAAAATAAATTTGGAACAGAACAGTATAGAACTCCCAAGGCCAGCAAAAATGTTGGAAGTGGAAAGCAGGGGAGCAGTGGCCCATTTTTTTGTTTTGTTCCCCATTCTTGCTGTTTTGCTCAAATACTCCCAGCTAGCAAATAACCACAGAATACAAAACTGAAGTCACATCTATTGGTTTTTATTTGTTTTTGCAACACAAGATGCCACCACACCATTCTGCTAAACCATTAACTTCCAACAATGAGAATCTTGGGACCATTTTGTGCAAACATCTCTTACGTGTGTGGTGTGTTATCCCATTTCAGCTATAAAGAGTTGAATATATTACCGCCCTTTTCCGCTGATTAAAGCAACACACAGCTCAAGATTTCATAATGTGAACCAGTGATGTGAACTTAGGGAGGAGAAGAGAGAAAGAGGAAGGGAAGACGCACATAAAATATTCAGCAGCTAATTTTGAGTGCCAGAGCTCAATATCCTTTAAGGTGGTGGAGATGCATCTCAATACTTCACAGCACAATCAAGAAAGGTGGTGAGGGGAAGACAAGTAGAGATAATGAAAAATCATTAGAAAATCCCTTATCAGTGATTTTTCATACAGATCTAAGGCTTTTGCATGGTCCTGGGACAAGGGAGATGGAATGAAGCACCAGCAGCCAATAGCAGGCTGGAACAGAAGTTGCAATACTTGCTGTGTATGTCAAAGCCACAGGGTGCCTATGCCTTGCCACCCTGGTTTATGGGCAAATACTGCGAACTTTACTGCTCACAGCTACTGCATCTCAGCAGCATCCATTTTATATTCATCTGTGCACATACCAACCCCCAAATTTCCAGTGGGCATTCCCATTTTGTTTATTCCTTTAAAAATGAATAGGCTTAAAATTAAAGTTTGAATGGAACACAGCCAGTCAACGGCGCTTATTCTCCAGTCTTCTCCAGTTCTGAACAACAGAAGATTGTTATGAAAAACAGCTCTTATTTCAAATTTAAAGTTATTTTCCATGCTACACAAACCTGATGTTGCCATTTCATCTCCAGGGACTAACTTCTGTTTCATATGCAGAGAAAAATCTGCATTTTCTGTTTTCACCAAGAAGTCAATGTTGCCCTTACTTGGCTTCCCCATCCTAATTACAGCTTTATATGCATAAGATGCAATGGATAAGGGAAATCTTGCCACTATCACTTAATCAGCCAAAACAAAAGTCAAGCCCCACAGTGCTTACTTTTGAGCTTGATGAGATTTTTACAACATTTCAGATTCTTGGCTTTAGTACTGAATAAATGTTTGTCCTGTCTGAGCCCTAAGAAACACTCTATCATCTGCTTTGTCCAAGTAATCTCCATCCTTGATGGTGGTGGAATGTTCACCCAGACAGCACTCTGTAACAATTGCCCAAGACAGCTGAAAGCAGGTGGTTCCCATAATAACCCTAAAATATAGAGTATCCTTATCTTGGAACAAAAACAAAAAAAGCACTTTGTAAGCTGAATTTTCCATGCTTTCCACCTGTGATTTTACAATCTCACTTTTTTTTTTTAATTCAAAAGCAGCATGATATTTGCTGTGTTTTGTTAAAAGCTCCAGGCACGTAAGTCAAGATCACTTGAGAAAGCCGTACTCACTTTTAAAAAGATTAAAAATAAGCACCTTGCCCAAACTGCAGCAATGAAAAGCTTAACACCACGATCTGCAGTAGAATAAGGAATAAAACTGAGATAAAGTATAAAACTCCCAAGAACAGATGTGATTACAGCTTATAATAAGAAACAATCTCAATTCTTGCAGGATTTAACGCAATAAATTATTATTTTATTTTCATTTATAGGATACAACAAAGTAGCTCAGAGGAAAAAAACCCCACAATCTCCATAATGCTGAAAATAAGGACCAAACATAAAAGTTATCATAATGTTCTAGCATGAGTGCTATAAGAAATCTGTAGATCATAATTTTGTTTCTAAGAGATAAGCCAGTAAGTTCTTCCTCAAAACAGCTCTACTTTCAGAGACTGACTTAATATCCTTGGACAAAAGAAAGAGTGGGGGCTTGTTTCCCTGAAAAGAATGACATATCTGCTTTTATTTATGCCACGAGACATGGGTATTGTTATTTTTTAAGCAGAAGAGTCAACCTACAGACCTCAAGATTTAAAAACATAAGTTTTGATGACTGTCTGCTCCACCAAAACTCAATCCTCAGAGCCCAAGCATTTGAAAAAATTGAGCCACCCAACAAAAAACCTCCACCTTACCCAAAACCCTCACCAGAAGAGATGTGAGAGCCCATCCTGGTACCTGGCTCTCTTTGTCCACTTTGGCACCATGTTTTTGTGCCCTGGCTCCGTGGTTTGAGCTGTGTTTCTGCACCAGCAGCCGCAGCAGCTCTCACAGCCATCAGGCAAGTGCTCAGGGCCCTGCTCTATGGGTACATGTAGCTGGCAAGATGCAACAGCATAGAGCCTGCTATATTTGTAATTTAGCATTAAACATGTTAGCGTCTTGAACATCCAGGAAACACACAAAGCCATTAGGAAAGTACCGCTTCCGATCTGACACACAACGGGCAAACTAAGGACATCCAGATCATGTTAAAAGAAATGCAAAAGTGTTTCAACAATTATATACGTTCTGGCTTGATGTGGGTATTTTATTTCCCCAAACAATGATCTGCTGTCCGCTAACATGTTTTGCGAGGGAATTCAGACAGGCTCTCTCCTTCTCCCCCCTGCCATGGTCACAGCATTAAGACTCCTGCCCTGGACTTTTTCAGTTGAAGTACTGAGGCCTGAGCAACAGGCCCTGAGCCAAAGCTGACCTCTAGATGAACCTGACAAACAAATGGGTTTTTTTATATATGTATATATTTGGTATCCAATCATTAGCAAAATATGCATGATCATTAGTTAAAGATGTAGCTTAGACAGAATATAATCATTCGCAAAGATATAGTACATCCTTCCTTGCTTAGGGGCAGGTAGTCAAGGCTATGAAACCAGGTACGTGGCCTTGCTTGCAAACCAGTGGTTAAAATCAAGCTGCTAAGGAAGACTCCCTTGGTTCCTCCCTGAGCCCTGGGCCAGGCTTCAGCGCGATCCAAGAGGAGAGTGAAACCAGATGCTTCGACATGGGACATTAGGTGAGCTTGTTTATTCAACAGTATAAAAGTTGGACCCTCTTACAGCAACTTTCGAGACCTCACCTACGAGTGGACGCACTGCGTAGGACCTCCCAGTTGTCAGGAAAGGCTCTCCAAATCCTTACTGTAGCAGGGGATCCCCAGCAACAGAGGATCTGGACGATGGTAACGTATTAAGGCAGTAGGTAATGTATCTTTCTTAACTATATTCTGTCATATGTAGTAATGATCAGGTGCATTACTTAGTCTTGCTTTATTCTTCCTGCATTATTTCACTTACTATTCTATTGCTTTAAATGTAAGTAAAGATAAACTCACTTCTTTAACTAGGTGTCTGTTCCCTTTGTGCTGACCCCATCTATTGACAAAACACCAGCGCACATAAGAATTGGCAGATCCCAGCTCTTGCATCCTTTTTCAGATACCAAAAGAACAAAAAGAGTTGCTCGTGGTTTTCCAGCACCAGTATCTCAGCCCAGGAAAAGGGACTTCCGTTCACACTTGGGTAGCCCACAGAACTGAACTTCTTGTAGTCCTTTTCGGCAATCCAGAACAGCCTCAGTTTTTAGGATGAAACACACCTAAAGCAGGGGTTTTATGTCAAAGGTGGCCTCAGTGGCACAAACATGTGAAAGGAGTAAGCTGATGGGTGTTTAATATTTAGTCAGAGAAGGGTTCACAGGCACTTTTTATTTGAGCAATTTTACTAGGACATGGTAAGCCTGCACATCAGGGCAGAATGTAAATTGTAAATTTAAATGAAAAATACTGTTATGTAATATCTTCTCAAAACAGATTTGCATTTACGAGGCACTGCTTAGGCATATAGGCTTCTGCAGGGACTGGCTGAGATGGAATCACTAAGAACTGAAAGAGCTTTCTGGAGCCGTGTGTTTATCAAAAAGCAAAGTCTGACATTGCCAGAGCAGACCAAGACATCCTGACCCGGCAGGTGCTGTAGGAAAATTCCTCACCTATTTCCACCTCAGCCCCTGACTGTCAGTTGTACCTCACCCTTGCTCACTGAAGCAGCAACATCTGCTCCAGAAGGCATGGGGTGCCCTGAAGCAGGAAGGCAGCAGCAGTAAAGCATGGGTCTCATCTCTCAGCTCTCCTGTCTCTGTCTTCTCAAGAGAATTATTAGGAAGAGGTGAAGGAAAAATTGCAATGGGAAGAACAGTATGACAAATAAATCCAATGGGAAGGAAAAGTCAAGACACAAGGGAAAGGTCAAAGCAATCAGGATAGGTGTTTTACCATCAACACTAATAGAGATGCTTAAAATCATATGAGATACATAAACCGTGTGTGTGTATGTGAACCTCTTAGCATCAAAGCTGCTTCCACCAAAATTAAGATATTAATTTTGACCTCTCCTCCCTCCAGTTCTCTGTACTTTGTTTAGAAACTGGTACCAGCAATAGCTATTTGTACAAGGGTAATTTGTACAAAGGGTGCCCAGAGGTGGATTCCAGCTACCAAGATGTCTGGATCCACTCCTTGCCCCATCACCAAGAAAGACTAAACCACTCCTGCTCTTTTCCCCTCCTGAAACTCCAAATTTTCACCTTATCCAGTGCAATTTCAGATAAAGGATTACTCACATTACTGAAGTTATTAGCTTACCGAGACACATAAATCAGTTTTGAAAATGCAAATGATATCCAGCAGCAAAAGTAATTTCTTCTCAGGTATGAGATAGGGCAATATTTGATCACCTTAATTTCACTAGAGAGGGAAACCACATTTGTTTCAGAGCATGATTTAAATTGATGAAAAGTCCACAATGCATCAATCGATAACACACTGCCAGGTCTTTAGAAGAAACCTAAGCCATAGCCTGGCATTTTCTTTTTAACTGTCATTGCAGTAAGGGTTCATCTTTTCCTAAAATCCTCAACCCTGAAAATGCACATTTCCCAATGCTACAGCTCTGTAACTACACCAACCATTGCTTGTCCTCCCCTTGGGGACAATCAATGCCATCCCTCAAGTAGCCAGATTTAGTATTAAACTTCATTCTGCTCTGAATGCAGCTGCTATTAAAGCCATACTATTGCATTTCATAACATGTCTTAAAATTCAGTCTAATATTGCACTACCAACACGTTTTGGCATTCTGAAATCACCTCACCGTTAATGTGGCTTATTGAGTGTAACAATTTACCAAGATGATACACATTAAGACTCTATTATACCATCCTCACCTCACAAGTTATATTATTCTGCCAAATTGATCATTTAGCATAAGACAAAATGAAAATAAAACAGCAAACCCATGACTAGTTGGAATCCAACTTGTTAAACTACCACTTATAGGCACACGTGGTAGTCTCAATTTAACGTATACATCCTTACTATTAACTATATTTAAATTAAGGAAAATGCAGGTTTCTCTGTCACTACCAGTTCCTCTAATCCCTCCCCTATTTTTAAGCTCCACATACCCACACCTGGGCTCTCACTGCTTGAAAACTAATCTTCTATCTCAGGATGATCTGCATTTCCTAGCAAATACTATACAGAAGAAATAACCATGTCTCCTTGGGCTGTACAAGTCACCCATGCCAATTTCTACCAAATCTGCTTCCACAGGAGCATCACCTTAGACTGCAGCAATCTGGCCAGAGAACAGTCACAAACCCCCAACACAGCTGCACAGAGAACCTAGATTAAAACTGACAAGACTGAAAATAATTTTATTGATCTTCAGTGCCAAGTAGAGAAGACACTGTATTGTGGTGACACACACAAGACTTTTGATTTAGCTTTAATAAAGCATTATTAGTAATTGCAACTGGATTATTTATAAGGGTGTAGGTCAGCAACTAGCTTCGTCTTTATCTCCCCTTGAAAGGGAGACAGGTGTCTACTCACTAGGCAACAATCTTTTCCTATGTGCCTTTGAACATTTAAAGTATACTTAAGATAAAGACTCTGGTGCCATCTAAAATGGCAGAAGAAACACCAGTTGGCAAGCTCAACAGCAACCCCAAATCTAACTTGCTAGCTGAGTCATTAGAGGACTTGTGCGTGGATGCAGCCAGCAGGAATTGCAGCTTTTGAGAAACAAATAAAAAATATCAGTTTACCCAAACAAAGTAACTGTGTTACCATCTGTTGCAGCAGCACTGCAAATAGCACCTTCAGCACGGTCAAAATACTTGCTTGCTCTTTCAGTCAGTTTCCAGCAATGCACAGTAGGTTTTTAAGGAGCAACTACAATCTTCCACAGAAATCAATGCCAGAAGTTGATTTTTCCTGGTTAAAGTTTTCCTTTCCCCTCTTTCCCCCAAAATGCAGCCTATTCCTTGGGCTCTTCCACCTAGAAACCATTACAGTAAACCTCAGCATTAACAAGCTCCCTACTACCATCTCCATAGGAGCCAGAGGTAACTAGTAGAGCTGCAAAACCAGAAACAAAATAAAAAAAACACTTCTCACCCCCTATTAAGGATAATGACCCTGTTTCATGAGCTACTTCCACCTTAATCAGTTCAGTGTGAAATTTTCTTTTTCCAAGCACTATTCCTAAATACTCAGGCTGTGTGGCAAACCTGCCACATAGGCAGGCACACCAGAGCAAAGACATTTTTGCAGGAGGAAAAAAATGACACTGATTCAAGGAGCAAAGGTTTGTCAAGAGAACTACTGGCAGAGGGGTAGAAACATAATACTTCTGCCTTTTTCTGTAGAAAGTCACAGCCAGCAGGAATAAGGCTTGGTTGCTTAATGATCCGAGTGATTTAACTTGCCTTGCACAATCTGTGTCGATGGGATGTGATTTTCCTGATAATTCCTAACTTTTGCACCAAATAGAAAAATCCTCCTTGAAGCTCCTGCCTTTTCTCCAGCCAACGGCCACCTAAGTGCATGTACCTTACCATAACAAACAAACAAGAATATCTCAGAACAGTTAAAAGTAGGTCTAAGAAGTGTTTATGGCTTACTTGGTTCCAAGCTGGTGCTAATTCTTAATAAACATGTGTTTCACAAGAAAATACTGCTGAAAGAGAAAAATATAAGTAGTTTGAAGAAAAAGCAAAAGCCTCACTAGGCTGTGAAGGTGACAATTCAACAGGCTTGAGTTATCTGCAGACAAACGTACAGCTCTAGAAAAAGACATTTCATTTTGGAGGTATGACAGGCAGCAGATCATCCCAGAATTTGACACTGAATCCTGTACCTCGTTTCCTCTCAGACAAGGAGGAGAAAGACTTGTGAACCCACTGAGAACTTGAATTTGAATATCACCATATGGTCATTTCTTCCTTTCCCATTCTCTCTTTTAAACAGAAACATCACCTACCTCAGCAATAGCCACTTGCTTCTTTAGAAAACGCCTCTCCTACCCAAAAAGTCACACTTTGGTGGCACACATCCAAAGAAATTTTAAATAAAAATCTACTGAAACAAAAAAGTGACAGCATCTGCATTTCACCTACCAGATGGCAATTTCTTCTGAATTCCAGAGAAGGGCACTGGTTCCCCCCAGGAAAAATGAAAAGTCTGAACTCCTGCAGCTGCTTTTCCAGAAACGCCTTATTGGATTAGCTTGAATTTCAGACAGAAAAAAAAAAAAAAAAGAATACAGATAATCCTGGCTAGTGCCTTATGCTTTTAGAACATGACCTGAGGAGCTCACTTTCAGCATGAAAAAGCTGGCAACAAATACCTGGCTCCACCCAAGGTGGCCGGACAGATAGCACACTCTCTGCTCACACACTTATCTGGAGCAAAGGCCCCACCAAGCAGAGGACCCGATGAGTCACAGTGCCTGGCCACTACCACACACCACTTCTCTCCCTGCAGCCATGAAACCTAGACAGATAATCAGAGGACGGAGGAGTTTTACTTTGCAGTCCACCAAAACTTCAGCCAACAAGAAAAAATAGGGATCATCTTCATGGAAATAGCAAGCCATAGTTACAGACTGTAAGAAGAGATGTAGAGAAACACCTCCACATATCAGTGCTTTTAGGGTTTAAATTAATGGGGTGGGGGGATTGGGACACGACTGGAATTCCTGGGCAACTAATATACTGCAAGCAAACCTGGTGCACACACACAGAGCATCTAATAGAGTGACAATCCTCTTGTAGTCTTTAACACTGACTGGCATAAGGCAGAGATCAATTCTTGCAGATCTTGCGTTTATATCGTAGCTAAGATTTCAGTGAAAAAAATAGAACTAGTCTTCTAGCTCTTGAAGCAAAAATGCCAGAAACAGAAGTTTGCATCAAATGAAAACACAGATGTTAAAGTGGTGGTACATAATGCAACTAGTCTATACAGATACTGGGTCTGTATTGTGATGTTGCCATAGACCAGCTTTGTCTGCATCACAGACTGACATACTACAAATTATAAAGCTACACGCATTCACAGGTCTCATGTTTCAAGCACAGGTCAGCTGCAGCATTGCTCATCTCAAACCAGGATCATCTTTCTCACTGTCCACATGAGGATCTTGGGTTTCACTTCAAAGGGCTATAAACTCTAAGAGAAAAAACTAAGAATTTGAGCTTGAGAGACCCTGGAGACTTAAATGAACCCCATCCCCCCACAACCCAGAGAAGGCAGCTTTTTTCTATTTTAAAAACACAACCTGGAAACAGTTACTTAAGCTAGTGATTTGTTTTGTCAAGGAAGGGTCACAAGTTGTCACAAGTTGCAGGGACAGAAAGGAAACCCTGTAACAAATCAAAGGCTGTTTATGCAAAGCATTTAAGGCCACACATTCACGGCTATTATAAATCAGCACAAGCAGCTGGCCTGCCCCCACCTGTGCATTCCCACCTTGTGCCAGCCCCAACACAAAACTCCAAGTTAAAAGGATCAGCACTTTGGTCTGCTCTGCCTTCTCATACCCACATCCACAGCAGTGTCATCCAAGACAAAAGGATCTCTTCACACAGTAGTACTTCCAGCTCTGAGCAATGGTGGGACAGCAATTAAAAGCTGCTCTTGACAGAGGTTAAATCCAGAATGCATGAAAGGAAACTTTATGGCAGGTTTCTGGGGGAGGAGGTGGAGTCACTGCACTCACAGACAAGGTAGCAAACAAAGATAACCCAGAATTTACTAGCCAAGGACTTTCGGATAATACTGCAGTGCCGCAGTATAACAATGCATGATATAAACGGTCAAGCTGTCCATTTTTTCTGTTTGATAGTATCTTAAATCTTTCACTAACGGGCAAGCCTGCAAGACTTTTGGATATGTGATTAGGCAGATAAAGTGCATTTCAACTCAGACTCTACTGTGAGTCCTTGCATTTCTTAATAAAAGTGCCAGCTGCCTCTCCTTAAAGATACATAGCCATCCCCCCCATCAAGAGGCAGCCATGCCATTTGCAACAAACCTTTCTTAAAACCATTGTAAAAAAAAGATGCAATACCATTCTTCTCAAAGGCATACAATACTCAAAGGCCCTGGCTAACGTTTGCTACTGAAGAATCCCAAACAGCATCATGCCACCAAAAGACTATCTACATGAAGACACTTTTTTGCTAACACCCCTGCAACATCCCAGCAGAAAGACAGAGCATTTGGAAAATTAACAAATAACTTTTTTTTTATTGCTATACACAAGCATCCTCAGCTCTACTGTATTGAGCTGTGTTAAAATACAGTGGACCAGTAAAACCACTGCAAACTCACGCAGTATAAAAAAAGTATTTATATATCCCAGCTCAGTCCATTTCAAGACGCGTTAACGCAAGTGGAATGACATCCAACAACATTTTTTTTGTATAATAAACCTAATACGATCTCTACAGAACTTACTTTACTCAAGAAATGCAAAAGTAGTTGTTATCACATTCTAGATCTAAACATAGCTGATGGTTGCCTCAAATATCACCTGACAAACGTAATGCTTATGGGATAGTGCTCCAAAGCCTTCCTGAGACTTGAGAGGATGCAAGTCTTGCAATTTGCTCTGTTAAATTGCCTAAGGACAACAGTACAATCTCTCCTCTCAAAACACCACCTGCTTACCCAGAGTTACACCCCTGACTTCTCAGCCCAAGATGCACAACAGGAACATATACAGTGAAGTTACACAAAGACTAATGAGATGCAGCGAGCTCGAGAGTGCCCCCATAGACAGACATTAACGATGTAGGCAAGGCACACCATTCTTTTTCCTCCAGAGCACAAAATTCCAAATTCTTTAGTTCAGGAAGCGTAAGTATCAAAAAAGTTTCTACAGAAAATGGGTCATTTGGACAACAAGCTGTTTTCACAAGTATACAAACAAAGGTTACATGAGCTTAAGATACACTGTTGAATATAGGCATTATACCCTTGCCAACATACTACTGAATACCAGAAAGTTTAAGGGGATGGTTATCAGCCACAGGACCCTCCATGGCAGTAGCTATATTGGCTAAAGAAGCTGCTGCCTGAAACTGGTGGCCAACACAACCCCCTGCAGAGTCACAGAGAAGCAGGCCATGATGACACTAGAACACATTTCCCTTGCACCCCTGGGCTGGCCAAGCAACGTGATGCTCCAGGTGGACAAACGCACAAAGTTTAAGCGTCTTTAGTTACGTTTTCGTTATTTGGTTTGTTATTTGTTTTAAGTTAAGATACCTCCCGATGTTCAAATAAATTTTTACTGAGTGCACAGAAATAGTGAATAGCATTGTTTTCTTTAGTGTGTTGTTTCCCATCCACCCCCCATGTTTTATCAATGTGACATAACTGATGTGGGGTTGACAGGAAGCTCTAGGCAGCAAACTTCTTTCACAGCTTGCTCCCATGCCTGCTTTGCTCCTTCTTCCAAATCACACAGCACTGCCCATGGTATTCCAACAGAAAAGTCAGCACAACTTCACACATTGCAAAAAGACAGTGTATTTTCCTACAGCTTTAGGAAAAATCTTGGGTGAACACTTTCAGAACAATTCCAAACAGGGCAAATTTAGAGGTAAGTATCAGCCAGATGATTAATTCAGTTAAAAGTACCTGAGAGCAAAGCCACAACATGCTATGAGTCGTGTAACATCCTCACCTGTAGTGCGAGCGTACTTGCTCCCTACCTGCGGGTCAAGTGGTCATGAAGCACCCAGGGAATAATTTTTTAGTGGTTGCAGAGCTGTGTTCTAAAACCAAGAAACAAACATAATAAAGATTATAACTCTCTGCTGCCAGCAACATGCTGCACACTATTTCTCTCCAGGCAGTCATGCTCTGCATATCTGTGCTCTCACATAGGCATCTCAGACTGCCTGCCACATAAAGTCAGGAGGAGAAAAACGGTCACACAGCTGATCAAAACAAAAAAGCAGCCAGGCCTTGACTTTAACCACAGTCCGAGCTGGCACTCGGGGTTTCTAGAGGAGAAAGCCTCAAAAAAATCCTGCCTTGTCTGACCTGCCCACCCCAAGTCAACAGACCCCATTAAACAGATTTACCAGCTTTCCCAGGCAGCTCATTAAACTAAAGGCAAATATGTAATACACTAATTATGTCACAATGAATATCAGGCCCTTCTATACTTTCAGCAGTTTATTAACCCAAATTGACCCTAAAGGTTTTTCCAAAGGCAAACGGCACATCAAACACAGTCTGGCCACCCCGTGAAGTTAAAGCTCTTTAACAAACCGCTATTAAGAAGAGTTGCTTTGACATGAGCTATAACGCACAGCAATAACTCACACAGCCTCGGCAACACGGCGCACAACCCCCTACAGCGACAACACAAGTCAACCAAAACCAGGGAGCTGAGGCCCAACTCCTGGAACCGCCCGAGCACTCCCCAAAGGCCCCGGCGGCTCCACCTACCCAGACGCGCCGAGGGGACCCAGCGTCTTTCCCAGCCGGAAAAGCTAAGTGCTGGAACGGAGGCACAGACCCTAAGGTTT
Source organism: Falco naumanni (assembly GCF_017639655.2). Taxonomy (NCBI): domain Eukaryota; kingdom Metazoa; phylum Chordata; class Aves; order Falconiformes; family Falconidae; genus Falco; species Falco naumanni. The sequence goes on along the minus strand of NC_054062.1, from coordinate 33,634,566 downwards.
ATTCCATAGGGAAGAAACCATGGTATCACTGCAGGGCCCCGGGGGACGGGGGAGCCACAGCACGTCACGCCGAGACCCTGGCACCCGGAAAGCCCGCCTTCCTTCCCCGGGCAGCGGCTCTCCTCAGCTCTCAGGCCCCGGCCCCTCAGCCCCGGGCCTGGCCCCCCCCCAGCCCGTTTCACGGTAAGCACCCGCCTACGTGCCCCGAAGCCCGCTCCCGCCAGGGCGCGGTGAAGGGAAAGGAGGGGAGGGCCAGGCGGAACGGAGGCGCCGTACCCCGCCGCCGGCTGCTGGGGAGCGGGTAGGGAACCCCCATGGCCGGCCGGCCCGCCCTGCCCGCCCGCGCTCACCTCGGCCCGGCCGCCCGTCCCGCCGCCCCGCCCACCAGGGCCGCGCTTCCGCGGGCGGTGGCAGCCGAGAGGGGCGGGGCGTCTGTGGCGCCCGGGGGACACGTGAGGACCGAAGGGCGGGAACCGGGGTGTGAGGAGAGTCTATAGGTGTCCCGGAGGGCCGGTGTGTAAGGGCTCAGGGGCTTATATACAGGTCTTGAGAGCCCTTTGTGTAGGGTCTTGGGGATTGTGTGGCTCCTGAAATACTTGTGTGTACTCTGTAAGGGGTGTTTGTATAGGTCCTGTGTATAGGGCTGGGGGGGAGGCTTGTGTGTAGGGCCTGAAAGACCTGGAGGCAGCGTCCTACAGGAGCTTGTATGTATAAGTTCTGAAAAGTCTGTATATAGGATCTCAGGGGCCCATATACAAATATATATATATAGGTCTTGAGAGGCTTGTGCATATAGTATGAGGAGCATGTAGGTCCTGGAGGACTTGTATGTAGGGTTTGAGGGTCTTGTATATAGGTCCTGAAACAGGTTTCAGAGGTGTGTATAGAAAGAGTCTGAGCAACTTGTATAAACAGGGCCTGAAAGGGCCTATATACAGGGTTTGAGGGGTCTACATTCGGGGTCTGAGATACCTCTGTATAGGTTTAAGGCACCAGTGTAAAATGCCTAATGCAGCTGCCTATAGGGTCTGTGTGGGCTGCAAGGCCTTGGCCATTTCTGCTGTGCCCTACTGGATCTCCCCAGTTTTATTTCTGTGATAGGTAACTCCCCTGCTCTGGGCAAGCGCTTCAGGTGCCAGAGGGGCAGCCTGTTCCCCCTGCCCATCCCTGGCGCAGGCCCAGGGGGTGCTCTCAGCATGGGGAAACGCTCTGAGGCATCTGCAAATGCAGCACGAGAAGAAGGGAGCTCTCCCATCACCACAGAAACGCAGAAAACTTCATTTTTCAGGTATGATCATCTAAACTGCAAGTTCTTTGCTAGTACATGAACTGAACTGGTTTCTCTCATTGTTGTTGTGTCCCGTCCCCCCCTGCCCCAGTGTATCTGGTTGAGCATTTCTATGTATTTCCGACGATAGTTCACTTTAAAAAATGAAGGGGTTATCTCATGAGAAATGAGTCTTGTGAGCAGGTGATTCTGCAGGGTCCAGAACAGTTGCTGGGTCCACAGCTGAGGCACAGAGCTGATGCTGCTGTAGGGCAGCATGGCCTGAATTAGCAGTGGAGCAGACATCACGGCCTGCCTGAACTGTCCCACACCCTCCGAGCTGTGCCCACAAGCCTGGCTGGGCAGTGTGAACTGTGTCCTCCTACTTCTGCGTGGCTTTCCTCCCCGGGCTATTGAACTTACAAACAAAATCTTCATGGGAGGGTTTATTTTCCCTGTGGACCACAATATTTACAACACACTAGGGGAAATATTTCTGCTGAGCTGCCAGCTTCACACCTCTCACCAGAACAAACTTATCCTGTACTGGAGATGGCAGGGAAGGGCTCAGGGCAATGCCTGCAGGTAGGAATATCTCTCCTTAATCAAGATGGAAGAGAGAACTGTGCCCTGCTGCCACCCTCATACTGCCTGCAGTGCTCCTCCCGAATGGAGGGTGCTGCCTGCTGCTGAATGCACAGAGATGGAACCTGGGGGCAGAAAAGTCCCCAGAAATGAGAGAAAAGGGAGAAAAAGAGAGAAAGGGAGGAAGAGAGAAAGAAAGGAAGAAAGGCAGAGAGAAAGAGAGGGAGGAAAGAGAGAAGAAGGGAGGAAAAGAGGAAGGCGGAAGAGGGGAAGAAGAGAGAAAAAGAAAACAGAAGAGGAAGGAAGGAAAATTACTTGTGTGGTATATTTCCATGTGGAAATACTCCCGAGTGGTTTGATTTTCTACCAAAGAATATGAAGACTCCTGGATTCTGGATGCAAGTGTCCCATCCTGTGTTCCCTGAACCTGGTGCCCAAATCAGAGCTGGTGGTGGAGCTGGAAGGTGGTGTGGGGGCAGAGGGGACACTATGGTGGAGCAGCAGTTGCTGCAGACATCGAAAATCTCTGGGAGACTCATGTTGCTGTTTCAACCCTGTCATTGAAAATGCGTTCATTTCTTATTTGGAGTGCTTTAGCACCCCAGGAAATTTGGCATCTCCTTCTTAGGAGAATGAGGGCAACAGCAAATGCTCCTGCCTCTGAGAAGAAGCTGACAGCAAGGTAGCCATGGTTTTATTCACCCTTCCAGGGGCTTTGCCCCACACATGTTGGATAGGGACCTCACTGGAGGTCAAATGCCTCCGCAAGCCCTAGGGCTTTCCAGGCTCAAGGAGACCCTGTAGCAACATGGGGGTCTGGAAGGACTGCATCCCTCCCGTAGCACCCACCTTTTAAAAGTGATGGGTGCTGCCCAGAGATGTAAAACACAACAAACCTCTCTATGCAGGATTTATCAGAGAGGAAAGCAACACCAAGGGCATCATGCCAGCCCAGCAGCACTTTGATTTCAATTAATCTCATGCGCTAACAAGATATAAATATCATGAAAGCCCATGCCTGAGCATCTCACCCAAAAGGGGCTTTTTTTTGGATGGCAGAGGAGCTGGGAAGGAAATGAGACACTTAGAAAACAAATGTAGCTGGGTGTCATCAGTAGCCGGAATTTGGGGAATAAGTGTTGCTCCCCCAGGACAGAGCAATGCCCAGGAGTCCCCATCCCAAACAGTGCCTGCAGCAATGGGGGAATGTCATGGTTTGTAGCCATCTCTGAGATGGGGCAGTCCCAAAATGCAGACGTGGAGGCTAATTTTTGAAACAAGGGAGGGACCCCGGCAAACCCGGTGGAGGGATGCTATTTTCTCCAGGGTCGTGGGTGTGTGCGTCAGCTGCTGTGGCTGTGCCTGGCAGCTCAGGAATGGGATGGCAGCAGGAAGGGAAAATGAGAAAGGCACGCCTGGGTCATGTGCACGTCGGCATCTAAATCAGAGGGAGGATTCACTGCTGGGGAGGCTAATTTTAGGTATTTTAATTTTAGTTGCTTCCAGATGCCTCCTAGGTTGGCTATCTTCAGGCTTTAATGAACCTAATGAACCCCCCATTAAAAAATACATTTTCTGGAAGCATAAATAGATCGTGATTGCTTTTCAGGAACATGGGAGGCTGCTGAATTCTGCCTTTGCTCTCCTGCAGTGAAAATGCTGCAGGGATTTCTAGGACAAAATTTTTGAAAAGGATTAAGGTGATGCCAAAGACTTGGAGGTGTTGCTGCGGGGCTGGGGTGCAGCAGCACGCAGAGCTCTTGCCATCTCTGATAGAGATGCCAGAGCCTGAAAGGAGGTGGGAGGAGAACACGCTGCAATGAGTAAATGCTGGCGTGTTTGGGTAATTCAGGGTTTACAGCCGAGGTCCTGTGATGGAACAGGGGCCACCAGCCCAGGGGGATTTCCCCATCACATCTTGCAGCTGCATGAGTAGCTGTTGTTGTGCTCAGCTTAAAGAGAATTGCCAGTGCCATTCCTTCATTGACAGGTAGGCTCTGGCCCCCTATCTCAGGGCTGTGCTGTGTTATTTGCATTAGTTTGAAAGCACCAACGTTTCTTCTAAATAAAAGGAGAGGAGATGCACTTGGACTTAGTATCCTCCTGAATTTCTGCATCCACCCACACCTGATGCACCTGCAGGATTTTGGACATGCACAGACTCCCATGTGCATGATTTTGCAAGCGTCACAGCCCTGGACATCTACAGGAATAAAATAAATCCTAAAATTAAATAGCATGAAAAAGTTGATGAGCCCATGGACCAAGAGACCATTTGAAGGGTTTTTTTGTTCCTAGCCAGTTTATTTAATCTGAGCACTCTGGGGCTCACTCAGGTCTGAGCCAAAGTCTTGGGTTTGCCTGTGGCTCATTGTACGCTCACTTTCTCTTAAATCAGTGTTTTATTTGCAGGATTTTATAATGCCTCTGTCAGCAGTGTCAGGATGGTTGATGGGGGATTTGAGGCTTCAGCTTTCCACTTCAGTCTTCCCATGGCAATAATATTAATTGTGAATGCTGGCGTGCTTTTCCCCATCAATTCTTCTCAGGAGCAGCTTTCCAATATTCAGCTGGCTGTAATTATAAGCACCAGCAGAAAGCCTCCTTAAATACATCATTTTATTTAGGTTTTCCAAGAGTGGAAGATGCTTCTAACAGAGTACCGGGAGATGTTTGGCCTAAAAAGATGGGGTTTCATTCTGGTGCCGACATCCTCATCCCATTCACCCCCTTGTGCTCTTGGGAAGCCATTCTCTCTCTACCAACTTGTTTAATTGCATAGGGTATTGATCTCGGGACTCGTGTTTGATTCCTATTTCTGTGCATTGTAATGAGCGCCCACATGTTCAGCACAGGTTTGCTAATGGATTATTGGCCTTTCTTCTGCCCTAAGCCTTTGCTCACAGCCTGTCTTGCCCCACCTCTGTCAAATACTCCCTGGAAACATTTAAACTCTGCCTAAAATATGACTTCAGGTGAACACTTCCAGCTTTCCAACTCCTCTTTAAACAGAAATAAAAATCTAAATATATAATATGAGTGGCTGGAGGTAGGTAGTAGGAAAGAGGAGTTGAAGCAGGTCTGAACCCCATGGTCTGATGGACATACCTATCCTTGCCCTCCCCTGGAGTTGCCGGCACAGGGCCTGGAGGGCAGCTTGGGCTCATGCTAAACACATCTCCGCTCACCCAGGTGAAAAAAAATAAATTGGGTTGGGTAGTTTATGGCATAAAGACGTAGCTCTGCCCCAAAGCACTGCTGGGGCTGCATCCTCTGTCCTCCCCAGGACCTTCTCCATCCTGGGAACTTCCTTCCTTCCCCTTTCCTGCCTTTCTAATCTCTCTTTTCCAGCTCCTACAGGCTGCATTAACCCCAGTTTTGCCATTTTGAGGCTTTTAATCCCATTGTGTGGGGATGCTGCAAACCATACTGGGGAGAGGCTGAAGTCCCCAGAGAGGGACACCCTGTCTGTGGTCCACAAGGCAGCTCTTTTGCCAAGATGTGTGTGGGAGCATCTTCTAGTGCAAATACTCCTGGGGTCATTGGAGAGAGTTGTGCTGCACAAAATTGTTATTTTAAAGCCTTTTTCCTCCTGCCATCAATTTTCAGTGTGGAAGGAGAGGGAAATATAATGAACAGGAACTGAGCAAAGGTTTGATTTGATCCAAACAGTGGAGCTCAGAGCAGCTGCTGCAATAGGTCTCCTTGATCTTGAAAGAAAGAGCAAACGATTATTGAAATGCTAAACTTGCTGCACTGCAAAGATCGCAGGTAAATCCTTCAAGCAGGACACAGTCGAGACTTGATGGCTTCAACCACGAGTTCCCAGCTGACAAAGACAAGAAAGGGAAAACCCGTTCCTGCAGGAAAACCCAGTCAGAAATGAGGATTGAGGTGGAGGACTGCTCAGCAACGAGCTGTGTGGCTCCAAAACAATGTCTCTTGGGGAAAAGCTGAGAACAGCCCTTCAGCATCTGGGCAGATGTGAAGGCAGGACTTGGGGAAGGCAGCAGTGGAGGGAGGGGTCGATGGCAGCAGGACGGTACTGGTGTGTTGCGATGATGTAGGTGATGGCTGAAGGGCATCCGGTTCACCCCATCACCTGGTCATGCTTCCGTCTGTATTTTTAGAAGGTCTTTGTGGCAAATGAAGGGTGGTAAATAATAGCTGGAGTCTCTCAGCCCATGTGTTCCTGTGGCAATCTTCGGCCTTGTCACAGTTTTCTCCCCCATTATTTTCCAGTGATTCTCCATTCCCGAGCATCCTCTTCCTCTCACTTCCCAGGAGAAGGTGCATCCCAATCGCTCCATGCAGTGATGACCCTGGCTCCTTGACTTCAAAAATAATAATAATACAGGATGCCAGCTGCTTTTAAGCCAAGGCACTTTGTTTCAGTCCCAGCCATAATGGTATCACTGCACATTGGAACTGCTCGTGCATTAATGTTTATTATAACTCCATTTTGTAATGAGCAATTCTGGGGTCACTTTCAGTATCCAAAGCAATAGGCTTGTTTCCCTTCCGGACTATTCCTTCTGAGGAATTAAAAAGGAGCCACTGGCAAGATTGTAACACCTCCCAGATGGAAAAGTACTTTCTAAGAAAAATAATCCAAGTAAATCACCTTTCAAGAAACAATTAAGCACATGCAGCATCAGGGCTAAATAAGTAAGGTGTGTGATGGTGGCCTGGCCCAACACATGTGCATGTACATCTCTCTTTCTGCAATAGAGATCTGTATGTATTTTGATCACCCACTTTTATACCATTTATCAAAACTGCCGGGGGGTGGGATGGGGGGGGTGGGGGGGGTGGGGGGGAATATGCCGGGTTGACCTGGCACCCCAAATCCCTATGCCTTTCCCACGGTGCCTCCCCAGGGCCATGGTTGTGCCTTTGTGGCCTTCCCTGCTGCGCACCACCTCACCCCCGCACCCCTTCCCCGGTGCCTCCCACCTTTCTGTACCCCCTCCCCTGTTGCACCCAGTTCCCCCCGCGCCCCCCTCCCCTCCCTTGCCGCTCCCAGCCCCGCCCCAGCCCTGGCCCCGCCCCCGGAGTGACCCCGCCCCTTCCCCGGCCCCGCCCCGCGGCGCCCCTGCCCAAGAGTTTCCCTGCCCTCCAGCCCTGGCGGGGCCCCGCCCACCGCCAGCACGAGAGGGAAGGCAGGGACCAATCGCCTCTCCGGGCAGGGCATCCGCGTGGCGCTGATTGGCGGCCCCGGCTTGGCTTGACGAGCCCCAGGCCGGCGAGAGGTTCGCCCCGATTGGCCGCTGGCGCCGGCCGGCCCCGCCCCGCCGCTTCCCCTCCCTCATCCCCGCCCGGGCGGCAGCAGCAACCGCCGCCGTCGCCGCCGCAGCGTGAGGCGGCTCCAGCGGCGCGATGGCGGCCACGGCGGGCAGATCGCTGCCGCTTCTCCTCTGCCGCCGCCCCGCTGCGCTGACGGCGGCCGGTTGCTTCCCGGCGCTGGGGCGGCGCCGCCAACAGCAGCAGCGACACCGGACGGTGAGTGAGACGGGAGCCGTGCCCTTCAGGCGGTGGCCGGCTGAGGCGGGCGCGGTGCCGGCAAGCCGCGGGCGGCGGGGGGGCCCCCCGTTCCGCCCCCCCCGCCCCGTTCTCCGGGAGGCGGCGGCGGCGGTCCCCGGCCCGGCCGCGGCAGCTGCGCGTTATTCTTAGCGCCGTCGCCGGGCGAAACTTGAGTGGGGCGGGCGGCGGCAGCCGAGCCCCCGGCCCCGCTCCGGCAGCGGGCAGCCCCCCGACCCTCCCGCCGTCGCCCCGCCCCCGCGAGCAAGCGCCCCCCGCCCCCGCCTTGCGCCGCGCTGTCTCTTACCTCGCTCGTCCCGGAGGGCGCGGGAGCGGCCCGGCGCAGCCATTTACCGGGCACGGGCTCGCGGGGTGGGGGTCGGGTCCCGGCGGGGCGCGGCCGCCAGGTGGCGCGCGGGGCCGCCGCGAGCCGGGGGGGCGGGGGTCCGGCAGCCCCCGGCGGGGCGGGCGGTGGCGGGGCAGCAGCGCCCGGGGGCGCGGGCTGGAGGAGGCGAGCGCCGGTGGCCAGCGGATCTTCGCTTTTTCTTTTTTTTTGTTATCAAACATTTTCCTCTCTTTTTTGCCGCCCCTGCTCAAGGTCAGCCAGGGGAGGGGCACCAGGGGGTCTCCCCGAGTTCCCCCCCAGCGGGTGTCAGCCGGGTTGGTGCAGCCCCTGGGAGAGGGGCCACAAACAGCCGGTTATTGTTTGCTTCCCCTGCAGGAGCAGCGTGCTTCATGGCTTTGCCAGGAAAGAGGAGACTGGCAGCACATGCGTTGCTTACTATGTGCCTTAGGGTGGAAAAAAATGTAAAGGCAGCAGGTTGCGTCTTGGAGCTCGAAAGATTTGCTAAAAATACCGGGAGGCTTTTTTCTTTTTAAATTAAGGGAACAGTATGTAACCGTGGGATATACTTCTTAGCTTTTTGCCACAATCTGTTTTATTGCTGCCTATAAAAAAAAGCTGCCGTTGGAGGTGTGCACCTGTCGCTCGCTTGTTTTGCTGGAGCAACTAATCATGAAACTACATAAAGCCACCAAAATCATGTATTAAGTGGGTGATGGAGCAGGGCTCAGAGCTCCATTGGAACAGCGGATACAATGCAGTGTCTCTAGGGTACTGTGTAAAGAGCAGCAAATTGTTTGTGCCTTGTACCTTCGGGGTGCCGGTACTCTACCGGTGTTGGTATGTTCTCACAGCAATGGGATGCCGGAGGTTCTGTCGGTATCGAGTGTCTCAATTGCATCAGTCCCATATTTGCAGTGCAGTCGTTCACATGTGTGAAGTGTGACTTCTGCAGTATTGATTTCAGACTTTGTAAATACCGACCTGACAAGTGAGGTCACCAGTACTCTGGGTTCTGGTCAGGTGTGGAACAGCCTTTTCAGCTTTCATAATTGTCATTTAAGTTGTCCCTTTTAGCAGTCTGACCCAGAAAATAATAAATTATTTATCTAAACTGAAGTTGACCTTTGCAATTAATTTAACAGAGACTCAGATTCATGCTTGATGCTGCTAACTGGACTAAGTGTAGCAGTATATGTGCAAGAAGATCAAAACCAACCATTAAAAACAGTACTGAATCTGTTCTGTTTTTCTGGGATATTTTGCTGCTGCTGTGGCCCCAGCTGAAGGGTGGGCATGCTCGGGAGCACACTAAAATTGTACTGTCAAAGCGGTCCCCTTCAGGTACTCGGGGAAGGAGAAGGATTCTGCTTGTCCTGTGAACTGATTATTAGAAGGCTCTTCTGGCTTTAGTGCCACTTGCGTTATGCAGTTTGATTTTTGGTTGCTTGGCTGTTGGCTGTTTGTGGTATTGCAGTGATTAATTTTGGGGGTTTCCTTATTTTCAATAGGGAGGTTGTACACAAGTCAGTTCAGTAGGTATTGAATGGTGAAGTATCCCAGTGAACCTAGCGATCAAGCGAAAGCTGCTGGGAGCAGGTCAGGACCCAGTATCTTAACTGTTCCTCTTGACAGTATCTGTAATGTGCCTATTTATTTCCTCGCAGAAAAGATGATTTATCCTTTCTGTCATGCTGCATTTGAGAAACTAGGTGGACCACTGGGAGAGAGTAGAGACCTGAGTGCTGCTGAATCCTGGAATAAATGATCTCCAAAGAGAAATAACAGGAACCAGAGCTCTTCATAATAAAGAGAAAATTGAAAGGAGGTTGCTGTAATGTGGAAGCAGAAAAACAGAAAATCTGTTCTGGGTAGGAGAAGAAGTAATGGGCTTACAGTGTGAGAAGATAGGTTTGGTTAGGTGCTGGAAATCTTTTTACTGACAGTAAGAGTAGTGAAATCCTGAACTCTTTCCTGGGAAAGCTGTTCAGTCTTCAGTCTTGAAGGTGGTTGGGACAGGTTGGACACACATGAATCTGTTATGGCTGATGAAGAATTGATTGTGCTCTGTGATGGGACTGGACAGCGTAAGCTTCTTGAGTTTATAGGTTATATTAAAAATAGGTAGGAAGACTTTGTATAATATAGATGTAATTAATAGAGTGATTATATTAGGTATGTCTGTGCAGTATTATTTTTAGTAGCATAAATTCTACTTGGTTGCTTCTCAGGATGGCTGATTTCTTGCAGAGGTGATAAATTAAATGGGCTTGCTTGAAAAAGGGGGGAAATGCTAAATGGTCTTATGGATGAGTTCTTTCAAAAGGCATATAAAATATGCTGGCAAGAGCCTGGATCAATTGACTGGACTACTGTGAGACAACAGTACTTAAAAAAAAAAACAACACCACCAAAACCAACCCAAAACAAACAAACAAAAAAACCCTCCAGATGGGGAAAGTGCAAAGAATGAGGCTACGATAACATTGAACAGTAGAGGGCAAGGAGGTCTAAACTCTTGAGTAAATAGACACTTGGTTTATGAAGGGTCAGATGGGAATACAGTAATATTGGGAGCTGTAGGGCTTGAATGAAGAATTCACAGCTTAAGAGTTTTGAATGCTGAGAGAGTTGGGAAAGATCAGTGGGCTCAGCATGTAGATATGGGTTTATGGAGGATACAGCAAGTCTTCCTGTGATACTGTTCAGACAGGACAGAACATGATGTGAGAGACCCTGGGAAGAGGATGCAGAAAATTTGAATGAGAAATTTGCTTATTGATCTTGAAATAGGAAGAAGCAGGCAGGAGGAAGCGTTTACTTATACTTGTGAATTTCAAGTGATAACGTGCCTTGCAGGATTACTGGGCGGGGTAAGGAGAGAACTGATTGGCAAAAGTGGGGCTGGAGCATCCGTAGTGTTGGAAGTACGTGACAGGGCTGAATAAATGGACTTACAACAGAGGTACCAGAAGTTGCATCTATTTCTATTCTCCCAGTCTGTTACATGTACCTGAGAGTAGAAGAAGCCTTGTAGAGGAGGAGAGGAAGAAGAGATAGCAAGCATGTTTGCAGTGGAGATGCTGCTGAAGCAGACAGGGGGTTTGTACTGTCAAGGGGAACAAGTGGATGGCTACAGCTTTGGAGATGAGTACATCTGAATAGTTTGTAGAGCGAAACATCAATAGTATTGATGTTTGTTTTAAACTGATGCTATATGCACTTCCTTGTTGGGAGGGAACTGTGGACATCTAATGTGCTGCTGGAAGGTTGTGTGTGAAGATGGGAGATGAGAGAAGGCAGTTTGGTTAATCAAGCCCAGGTAACTTCTGGTGGGAAGACCAGAAACAGCAGAAGTCAGTATCGGCAAGTAAGATGGGGTGGAATGAAAGTACTGTGTGTGGTTTCTTTTTTATATACACCAGCTACATCCAAGAAGTTGCAAAGGATGGAGAAGCAGGGAGAGTGGTGGAGACAAGCCCAGCTGGTGCTGGTCGGCAGGGACTGTTACAAGGTGTGTGGTGGGGGTATGAATGTACAAGCCTATGCACTGACTTTTAAGCCACAGGATTGAGATGGGGATGGAGCACTTGGTGGGTGATTAGGTGGCACTTCTCAATCTAGCGGTGTTTGCTAGGTTATCAACTGGTGAGAAGCGTAGCAGCCATGAATTGCGATACTGCCTATTAAGGCCTTTGTCCTGCAGTAATTTCTAGAGTTTAATGCAAAAATTGCTGCTATTTCTCTGTTAGACAGCTTGCCCTCAGAGGTGTGTGGAGAGAGTATTAAAGTGGATGTTCCTCAGAGGAAAGGTCCCCGCAAAGAAGGTCCTTCTTTGACTCTTACTTGTTCCAGGTAGTGTGGGTGTTCAGGGTAAGCTGCTGAAGACAAGAGCTCCACGCCGCTGAGGAAGTAATCGATAAATGTTTTTCAAATATGTGGTGGTAGGCAAGGACTTAAATAAAATGTTCTACTTCTGCATGTTGAATACCTGATCTTCATGACTTTCTTCTTACAGGGATTAGTCTCTGGTTACTGTGTTTCTTAGTGCACGTAGCCAGTGCTTGAGTTCTGCTGGGTTGGAATGTAATCAACTGGTTCAAATGTGGAAAAAATACCTGTAGAAAATCAAGAGCTCAGCTGCATGTGGTGTTCCTATAGTAGTTAATCTCGGCAACTCTGGGTAGATCAGGAATAAAGACTCCAAGTGCCGCCTTCTAAAGCTGAGAAGGAAGATCTGAACCTAACTGAGCTGCAGCCAAATTTCAAGTAGTTATCAGACAGGTCACAGGTTTTTGTCTCTGTTCCAGAGGAGGATCAGGGCTACCTGTGTCAATCGGCCCTCCAAGCCAGGTAGGGTTTTGGTGCAGGTAACGCTGTATTAAGGATGCAGTAGAGAGCATATCCCACAAAGATGTGAGGATTCTGTACCAAGGAAAGGTGTCCTGGGGTGTGAGAAACCATGGGAGGAGGATGCAGTGGACATGGTGCATGTATTTGGTGGTTTCTTTCCTATGCTATGGCGGAAACTTGCAGCATCAGGTTCCAGAGAAGCTGTTGCTCAGCTGTGTACTGATTTCCGTGGTGGGGCCCCCAGTAACCACCCAAAGACCTTGCTGTTACAAGCAACAGTTGATTGCCCTACAGTTGTCCACTTGTTGAAACAAATTTATTTATCTGGCAGAGCTTGAGGCTCACAAAACTCATGGAGCAGCAGTGACTGGCTGCAAGGATGGTGAAACTTGGAAGAATATTTCGCTGTGGTGTCTGTTTTTGCTGAGGATGGGAACTGGTGTACTGCTTTAATTAACTGAACTTTTGTTTTCCTGACCTTGCATACTGCTGACTGTAATTTTCAAATGAATCATTAAAAAGCTGAAGAACTGGTGGCTGTCCAGTGGTTTGAAGGGGCATAAAACAATTATTCTTGCCAGATCTTTGGTTGTACTTGTTGCCTGCCCTGACCTCCAATGTTTCCCATGCTGCGACACCCATAGGAACAGTGGCATGCATGCTGCAAACGAGGAAGAGATCCATCTGGTGTAATTTTGGAAGTAAACCAGGATATGGCTTGAACTGCAATATAAGTAAATACCAATCCAGCAGAACATTTATAATGTTGAGGGAGCTCTAGGAAGAGTTAAAGACCATAAAGATGGGTCTCTCCACCAAATCTACCTTTTTCTCCTGTTCCTTCCCTTGTCTCCTTCCTACGCATGTGCACTTGCTGTCCTGCTGACTCCTCACTTGCCTTGCCCTGGCAGAGGGTGGTGAAAACATAACAATTTCTTGTAGCTGTCATTGCCACTTGCCCATTCTAGTACTGGCTAAATTGATTAAAATGCGAGGCCAAGTAAGGTCTGCTGCCTCGTGCTGGATTTACTGCCACAAGGAGCGCTATGGCTCAATAGTATTTTGAAAGGTTCAGGAGGAAAGAAAACTTTTTCCATGCTTTTACCTCAAATGAGAGGAAGGAATCTGCCCTAAGCTAATTATAGAGCAATGGAGTACCAGTAGTAAGTTGAAAATTTTGTGCTTTTTAGCTTTCTTTGTTAGATTGTGTTGGGATTTTTTTGCATGAACAAAAACTTAAGAGGGAGATGACCAGCAAGTATTTTTTTGATGTGTGAAAGTAGCTAAAACATTCTTTTGGTGGTTTTAATTCTTACAGAGCAAAATAGGTTTTTGAAGGCAGGCTGAATCTAAAAAAAAAAAAAAAAAAAAAAGGCATTTCATAGCTTTTGCTGTGCCCATTCATCCAGTGAATAGGAAAGAAGCTTCAGATGTTGGGTTTGTGGTTTGGTTTTTTTTTACAGCTATTTGATGATACTATTTTTTTTATTTATACCTCAGCCTGTGGGAGTAATCAAGACTTTTTATGTAGGGTCTGTGATAGGAAAGGAAATTACAGTCACGGTAAGGTTGATCCAGTCATTAATATAAAAAATTTCAGGACAGCTTTTTGCATATGGGGAATATTTCTCAGCTGCATTCGCACAGAATAGGTATAGCTCTCCTTACTAGAGTCAAGCCTGAAAAGAGAGGAAAAAGAGCAATATCTTTTTTTATTGTTTTTCATTTTGTAAAGATGTTTTTACACTAATCTTAAAGATTAAACTTTCTTTGAGATTAGGTCCCATCTGGTTTTGAGGGTAAAATGTAACTTTTATGATTTCATTTCAGATTTGTGCTATGAGTCAGTTTTTTGTAATTCTGTAAAATAGCATTGAGATGATACAAATCTGTAATTTATATTATTATCCTATTTGTAGGTCCATGGAAATGTAGAAATGGTTGGGTTTTGATTTTGGGTAGCTTTATTTTTGTTGGCTTTGGGTCTGTGTTTTTTGGTTTGTTTTTGTTTTTTGTTTTTTTTTTAATATTCCTTATTTATTGCAGTGTCAGCTGGTGGTCACTCTTGCTGAGATCCCAACTGCTGCTTTCTGCTCCCATGGCCTCTGGTAGCCCCACGTGGGATGAGGAGCTGTCCTTGACAAATTTTGCTAGATGAAACTGTGCTCTCTGCTCGCCATGGAGGAATGCTTATCTCTGGAGTGCTCTCTGGGTGAGAGACCACCTGTGATATTGCTGATGTGGTTTTCATCGTATTTCAGTACTTGCTTTATGAGGGCAAACTAGAGCAATCTGGCTTTAAGGGCTGTTCTGTCCTTCAGTATTTAATGATGAAAAGAAAATGACTTGTCCCTTTTCTATTAAACTTTTGGCAAAGGGTTTTCTTCCTCTTATTAAGATCTTAATTGGTCATCAAAATGAGATGTCATTTTAATGAAGATGAAAATATGCATCACTTTAATGTGATGTGGCACTGTTTTCTAGTAGGGCAAGCCTATAGGGTATCGCTTACGTCTCATGTAAAACACTAAGCATGTCTGCTATCTTTTTCTGCATTCTTGGCAGCTCTTAAGGAATTAGGAAATGTAGAACAACTTGCATAACTGGGGGGGGGGAAACACAGTGAACAAGCTTATTTCAGCTTTTTGCTTTTGTTGGCTTCCCCAGGAGGAGAAGGCTGCCATGCAACGAGGAAAACTCAAGTCTCTGAAACTATGTATTGGGGTAATTAAAACCTGAATTTCACTTTGTTGTATAACAGGAAGGATCTACTGGGGAATGACCACCATAAGTAAACCCTCTGGGTGATTGTCAGTTTTGTGTTCTGTCCTGCAGCCTGCTGGGAATAAAATAATTCACTCTGAGGTCATAGCCTAAGAAGTTTTATAGGGTTTAAGAAAAGCTTTGTGGAATGTATTGCTGTTTTGAGAGGGTTTTGGAATAATGCTATGGTAACAATTTTGATTGCTTCCGTCACACAGGTCCCAAGACATGTATGTAGCTTGCTGCTCATTCTGTTATCCAAAGCTTATGTAGACTCAAAGTGGTGTGAGGTTGTAGAAACGGGGTGAGGAAGAATGGTTGCCAGATGAAAGTGGTAAGCCTTGGCTTTGCAATGTACCTCAGAGCAGCATCTGTTCCTCTGTGTGTGTGCAGGAGCTGGGGACACCTGAGCACACTGTCAGATGGAAAGAGGAATGCAAAATAACTGGATTTCTTGGATCAATCTGCATGCGATTTCAGGTGGGGAAGCTCACCAAGCAGTTCGTGAATGAAGTGACTGTAGGGTTGGTGGCTGGCAAACAGCATCCTTTCCTTCTAGATTGTCAGGGACGTTTCTAACTAATATCTGATTTGTCTAGGTCAGTTGCTGGAAAAGTCTGAAGTTAGTCCATGTTTTTCCTGTTCTGCGTCATCGTGTTACCCGAAAAGCACCGAGCTAGGCAAAGCTTTCCTTGTTTTATTTTGTTACAAAGAATGTTGTGTTTCCTTAAGCTGCATACTGAGTTTATTTGGATAAGCTCATGTCAATTATTACTAGAGCTGCTAAGGAAAAATGTGTTCCCTAAATGTAGTAATGGAGGTGGCTTGTTTGTACATCTGTGACTTGTATGTTTTGGAAATGGCTAGAAGAGCAACTTTAAGAACCATTCAGTTAGAACCTGACATATGGACCTTGTAAATTCATGGGTTTGTTCATGATTTGTAAAAGGTATAGGTTCCGATGAGCAGGAGGTACTCCCTTGATATACGAGCTTGCTCGCTGTCAGCTGAAATGTGAATTGGCGATACCTGCTGAACTGTGACTGTTTACTCCTTGTCAGCTCCTGTTCTCTGTGTGGTTTCCTTCATCGGTGCACATACCTGTCACTTGACTTATGTACTGTAGACCCCCTTGTTAAGGCATGGTGATATTTGTCTTGAGCCCTCATTTTCTTCTGCAAAAAAATGACTTCTAATGATGCTGCGTTCTCTTTGATTTGCAGCTGAAATCTGTAGAATGAATAGCAAATGGATGTTCATCAGCCAGAATGCACGTTGTGAAATATCATCAGAACAGCGGGCTCTGTCTCTAAGTGAAAGAAATTAGTTGTGACAGACTGTTGTGAAAGGAAATAGTTCTTCTCTCCACTTAAACAATTTCTTTAAAAATACATCCTCATAATTTATCCTTGTCATTTTTTCTGAAGATGTTTGGACTTAAGTGATAGTGAGTTTTCTGCCTGGCAAAGTAACTCAGAAGGCAACAATTTCAAATGGTCCTCTGACAAATGAAGATCTTAAGAGAAAATGGGCTGTCCAAAATAGCACAAGAGTAATACAGGAATTTTTCAAGTTGCGTGTTAGAAAGCAGTAGCTGGGATCTGGATGATCATTTTTATATGGGACTTTTTCTGTACGATTACTACATTGCCATTACATACATAATGCTTGCCACTGGAAACAATTTGATACACCATGTCCTATTCATGTTTTCTGCTTCTAAACAAAACCCACAGTCAAAATGCAATGCAGTAGCAACCTTTTAAAAGTAATTTAGATTAATTGGGAACCTGTCTGAAACATTGCAGATAATCTTGTGTGGAGAGAGATGGGAGAGAAGGCTGGCAGAGAAAGTAATTTCTCCCTGAAATAACAGTGAGGTGAAAAAGTGCAGAGATTTCCCAGGGGAAGAAAATGTGATTCCTTTTTTGGAGTGAAAGTGCTCTAATTTATCATGTGACTTGGGAAATCCTCTTGGCTTCCTGCAGAGGCGAAAGGGGGAGCCGAACGTTCAGTCGGATGATAGAGCGTGGCATGTTTGTGATGCGCAACAGCATTTGCTGCATAAAGAGCTCCCAAGGGAGTCTGCTGCTTGCTGCGAGGCTATTCCTGTTATCAAGGGACTTGTTTCTAAGGTAGTGATAACAGAAATTCCATTGTCTAAATATTTAGTAGATTTTATAATTATATCAGTACAGCGCGGTATGGTTTCCTCTGAGTTTGAGGATATTATTACATTCAAGAGGAGAGTATGATTCTTCACTTGGACTTGGGTGTAAGGGTTTCAAGATGGCCAAATCTAATCTCTATCTGAAGAAAGAAGAGTTGTATTATGAGCAACGTATATTGCTAGCAATATAACAAGCTCCAAATACTCCCCTCTGAATTGAAGGAGTATATTGAAGATTTTTTCTTTCCTGTTGCAAGTTCCAGATAAGCTGCTCTTGTGCTGTATGAACTGCCTGGAAAACTGGACGAGCAAGTGCTGTTTGGCTTTTATTCAGGCTACGGTCAGTGCTGTGCATCATGCAGGAGGACTGAGGAGGCAGAGGGCATGTTGTTGTTTTTGACACCTGGAAAAGTGAAGGGAGAAACAGTTACATGTGTTGAAACATGGATTCCTAATTGTTTGCCAGGGCGATGGGAGTCTGATCACTAAGTAACAAGAAGCTGATAGTCCAAAACAGAGCTTTGGTTTGAAGCCAAAAAGACAGGGATTTCTCTGACCACAAAGTTGAATAGAGTGATGGTCTCCACAATTAGTTTTATCCTAAGAATAATTTTGTCCAAAGATAAAGAACATGACTCAGATTTGCACACGTACTCATTAAAAATAAATCACAATTTTGAATCGGCTCATCACTCTTGTGTGTAGGAGTGACCATTTCCATACTTCCTTTTGGCATTTAGTGTTCAAGAGAGTAATTTTAAACAGTTTCACAAAGTACTCCTCTTCATTATTTAGCTAGATTGAGTAGGGCAGGATATGAGACTATGCAGATATTTTCTTTTGAGTTGGCAAGGATGCTGAAAGTAAGGATTTTGAGAAAAGCATTAATACCACACAGGCACTTGTGAAATGAATTGTTTTGTAAATAGCATTTTGAACAGATGTTGTTTTTTATCTTTCTCCAAAGGTGGGTTGTTTCTGTTGACTATTCCTGCATGCCATTCAGTTTTACTCTACATAGCAGCTCCTTCTCTTGTGCTCAATGTCTGCCTGTAATTATAGCATCATATTTTTTTTTACTTTTTTCTTTTGCAGTCAATGATACGCATATTATGTCTGTTGCAGGGCATCCTTCTCTCTCCTCTCCCAAGCATGCTGGTAACGCACAGCTCCAGTTTGAGTGGAGCACCCAGGACTTCGGATCTAGGGCAGTGAGTTTTGTGGAGCTGCTGTTTTCATGACCTACTTCTTGGGCAAGCATGGAAGTAAAAACTGTTCTTGGTGGCTCAGACAAGAGATTTGGGCTTTTTTTGTCTTGGGATGAAAAATGATCAGACTTTGGTTTGATACAGTCTTGCTTCTCAAGGTTAGGAGCAGTGTGTCCCCTCAATTATTCAAGTATCAGTGAAAAGGAGAGAAAGAGACAAGAACACCGAACACAGAACAGTGTTGCTTTCAGGATTTAAAACAAGCACTATTTTCTCCTTGTCATTGTGGTCAGACATAATTAATTTCTTAGTTTGTCCTTTGAAGAGAGGTAGGTGTGTAACTGAGTCATCCTAAACGCTTTTATCCACATTTTTACTTCCATTTAGGAGTTATGGCAATACTCATAAACCTGAATTGCTATGATTAGCCTGACATTTTACATAAGAGAATGCACCATAGAGGGCTGTTTGTTCTTGGAATTACAGTGTCAGAGTACCAGGGTACTTGTCAAGGCAGTATTTACTTAAGTTGTGTGGATTTCTACACCAGATGGAATCCGCATTGCCGTGTGACAAGCAAATCATAGGAATATCTTCATGTTCACTGTGTATCTGAACTAGTTATTGTATGGGTTTGATGGCACTACAGGGCTCAATTTGCCTCCTTCAGGACATGATCTCTCTAGCCACAGGTTGGAGCTGATGATGCTTCAAACAGGATTCTGACTCGCAAACACTTAAAAGCTTTCTTACAGTCATAATGTGGCAATACATGGGTTGCAGGCGCATGAAGAAAGCTGAATTACTATCTTAGTGCTGTGAGACACCCTAGAGGACATGGAGACCCTACAGTAAGGGTGTTTGAGTAAGCTGACTGGAAATCTGTGCTCTGTGGGGGATGCATATCAGTAGTTAAGTGTATCCTTACTTTTTAGCCAAGGCAATTCAGTGAAGTAAGCTCTTGACTGCTTTCCATTGATCACACCAAAAACCCCATAATTCTTTTTCTGGTAATTTTTTTAATGTGCTCTAGCTTTGTTACTCAGCCTCCTTCAAGCTTTTCTAAAGAAAACAAAGGAGAAAAAAAAAGCTTTCAACCTTTTGCTGTCATACTTTCCAAGTTTAGGGTGCTTTTGGTTTTTACAATACTAATATCCCATGAATCTTGGTTTTAGGTTAGGCTACTTTAGTTCTCAATTACAAGCAGACATTGAGCACAAGAGAAGGAGCTGCTATGCAGAGAAAAACTGAAAGGCATGCAGGAATAGTCAACAGAAACAACCCACCTTTGGAGAAAGATAAAAAACAACATCTGTTCAAAAAGTTCTCTTTTAGTTTAGCTACTTTAGTTTGAGAACTGAGTTTCCTTTTTTCTTCATTTGTAACCATGGGGTAGTTTAAAACATTTCTAATTGAATTTTGGCCACTATTTGCCTCTGAAAAAGCATTCTCTGTAACTCTTCATTTGAAGACAGTTAACACTTACCTGCTAGTGGTGGGCTTGGCTTACCAGTGCTGGAAGTAATACATGTCAGACTTGTTTAATCTAAAGCGATTAGAATTTGCATTTTATGAGCTGTGTTTACAGCTGCAGTTCTCCAGCTCTGGCTTTATATCTGTGCTGGGATTGCTTGCACCTTAATATTAATTGTCAGTCATGGTAATCACTGAGTTATGTGAGGCTTTTCCCATTCTCATTAGCAGTCTCTGCAAGCTTTCTAGCCTGAAGCTTGTATGAATGAAGAGATCTACCTCTCGCTTGTCTGTTGTCTGAAGAAATATCACTAGTCAAAATAGAAATTACATTTTCTGTTGTCTTTTACTGTATCTTCTCTCCTACTGCAATGGTATTTTGCTGAGTCCCTCAACTTCTGCTGTAGACTGAGATGCATGAAGAGCTGGTACATAAACATGAGATAAACCCTGGAATTCTGTGCGACTTCTTGTAGAGAAATCTTGATTTGAATGTGAAAACCTTCCAGCTCTCACTGTGAAAAATATCTACATAATTTATTGTAGAACTGAAAAAAATTGCACATGTTGAAATGACATTGTAAGTATAACAACTACATCTTTTTGAAATCAGTCAATGAGGTTCAAGTTGAGCAATACTGAAAGTCAACTTGATATCTTGCTGATCAATATAAATACATCTTATGGACTCACTGGGAAGCTAGTTGTTTTCCAAGCTAGAGGGGAAGTAGAGTTCCAGGCAGAAAATAAAAAATAATGGGGAAAAATAGTAGATGAAGTATAGGGTGCAGTTGAACTATTGTCATCTGTTCATATTCCACTTTGCCATCTATCATTATTATTATAAGTACAGGAATTTGATGACACCTCAAAGCTCTTCAGTGACTTATTCCTGAATTATATTCTGGTAACTTTGGTACAAAGATGCTGTTCTTACTCATCACTTGGTTTCTCTAGTGCTGTTGCTGCAATGTTGCTTTTTCCTCCTTGCTTAATAGTGTTCTCATAATGACAAACACTTTTATTTTTTCCCTGTGTTAAGGCTTTTATCTAGTAACAGGGTTTTTTTCCATCATCCTTACGGTGAAAATAAGACTACCAGGTTATTGTGGCGCTATTAGTTGCACCTTTGAAAGAGTCTGAAGGAGCACAAACTTGCACGTGACCCAACATAAAAAGTCTTAACTTTAAACAGTTATAATGGCTGTTTGCAGGCTTAATTGTGATATGGCTTTTGCAGGTAAATAGTCTGATGGGAGAAAAATAACCAGTCTCTGATGAAACATTTGCTTCCTTTCTACCCAAAGCTCTGATCAGTTATAAATTATTTTTCCCTCTCCACGGTAATTAGGATTGGGTTATGAAGCTCAAAGGTTGAATGTAGTATATGAGCCCTTGTGTCGTGAAGAGAGGGGATGGGAAGGTATGCTTTTCTGATGCCCTCCTGTGGCTGGAGTGACAGTGCAAATGATCTGCTTTTTTGTCAGCTTCAGCTGGTGTTCATAAAAATACTTACTTTCTAGAACAGCTTTTAAGTAATAGTCAGGTGGAATTTAGAAAAATGACATACAGTAAAACATTCCTACTAAAGCTGCTTGTTTCTTTTTTCTTACTTGTTGCATGGGAAACATCCTGAGTTCCTCAGCTGTAAATACTGATGCTAGGGCAAGAGGTTTTATTGGAAGCAACTTTACATCACAGTGTGGACCATATGCATGTTAGCAGTAGTTTTGTAGTTATAACCTAGTGTCAGTGCTTCCGTTGGAGTACAGGACCTTCTCCCTTCAGAGTAGCAGTCCTTGCTCCATCTGTCATGAGACAAGGAATCTCCCTGGATCCTGTGTAACAAAATTAGCTATTACATATGGATTTTTTTCCTCTTAAGCAGCTACTTAAATGAAAATTGCCTTTAGATCTCTGAAACAGTCCCCTGAACGCTCCTTGTGACCTATTCAGTTGACTGAACACTGTTTCTTTTCATTGCTAAGAGCTCCTTCCAGCCCTTGTGTCACTGGAGGTACCCTTGCTGCTGCCCCTGCTGGTGTGCCCTCTATTGTACCTCTACATGGGTGTGTATATAATGAGATACAATCTCACCTTGTGCATCAGTCCTTTCTTTCTACGGCTTATTCTGGTAAATGAGATGCTGTGCCTCTGTGTAGAGCTACTGACTGTGACTAATGCCTTCCTTGCTGAAAAAGCTTAAGTACCCAGTAGCTGGCAAGATTAATTTTATGTAACGTGCTGACTTGATGCTCCAGAGCCTCCAATCATAAATATGTCTTACTTGAACCTCTCCCTGTCCCCTCCCTTTTCTTCTGTCTTCTATCAAGTATGGTCTCTAAAACAAAAACCCAAACAGACTACATAGTGGTGTAAAATGTCCGCTTAATCCAGCACAAGCTATAATCTGTTTTTGCATGCTGGTTACTACCAGTCTTACATTTCTATAAACTGATATTTTTATAATTTGCAAAAAGCTGTAAAAAATTCATATGAAATGGCAAAGAAAACCTCATCCCAAACCCAAAACAATTGTGTTTTATAGAGTGTTGTTGGTTGACAAGTCTTGCTCAGACCTTTCACTGGTGATAACTTCAGGAAAGAATTGTTACTTCTGCTCTAATCCTTAAGAGCACTACTGGGAGGGTTTTGGGAAGCCTAAAACTTCTGGGGTCGGTTTTCACTCAGAATTTGTTGAAAGTGATTCTTGGAATACAAAGTACGTACTTCCAAACTTCTTACCTTACTGTACTTAATAATAAGATTATCCTGGTTTAGAAAAATAACATGGAATTACTGTCAGTAAAACAGTAATCTGGCAGGCTGCTGTGATACAGATTTAAATGGATATGCCATCAGTATTGCTAACAAATAGCTGGCAGTGAACCGAGCAGGGGTTCAGCATCAAATATTTCTAGCTGTCTTGTAGTTTTAGAAATTCAGATGAGATTAAATGCCCCATCTTTATTGGTACAGCGGGAAGTTCAGGTGCAAGTGCTTCAGAAAAGTGCAAGAAGCTTGAAGGGCAAAACTACTTAGATTTTGCTGATTCCACAGTCAAGCAAATGGAAAATGGCTTAGTTATTTTTGAGTTCTATGGCCATCATGGATTTCTTTACCCTCCCTTGGTTTCTTTGAAAGCATTTTTTGGCAAAGAACTGTTTTGCAAGGCATACCTCACAAAGCTGGAAATGTTTGGACCATACACAACCTCACCAATTTTGTGGTTACCGTTATAGTGTGCTCTGATTTTCTGTTTACTGTGGGAAAAGTTAATGTTTGGGTTGGAGCACAGATGTGATACCCCTTTTAAGCTAGAGATGTGAAGGCGTTCATATCTGCTTTTCACTAGCAAAAACTGGCATTTGCATGTTCCTTTGTCAGTAAAAGCGTGCAGAAAGACCAGCTGGCTGTTCTCCAGGTTGTCAGGATGAGTAAGCATGGGTTAAGAGGCAGGAGCTGCGCAGTGACCCGGTCCTGGAGAAGCTGGTGTAACTTACTTCACGCTGGCTTGGTAGTTGCCTGTGGTGAGAGGCCTCGAAGAAAGGAATTTCTGCAGTTCCTGTGCAGGCAGATGACTTACCTTTATGAATGGTTCCTTGTCTGTATGCCAAAGCACTTTTCAGAGAAGGCTGAGGTGTCTGTGGGGATTGTCTCAGGTTTTCTGCAAGTAAATATTTAGTTCCTAAGAATCTCTGCCCTTTGAATGGTGACCTTTGAGCCATTACTGCAATAAACGGCATGCTTCTTGGACCTCTTGAAGGATATTTGACCTATGATGTTAAACTGGCTATTTGTTCTGATTTTAAAACGGCCTTTGGGATTGTGGAGAGGTTCATGTTGCAAGTGTGAGCTGGAAGGAAGTAAGTTTATCACACATCAGACTGGTGTTGGTAAGTGTCCCTGATGGCAGGTGTGTGCAGTCAGGGACACCAGGCTGCTTTGATATGGGGTTTCTTCATGCAGCTGTTGTAGCTTGCCAGGGATAAGAAGAAACTGATTGTTATTTAATACCACTAAATGGAAAAAAAATGTGATTAGGCTTAAGTTTACTAGATATAAATACATAGTTCATAATACATGACTGTCTTCCAGAGATTCTGTCAGCAGTTGATTTTCCTTGAACTGATGACACTTCTACTTCTGCACCATGGCAATAAAAAATAATAGTCTCTTCAAATATACTATTAGCATCGTTGTCCTTTAGGAAGTATCTTCGTGGTGTCAAATCTGTACTGGTGATAGTGGTAGCATGAGGGTTAGAGCTTGATTTTTATGCAATGAACTTAAGCCAGGGTGCGTGCTGCTGCAGAAAATAAGCAAATTGTGTACGCTTTGGAAAAGTGCAGGAAGCTTGAAGGGCAGAACTGCTTACCAGCTGGGGAAACTATACCTTGTTTTCCAGCACCTACAAGGAAGGGAGTGTATATTGCATTGAAAATTGTATGCCTCTTCTACCATTGCAGCATTTAACTGGATATTTTCTCTATGCGATGTCTAGTTAAGCTTTTCTTAGTAGTTTTCCATGGTTTTTGGCAAAAAAAAAAATAATAATCCACCAATGGTTAGGATAGAGATTGAACCAATTAAGATCTTTGCTAATACATCAAGGGAATTGGTTTAAAAAAATAAATACAATTAAATGGGAGGGTGTGGGGTGAGAACACAATGCAATCCCTTCTGCTACGGCTTGTCTGTGTGTCCTAACCAGGGATTTTTCTGTCCCTCCAGCAGCTGTGATCAGAGTAAAACCAGCTGGGTAGAGAATGGCAGACTGACCTTGGTGGGTTTGGAGGGATGAGTCTCACCTGGCCCAGAGGGTTCCCCTCCCCCTGCAGTGGTTGGAGGGGCTTGTGGTACCCCATTAAGTGCATGAGGAACAGCTGTGTGTGCAACGGCCTGACCTGAGTTAGGTGCATGAGGAACAGCTGTGTGTGCAACGGCCTGACCTGACGAGGAGCAGTTGTGGAAGGGGCCCTGGCTCCCTTGGTGAGTCTTGGGGGATGGTAGCAGGCATGGGCTGAGCACAGCAAAAAGGCTGCAAGAACACCATCACCTCGCTTGGTGCTGCCTTGGTTTTCCCTTTCCTCAGTATGGAACCTGCAGTGAGTAATGTGTGTTATTTCTGCCTGAAGGGTTTTGGGCTTCTGCTTGATTTAGCCTTCCAAGTTACTTAATGTGTTGTAATTATCTGGCATTGTAAGCCCTCTGATCTTTATGTGTTGGTAGTGTTGGGCCAGTACTTGGGGTGTTAGAATTCTTGGTAGCTGGGGGATGTAAGAAATTCTTTGTAGAGGAAGAATGTACCATTTACCACCAGAACGCTTGCCTGGGGGAAATAATGATTTTTGCCTTGCGAGCCTTGTTTTCTCTCCCAGCCTTTTTCCAGACCTCAAAGGGAATAAGTAACAAACTTGAAAACTGTGGCATTGATATTTTCAGTGTTTCTCATTGTTGTTTATACTTTAGTAATAACTTCATGAAAATTCTCAAATTCAGGAGAAAACATTTGGAAGCTTTACAACCAGCACTTGATGTTTTCATGGTTATTTGTGTACTTATATCAGAGTAAGCCTTTTATATTGGCAGGACAAGAAACAAAGAGTAGCTTTTTCAACCGTGCAAGTTGTTGGATAAAGTAAATAACGGTAATGCCACACGAGTTCCTATCCAATTGAATTGTGCGTGATAGTGTGCTGCGTATGGTGTTAAAAATAAATAAGCGAAAACCTGGATATGCATCTTAACCTGCTAGGACAAACCAGAGAATTATATTCAACTTTTAATAACGGAAAGCTGACTATTAAGGCCACGTTGAGTGTGAGAAGGTAGACAAACAGCTCTGAGTATGTGCTATAACTCCCTAGCTGTACCTCCTGTATGAGTAGGCTGTAGGGCTGCTTTCTAATGCCTCTTCCCATGGAGGAATTGGTTCTGGGTGAAGCTTTGAGTAGAAGTTGGTGTCTTCTCTTGTAACGTCGTATCTTGGGAGTTGTACTTCATAGTGGAAGGACAAGGAGTTTAAATGAGCATATGTGCATTACACATGTGGCTAATAAGAAGTTTCCGTTTTCCTTCCAGTGAGGCTTGCCATGGCTGAAGCTGTGTCTCTGTTCCCATGGAGGCAGTTGTTTTGCAGCTTACTAACGTAATGGTCACCTTTTAATTCTTGTTTACCAACTGGGTGAACACTCTGCTTTTGTTGCTTGCCTATAATGGCTTTTTCTAGCATATAACTAGTAACTCGGGCTAAATAGTCTTTTTCCCAGTGAGCCTATGTGTGTGGGAGGGTTGTAGGATGAAAAACTGCCTCTTTCCCTTTCTTCTTCCTTGCATATGATTGATGTTTCCTGACTCTGTACAAAGTCCTCCATTGATAAACAGGTAAACATACATTATTTTTTTTCTTCCAAAACCCTCAGTATTTGATCTAAAATTACAAATCCGTTCCTCTTGTTTACAAAGCCAGTTTCAACTTTGGTTTTCAAGCTAACAAACAGGTCCATATTTAAAAACTCTGCAGTCAGCTTTTCAATGAAATTGTGTGGGCATGATTTATCTGGTTTTTCTAGAGACAGAAGTCTAAACAAATGTTGCTAGCAAATATTTTGGCTAAGTCTTAAAAGAGTTTGAAGTTGCTTTTTTCATGACAAAATTCAAGTTTACTACATAACCTAAAATTTTATCTTGGTTTTGCCAAAGGCTGCAAGATCGTGCCCGTTTGTGGGGCCTTGAGAAGGTATATACCATCCAGGCGCAACAAGGAGTAAAAAGAATGCTGTGCCTGCAGGAATAAGCCTTAGTAGATGGAAGCTCCATGAGCTTGCCTTGAACTGAATGTTAATTTTGTGCAGAAAGAGTAACTGAATTTACATACAGATTTAATCATCTTCAGAGCTGATGAGAGGAGTCCTCCCTGATGTTGGAAGTAGTAGCAATGTTGCCTCTTACAGCACCACTTGGTAAAATTAAGTTATTTACAAAGATATACATGTGTAGGAATTTTTTTAAGTTTCTGACTAATTGATGGGAACAAAAGTCTAGGGTTTAAGAACTGCATGAGTGACCCACTGGGATTGAGTTAGCAGCAGGTAGTGTTTATGGTTTACTGCAGCATACGTGCTCCTATTTCTCGTGTTGTTTAATTCAAGAATGTAGATATTCCCACTTAAAAATGGGCTCATGAAATTTGGTTTCCTTTTTTTCCTTTTTCTGCCAAGCAGAGCATGGAAGCTGTGGCTGTTGATCGTGGGATACAGCATTTGAATGACATCAGGAGATTTTGGTAGCAGTGTGACTATATGAATGGTAGAGTGAGTGAAAACTGAAGTAAAATGTACAGGCAGATTATTAAAAGGTACGAGGACAAATCCAAGTATTGGTGGGGTGGTATTGTGGTTTTTGAAAGTTACCATAAGCAACTTATTAGCTGAGATTTCATCCAATTAGGACCTTCACATGGGGCTAATCATCTGATTGGCAAATGAATAACTAATCACACCTGTTAGGACAAAAAGTAGTGTTCATACGTTGGTAGTGATTTTGATTGCAATGTGTAGGTATCTTGAGTACAAACTTGTTGGGGGGGGTTTACATTAGGAACTTCTAGAATGCAGAATTTGATCATCTTGAAGGATGTTAAGTATTTTAAATGGTACGTATTGTGGCTTTGTCAGTGTTCAAGTTGGAAGAAGGTAACATTATGCAGGTTTGCCCTATGGATGTTAATCAGCAGTAAGCCTAAACAGTTGTTGAAGATGACTGGGTAGGTTTTATTGGAGGGGACCTCTGCAGGTTGGCAACATTAACCTACTTTGGGGGACGGTTGGATTCAATGCAGCTTCAGGTTGCCTAAGGCCTTGTCCAGGTGTGCTCTGAAAAACCTGCAAAGATGGAAATTCGACTTGTCTCTTCAGGCTTTCTTTTTCAGGTGCTGCGCAGCTCTCATGGTAATTTTTCCACCTTTTTTTTTTTGTGTGTGTGTGTGCCTAAGATAATTCTGTTAAAACAATTTGTGTCTTGAGGTTTTGCTGTGCAGCCCCCAGAAGAATGGCTCCATCTTGCCTATGGTTCCTCTTCAGGTATCATGTGGCATTGGATTGGATCATGTGGCAGTGTCTTCTCCAAGCTGAACAGCCTTTAGCCTCTGTATGTACCTCTACTGTAGCCTCTTACATATCCAATGTTCTAGACCCCTGACCTTCTGGTGGACCTTCTCCTAGGCTCTTTCCAGTCCTACTTCTCAGTTGTACTGTGGGTATGAACTTTGCTATTCCTGGTGTGGCCTCATGAGGCAAGTAACCTGCAGGCAGAGGGAGGCAGTTTTGTTTCTGTTAATGCAGCACAACATGTGGTTATAACCACATTCGAGTTTGAACCTCCTGAACTGCTTGCTTGCCCGTTCATCTGACCTACTGAGGTGCTCGAGGGGATAGCCTTGCCTTTACCGTATCAGCTCTTTCCCCTTATTTGTATGTGACTTATAAACATGCTGAGAGTGAATTCTGTGCCCTCACCCAGGTCGGTGAGAAAGGTACTAGCGTTGCCCCAGTATTATCTGGCTTGCACATGGATGTACAACTCAAAGCAAATCCCAATATACAGCTCAGCTTTTGCTTTCCTGTCTCTTATTTTTAATGCCACTGCACTAAATCTTCAGTTGCCTTAAACTGCCTACCTTCTGGGGCTGTATACTTATAGTTCAAAAATAATTTTAATTTTGGAATTTGGTAGTACTGTTCTTTCCGCAATTTAATTACTCTTGCCTGACTAATGAGGTTCTTTACCACTTCCTTTCCACCCCACCATGTCACTTGTTCTCTACCAGTACCTTTTTGTTCATCTCTTCAGTATTTTGTCATTTTGATCTTCATGCTTGTGTCTACCAGCACGGAAGTAAAAACCTAAGTGTCTTGGACAGTGGAGACTTCAGTTCTTAAAGGTATGTTGAGAGGTGTTGAATATCATCATTAATTCATGTTTCAGTGTCTGTTAATGGCAATGAACTTTTGAATCTTTTTACTTAATATATTAAAGGTTAAAAAAAATATTGTTCTGTGTGCTAGTCCTAAAGTTTCATCAGCAGTGTGAACTGTTAATGTACTTTGAGAAAAACTTGAAAAATTGCACCACGTATTTGGAAGTCTAATAGGATTTTGACTACATTGGATATATCTTCTTGTTTATTGCAAAGACTGACTGAAAAATAATTTAAGAGGAACTACATGGGATTTGTTCAGAAAGTTACATTGATGTGTATTTGTTTAGGGTTAGCAATAACTGGTGAATTTGAGTAGTCAAATAGAATGGGGTATGAATTATTATGAGTAATGTGATTTAATAGGTTTTCATTATCTGCTGATGAGGGAAAGTGCCATAGCATTTCTGAATGAGGTTGATACGGAGACCAGTCTGTTCATCTCATCATATGCCTCTGATGTTTCTGATGAGAGTTTAACTGTATACTAAAACTAAGTCTAATAAAGCTTATTTGGCATTGAATTGTGTTTTAGAGCTCTGAGCATGCTGTTCTTGGGCAGTCAAGTCAATGAAAGGTGTAGAATGAGGGAGCCTCTAGTCAGTGTGATGCGGTATTTTGAGACCCACTGAAGTTAACAGGATGATTAATACAGCTACTAAGTCACTACTATTATTAATTCAGTGATTGAATCTTTTAATCCCGTTTCCCCATGAATGTAGCTATATGTAGAAGTTCCTAGCAGCTTAAAGCTGAGGATGAGGTGGTGAATGCTCGTGGCTCAGGAACTGGTGGTTGCAGTGGTCAGAGCTGTAATGCTTAGCGGTTACTCTATTGCCTTACCATTGTTGCAGAAACAAGCTTAAAGCTGAATAACTGCGTTCATTTAGAAACTATACTCGCTGCATCCTGAGTGTGTACTTCTCTGTCTTGCTGGGGAACTGACTGGGTATTTGAACAAGTGGTAGCTTTTTATTTAAAATATTCATTCTTAGCTGTTGTATTTATGCATGTATTTAGACAGATACAGAGGAATTGTTACCATCGTAATTCTTTCTCTAGGTTGTAATACTGCCTCAGATAGCTGTTCAGCTTCTGAATGCTGAAAGGAGGTGGTAGTTTCTTCCTCCTGAGGACTGTTAAAACACCACGTTTTTCCCAATACAGGGAACCATATGGAAGGAAGTTGCTGGGTTTTTTCTGAGCTGGGGGTGTTTGCTGGGCTGAAAAAAGTCTTGGGCAACAGCATAGTGGGTCTTGACAATAAAGTTATTTACCTTCCTAACGTTTGACCTGATAGAGAATTTAAAACAAATTGTATGTCCACATTTTTGAGTGAAGAATAATGAAATGGCAGGTAAAACTGGATTTTCTAGTTTAGCTGTAACTGGTTGACTCTTGATTTCCTTCCTGTGGCTGTAGTCTGGCCACAGTTGCATACTACATGGTAAGACTGTTGTGTTAGGAGAATGTTGCACACATCAGGGAGAGCCAGTTTGGCAGTATGTATACTCTTGGGGTGGTTTGATGTTATACCCCCACCCCCTTTTTGAGATAGGCAGTGTATTGAAGGCTGAGCAGGTGGTAATGAGGGAGTTGTACAGCTTCATAGTTTCTGCTGGAGTCTATAAACAGCAAGAGCAGGAGGACTGGTATTGGAGGATGAATTCACATTCTTGGCATTATCTGATGTGTATTTATCTGGCAAACTTGTAGACCCTTGGAATACTATGACGATTAACTCGCTCTGTCCTACGTATATTCTCCAGTACTGCCTTACAGCAGCCTTGGCTGTTGTGACATCTGTTACTTGCTTATCGCACATGGTTAAAGCACAGGGAATGTGCTGACATTTTGTTGATAACCCTGAATTGTAGGTTGGGCCTGTATTTATATATCGGTTGTGTATTTGGATAACTACGAGTCTTATATGCCACGTGGCTGAGCAGAAACATGCAAAACCAATGAATGGTTTTGCAACCCGTCCAATCTATGGAAACATGCAAAATCTTTAGTGTGAACCTATGACCTATCTTTTCTCTAACCAGCTCAAATGTGAGTGGTGTAATTTTTGAGCAAGCCTTTCAGGTGACAGTCTGTCTCTTATGGCTTCTATCTGTTCCTGTCTTCGACCGCAGGAAATATTGTCAAATATCTGCTGGACTTAACTCTACCATATATGAGACAAAATTATTATTTCTTGAAGTTGACTACCATGATAAAGTAGTGACTTGGCTGGTATTCTGTGGCAGATCAAGTATGAGGACAGCTATTTAGTGACCTGGTTTTGAATGATTTTTCAAAAATAGCAAAATAAACATGCTTTAGAAAATTATCTGTTCTCTACCTTACATTTGTAGTAAATTTTGGCAGTAGATGGGAATATGAAAGCATGAGTTGGATTAAAATAAATGCTCTTGATACCAAACTGCAAAGTGCTGTTCTAATGTTAGACTGAATTACAGAGGTATGATCATTTTCTTCTTAGTCTGATTTTTAGCACAAGTAACACGACAGTTGTATTTTAAATGGACAATGCATTGTTAACAAATTTTCAAGGTTTTCTTTTTTCCTGTTACCTTTCCTTACTGAGGTGTTTCAGGCCAAAATTCTCAATACAGTTGGTAGGGTTGGGGGGGACAGAGGGATAAGTGCAGGAAAGAAATTTTGACTTTTTTGGCTGTGACTTGGTTTTGGTATATTCAGGTCAAAGTGAGCACTGTGCTGAGTGTTTTGCGGTATTTTCCCCTGCTATACCAGACCTGTTCAGAACTGAAGCAAAACTTGTGATTTTTTTCAGGTGATAAATGTAGTTCACATACCAATGGCTTGAGAGGGAGATTTTTTAAGAGGAAGCAGATGGAGTGGTTTTTGAGTAAGTTCACGTAGTTCCTTTAGGCTTTCTGAATTGATTTTCTTCAAGGCTAAACCTGTGAGAACCTGATATGTAAATTCATCTGTAAAGGACCAATTTGGCATGGATACGAGATTTAGTGCTAAATGCATACGTGAACTTGGCAGCTGTGCTCTGGAAAACAGATTCTAAATACCTGTTGCTTGCCTCATTGAACTAACCTCACTTGCTCCATACTTCTGTTTCAATGCCAAACTTACCTTCAGGTAAACATATGGAGGAAAAAGATGGTAAATGCTTGTGGTTGTGAACTTGTTATGACTATACCAGAGTAAATTATTCTTTGGGGTGAGAGAGCTGGTATCTGTAGATCTTGCTCATCTTGATCAGGATGTTAGTTCCTGGAAGGCATTGTCTGGTGTTTTTCTGCCCCTTAAAGCATGTATAAAAATAAGTGTAATAAAAATGGATTTCTTAGTAATTTTTTTAAAATTAGGATCAAGATTAGACATATATAATAGTAGCAGAGACTACAAGTGTGCCTGGGCACCTCCTTAGAGCTACTGACTGGCATATGATACAGGCAGTACATATCCTGCCTCATCCCTCTTTAGCCCTATTAAGCAAATTTACCAAAAGCAGAGAACTTAATGGGTAGAGATATTTGTGATTATGTAAATAGTGTGAGGCTGTTTAGACCTGTGTGGCTCTGGTTTTGTGGGTTCCCCACCCCCCAGGTTGCAGTTAGCTCATGGTGCTGCCTGAAGTACACAAGGGGAAGATGGTGGAATTGTAGGTATTGGTGATGTGAGTTGAGAGAAGCTTTTCCGTAGGCTCTTGTTTCTAGCTTTGTTGGCACTTCTGGCAGGTTCTATCAAAGGTACGGTAGAGGGTTCCCGAAATACAATACAGGATCAGAAATGTCCTTTCCTCATGGGTTTGGTAAGAGTTTTGGTGCAATTCTAGTAATACATAACCACAATTTCTGTTTTTCAGTGCTGCTATTTTTCTCCCCTAT
Source organism: Falco naumanni (assembly GCF_017639655.2). NCBI lineage: Eukaryota > Metazoa > Chordata > Aves > Falconiformes > Falconidae > Falco > Falco naumanni. The sequence goes on along the minus strand of NC_054062.1, from coordinate 33,602,032 downwards.
CGTTAATCCAGTCTTTTTGATAAATTTTACTTGTAGAAATGCCTGAGGTCATGTCTTGGGCTGAGCTGTCTTGAACTCTTAGTGCAGTTTAGTTTGCAGACTGTGGCAAGTGAAGCGTATAAACCTGGCTGTGTTCAAACAAGCCATCTCATGAACGCAAAGCAAGATGATGTGGGATACAGGGTTGTGCATGGAGTATGAATTCTGCAGCTTCATGATTTATCTAGGGACCAAGTGTTAATTAGAGCTTAACAAAAATCATGAATGATCAGAGTGAGCAGATGCCCTGACAAACAGATTTTGGCCAGCTAAGCTGATGCTTTTGCGTGGGTTATTTGCCTGCTTTTTGTCCCCTGTACTATAATGAGACTTGTCCTTTCCCAGATATCTTTGGTTTTGCTGCTGCTTCAGATGTTTCTAGGTTTTTGGAAGTTGTTAGTGGCAAGGTGGTATGTCTGAGGATGTTGTGATGGGTGATAAATACTGGAAGTAATGAAGGTGCTGGGCAGAGGAGTAGAGTAGAGGCAAGCTGTCAATCTGCTGGATGCTTTGAGAGGCTTCCTAAAGAAGCAAAGACAGACCTACTTGCCAGAGAGCAGTTTGAGAGCTCAGGCAGTGGCCTGGCAACAGTATGGGACTTGTCAGTGCTCTGCGGCTGTCGGCAAATTGCAGTCTGATAAAGGTTTAGCAGGATTTTGCAGTAGCCAGTGGAGTTGTGTGGGAGAGGGTTTTTTTTTTTTTTTTTTGCAGCACCTTGGAAATAGGAAAGCTATTTCAAATGCTTGTGCTTTCCTAGAATTTCATGTGGACTGAATGGTAAAGCTATAGTTGCCGGCTGGAAAGTGGTTTTCTTCTTTAATTATATATCCATTTTATTGCTAGTGTTGCAGGGGGGCATTACTGTGTTGGGGCAATGGGAAGGCTGAACAGAGGAAGAACAGATGTGCGTTGCAATAAAGGGCTGCAGAGGGGTCACACAAAGCCATTTTACACTCTAATGGGAACAGATGGATCCAGACTTCTCTTCTGAGTGATGAAGTCATCTAAGAGACAGAAGTTATATGGACATGATAGTACTATATAGTACCTGAATCACAGCTGCTTACACCTCCTCAGTTTTGTTCCTTCATTATTGGTGGATCAGGCTCCTGACAAATTTTTGACTTATGCTGTAGATCAGCTTCTCTTTGGGTTTCTTGGGTAGAAAGTTAGTGCTTCTGTTGTCCCTCTCCGGACTTCCTGCAGCAGCTGTAAATAAAATGCCTGGCACAACAAAGAACATATCAGATGCTTGCAGCCTTAAGGATCCTGTTGACATTAACCTTCTGGATCAGCTCCTTACTCTCCCTTCACCACCTCTACTGCTCCTAAATGCTCCTAAACTGATGTTGTCTCAGGTTGGGGGAGAGCAATGGAGAAGTGTCATTCTGTCTCCCAAAACTATGTCTAAGAATAGTCTTTGGCAGCATTAGGTTGCTATACATAAAAATACTTTACAAAAAAACGAGCAGAGAAGCTTTTTCAAATTTTACTGCTGAGCACTGTTGGAACTGTCCAATTCAAATTGGGTACCCAAGCATGGAAGTTTATGCGAAACACTTCTATATTGCAAATAATTCTTAAATGCTTAACATCATTTTTGCAGAAAAATCCTGTGGAGAAAGGATTTCCTCCATGAATCCCTGTGGCTATAATAATGTTGTTACTTTTGGCAAAAATGACTTAATTTAATCCTCCTTAATGTTTGGTCTCTGAAATAACAGGTGACAAAGGAAATGCAAATTACTACATTTTTCATTTTAGCAAGATAGGCTATGTCCAAATGTAACGGTCAAAAAGTAAAATGAATTATTACATGCCTTGCTCTGGTATTCGGTAGAGCTTAATGTAGTGTTGCGCAAAAATGCAATGGAAATTTAGAACCCCAGCAAAAGATTGTCAGTTTGAATACATTTTTTTTGTTATCTAGTTATTGACCTTTTGACTTGTGTCCTTTTCCCATTAAGTGCTTAAAGTCATAATGACGATATATTCTCAGTTTTAAATGAAAGCTGCAGCTTTTTTTGAAGCCAGTTTGTGGTCCTTCATTGGCTTTTCAGAATTCTGTCTGTCAAAATACTCAGCTTGATGCTTCTGCTCCCCCTGTTCTTAGCCCTGTGACTGGTAGGGGACCACTATGACATTTGGATATTGGTTTGTCTACTGTGAACAAGCTGCGGTGACTGTGTGTCTGTGTGCAATGCTACTTTCTTTTGTGGTGGTTCGGTGTGTCTTTGCTGCTTGAGTGTTGTCTTCCCTTAGCCTTCCCCTGAAACTGAAGGATCAGGTGATCCTTTTTCTGAGGAAAGGAGCAGGTGAGATGTGTGGATAATCTTGTTTCTGACCCATACCTCAAAGCTGACCTTATAAACTATCTCAGCTGCATTGCTCAAGCAAACAGTTTTGCTTGATAAAATGTCTCTGCAGTAAAACTAGACACTTCTGATGGACTCCAGCTACACCTTACTGGGATGCTACTGCTTCATGGTGAAATGGTGGTGGTGGTCATCTGTAGTACTGCAGTGGACTGCTTTTCACTTCCCCTGGATAAGAAGTGCTCCACAGGCTACAGAATGAGTAATATTGCTCTAATGTATTCCTGTTAGCTTGTGTTAAGGGCCTGTCAAAACATATATTAAGCTTACATTTTTCTCACAGTGTTCCTTACCGGAACCCTTGTCTGGATAGTTGGGTTTTGCAGTGTCTGGCATGGGAGCTCAGAGCTCTTTGGAACAAGGGGCATGCTGTTTTATATCCCACCGAAAGGACTGTCTGGGGCGCACAAGCGACTACAGTATCTAACTGTATAGATCCATCGGGTGTTTTCATAGTGCCTGTGCTCTTCTGTTCCTCAGCCAATTTTCTCCTTAGAGGTTTGGGAAGCAGAAATGGTATGCAACAAATACACAGTCTTCAGTTTTCCTCCTAAAGCTGCAGAGAAACTGAAATATTAGGGACGCATTCTAGAGGTTGTTGCTAGAAGCATTGTTTCCCTTTAACGTTCTGCCTAGTATATGTATGCTGGCTCTTAGCCACATAAAGGTATGGGGAGGACGCATCTGGCCTGTCATGGATATGAGACTTTAGGGGAAAGGAAAGATCAAGTGCAGATATGTGCTGGGTGGCTTTAGTAGGTGAACAGTTCAAGCTCCCTGTCAAACTGTCAAGGAGCTGTGCAGCCTGGTTAACTTTGCGATAAGTGTTCCTGTTGATGTAGCGCTCTGTTCACACTAATGTCACTTCTTAGAAATGGCACTTATTTATCTTGTTTCCATTATAAATACTCTGGAAACGTGTGTGCTGCAGTCTGTGTATCTGGAGACTGGTGCCCTGCTTCTGAAAAAACAGGGGAGATGCCTTGTCCTTGTCACTCCTTGGTGATCTCCTATGCATTGGGTTCATCCTTGGCTGGTAGCTTGTTTGTTCTTATAGAAACTGCATTTAATAAAAAGAAAAGTTCTGCCAAAATTTACTAGTGTCTTTGGTATGGAGCTTGAAAGTTAGTGATCCCAAGGCCTTCCTGAATCTTTAGGTCCTATCCTCCATTCATTTAACAATTCAACATGTTCTTACTGACTGATGTTACAATTATTGCTCTGAATAAAATGTTTTGTGTTGCTTAAATCTGTATAAAGATCTTGTTGTCAAAAGCACAGCAATCATCAAAGACCTCTTTCTGAAGGAGAGCTTCCCTAAGAATGCTTTTGAGATTATGCAAGTTGGCTATTTTTTAAATATTGGCCCCAGAGCTACTTGCTCTGAATTTCTTTTTCCCCTTTATAGAGAGGCTGTAACAAGTTCTGATTCTAAAAACAAAACAAAAACAACCTCCCTCTGAAATTACTCATTAGAAACAGTTTGGAAAAACAATATTTCTAAATATGTTGGACAGAAATCCATATCTGAGTCCCCATGTTAAAAAGAAAAATCTTTGGTGTCAGAATTTTGCTTGAAATTTGCTCTGGAAATGATGTTAATACGTGGAGTAATGAGATATTGGTGTCGTTTGCCATGTTGGGGCTAGCAGTTGAGCCAACTGTAGTAGTTTAGATAGTTCCGGTTAAGAAACCTCAATGCATTTATTAAAAAAATTGGAAGTCCTTCCAAGTGCAGTGTAACAGTATTTTTATAAAAGCAAAGTGTGCATTCAATTGAACTTCACTGTACAGTTAAGAATGGGGTGCTTTGGGTTTTTAACTTAATTGCCCTGTTTTTGGGAGATAAAATTTGTGGTCACCATCCGTTTTTTGTATCCTCAGATAAGGACAAATATTCTTCCTCTCGGAGTCTGCTAGATGTATTTTGAGTAGTCATGCTCAGTGTTCATCCTGGAGTAAAACAGGAAAATAGCTTCGGGGTGTCTGAAGTCTTTTCCAGCTTGGGCTGCACTGTGATTCTTGCCCTACCGTGTCCTTGGTGGCTTGTCTGGCCCAGCTGTAGTTGGTGCATTGCAAAATTGTTTGTATGGAAGAGTATGTTGCATTGGTAATCGTGGCCCTAAATCTTCCCAGCAGCTTGTATTTTTCCAGACAGTTGGTAGGATTGGAAAACCAATAGAGTTGAGACAGAGGGAAAAATAAGCTTACCCTGCTAAAAGGGACTGTTCAGCTGCCATTGTAGCTTCTGAGATGTAGCTAGTTGGTGCCAAATAATTATATGCTCTCAGCTGGAAAGAAACTGCTTCGTTCGCTCTAGCAGAATATAAAATTAATATGCTGTGGTTGTCTGCTTAGCCCTACTTCAATATCCCGTTCGGGAGTTTTTTTGAACTGTTAGAAGGTTGAAGTCAAGGCCAGTGATGAGCTCCTCTGCTTTGTGAGCAACTTGATTTGAGGATTTTCTGTCCGAGTCATGGTGGCACTCTGCAATCCTGGAGCTCACCAGGCTAGGCTTGGCAAAAAGGTATTTGTGTGGGTCTCTTGTGCCCTGGATTTCTGCCATGCATCTCCTGTTCCCCTGCTAGACCTGAGCTGGTCCTTGAGCTCTTAGTCCGATCCTTTGGTGCAAGGGCAGCAGCCCCTCTCCATGCATGTAACAAACTCCAATACATAATGGCATCCCACTTGCAAGGAAGTCAAGTTTAAAATTAACATATATCTACACACACTTACTCATGGTTTTTTTTCTTTTCTCTCTGCAGTGCCTGGCAAGTGTTTTGCCAAGTTCAACCTTGCAGAAGGGACCAGCTTGGGCTGTAGGTTAGAAGTGTTACTAACTTGAGTTGTTGCTAGTGGTATCTGCTTTAGCACGCATGTGATGGCTGTGTTTGAAACAGACTGAAGTGCTCGCTTGTTTAAAGACTTCATTTGTATTCCTGGCAAAGGCAGCCCTTACTGAAGGGAAGCTGGTATTGCAGGCAATTACCGATTGCAATGGCCTGCTAGTTTTAAACCAATGTGAAAACTCTCCTGTAGTGAAAGATCTTCGCAGCATTGCCAGCCACAAGCCCTAATCCCACCCCAACAGAATTAGCCTTGAAACAGGATCGTGAGGGCTTTAAGTCTCTTGTAATCCACTGTACTCAGAAAACCACAGTGCACATCCCAAAACTGTAAATATAAGGCCACTGGTGTAGATGGATGGAGCTGCCAAAACAAATGCGCTGCAGGAAGAGGTCTTGAGACATGGTAAGGTTTGTGCTTTCTAGGTATAATGTGTTACATAGTTGGGAAGTGAACTACACCTACTTAAAAGACAAAACCAAGTACCTTAATCTAATCTTAATTGGATGTATTACTTTTTTGTGTGTCCCCTCCTTAACTGTGAGTTCACTTGTTTGTGAGGATGCTAGGGTGGAAGGTATCTGAATATCATTAGGAGCTCTGACATATACAATCTTTCTTGTTTCGGAGTAATTAATTTCCCTTTGAATTAACAGAATGAAACAGAAGATGGGCAGAGGGAGACCTGAGGCTTGAAAAAACAGTGGTGTAGATTTATTCAGTGTTGTCTTCAGGCATTTCAGCTTTAAGTCTTTTTCAAGTTGTGTACTCTTTCTCATTGTAGCTGGAGGGCTGCAACACTTGGAAATGAATATAGTGCCTCTTCCATAAAGCCTCAGAAATGCTTCGATGATTAAGAAAACAAATGTTAGAAGACCTACCAAAACTCTCGCTTGCTTTCCCTTGGGACAAATTCACCTTAACATAAACTCATGGTAAAGGGAATTAGTTTTTCTGAGCTGATAACAATGGTAACAAAGCTGCCTGCAAGTTTACAGCCTTCATTTCAAAATAGCAAGCTTATGAAGTGTGTGTGTGTGTATTTATATACATGCACACACACACACAGAGGGAATTCTGAATGGTAATTTGCCTGGGATTTGAGGACCTTCTTGTAAAACATGAATATCTACCAAAAAAGAGAAGCAGCAAGAAAAAAACCTGTTGATTAAATGGTATCTTATAGAGGAAATAACATTATTAATGGTTCGGATATATCCAAAGAGTTCTAAAAATCCTGTTTTCTTCTCATTGCTGAACGGAAGGCTTTTTCTGCTCTAAGAGTCTGGAGCACTGTCCCCGTGTAGCCTGGACTTCCCCTTTCAGTAGCGTATATATAACTGTCCCAGTGCTTTTGTAGGCATGACTAATCTTGCAGCTTGAGCTTCTGTTTCCCGGAGGCAAAACCTCATGAAGATGAGATGCAATTGAGTTCTGCAGCATCCCGTTCCTATTGTGTATAGCAAGAAGTTTTTCATGTCGCATGGCAGTTGGTCATCTCAGTACTTGTATCTAATGAGCTGTCTGGTGAAAGGTAACTGTGAATTAATTTTTAGTGAAGATAAAACTGGTGTTCAAACAGGAATTTAAGAGTCTGGAATATTCAGTAACGCTAATCCTCATGTAATTATTCAGTTAAGGTGCTCTATATTTGGCCCTATTTTGGTTTAGCTTTCTTGCTTGGGTCCCCATGTGGAAAACCCTTAATTATTTGGGTTTTTTTTCCCTCCCCTCGTCATTCTAATCTGACTGTCAGGGGTTTTAGCAGCTAGAATATACTTGCCATGGGGTTGTGGAGCTAAATGCTGATTTACTCTGCAGTCTTGGATACTCAGGTTTTTACCCAGACACTGGATTGTCTATGAGACACTTAATTGATGGCAGAGCTTTGAAGCAAAAAGATATTTGCATATATATTTCTTTCTTGCTATGGGGAGGCTCTTTCTAGTTATTATAAATAGCCTGAAATAACAGGTACGCTTTAAGTAGTAGTCCAGAACATCTACTAATTGGTAAGCCACACCTTAGTAAGATGTCCCCCTCCAGCTCTTAGGCAAGTTACATCCTCCTGTCTTTGAGCCCTTTATCCCTTTGTACCTTAGCAGGTGAGGGAGAGAGATGGGGAGCTAATACTTGAGGAAGTTGAGTGTTTAGTCTTCAGTGTCATGCAGTGCTACCTATCTCTTAAAGAGACTTTATTAGGAAAAAGTGTCTGACTTGGTCGAGTCATTTCTGTTCTTGCTTAGGCTCTTAATGAAGCGGCAAACTGTTGCTGAGCATGTCCCTTCCTGGTTAGGACGGATGCTTGTGACTGTGACCAAACAGAGGCAGTGGAACGGCTGTTGAGAAGTGCCATGCCAGAGCAAGGTGTCTACAGGGCAATAAACAAATAATATTTAGTCATGATATCACCATGCTGCTTTTTGTCCTTTTGGTTCTCACTTTTTATGTTTCTTGGGTTAAAGATATGCTAATGATGACTTTCACTTCATTTCTTCATGAGGAAATTGTCTTGGGCTGGTGTTTAATTCCTTTGGAGTGGTTTATCCCATGTAAATTGCTATATAAGTTAGTGTGCTACGTGTGCTGAGGAAGGAGAAAGGAGCCAAAGCCAGCTTCAGCTCATAGTAATAATCATTTGACAAATCCTGTAGTGCTATTTACATGGAATACTTTGTCAAGTGCAAAACGCTAATGTTGGTAACTACGCACAGCAAAATATACAGTTAGTTACTTTAAATGTATGCGTTTCAGTAACTCTCAAACCTTTTAATTTACTTGACCCTAACAACTGGAACAAACTTCTCAATTGTTTGGCTGTGCTAGTGTGCCTTAGTTTTAATAGCAGTCTTCGTTGTTTCTCTATAGCTGTGCCAAATAACTACTGCATTGAAGTAAACTTTGGTCACTTCAGTCTCTATACTGCAACAAGAGTTGTCTTTGCTATATTCAAAATGGGGATTAGTAATTTTCAAGGATTGAGACTGGTTTGTTAAGCTTTTGTATGGTCTTTTAAAAAGCAAAAACTTGCCAAGGAATGGTTTTTGCAGCAAGTGAATGAATAGGATGAAGTTAAGAAACCTATTGGCCAGATGCTCTGATGTGCTCCTTTGAGGAACCATCCATCTCTTAAGCGTTGAATTTCTGGAGAATGGTTGTAGTTTTGGGAAGAGGCTGTGGTGGGTGGCGTGCTCTTCTCCCAGTCCCAATCATTGATGTCCTTGTCCCTCAGTGATGACCTTCCCATTCATTTTCCCAGACCTGTGTTCCTGTGGCCTTTGTTGGATATGATAATAGTGATGCCTTTCTCCCTTTCTCATTCCAGGTCATCACTACTTCTCTGATACGATGTCTTCTAGTTCCTGTTGACAATGTAACCTAGTGAAATCTTACTGAAAAATCTTAATGTTGCTGTGCTTCCAGCTTTCTAAGCAGGATGGAAACATCTATACAACCTGATGACTGCCAGGTCATTTGATAGTGTGCTGTTAAGTCAGGTAATAAGTCCTTGTGTATGGTAGGCTTGCTTAGACAAACAGAGCTCCTGTCAACACTGATGAGTGCAGAGGTTTCCTGCAAGTTCTGAATTTAAATAAATGTTTCTTCTGTGGTAAGGTTTTAAGGAGAGAAACAATGTCAGTATTTCCAGTAGAATTCTAAAGGTGTCATGAATTTTAGTATCTTACAAGTTGGAGTCAGTCATGCAACACTACTCTAATATGAAGTGCTGAAGTATCCTTGAGTGTTGCCTGGGAAAAGAGTTGGCACCTCAATGATGCTCTGGTATCAACAGTAAATATCTTAGATCTTAATTTAAAGGAGGGCTTGTGAATTGAGGCTTCCAGCTCCCCTGGAACTGTATCTTCCACTGGCTGCCTTGAAAGCCTTGGTGTAATACATCAGGTCAGGATATTTCCAGGAACATGTGAAATAGCTGTCCGATTACATCTCTCTTAGTTTTTCCTTGGCAGATCTGAACCTTGAAGGGCATGTTAAGGCCCATTGGGTCAGAGTCGTGTTGGCAGCAGCAGGCAGCCTCGTGTGGGTTCCTGCCCAGGAGGTTTACAGGACCATCAGCATGTCCTGTGTGCTTTGTCAAAGCAACACTGCTTGGACTCGGCATCATGGCATGAGTGCAGGTTTGGCCCATCAGTGTTGAAGAAACCTGTGTGATGTGTGAGTAGCCCTGACCCTCTACCCGTTTTCTCAGTTGTCTCAAGATTGTTATTTATGTTGCTGCTTAGCAAGTGCATTAATCCAGAGGTACTTTTATTTAGCATTTGGATATTATACCTCTTGTGCTAGATGGTAAATTCTTGTTCAGACTGTAACCACTGTTTCCATCCTTCTATCTCCCTGTATGATTATTCTATTGATTAGAGAGTAAGGTTGTGTTGCTTTTTCAGAGAAAGTGTTTATCTTTGCAGGAGATGACACTTCTATTTCCTTTTTCTCCCTGTAATTGTTGGCATGTCTTAGGTTCGTGAGAGGTGGCAGCTTTTTCAAGTGCTGGTCGCTGTTGCTTTTGTTGTTTATTCCTCCTCCTCATTTGGTAGTATTTCCCAATTCAGACTTAAGTAATTTCAGAACTTGGAACATTGAGGTAGGTAATGAGGACTTGGACAGGATTTCCCCAAAAGAGGAGAACATTCTATTCCTCTTCTGTGACCAGAGGTGAGTAGCTTTATTCTCTTCTCTTGGAGAGAGAAAGGGATTTTGTTCAGCTCATAGCATACCTTTTTCTAAATTGTGTATATAATCCATACTTGGAGAAATGTGTTTAATTTTTAGTTTTATAATTTAACAGGATTCTGAAGTTATTTTGGCCTTCCATGCACAGACTAAAAGGGTGGGGAAAGGCTTTCTGCATTCCTTGAGCTTTGCCCGGTCCTTCTGCTGTGAAGTTTTTTTTGCTCAAATGACTTAATGATGAACTGTACTTCAGAGATGACAGCTGATTCTTTAGTCTCTGGACTTTGCTTCTGGCTGACACAGGAGATCTGCTATCTTTTGGGAGCTTGTCTTCATCCTGCAGAGAAAGGGGGAGGATGAGAAGCAATATTGCTAAGGTCTTGTTTATTATGGGGTTATCAGTTGGAAGTCAGAAGTTCTACAGAGGAATTGAATCATTAAATCTCTATGTATTTAAATAAATGACTGCGCAGAACTTACAGTTCCCCAATGTTGTTCTAGTTTCTTAACCTATACATCCTTTGGTGCATGCCTAAAGAATGTTTGTTTCATGTCTTCAACTGTTTCCTTGAAACACTTCACAAATTCTGCTGATTTTGTGAATACTGCGCTTTCTTGTGGCTTTTAAGTTCTTACACGTTGGTACACAAAATAACTTCTTTAGTAAAGCTTCACCATTTTGTCAATCTTGGCTTAAAATCACCTAGCGAAAGATCTAGGGAGAAGAGTTGAGAGCAGGAAATTTTGGTTGTTGAGATAATACAGCTATAAAAAAATCTGTCCTCTGACTAATAACGTGCTGTGCTGGCAGGAGTGTTGGAGGATTATTGTGGTTCTATGACTGACGTGGACTGTGCCAGTAGTACTAGATGGTATTGCCTGGGCACTGCCGCACACCTGTTACTGTGTCAGCAGGTGTGCAGAAAACCTGAGATATTGTGGCATTGCTGAATGTGCAGTGGCTAAATCAGTGTAATGCTTTTTAAAATAAAGCATGCAGCATTAAAAACCTGTGAAAAACATCTACAGCTGTTTAAAATAAAAATTTCTATTTAAAAATGAGGCAAAATACTGTAGAAAACAAAATGTTTCACTTGAGTCAACAGATTGTGTACAAACTTACTCCCTGTTTGCATAAGAAAAGTAGCAGTACAGGTTTGCAACACACCATGAGGCTTTGATTACATTAAATAACTGTAGTAATAAATTGTGATGTAGTATGCTAAGGAAAAAATAATAGTATACTGCAAGTTAATGTTCTATTAAAGGTTTGTTATGACATATAGCTGTGTAGCAAATAGAGACTTTAATGTATTGAGTTCCTTGGCAGGGCTCTACACACTATGAGAAAATGGACAGACTGTCAAAATGCCTTTAGTGTAGCAGTTTGTCTCCTGGTTTCAGAGTTTAAGAAACTGGTTGGCATACTGGAGTGATAAGGGTATAAAAGTGTTCTAGCTTCACATACTGTGTCCAAGAGTCCAAATCCAGGTTAGCAGCTGTTTGCCTCCAAGCTACAGTTCAGATTGCCTTTGGCTCCGGAGTTGATGTGCCATGTGAGAGACACAGGAGGGTCTAAGCATTCATACAATGCCCAGTTGTGGTGGCAGTTGACTTCTCTGTAATGCACCTTGCTATTTCCTCATCTCTATTGCTTTGAAATAAGCATACACTGGAAGAATACTCCAGGGGACAAATCTAGATGTGATTTGTGATTCCTGAGGGACAAGAGGAAAGCCTTTTTCTGTGTAGGGAGAGAAAAATCTAAATAGCTGGCACGTTGGGTACCTGAATTGTGCTGGAATAAATTTGTTGCACTGGAAAATGCGGGTCAGTTGAGGTATCAAGTCTGCCTGAAATGGAGATGTAAAACTGTGGAATCTGAGAGGAAAAAAGGAGGGAACTCGTTTTTTGTGATCTCGTCCTAAAAATCATGGGTTTCAGCAAACCTGATTTTGGATGTAGTGTTATTTTTCTTTAACAGTTTGAGCTACATGCTAATACCCAGAATAGCTGAGGCTCTAGGGAATCATTTAAAAGAAAAAACAAAGGCTTGGGGGTTCTGCCATGAAATTAGGAGGAAACAAGTAACCAGAGCATTACTTCTAAAAAAACCACCAACCCTTGAGTCCTGTTTAAAAAAACCAACCAAACAAAAAGGCCTCACTGAATTCTTAAATTTTAATGGTATTAGATGGTGATTAACCAAACAGAAAACTGCTTTCTTGCCATGATAGTACTATGTTGTGAGTAAGCTGACAGAAAACCTACTGTCTCTTTTCCTTCTAGAATGTTTATATGGTGTAGTGGAGGGAGTGTTTTAGCTGTATGCTATAAATGCTACGAAGATGACATTTGTACTGTATATTCCTGGCTCTGCGTGGCTTGAGGATACCTAGCAAGAAGTCTTTGGTCACTGAAATTGTGCGGCTGGAAGTCTGTGTACTCTGTTTTGGCTGTTTCTCCTAGATGGCAGAGTAGGAAAATGCTTGGTGTTTAATGTGTAGTTAATAAAGACGAGGTTGTCGTAAAAAATAGATGCCTTGCTGTACTGGACTAGCTGTTTGCTGGTCTTTCCAATCGACCCACCAGTGCCAAGATGCCTTTCCAGCCATTTTAGCAGCAAAAGGTGTGTATGTACCCTTTAGTTCTCACTGCAAAGAGGGAAGCAACGCAAATGTTGTGCTGCACCTTGTGCTTTGGGCACACTGCTGCGTCAGTATAGGGGGCTCCGTGGAAATGAGAGGGTTTCAGCTTGCCCACCTGATAGCATGCAAGGCTAGTGTGGCTTAGAACAAAGGCTGGGCTATTCATTTCATATGCTAGAGCTGTTAAATACTTACACTGACTAAAATTTAGCTCATGAAAATGTCCTGTGGTGATCTTCTATCTTCCCTGGGGATGTGGAGTAGCAAGCAAAGTGCAGCAACTGTAACTCCATGTGTAACTGGCTCATGAATTCTTCAGAGGCATTTTGTCCCTCTTCCCCTGGAAAAAATCTTTTGCTTTCTCTTCCTACAGCCAGAATGTGTAATTCTCTGTAGATTTATTAGTGGGCAAAGATTTTTTAGGCAAAGGTACATAACACTGGATGTAGTAAAAACCAAGGTGCAATCAGTTCTGCCAACAGTGAAACTGATTGTGCTTTCCAAAACATACACTATCATTTTTTTCCGTAATGACTTGCATAGTAAGTTCTTGCATGTCATTAATTATAAATGCTGATAGTAATGATGGTAAGGTAAAGCTAAGATTTACTGGGACTCTGTTCTGCAAAGCAGGTATGGCTATTTGTTGGTAGAGCTGTTTCTATAGTGTATCACTACTAGGTGGGGTGCTTACCTAAGTGACCTGGGTTTGAATCTCTTCACAGAACTGCGCAGGCATTTTGCATTATTTATTGAAGAAAATGCGTAATCAGGCCTGGTTTTCTATTTCTGTCTTAAAGCAACAACACTGCCACAGTAAAGGTAACCTTTCAGAGCTCCAAATGCAAAATGAAAGGCTAGCACTGCTTCCAAATCTGTTTCTCTTAAGTTTTGTTACATGCAGTTTATTTCTTTAAACCACAGGGTTCACAAAACACATACGGAAATATTTCTGTCTCTTAAAACATTAATTTCCCGCTCAGTGGCTGCAGTGAAAATCATTAAAGCACGACACAATTCTCCTTAAAGACATACTGAGGGAGGGTGGCACTAGTGCTGCTTGTTATCTGATTTAAGATTACTTAATTTACAGGGTTGACAGGAATAGCTTACCTGAAGAGAGCTCCAATGAGTTTATTCAGAATAAATAACCGTGGTGTGTATTTTGGTAGCTATGCTGGAATTTACTATAGCTTTAAACTGTAGGCGCTTTAGGACAGGGCTTTTTATCCTGTACTGCCCAGGACACAATGGTTCTGATAACCTGTCCTGGTTGCTATGAGAGGAGACATAAAGACATGCTTCTTTATAAGCTGCTTAGATAAAAGACAAAGCTGATAGGCTAACTGTTGCCTATATGTTTTGCCATATGCTACTACTCTGAAGCGTTATTTGCTATTGGCACTTATCATACAGCATTTTAAAAAATTTTCTTTAAAAAGCTGTCTTTTTACTCGTAAGAAGGTGGCTAGCTGAGAAAAATCATTTTTGGACTGGGCAGGTAGCTGCTTAGCGCAGAAATTTGGTTTCTATTATCTTTGACCCTGTAGGAGTTTGTCTTGGACCATGGCTGGGTTTTTCATACTAGCAGTGTACTTGAAGAGCAATGGGTGAGTCATCCTGGAAATTGGGAATGCCTTCTGATGGGAATGTTTTTAATGGTACTACATAGTTTTCAGCTTGGCTTTCAGTATTCAGCTCAGCCACTAGGGAGCCAAGGAATATCACGTGGGAAGGACTTGGATGGTTTTCTAAGTTTTAATGAAAACTACAGAATTGCAGTTTTGCTGACACTGCCTCATGATACGAGACCATTAGAGTGATCAAACAGTCTAAGAAAGCAAGCTGGAGAAAGAGCTTTTGCTCACATAATGACAGATCTCACCTAGGAGCAGACTGCAGTATATAATGTGTTATGCAGTTCACTGTCTGTAACGTATATGCATATTGCTGTGTACGTGAAGGCATGGATCCTCGTATTCTGTGACTGGTGTGAAGAAGGGGAGAGTACAGCAGAAGGGAATAACCTCTACTCTGCCCAGTGCTGTTACCTGACCCAAACGTAACAGGACATGTACATGCAGCCTGCTGCTGCTCTCCTGGATATCACAGGTGTTATTAAAACGGGGAAACAAGTTCACAGAAGATGTCCTTTAACCTGCTCAGGTCACTTAGGTTGAGCCTGAAGGCTCTCTTCAAATTCATCAGCAAGTGTTTATATTAACTTACTGCCATAAATGGAATTCCACTGTTGTTTCAGAGATTATTTTTTTGTACATAACTAGTGGAAATAAGATAGTGGCTAGATTTCTGCTTGCAGGTTTAACTGCACAGTTAGGCACTACGTCCCCAAAAGAAAAATATCCCAGTAAGATGAGCAATCTAAAATCCCTTGGCGTTAGAGCACAGTCACACAATGAGTAGGTGTTCTTATTTTCTATGTATTTTAATAAGAGTTGAGAAGACTCAGTGTTTTCCAGGGTTGAAGTGCATTTCCACCAAAGTCAATACCATCTTCTCAGGCTTTCCAGAGGTCACTTGACACTGAACAAGAGTGTTTCCTTTTGGTCTGACAGCCTCATAAAAAGCAATAGCTTTCCCTTCCAAGGGAGGAAAGAAATGGTAGCCGCAGGGTTCTGGATGCCACTGAGCTGCTGATGGCTTGGGAGTAACTGCCCAGTTTATGGGAATTGTGGTAATGAGGAGCAAGTAGGTGACATAAGAATCATTCCTACACTGGTTCACTTGGATATTTTCTTTGTGCTAGTACAGGAACTGAAAACTGTTGGTATACCATTTCATAGAAAGTTGATGTTCCTGTAACAGCTGGAAAAAAATTGTCTTAAAATCTGGATCCTTGTGGAAGAACTGAAGATGTTGACTACATGGTAGCCAGCATAACTGGATCATGTGGTATGTTGTGAAGTTGCCCTACATAAATGCTTGAAGAGAATTCTATTTTCTGAAAGTCATCCCTTGACTATCACAAGACGGGGGAATGAAGTTGAGACAGTTTTAATGTGAATGTACAATGTTAGTCAAGTATGCTGCTAAAAATTGTCTACAAACCCACACCAAAATAATTCAGGGTATGTTCTTGTTTCCCATTCTACACAGCTTGTTTTAGAAATATCTCAAGAGCCATTGTTTTGGCACTGCTGTGTTGTGTGTGTGTGCGTTTCAAAGTACGTGGGGTTGACCTGAAGAGTAATGGTTTGCAGGGTGCTTTGGGAGGTCGCCGGTGCAGCAGTGAGAAGCGTGTTGGCACAGTCTGTGGTGACGCTAACGCAGCATGTGTGGAACAGATGCTTAACGCGCTTTCGGGGCAGCCTAATGGAAACCACTTCTGGGGTGTGTGCAAGTCATTCAGAGCACGTGAAGTGGATGGAGTGTCCCTTCCTAGAAGGATAAAGGCAGTGCAGTATGGACAACTGTGGATGTACACAAAAGGAAAGCTGCTGAACTTCCCCACTACCCACCCCACTTACCTGGAGCTCATCCTTCAAATTTGGTTGAGGCAAGAGACTACAGTAATAAAGCAGCCTTTTGTTTTTTGTTTTTAGGTGTTTTTTTTTCCCTTGAGTATATTACCATTTTTTAGCTGCATATCTGTTAGGCCATGTTTAAGTAAAACCAAAATTTCATACGGAGATGGCTGCTTTCTTAATACAAATCGCTAGTATTAAACTAGCCCTTTCTGTAGAGGGCTCGAAATGTTTGTAAGCTAATTTGTGAGGCATTGAAAGTGGTTTCACTTATAAAGTCTGTGTAAGACAGCTGACAGTAGCTGGCATTAACGTGTGTGAAATGCCTCTGGTTTGACATGTGTGCGTGTTGGGAAGTCATGTTGAAGAGCCTTCTGCAAAGGACACTTGGATTAGATAGGCGGTCTGTAATGATGGGTGTAAAAACCATTGTTGAATCAAGCTTTATACCAGTGTTGTCCAAGCTAGCTTACAATTTGGTTAACAAGAAGGTTTAATTGCCTAGAATACTTACCCATGTGGAGATGTACTTGGATAGATTTCTCTTGTAAATATTTCCAAAGAAATTAATGCTTTTGTTCTTCCTTTTTTGTTGTATTGCAGAATGCCATGTTCTTTTTCACAGCTATTGATTGAAATATTTTGGTATCTCTTGATATTCCATTTAAAGCCATAGTAAAAAGACGCTAAAAATATTGCCTTAAAAAAGCAGCTTGTTCCTTGTTTTTTCAGAACTGTGAGGAAAATTTCACATCGGAGTTGACTTTCATTTGATTGAAAGAACAGCGGCAGCTCCAGATGACAGTTAGTCACTATCTAGGGGAGTTATGAAAAGTTTAGCAGTTTATAATCCTCAGAGATACCATCTTGGTCCTATTATCCTGATTGCCTAACCTTTGACCAAATGCTTCTTTGGGGATTCTTTTAAAGACAGAAAAGTTCTTGACTGTTTTTTGTGCCTGACTTCTGAATTTTGTTGGTATGGAGTGAAAAAAAAAAACTTGAGGTGGCTGCATTTGCACTGGAAGGTGATGAAACTGCCACTATGGGAAGCGAGGGCATCCTGATCTGTTTCCCTTGGCCCTGTATATTTGCCTTACAAGGCTGTGGGCTTGCAAGGGGAGTATCTGCTGGGAAATCACCACCTCCTGAAGAGCAGAAGAGGTCTATCAACATTACAGGATGAGCAGGTCGCACTTAAATATACTCAGGTCAATAAAGCCGTGAAGATGGCTCTCATGAGTATTCTGGAAACAAATGCACAAAGGTGCATTCCCCCCTGCCCCTTCCCATGGTGTTCATGTTGCATATTTCCCGGAGAAGATAAAACAACCTTTGATTAGTAAAGTGACTCAAACTTTTATTATGATAATACCTGAGATTTTAGCTAGTTGCACTGGAGATTAACCCTGGTTGACACTCACAGTAGTAGGGCTTTTTCTGTTTAGCAGTAGGGACGTATGATGTCTGGGGTTTCATACATCATGGAAATGAATTGGTGAGAATGCACTGGGATGCTCTTTTCACAGCCTTCATTGTCAAAGTAGGTGTCTGTTGCTGTGGAAGGCATCGCTTTAAGTGGAAAACATGTCTACACCCTCATATTATCATAATATAAAATAGCTTTGATATTAGGAGTGACGCTTTAATGTATCTTCTGCCTGACGTTAAAGGAACTGAGGTTAGTTACACCTCGCAACAGGGAGTGAGATAAATTCAGAGATTGCTTCTTGTCTGAAATACAGATGCCCTAGTGGGATAATAAAACGGTGAAAGTTTCTGGTACAGCTAATGTAGGAAATCGTGTGATGTAAAAATAGATGGAGGAGATGTCTGTCTTGCCTGTTCCTCAGTTTGGAGTTGAGCAAAAAACCCCTGAACATCTTGCAAAAACCTGTAAGCTCTCTAATAAATAAGTGGGTTAGGTTTTTTAACTTTTGGTTTTGATTGATATCTTTCTCCAGTAACACTGTCAGTTCAGTTCTACTCTGTAAAGGGAAAATGCTTTTCTTCTCATGTTGGTGGAGTACGCTGATCTCATTTCAATTTGCCTGTGGGAGAAGCAGCAGCATAGCCTTGAGGTACACTACCTAGCACCTGAGAGTTCCTCCTGATGTAGGGTAGGTGTCATGGGGTCTCTATCTTTTTCTCCGTTATACTTCTGTCTGCTCATCGTTTCTTTTTATCCTAAAGTTACAGATTTTCAGAAGTTAAAAACAGTGGCATGCAGCTGTCAACTTCAGAGACAATTTATAGCGAGAGTGGTGTGGGTCTGGGGCAATGAATGTGTGTTTTCCTCTCCCTGAGACTGGATGAAAGAAAATCTAGTGCTTTCTCGAAGGTGGTCTGTGGAAGCCCCTCTGGAGGTAGAAGAGAAGTGTTTCGCAGCTAGCTCAAGTTAACGAACAGCATCATGCTGCTGGTTCTGTGGCTGTGTATTTGCTAAGCAAAAGGATGGTGGTGGTTGAGGTGGTTCAGTACTGGCATGGATTTTCTAAATGCAGACCAAAATTAGTAGTTGAAGAGGCAGGTGAATCTTTAAATCCAGTTCTGCTTCATAAATAGTATGAAAAGAGAAAATACTTTATTAGCTGTCGCAAGAGGCTGTAACTTGTTTCCTGGTTTTGCACACCTGCAAACTGAAATGTCTTGAGGCTCAGGAGTAGTGGATTTCTTGCTATACCATTCTTTAACAAGGAAGAGAAGGGTCGTGTTTTCATTCGTAGGCCACGTAGGACTGAATGTTTTGAGAGCAGCTTCAATAAAACTTTTGCGTTGCTGGTTGCTATGAGCTTGTGAACACGAGTTTATTTTTGTCTGCAGTTACAAGCCCTGCCACCTCCATAAAGTAAAAGCATGGCTTGCTGCTATCAAAATGGGAGTGAAATTGTGAACACAAGGCTGGCAGCATATCTATCTGCACTCTCTATGTGCTTTAAAGCTCAGCAGCAGCATGCTTATGAACGTGCAGGAGGGGTGAAAACAGCTTGTAAGCAAGGCTACAGAGCTAGGGAGGTTTAATGTATAGTGTCGCCCAGAGATGCTTGCTGCCTGTCATGCAACCTTCAGATTTAAATATGTGAGGTTTTGCCTCTACTTGTATGATATTAATATCCTTCTGACACAGATGAAGTGTTTGGTTGCAAACGTCTTCCCCGAGCTACGTAACGGTCTGAACTGTTGTCTTTAGGGAATTCGTATAGCAGAGCCTTGGAGAAAGGCTGAGAGCAAGAGTGTGTTTACTTTACCTCTGATTTATAAAAGTACTTGATATAGACAGAAATAATCTCATTGTGGAGCATATGCATTTTTCTTAAACGCATTCATACTGTGAGTATGGTTTTTCCACTCATAGTGGTACCACAGCTGACTAGAGAGACATGTTATTTCTTGAGAAGAACGATGAGAAGTTTTTTTAATGTCGTCTCCCAAGTTATTTTTTCACATGTGGTATCCAAAATGTGGCTGACATTTACCCATTTATTGGTGTCCTGCTGCTATTATCCCTGAATGTTCATAAAACTAAGTATGTAACAGAATATTGGATAAATAGACCAAGCAGAATATGCCTGTATCCAATAAACAGTCAAGTTTAAGTTCTGAAACGTACTTCTGTGTTTTGTCTGCAGCTTTTCTTTTTATGTCCTGTTGTTCTCCTTGTCTCTGAGGTGCTGAGGATGCCTGTAGAGATGCTGCTTAGTGCTTGACAGGTCCAAGCTTTGCGCTTCATAACACACTGTTTTATTGCTGATGTTTTTGTTGTTTTGCATAGGGACAGGTGTTAACTGTGGTGAACTGTTTAGTTCTTACCATTGGTGCTTGTTCAAGAGTTTGTACCTCAGTTAAATGAGTTGATGACTTGGGGAGTGAGCAAGTACTAGATACAGACAATTCCTACAATTTATGCGCTTTAGCTCTTGGGGGAGTTAATGGTCTTGTGCACTGTATTTGCTGTATACACAAACTTTGCATGGGTCTTCACATTTGTCCACATTCTTGAGCTTTCTCTCCCTTAAATGCAGCAAGTGGTAGAGGTCTGTCCTCCTTGAAAACAGGTATTCTGGCCTAGAGGGGCAATGCTGAGGAAAAGTGCTCTCTAAATGCAGTGACCTTCTTGACTGCAATGCTTGATTTGGCGAGGTGTGGAGGTTACAAGGCTACGTAGCTCCGGGGTTTGTTGTAGATGTGAAGCACTGAAGGCTGGTTTTTATAGGTAAGTTTACTGAAATCACATACAGTCTAAATGGTTGATGCTGCATCTTCATTTAAGATCTGATTTCACCCTGCCCTTCCTGTAGCGATCTGTTGTGGCTGGAATACAGATGTGACGTTGCTTTCTCGGTTGCCTTACCTTTAACTGTTCAGGTTCCCTGTCACAGCTGCCTTCCTGCACAGAGCTTACTAAGAGGTGCCAAGCTGTGTGGTTTGTGTGAACACCTAGGTATGTCTGCAACAAATGCTTCAGCACTACAAAAGTCAGTGGGCAAGTTCAGGTAGTAGGTGTGATGTAGCTGCTAGCTTTGGCAGGATGGAAAATACCTCTGAACCTGAGAAGTGGAACCAAGCTCCTGATAGAATATTCATCTGCTTCACAAAACTTACAAAAGCAGGTGATGTGCAGGGGCAGGGGATCTTGATTTCTCAGTTTGTATTTGCTAAAAATCTTAAGTTATTCTATGAACATAAGCCCTTACCTGTTGTGTACATTTAGCATATTCACTTAGTTGAAACAGATACCTAGCTCAAATACAATTAAAAGTAATAATACAGAATGAATTAATTGCAGAGTACAACATGTTACTACACAGGAAACAAGCCCACAGACTCGTGTTGCTGTGTTCTGCCTGGAGCTGAGTGCACTGTCTGAGGCACTGACTCTTTCTCTGGCCAGGAGATTCTGGTGTAGGTCTCGGGGACTCCTGTGACTGGTAAAAGAGCAACTGTAGGAAAAGTAATGCTTGTTCAGTTCCCCTGTTGGAGAAATGGGCTTCTGAAGGGAGCACGAATGTTAGAGAAAGGAAAATCTCCAGGAAATTTACACTAAACAGAAAGATTGTGGTGTGTAAGTCTGGTTTTGTTTTGTTTGGTTGTCTTGTGGGTTTTTTTTGTTGGTGTTCGTTCTTGTTTTTCTTCTTTAGTTAAAATTCCTGTTGGTGTCTCAGAATTAAAGCACTCCACCTGCCAATCCTGATTTCTGAAGGTAATTAAAGTAATTTCTCCAGCTCAATTATTTTAATCTTTTAAAGGAAAAGACATCTGTTCAAACAGAAAAAAGCCCTATGTTTGTTCTTTCATGTGGTCTTCATAATTAGCTCCACTGCTCAGCATTACATGTGGATAGAAGATGTTACATTGATAGGTGCATCAGACTAAAAAGAATTACTTCTTAGTTTCAGCGAATACATGTAGCATATTACACAATTTCATTCAACAGCTACAGTAGAAGCATTTGGCTGTACTAGAAGAGCAGAGTGGTTTCTGCAGGAATAATTTGTAGTATTAATGTTACTCTGGATCATGCTTGCACTTAAATACACATATCCTTCACAGAGAAAAATTATTTAGTAAGATGGGTGAATGCAAAGGATCTTGAAGGGTTAATATTTTTAGGCTAATTTTGCAGAGTCCATGTATGCTATATAAATATGCAAGCTATTTCTGCGTGAAGAATTTCTGCATTGTTTTGGGTGGGTAATTTGTTGCAGTCTCAAATCACTGGACTGCTTTTTCAACACTATCTCCTCTTTTTTTTCTAATTTTCTGGTATTCTGTGGATTTTCTTGCTTTTACTCTTAAGGTGATGTGATTACTTCTGGCAACAAATTTCCAAACAGAAATTTGGTAAGGTAGGAGTGTAAAACCATATTAATATATCTGTTGGTATTGCATGTTATAGTATGCTGGGGGAGTTGATGACAAAAAATTTCTGATCTGTTCTCATATATCTGTACCTTGCTGCAGTTGATTATGACTGTAAATAAAATACAGAGATAAGGCTTTAATTGCAAAGCATCAGGGGAATCCCCAATATGCACACAGAGAAGCAGTGGGTTGAAAATGAGACTGCAGAACTGCCTTGTGCTTCTGATGTTTAACATGGGAGTTCCCTACAGCAAAGGTAATTCCCCAAAGCAGCGGTTGCTAGCAACGTTGAGAGGAAGGAAAGAGAAGAGATGGAGATTGTTTAGTGTAATTTCAAAGCCACCTTTTACTACAATTTATTGAAATCTGTTCAGCAAAGGCATCTTGTTGCCAGGGGAGCTGGGATTCCTTCTACCACGTTACTCTTTCCTCACCTTCCCACTTAGTATGCAGGGAGAGCTGCATCATCCAGCAAGGGTATCTCCTGTTTCCCACCTCTGTCTCACGCTCAGCAAAGCCAGCAGCAGTGGACACAAGCAGCTCCCACTGCTGCTGCTCTACTAATAACCTTCAGGCTCCTGCAGCAAGGTTGTTGGCTGTATTGGCTGAAAGCTGTAACTTAAATTTCCCGTGTCGTGTTCTATGGGGTGCCCTTTCTAAAGCAAGACCCTTATAAAATAATACAGAGAAAGAGGATTACACTTGTTGGAGCATGTTGTTGAAAATGTTGCTGCTATAGTAACAAAATACATACTAGAAAGCCTGCTACTAAAAAGTAGCTTCCCTTTCTTAAAGGAGGGAAATACGTATGTGATAAGGAGACCGAAACAGATGGTCTCTGTGTGTTTGGTTTGATCAATTTAGAGATTTGTTTTGAATTTAGAAACAATGAGATTTGAGCAGTCTTGTCCCACAGCATTTATTATCCCAGGGGGTCGGTGGAGCAAGGAGAGAAGGGAGGCATTTAATCATGAAGACTTGCTTCCTGCACGGTGCACATTAAATGGAAATCCCTTTGTTTGTCTCCCTTGCACCATTCAAGTATTCTTCATTTTGAGTTGTTAACCCTGCTGTGTGACTTGACTGGTTAAAGTAATTACTATATGTAGGAATTTCCTGGAACAGCCGTTTTTGACATGATCTCACTTTCGAAAGTGATCAAATATTTTGACCTGTAGGTAACGAAAGAGGAAAAAAATGTCACTGTTAAATAGATTATTGCCTGCGTGCATGTTAACATCACTGCCTCAGCTATTGTCCTGTGCATCACTGGTGCATAGTAGAGATCAGATAATCTTTCTGTAGCCTTTTGCTTAGCTAGACTTCAGTTCTAGTCTCTGCAGACAAAATATGATTGTATATGACTTCTAGACTACCTGAAACACAAATCTAAGTGTCAAACGGAGGCTGTGGAAATGAACCAGTATCACTTACATAGATAGTAAATTATAGCATCTGCACTGAAAAAGTACTTTAGAAATGTCAGAATTAGTGTGAGACTGTTATCAAACTAACCTTGCTGTATAGAATGTATTGAGATTACAGTTCAGTTTCTCTGCGTGTAAATTTTTAGGTGTTGTGAATATCAGCCGAGGTCTTGTGACTCTGCCAAGCCCCATTACATTCAGACTCGGCTCTTGGTGGTTCCCACGTAAACCATCCATACCTGTGTGGTTTCACGCTGACTTTGGTGAAGGCATTGGTTTACCAAAAAAAAAAGTATCTATTTAGTCAAGAGTGAGTTCAGTATGAGAACACAGTTATGTATGCAGTCAGCTGTTTAAATAAAAATCAGAAAATTTATTTCAACAAAAAAAATAAAAAGCTCACCTTGTGTAGGGAAGCTTCTGGTTCTATTTTCAGATAGACCATGTGTGAAAAGATTATGCTAGAAATTTAGGTGTACGTATAGAGATTTGCAATATGAATTTAACTACTGTACACTTGAGGATATTAGTTTCTCTGAAATGCGCCACATATTTCTACACACTATGGCCAAATGTTCTTGCTTGTGAGATGCATGTAAATAGGGAAAGTGCCTGCTACTGAGAATATTTCTACTTGCATCTTTTTCCGAAGTGCTTTCCCCTCAAACATGAGGGTGTATGCAGGTTGTTCTATATAAAAAGTTGGAATTAGTCCCCTAAGCAGTGAGATATCAAGCCAGGTGACTGCGGCATAGATCATCTCCTGAGCATCTTCCCAGGGTCCAGAAGTGCAGACTGCAAAGGAACGGTGGCGTGGGACAGGAGGAGAGTTTGTTCCCCTTGCCAGGGAAGAGGGGGACTCCTGCTGCTGCAGTCAGGCAAAGCTACAGGCAGACAAGGCAGACAGTCCTGGGCAGGAAGTAATCCTGGAGACCCTGGTGGTGGGCTTTCTATGTGTCAGCAGCGCAGGCTTGCTGTGCTGAGCACGGTAACAGCTTTTGGGGATGAAGGATGTAGGTTGAGCATAGCAAGGATGCTTGCACCATGTGTGGGAGAGAAGATTGGTCTGTGTGTGTTAAAGCCTGTGAAATTTGGTGGTAAAATTAAACCCGTGGTATGGTTGCACAGCAAGTGTGCTACGTGAGGAGTGTGTATTTGTTCTCAGTTATTGACGGGGGCAAGAAACCCATCAACAGTTTGAACTTCAGTTCTCTACAGCTAGAAATCTAAGAAAGGCCCTATTAGGGACTTTAATGAGCCTTATTTTACAGATAAAACAGTAGTTCTTAAAGAAACACTGCAACGCTGCCAAAACACATTCCAAAAATCTATGGTGCTTACAGCTGGTGGGATTGGACCAGGCAAGCAGGAGGGAGGAAGATGGGAACTTTTTGTTTTAACTTTACTTTCATCCATGCTGCATGTGAAAGGTATTGTGCTTCAGTCTATGCTGACTGAACAGGTACTTCTGTATTTTGCTAAAGGATGCCTTCATCTTCCAGCAGATACCAGGAATGTGCATGGTTCCGAAGCTGTATAAATGGCTAGCAGGGACATGGGTCGAAGGGTTTATTGTTTAGTCTGTATACAAGCTGCATTTACATGCTTTCCTTACCAGAAAAAAGATTGTCTTCAACAGACTCCTTTTGAAAGGATTGCATACTCTATTTTTAAAAAAATGGACTTTTTTCTTACTTCTCTCTTACTAAATAGTGAGGTTTGTGTTACACTTTATAGATGATACACTTGCCAGGAGGAAGTAGAGGTGGAGTGTGCTGTGCCTCTCCTCAGATTTTACCAGGCAAAATCTGTTGGAGGTAATCATGGCAAGTGAAAGAAGGTCCCCTCTTGGCCTGAGGGTCCTAAAGCCATGCTGTTGCCTTACTGTAGTGCACAGTGTAATAATTGCTGGACTTAGATTAAAGGGTTACTTAAAAAGCTTTGAACAGTTTAGGTGAGCCTTGCACTAAACTAAAGGCTGCTAGCCAGAGGTTCCTATTTATTTGTGTGTTTCAGATGAGAAATTTTGATTAACTTCAGATTTCTTTGGCTTGAACAGTGTTTCTCAGCTTGTGACCTGAAAGAGGAAATGAGGCAGAAGAAATGTGCCCTTGGCTCATCCTGCAGGCAAGCCACTTGAAGGCATACTGAAAGTGTTCTTAATTTATTTTGAGCATGGTGAGAATTTGAGACCTTAAAACATCACTCCTCCTGATGTCTGGCTTCCAAAAGCACAAGCCCAAGCTACTTACTTAGGGGCAGCTGTCATCCTGGCATGCTCTTTCCCCAATGTTAAACCCCCTGTGTAAGCTGAACAGCATGAAGGGTTCATTAGGTGAAGGGGGTGGCATGCAAATTGATTACTTCTCTGTAAGGTGAGAAGGCTAGAGAGGTGTGAAATGTGTGCTGTGGTCCTTGCTTTCCCCTCTCTGTACCAGAGGGCTTCAAGAAAACGTGCTGCAGAGGTGAATATTTGCTATGAAGCAGGAGAACTTTTATTTGGTAAACCTTGCAGTTGTTGGTGTGAAACGGAGCTGAAAATAATAGATATAGGTTGACTGTATTGGGACATGGTAATATACATATGCAGACTGATGCTGCTTTGATGGACATATGGTGACTGTACAAACAGCTTCAGCTCAGTCAGTTCTTGTTAAGGAGCAGATTTCTGTGCTGGTTTCCAAAGGATGGCACCGCCAAGTCCACAGTCATTTGAGGTGTGTCCTTCTGGAAAACTTCGGTCTTCTAGCTGACATTAGAAGCAGAGGCGCAGTAAAATTACTTGATTCTCCACATGTCAGTACTTGGGTGCTAGGTACCTTTGTGTTTTCCTCAGAGGTTTATGGCAAGCTACTATGTTAGTGCACACCTGCAGGTAGGAACAAGCAGGTGTAAAGGATGAGTTAAGTTGGCTGCCAGAGATTTAGCAGTCTTTCAAATCCTACTTTATTCTTTTCCTGAAGCATTGGACATTAAGACCTTCTGTCTTTTCTAGCTATTATAAACACGTAACTGCATTGTTAGCTGAGGGTGAGATGAGCCTTGCAAGATGGCTGAAATGGGACAGGACTGATCTCTTCAGCAGAAATTCCATAGCTATTTCAGGTAACAAGACTTTGGTTCCTCTGGAAGATGGGGGCTTTGCATTTTCTGCTCACTGAAGAGTGAGAAATTGGACTGGGGGAAGAGGTGAAGGGTGTGGTAGTAATTTTTGGTAACTGTAGTCCTGAAGTGGGAGCAGGGAGCAAGCTTAGGGTGCTGCTTCTCAGCTTCTGTGCTGCTTAATATGGATTTCATTTTGATTAGATAATTACAGCATTGACAAGCCTTCTTCTGCCTAAGGGAAAATTTAAGGCAGATGCTCACAGAAAATGTGTGCTGTTTTCTGAAGAAAGATGCATTTGGCTACGAACTTGGCTTTATTATGAAGTGATGTTTAGTTTGATGAGAAACAAATAAGCTTTTCTCTGTGTGTCTTGTAGTGCTGATATATTGCCTGGACTCCAGGGTGAATTTAAACCCCTCTAATAGTGGAGCTTTTATTGAAATGAATCCTTATAGTTCATTAATACAGTGGTCCTCTCTTAAGTGATGAAAAAACGAAGGTCTGACCCAGCCATGTGGCAGTGTCCTTCTGGGGGATAGGAGTTAGCACCGTGCTTTTATGAAAGTGAAGTTAGCAAATTCATCTGCAGAACTCATGTCCCTCCAAGTATGGAGAACAGAATACTTGTGAACCCTTAACATAACATTTGAGGCTTTAATTTTTCTTAGCTTTATTCAATTGAAGCCATCAAAGTTTCAGCCGCCACTTTTGGTGATGCTTATGTGGCTTTCACTGGACAACAAGGATGGATGCAAATGAAGTTCTGGCAACAAGTAGCACAGTGCTTATAGTGCTAGCCTCAATGTCTAATTAGAAAGAAAATATCAGCCTCAGATGTGAGCAGGGATGATGGGATATTTCTCATCTTGCAGTTGCAAATGACACAATCAGGAGGATCAGTGGTTGTGTGGCTAGGCAACATGTTGTATTAATTCTCTTACCCAGCTGATAAGTCTCCCTGCAGAAAAAAAATGGGTGAGCTTGAGTAAACAAGATGACATCAGAGCACTGTCATGGGCAGGAGTAGGGAAGACAGCCCCCTTCGGTGGCAGTGCAGTTTGGGGTCTGTTTAGTTAAGGTAACACAACAGATTGCACTCCAGTAGTCTCAAGGTTTCATCCAAATAGTATATTAAGCTATATTTTTATAGTAAAGACACTCAGTGTTAATCTACTTTGGTTATCTACTTGTTCTGTAAAGCTTCCTTGAAGGTGAAATGCTGTGCAGACACTTAAGACCAGTGTGAGATGGATGGTGCGTGCTGACAGCCTGTGGGGGAATGTGTTGGCAAGCAGGCAGCAGAGACTGAGGGATGCAGGGGATATGTCAATGCCAAAGCTTGGTCTAGTTGAAAACGCAACCCCAAGAGGGAGACAAGTGTTGATTCCCTGAATTTCTTATTGGCTGTATTGCTGGGCAAGATTTCTGGGTCAGACCTGCTTATCTCACAGAACACCAAGGTAAATGCCTTGGAATTAATGAGAAGGGAAAAGAACTGAGAGTTGCATTAAATATAAGCAAGTAAAGATCAAAGCGACACTGACGTATCAGATGTAATAATGAAGGTACCAAATAAGTACCAAAGGCAGAGTTTGGTGGTGGTGCATAGTCTGATGTTTTGGACTCTTAATGTTTAGGAAGTGCGTAAACCTTTGCCATGCAAGACCAGTGCCACTGGTGCAACTGCCACCCACCAGCAACATTAGGAAAGTTTGTGATTTTTGCTAACAGTAGAGCTGGTGTTGCTGTGTATTTTGTAATCTGGGAGTGGTATAGGCAGAAAGCAGGACTTGGGGTGGAGGCATCTTGACAGTGGGAGTCTAGTCTGGATCCTTGCACCCCTTGGCTGTTTGCTTTTGCAAACAATAAATAAAAAAGCTTTCAACCTGTTGACAGAGTTGGTTTGGTTCAGAAAATACAAGAAATGCTGCACTGCAGCAGTTGAAGTTGAGTGCTTTGAGCCTATTGGAGAGGTTGAGGTAATATCGTACTTTTCATTTTTCTGTAGTGTAGCATTTGTCTTGCATTCTGGAAAATAAATCCAACTGTGGTTTTAAAAAACAAAGTCCCAAGGAATTTCATCTTGTTCATGTATGGGATCTAAACAAATTTGTCTTCAAGTGAATGCCTGAACTATCATGCTGCAGGGTTTATTCAGTCTCTGCTGTTGGAGCCACCTACGCTGTGAAAGGGATGCTCGTTGAACTGCACAGGAACAGGTCTGTCCTTGTTACTGGGGTTCGTGCTGTTCTGGTGTAAGGACAGGCCATGAATTTTTGTGAGTGGTGCTGCTGCTATTTATGAAGCTAGCCCATTTAGAGACTTCCGTATCTCTAAGACTGTTGAGATGAAAAAATACGAGATTCAGTCTGTAGAATCCCTATTGGATAACTAATATTTAAAAAACTGAAAAGCCTAAGTCTTGCTTGTTCAAAAGCCTGTATTTCTCTGTCCATTCACCAGGATCTTTATACCTGCTGACCAGTGTAACTGGTTTTGAACAACTGTTTTTGAAGTGGTGTCTCTTGACAGAATGCAGAACTGTTTTAACGGATTTGTCGGTTCGGTGCCAAGCTGGAGGAAAACTGGCCGAGTAGCCTGAACAGTGGGTCAGGGTAGCCTGGGTGGGCAGGGCTGCGGAGCTGGCTGG
Organism: Falco naumanni; assembly: GCF_017639655.2. Classification (NCBI taxonomy): domain Eukaryota; kingdom Metazoa; phylum Chordata; class Aves; order Falconiformes; family Falconidae; genus Falco; species Falco naumanni. Next base: position 33,572,901 of record NC_054062.1, on the reverse strand, counting down.
CAGCACACAAGTGCAGGCTCCTCACGCTTCCCTCAATGTTGCTAGCACAGGCAGAATCTCTTCCCCAAGCATTTTTGGACAAGACCTCCCCAGGGCACAGCACAGGGTGGGGGAAGCCTCTGCGTTGTTGTGAGCTGCTTGTCCTCGAGGAAATAAAACCAGTGACTGGCATTCAGTATGAATGAAATCAGTGGTGAGTCATTTTCCCCTTGAGAAAGACCTTGCTCAAAATGGTAATGCAGAAACGAAGTGTCTTCCTTTGGGGCTCTGCTTGTGTCCCTTCATGTGCTGGTAGCAGGGAGGAGGTAGTCCTGAGTCAGAAATGCTCGTTCCATTTATCAGCCTCACTAGCAGAAAAGGCAATCACAGAGTCCGAAGCATTACTGGGATTCCCTGCTCTTTATTTATTTATAGGTCTCAAGCACTGCTGAAAGCAACTAAAAGGAGAAAATACCGGGCATAGTGTGACACACAACTTGCTCTGAGCAAAGCATGAACGGGGTGGCTGGCTGTTCAGATCATGCTTGATCTGATGCAGTTATCATAACACCACCCTCTAAAAAGTTCTTTTAGTATAATCACTAACAGATTTGGCAAGCAGATTAAATTTAAAGTCACTGTCTGAAGTGTGGGATAGATAGGATAATGGGTCTACTGAAAGATGTCAGCTGGGTTAGGAAAATGTGGGAGAGTACCAAATAAAGAGCTGATTACTGTGGAATTGGGCATTTACTTTTTTTCCCCTCACTTGCAAGAGACTTTCTCAGCCAAAATAAATGAAGCATTTTTCTTTTTCTTTAGTTTTGGGCAATTGGAGCTCTATTTTTTTGATCACAATACAGGTAAAGCCACACATAATAGTGACTGTCAGAAGTCGCGTCTTAGGCTTTGAATATTTTGATAAGAATTCCTAAAGATCTATTTTTGTGCATGTTAACTTTATCAGACTTAATTCTTGCTGGAAAATAACCATAAATAGTTGTAAATACATCAAAGTATTTAAATTACTACATTGTAGTAAACATTGAAATGTTAATGTTTTGAAGGGCAGCTGCTTTTAGAATGCAGTTTGGGAGAAGGGATTATATCTTGTCATTAAGATCACTTTCTAGTTTATAAAAGTCAGAATTGCATATACCATGTTAAATATATTTTTCTGTACCTGCAGCAGGAAGTGAAGATATTCTATAATTTTTACCAGGTGTATGTGCTTTTCATATCTCTTGTGCAAGAAAGCTTTCCTGATTCTCTAGCTTGTTTTCTTTCTGGTGTGTGGAAAATAAAACTTGATGAGAAACACGTTAAACTCGCTGTAAAAATTGGGGGACACGTTGGACTGGATTTTGAGATATTTAGGCATCTAAAAGGCAAATACGTTGACTTATGTTCATTTTTGCGCCTTTTCAATTTATATGGAAGTCGGATATCAGACCTCCCATACTTATTCTGGAAGTTCCAAAAGTATCTGGTTGTGGGTTGTTTGGTTTCTTCAGTGTGTGTATGCTAAATTATGTCTATTACAGTTAGCAGTAGCTTCATGTAAACGTAAATGCTACAAATAATGTGTATTTAGAGTGTTGATCTATTCAGTACCCTTAAGGTAGCTACATTTGTCTTGGATATTTGTATTTCAATTTGAACAAGTAATAAAAATGTCTTGTTTAGTAAATGTCTGGTTTAAATATATCTGAAAGTATTGAACTACATGGATATTTGTGCTGTGTATTTTCTGGGACGATAAGCATAATATGAAACTGGGAGCCATGATTACACAGTCTGATGGGTGTACCTGAGTGTAGGTGAGTCTCATGTAACTGGGTGCGAGTGGTATTTCAGGCAAATAAAGTAGAAATTGTGAATGTATTTAGGGCTGACTAATTTAAATGACTTTTTCTGCTTGGTAGCTTGACTTACTGAAGCTGGGGATTCTTGAAATTGCTTGGGTTTGAAGTCATATATCCCAAAACTAATTTTTGCGTTGCACTATTGCTAAACCAACCACAAAGAATAGATAGGAAGGTTTTGCCAGGCTTGATTAAATCCAGAAACATTTACCTTTTCCTTAGTTAAAAGTGGATATAACTAGCCTTTCAGCTCCTGAGTGTTTAATCTCCGGTATTGGTCTTTTTGGAAGAATACCTGAAGTCTTGATAGTACTATAATCACATCCTGGGCAGCGTGCATAGGTGCTCGCAGGTATCCCCTGCTGATCCAGGCTAGGTTCTGTCTTTGCACGAGTTCTGCGCTTTTCTCCTGTGGGCACTGAGAAATATCTCCATTGTAGTGCAAATGGCAATTAAGAATATTTTTCAGAATTTCAAGTTGCTCACCTACCTATGTGCCTAATAATTCTCTGAACAAATTGAGTGGAAATAACATGGTTCATAACTGGCTTCAGTGGTTTGCCGTGGTGTTACCAGGTGGCGGTTCTGTTGTGCTACCTGTTTATGCTCCCTGTAATGGCTGAATAAGGTAGTGATGAGGTTAAATGAGGTGGGCAAATCCAAGTTAAATGATCTGTGATATTTGTTCTCTGGGCTCTAATTTTATTCAATAGCTAAAATAGGGTGGGTAGCGGGAGGGTGCTTTACCAAAGCAGCACCTGAAATAATACCTTCACAAGCAGAATTATTAACTTTGGGTTTTGTCTTCAATGGATGTCTGAAGCTACATATAAGAAATTAACTTGCTAAGTGGCGTGCTGATTTCACCTGGGTTACTGTAAACTTGTGGTGGTAAATACAGCAAGGTGAAATGATCCTGCAGTTGAAGGCTGGGCGAAAGGGTGGTAACTCTGCTGCAGAAGGTTATGGTCTCAGCAAAGAGCAAACTCGCCAGGGGACGTGAGTAGAAAATTCCTGTCAGTTCTCAGGACATGTCCCTTTGGGCTCTGTTTATGGAAAAGAGGGACTGTAAGGGTTGTCAGCACTTAGCACTGAAATGTATCCTGGTGTTAGCCTTGTTCTCAGCAGTGCCAGCATGCAGCATACAGCACAGAGGGGCAGCAAATAGCTGCTGAAGTCATAGCTACGGAAAATCCTGAGCATTTGCTTTTTGTTTTGGGGTTGGGTGCTTTATGCTTTTACTTAAATCTGTAGTCCTACAACTGTGAGAAGCATGACCAGCAGCCTGCCAGTGTATCTTAGGAACACTCATCTCTCGCCTTGTGTGTCCTGTCTGACTACTGCCTTTGAAAGGGCACACATTCTTCTAGAAGTCTTCGCTCAAAACATCCTGTTAGCTTTGGCCTTTCTCTAAGGCAAGCACAGGCTTATAGCCTGTTGCCCTCCCTTTGTGTCCTTGGGTGAAATGCAGATGAATTCCAAGTGTTTAACAGAAAAATTCCTCTAAAATATTTATTCAATAATTGGGTTGAACAGGTTTTGCTGTCTGATTTAATCAACTACTTCATACCCACTTCAGGCTGCAGGTAATAGACTGAACTGAATATTTTTGTATCTTACCTCTTTTGCATTATTCATAGCCTATTGTCTCTGTTCTCATCTTGTGAGATAAATGACCACTGTTTTCAATACTTAAGTTTGATTTATACTTTATTCAACCTCTGTAATATATAAACAATTCCCAGACAGATCTGGAAGATAATGTCTTGAAGATGCGAAGTGTAGGATTGCATTGATCTAGCATCCACTGATGCATCAAAATGGCAGCATCCATTTGAGGGGAAAGTGGACCAAGAAGAACTTATATTTGAGGATTGTAAGTTCTCTTCCACAAACCATTATTTTTTTTTTTAGTGGCAATATTACAAAACCAGTTCCTTTTAATCTTACCCTGATGACTCATCTACTCCTTGATTACTATAAGGTTGTTTAGTACCAGAAGTTATATAATATGCTTTTTGGCAATAGAACTGTTTTAAGAAATTTGTCCCTGCAGTTATCCAGCTTAGCACGGCAGTTGCTTGCCTCCTGTGCAATGCCTTTGTGTGTGCCCTGTACAGTGGCCTGCAGGGCTGTGCCCCAAAAAGTGCCACATATAGAGGTTAAACCTAAATCGTACAGAACAGTATACATAAATATTGGAAGGTTTAACTTAAGCAATAGTGATGTCCTGGTAGTGTACTCTTGTACAGTGGGTAAGTAGGATGGCAAAGGGTGGATGGGGAGTTTGGGGGAATAAAGTAATAGTTGGTAGCACTGAGAATTAACCCTTGGTGTAAAACAGAAGTTTATTTTATGTGGAGCAAGACAAAAATAATAGTGATTTGAAACTGGATAGCATATTTTGACCTGTGTACCTCCCGCTTTCTGAGCTGGACAATCTATTTGTGCTTGATTTCTGTGTCAAATTCTTCTTAAGGAGGAATAAAATTTATTGACTGGAAGAAAGAACACCACCTATGTGCAGGTACATGGGTAAATAACTACCTGAATTATGTCTCTTGGTTATTTGCTATATGAAATCTTTCATTTGAAAGAACCTAATGAGTAGTCTAAGTGCTGTGCAAACAGGGTTGTAGAGGGTAAGGCAGTAACCACTTGAGAAATGGCACAGCTAGTTTACACTTGTTAGTTAATTTGAAAACAATTTTTTTTCCTATTTAATTTGGAGATAATACTTTAGTGGCACCTTATGCAGAAGGATAAAGAGTGTGAGTGTGTGTTCACACGTCTGTGCCTGTGTCAGAGAACTCTTTTGCAGTGTCTGTTCTAGTATTTCTCCATTTTTGGCAAGTCTTTGAAAACAGTTTTTTGATTTATCAAACTGTTGATGTACATCATAAAGCAGTGATCTCATGGATAAACTTGCTTAGGAAGTACTTTCAACTATTACAGCAAATTTAGCCAAGCATTGAAACACTTAATTTTTTTTTTCTTGTTGCTGTGCCAAAAACTTTTAAACTGCGTTAGATATCCTTTGATATCTTTGGTATGAGCCAGTGATAACTTTTCTTATGTCTGTGAGCCAAGAAGATAATAAAGGTTGCAGAGTTCAGTAGAATATTTTTCTTGGCCTTGCTGCTGTAAGGAAATGGTTGTGGAAGTTTCCCTGGATTGTAATAAATAGCAATGAGCAGTCAAATGATAGGAGGCAAGGACACCGGGAGAAGAGTGGATGTTACAGAGGTTTGTCAAGAGCACCATACTGTGTGCTATGCTGGGGTTTGGCAATTCCCTGTGGGATGTACTGGGCTCATAACACAGTAGAGTCCAGATGACTGGAAACTTGGCACAGTGGAAGTAGGTAATGCTTTCCTTCCTCTAGTAAATTTGCTTTGCAGTTCTAAAATGTTAAAATTCTATATGGCTGGTATCTGGGAAGACGCAAAGCTTAATGTGAATAAAATAACTAGCAAGGGTGTCAGAAAGACAGCCTACTGGAAGGGAAGGTTTTTTCTTGCTGAGCATGTGCAAATGTGCTAGTGAAAAAGAAATGCTGAAGTTGCTTATTCATGATCTGTTGTCTGATCCCAAAGGATGGGTTCCAGGTTCAGTTGCTGGCTTCTTTCAAGCATTCAAGCCATGTGCTCTGTGCAAGAAGACAGCGGTGTGACAATTGCACATCTGTGACCCATTTGAAAAGAACACACAACCCTGAAATGAGGTGTGCTAAGAGTCAAATGAACATTTTCAGTGCCACGTAGAAACAGGTTTCAAGTTTGTACCTGACAATTAGTAACTGACTCGATACTAAAAAATCGGAGACAAAGCTCTCTAATACCTGGTTTGAAGTGTTAAAAACCTCAGGCATTCTTTATTTTTGGCACCAGGTGCACAGGGGATAAGTTCTGCCCAATGTGCATACTGGCTTTGTTCACTATTTATATGTCTGATCTATACATATTAATGACATTTCTAAGAAACTACTAGCATATTCATTACAGTTCGAAGAACTGTTTATCGTATCTATATCTTACTACTACGCATGTGTGGCCTAGTGGGTCGGGGGTCCTCTGGTGGTTGTGTAGGACATCTTCTCTTCTTCATAATCTTCCTCTTCTTATCCTTTTCATGACTGTCTCTTCTTCTGGTCCTGTTTCAGCCCTCTTGGCTCATGGCTTGGTTTCTGACAGGTTCTTATCTACTGAGTAGCTAAACCGTACAGTGCAGTGTTCTACTATAGCTAAACTCCATAATACAGAATGTACAGCTTGGCCATTCCATAGATACGTTAGATGCAGCATTTGCAATTAAGCACACTGGTAAAATTCCTTTGGTATCAAACTCCATTTTGAGTTTGGCTTTGATCCTTCTCTCGTACTCATCTCATACAACAGTGTCCAGTGTTGTGGGCCTGCTTTCTTCCACACGCTTCACCACTGTGAATTTGCTCCTGGAGAACTGCAGCTGAGCCACTATTTCTGATGCAGCAGTATAGAAAATTTTTTTCCACTGTTTTACTATCTTAAAAAAAAAAAATAACCACCCAAACAAGTTTCCTGAAACCGAAAATGAAGTACCTGTGCCTCTTGCTTCAAAGCAACTTAGTATTTCTGCATATAGAAAACCTCCTTTTCCACATCTGTCTTTTTTTATCTCCCAGGAGCACAGAGCTTGTTTTCCCTATGCAATGTGTTTTGACCTCTTAAATATGTTGTTCTGTAAACTGGTGACTAGCAGAGGCATGTTGCACTCAAATTTTAGGCCAAAACTGGTAGTTTTTGATAAAACTACATAGGTTTACACATGACTCTTGACCAGTCATGCAGTTACAAAGAGAAAACTGTAGCTTTTTTATTTCTCCCTGCCTGTACAGAGCAGTGCATAAAGTGCTTCTGTTAGCACCATATACAACACATACTCTACTATGAACTGTGTTTTGAAGATGCTGAGATCAGAAGTGTGGTGGGGGAAACTTGTAAACAGGGCAAGGGCAGCCTCCCTTGCACATGAGAAGTGCTGGATGGCTGATGACAGCTGATGAAACAGCTGCAAATGTAATGTATGAGGTTGCCTGTTATGTGGCATAGCCCAACCATGTACCACTTCTGGTATTTTAGGTTTGCTGTGAAAAGCTATTAAGAATAAATCCGGGTGACTGTGCTTTATTAGTCAAGTTCAAGACATGCTTGCTCACTGCCTTTCGAAGATGGTTGTGTCCTTGGGTTTAAGAATGCAGTTGGGGTTTTGTGATGTGATGAAAATGCTCCATAAAGATCTTTGTTTTCAGCTAGCTTTTGCTATGGAGAGCTTGTGGAAATGTTCAGGATGACAACGGAGCCCATGCTTGTAGGAAATGACTCTCTGTCACTGTGCTGCCTGTACCGGACAGACACATATGGGCACTTTTATTTTACACAGAAATGGGCTACTGTACTAAAAGTCTAGTTACCCCACACTGTTGGTCAGTAGTGTACCTGTTGTCCAGAACTGCAGTATGACTGCAGCTTTAGATACCTTCTTCTGTGTCAGGTGTGGGTGCCACATAGACTGTAAAGATTTAATTTGTACAGAAGCCCTTGCTGCTTGTTTCCAAGCTGTTTAAAAAAAAAAAAGTAATGGAAAACTACAATGTGAAATATGTATGAACTGCTTGAATAACACTTTGTCCTGTATATGTGTATGGCTTGTATCAGTTGCTTGCTACATACAGTAAACTGAATTATGTTCTTAAGGGTGGGTGGGAAATATCAGGAGTGCAAATGCACTGCTTCAGAAAAATAAACTTATGGTAAAATAGTCCTCTCGCTCATCTTTCCCCCCCAGTGTATTAATGCTTCGGGGTTACCTTAAGTCCCTATTTTTTCTTTCAGAATAATGATGATAAACTCTGCCCTTTGAGCTGGTGGAGGGTTCTAAAGAACTGGTTGTGTTTTAATGGCATGGACCAATGAGCTGCCCTAATAGTACTGTCTTTGACAGCTCATGAATTTGCTATTCATCTTCTTATTGATAGCTATTAAAGCTGCTACCAGATGATGGCTGCAGAAGTGATGGTGGCAGAAGCTTGAAACGCTACCATTCTCTGGCAAAACATCCTTGTAACTAATCATTTGTACTGTCAGCAACAGTTCTAAGGTAGGCCAACTGACTTAATGCGCTTTCTCCTATTCATGCAGTTAGTTCCATGGCTGTAGTGGTCACTTCTAAGATGGTCATGATGACCTCTACAGTGATGCTCTAACCCCCTGCCCTGTGAAGTGCAGTACTTAGCTTAGCTGACATATGAGGGCAAATAGCTGCTGCAGTGATCAGCAAAGTGCCAACAGTCTGTGGTGTATTTTAAGTTGGGTCAGTAGAGACCTTTAAAAGCCCACCTGGAATTCAATTTGCTCCCCAGCCGTGCCAGGTTAGCTGCTTCCCCGTGGTCCAGGCCTGTAAACTCTGCTACTATGGCAAAAAAAAGGGGGGAGAAAAAAGGGTTCCCAGGACTGGCTTACAAGAAACCTTAGAGGTTGTTTTCACTTGTGGTGTGGTATAATAGTATAAGAAGCATTCATTATGTTAATACTTGAGTGATTTCTATCAGGTGAGATTCCTTTTAAGGGAGTATCTTTTATGAAGTATCTTTGCTTGGTCCTCTATCAGACTCCTCTTGTTCCCAGGTGCTGTAGCATATGAGAGGAAAAGAAAAGGTGCCGGTCACCCAGATGGCTGTTGTGAAATGTACCTTCTATGAAGAGCAAACACTGGCACTAGTTTAAAGCTCCCGTTGTTATCTCAACCTTCGCTACAAGCAAGCTCTTGGCTTTTTCTTACTATTCCTGAGGACCAGACAAAGCTAGTTACCTCACATAAGGCAGCTAACTGGGGACACTTGTCTGTCTGAGTGGACTGGTGTTTCCAGGTCTTCATACTGTCCAGTGTTAAAAAGAAACTGTCACTCGTTGGTTGAGACAGAAAGCTGGTCAGTCCTACTGCTGTGCAGACACTGTACAGGTGTGCGTGTTCACATGTATGTGTGTAGCTTTGGTTTCCACTGGCAGCCAAGAGCTTCACAGGCCCATCTTTCTTTGAAATGGAGGCTTCCCTTGTTTGCTTTTTCAGTATAGCATTACACTTGGGTTGCAACGTATCTAGTGAGGATCAAACCAAATAACTAGGTGAAACTTTATATAGAACAAAGTAGGCATGAATTTTGAGGAAGCTCAGCTGAGCCAACAGGATCTGATTGAAAGAAGATACAGCTCAGAAAAAAACACCGTTTACAGGTGGTTTTCGGTCAAGGGCTGTACTGCAAAATGCCTGCTGTTGTGGTTATAAATTCACTGCTACAAAACCTGGACTTTGTACCTGCCTTTCATTCTCATACCAGCAAAGAAGAAAGACTGAGTGCTTCATAGACAGGGTGTGGAGTGAATGAGTTGCTGAAGCAGCTGCTAAGCAGGTAGTTGTCAAAGTCAGTAGATGTGGCTGCTGCTGCAGAAGGCCTTGGTGTGAGTCTTGCAAAATGGTTCCTCTGTGCAAATTTGTATTTTGGACAAAAATTTTTCCTAGAAGGAGAAAACAGCTGTTTGACTCCTTGATGCTCTAACAATCAATTTGGACACAATGACTTCTTACTGTTTACTTGACTATTTAATTTGGGATCCTTGAAGGAATCACTAGGTGGAATAGGTGGAAAAAGATTCCCTTCATAGACCTTAGCCAGCTGTTGTATGTCTTTTGAAATAAGTTTCTGAGTAGACCCTGTACTGTCTTTGTGTTCATTGAATTAGTTGGCTTCTAAATAGAGGTGAGGCACAGGAGCCTTTTTCAGGTAGCAGTGAGTGACTGAACATGCTAATCTTCTCCTAACTTGATAAACCTGTACAGCAGCATTTCAGAGTGGGAGCTGATGGGCTCTAGTATCTTTTGCTAGAACACATCACAAGAAGTCTCAGACCCTCAGGGCTATAAAAATGAAGTAGGAAGGGTCTCTGCACAGTTGGTGCTCAGATACAGAAAATTGATGGTCTTGTACTTGTCTGTTACAGCTTCTAGGTACAGAAGTGCTGCTGAAGTTACCCAGTGGTGGTTCCAGTATCTGATTGTGATTTCCTTTGCAGGTGATGTTGGATGCAGGATCCCAGACAGGTTGGACTGAAGTTAAGGGTGTTTGTCTTGCCTCCATTGTGAATGACAAAGTATATGTGGTTCCCCAAGCAGTGCTTTAACAGCTGTGGTCACTTGCCAGTGCAGTCTTAAGGATCAGTGGTAGCTGTTTTGCTCGAGTTCTCCCCCCCTCTTCCCCACTTATAGAGCAATTGAGCATTGCTCTGTCAGATGGAAAAGGTACCACATGTCAGCTAATGATTTGCTTAATAGTGCAGTTAAGCACTAGTGCAATCAATCTGGTGACAGAGTTAAAATTATCTCCTAATTACACTGAGAATCAAAGAAATCCTGGCTTATAGGGGGAGGAGGGAAGCAGGGAAAGAGATTACATTTAAATGCAATTCAGAGAAGGCTTGGAGCATAAAAGGCAGTTCAAGTCACCTTGTTAAGGTGAGCCTGACACTTGTGTGAGTTACCTCTAGCCAGATCAGAATGAGCATTTTTAAGCTTCTTCCTGGGCTGAAAATAGTGTGGGAAAGCCTATTGAAATCTGGTTTTGGCTATGCAGGCTTTTTTTTTTTCCTGTTTATCTTCCTAACTTCCTTTTATACCAAGTCCCTGAGTACTTGTATTTCCCCAGAAATAAGCTGCTGCCTAAGCTAGCAAGTGTCAGAGGTGTTGATTCTTCTGTACAATTCTTTTAAGTAGGGTGTAGTGGGGCAGTTCTACAGCACCTCGCTGTAGACCTCCCCGTCCCCAGAAGGATCCAAAGTGGACCTCTATAGAACTGCAGGGCCTTGTTTGTGACTTGGTAGTGTTGAGGTGGCTGTGACAGAAATGTTCGCAGGGACTCCTGCTGCTAATGCCAGTGTCTTGGTATGCAGTAAGGGACGGTGATGCCAGTGGCACCTGTAATGCAGATCACAGAAGTAGCAGCACCACAGTGTGAAGCTGAGCTGGCCTGGCATGCTTGTGGCTTTCAGCCAGCAGGGAGGAGGAGTGCTCTGACTTCCTGCTCTGACTTCTGGCGGGGGCATAGGGGTTAAACAGCATAGGAGCTACCTCTGTCCAGGGAGATGACGTACAGATCTGAGACTCTGGTAAGAAGGGTAGTTCGTACAGGGTGCTTTCCTAAAGATCTTGTGGCTTTAGTGAAATCAGGTATTTAATCTTTGTTAGGCAAGACTTTCTGCCTGGAAGATGCAGAATGCCAAAACAGGAGTTTCAAATTAGCTGAGTTAAGGATAATAAGTGTGTGTGGGAGAACTCTCCCAGAAGTCCCCTCAACTGCCACATGCTGTCCTACAAACTTGTCAATGGGTTTTCCCACTAGACCTCGAAAACAAAAGGGTGGGGGTTATTCAGTGGATTTGGAGATGATGCTTCTTACTTTTTCAGTGATATGGAGGATGGAGGTTTTGGCAAGCCTTTGGGTAACCCAAAAGGTCATGGTGCTTTAATGCTCTTAACTTTAAATCCATCTTCCCTTCCTAAGATAGGCAAGGAAGAAGGTCAGGAGGACAGCAGTTATTACTGATCAGACTTATTACTGGTAGCGTTGGTTGGTCAAACTTGCTTCTGTATTGTTAAGTATACTGTATGTAAGAATAACAAATAGCACTTACTATGAGAAAATGTTTCACAAAAGCCACACAAGTGTTTCCAGATCAACGACCACTAACAGACTACACTCTAGCCTGTAAAACTGTTACTCTGTTGAATAAAACTTTTCTATAAAACTTTTTAAGTAAAACTGTTACAGTTATTAAAAAGTTGACATACTGTGGTGTTCTGAAGTACATGATGGTAGCAGCCCTCTGATGTTTGCAGAGGACTTGAGACAACTTAAAATTGGCCATGGTCTTGTTTCAGAAAAGGCTGGAAGAGTTTTCCTGGCGTTTCCAAAAAAGGTGAACTTCATAAATACCTTCTTAGCTGTTGCATGCTGAGAACCTCTCAGTGCCACCAAAAAAATCTGGTGAACTTGAATTGTGTTGCTCTTGTCTGTAGGTATATTGGAATGCATCTTCCTCGTTTTCTAATGTGGAAAAGAAACCTGTCCTAAGAGGAGGATCCCATGCGTGATTGCAGGCTGCATTCAAACTCTTGCAACTGTAACTTGGTCTTAATGATTATCCTGGGGGGGGGGGGGGGGGGGGGGCGGAAATTATGTTCTTTGCTTACAGGAGCACAATTTAGAGATGAGACATTTGCCTCTAACTTCAAAACACTCAGGTGCATTGTGGCCTCTATGAGAAAGGGCAAGGTAAAAGGATTTTTGTTTGTTCTACAACCTCCTGATTGATAATAGCACAAGGTTATTCCAAATGCTGCTACAGAAGTTGTGCTTGTCTGTGGACAAGCCATGTCGTCTTCTCATCCATGTGGGATGTACTCGAGTGGCTTTGCTGTGTTTTCCTGTTCCTGAAAAAAAATAATACGGTTTGCAGTTGATGCAGTGTCCTGCTCTGCCATGCAGCGTTGTAGCAAGGATGTGATCTGTGTTCCTTCTGTCTTGCTGCTCTATGAGCATCCTAGCTACTGCTGTTCAAGCCATGCTTTGTGTGTGTTGGGTTTCCATCATGACTGTTCTCCCTCAGAAATTAGTGGTCTTTGATATTTAATCCGGACTTGATGTAAGTATTATTGGTGGTGTCTAAAACAGTGGTCTGTTTTCCCACAGATCCCCCCCTCCCCACCCCCAGCTTTTTTATGGAATTATCTGGTATTCAGCTGGACAACCGCTTAAACTGCTTACAGCAAGCTATTTTAGTAATTCTTTTAATGCTTTCTCAATGGCTAATGTGTTCTCATTCTTGTGCTGAGAAAGCCACTTGGCTTGCTATTTGAATTGGTTTGAGTGCTGTCAGGAGACTTAATCTCTGCAGAGATAAAATATTTGGTTGGGAGTGTCTGGGCCTTGTACCTGAACTCTTAACTAACAACACCTTGCTGCATTTTGTCTTGTTTTAGTAATAAGCTGGGTCTATACTAAAACCCCATAAAAATAAAATACTGTGAAAAGAGGAATCTGCTTTCAGTGTCTCATGAGAATATTTCTGGCCATGCAAGCCTTTAGTAGATACAGTTGGAAATAATCATGACTAGCAGCTGCGACAGCTAATTGTGGTTGGCTTACAAGTTGTTTTGATCTAGTTCATCCGTCAGTGAAGTAGCATAAGCAAGCAGGGATGAAAGAAACTGATTATAACTGAGTCCTAACCCCGAATCACTCCTTTATGGCTGGATATTCTTAAGTTTGTTGATACGTGTCCTGGAGATGATTGCAAACTGCCTTGGTACAGGTGCAGGACTGCGGAACTATGAAGCCAGCAGATTTCACAAGCTTTGAAAACAAGGTAGAGTCCTACCAGTGTGTCAGCTGTGTAAACTTGCACTCTTCGTTGTTAGTTCAATCCATACAGCCAAAAGAAGACTACAACAAGACTTGGAGGGGAACTCTGACCTCCTTTAAGATGGTGGCATCCTAAAGTGGGAAAGTGGCCTTAGTGTGTAGGACTTCAGCCTTTCTCATTAAGGAATGACCCAAACTGACTGACTGGTCCTGGTGAAGGTCTTGATAGATCTTCTGGTGTGTTGAGCCTGTTCTCACTTGTGCATGCGAACTCCCTGTAATGCAGATAGCATGACCAAATAAAAGTGTTAATTTGTCTCCAGTGCTGTGGCTTTCTGTAATAGCTTGCTTGCATGGCCGGGTGGTTGTAACGGGAAGGTTTGGGGCTCTTTGATTGCTGTCTGACACCAAGGCAGGGGATGAAGTTGGTGGAAGGAGATGTACATACCTGGGAAATGGAGTGGGGTTTTACCCAACTTGCCCTAGCACAGCCTGCAGATGTGTGTGAGGCGGTACAGTTTAGTGGTGGCAGACAGGGGCTCTCTGGCTTCTTGAGAATATCCCCATAGAGGAGGAGAAATCTGGTATTCAAGACTGAAAGAACTTTAATAATTAGCACTGGATCAAAGGAAAAGTCCCGGTTCCCAGCTCTATTTACTGCAGCGAAAAGCTTAAAAAGGTTCTTGGAAAGTGTGGAGAGTTCCTATTGAACTCGTTTGTTATATTGAATATCCTATAGGAGAGAGATCCTATTCTGCATGAGTTGACCCAGGCTCCTAGCTTAGATGGAATGTATATGTTTTGGAGTCCTTAACTTGATGCCTGTCTCTTTGTTTTCCCATGGAGACTTTTTTGCTCTGTTTCATATGTATATTTGATTTTCCTGAGAAGAATGATTTAATTTTTCATTAACTAGCTGAGAGTGTCAATGAAAACACAAACTGTAAAGGTGTCTCTGACAGCTTTTATAATTCAGAGCCAAATTGTAAATTGCTGCCTTGTAGGCCACTGAACACGCATCACAATATCTTTAGTCCAGTTTAAATGATTTGGAAAAGCTTTAAGGAAGTATCCTAGCCAAAGCTCTCCCATTACTTTCCATTTCAAATCTTCCTCTCCCAGGATAATCTCTTTTCCCCAGGGTTGTTGATTCTTAAATTGTCTTAATACTAGAAGAATGGTCATTTTTCTAGCAGTTTGTTTCCGAGACGTTTCAGTCTTTTAATATTAATTAATTCTCTGTGTTTATGTTGGACAGAAGTATGAACAGCAAACCGTTTGTAGCTTGTGTATCTCTGTGTGGTTTACAGATTATAATTGGGCAAGTAGTTTCAACTGGCTTTTTAGGACTGGCTGCTGGAGACTGATTTGTTTTCTGTTGGGTCTTCCTTGTGTTTTATTCTTCCAATGAAGCCACAGAATTTCTACAGGAGAAATTTTTAGATAGTTAAAGGTATAAACACAATAAATGTTCTGGATTTGCAAAACAAGAAAAATACTTGAATTGAAACAATGAAAAAAAATTTCAATTAAACAGAGAACCAAACCAGAACTAAATATCTGGGGAACACCTTTCATAATGCTCCCCTATAATCCTAGTTTATCACGGATGCTGGCGGTGGATAGTTTGATAACCATTGAAAGCACGTAGTAGAGGTTTTGGTCTGGTTTTCTTTAAATTCTTTAACTAGTGATTTAACTTGGATGCATTGACTTATTATATAATCTAAAGGCGTGTCTGTGCATAGTCCACGTGTTGATAAACCCTGTTTCAGCTAGTTTCCCTAAAATAGAGGAGGGAGGTTCAGGAAGTGATGGGATTAATTAGTGCTGAGGATGGCCTGGCTACAGGCTCTGCAGTGACACCTGATGGGGAGAAGCAGCCCTTCGTGAGGGCCTTCAGCCTGAAGGGGTGATGGACTTGACTGACCTTGCTCCGAGGATGGCACTGGCTGTCAGATGAAATGATCAACTTTAGGTATTAGCTTTCCTGAAGCTTTGTTTAGCTGTTAGTGCCTCTGTCATGCTTTCATGCATTTAAGTATAATCACGGTATTCAGCTTTGTAGCACAGTAATTCCATGCAGGAGATGCTTTGAGCTAGTGAGTGCTGCTAGGAGATGCTGTTATAGGCCTTCCCTTTATCAATGGTCAGTTAAACAAAAACCTTTGTTCGGTGTCTGTCCTCCTTATCTTTCCAGAGACGGCTGATGATGAAGTGGTCACTGTGTGCTCTGGAGTTCATCAGACCCAATTGCTGCCAGGGTTGGGAACAGGGGTTTGTGGGGAGCAGTCCCACAGATTAGTCCTGTTCCTCTGCAGGATGCAGAGTGTCTGTTCTGTGCACTCCCTAGCCAGAGTGGAACTATAGTACAACAGTGTTGAGGAGCTTGGGAAGTACTGCCCAGTTGGTGTTTCTGAAACTATATGCAGAATGCTACAGGGTACCATATGGCTGTTCCTTGTGTTGTACGGAAGGGATCAACCCTAGTTTCCTAATTTGTCCTCTTGCAGAGAGGCCAGGTGAGAACAGTTGCGGAAAGCTGAACTGGGAAACCTTCAAGACTGCATTTAACATGCTATTTAAACATAGGGTTCAAAATAAGCGTGTTGGTGTTCTTACTGCACTTCATTAGTATGTCAGTGAAGATGTGCCTCTGCAGAGTGCTGCCTTTCACTTGCATTTAACTTCTGTTGAGTTGCCTTCTCTAGGCGTATACCTGTGGCATGCAGTAGGTGAGCAGTGCAGCATTTCATCTTTCAGGGTGGAGGTGGGAGGCCACCCTGTAAAGTAGTCAGGTACAAGGTACATTGTTACCTTAAAGGATATAAAACATTAACATATTAGGGATATTAAGTTTGCACGTAAGCTTCCTTGAACTGTGGTCTGGTAGCACAATGAGATTACGTTCTTTAATGGCTTTAAAATATTTATATATTTTTGTTGGGCATTTTTTTCATTTTCTTCTGTTGCTCTCATATGATGTTAACTTGCCAGGGAACGTAAGTGATTTAGAAGCCAGAGTTGTGCAGTAACAATCATTATGGCAAATAATGTATCTAGGGGAAAAATGTCAGGCATCCACCCTTAACCAAAGGGAAGATTTTTCCAGGGCTTGATGATGTCTGTGAGACTAGTGAAAGGATGGAATTTTTTTTTTTAAACACTGCACTAATTGCACCTGGTAGTGAACTGAGGCAAACAAGGTAGAAAGTGAAGATGTGTGCCAAGTTGAGCGTCCTGCACTTTAGTATTTCTTGTAGAAGAAACCTGGCCAACTCTTAAATCTTGAACAGAGTGCCTTGTAGAGGATTCAATCCTGAAGCTAATTCAGTCTCCAAGTTTGCCCTGTAAGGCTCGTAATCTGAGAAAAAGAGCTACTTTCTGTCTTTAGTGCATGGACTGACTTGAAGTGACTTTGTGGGTACGGAAGAACTACCTCTTACTGTCTGAGGCATGCCTCCATGGAGTACTTAACATTTCTGCTCCATGAGGTCCCTTTTTGGACCAAATCCAAGTAAGGTTAGCTAGAGAGATGAATTTTTTTTTTCTAGTGTTCCCTGTGGGCAAATGAGCAGGGAATTTATGGTGTAGGACTCCCCCAACACTGGGATGTGCTGGGCTGCCATGGGTTGCAGAATGTTGTACCTCTATTTGAATGTGCAGCTTCTTTGAAGCTGTATGTATTCTGGCATCGACTCCGAAGTCTGCAAGAGCCTGCTGTTGCTTTTCAAGAGCTGAAAGCAAGGTTCCTTCGTTTCTGAGTTTATTTCCCTGGAAAACCAGTGCAAGTTGGCTGTTCCCCAGCATGCATGGAGGCAGAAGGAATTTCCATGCACCTGTGGAAATCTCACTTCATAACTGTGCTTATTGTTCATTCTTGATGTTTTAAATGCTAGGCATGCGTCAGTAAGCTGCCATTTCCTCATAAGGAAGTTCTTTATGCAGTATGGCAGCAAGGTGGGAGAAGAGGACTAAGAGCTCTTCTTTTAAACTGGCTGTAACAGAGACAAAAGGAATTGCCTAATGGGGCTGATAAGTGCTAGAGGAAGAAAGAAAAAGAACAAGACAACAGTAAGCTGCCGTGGGCAAATTGCTGAGGGGAGTCCCTCTGTTTCCTTCTTTCTGGTTATACAGTTTTCAGCTGTGGGTGGCAGAGGGAGACAGAAATCATGAACTCTGAAATCTGTGGGATCAGAACTCACTAAATTCTTGAAACTGCTTTTTAAACCAGGGTTGATGGCCACTTAAATTTGAGAAGAGAGGTATCATCCTTTTCATACAGGAAGATTCAGTAATGAATCTGGAAATTAAGGAAGGGAATTCAGGTTTGCCTTGTCTTTGTGTTCAGGTTTCAAAGCTAACACATGATTAAATGTATCATGGTCTTCTGCTTGGTTTAGGTCTTGCAAGCTTTCAGAATACAAGGCAATTAAAATTCTCAGCCTTATTCAAGTAACTGTAAGGGCTGTATTAAAGAAATTTAATTCAAACAATCCTACTCAAGCAAAGCAAGACTATTTTCATAGTGAAACTGATCTGGCTTCACAAACTGCAAGGGAGATAGATGTTCCAGCCTTGGTTTGCATTGCTTGCTAGAGGTAGGAAGGACTGTGTGAAGTTTGGATGAAAGAGGGAGTGTGGTCTGGTGTACTGTGTCTATCATCTATTTAAAGTAAAGTAGAAATACTGTAATTCTCTAAGTTGTTTACGTGTGCAATAAAATTAAGAATGTAGACTGAGGAAGTGTTTGGGGTTTTGGTGGGTTTGTTGGGGGAAGAACGATGTGGATGATGGCAAGGGAAGCACATGTTATAGAAGCGGTAGAGACTGCTTGACCAATGGGCTTAACATGTCTGTTATTTTTTTTCTTTCATTACTACTTCTTCCCTCTTGTGCACCAAGAGGCTCTATCAAAGCCATCAAAAGTGTGATATACCTGTTACAAGACTCATTGTTGCAGCATCTCCACAGCAGCAGTAATGCCTGGGAGAAAGGTGCAATGAAGAATGAAGATCACTTGCTTCATCCTTTTTTCCTCCCCACTCCCCTACCCCACCTCCTTCTGTAAAGAGTGAATCTCCTTCCTCCTCCCCACCCCCCCTCTTCCTGGACTCTGTGTATTACCTGTTTCTTTTTACGCAGATGGGCAAAGGAAGCAGGGTGAGAAGGGAATATTTATAGCTCACCTCCTGTTTATGTTCCTTTCCTAGCAGATGTGATGAAGCTCTGTAATGGTGCTGGAAGAAGAGAAAATTCAGACAGGAATGAAAAGTGTGGCAAATGAAGACCATTTGCTAATGTGTAGGTCGTACAAAGTGCTTCCAAATGCAGAGATTAACACTTCCCACATTGTATTGGCATTGCCTTTTTTGTGTCCATCTTCTAAGCCTGATTTTAAAACAAAAAAGCTAAACAAAATCAAAGAGGAACAGCACTGCACTTCAGACAGGTTCTCATTTGCTTGACCTTCATCTGCAGAAACATTGCCCTGTGGAGGGAGTGGGTGTGAAATGTTCTTTTTGGGGAAAAAATCTGACCTCTTGAGTGGGATGTGAGCAAGGCCATACTGGCAAAGAGTAAGAAATGAGTTCAAGCCAGTGGGATTTAATCATGCAAGTGCTTGGGTTCTGGGAGACAAGCTGTATGGTTTAAAAAGGCAGCAGTTTGAAGTTGCTGGAAACTGGGTAGAAAATAGTGTTCAGGGCTGTGGGGTTCCTCTGCCATGGTGGCTGTAGGGCTGTTGCAGGAAAACAGCTCCTAGGTCTAAGGGCCTTCCCCGCCGCATTCTCCTCTCTGGCCAAATGTTTGGGGTTTTGCATGTCAGCTTGCTGTGAGAGAGCTGCGGCTGTGGTGTGAGTGCTACCCCTGCAAGAGCAAGTTCTGTTTTATTGTGTACCAGGCTCTCAGACAGAAGCAAGGTGGGTGCCTTGAAGGAGATACATCACTTAGAATTTACTATGCAGATGTATCTGGAGACCATAGCAAAATGTTGGAGAAGGTCTTCCATATAGGGTTACTGATTTGTTGAAGAAATCCCTGGTAAAGCTGGGTTCAGTTTCAGAGGAAGATTGAGATTTACTTTTTTTTCCTAAACGGAGATCCTGGAAGTGGGCCAAGGCATCCAGATGTCTCAAAAGAACGGAGGTGGTGAAGAAGGGGGTGAGAGATGCAGGCAGAGATCTCTCATGCCAGACTGGCCCATTTTTATCTCTTCAAAGGTTTCTGAGGAAGCCAGGGAAGATGCTGAAGAAGGCATCTGAAATTAGCAGAGCTGTGCCCGGGTGCTGGCAGCAGCAGGACCTCTCTTTGATGGTACTGTGGGCATGAGGCCTGCTGTCAGGTCTTCTCCCTGCCCCCTTGCTGTCCTCAGGCCCACATGAAGGACTGCTGCAGGCGTCCTTCATGTCAGAGGGCTGAAAAGGTCCTGCCTGTGCTCAGAGCCCTACATTGGTTCATCTTTGAAGGACTTTATTTGCAAACTTTGCTTTAGTAGTTGCTGTATTGGGTGCCCGGGGGCTGAGGGGGGTCTCTGAGGAGAGGCTGGGGCTGCCTCAGGCTGGTTCCAGCTGGTTCTGGTGGCCCTCGGCAAGGCGCAGCCCAGCCCCTCGGCCTTGCTGTTGGTGCCTTGGGGAATCTGAGGTCAGAAAGGGGAAAAATGCTGGAAAGAGGAGAGGCATGAGGAAAAAAGTGTGAGGAACAGCTCTGCAAGCGCTGAGGTGGGAGGAGGGAGCGGAAGTTCTGGGGCAGACTCCATCCTGGTGTCCTCCATGGGCTACTGTGGATCTTTCCAGAAGGAATGTCCATTCCCCCCCACCCCTCATGGTGGGGGAAGGAGAGTTGGATCCTGGAAAAAGGGGTGGAGTGAGGAGAAGGTGTGTTAATTTCTGTTTATTATCTGCTTTAATTGGTGTTAAACTATGGTTCCCCTAGTTGAGTCTGCCATGTCAGTGATGATTGAGTGATCTCCCTGCCTTTATCCTGACCCATGAGCTGTTTCATCTTGCCTTCTCCTGTGCTGTTGAGGAGTGAGAGAGCAGCTGGCTGGGCAGCTGGCCACAGTTACATGTACTTACATCCAGTAGGAGCATACGTAGTGGTGCAAAAATATTAGCTGCTTTGATGAGCTAATCCACATCATGGAGCTTGAACAGCAGATTTCTGGTCCGAACGTTGTTTTACTCTGCATCTTCTCTGCTTTGCAAACATGGCTGATAAGAGGAGGAAGCAAAATGGGAGGACAAAACAGGACCCAATGACTTAAGATGAAAGTACTGTTCTGGAGAGATCAGTGTCACAGACTGAGTACAGGAGTAGAAGTAGCTGGAGCCCTGAAGTGAGGGAAAGATCAATAAATGGAGCTCTTCAGCACTTTTCGGGTGGGTGGTTTGGGTTGCTGTGATTGCTTGAGGAAGCTTGCAGCAATTTTTGTCACAGAGATGCTGTCCAGGAGGTTTTAGGACAAGCACTGTTACGGCCAGGAAGGACATCCAGTTTTTCATGCTGTGAAAGTCAGGATAGGGAGGAAAGTAGCTGTTGCTTGTTGGAAAAGGTGAGCTGCTTCACTTCTGACTTAAGGCAGCTTTATCTAAAGGAGGCTTTTCATAAATGCTGAAATGGATGTTACAGCTGGCACTTGCAAGTGTATCTCTTCTAGATTTCACTCATGGAAAGAAATTTTTACATGGAGAGTGCTCTGGTTTTCACAAAATCTCTGCAGCTTTTGCTGCCCTAGTACTCCAGCTAATGAGTTAGCAGCATGTTTTAGACGTGTTCTAGGTTAAGATACTAATCTTTTTCCATGCTTGGAGTGTTGTTTTTTTTCTGGACAACTTTTATGATTTTCATTAGAGTTTGGAGTCCTGGTACCCCTAAGTTGTTACCATTCTATCATTGATAATAATATAAAATGGCAAACATGAGTTCTGGCAGATTGTTCCATCTTTTCCTATCAAAGAGCACTTGCTGGTAGCTAAAAGACTCTTTTGGGGTTGGTTTTTTTTTTTTGAGAAGGCCTTTGCTTAACTTTGTCACCCATCTGGAATTGAAATAGCTATGTTAGGACCTATAGAGATGCTGTTAATTTTTACCTTTGGATTGTCCAATGTAGACCTGGACAAGGCTTTTTGAAGTGTTACTCTTAGACAAAAGAATTTCCCTTTCCCCCCCCCCCCCTTATTCTTTTTTGGCCTTGTTCCCATAATAATTCTGGGAGCAAAGCTGCATACCCCTGAGCCTCTTAACGTTGAAACAAAGGATTTAATGACTCTGAAAAGTGAATTCCTGCATATGTTCTCTTGAGACCCAGAAAGTTATTCTGGTGCTTAAAGCTTCTAATTTCAGTGGTCTAGTTTTGGTGCTTCTCACACTCCAAATGTCACTTATTGTGTTGGACAAGTCTGTCTCAACCTGGGTGTAATTATTGCACATTTCATTGCTGAAGTAGTGAGCTGTCATCCATTTGTTTGTCGGCAGGCAAACAATTTGAGATCTGGTCAGCAAAGCTTGAAACAAGTTTCTCTTCTCCGACCCACACTACTTAAGTCCTGAGCTTCAGCCTTCTGGAACGTTTCTGCATAAAGCTGTTGCGAATTGCAGGCATCAGATAAAGGGTTCAGATAATTCTCTCATCTCGATTTTAAAACAGCTTCTCTTAAAGAAAAAAAAATGTTTCATGATTGCTTAAGTTCTTGCTAACCTTGGATGGCAGAAGATGATATTTAGGTCTCTGCTGACTTTGAGTTCATTTGTTCATTTTTTTCTTTTCCTAACCAGCAGAGACAATTTTCTTAGATAAGAGAATTCTGACAGAGCATGTATCGCAAGGCACAGTTCGAACTGCAGGAATGACAGATATGTGTAGTTTAACCAGTGTCTTTTCCTGTAAAATGTAATGTCAGCATAGTGCTGTGGGGTTGATGAAACGGTTGGTTCAGATCTCAATCGCAGTAAAAGAATTATCGAAGAGGTAAAACCTAGGGACACCTCGGCTTTTTGATGAGTCACCTAACACCCTATTCTTTAACTTCTTTTCTTGCCTTTTCCCCTATTCTTGCCTGTATTGTGTGAGGGCGGGAGACTTCTGGAGCTAGCTTCTACCTGTTAAATAGTCATGGCCTTAAGGTGATGTCTTTGCAGTTGCAAGCTGGTAATATCTTTTGGTTATATAGCTATTTTGCAGGGGGGTAAACGCTCGGTTTAGTGGGGTTTAGGATTTGCTGAAAATTGCTACTGAATTTTTGGGCTGCCTTGCACATCTGAGAGGAAGGCAGGCTCTTGATGTGCAGTGCTTCAAAAACAGATGATTAGTGCCATGTAAGTGCTGTTCACTGCTTTACTCTTCCCTCTTATCTAAAGCGCCAGCTCTGCCATGGGATCGGGTAGAACAAGCATATAAACAGTGCTTTGTGGTAGTACTGTCTGACAGGATGTTTTGTGTCTATCTGTATAAATTCTGCCCACTTATTATTGTATCTGATCTGATACTATTTTTGGAAGGGTTAAAAATTGAAGTTGCTACTTTCAACTACGAAAAGTTTAAACTTCCTATAGAGGCTTCCCCTCCTTGAGTAGAATTTGGTTCTGAACAGTGACTTACATGTGGTGCAGGTTCTGCTCACTGAAGCTCCTGACTTTTTTCATAATACAATTAGGATCTCAAGACAGCAGATCTTGATTTGTCCAGGATGTGAAGCTGTATTTGTGTGTGGGGTGGTTTTGAGTTTTAAACCTCTTCAGGTGGAGTGGGTTCCTGGTTGCTAAGCAGTGGCACACAGGGGTGTTTGTCAGTCCAGATGACTTAGTATTTTTCAAATGTAAAAAAGTTAATTTGCCTTTTGGTTCCCAACACATATTAGGGGGCATGTGTGTGTAACATTACTTTTGCCAAAACATACAGCTTCCCACTTAACTTCAGTTACAGCTGCTCAACGCCCAGTTCTCTTTTCCTGTTAGTTGCCTGTTTGACTTGACTGTGGGAAGCTGAAAATGCAGTTGCAAGGAGGAAAACTGCAAATGACTTGACTGATTTTCATTGTCAAGACTGAGAAGAAAGGCGTGTAAATACAGCACAAAGGAGAGTGCATTTCCAGAACTGCAAATTCATTGACCACCTGGTCCATAGGTCCTGCTTTCAAGACAGACTACTGCAGTTGTAACTATCCTAGACTTGCATAGCAGGCTTTGGAAGAAAAGTTAAGTAGCAGATAAAGCTATTTTAAGAAGATTATTGAAAGCAACCTCACAAAATACAGATGTCTGGACAATTTGGCAATGAAACAACAGCCTGGGTTTTGTTTGCAAACTTACATTGAAATTTGCTTTAAAGATAAGCCCTACCTGTGAGATACCTTTATAGAAATTCAAGTTTGGCAGCTGTATTTTAGAAATCAACAAAAGACAAAAATCTCAGACCACAGGAATGCCCATATTGGACTGCAACTGTTGAAGAATCTGAGTGCTAGTCACTGAAGTTTATAGCACCATTGACAGATGAGACCTGGTGTTGCACTGTATTATTTTTTATAATTGGGTGCTTTTATGCTGGAATTGTAATTTCACTGTTGGGGGAGGATTAGTATATGACTAGTATAACATAGTCGTAGAAGGCAGACTTTAAATCAGTCTGATTTTAGATTTTCATGAACAAATTAGTCCCTTGCCAAAACTGTAGAACATAAAAACCATTCATGTGCACTTTTTTATTGGGCTTTTATTTATAGCTCAGTATAACAATTTTTGTTTTTATCTTGAACAATTTGTTCTTCTGTGAACAGGCATGTTTACTACTTGTAGCTTAGAGTTTCGCTGCCTTCTGTAAGGATGAGAAGGAAATATATGTCAGCACAGAAAACAACCGAAGAGAACCTCTTAATCCGCAACTCCCTAACCCTCCCCCATTATTATGCTAAAACTTTTTTCACCTTTGAAGACTGATGCTTTCGTGTTATTCTACTTTCCATGTCTGCATAGTAGTCTAATTTCTTAAAACTGATTAACTCAGTGTGGCTTTAACCAATACTTTTTACATAAATGGGGAAAAAAAAGCTCGCAGCTGTGCTGTTACACGTTCTGACTTAAAACTCTGTGCTTTGGCCGTGAGGTGTGTAGAGGTGAACTTGGCTGAGGGGGGAAGCCCTACTGAGTGACAGATGGTAGGAGAAGGGGCTGTTCTTGACAGGCGCTCCTGGTTTGCTGTCACCCCTGCGGCGGATGGGAGGAAATGCCTGGCCACAAGCGTCGGGGTAGGTGATGACAGGAAGGGGGGGTCAGGAGGTGGCATTGGGGTGTGATTCTGCCAGACAAGCGTTACTGAACATTTGTCCTTTTTGCTGTTCTTGTATTTTCTAGGTGCATCAGAGGCTTTCTCCTTGGCAGAGTGTAAGAGTGGTTTATTGCAGTACAGTAGTGCCCTCTGATGGTGAGTATTGACACAGAGAAACTTGTGGTTCGCTTTTCACTTTGCTAACTTACATCGTGTTCCCTGACCCTTTTTCTGGCTGAGGCTTTTTTGGCTAGGAGGTAATCTCGTTTTGAACTAAGGAAGTGATAGAGAACAAAGTCGGTCAAGAAGAATTATGGAAATGGTCAATTTGTCTAATAACTGTCCTTACAAAAATGGACAAGCATTATAAAGGAAGATGTAATGGTGTGCAACTGTCCAATTTTTTTGCCAGACTTTTTCTGGATGTAGCAGTGAGGTCTGTGTGGTGCTTACTGTTCAGGGAGCTGTATGCCCTGTTAACTGCACTGTTGTTATGAAAATACCAGCTACTTGCTCAAGTGGCTGCTAGCACTGTTGCTGCAACAAATAAGTTGTGAAGCCAAGGCAGTTTTGTTCCTTTGTTTAAATTTTGGGGCAGCCCAGACATTAAACTTTTTTGTTAAGGCTGTCATAACATAAAGTAAAAGAATGCACTGGTGGAACTTTTAACTGCAAAGAGGAAGCAAGCAGCTTTGAGATCCCTGCCTGCTTAACATCTGCATGTTGTGCGCAAAGACTAGAGCACTTACACTGACTGACACAAGTGGTTAGTAGATCCTGTCCCCAGTAGGGCTTGTTAATAAAGCCTGAAAGCTAATAAAGTAAATGCTTATGGCACAGTTGCTTTCTCTGCCAGGATACTGAGTGTGCAAACACAAAGAGAACATGACTGCTGTGGAGAACTCAAAATAAAGCCTGAAGCTTAAATAGGTAGAAGTGTAGAGGACATTGTAAGGTTGAGAGGATAACTTAAGTGTGTAGCTACTTGCCTGATTTTGTTTTACTTCTCCTGATATTGTGCTTGAATGTTTCTCTTATTTCTTGCAATAACTTCACCTTTACCAGAAGTAAATGTTGGACACAGAATTCTTTGGCCACACCCTCTTTAAAAAATTGTACTTTGTTTAGGCCTAAGGTATTGCTTAAGTTATTCCTATGCAAGAACAGAGATGTGCTGAAATGCTAATAATCTGTTACTGATGCACATATGGTTGAGTCAAAACTTTGTGGTGTTTGGGTGGAATTCATACCTTAAAGAAACCTCACACTTAATACAGTATGTAAAGCTTTTAAATCCTCTCTGGTCTTATTTAGCAGTATCCCTGGGCAGGTTGTAGATGTCTGTAAAATTAAGTGAAATACACTTGTATCAGTAACTTTCTTTTACTTGTCTCATGTATTTAAGTACTGGCTTGAAATTAGTGAAGATTAGCTGAAATGTTAGCTCTATAATTAGTGAAATGTCAGAACGCTTTGTTCACTTAGTAAATTGTAGTTGCCCTCATGTAGGCAATCCACAGGGCTGCCAGAGCAGATGTAAGTGAAGCAGACAGCCATATCGCAGTGTCTTGTTAGTAGGTTTTATTGGAGCTGTCTGTTGCTGTCTGTTAGGTTTGTATTATTGAAGTGTTCTTCGGATTTTTTCCTTTTTGTTACTTGCCTCCGAGTTCTTCCCTCTTCAATGCAGTAAAAAATCTGACCAGAAGTTACTTGTGTGGGAGGTGATGAGAGGATCAAACTGGAATTATGGTCTTTCCTGCTGATGAATTAGGCAAGAAAATGACTTTTATAAGCTTTTTATAAAGAAAACATAAATTAGCTGTAATTCTAGACTTACTGAGTCAGTCTTCTGAAGGGAAATAACTTGGTCTTTAACACTTCACCTAAGCTGGAAATCCTTGAGAGGTTTTGGTGTGCTACTGCTGCTGCTGACTCTTGGTGCTGTCCAAGCTATTGTGTTTATCACTGTGGTCTCAGTCTGGTCTGCGGAGGGTTAAAATATGGCAGTGCTGGTAGGCACTTAACTTAAAAGCTGGCAGTCATGGAGCTTCAGCTCCCAGTGTTGTACCAGTGGGGATACATGGAGAAGTGTTGGTGCAGACATATGATCTCTTCTGCTCTGCAATAAACTGGCTCACTGCCTGTATGCTTAAGGTAGTATTTTAAAGAAAGACTGTTTTTCATGTCTTGTGGTTATGCAAGCAGTACATAAGTTAATGCTGTATTATGCTGCTCACAGAACCAACAAAGTAAATACTTAAGTGGCTATTTTAAGCTTCTAAATGTGTTGATCGTTCCTTCTGAGTCTGCTACCCTAAGTGTAGCTAATGCTTATCTATTTCTTACCAGTCTCTTGCTCAGATACTTGAGTGAAAAAATGCAAAAATCTGATAGTTGGTGTCATAACACTTGCTGATAAGGAGCTTGAAATTCTATCTAACTGTCCAAATGAATTGGCAGTTTGCGTTATTTTTTTCAATAAACTGTTCTCAGTTTTAAGCTTTGAAACACTAAAGCTACTAAAATCCTGTCAGGTGTTTGAGTCCTGAGAATAGGCATTTATAGGCTTCCAAATACTGGAGCCTGTTAAGATGCTTTAGTCATTTTAGATGTCCATACTTGGTCACTTTCACCTAGTCTTCAAGATGACCCAAGGACCTCTTTGTCAGCACTGGATAGTAATCTCCTGGAGGACAGGGAAAGCCTTTGTATGCATGAATCAATTAATGAAGGCATGTGACAATAAACTCAAAAGCTTGAGAGAACTCTTCTGGCTTTGTAAAAGTGTACTTGGTGCATCCTTTCTCAACATACATGAGCCTCCCTTTTTGGAAAGGCATGCTGCCCCAAGACTTGTACTAATATGTAAATGAACCTATGATAAACAAGTTCATCATCTGGCAGCAAATCACTGAAAAGGGAGATATAAAGGCCACTGGTGGCAAAACTTCCTGAACGGTGGCATGCTTAGAAATAGTTCCCTTTGGTAGTTCAAATGACATTATTTGCTTCTATTTCTACTTGCGTTGACTTCTTTGACCAACCAGTTTCGATGCTAGCTGCTTAAATTGACTTAGCATGTCAACACATGAGTTAAACTTATTTGAGTAGATGGTGTGGTTCGTGTAGTTGGCCAAAGCTACAACAGGTGGCAATACTAAACCAGATGCAGTGTGGGTGGGTGTGACTGCACAGTGCTTAAGACATGGCAAATGCTCTGTGCAATAAAGATGACCTTACATTCTTACATAAGAAAAATAAGTAGCGATCCTAAGTGAATCATTTCTAGGTGTGCTGCTGTGTCTTGGCAGCTACTACACTTGGGGGAAATTTTGACTGTTTGTAACTCAGTAGAGGGCATACAAACTTTTAACTTCTCTTTTCTATGTATTGATATCCCAGAGCACACAGAGTGGGCTGTCTCTTTGGCAGTAAAATAATAATTAGCTTAGAGTTCCTACAGGTCACTACCATAAAATTTTAGAAAGGGGCACTGAAATCTTTCAGAATGCTCTTGTAAAAGCTCCTGGCAGAAAGGGAAGATGTTGTTTTATCTACCCCACTAAGTAATGTATGTCTTCTGAAGTACAAAGTGTATTGATCCCATGGATTTTAGATGAAATGACCTTGAAGCTTAAACTCAGAGTGCTGTTCCTACAACCTCATACTCCTGACTATTCTCTTAAATATTTGTTGCCTTGGGGCAAAGAAGGAAGGCAGAACTAAACAAGAATAAAAAGGTTTGAAGTAGGTCCTTCCTTGATGTTTGCTAATATACACAGTTTGCCTTTGTCTTCTGGGCTGTAAATCCTGATAAATTGCATGCTGTTTTGTCTGCCATAGTTCAAAATACTTTGATTCTCAAGAACAAACCAAATCATTATGTGCTACCAAGTTGTGGCTTTTAGATACCATGTTGCCTTTGGTGTAAACATGATTGTGTTTAGAGTAAGTATCTTTTACTTTTCCACAAAACATAAAGTTTTAAGACATGCTGCCAAGTTAATGGTACTGAAAACCTCTGACATGCCTCGGTTTTCCTTTGATAGGCATATCTCTTGATAAAAGATGAACCACAAATTTAGTCTGTCTTGCGTTCAGCTCATAACTGTGTCTTTCTCTGTGGGATAAATACAGAACTAATGTGAGAAGGTCTGCTGATTTTTCATGGTAAACTTACGTTTTTGTCTTCTTTGTAGAAGTGACAGTGGTTTACCAAAACGGGTTACCTGTGATTTCTGTGAATCTTCCATCCCGGCGTGAACGCTGCCAGTTCACGCTCAAACCTATTTCAGACTCTGTTGGTGTGTTCTTACAACAGCTGCAAGCAGAAGACCGAGGAATTGATCGGGTTGCCATCTACTCAGCAGGTACTGTTGTTTATAAGCTAATTGATTTACTTACTTGCCACCTATTTTTGTCTGGCCTTTTGCTTTTTAAGTAAAAGTTTGCTATGGTGTGAGTTATTTGACGCTCCTGAAAAAGTATAAGGTAGAAATGCCACTCCTAGAGGAGGAATGCTGTAAAGGAAATCTGACTGTAGAGTGAAGGAGGAGAAAAACATTCCTAATGCATAGTTTACAGACATCAGTCCTAATGGAGGAGTTTGCACTGAGTTTCCTACTATTTAGCTATACAACCTCTGTAGATGTTCTAATCTGTTTGTAAGGAAGTAGGTAAGAGGTGGTACAAGGGAAATTGTACCTTGTGTAGCTATGAAGACTCAATCATGTTTCACTTACTCTTATTTTACTGTTTTGTTCAATTGCTGTGTCTGATAGCCACCAAAGCTCCGAAACATTGTTACGGTGTCTTTATGACAGTGCCATCAAAGCAGGTATTTCCTTAAAGGTCTTGGCCTGGGAGGAAGGTGTTGCTAGGGTAGTGGTGTCAACACTGTCCAATACCAGAGACTGAAATAATTTCTAATGCCAGTGGGGAAAGATGAAGGTCACTTAAGTGGATTGTATTGCAAAACATTAAAATATTCACAGTGTGTGGGATGAAGGGAACAGCTCGAAATACCAAAGATGTAGGAAAAGCAGCTGCATATGTAGCTGAGCTAGTATTTGCCAGGTAAGGTCTCCCAGTATATATAAGTATCTTGATAAAGAGTATCGTCTGTGGGAAGACATAGAAATCCAGTAACTGGACTTGGGATGGCATTGCAACTTAGCCACAGCATATTTCGGTACAGTTTGGTTTCTACTCTTTAATAACTCATCTGTTTGCCTTACAGATGGCACACGTGTTGCCTCTTCTACAGGCATAGATTTGCTTCTGCTGGATGACTTCAAACTGATCATTAATGATGTCACATACCACGTCAGGCCACCA
Source organism: Falco naumanni (assembly GCF_017639655.2). NCBI lineage: Eukaryota > Metazoa > Chordata > Aves > Falconiformes > Falconidae > Falco > Falco naumanni. The sequence goes on along the minus strand of NC_054062.1, from coordinate 33,543,005 downwards.
AAGAGAGGTAAACCAGCTTGGTTCTGGTAAACATCAGAAATAAATCTTAGTGCTCATTTCCCTGTTTAATTGCAGTGTGCTTTATTAACTTGTTCAAGAACACAAAGTGTTATTTCTAAAGGAAACCTTGCAGATTCTATTCCTGCCCTTGTAGTCTAATTTAGTGATACCAAGTAATGGGAGTAGTCAGTAATGAAAAGCAAATATTCATTCTGCTCAAAGCCATACCCCTTGTAAGAGGAATAAGTGCAGAAATGTAATTTCCTTTAATTTCAATTTTTTTCTGTTTTTTTTCTGATTACTGAAAAGTAATTAAATTTAACTCATTCTGAAGGATTACAGTACAAAATGGGAATTGGATTGAAACTTAGGTTATCTGATTTATAGGAAAAAATTGTGCCCTTACCTGACAGTTAATGTTGTTTCCTATTAAGTGTGGTACTTTGAATACTGCAAATAAACCCGGAAACCTTGTTAACTAATAGACAATGAGATAAATGAGACTGTGCTATTACAAGGTTACATTGATTAGAATCAAATAAGAAGGGATTGATTCAAAACCTATGTTGAATCAATAACAAAATCCTTCTAAATTATGGGCTTCGGACACCTGTGTAACTTTGAAGATGTGAAAACTTGCAAGAAGCTTTTGAGATTATCCAGAGTTAGTGGCAAAAGCAGGAACTTGGTATTTTCATCTGTCCTCTACTCTCTCTCCTAGGCAACTTTATAGGCTTCATAAAGCACCAGGTTCTTGCATGCCTATACTTACCTCTGAGGATTTAAACAAAAGGACCAGTTTTGGAAATGTTGGTCTGCTTGTTGGCTTGGCTCACAGGTAGTGGGGGATTTCTGTCTACCTTATTTTTCTGTTAGTGCAGGCAATAATGTGAAGCTTGCAAGCAGTTATGTTTCTAAAAAAAGTTTTTAGCCCTGTAGACATGCAGCCAGATTAGGAAGTATTTGTAACTTTACTTTGCATGTCCACTTGAAGTTAGATGGTGGAAATACCTTCCCCTATTTATCTGAGTGTTTTCCCTAGTGTTTGGGCCTTCCTCCTTTCAAGCAGTAGATGATGAACAAATTCATTCATAAGGCAAAAGCTGTGAGGGAACTGATAATGTTCCTTTTACCATCTTGACCATCATGAATAAAGCAACATGTTAAAGCAAGTTATCTATCAAAAATCGGGAGACTGACCATATCTTCTGGGTCTGAGACTACCCTGGCTGGCTGATTGCTAGGAAGATCCGCTGATATATGCCGTCTTCCTCTGTAGATGTAGTTAGCTTTCAAGGACCTTTTTGCAAGGAAAATAATAATGTGTTCTAGAGTTTTATTATTCACAGTATAAAAATACCAAGTTAAAAAAAAAAAGTTTGACTTGGGGAACTTGGTGCAGCCACTTGTCCTTACTATGTGGGAGTGCAGCATTGGGTGAGGTGCTGTTTCTCCCCTAAGTGTGAGTTAGACTGACCTCCACTAGAGATGTTTTTTTTTCCACGGTCTCGTTAAAAGCACCTTAACAGAAAACTTTCCATTGAGTCCGGGTATCTAAATGACTGAATATTACACAAAAAAGTTACTCTCTGCTCTGTCACCCCACTGCTCAGTGTCCTGAATGTTTTTTCGCACGCTTACAGGACTTCTTAAACCAGAGAAGTAGAGTGAGGATTTTAACAAGGTATCTCTTCTGTTAGCCCCTGAGAGCAGGTGATGATTCAAGCCAAGCTGGGCTAGTCTGTAATTTTTAATACAACTAAATGAGAATGCAGACATGGTGTCTATTTCTGCACTAGAGAAATTGCTGTCCCGAGGTAAGGCCATTCATATGTCCCACCTACCGAATGTTTGAGAGAGCAAAGGCTGTGTCAGTGAGTGGGTATGTTTTTTGGTTAGCTTGCTTGTATGATATACTACTTGTGTGCTGGTAAGTGAGCTCTGGGATCTCCTAGGTTACATGAAATTGCAGACTCTGATTCTTTTTCCAAAGAGATTTCTATAGTTAGTTTGTAGTAAAATGAATGTGCCCATAAACAGGCCCTGAGATTAGTTCTGTTAAACCTTTCAGCTATTGTTTTTCCATTTTTACAAAATCACTAGTATTTTGGAATGGAAATGCCAGGACGCTGTAATCTTAAATACTAAGTACTTCTTGATGGTCACTTCGGGAGGAACACATGGGGTTTTTTTCTTCATAGGGAAACAGGAGCCTGTTAGCTGGGAGGGGGATTTGGTGTGTCTTGGCGCAGACAACTGAGTGTCTTTCCCTTGAGCTGCTAGTGCTAGAACTTAAGCTGTCCATAGCTGTTTATGTGTTGTTAAAATTGTATTTTGAGAAAAGAACCTAAGGCACAAGCCCTAGGATGCTACAAAAATTAATTTATTAAAAATTATTTCTGTATTTGGGTGATGTAGGGTTCTTTTGCTTTATTTTGAAACTTGTGTTTTTCCATACAAAGTGTGTAATACAATACCACTAGTCACAACTGTCTTACAAATTGATTTCCTTTAGGAATCCTTTTTGTGTTGAAATGTGGGGATGAAGGCAGTTTCAGTTAGCAACCCAATTACTACCTCTTCTTAAATACTGTGAGCGAGAATTTCATTGCCCTGTAGATGGCACAGCAGGGTGTTACCCAGAGCGTGTTGGGAAACATTTCCTGGCAGTGGTACTCAAAATAACGATCATAAGACTGCGTATTTCTGGGGCCACTAATCCAAGGTGTTTGGTTGCCATTATCAGTAACTATGGCTGCTGATAGTCTGTAATCCGAATTTTGACTGTTTCTTGACAGCTGGTGTGATGGATCATACTACGTAGTTCATTTGTCTTAAGTCTTGTGTATAAAAATGGATCACAAGTAGCTGTTGATACTATTACGCTTGCTAGTTACGTATCTCTTTTTCTTATTTTTACCAAATTTTAGAAATTTCCAATAATAAAGCCTGGTTTTCTTTTGAAGAAATTACATTTTCTTAGTGTGCTGTAGCTCTTCCAAAGGCTTCTTGGTTGAAAAGATAGCTTCATACTCTTCCTGTAGAGATTAATAGCAGTTTCTCAAGAGTATGTAAGAAGTTCTGTGGGTACACACATGTAAATCAGTCTCTTTCTTTCCTAGAGCTCTTAAGCCATGAAAATGCAACAACGCTGAATGATGTCAAGACATTGGTTCAGCAGTTGTATACTGCCTTGTGCATTGAGGAGCACCAGCTGAACAAAGAGAAGGAGCTGATAGGGAGACTAGAGGAATTGAAGGAGCAACTAGCACCACTAGAAAAAGTAAGAAGTTTCTCATTGTATTCTACTTATCCTCCAAATGCAGCCTTAATTTATTTCAAGGTTTTAATTAGGCCCCTGGCATGCTTCAAATAGTTTTAAGATCACTGAAGCAGATGATGCTAACTGTATAGCAAATCATGTCTGTTTCTGGTTTCGGTGGAAGTGTTTTGTTTCCTTGCTTTATGTAACTGGAAATTATTTTGGTAGTAAATAAAGACTGGGGATAATGTAACAGAAAATCTCTAAACATAGAGAAATAAATACTTTTGCAAGGCATTCGGAGCATGCTCAGTGCAAAATATGGATGATGGCAAGATAGTGATGGAAAGGAAGTCTAGATTTGTCTGCATAATCTAAACTAAAATCATAGGTTTCAAACCACTTAACATGAATATAAATACAAGATGCTTTTTTTACATTATCTCTTATTTTTACATTATCTCAATTATTTTTGAGAGTACAAGGTGTGTGCTTTTGTCTTGTACAGGTAAAGATGGAGCTCAGCAGGAAAGCAGAGAAGAGAACAACCTTGGTGTTGTGGGGAGGCCTGGCTTATATGGCCACTCAGTTTGGGATTCTGGCCCGCCTCACCTGGTGGGAGTATTCTTGGGACATTATGGAACCAGTCACCTATTTCATCACCTATGGTAGTGCCATGGCAATGTATGCTTATTTCGTAATGACTCGCCAGGTAGGACTTGTTGTACTGACACTTCAGTAGAAGACTTTTTTTGAGCTCTGCTCCCTAGCAAAATAGCAAAATTTTGGCCATTAGAGGTAGCTTTGCCCCTTGTCCTGTCAGAACCTGGGTGCCACTTGATTTGATTCGCGCTGTCCAGAATGGTGGTGTATGATTGTGGGGTTTTCTGGTCGTGGTCATTGGTGATGTCCTGGTTGTCTTACTGTAAATGCTTACACATGTTCAGTGATTGACTGCTTTAGCTATACAGGTTCATCTACTGAGAGATAATGGTTTTTGCATGCCCACACGTGCAGCCTCATGCTCACTGACTTGCACCAGAGGCATCCAAATGCTGTGATTTGTATCTGCCCCAATAAACTATGGGTTGTGAGGTACCTTCTGAATTTCAAGGAATCCCACCTCTGACATGAGATGTTGGTCTTTTTAAAGAGACAATATTTCAGGGATCTTGCCGGAAATGCTTTTGTTCAAGTGTTTCATGGATCTGGTTTCCCATCCAGATAAAGGATCCTTCTCTGGAGCCTGGTAGTTGTGACGGACTGTGTGGATTTTCTAGTACATGGTTTGTCTCATCGCTCCCATTTAAACTTCATAATCCCATCTAAATAATGAGGCGGCGCCTCAGTCTCTGCTGTAACAAGACCATCAGAACAGATGCTGCTGCAGGTGTTCTAGCATGGTGTCCCAGGGGTCTGTCAGCTGCACATCTCAGGGGCTGAGGGCATGGGTGCCCCTGTCAGGGGGCTGCTAAGTGCAGTTGGAACTTCTGCCATGTTTGGAATCAGATTTGGTGTTTTAATTGCCATCTGTATTAATTAGTATCTTTTCAGCCAGATCTTAGTATCTCAGTGTTTCAAGGATGATGTGATACCGAATGCAGCTTTTATCCACCTGATAGTGCTGGCCATTGGGTGTACACAGAGGCTGTGGGCTCTTCCAGTGCAAGGGAGAGTTAACTTGCGCAGGCAGACCTGTGCTTTGGAGAGGCTATGTGGGATTTGTTGTGAACAGATCTGCTGCTCCAAGTCACCTGCATGCTCTAAAAAGCTGTAGCTTTTTGCGGTAGAGTATCCCTGGCAAAAGCTGTGGTATTGGGTTCTTATTCTCCCTTGCATAACTTTGTTGAGAGATGAACTCATGGGCAACTATTGTTGCTTTAATTAACCATTGCACATTTATGACCCTAAGAAAAAGTATGGGCCATCTTACAAAGGCTTTCTTATGGTATAGCTTTTTTTTCCCTTTCTCCCCATAAACTTGTCACTTGATTGAATGAGGGCTTAATTGCTGGCTGGGGTCAGCCCACCACACTGTGTGAGCTTAGACAGTGCTGTCTGGTTTTGTGCTTTCACTGACAGAAATTAGTCATTCTCCCAAAACACACCTGATACATACTGTGCTAACTGTATCCTGTGTTGCATCCTGTTGTGGCTTTATTCCTATCTTCTCTCCTTTTTTGTTTTTAGGAATATGTTTATCCAGATGCCAGAGACAGACAGTACTTGTTATTTTTCCATAAAGGAGCCAAAAAGACACGATTTGATCTAGAGAAATACAATCAACTCAAGGATGCAATTGCTCAGGTAACAAGATTTTTTCCAGATGACAAAGAAACTACTGTTTGCTAGTTTTTAGCTGCTATTAATAGATGCATCTCAAATAAGTTTGGATATATCTTAAGTTTCCAGTGCATTTTCTTGTCATAGCCCCGGTGCAGTCACTGATTTGGTGTTGATCTGCCCAGGAACAGAACTACTGGATGTGTAAATCAACATGAAATGGTTGCTTATATCTGTTGGTAAGGGGTCTTTTGAAGCTGCTGGCAAATCTTGAGTTGCTTCAGGCACTTCATGCCTTAGAGGAGGCTAATTCAACATTTTCTTTCTTCTCAACTCCTACACACCAGATGGATTTAGTGAGGAATGAAGACTTGCATCCATTCAGTTCATGTCTTCATGACATAAAACTTCAGTGCACTGGATTGCAGTCATGGAAAAGAATGTTCAAAATACTTAGCTGTATTGTTAGAGGCAATGGGGACAGATTTCTCATATTCTGGGGATAGGCACTTTTGGCAGACTGTCCATGTTGTGGGATCTGCTTAACAAAGGAGTCGAGTGGAGGTCTTTCATTATGTTTCGGAGAGCCTTTCTGCAGAAGGATGGCATGAGCAGAAAAAGCAGAGCTACCATGTTCTTTTTTACAGCTCTGTATCATTCTCTGTTTATTCTCAGGCTCTGGAAATGACAGTGTAGGATATCCAAGGCACGTTGTATTCTCCCCCTGCCTTGGAGAAGGAGCTGTGCAAGGAGTAGAGGGAGGTTGGAGCTAGGCTCTCTGTTTCATGAGAAAACCCAGAAAGACCTCTGGGTTTTCTCATGCTGTGTTGAATACAAATACCCTTGGCTAGCCGTATTTTCCTGGAGCTTTTCTTTTAGAATCAACCATTTCCATTAATCTAGTTTGTTTCTGTTTGAGTTTGGGGGTTTGTTTGTTTGTTTTTCAATAAGAAAGGTTCCAGTGAGTTTCTGGGGGGTCAAATCTTTCCTGCCATGTTTCTTTTAACTGGCTGCATGTAGAGAAGTTTAGAGAAGTGTAGATCAAATGTCTTTAGGTGCTGAGAATGGCTTTCCCAAATACAAGCCCGTGACTTTGTTTTACTTTTTGTAAACTTCCCTTCTGGACAGGAAAAACAAGGAAATACAGAAGAGTTTTGTATTTTGTAAAGGGGAGTGGTATTGGAGAAGGTGTATTGGGAGCTTGTTCTTTATAATGTGTCTTTTACTTTTAGGCAGAATTGGACCTTAAGAGGCTTCGAGACCCACTGCAGGTTCACCTGCCCATCCAGCAAATTGATGAAAAGGACTGATCAGCCATGAAGCTCTGAATCCCGGCAAAAAACCTGTTCATAGCTCTTGCCTTTTTACTTAAAGCATTGCAGGTGGAAGCTGGGAGGTTGTGTTGGGGTGGAGGGTTTTTACCTTTAATCAAGACAAAGGACTGTAGGGGGGAATCTCTTAAACCTGAAGATGGGACATTGTGGAATGTTAGTTCTGAAAAGGGCTTGGCAAACAGTCACATTTAAAAACTGTCTGAATGGCAATTGTGTACAAATACAGGATTGGGGAGGGGGGGGTCATGAAAAGAGTGTAATGTTGGGGTGTACGGATGTCTTCTTCCAGCTTTGCAGGGTCTGCCTCTTGATAAAGACACCAGCAGCCTGCTTAGCTTTTTTAATTTTCCTTTACCTGATTCAGATCTCTCTTTCTCTCTCTCTCTCTCAAAAAACAAAACCAAACAAAAAAAGAACCAAACCCAAAAAAACAAAAACAAAGAATCCAAGCCACCTGGAGCTATGGCTGGTGATCAGAACTTGCACTCCATGCCATTAACATGCACACTTCTGATCAGACCTGGTCTCTTTTTTAAAGTTACTACAAGACTGCTTTCTACTGGAAAACCATGAGCTTCCCCTCCCAGCCCACCCCATGTGCTCCACTGACTTCTTCCTTTGCTTATTTGTAGCACAGATTGGTTGTAGCCAAGTGAGAGAAGGAATGAGTTTTCTTCTGGACATTTGATAATTGACATTTTTTGATTATTCCATAATAACTATATAAACTTTGTGTCCCAATGCCCTTCAGTTCCTTCTAGAAATCAATGGCAGCGTTGCATGAGAGGTGTTTTGGGTTTTTTTGTATTCAGTCTTAAGGGACGGAGATTCCCTTTTTCTACCCCAATCTGATAGCCACCTGGACTATGAAATTATGAAGGGTTAAAGGATTGTGAAACTGTTGCGTTATCATGAGTCCTGCTACTAAATGGAACAGTTTTGGAACATGGAATAGTGAAAATTTATATTTGAGTACTTATGTAAATGGGATAAAAGGTCTCATATATGTTCAAACCATTTTCCTTGCCCAGAGGCTTTTTTCAAAGCCTGGGGCTCTTAAAGTGCAAGGCACAGAACTACTTTAGTTCTCTAGCACTTTCCCCTAATGAAGTAGCTTTGAATGAACTTTGTGTCCACAGGTCAGAAGTTCTTAGGAGTGGCTAATGACATCTCTTGTTCTTAAAAGAAGTAGAGGAAGGAAAGTCAACCCATTGCCCTCTCTTCTAGCCAAGGCTGGCTGATCTCTTAGCAGATAAAACATCTCTTCTTTCAAAGCAGGTCAGTCTGCTTTAGCATCCTGCTGATAAATACTGTGGAGACAGGATGAAGGTGGGAGAAGGTCACTAAGCTTTATATACAGAAAGGCTGGCTGCTTTTTGATGTTTCACTACTACTTCTCACTGTGTCATGGAAAGAGGATTCTGGTTTTTTGGAGAACCATGTTTTTAAAAATATAGGAAAGAATAAACAAATCAGTATTAACTAGACGCCAGGTGCCTTGCAGATGTGGAAACACAGCTGGGATTGCTGCCTCTTCTCACTCAATGGCATGTTGGACTGAATGGGTGCATGTTTCTAGTTTTTTTTTTTTTTCCTTCCCCTTTTCCTCTGTCTTTCAATTTAATTACATTGTGTGATTATTTTTTATCTGTTTTATCCTGTTTGTGTGGTGAGTTTTAAAGGGAAAAAAATGAACACAATCCTGTAGCTAAATCCTTGGTGTGCGTTTGGGATGAGGGAGGGAGCATGGAGAAAAATCCTTTAAAAAACAAACAAACTGAACATGTGTAAAATCATGTATCATTTATGAAATATGTATAAAAGAGCAATGTACTTCTGGAACAATAAATAACTATTCAATTTTTGAATCGGTGCTCTTGAATAACGTTATTTTCCCCAGCTGAGAAGAGAATATTGTGTGTGGCAGTACGTCACCTGAGTTTCCTCCGTTTCTTTTTGTTTAGGTTGTTTCTTCTTGACCTTATATCACTGAGGCTCCGGTGATGCAGATAATAGCTTTCCTGAAGCAACTTGGATGGAGATCTTGCTGTCATGCCTGGCTCTGTAACACAGGGATCTCAGGAGCAGTTGAGGTGGTGAGGCAGAGGTAGAGCTACTTGGCCTAACAAAGGTTTGCCTTTGTTTGGCCAGCATAGTAGCTCCACGTGGAGGCTGACAAAATCTGGAGATGTGGCGCGCTGCAAGATAAGGATATGTACGGTTGTGTAATACCTAGCAACCTAAAAGGTACCAAGTGGAGTCAATGTATTTCTGTATTGCATTCAATTGCTGTTTCAGTGGAAAAGTGAAGTTTTAAGCTTCTGTCACTTTCTTTCTGGGCCCTTGAATGGCTGTGGTCTGATTTGTCATAATGACTTATTGTTTGTTCATTAACTTTGGGAGTTAGCAGATTGTACTTGGTCCTAACTTTATGGGATGTTAGGATCAGACATCTGGAGCCAGAAGGTTTTAATCGTGTTCATTGACTGTTTAAAAAAAAAAAAAAAAAAAAACACCCAAAACAAAATGCATGATCAGCCAGTTCTTCAAACAGTCAACTTCTGTGGTTTTTAAAGCTGGAGGAGAGGGGCTAGAAGCTGTTAGTCATTGCGATCTACCTTTAATTGCTGCTGAAATTCAGTTCAGCAATGCTGACAAACCCTCTTCCTCCAAGCAGCTGTTAGTCTGCTGCTGTGTACAGATGAGCTGTTGCTCTCCCTACACAAATTACTTGGATGAGTTGCATAAGAAGTTGTCCATTTTTGCATCCAGAAGAACTGAAGACTTGGACGTCTAGCACCACAATGTCTATTTCGAAGGCAAGAAAATGGTGTGGCAGAATTATTCCTGCACATGCTTTATTGTTTGCTAGAGATGATGCAGGAAAAGGAGTAAAATTAGGGTTTACAATTGTACCCTAAAATATGTCGAGTGGGTCTTGTTAGTCTGTACCCCTGCAAGATTGTTGTCTTGCTCCTCTGCATCACCAGTGCACACATGGTCTCTGCCAGGGGTGGATGATAAGCTACAAACCTCAAACTCATTTTGGTGCTTAGAATCATAGAATGGTTTAGGTTGGAAGGGACCTTAAAGATAGTCTAGTTCCAACCCCCCTACCATGGGCAGGGACACCTCCCACTAGACCAGGCTGCTCAGAGGCCCACCCAACCTGGCCTTGAACGCTTCCAGGGCATCCACAACTCTATTGGTGTTCTAGTGCCTCACCACCCTCACAGTAAAGAATTTCTTGCTAACATCTAATCTAGATGTCTAAATATCTAAAAAGCTTCTGCTTTTGTTTTGCTTGAATGCTAACATCGAAGGGAAGGGTGATGTTTGTTTGCTCTACTGAGATATACTGTTGTAATCAACGTCAACAAACTCTCTTGCAATAGCTATTTCATGCCTGCAAGTCAGGCAGGTAATAGTCCTGTGCCACTGGCAGCACTTTAAGAGCAGGCTGTGCTGCCTGAATCTTAAAGTAACACCACATTCCATTCTTAAAGTCCTGTGAATGACCAACAGCAGTGTGCATTGCAGTGTTCAGATGCTGCTTTTTCTGTCAATTTTGATATTCATTTAGTTAACCTCTCTTCCCTGTCTTTCTGTGAGGGAGCTTTGAAATAAATACGTGTCAAGTTTGAAGTTGTCTGCAGAAATGTATTGGGTTCCCTTTTTGCCATGCCTGCGATGCCCTACCTTGCAAGCACCTCCAGGAGAGGTGTTCATGGCTCCTGTTTCCTGAAGAACCAAGGTGAAACCTTTTTCCTTTTCTACTGTAACCCTTCCTACCTGGCAAGCAGTGACAATGATCAACTTGCTACAAGTTACACTTCCATGTTGGCTCTAAGAGGGTTTGCATGATGCTCTGAAGCTATTGTTGGCTGTCAGACCTTGGCACTATGTCAGTCAAGTGAAGCTAGCCAAGTTCTGAGCCAGTGGAACAGTTTCTTTGATTTTCTGTGCCTTTTGTGTGGAGTTGTAAATGCAAACTGCTTTCTTCATGCTACATTGTATGACTTCATTTTCATATAACAAGGGGATTTTTATATCTTAAGTATTTTTCTACTTATTACAGTTATTACATATTAAAGAAAAAAATCAGTTTTATTTCTATACTGACATTAAAGGGGCGGGGGGGGAAGGTAACAAGTAAAATACACTGCAAGTTTAATTTTCATCTTTGTATCTAAGCCTTTCAGTTGCTCTGTCATGGAGTGGTTTGGATTGGAAGGGACCTTAAAGATTATCTAGTTCCAACTCCCCTGCCATGGGCAGGGACACCTCCCACTAGATAGACCAGGTTGCTCAAAGCCCCATCCACCCTGGCCTTGAACACTTCCAGGCATGGGGCATCCACAGCTTCTCTGGGCAGCCTGTGCCAGTGCCTCACCACCCTCACAGTAAAGAATTCCTTCCTAATAACTCATCTGAATCTACCCTCTTTCAGTTTTAAGAAAAGCTGTGTCATTGTGGCTCTGTGAAATTGTAGAAGATGGATCTGACTCTTTTTGCTGCCCCTGACTAGTTTTGCCATTATGGATATGCTGTTTATGCCCCAATTCTTCCACCTAGAAAATGAGAATCATGGAAAACATACTGGGTTCTGTAGGACCTGTGGAAAAACACTGTCAAAACAGAGTTCTGCAGCACCGAGCTCCACTAAGGGAAAGGAAATAACTGCTACTCTTTGCTAGGAGTGAGTTACTTGTCTGATTTTAACGGGGTCCTGGTGTTTTACTTTTTCTTGTGTAGACTTTGCTGGTACTTCACTGAATTCATGCTCAGTCCCTGATTTGAATAGCCCTTCCCATTGGCACTGTGTCCTGGGACAAGTTGTTTACAGCAACATGGCCTATCTTTAAGTCCTTGACTTCTGTGCAATCCATCTCAGCAGCCTGTCAAGGCGTATTGTGAACATACATCCTCAAATCAATTGCAGACAGGGATTCTGTCATGTGTGTCAAGTTCTCCTCTCTCCCAGTGGCAGGAAGTGCTGATTAGCCCTTCCGTCTGCTCCTTCTAGGCAGGCTGCAGGAGTTCCTCCTGCACCAAGAGTTGTTCTTCACGTACTTTGCTTTCATCAAACATCGGTGTGTCTTGAGAGGTGGCTCTGACAAAGACAAGGCCAGCTTCAGCGAACACCAAAGCATCTTTCTTCAGTAGTCCATTACAAACAGAAGAATGAGTTCCTCGTGTAAGGATGGCAAAGTCTCCAAATCTCTGAGAGGGGCAAGAAGTGTGGTTGCCTCCTCCAGAATTACCCTTTCTTGCATTAAGGATAGACATACCCAAGCATAGACAGCAGCAGGTTTAGACAGTCCTGTTTCTTGTGTACCAAAATAAAATCCCAGCCCTGTATTTTAATATTGTCTTTTCTCTGTGTCTTTTAACCCACGCTTATGCCTACCTTTAAGAAATACTAACTTAATCCTGATTCTTCTTGCTTCTTGGGAAGTCAGGCTCACTTGTCTTTGGGGTGGGGAAGAGGGAGGTCAGGAACAACAGATTTATCATATCTGCCTAGAGAGTGCAGGCCCTTGCAGCATCTAGAGTACTCCATTGGAATTCTATCTTCTCCCACAGAGGGTCTGTTTGCAGGAGGGTTTTTTGTTTTGGCCCCTTCCCCTCTCCGAAATAATTGCTGCAGCTCCCCGAGGCATGGATTTGCAGTGGTTTACTGTAATACAGGTTATTATTGGTTGACAGGGAACTGGAGCTATGTATGTCACCCAGAATAACTTGTGAAGCAAAGACAAAGTACTGATAGAGGAGTTGCCTCTGGTTCTTCTTCTGGAAGACTGAGATATTCTTCATCTGTCCTGTGGATCCCGAGAATGTTTAGAGGCAGGACACTGAATCTTCTCTAGTTTTAGACTGCTTCCTTGAACTAGATTTTATGGTGATTTGGATAGTGTCATCTCTAGGAATGCTGGGGCATCTTCTGCTTTAATCCATTTTGGAGAACTTGTTAGGGCCTGTTTGTACACCTTAGAGGCTCAAAACTGCCATGATGCAGTTCATTTTCCTATGCTAACTGTTGGTTATCAGTCCTACATAGTTGTTAAAACGTTACTAGCGTCAAGGCTAATACACCACCTACAAAAATAAAAGTAGCTGGTAATGAAATGGTTTGGAGAAATACACACGCCTCTAACAAATAGAAAATTCAATTCAAGCTTGTCAGTTTTATTTACCTGGGATCTTAAGTATGAATCAATCTCGCAGTCAAAATCACAAATACAACTTCCTGTGGGTTGTGTATTATTGTCCATTCAATTTTAGTTTGTCTTCTGGGAATTCACATAATCACCTTTTGAGGGTTATCTGCCATGCTAGCTTTGCGTAGTGAATTTGTTTTCCTTTCCTGTTGTTGAAAAACTTGTCTGGTACTGCATAGCTGTCAGCATAATATAGCCACAAAGGGTTTTTTTACTTATTCTTTTGGCGGGAGCAATGACAGTAATTTATAAAATTGCTTTTGTTGTTCCCTAGTGTCATTCACTGCAGAAAAAGACTGCTCTGTTGGGGTGGAGCAGAGCAGCATATTGCGCTTCACTGCTAGGGGAGCACCCAGAGGGAGGCTATTAAGAACTTTTTGTCATGTACAATGTCTACGAAACAGGCAAATACCCAACTCCTTGACTTATGCAGACTCAATATGAAAGTAACAGAGCTATTTTTTTTCCTACTGGAATTTGAAGCTAGCCCATCAACCTTGACATTATTCCTTCCACCAACCTGCTGATAGAAATGCAGTGTGCAAAGGAAATGAGGACATGCTTACACTTGCTTCATAATGCAATTGCTGTACGCTTAGCTGTACTCTTTGCTGATGGAGAGCTTTCTGCCTGGATGTGATTTCCTGGAGGACAGCTGTACAACCATCATTTATAAGGACCTGTAGATGTGTACGTGTATGTATATGTAAATCTGTTCTGTATGATAAGAGCTACAACAAACGGGATGAGAGGGAAGATCCCTTTCTGCTTATTCATTTTGCCCGTGATATCTCTTGCTGCCAGTTGTGGTGCTCAGCCTGCTTTAGTAGGGAACAGGTTTTAGTGTGCTATATCTCATTTGTAGTCAGAGCTTGTGGTAATGACTTGTAACTCAACCTAATTTGGTTGGAACTGGTAAGGTAGAGGCTCTCAATTACTCTCTTTTGCATGGAAGTTAATTTAGTAATGTTGGATCGCTTGACTTACGGTTTGTTTATGTTTTGTTAAATATAGAGATCATAAGGCTACTGCAGAAAAATTTGCCTTGTTTGATAATCTTGTGGCAATGGTCAAGTTATGTTACCAGGAGTGGAAAGGGTCTTTGTGTAGCATAGGAACAGCATATTTCCCCATGGGACAACAGTCCTTCACTTTGACTGATGTTCCCATTGTAGCTTTGCTCTGAGCACTCGTTTGCAATCTCTGCTTGGAAAGTTCGGTTCTCCTCCTTGGGCCACTATTTCCTGCAGTTAAGGTTCTCTAGCTGGTGTGTTCTGCCTGTGGGAAGCCATGAGGTCTTGACTTCATGGAAGGAGCAGAGATAACAGCAAGCACCCATCTGTTCTTTTTTTCCATCCCTTCGGGATATCCGGGTGTCCCTGGTTAGAATTCTTCTCCAGATAAGATAGGGGAGGTGTCACTGTGGGGCAGTCAGGCCAGAAAACAATAGTGGGTTGAGTCCAAAAACCAAGATTGGTCAGTAAGTACATCTCTGTTGTCAATAAGGGGCAGAGCTGCTCTGTGGAGGTCAAGGCTGGAGCTATACCCCACATCCCTTCAGCTTCTTCCTCTGATATACTTCCAGGAGAGCTATCACACTTGCTCTTCAGAAAGCTTGGGTTCAGAAGCTCCATTGAGAGGAAGGCTGTAAGAGGCACAGCTTGTGCAAGGGCTTTCGAGCCCCTGTTCCTTGAATGGTAACTGTTCCTTCACTGAGTGGGATGTTCCAGTACTTGTTTTTCTTTATCTGCTTCACCATTCAGTTGCAGCTAGCATCTTCAATGGGTGAGTAAGGAGGCAGGGCCTTCAAGCTTATTCCTGTTTGCCATTTTTAAGGTTCTCACTGAGCCTTGCTTGGTATTAGATGAAAGACTGGAAAACGTGAGAAATATCCTTTCTCTTTGAAGGTGGTGTGAAATTCTTCCTAATTGGAAAGATCTTTCTGTCACAGAGTGTGAAGCCTCCTATATTGGGAGAATCCCAACTGCCGAGGCACTGCAGGATTTTCCTCTCCCTTCATAGGAGACGCTTTATGAGTAGATATTTTGCTACATTTTTACCTGCTTCTTTGGCAAATCTTAACTGAATTTAGTATCATAACGTAGTGCTTCTCATTTCATTGCTTAGTCATGCCAGAGCAGAGACCTCCAGTTACACAATACACACAGAATTAATCTCTCTGCAGAATGGTGGGCTTGTGAGTGCTTGCTAGAGCCTTATTTGTCATGCAATATATATGCTAGCACGTCAGCTAGAGAACTAATGATATCATCAAGATTACAAATGGAAAAGCTTTACTTCGTAGCTAATGCTTGTCAGGCTGAATTGCTCAGGCCACACAAGAAGTGTTGGGGAGGAAAAAAAAATGAGCCAAGAAAAATTAAAAACAGGGTGAGCTGGAGGCAGTTATACATCTTGTGCAAAACCCCCATGCTTTCATTGTTTGGGGAGAAGTGACGGGAGGTTGATTGGTTGCTTCTATGTTTTTGTGGAGTTTTTTCTTAAAAACTTAAATTAGTTTTCAGTAAACTGTGCTGCCAAAGAGTGCTCGGTGTCTGCATGGAGGCTAGCTTGGGGCAGCGCTGGCAGTTTGAGGGTGGCCATGAGGGTGTGCAGTGTTCGGAAGAGCACTGTCTGCTTTTTCTGCTTGTTTGCCTCCCCTTCATTCCTGCCTGAAGCTCTCAGAGAACTGAAAGATGTGAGAGTGTGCTACCCCATTCCCCTGAAGTGCCTTCTTCCAGTTCCCTCTGAGCCGCTGCCTGTTCATCTCAGTAAATTTTGTCTTTAAATTATCTTCTGAATGTTTAGGAGACAACACAGTCTCCCTAGATGAGTGTTTTCAGAGTCTGTCTACAAAGGATATGTCATAAAGTTAATTATACTATGTGAAAGCTAATGAATGCGTGTGTATTTTTGGTGCTGCCCAGCTGGGAAGCTGGCAGGGCATTCCTTGCTTTGCCTCATTTGGCTTTTAACAACACACACCTTTTAATCTTAGTCAGTGACTCACCCTAAGGCCATACCAAATTATCTTGTGGAGCCAAGTGAGTTACACTGAGGGAAGCCCAGAGGAAGCTCTGTTCAGCTGCATGTAAAGAAAAGGCAGGACCCATCTTTTCTTGTTGCAAGGAGTCGAGCAAGCCTTTGGAGGATGGGTGCTGCTGCAGCCTGTGGGTGGGTAAGGGGGTCAAGGAGAGGCAGGTAAAATCAAAAGCTCGTGAGGGATTGCCTGGTGAATCTCCTCAAGAGATTTCCTGCAGCGTTCCCCCCTCTGCTGCTCAGGAGAACTAGGCTGGTTGTGGTGAGAGTGTATCTGCTTCTCTGCATATCTCGTGGAGATTCCCTTCATAACCCGGGTCTGTGCTCCCTGTGCCAGCTTGCAGCTCTGCAGCACTCTCATGGCTGTGGCAGCTGTTTCTGCCTTTTATGCTGGATTTGAGGCCAAACAAAGCGTGTCTGTGGCTGAGGAAGGTATAAGGGTGTTTGTCAGGAAAGATGTTGTATTTGTGAGAAGGTACAAGGTAGCATGCTAGTGGGACAGGTATTTACAGAAGATGCAGCTAAATAAGGGTGACTTGAAGTCCATTCTCTGAAGCACTGGCAGTTCACACTTTAAAGTCAGTGAAGTGAATCAAAATAATGAACCAAGAAGGTTTCTCTGAGTTCAGAGAATGCTGATAGAAACTGATAGAAATACACTCCCTCCCTCTATTCAAACGGTATCACCCTGTTGTTTAAACAAAACAGTTTTAGAATGTATAAATAAGTGTGATATGGAAAGTAGAGGGTATTCCAGTTTGAGATGCGTTTAATCAGAATGATTGGGTTTATTAGCCTAATTCTAGGAAATAATAATCAATTTTCCTTACTCAAGACAGTATTAGCATTCATTTTGCTTAATGGGGAATAGCCACGGGTAAGTAGTGCTTAATCAGGTATTAAATGTAAGTGAACATGAAAGCTCTGGAACTTTTGGTCGGGAAGCTGCCAAATCGGGGTTGATTAGGAGAAGACTGAAAATGTAATGAATGCTTCAACTCTTCTTTTTTTTAAAAAAAAAAGTTCTTCTCCCTGTGGTATTCTTGTGTTATAATTGTTTGCAGAAGGTTCAGAAAGACCTCTGAAAAGGAACACACCCCTTGACACACTGCATGAGCAGACATGCACGTACCAGGAGGTTCGTGTGTTTGTATCTTACCCTCACAAACACTCACTTCACTCACAAACATCTGATCTGCTGTGGAGATCAGGAGGGTTTGTGGGCTTGCAAGGAACATACCTGTGGAAAGGGCTGAACATTTTGCTCCCCAGAAGGTCCTGGTTCAGACCATCATGCTCTCTAGGTTTTAAGATAATAAATAAAAAGATACAGGGAAGCTGTTTTAGGTGTAGGAAGACGGCAACATCACACAAAACCACAATAGTTATTGTGAATCGCAGAGGTGGGTGGCATTTGAGAGAAGTGGGGGACAGAGTCTCTGAAGGAGACCAGGGCCCATCTAAGTAGATTTTTAAATACAGGGGGCTGCCACCTCTCTCTCTTGCCCTGTTGTAGAATTTTACAGAGTACACATATTTGAGTTACAGCTGTTGGCATAAATGTACATAGCTGTAGGAGAGACAGTGGATGCCAAAACCCTGGGTAAGTGGAGCAGGATCTCTTTCTCCTACCTCACCTCACTAACCATACACTCATGGTTAGAGACCACCTGCTGGGCTATAGATCAACTTCTTTGTGACCTGGGAGAGCAGTTCTTATATTTAGCTGTTTAAAATTGTACCCTGAAATGAGTAGGAGCTGGTAAATTATGCTTAGATATTGCTTACAGTTATATAAGGGTCTAATAATTGAAATGAATTTTTTTTTCCTGTACACCTTAAATGTACCATTCCTGTGGCGTATCTTGTAGTTCACATTTTAACTTGTGCTTTGCAAGGTGATCTCTGGCTTGTAGTTATGGCAGCTCAGCTGTGAGGGCTGACTCTGGCTATGGATGGATTTTGAGAGAAGCTGCATAACCTGTTTGAATTCTGGTCCTTTTCTCCAAGGCACCAGTGACCAGGAGGGGCTTGCAGATGCTCGGTTAGTACTCAAAACAAAGGGTGGCTAGGTCCAGTGCTCCCAGGACGTATTTCCTATGGCACAGTCACTGCCTGGACCTTAAGCTTGCTTTTTTATATTTATTTATTTATTTATTTTCTCGTCTGTCATACTCTGCGGCAGCTAAACAGCAAGTCAGACTGTTGCATAATGTTTTAAGGGCTCTGTTAATTTACTTGTTCTTCCAAAACATTTAAGCCAGGCTGTGAGAATTTTCCATAAGGCAATTGGTTATCTGGTTATCATTGTTTCTCCCCAGGGATCCCTATCTATCACAATGATTCTGTTAACTTAGGAATAGAAAAAGAAATTATTTTGCATTCCTTGCAATTGTCAGTCAACAACTTGATTTGATATCTACCAGGTGTTTTTTCTTGTCTTTTGCTGCACGTCTCAGCCCTGGACCCCTGCTCTGCCTACATCAGCCTGAATGAGCCCTGGAGGAACACAGATCATCAGATAAATGGTTCCCATGGCCAGCCGACATGCGACAATCAAATCAACGGGGAGTGGTATCGCTTCACTGGCATGGCTGGTGATGCTATGCCTACCTTCTGCATCCCAGAGAACCACTGTGGCACCCATGCTCCCATTTGGATGAATGGCAGCCACCCGCAAGAGTCTGATGGCATTGTCCCACGCCAAGCCTGTGCCAGCTTCAATGGGAACTGCTGCCTTTGGAATACCACAATTGATGTCAAGGCGTGCCCAGGCGGGTACTATGTGTATCACTTAACCAAGCCTAGTGTTTGCTTCCATGCATACTGTGGGCGTAAGTAACTGCTGAGATCACTTCTCTGAAACCCCTTTGTCTTTGTGATGCAGGAGAAGGCAGTGAGCATCCATATACCCGGGAGAGATGGTGACTGTCTTCTGGCTTTCTCACCCAGAAGTGTGTCAGGTGATGCAGTGCAGATGGTGGCCTGTCTATATGAGAACGATTAGACAATCTCACCTCTGTGAATTCTAGCCTTTGTTCAGGTGGTGGAAATCTTCCGTAGCTGACCTGGCCACAGTGATTTAATGCTCTCTGTGGGCCCTGTGGTTTGTCTGGCATGTTCCCAAAGTCAAAATTTGCATTTCTGACTTAAAGTAATTAAAATAGATTGTTTCTCATCAGCTTTAGTGAAATCATTCAGCTTTCCTAATTTGGACTGGGTCTATAACTGATAGACTAGACACAGGACATGAAGCTGATGGTATGAATACATTATTTACATTGCATGCTCAGTGTTTGTGCTGACAATGTTTTGTCATACCCTAGATTTTTATGACATCTGTGATGTGGTGGATTGCCAGGGCCCATGCCTGGACACCAGCGACTGCACTTGTTCCCTGGGGACAACACTAGGACCTGATGGACAGACATGTCTTGGTAAGAGTGAAAATAATTTGTCTTGGTTACTAACACTTTCTTTCCCCTTTCTTCCATTGCTCATGTCTCAATCCATTGTCTTACAAAGCAGTACAAAAGAGGAAAAGTATTCTGAGAGGAGTTTTTCCCCCTTGCTGCCTAGAACAGGTTTTTGATTCTGTAAATGGTTCTTGCTCTCTTCCTGCGGGATGAGAGAATGACATCCCATGACCAAACACATTTTGGTGTCACGGGAGCTGCGCACGTAGCGAGGCTAGACTTGCTTTCTGCATGGTTCAGCTGCTGAAGGCAGCAGCTTCACTGTCAGTAGCAGTTCCTTTGCAAGATCACGGTACAGTCTCATTGGTATTCAGGAACCGCTGTGCCATTGTCATTAGAGATTTCCTCTCACCTGCTCTGTTGAATGCCTCTTTCCTCCAAGAAAAGTTTTGCTGGCTGGTGGAGGGCTGCACACTAAGCTTCACCATAATTACTGCCCCTGTGGGGCATTGTCCAGGGCCTGGGGCTTGAGGAAAGCCAAAGGGTTCTAAGTCTCAGCACAGCTGCAGTGTTTTTAGGCAGCATGACGAGGTGGCATTCAGGAGGCTGGCACTTGGTGGCTGTGCTGGCAGAGACTAGCATGACCAGGAGGGAGGTGGAGGGCTGTGAGAGCAGAGCAGGGGAATGTGGGCTTCAGGGATTTGCAAGGGAATCCCCATGAACCTCTGTGGAGAGGATGGCTGCAGTTGTGCATGTGGTGCTGGGAGGAGAGCACCTGGACTACAAAGTCTTAGTAAGAAGATGGTCTGTGGGGCTATGGAAGGGGCTGGGAAGGGGTGGCTGTTGAGGAGCTGCAGAACCGCACTGATGGATAGCAAGAGGTGATAAAGCAGGAGGAAGGGGTGCTAGTGTTTGGGAGAAGTGGGATCTCATCTTTGTCTTCGTGGCTTAGTTTGGTCAAGTTGAAAGCAGAGTTGGTCCAGGAGGCTGTGTGGCAGATTAGTTTCTTCCATACAGACTACAGCTGACAAAGCAGGTGTGGGTGGTTTCTTTATTCACACTCCTCATGTCTGTGGGCATCGGGGTAGGGGCTGCAGTCTGCCGAGAGAGCAGCCTGGCTCTAGTGCAGATTCACACTTGTCACGCTGATTCTGCAGAAGGGTTTTGCTTAAGCTGCTCCACATCTCTGTGGCTGAGTTGGCGCTCTCTCAGCTAATTAGAAGTATTTATTGGCTGCTTCTGTGCAATACTTCCAGTCATAGAAGTGCCCTTGACAAGCACCAGCACTCAATAAATGTGTGGCAGGCTCTCAGGAAAGGATTTCCTGCAGCAGGAAGGCATGCAGGAGTCCTGAGCCTGTCTGCACGTGCTGCAGCTGTCTTCATCCCACTGTGGCCAGGCAGGATTTCTGCACTGCTGCTTCTCTTTATGATAACCAGATGGCACAACGTCTCAGCTGTAGAAATCACACTGGTTTACCTGCCTGCAGCCTCTCTTGTTGTATGGCTCACTCATCTATCTAGTGACTTTCTGTTGTGTTGAGTAATTGTGCAATCTCATCTCTGAGAGCAATCATGCTGGCATTCTGGAGAAATCAAACAAATCTGCATTAGCTTTTCCTATACCTTTCCTGTATGGAGAATGTTCTTCCCTTCCCAGCTCACTCTAAGAGGGAGGCTGAAGATGCTACAGTAATGCTAAGCGGTTCTGTCTGTGACCCTCCCTGTGCTAGGCTGTCTTCAGTATATTATATGCTTTGAATCCTAGAGTAGAACTGCTGATCCTAAGTTACATTTTCATTTGCAAACTTATTTAGGGGTTAGCTTAGGTCTTAGACATACTGTCATGGATCCACCAGCTTGGTGCTTTGCCTTTGACCTCTTGAATACCTGGATCCATGTTGTACTAAGCCACGGTTAAAGTCAGTTCAGTCCTCTCCTAGTCCAGTGTCAAGAAAACCAGCCTGTATCCCAGAAGTGCTGGTTTTCATGGGAGTCGGAGAGCAGAGACAGATCTGCTGTGTGCTGCAGAACTTGGAGGACTGGCAAGGTGAATTGCTGGGTACAACCCTTGACCAAATTAAGCTCTAGGACCTTCTAACAGCATCTTCATGCCTTTGCTAATAGCCCTTTCCTCTTTACCTTCTGTTTTTAAGCAGCTTTAGGTTTATTGTTAGCAGGGAAAATGTGGAGCCTGTCACTTGTGTGAAAAGGGAAGTGTCTGTATGTGTCTCTTGGACATGCTTCCTGCCTCCCAAGGCAGGGTACCAGACATTTCTTTGGCTAAAAATATTCAATTCACACCATTTGTGGAAAGAGACACCACCAGCAGCTGCAAGCTGTGGGTGCTGTTTATGTGTGGGACCACTCATACCTAAGAGAGCTCACCCCCCTCACCTTTCTCTTAAAATGGTATTTTTCTTTATTCTTGGGTTTAAGGGTCTGACGTCTAGTAAATGATGACTTCTAAGCTGTTTTGGTGAAATCCCACGTGAACCTTGATTGATAACCTCAGCATTAAGAGAAATCATTAGTTTTGTGGCTCAGCAAGAAAAATGACTGTCCCTTCCTCTCTGTTTGATTCACTTTTTGCACACAGAGATTAAATCAGGTTGAAGAATGAAAATTTCAGAGAACAAACTACTTTTGGGAAAAAAAAAAGGCAGAACATAGAGGAACTTCAGCCTTTAAAACAGAAAATTAGGAGGACTTTTCAGAGATTGAGGCATCTGCTGCGCTTTTTCCTCAATAAATACCCTCAGCACTCTGGAGGGCTCTTGCCTGGAGCTGAATACAGCCAGCACAGAAATGTGACACAGGTGTACTATTCATGGGTATATTGCTTTAGGTTATATCAACTCAGTCTAGGCCTAGTACAAAGTTATTCTGCAACCTTTATCCAGAGTCTGCTCCAGAAAGTGTGAGATGCCAGCTCAGGCACTTCTTTCTTCTGAGCTGGAAAGGCAGGAGCCACAGCTCTGTGGAAGGCTGCAGAGGAGCGGAGCAGGGAGGGCTGTCGTGTGGCAGTGGGGAGCTAAGCCCGCAGAGGGAGTATCTCAGAACTCAGCTCTTCATCTCGTCTTTAGTACTGCGTGTCTGAGCAGCTAATGGCTGTGTTGGCCTGTGTGGCACCAGTGCCCAGGTTAGGTCTTACCATGGTGAGTTGACCTTTCTGTTCTGCAAGAACACCTGAGCTGCCCGGTGCAGGGAGCCGCCAGAGCTGGGACAGGAAAGCAAAATTATTGCATTTCTCATTATGTGGCTTTTCTTGGAAAGCTTCATGGGGTTCATTAAAATGGTTTTATTTGATTTCAGCTTTGTTTATATGTTTAGAGCTGGGTTTTATTCTTGTGTCTTTATTTTGAACTGAGGGGTGAATCATTTAAAATTGCTGGAGGATAGTTGACCACCTGTACCAGTAGCAGGTGTGATACAAAAAGTAGATAGGGTTTATTTTTGACTAGTTCTGGTATTTGTCTAGTTTTAGTGTGCAGTGACGTCATGTTGACTTCATTTTAACGTGTTTGTGAGTGGAGTGGAACATAGTTTAGGATGAGAAGATAAATGAAAACATGAACTCTCCAGCATGTGGGACCAGTTTGGAAGCTTCCCAGTGAGACTGTGTCCATCTTCACTCTGAAATGGCTGTTCTGTGCATGCAGTCTTTCCCTCCAGGTCTGCTTTGTTCCTGAGGTAGACACAGCATAGCAAAACACTCCACTAGCAGCCCGTAGCATTCAGCGGGATTACTCGTCTCTGTTGCCCTGATCCAGGTCATGAGGTCAGGAAAGCCAGTCCACGGTCTGACCAGTGCGCCTGTGTAGCAGCTTTTTGCCAGCTATGTGTTTACCAGGGGGCACGTTATGACAGTGGGGTTTGATTATTTTTTTTTTTTTTCAGATGAAAATGAATGTGAGCAGAACAATGGAGGCTGCAGCGAATTCTGTGTTAACCTGAAGAACTCCTACCGCTGTGAGTGTGGGATCGGGCGCACTCTGGGAAGTGATGGGAGAACCTGTGAAGGTGAGGTTTCAGCTATTGCAGTCTGCTGGAAACTATACAAATCATTCCCCTTCCCTTGCAGCACTAGTTCTTTCTTGGCTCCTTGCAGCTGGGATTAAATGTCATTCATATCACTTCTGTGCTCGTCAGTGGGGTTATTACTGAAATGTCCTTCTAATCAAGCAGAGAGAAGTCTTCTTGTTGTTTGTTAGGATTTGCTTGTATTTATCTCCATAGGGGAAGAGGCAGCAGTGGATCAGGAAGATTAGTTGTCCAGACTGAAGTAGTTATTGCTAGATATGCTGCAGTTTGGCTCTGGAGATTTGTATGATAGTTGTGCAGGGGAAGATTTAATGTTGCTGGTTTTTGATAGATAGCATTAGATATGGGGTAATGTCATGACATTAGACTAGAGCATGAGGATCACTTAGCCTCCCAGAACAGAGATTGAGGAGAGGGGGTGCCAGTCTGTAAACAGAAGCTGGATTTGAAATTAGAGCTGCATTTTCACTGTTTGATTTTTATAAGTGGTTAGTTGTGGGTTCTGCTGTGTGCAGCTGCTACAGTTCCTTCCCAGTGGTGGCACAGCTGGGTTGAAAACCCTTGATGAGTTTAGACTGGTAGCTTAGCAGGGGTTTGAAGACCAAATTGTAGGTTTGATCTGTTGTCACAAACAATGTACAAACATCTTTGAGTAGAAATATGAAAACCCAGCAAAAATTGACTTGTGCCTGATGTTTTCTGTGGTCAGCTGTGAAGAGCAATGTGCCTCCTCCCAGGCAAAGCTGCTGGGTTGTATGTTCACAGATACTGTGGTGTCTCAGACAAGAATAACAGCTACAGCTGTGCCTCAGTCTTGAGCTGCCCAATTGTCAGATATTAATACATTTGCAGCCTGCATGCAACCTTTTATCAGCTGCTGTGTGACAGACATCCATGGTGCAGGGAAAGAGAGGGATTGCCGTTATATTTTTGAGCTGGGCTCCACCCTTTGTGATTTGCTGAGAAATGGCTCCAAGCTGCAGGTTTTGTCTCTGTTTCCCCCCTCTTTGATACCAAAGTACATTTCATTTCACTTGTGTGAAAATCTCCTCTCTGAGCTGTGTTATTAAAACGTTGCTCATCCAGACAATGACACTTCCCTAGGGAAAGCTGCTGTGTGGAGTGCTCCTGAAGTATTTGTTGTGTGGAGCCAAAAGTGGTCTGTGGGCTTTGTCCCTTCCACATCCAGCACTGAGCTGGTGGGGTGTCACATGAACCAGCTGTGCTACATGGCAGTTTTTATTCCTCAGCACTGCACTCTTCTGACAGGGCTGGAATAGTCTGTGCTTGGAAGCTTGTTTATTTCTGCTGTTCCCAAAGTTGGATTTTAGGGCCTGTGATATATCATTTAATTTCCCCTTCCATAAGAGGGATTGTGCTTTTCACAAGTTTAACACTGCTGCTGGGAATTTTTACAGTCTTGTTAGTGAGTTTTATTTTGAAAGATGTGCCCTCAGCTTTGTAAGCCATTAGAGTATGTGATTTACTTGTGAGCCACCTCACAGCTGTTGTTAAAGAGAACAAATCTAAGAGATTTAGCTTGATTACATGAGCTGGTGAGGCTGAGTAGAGTTATGAGTATCTCAACATTTCCATTATAATGGTTTACCCATTACTTTGTTCAAGCTGTTGTTTTCCATGCAGTGTGTAAGACTGAGTATGGGATTTCCATTCTTTTCTTTACATTTCAGAGAAAACTACAGTCATTTCTGACTGCAGGCTTATGGAGAAATATTTTGTATTTATGATTTGTTTAAATTATATGAACTATTATTTTACTGAGAACATCTAGTAATATTTATCCTAAAGGGCTTAAAAAAATCAAGCAGTGAAGGTTTGTTGTTTTTTTAAAAAAATCGTGATATTCTGCTATTTTCTTTATACTAGAAAGCCAACAACACCTGGAAGTTACCTTATTTGCCTTCAGTTTTCAGATCTTCAGACTGTATTTGGGTGACCTTCTAGGCTCTTTTCTGCAGCTGTAGTGGCTAGGAATATGTTTTACACAAAACCTCAGATCCTCAGAGAGTTGCCTCACCTGAACAGAAAAGATACAAGAAAAGACGTGATAAATCTTCCAAATAGCCGTGCTGCCCTTTCTCCTCTGCATTTTAGAATGGGGAAAATTAGGAGGGGAATCAACCTTACACCACAAACGTGTTCTGTCCCTGTGATAATGCCCTTCAGGGTAGCTAACCTCTAAGCTTAAAACTTGTAAACTAGCACAATTCCTGCTAAACAAACTCCTACGAGCAGAGTTGCATCCTTAGCCTGCAGAGGGGAAGCAGGAATCCAGTATGCCCACCTCCATCACAGATGGGAAATCCACAGGCAGGGAGTGCATCATCTTCTCTCTGGTGTTCCCTGATGGGAATAGGAACTGGCTACCGGCAAGTCTTGTCTTCCCCAAAACACCTCCCCTGCAAATCTCAGGGCTTTAATTCTGGTGATGACTAAGGGAGTGAGTATGGTTCCACATAGAAATTTTAAGAGGATTTTCCTCCCACCTTTTTAAAGTAAGAAACAGCAGAAAAATTTCATTTAAGAGGATGTCTCAGAAGTTAGAAAGGGCCAAGCTGAAGATTGCCTATTCAGCTTTCTTATGTATGCCAGTTATAGCACGCGATTTAATTTGGTAAGCTTTTTCACAGAATTCCTTGTTAACTTCATGGTGAAATGACAAACATAGAAAATTGTACTATTAAAAATAGGCTTCCGCTGAATTTTCTTGGAAGCAAGCTGTCACCATGCTGTGGCCTTTGAGCTCTGTGTTGGTTGTACTGTTTGTTAGTCAGCCAGGAGTGTATACTGAGGCCTGCACAGCCGTCACACAGCTGTCTGAGGAGCAGCGTGTGCTAATTTTCCTTTGTTTTGCAGAGATCGAAGGCTGTCACAATAACAATGGAGGCTGCAGCCATACCTGTATCGAAGTGGAAGACACGTACCAATGTGAATGTCCAAGGGGACTTGTTCTGTCAGAAGACAACCACACTTGCCAAGGTAGGTCAACAAAATCTCCCTGACAGTCTCTGTTCCCTGGATGCCAAAAGTGTGTCTGAAGGAACTTTTCTTCTTGGTTTTGTTATCTTTTCTTAGTTTGTGCTTTCCAGTTTAGTTAATGGAGCTTTGTCATTAATGACAGATCAACCAAAACTGAGAGCCTGGAGGTGCTGCTTTTTTTACCAGGCAGGAGAACAGACACAGGACCCGGCTGGGTGCATCTTGCATCACAGATGGTTTTGGCAGCGCTCACTTAAAATTAAGATTGCTTAACATCTCCTGTTACATTGCTCCGCTTCAGCTCTGTGTGTCTTTGACAAATTTATGTTATTAGACTGAAATTTTCTGTGCTTCAAACTGGGCTTTAAAAATTTCAGCTAAAGTGGTTCAATCCTTTCCAAGAATGAGAGGGGCCTTTTTTTGCCCAAATCTCAGTAGCCATTCCAGTAAGCATTCCTGTGTCTGGAAGCAGGGCACTAGTTCTCATAATAGGTGTTTCTGCTGTCCCTTGGAAAAGCGCCCAAGATAGAATCTGAAAATGGACTGTTGCTTCTGCTGCATTAGAGGCAAGCGCAATGTTATCCTTGGAAGACCTTCCATCTGAATTTTACTCCATTCCTGTACGCAGGGAGTCATTCTTGCGGACTCATTTGCACCTATAGCATTGCACGTGGAATAAACATGTTCCCTGTTTTGGGTAGCAAGAGCTGAGTGAGATTTCCTTTGCAAATATACATCCAAGCTCTCAGGGGTCAATTTAGCTCTGCAGCACTGAGGGCAGGGAGCAGGGGATCAGGGAGAAGTTCCTGAGGGCATTGAGAGTTAAGCAGAGGGTCTGTAGCTCCTCATGTAATGACTTCTTACAAGCCAGGACTTGCACCCTGGATTCTTCCTGGTCTTGTAATCTCACAGCTAGATGAGCTCCTATGTTGCTGAAAGCATTGAGCACCCTGTGTATCTTACAGAGATGTCTACTGTGATCTGCTGCTGAAGGGACATTCAGTCAAAACTGTATGTTGGGAAGAGCTATATGGGCATGTGAAAGGCAGATAGAGGTCATGCTCTCTGGTGGGTCTCATGTGACTTGGCTGGCCACTTCTCAGATTTGTCAGGCTCGGCACAAAGCTGGAAAAGGTACACTACTGCCTTGGTAGAGACAGACCTCGTAGCGCTCTGTTTGTGTTCTGCCTTGGTGGGCCCATAAAGAAACCTGTATGGTTGCTTTCAAACATTTCTGTGGGAATTTGCTAATGGGCTGGACTCAAGCCATAGCCAGGACAGAATCTAAAATGCAATAAAAGGGATTCTGTTATGGGCTAATTCACTTGGGTTTTAGATAATACCAATAAGCCGGTGCTATCCCGGTGTGCTGGGAATCTCCCGTAGTCTGATGTGTTACCGAGTGCTCAGACATCAGTTAGAATAGATCCAGATTTCGTGGTGGCCAACAGGGCAGGTATGCCTCAGAGATGAAGTTGGAATGGTTCTACTTGATGAAATTTGTGCTTTTTAAGCTTTTTAGAAATGCAGGGTACTGTTGTCGGGGCGAGCATTGCACACTTGGGAGTCAGTAGTGCTTACTGTTCCAGCAGAGCCAGGTGGGGAGGCGGAGATGGGGATTTCCAAGAGCTGTGATTATACTTACTGATTGGAGGTGTGATTGATGGATAAAGGCCAGAAAAGGGAAATGTTCTTCAATCCTGGCTCCCTGAGGCAATGCCAGCAGGGTGTTAGAAGGCCATGCATTTCTCAGCCAGTGTTTCCCCTTCTTCTGAAGCTGCTAATGAGAGCAGCAGCGCTGCTGGGTACCAAGCTGAGGCTTGAGATACAGAATCTCATAAAGCAAAATTGCTTGTTCTTTTGGTACATCCTCACACAGTGGTCTGCAATTTTGAGCACATATGACAGAATATATCTGGAACTTGACCACACAATTTTTTTAAAGGCATCCAGTCGGGTTTATAGTGGCACAATTAACAGTGCAGGGCAAGCACAGTTGCCTGAAGCAATTGGATCTGCAGCCTGTCAACCCTCTGCACTGCCTCTACATTCAGAGCAAACATTAATAATCTTCCACAGAAATCAGAATCTTGGCCACAATTTTTCCCACAAAGACACCAGCCAACAAAATACTTGAAATTTTGCAGACCATCCTAGTACCCCACCTCTTCCTGAAGTGTGGTGGTGAAATCCTTTTCTCCCCTCTTCCGTGCCCAAGCCTCATGTGCAGCTAAGAGGGTGCAATGGTGTAATTTGTGCCTGTAGCAGTGGTTCAGGGCTCCCCAGCACCAGAGTGCCTATCTTACTGAGCAGCCGATGCAAAAAGATAACCTCTGCTCCAAGCAGCTGTACTTTGAAAGGCCAAGGAAGGAGCCATATGCTGGACGAAGGACGTGATGCCAGCAGTAGCAGACTGCAAAATGAGCGTTGGACTCACCACAGAAGCTTCCTGCTGGGGTCAGAGTACTTGCAGACATTGGTGCAAAGCAGAGTTTAAAGCGGTAACGAGGAGACTTTCCCTGTGCTTACAGGTGTTCAGCGGTGTTTGAGGGTGAAGAACTGGAATGTGTGACTGGCACAGACTGGGTGGGGCTCTTGAGCCTCACAGGCTGGGGTGAGCCCAGGGCAGGGATGCAAGAGGTGGATGCTGACAGCACATCAGGAGAGTGTAGCTCTCTGAACAGATGCAAGAAGTTGTGAATACAAGTGGTTTCCTTGGCACCCAGATTAACTCATTTCGGCTGGGCAGCTCAGCCTTGACAGTCAGGACCTCATCACTTGCACTGGAAAAACATGTCTGCATATAGTCACGGCTGCGTTGTCAGCTCCTTTTCAGCTCCTCCTACAATGTTATTGCTGGCAGTCTGTCTTGGGGGAATCAGGCCTGCTCAGAGCCGAATCGTGCTGGTGCACAGTGCCTCTCTGCTTGCAGCACCACTGTTAAATTGGTAGAACTGAAACACTGTTCTCTATTGATTACTTTTCTGTGTACAAATGTCTAGGGTTGGTTGAATTATGTTACCAGTTACTCTGAGATGGTTAGTATAAGGAGTTTCCCAGAGTATTTTCCCCAATAGTGATGAGTTGGCTTGAATCAAAAGTGCATCTGCTCACAGGTTTCGTTCACTTGGTTCTGTGCCCAGGTGGTGGAGTGTACACTGAAAGCACCTGCAATGCCAGAGCAGAGGTTAAATGGGTGTCCTCTCTTTCTTCCCCTTTGTGCCAGTCAAAGACATTTAGAAACGGAGACAGCCTGAATCAAGTTGGTCCTAAACTTTGGAGGATTGCAGCTGAGATGCAAACTGTCTTGCCCTGAATTACGACTTTATAAAAGCATTACATTTTTTTATTAAATGAGTTACTAGAACAGTGAAGCTTTAAATCCAAATTGTGCCAATTGGTTCTCCAAAGGATGTTCATCTCTGTCTGGGTTGCACTGTGTTCTCAAAGTCCCTTTGTCTCCTTGTGAATTTTGCCATTTGACACGCTCAGTTACTGCTGCTGTGGATGGAGGAAAAGTTAAGGTAATTCTTCGTTCTTTAGTTTTCTGTTCTAACTCAGCAGTGTCATTATGAGAGCATATTGCTTTGGGCACACTGCATACATTTTAGCATATCACCTTGAAAAGATCAACTTTTAATAAAAAATACTCCCTGCAGGTACACAGTAGCTATTACAAATACCTTAGCTGGGACAGGAGAATTTTTTTGTAAGGGAGGTAAAAGGCATGTTTTAGCAATGTGCCTTGCATCCAAGATCCAGAATCTTGGGTTATATAATTAATGATTAAAATTAAGGGAAGGCAGATCATATGAATGTCAAGCATTGGGACTGTGAATAATTTTAGGAAAAAGCTTGGGCAACTGGTATATTTGAAAAAAGTTTTGTCATGTGATTTTAAAATATGATAAATGGAACTTCTGCAGGGGTTTTGTTTTTCTGGATGAAACTAGAATATATGCACCAGTACGCTTGTCCAGTATCTAACTGAATAGATATGTTTACACTCAAGGACTATCTGTAATAATTATTTTTTCACTGAAGTTTATTACCTTTTCTTTCCTCTGTCATTTTTTCCGATCTTTTTTTCTTTTGCTGCTTATGTAATGTAATTTTAAGTTTTAAAAGTTCACATGGATATCTGTATCTAAATTCAAAGGTTGGAAGGAGTTGGAATAAGTGAGCTAATTAGGTTGGTTTGTCAGAGCTGGGTTTATTGCTTATGAAAATATTACGGCATTTTGAGGTGCTTCCATTTTAGCTCAGCATCTGTATGGATTACTCTGCCTTGTTTTGACATGTTCTGGTTTGATGTAAATCTGATTAAGGGTTTTAAAAAATGGCTTTGCCCTGGTGTGTTGTGAATTTGAAATCTGTATCTGAGAAAGGCGCTTCCCAGGACACAGCAGTGCAAGAGGTATCAGTCAAACCTGCACTGAGTATTAAGTATAGCTGGAAGTTACTGCACAGCTAAGTTCCTGTTGCAAGTGTAGCAGTCACGTTAATTGTTTTTTGTGGCATCGCTGCATCAAGAAAATTTGGGGTAGTTGGTAGCTCAGGAGGTTTGCATTGTGTAGGTAGGAATGTAAGATAGGTAGTTAGATTACTACGGTAAGATAGTAATCATAAATTCAACATATGATCCCCCTTTTTTTACCCAGTATCGATCGGTATAGCCCTTCCCCAGCTCCCTGGTAGATTTGTAGTGCGGGCTGTTATTTTGGGGACTTTTCTTGTAGTTCCAGTGCTGTGCAAGTCCAGTTCTATTGAGGTGAGCATCCCAAAGGACCTGGTTGGAGGCCTGGACCTTTCCCTCATCAACACTTCATGCAAAGGAGTGTCCAATGGCACTCACGTCAACATCCATTTCTCCCTGAAGTCCTGTGGCACTGTTGTAGACGTACGTATACCCATTGCTGTCCTGTCTCTTGGGATCTCTCGGATGTGGGGACTTGGCTATGGCTTACTTGGGGAATAAAGCTGATTTAGCTGTACCATCAGAGCGGTTCCCTGTGTTGCTGTGCGGTTGGCCTCAGACTAGACCTGGGGTGGCACCCCAAAGTAGGAGAGCTTGTTTTCTCTCCTGTCCAGTGGTGTGCATCTGTCAGCATAGGTACTGCTTTCTGCTCACCTAGCACTTCAGAGGCAACTTCACTATCATTCCGGTGCAGAAATCGTGACTGGTGTCACCCTTCACCCTCCTGTTGAGACAGAATCTGGTCCCCCAATAATAATATCTCAAAGGTTATGCTGGCAGCTGGTCAGGAACCAGAGAGCTCATCTTGGGGGGTGGCAACTGGAAGAAAATTCTTCTGCTTCATGCAGGAGTACAGTGCATCAAAGTTGACAGCAAACTGATAGAGGCTTTTAGTTCATAGGTAAGGATGAACTTCATTCTAGTTGCAGCATATAAATTCACAAGCTGTTCTGTCAGTGGCTAGTTTATGTCTGAGTTTCCTGAACAAGGTAAACTCAGCAACTAGTCTGAACTCAGGTCTTCTTCAGTGATCTCCCCTTTCCCTTAAACTCCATTTTTGCTGCAGGTAATAAATGATAAAATCATTGCCACCAATCTGGTGACTGGCTTGCCAAAGCAGACTCCAGGAAGCAATGGGGACATCATTGTCCGCACTGGCAAGCTGCTGATCCCAGTGACCTGTGAGTTCCCACGCCGGTACACCATCTCTGAAGGTTATGTGCCCAACCTCAAGAACTCTCCCCTGGAAATCATGAGCCGCAACCAGGGCATCTTTCCCTTCACTCTTGAGATCTTCAAAGACAAAGACTTTGATGAACCCTACAGGGGTGCGCTACCCACCCTCAAGCTCCGGGACTCTCTGTACTTTGGGATTGAACCCTTAGTACATGTCAATGGACTAGAGACACTGGTAGAGAGCTGCTTTGCCACTCCTACTTCAAAAATTGATGAGATCCTGAAGTACTACCTGATTCAAGATGGGTGAGTTGACTGTTTCCTCTCTTGCTGGCTATTAGATGGGAATGGGTAGTGGGGCTAAGTTGCATTGCCTGTGTGACACAGGAGAACTGTCACTTCTCTACAGCGACTTATCTGCTGTGTTCCTAGTAATCACCAGCAGCCAAGCCTTTCAGCCATCAAGCTGAAACCATCTGTCCCATCAAAAGTGATTAGAAGCGATGGAAGGCAGTGAAAGAGGTTACTCCAACTGCAGCCTTTACAGGATATATTTCCCTGTAACTAGCCTTGTGGATAATTGAGTTGGATCCTATAGAAAAGATATCCTTCCTGATATCCTCTCTCTGCCAACCTGCAGATTGCCAAACCAATCGGCAGAACCCCGCCAATGGCTGCGTGCCACCGCCGCGCAGCCGCTGCAGCAACTGGAGTTAATGTTCCCATAACAGCCTTATTACAGTGTGAACTGGAAGGCTCCATGGCTGGTCCAGGTTGGAGCTCCCAGAGCTCCCCTTGCTTTGCTCTCTGTCTGATGCCTGTCACATCACTGTTACTGATGCAGTAAGCTTAGGGTCCCTCAGTCTGGCTTATAATTTTCTGAGATGTTTGGGGTTAGTGGTCTTTCCAGGATATGCTCGTAAAAAGCTCACAGTGGATCTGTGGGTTCACGGTTATGGGTTTTGCATCTGAGGTTGGGGGAGCATTGCCGTGGGCTCCTCTGTGGCTCCTAAGATGACCCCTGTTTTCAGGCACTTGTTTGGGTGCTAACATGGCAGTGCGATGCTACAACATTGCTGTGAAGTGTTTGCATCCAGCAGCGCCTGACAGCTTAACCAGACAGCACTGTGGAAATGTCACAGTTGGGAACCAGTCTGCTGTCCTCTAGAGAAGAAAGTCTAGCCACATAATATCTAAGACATACCCAAGTGTCATAGCCCAACAGTCAAGGGACTGTGCTTGTACACGTTCTGTATTCTGTTTGCCAAACCATCTAATGAGGACAACAATTATTTCCTCTGCTGCCAGACTAAATCACCCACCGTTACAGCTGGTGATGACAAGCCCTGTGTGATTGTCTTGTAGCAAAAGGGTCCTGCAGAGTACAGTATGCAAAAATACTGGTTTTATTTCCTTCTGACAAAGGTTTCAGCATTAGCTTGCTCTCCCTTCATCCTAGGCTGCAGCTCTTCTGTGCCTGACATTTCTGCAGTTTATGAGCAGATTTGTAATGGAAGGATTGGTTTATTGACTCCCTGGTTTGGCTGTTCCTGTGGACCCTTCACAGAGTCAAGGCTCCAAACATTCATTCATTTCTCACAGTGAGTGAACATGGTGGGATTCAAAACAGTGGCCAAAACCTGAACTGAATAGAGCAGGGACAGGGCAGAAAATGTCATTTCTTGAATTCACCGCAGCACTCTTTGGAAGATCTAGGGCACCAGCAGCCCCTTTGGTACTGTTATCCTGCAGAGGGCATTAAAACTTCACCGAAGGGAAAAGGGGGCTGGAGTCGGCTGGCTGGAGCCTCACCCAACCTGCTCTGCTCTCCAGCTGTCACTGCAGGCCCCAGTGTCCCCCGAGGTGCCAGCCCCTGTGGGCTGTGCTGTATTTAAATTGAACCACTCGCTTAGACCAAAGGCTAACGATGTGCTATTGAGCTAACTGCAGTTGTCTTTCTGTGTGCTCACACCAATTAAAAAGTAAAACCAGGTGAATACATTGCTGATTTGTCCCTGCCCCAAACAGTTCTGTAATAAACCAGTTTTCTTCCATCAACCCAGCCCCAAAAGCCCAAGGCAATAAAGGTGGGATTTTAAAATCAGTTTGATGATGTAGCATCAGACCACAGGAGATAACTGCAGCTTCCAGAAGGAAACTGTTAAAATTTGAGGGGATATACCTTAGACTGAGGAATGGGAAAATTCCCTCTTGTGCTTTCTTCCCTGTTAATTCCCTGCCATGTCCAGTTGGCAAGAAGTGGGGGTCACCTCCCTATGCTAATGTGACCATGCTGGAAATGAGGATTTTCCCAGATCCCTCCCCGCTGTCTCTATAAAACCCTGTACTGCTGCTAGCCCAGCCAGCCAGCCTCAAAGCAGCTCTCCCATTTCTGGTCTTATTCTTCCTCTTTCTCAAAACAAAAATAAATAAAAGGCATTGACTGGTTGCACAGGTGATAAACATTGAAGCTGTCTGGGGCATCTGGAGCAAGGTCATGTCACGGAGGGCAATTGTAATCTGATGCGGTCAGGAGCTGTGATTTATCTGAGCATGGTGTGGTTAAGGTAGCTCCTTTTCAAGGCTCAGCTTGTTACACCTCCGGCTGCCCATTGTTTATAGGCTGATGTGGTTGTTCTGTGACCAAGCCCTCCTTTTTGTCTTGCAGTCCTCCAGTAAGAAGGTCAGAGCACAGCTTCCATGGCACAGTCGCTCTCTGCTCCCCTAACCTAAGCACATTGGGCACAGGAAAGGGGTTATTTTCACCATGTCCTGGCCGGGGTCACCTGTTTTCTTTCAATACCTGTGCTTCCTGCCCTTTCGTACTGCTGCAAGGTGGGAGGAAGAGTCTGGGGGTTTCCTAGGAGGGTGGGACATGATATGGTCCCATACAGAATGCAAAGGGGCCTGACTCTGCGAATCGGGAGGTTTCTGAGCTCTTTTTGTCATGCTGCAATGCATTTGTCAGAACCCTCCATAAGACATACTCAGGGGCATGGTAGGGGCTCCATGTATCCCTGGTTCCTCCTTGTTCTTCCATTTTCCCTCTCCCCAGCCCCAAAGCAGTAGGTTTCCTGCTACCAGTGAGGAAGGACTTTGGAGAACCTGGAGTGTAGGAGTCAGTTTGAGCCAGCATCCAAGAATCATCACAGGTTTTATGCTCACAAATGAGGACGTGCCTATGAGTTGACTTTATGGCCCCAAAGCTTGGCCAGTCACTTATGAGAAGTTTTTTAACTGTCATTCTTTACAATCAGATGCCTTCAGGAATGCTACTTTTAAACGCACTTTTTTCCTAAACAACATAGTAATGTCTAGTGTTTGGCCTCAAGGGGGAGGAATCGATGTCACTTTTTCTAGATGCGCAATGTTAATTCATTAGCTCTCCTTGGATGGCTTTTTATGTTTGCCTCCCAGGAAAGTTAACTAGACAAGCGCTGCAGACAGGGATATCCCTTCAGACCGTGACTTGAGCTGGCTGAGAAAAGCTACAGAAATACACAGTGGTGAAAATAACGTTAGGATCAGACCAGTGCTTAGTGCTCCCATGAACATACAGTGCTCTCTGCTGTACGTAGCTGAAGGGCAGTTCTGGAGGGATTGCAGAAGGCTGCCACCCACAGAGCCGAGTCAGCCAAAGAGCACAGAGATTTCCAAATACGTGTTCTAGTGAAAGCAGAGCTACATATAGATACAAGGTTTGCTGCTGTTTGATAATTGAACATGTCAAATGTCAGCATTTCTGACAATGCGTTATATATTTCTGGTGTAAAGATGGAAGCTAAGGATTTCTGCAGGAGTAGGACTTTCATCTGTCACTGTTACCTTGTCTCTTCCGCCACCATATTATTATTTTATTTTATTTTTAGTATCTTGCAAAGTCCACATTTCTGGAATTCACTGGCTAGAAAGGAAAAGCTACATTGTAATGCAATATAACAGCAGCATCTGGGCCTCTTAAAATGCCTAAGGCTTTGTAATAGGCAGCAGTAATTATCAAGTCACCTTTTGTCTTGCTGTTTCTCTGTCAAACTCTAAATAGGCTGTAATGATTTATAAATAGACTGCACCTGGAATGTAACTTTTATTAAAAGTACCTTATTTTCTTGCAGTTCTGTGACCTCTCACATGATCATGTAGTACTAGTGATGGAGAAATTCAAATTAGGAATTGTAGTGTAGTCAATTTGAGCTGTCTGACCAAGTCCAGCAGGACAGTAACTGATGTAAAGCAAAGTAAATCTGATTTTTTTTTTTTGTGGTTTTCATCTTCTGCAATATTTTAGTAATGTGGGTTGAGACTTCTTCATTTTAAGCATGATTTATGTGCATATATATGTGTATACAGAAACTACATAATATATTATATACTGTATAACAGTTCTGTTGATCACTGCAGACTGTTGCACAGGAAGGTAAAATGAGGACAGACTTGCCTGCAGCTCTCTGGCAGTCCCTCTGCCGAGGGGACTGGACCATGTCCTGCCAGCTCTCTGCTGCTGAGTTGTTCTTTGTCTGGAGATGCTATTATCATTGCTGTTGTTTTTCCCCATGATTCCCGAATTTTCTCTTGTGGCCAAAGAGGAAGTAACATGGATGGTAGCTTAGCTTGACAGAGCCAAGCCCTCCTTTCCTTTCTCTGGTTAAATAGGCTGGACTGATTTTTTTCTCTCTCTTTTTCCATTTCTGGGAAACACATTAAAGCCTATCCCTCTGCTTTCCTCAGCTGCGTTTCTGATGATTCAGTGAAGCAGTACACGTCAAAGGATCATCTTGCCAAGCATTTCCAGGTTCCTGTGTTCAAGTTTGTGGGCAAAGACAACAAGGTAAGCTCAAAATACACCTCTTAGATTTGAGCTGATGCAATATCTGAGGGAGTCTCAGCACAAAGACAGATGCTGTTGCACCTATTCCAGCAGTTGTCTTTCAGGAGCCTGGCATAGGTACTTTAGGAGAGTGATAAAAATGACTAAAATTAAATAAAATGTGGAGAATATTTGTGGAACATCAATGCCTAGCAGGCTGAAATCATTGTTGTTTCCAGGGTAGTCTTAGCGGACCTTTGTATGCTGGGTGAGAAAAGTGTTCCCAGTCACTAGGCACATTATGCAGTGTCCTGTCTTTAAAACCGGACAATCTGTAGTTCTGAACCTCTTCAACCTTCTATCTTCTCTAGCTCTTTTGAGTACAGATAACAGCTTTCCAGATACAAGGCCGCCACAGTGTTTGATTCAGTGTGAAACCAGGCCGTTCAGGCTGGTGGCACTCTGGGGCAGAACCTTTGTAGTAGGAGGACAGTTGAAGGATAATGCCGTTTTCCTAATGCAAATAGCTTTCCTTTTCTGTGCTAGAAGAAATCAGGCCTTACAGTTGCGGTTATGCTCAGCCAATGCTGCTTGATCCAAAAGGCATAAAGCTGCCGTTGCAGCTACTGGAGAGCCTCAGCAGAGTTAAAAGAGATGAGATCTTCCAATATTCAGAAATTTAATTTTGCTGTCTGATTGCCGTTGCTGCCTCCAGCCTGTGCAGTGGATTTTGCTTCAGACCTCACTATTGACCAAACATTCACAAATATTTGCTTCCCTAACTGCTGCTTGCAGGGATCTTGCTTTACTGTCCTTGTCCTTTAGAGGGCAGGGAGCAGGAATCTTGTCACTGTCTGCCTTTACTGTGCAGAAAGAAAAGGCCGCTATCTCCCTGCCCTTTGTGTTCTCCTCCTCCTCCCAACTGCCAGTCTTAACCCCTCATCAACCTGCATTTTCCTCATTTGCCCCTCGGTCTCCTAGCTTTATGTCTGCTCAGCTCATGTCAAATGCTCTTGCACGTTTGTATCAGTCCATCTTTTTGTGAGGCTTCATGCATTCTTGGCCGCCTTCCTACCGTGCAGCTCCTACCCATCCATGCAAGCTCTTCCAAGCTTATTCCTGGCATTTTCATCCCTTCCTCTGGAGGATCTTTTCATGCCTTCATATTGCCTGTCTAGCCCTTGGCTAACAGACAGACACCATGCTCTGTGATCTTGGCCAGGCACTCTGGAAAATGTGCTCTCTCCTGGGCATGTAAGAAAAGAGATGGAGCCAGCAAGTTTGGCTGTGGATGGCAATGGTAGATACGGAGCTTATTGATGCAAGGACAGAAATGGCTGTACAGTGGGAATGCTGTCGCTCATGCTCTGTGAGAGCTGGTAGCACTGCCAGTCTGATTCCCAGATCTGCACATTGACTTGGCCTGCTGTCTCACCACCTTCCAGGAGGTGTTCTTGCATTGCCGCATCCTCGTGTGTGGGGCGCTGGACGAGAGCTCTCGCTGTGCCCAGGGCTGCCGGAGACGTGTGCGCAGGTCAGCGGAGACAGAGGAGGAGGAGGAAGAGGAATCTGTTCACGTGACAAACCACATCTTGACAGGTGGCCCCATCAGAATCGACTTTGACTAAGACCCACTGGAACAACATCTCCACCTGAGATGGACCTTTGTTATCAATGCCACCTTTCATGGTTGTTTGAGAAACAAAAAGTATTTGGTAAAGCCCCTCTTGAACCTCAGGACTTGTTTCCCTAATTGTGTGATGATTATTTGTGAAGTGTGTTGGGCACACGAGGCAGCCCTCTGAGTGCAACCCAGGCCACAGAACAGTTTGGTTTTACCTGCGTTTCTTCCCCAACAGCCCTTTGGCTGAAGGGACCCTATTGCTTTGCAGGCCTGAAGCTTGTCTTTCCCTAAATCCACCTGCAGGCTCCATAGGACTGTTCGTCCTTGACTAAACAGAGGTTACTCAAGCCCTTCTTCCATCAGACAAGACAAATAGTATCGCAGCTGAATGTGTTTGCTATATGCAGTTCTGTGAATGATGCTGAAGCTTTTGGATGTGATGAGAGTTTGGGATGACTGTTATTGAAAACATGTATAAAAATATTATATCTCCTAATGTGTAAGTTCTTCGGAGCTATAAAAAGTTGCCATTGCAGGCAGCTTGGATCTATCACAGGCACATTTAAATGTTATTTTTAAGTAGTAAAAGGTATTTAATAAATACCTTTTTAAAAGTTTTTTTTAGTGTCTTTTGATAATTGCATGCAGTTTAACAGTGTTTCCTCTTGTATTTAGTGTATAATTTTTCTCTCTCTTCTTCACCCACCAAATCCTTGGTGCCTTTCATAAGTGCTATAGCACTTGATTGTAAGAAAAAGACCATTAAAAATCTATAAACACCCTCCCTCCCAAGTGTGCTGCTACCAAGTCTTTGCTTGAAACTTGTAATGCATTACTCTGGTCTAGAGAAGCTGTGGCTCTGACAAAGGGATTAGGGGAATGTGCATTAAGTATTTATAGCAATCAGTTGTAATGCAGGTAGTTCTCGCGATGGAGTTGTCCCCAGTGAGCCTGGTGACAGGAGATGTGGCAGCACTGTTTGAGTGACTGTGCACATTCACGGGCTCCTGGTGGGTGAGAGCGGGCCAGGGATACAATTAATGGTGATGGCGGCAGCATCACGGTTGTCAGGAATCCCTTTGGGCCATCAGGCTCCTTCCAAAGAAAATAGAGCGGCTGATCAGCTTGGGCTCCTCTGGGCTTTGTTCAGGAGCAGGAGCGCTATGTAGAGAAGGATTTAGAAATGTGAGGTGAAAGGAAGGAGGCTCGGTGAGCGAGCAGTGAAGGACAAAGCAATAGAGGCAGGGCTGGAGGATGAGAGAGGAAGGATCAGTCTCCACTGTTGGCTGTGGCACTGCAGGGTGTTCATGGGGTTTTCTGTAAGAAGCTTCACAGTGTGCAGCTGTGGCCTGTGTGTTTAGAGGTGTGCTGGAAGGTCCCCCTAGCTCGAATTACTCATTTTCTACTTTGGTTGAAGCAGCCAAATTGCTGCCAAGGCTAAAATTTGTTGCGGCTTTCAAATGGATGGGGAGTCTGTTTGAAGGGACCATTTAGAAGGGAGTCACAAATCACCTCAGCAATATTCCATTTCACAGATTTATTTATTTTGGTGAGTGAGATTCCAGTGAGGAATGGGCGCTTGATGGGCTGGGAGTTTGCTGATTTTTCTCAACAGCTTCATGGCTGCTTTTCCAGTTTGGGAATATGTGTGTGCACATGTCTGTGTTAGAATAAATGAAAATGTTTCTATGATGATAAGTAACTGTAAGTGGAAAGACTTTTCATGTGTTTATCTAACAATATGTGAAAGAAAAAGAAATGAAAAAGCCTCCTTTAACTGCTGTGCATCTCCTGGTTCTGCTGATTCACGTGTGCATTAGGACCACACAGGCAATTTCCCGCTGTCACTTTTTTTGTTCAGGCAGCCCCTGCTAAATATACTTGTTTGGATAAAGCAAGAGCTGGGAAATGAAATTAGCTTATGCCTTCTGGAGGGGCAACTGGTGTTTTCTTGTTCGTGTGAAAGTGATGTGATGGAGTGGTGGAGGGAGAGGTTAATTTCCTGGCTTAATTCAGTTAGCGTGCGCATTATTTGGTTCTTCCTGATAAATTCATATGAAGCAGCTTTTCTACTCTGCAGCTTCTTAGTTAAGTAATCTGGAAGAGTCATGAGGAGGAAACACTGGTCTGGGTGGCCATGTGAATGGAGCGGTCTGGGAAGGTGTTTAGTTTGCCTTGCAAGTGGGGTGGTAGGTCTACCATCTGCCACTGCCCTATGGCCATTCCTCCTCTGACGTGGAGTGCATGGCTCCTAGACCATTTTTCAAAGTCTTTTAGCTCTCTCCAGTTTACCTTTTGCTTCCGTCTGTCATCTTTGATGGCATTACA
Source organism: Falco naumanni (assembly GCF_017639655.2). Lineage (NCBI taxonomy): Eukaryota > Metazoa > Chordata > Aves > Falconiformes > Falconidae > Falco > Falco naumanni. The sequence continues at coordinate 33,501,998 of NC_054062.1, read as the reverse complement.
CCCTGGACATGAAATAGAAGATTGAAATCTGAGCACCAAGGGACTTGTCTGTTTAATTTAATCTGCCATGCCACAGAGTGGAAGCAAAACACACAGCCCAGGCGTGTGCAAGGACACAACGTACCTGACCAGTGCTCCCAGAGGTCCACCCAGCACTGCCAACCATAGTTCAAAGTTGGAGCTGCATCAGTGCTGCCCAGTGTGTGCAGCTGGTGTTCTGGCTGGTGCCACCTCATCTCTCTTAGGATGTGAAGTGTCCAAGAGTAAACACCTATTACCTGCTGTCCTAGTCTCTGCTTTTAGGTCCTCAGTGGAAACACAGAGATTGCTGTTTGGGGAACCATTGGTAGAAGAGGGTACACTGGCTGAATGGGTTGAACATCAGTTCAAATAACCCTGCCAATACACAAAGTCAACAGGAAGCCATCAAGTGAGCACAATGCTGTCTCCCTGTTCAGAGCAGGGTGGGAATGAAGATGATTCAAGGTTTGGGCATTGACCTGCAGAGGCCTGTGATCAGCTGCTTCAGTAGCTCTACACCGCTGGGTAGCAGGAACAGCACGGAGGGGAAGGAATTTTTAGTTTGGATGCAGAAGTTTTACTGTAGTTCATGCATTGGTTTTCTCCTATGCAGGATTATCTAGTGGTTTTCGTGAGTTTTTGTCACCACTTGGAGGTTCAAAAGTTTCCTTGTACGGTTGCTTACGGGTTTTTCAGATTGCCACAGTTTAACTTCATAGTGAAAAATGCGCTTATTCAGTTGCTGTCCTGCATGAAGCAATCTGTAGTGTTTTGAGGTGAATGGGGGTCTGAAAGCATGAAGAGATTATTTGTATTAGTGATGTTTCCGATGCATCAGTGTCTGGATAGAGAGACGTTGTTCAGAACCCTTCTATTTTTCCAGTGTATATCATTGTCTGTCATCATTTGCTTGACCTGGCCTTAATCTGATATCACTTGAACTATAAAATGCTTTCAGACACTTACCAGCCAGTTGGCTATTGAGTGTAGACAACAAAGCGTAGATCTTTTTTTTTTTTTTTTCTTTTCTTTTTTTGTCATTTCATCATAAGAGTATACTCACGTTTAAAACTGGCAACAGGCACCATTTCACCAATGAAATATGAAGTCTGGGAAGTGTCTGAAATGAGGAACGTTTCCTTTGCATCCCTTGCCGAAAGTAAGTGTTTCTTAGATGGATGATCAAGACTGTCTGTCCAGCCTCGTGCTCTGAGACACACACTGTAGTGAACCTTGGCAATGCAGCATTCACTCTCCAGTAGCATTAGCACAGCTAGGAAAGGATGTCATTGCATCTGATCAGTGTAAATTAAGATCCTCCTTAATGGAAAACATCCCAGTACACCTCATGCGGTTACTTATTTCCTGGTCTTAATACCAGTGGGCTCTTGTTGTTTCAGTCTGTTTGGGGTCAGATGAATGTCTCATTGCTGTTCACTGTAAAGCAAAAAGATGACTGGCAAGAACAGGAATATGGGGCTTAAATAATTTATAGCTCCATGCATTCAAACACAAACTAACAGAAAAGTAACTAAGGCTCTTCCCATTCTTGTTAAATCACCCTTCTGTAGCCTTAACTTTTCCACGGCAGATGGAAGAACACAACCATAAATGTTTGCAGAAGACGCTGAAGTATTTACGTGGCATGGCACGCACACCCAGTAGCAACTTCCTTTCAACAAGTAACACAGATGAAAGCTGTCTGCAAATGTTATATGTAGATGAAATTCCATATACCACTTCGAATTCTAATTTTGCATGCAATAAAAGCTTACGCTAGCAGATGGAAGTATTAACCACGTTTTAGAAAGAATGCCATCTGAGGCTGCTGATCACTCATCAGTTGGCGGTGTCTCTGCCCCACAGAGGTAGCATGTAAGCCTGACAGATAAGCCTTCAGGATTTTTAATACCTCATCTAAGGCAACTGTGAGCCTCCTGTTTCCCTCACACAAAAGAAGGGAGGCGGATACCCAACCATTTTGTGTAAAAAGGGATCTTAAGGGAAAAGCTTTGTTAAATGATACAGGAGGAAGATAATTAAATAGATCTGGATGAAACTGCAAAAGGAAAGCAGCTTCCTCTCCTGAGACAGTGGGAGAGTGGTGTGATTTCATATCTCAGACGTGATGGGCTTTGGTCCCCTTCTGCCCAAATATGATTTGTGCCTGTATCACAAACACTTAAAGTCTTTCTCGTGCTTACAAAATCCCTGAATGTTTTAAATCGTTTTAAGATCCACCAAGTATTTAAATAAGCAGGGTTGTCAGGGTGTGTTATGATAGGATGGAAAATGTCAGGGATGGGTGTGAGCAAATACTGAAAGCAAATTACCCCTCTTTTCTTCAGTCTATCAACAGTGGTGGAAAAATGTAAATAGTGTGTCCATGGACTGAGTTTTTCAGGGGTTGCAGAAACCTAATACCTTGCACTGCAAATTAGAGAGTTAAGGGGCAGGGGGAGCTAATACAGGTGTGTCTAAGGCAAACAAACAGGTAAGGCCCTTTGTTTATAACCAGAGCTGCATCCTGCTTGCCTCTCCTGATGAGTCTGTGCGAGTCTGTAGAGAAAACTGGCATCGGATCATTCAGGCTGATGGACTTGGAAAGGGGTAGGTAGGGCTGTTGAACTGCATCTGTGGTGGACAGCGGGTATCACTGCGCTGTGTGCACAGGCTGTCCTCCTGTTTGTTTGCAGCCCTCTGCCCAGAAGCTGTAGTTGATGTGTATTGCCTGGCCCAGGTCCCCCCATCCTGTGCTAGGCCAGAGAGCTAATAGAAATCGCTGTGCTGAAGTGGTATCAGAGAGGGGACGCTTGGCAGCAGGCTCACAGAGGCCGGGCATCTGCTCTTCCTCACAATTCATCTCGTTCTTCCTCGCTGCAAATGCAGGCGCTCCTTTGGCTGTTCATGAAGGGCCGGCAGCCCAGGGTCCAGACAGCGTTGAACACTGTGTCTGCGACGGATTCACAAGCTGTGGAGAAGGAAGAGATCAGGCAGGTAAGTAACAGGCACTCCGGGACATCTGAGGGCTGGGTGGAAGCAACCTCCCTTGAGCCGTGCACCGAGTTACGTGGTATTTGCAGTTGGAAGCATAGGCTGTCTTTTTCTCTCTGGGTATTAGGTTTTTATATATCTAGAGGTTCCCTCTTCCCTCTTGCTGAACTGGGAGCTCATTTCTCCCTAGGATGACACTGATCTAGCATTAACTTCTCTCCCCTCTAATCCCTTTCCTTTCTTGCCTCTCTCAGGCTTTTCTGGCTGATGGATCATTTGGGGCGCTGCAAATAGCACTGTGATCTGCTTGGTAGATTTCCCAGAAGACCTCCACGGTGTACTGTCTTTCCTGGTGCTCTCTCCCCTCAGTTTTGCTTATAGCCACTACTAACCAACCTTTTCTGCTTTCTGGGAGTTACAATGCCAGCTGCCAGCCAGCTTGAAAAATTCTGCTGTGGTTGCAACAGCAAAACTGTTAATACAGTCTGCCTGACCGCTAGCCCCTCCTCTTCTGCAAAAACAAGCTTGAAACTGCTTGTTAGTAAGTAAATAGGTTAATATTAGGTCTTTTAGGGTTTACTCACTGGCACTAACAATAATTGCTGTATGCATAAGGGATTTGGGAAAGCCCTGCCTTTGGAACTGCCTCCTCCTGCCTCAGTCTCTCCGAGCACCTTGCTCTGCTCCTGCTGCTTCAGGGGTCTGCTTGGCTGGAGGGTTCTGCTCGGCTGGCAGGCATTGAAGAAGCTGTAGTGAGTCAGTGGGAAAACCAAGGTTTTGGTTAACTGGCACTGCTGCAGCTGGGATCTTTCTGCCCACAGGAAGGGAGTGCTGCTGCTCCTCGCCAGCCTTTCTCTGGACCCCTGGTGACTGAGTGGAAAAGAATCCCAGATAAGAGTTGGGATGGCAGTGGAGAAGGAGGAGGACTGTGTGACAGGAGCTGCTCGGAGCTGTCCTGAGGACAGGGAGTGGTAGGTATAGAGCACAAGGCACGGGGAGGAGAGGATAGCCCAGAGGTTTGTTCATGTTAGCAACTACCTGTCCCTTCTGCAGCAACTAGGACAGAGTTGCTGTCTAGTAGGAATCTAGTCCTACTTGACTATAGGCAGAGGTGGCTTGCTCAGCCAAGGGCTGTGGGCTCTGCTCCACCTTAAGTCCCTAGGATCTATCTGTTTGCTTCGCTGCTGCAAGCAGAAAGAAAAAAGGAGGGATCTGAAAAAATGGCAGGGGAAAATCTGAAGAGATAGGAAGAGGTTGGTTGCATGAGGACCTGTAGATAAGGGTGACCATGAAAGATTGGCTGTACTTGGCCTGTAGCACTTAGATTTCTGTCCACATCTTTGTTTTCTCTGGCCTGGACACTCTTTCCAAACATTTATCTGTGATGAGGTAGAAAGCCATCTGTACTAGTACCAGTGTCATGCAGTGTGTCCTAATCAGGCTGCACCTTTGGAAAAAAAAACCCGCACATTTAACTATACCTTACAGCAGGGCATTGGCAGAGGGGATGAACCCAGAGGGGCTGGCTGCCATTAGCTGCAAGCAGCTCAGCAGCACCATGAGGCTTATTCTGCTTTGGGAATGGGCTGTTCTCAGGGGCTCTGCCAGGTTTGCATACCTGAGCTTCTGTAAATATCTTTAACTGCTTCAGGGTCACCTGCTGTTGGAAGGTCTTATCTCTGCCTGTCCTACATTACTGCCACACAGCCCGTCTGCAAGAGATGGATACCTGCCTTACAGAGGATAGGGACACTGAAATGGCCTCAGGAGGAGCCTGGGGGAGGCTTCCCTGCTGTGCCCGACATCTGGTAGCGACCTCTGGTTTCTACCTCCTCGCATGGTGCAGAGGTGCTTGATGTTGGCACAGAGGATCGAGAGGCAAGCTTGGCCTATCACACATGTAACCTTCACAGAGGTTACCAAATGCAGCCTTTACGAAAAAGCTCTTCTCAGACTTGCAGACTGAGGCTTTTAAAATTAGGCAAAACCAGGGTGGCTCTTCAGCTGCAGACACACCATGAGAACTTGGTTAGCATGGGGGCTTCTGAGCAATCCAGATCTCCTTGCAGTGGCTCCTTCACCAGCCACTCTATGGTGTGTCCCTGGTGCCATCATCATCTCTTATCTGTGAACCACGTTGCAGACAGCCCTTGTCCTTGGCTCTCCCAGCTTGTTGGCCCTTGGCCACGTACAGGTTTCAGTGTGTGGCTTACTGGCTCTGGAAGGCTTTTTGGTCTCCTTTGAATGGGCGGCATCCAACAGTTGAAGGCATTACTTCTAGGATTCTTTTGTTGTTTGTTTCTTTTCTTTCCACATGTGTTTTGTAATGTTTTCCAAATGTAAATATTTTTAGGTTTCTAGTCTTGGGACAGAAGTGTGTGTGGAGGGGGCAGATGTCAGGGGTCTCACTCCTCCCTGACCCCTCTATGACAAGTGCAGGACAGATGTGCTGCTCCCTACAGCAGATTTTTGCTTCCTTTGGCAAGGTAAGGGCTCCCTGCCCACACCCTCCCCTCCCTGCCACTGCTTGCTCCCTCCACAGGGCATGTGAGCTGGGGAGCCTACCTTCCACCTTGGAGACGAATCCGAGGCTGCGCTTGAGGTCGGAGCAGATGGAGTGGAGGCACCAGCGGAACTTGGCATCGCAGCGGTATTTGTTGGCCCCACAGGTGTCGTAACAAATGTCCAGCTGGTTACAGCACTTGGTCATGGCAGGGATACCCAGATCTAGCTGGGGAGAGAGAGGAAAGAAGTGTCCCTTGGCTGTGTCCTGGCCTGAGACTCCAACAGCTGCAAATGGGTGAGGTGTTGCAGAGGCCAGCTGGCTTCTTTTTCAGAAGCTACTCCTGATAGCTGTGGCAGCAGAATGGAACACATGCCTCTCCCTCACCATCTAAAGAAAGTGGCAACAGTAGTGCAGGTCCAACGCAGGGCAGACTACATTCCTTTCTCTCCTCTCTGTTGTGGGGGATTAACTTCTGGTAGAAACAGCCCCTCTGCAAGTATTTGTTAGATCTCATTTATCAGAGCTCATTGGAGAGCTTCCTGTCCTTGCCAGCAGTAGCTCAGGCCCCTTTTCTCTTTCCTCCTTTTCCCACAACCTGACCAGTCCTGCTTCTTGGCCTAATAAATCTGCTCTAAGTTTTATTAATGCCTTGTTTTTCAGAGATGCATTTGTGAGGCCAAGGACAGCTTGGTCAGGGGAGTTCTGCTTGCTTGGAGGTAAACAGCAAGTTTAGCTAATAACCGTGGAGGTGATGGGATAGAAGGCCTGTGTCCTGGAGAGATGGGACTCATTAGCTTGCTACAAATTCCTCCTCTTTTTGGCCTTCCTCATGTAATATTTAGGAGATGAACTGTTTCTTCATTGCGCTTAGTGCTCATGACTGCTGGCATAAGGAAGAGGTACCACAGAAATGCCCACAAGGTTTGCAATGAAACGTAGTTTTAAGGAACTAATCTTAACATGAAAAATGGCCTGTAAAGAGAGGGTATTTCACAGCAGGAATTAGCTTAATTGCCGCAGACTTCATGGTCAGCAGTAATGCATGAGCTAAATAGTAATCCCTGCTCTGAGAGCCTCCTGGGAGTGCTTTTCCTGGTGATTCCTATATGATTTTATTAATTGCCTTTAAAAATAACAAGTGGGTCTGATATTAAAGCCCGTGGGTTTATTTCAGTGCTTGGCAGAGGCAAAAAGCATGGAGTAAACAAGGGGCCAGATGTGGAGCATGCATTCAAGTATTGCTGTTCGCACGTTAGGCTATGTCACTAAGATGCCTAGGGTTGAACATCTTCCCTGTCCTATCGCAAGGGCGTAGGATTGTTCAGGGCCTTGATAAAAATACATTTCTCCACACTGGCGCTCTGCTTAGCCAGGTACCCCCTTTTCTTCTTCTAGTGCTAACCTACTTGGGAAACTTTCTCTATTTGTACCATCAGAGGCAATGAGAGCAACAGGCCAGTCCTTTGTAAATGTAACTTTTGTCTGTGTGATTCCTGTTTTACTGCCACCGGCAGCTGGGATCTTACTGCCTCCCTGACTGACAGTAGGTTAGGCAGTGCTCAGACTGACACGTTCGCCTTGCCTGCCGTCAGCTGGCAGTCATGTCTTTTGGCAGTCCCAGGCACATAGCTTGTCCCCTAACACCACATAAGTGACATTTCCTCCATTTTCCAGAGCTCTGGCTTCAGCTGCAAAGAGAAACCATCACACGGGCGCTACATAGCAAGGCAAGCCTTTTCCCTCCCCAATGTTATTAGCTGGTAGCTGTGATTAGAGAACTGCATCGTTTGGAAATGGTGGGTGTGGCAGTACATACACTTTCGGGTACCTTGAGCCCCAGAAAATAGGAGCTACAGCCGTTGGGTTCTTGGGGTTTGTAGTGAGGTCGCGGCATTGGAGCCTTCCCTGATAAAGAAAGGAAAAATGTTAGGACAGCCGAATCTTCCCAGGAGAAGCACCAAAAAGCAAGGAGTGACGGGCAGCTCCCCTTTGGTCTGCATCCCCAAACACTTCATTCTCCTCGCAGAGATGCAAGGAGCAAAGGGTGGGTACTAGAGCTGGCTGAGACACTGGCCCTGTTCTTAGCTCAGTCTTGTCGAGGCTCTGCAGCCTGACTTAGCTTGCACCTCCTCTGGCATGGCTACTGGAGCACTGCGATGTGGGTGAACTGGGTCCCCAATGCCTCTCAAATGTTTAAGCTGGTCTGAGGCCAGTCCCTAGATCTGGGACTCTCCCCAGCTTTTACAAATGGGCAAGTCCCTCTTTGCAGCATGGGGTTTTTGAGTTGAGCAGCCCTCCATGCTGGAGCTAGTGCCTCAAACTTCCCAAATCCCCTAGGAGCTTTTTCACATGCTTCTTGAGAGCTCTGTACAGCTGGGATCACCCAACTGTTTTTTTAACTCCTTCAAGAAACTACTAGATAAACTACTAGTTTAGCAAAGGGATTTCTTTCCATTCTCAGTTCATTCTCAGAGGGTTGGTGTGCTATGGGTTCTCAGAAAATTGTGCTAGACCTTGCATGTCTGAGCTTGCTCCGAGCAGGAGGTCTTCTTGGTCAGTTTTCTGCATGTGGTGATGCACTGCATTTTTCAAATAGTTTCTATTCCTTTATCTCCGCCCTTCCTTAATATGCTTCTTAATATGTGTAGAGTAGTAAGAATTGCCCCCGTGAATAATTATTTACCCACTATAGAAAGATTCCAGCAGACAATTGGCTAACAGTAGCTTGAGCAGCAAGGTAATACGTTTTACTTTGCTACGAAGGTGTGCAAGCCCTCCTGTCTGCCTGCTCGCCTGCGCTGGGGCTTTGTGGATGGCTGGGCGAGCGCTCTGGGTGCGAAGGGGGGACTCCCAGGACTGGGGTGGGAACTGTCCATGCGGAAAGCAGATCGGTTTATTCCCTGCCCTGTCTCATCCTCTTTTCTGTCATCCCTGCCTCAGCCTCCATCTCCACCCAGCCTAACACCTCCCGTTTGGGGGAGGACAAGTCACCAGGCTGCTTGTGTGCCTTGACCCCACCGTGCAAGGAGCTTGTTTAAAGGTGGGAGAGGATTCTCCCCTGGAGAAGTTGCAGGGACTTCCCCTCATGGAGTTGGGTTTCTCTGTGCTGTCCGTTGATGTGTATTCAGTGCTTGTTCTGTTTCGGTCCCAGCCGGGTTTATAAAGGGGACACCTCAACTGCAGAGTGAGATGTTAAAAAAAGACATTTGAACCCTGCTCTGGGAAAACTTTGTGAGCTGTGTGAATACTCCAGCAAAAAAAGTGCGAGCTGTGCCTCCTGTCTGTCAATCAACCTCTAGCATTAAGTTTCTGCTTCCCTGAGCACTGCTAGAGAATTTATATAGATGTAAATTAGATCTAATTTAGCTCTTCAGGCAGGGTTGGGTTCTTTTAAACTCAGTTTCCACTGTTTTCTTCTTGTCAGCACCAATAATCATTTAAGATGCTTTCCCTTTTTTCTGTCAAAGTATGCCAAAATACCGGGGGTTAATATAGCCATAAATCAGCGGTGTTCTTGAGAAGACCTCACAGCCAAATGCCTCAAAAGGCCTTACGCAGGAATGTTCCCAGCACCTTCTAAATTAAAATTTGCCAGAGCGGTTGTTTAAACAACAGATTTGCAACAAATAAACAACAAACTGGAATCCTGTCCAGCTGTGAGGCGGCAATAGCCAATTTTCTCCAACCCTACAGAAATGCAGTATGCACTGAGGATTTAGCTGTCTGCAGGCCAAGATAAAGCTCTCTAGTTGACATTGCCATTTGTGTGAGAAGGTATTTCTCAGTCTAACTGTTACTACTGTGTGTTGCAACCTTTTTGAACAGGTCACATCTGCTTCATGCTTCAGGTGTAATTTTCTAGTGTAGAAAGCATTGTTATCTTGAGCGGGTAGAGCTGAGTTAACAGTAGTCAAAAAGCACAAATTGGTTGGTTGCAGCACACCGTTGTTATAGGATTATCTTTAGACCAAAAACTCAAGGCTCTGGAGGTACGCTGACGCAAAATAACTTCTGAGTTCATGATGCATTGCACATGACATAATGTAATGTGCAATTACATGGTGGTTACGCTATAGAGAGAAGGAATTGTGTCTTTATATGGGCTGAATCTATAACCCAAGGCTCCCAGCAATATAACAAGAGGAGAGCTGCATCCAGGTGTCAGTGCCTAGCTGCTCTTTTGGAAAGGGATGAGAATTGGGACTCGAAATTCAAATGTTCTTGAACTGAGGTAGCAGCCAGAGGAAAATTCAAAATCCAAGGTGGGTTTTGCAGGATGGGTTCAAATTTTAATTACTTGCTTGTCATACTGACAATAAGTTATGTTCCAGCAGTACATTGTCGATTAATGGGATAAGGTGGCAAGTCAGAGTAGGAGTGGGCTGTTTGGAGGTATGGAGATAACTGTGTTTCTGGAGATAACCTTCCATTAATCTGAAGTTACAGATATTATAGTGTCTTAGAAAGTTGTCCTGAGAAAAAAAATATCTCACATGAGAATCATGATCAACAAAACATTGAACTGCCTTCAAGATGAGCCACTGTAGGAAACCTTGCCCCACTCCTCTCTGAAAAACAAAGCTTAATCATTTGTGGAGTGCCTCTTTGAGCACTCTTTCTCAGCTAAATAAAGTCCAAGAAGGCACAGTTAACCCCTCTCCCACATCTTGTTTTCTAGCTAACAGCTAAACAAAAGCAAAGCAGAAATAATAGGTGTTTCTGACTCTATGTGAGCATCAGCTCAGTGCTCTTGTTATCAGTTACTGCTTGCCCATCCTAAAGGCATGTCTGTGACAGGGGAAGAAACTTGGTGGGTCACACCGGCTGTTTTGCTAGCTGTGTTTCACCAGGGACCTGTTGTGGTCTGTCTGCCTGCTGCAGGGCATTGCTGGGGAGAGCTGCAGAAGGCAGCTGCAAGCACAGCAGGGCCTGCCCAGCAGCATGCTGAAGAGCAATGCTGATGTGTAAAAGCACAGCATTACTGAGGAAGCTGGTTCTTTGGAAAAAGATCTATTTCAGGGCACTGCCTTGTTGGAACAGCCTTAGAGGAGAACTGAAACTGAGTTTCTAATGGGAAGCTAGTTTCCCTGGTGCATTGTAATATCTCCAGACTGTTGTAGCTATGCCAAGAGACTGGAAAACAGCCAGCTGGCTAGAGCAGCTGCTGGCAATGCAGGAGGTCTCAGACACTGCAGTACTGGTACACCGACAGAGGGAAGTGAACGTATTTCTGGGTGAATAGATGGTCTTGGGACTCCTTGCTGTTTTTAGTGATCCACTGTTACTTCTCTGCCCCAGGCAAGCAGGCTGTGAGCAGAAGTTGCCCATACTTATCACAGCCTTTTAGTGCTGGAGAGCTGAGTTTGAAGCTTCTTTTCCTACAGCCTGGATGTGCTTTCTCATCTTAAGCCCCTCAGGAACAAATGTTGAGCAAAACATTGAAGGCCTCCCTGGCCAGACAGCTGAAGGAAGCCATCAAGGGATTTTCTCCCAGTTCAGGCTGTTTCCCCCTCTGAGACGCCCAGAGAGGTTTTGTAAGGAGGAGGAGATATTTGCCGGCAAACACTAGCATAACCCTAATGTCCTGATTTAAGAGAGTAATCCATCAAGCTGTTTGCAGACCTCACTAGCTGCTGAAAAATCAAGAGGTGAGTCTTACAGCCAGAACAGCCAAGTGCTACGTGCTCAGCTGAAGATGGATGTGGCAATCACAGGTGAGTCCTGACCTTTATCATGGCAAAATAAGCTATTATTGGTGTCTCTTGGCTGAAATCAAAGGAAGTAGAAGGCATAGTTTTTGCTGTGTGCCTGGGGAAAAAGCAATCAGGCCCTGATTCAGCAGGAAGATGGTAAAGATGGTTTGTGTTAATTTTTCTGGGGACAGACTGGGTCTTGCTGGTTTGGGATTATCCCTGCCATCCCCTCCCTGGGTCTCACTTGTTTGGGATTGTCCCTGCATCCCCTCCATTTGCAGTTTACAATGTCTGTGCTAGAGACGAGCATGGTCAAATGGTCCTGGAAGGCTCCACAAAGACCCTTGGAGGTGCACAGGCAGTGTTTCAAGAGTTCCCTCCTTTAGCCAGTGATTAATGAGTTGTTCAGCAGAGGACAAGAACAGGGCTAGCAATGTGCTTGTTTGTTTTCCTTCCTAGGTAAAACCTTTCTCCAGTAAGGTGCAGGATGCTCTCAGGGAGCAGGCAGACATTTGCACCATTCTGTGGAGGTGCTCTTCCCCCTGCCCAGAGTGCAGGGACAGGGGCAGGGAGAGCCCTAGCCTCAGGATATGCCCAAGAGCGATGACTTCTCCAAGACTTGGTGAGTCCTGAGATGCCTTGAAACTAGCTCTGAGTATCAGCTTTCCCAAATCTCGTCTCAGGCCCACTGCACTACCAGGGTTTTCAATCATGACATGAAGAAGGGCAAGCCTCTTTCTGCTCTGAATTTGAAGCATGTGTGGACCTCAAGAGAGGTTGTCACACATGTTGTGGGGCTGCCACCACAGGGCCCCACAGAGCAGCCATGCCCTCCTGAGCTGCTGCAGAGAAGCAGCTCTAGCCAGGGAGTGCCACAGGGCCCCGGGCTGAGGGACAGTGGCCACTGGGGCTGGGGCGCCTGGTGCCCTGCAGGTCTGTGGGGCTGAGGTGCCTGGCTTACTGCTCCCTGTTTGCTGTTAGCCATGGGGCCTGGGAAGCAGAGCTGGCAGGAGCAGAAGGACAGATGTATACACATCGTTAAACAAAACAAAAGCAATCCAACAACCTTAAGGCTGATTTTAAACTCCCCTTGTGGCCACACTTTGGCTAAGGGTGGCCCATCTGCCCTCTCGCCCTGACAGGGAACTTGGTTCCCGGCCCTGCAGCATCTGTGTCTCCCAGCACCCTCACTGCTGGCCTGGGAGGAGCAGGAGGTACTTCCCTCTGGCTGCATCTGTTGGGAGCATTGCAGACAGCCCAGTGCAGGCTGGAGAGGCACAGCGCGCAGCTGGTGTTCTGGAAGAAATGGGATGCAGCAGACTGAAACTTGAATTGGTGGGATTTCTCTAAAGCATGGAATCTGTGTCTGTGAAAACCAGTGCTCAGGGAAGGGGAGGCGCTGACATTGCCTCTGTGCTCACAAGTATCTTGCCCAGGGGGTTACTGGGATGAAGCTGCGGTGGAAAGGGCTGATGGGCAGGCCAAGGTGGCAGAGAGCAAGGAAACCTTGCTGTTCCCAAGCAGGTTGTTTCAGCCGGTACCCTGCTGATGGCTGGTGCTGCCTGTGCCTCCGCCTGCCAGTGCCCCACAGACCTGCACCATAGGGGCCTGCCCTGCTGCACCTCTGCACCTGCCTTGGCTCCTCCTGCCCTGCTCTCCCTGAGATGTCACCCCCTTCATCCTGCCCCCAGGACAAACCAAACTCTTCTTTTTGGTAAATCGCTCTAAAGTCCAAGGCGAGCGGTAGCTGCCTCAGACCGCCTTGAGTACTAAAGGTTCCTCCATGGTTACAGCAGGTCTCGTTTACCTTCCTGTTATCTCCTCTCCTCCAGCCCACGTTATTAGCCAACTCGCAGCTGCTGAACAATGATACTCCGAAGGTTGCTGAGATCAGGGCCACTGGCAATACTAGCAACCCCCTCTGAGTCAGGTCTGCATGGCTGCTCGTCCTCCTTTCTGGGGCCTCCTCACCCTGGTCCTTCTCTCCTGGGGTCTAGGCAGCTGGGCAGCCTGGTTACCCATATGCCCTGCCTGTAAAACCTGTGTCTTCTCCGCTTGTCCCCCTGCACACAGCACAGCAGCTTCAAGATCGGGCTGTTCTTGGTGAGAGGGAAAGATGAGGGTTCCGCGTCCCCGCGCTGGCACTAGCAGGGAAGTTGTGACTCTGCAGTGACTTTTCTGTGCTGAGCACAGTAGGGGTCACGTCATGGATAGGAGCTGGCTGTGGTCTCGGGGGAGTGCTGTGAGTTTCTCTATGAGAGTGAAAGAGGGGAAAGGGCAAGGAAAGAGAAGCCAGCAGGAGTGAGCTTTGCTTACCGTATCGACATCTGTACTGGCAAACGCCGTTTTTTCCCCCAAGCAGTTCCAAGAAGGAGTCAAAGTAGCTGTTAACTGTTTCGAAGCTGTCCCGGATGGCTCCGATGCCCCACTCCGAATAGGTTGACTCTGCTTGGGAAGCTTGGTGGACGGTGTTCTCCTGTGTTGTTTCCTCGCTACATTGTCCTAAGCCCAGGGTCAGGCACAGAACCACTGCCTCAAAAAGCAGCCGCATGCTGCGGTCCGGATCCAGGCCCCAGAGCCCTCGTCCAGGCAGGCAGATGTGTAGGCAGGGAGGAGTGGGAATGAGCTGTTGTGCGTAGGAGGCAGGTATGCACCCCTCTCCCCTGGACTTTAAACACTGCCGAGGGAGCTGGCATGAGGTCACCACAATCAGAGTGCAAAGTGCACCGTGGAGATTTAGACCAAGTTCATCTTGCGGAGAGACACCGGTATGTGAGTTTGCATAATCCCGTTGGAACAGGCTCAGCCTCTGCTGCACCAGGGCTTCAGCTTCCCCAAAAAGAGACTGCTCCCCGGGGTGCTGAGCAGGGTCTGTCTGCTCATGTTGTGTGGCACACAGGACACCCTCCGCCTGCCCCACCGAGGCACTGCATGGGCTGCCCTGTTCTCTCCCCAACCTGTCGGGAGATGAAGAGTATCTCTGCCCAAAATTTCTGCTGCTCCGGCCGTGGGAGTAATAGAGCAGCAGCAGACTGGGGAGTACCCCTTGCCGTTTTCCTGGGCACTTAATGGGGTGGGACAAGACATCTAGCCAGCCTAGCTGCAGTGGGACAGTGCTTCTAGCAAAACCTGCTGGACTGCAGGGCTGACACACTTGGTGTGTGAAGGGGCTTTCCGTGCCTGCACGCCCAGAACAGGCTGCGTTGCAGGAACACACCCAGGACAGAAAAGCGTGGCAGAGCACTCGTGTCCTGCCCTCCTATGGCTAGAGGGTGCTGATGGGGCCTCACAGGGGCTGATCCAGCAGCTAGGAGTAGTTTGGGTTTAGAAAGACTGTATTCAGTGCAATCCCTTGGCATGCTCCCTCCAGTTATAGGATCAATAACGTAGATGAGTATTTGCCTTTGATGGCACTCCTGAAGGCTGATGTTAGGTGGCTGGTTGTCACAGCTTTTGTGTAATGCCAACATTGCTGAATGAAACATGTAGCATAAGTGGCCCAGAGTGAGGAGGGGCTGGCGCTGAAACCCATCAGGTAACAGCTTTGTGGGGGAGCTGCAGGTCCTGGCTCTGGGGTGGGACTGGCTCTCCAGGACTCGGGGGCCTGCAGAGCTGGTGGAGATTTCAAAGGAGTTAGTCGTTAAAAGAAAACCACCAAGTGAACACCAACAGCAAAAGACAATGCAAACCACTGAAGAACAGGGAAGGGAAACGGCATGAGAAGGCTCCAGCTGCTTGTGGAAAGCTTTTTGGTTATGTCCCAGCACAGCACTGCCTCTCAGAAAGAGCCACTCTGCAGCTGTTCGGCTGATCTCTGTGGACTATAACAGCCAGCTTCAGCAGTTACTTCTGTTTGAGTGGCCAGGCTGTCAAGTGGAGACCTTCCAGAGGGCAAGGGAGAGCTGGGCAGTGGGTCTTTCAAATATATGGCAAACATAAATGCACATTCTGACATTCTGTTGTTTTGCAGGAGACTCAGCCCCACTGCATTATTACTTCTGAAGTGCCAGAGCTTCAGCGCCTGTCTGCCAGCACCTTTCTGTATACAGCTGTGCATTAAGTGCCTCAGACATGGGGATAAGGAGGAAGGACCACAGTGAAGTCTTGGTTTTTCAAACAGGTAAGTCAGAAAAGAGGGAGGAAGAGGAACAAACAAGCTGGTTAGTCCCTTTCTGGTGAAACGGTGTGGAGCGTGGAGCCGGCTGCTGCCATCTTGTTGCATCTGTTCTGGTACCCACCACTGACTGTGTTCATGCTCAGTGCCCCTTGGAGGTGACTGTGAGGGTCCCTCAAGTCAGCAGCTGGAGGCGATTCGATCGTACAGCCACAGCTGATACCTGTGTGGTGCCTCCCCCCTGAACACTGTTATGTAGCCAGAGCTGTGCACCGCTGTCCCAGCCCGTGGGAGGAAGCTTGGCTGAGTTACTGGATGAGGGGATATATAAGGTATGCAGGAGGTCCCAAGGGAACCTCAAACCAGCTTTGTCTGTTGGGAAATGAATCTGAGAGGCAGAGAGCATCAGGAAGGGAGGTTGGCAATGTCCAAGCTGCAGACAAGGAGGGGGAGCACTGTAATGCCTGATGAGAAATTAGAGTGAGGTTTTGGGTTGTGAGAGGTGCCAGATTGCTACTAGGTGGTTTGTTTCTTGGAGCCTGGGAACCAGCAAATCCCTGCCTCTAGTGAGCCGTTCTTGAGCAGTGTGTCATCACTGACACAAAGCAGTGGGGACACTCGTGAGGTGAGGACTCCCCTGCGGGGACACGTTGCAGGCCAGGACTGGAGAGCTTGGGCCTGTCCTGCTGTCCAGACCATGCTGGGGACTGGTCTATCAGTCATGGGTAGAAATGGGCTGCTGTGCCTGGAATTTGTTGTCAGGGAGCCCCAGTGAAGGGAAAACTGGGTTCAACAGTCCCATGCTGTGTCTTGCACCAAGTGGAGCCGCTCATGTCCCTCTCGGCTGGATCACTGCCCTGTGTGACATGCCGGTTTGCAGTCCTAGTGCTGTCTGCCCTTAGAAAGAGCCTGGCAGAAGTTAATGTAAAAAAGAGCAAAATAGCTATTTAGAAATAGCCTGGAAACATTGTGTAGAGCCCCTGCTGTGGCTGAGCTCGGTGCTGTGCTTTTATGTGGAGCCTTTTAGGGTTGCTCTGGAGGCAATTCCAGAACACAGCTTTCTTCGTCATCCCTTGGTCCCTGGTGGCAGATCTATGTGCTGCTGAACTGAACAGAGAGGGGCAAAAATGCCGACAGGGCTGCAGAGGATGCGAAACAAGTGACTGTTGCATGAGCTGTCCATGCTGCATCACACAGGGTGTGCAGCCTGCCGCGGGGTGGGGGGGTGTGTGGCTATGGCCAGAGCGTGGAGCCTGTGCTGTTTGCAAAATCAATTGGAATTAGTTAGGAAAGCTGGACGGGGTGTGGGGGGGAGCAGCTGGCAAAGTGCAGAGTCTGGGGAAGAGTCAGAAACTTTCCTGCTTTTTGTCCCAAAGCAAAAGTTTGTGAATAAAAAAAGCAGCTATCTGCTTTCCCAAAATATGGCAGCCCCTTACCCTGCCCTGAGGATGGGCCACTCTCCTTCCCTCCTTCTGCTCCCTTCCACCCCTCCCCACACTAGTCTCCTGAGACATTTTCAGCCCAGCTGCCAATAGCTCAGCTGCACCCAAACTTCAAGATCTGAAGACCAGGAAAAATGTAGGATTGAGTAAAACCAGCCAACACCTCCCTGCACACACAGTTCCTTGGGGAACTGCTGTTCAGGCTCGACAGCCGCAGAAGCGAGGAAGGGCTTCCTGAAGTGGATATGCCCAGCAGGTACTTGTAGGTTGTCTGACTTCGCTTTGACCCACTGTGGTTGCAAACACCCCCTGCCTATGCCGATTTTTCTTTCTCGAAAGATTTGTTAGAGACAGATGCTGTTTGTCACAATGGTGAACTCTGACAACTAATTTCTGAACCTTGTCTTGACCTGAGGATAAGCAGCTCCTGACTCCATGCATTCATTTCTGACTCTGTAATGCTTAAATATAGAGCAGCCCTGGGGCTGTGATGAGTCACCCGCTCCTAATGACACTATCAGACTGTTGGCAGCACGCTCCTGTCAAACAGGAGGTAGAGCTGACTGCCCCGGGCAGACACCCGTCCTGCTGCAGCACAGCTGGATGTGTTTGCCTTGGTCCCCCCCATGCTCATGGTAGCGACCCCTGTCCCGAATGGAGCTGAAAACCCTCTTGGCTCTGGGTTTCACCCGTGCCAAAGCAAGTGCTGAGCTCTGGGTCCTGGGCTTGGCTCCTGGGAGGGCAGCGCAGGGGCTGGTCCAGCTCCTTTTGTGTATTTCTTTTCCAGAGCACACTGCCATAGAGGCGCGTGGTCATGCGCTTGGCCAGGATCCTTCCCTTGGTGTCCCGCTGGGGACGTGCGGGAGCGCAGAGGACTGAGGGGCTGAGCTCTTTTCCTATCAGTTTTGGCTGGCTCAATGAGTTGCTGGTCGATGTTTAAGCACAGCTGAAGCAGGGAGAACAGGCTTCAGGTTTTTTGTTTTTTCTAAGTTGTGGTTAAGGTTAGTGGGTAATCTGTGGTGGGTTCGAAGCCTGGTTTGGGAGCCAGATGAGTCACTGATTATCAGAATGAGAAGTGTAGCTTCATGATGAAACGCCCACGTCTCTCAGAGTCAGGTCAGAGTGCACAGCTGGAGGAGGGTGGGTGGGTGGGTGGTTAAAGACCCTCTCAGGAGGGCTGCACTCAAGCTCGTGGTCTGGTCCATGCTCTCCAGGAGTCCCTGGGCAGTTTGCTTCAGCCTTGGGCTGCCTTCCCCCATCTGTAGGTGCCCATCACGTCACACCCTTTCCTTTCTCTTCCTCTCATCCTGTTGGGTGGTGACTCCTGGGCCTTTGTCCCTGTCCCTGACCCTACCCTGCCTTCTTTAGCTGCAGCTGCTGCATCGCTCACCCAGGCGGGGTTCCTCCCACGGCCACGGTCCCCCCGCTGTGGTCTAGGTGCAGCTGTGCTGGAAGAGCCCGCGTGGGATGGTGGGAAGCCCCAGTGCATGAGCACTGCTCGGGGGTAGCACAGTGCTGAGCCACAATCCTGCCTTCCTCCGTGGGAGGGGGCAAAGGGCCGCTGGTCCTGTGCAGGGCAGCCCCTCTCTGGTGGCAGAAGGGAAGGCTGTGACCTCTCCTGCCCGAGGCCCCGCTGAGCCCCTGCGCTACTGGCTTGGCAATAGCAGCTGGGTGGCCAGGCTGGCAGCAGAGCCTCATGCCCGCTTGCAAAGGGGCAGCCCTGCTTCAGCCATTGCTGGCCTGGGGCAAGGAAGCATCGTCCCCAGGCCGAGCAGCTGGAGAGCAGCCCCCGAAAACCCCAACAAGCTCTGGGGGCTGGGGGTGAGCCCTGTTCTCTGAGCACAGAGCCGTCCAGCTGCTCATGCTCTCCTGGCATTGGCCCACCTTACTGAGAGGGACACGGCAGCCGTTTCGCAGCATGCATGGAGGAACTGGGGATGGAATCAATGTGTCCAAAATAAAAAATTGTAGGTATGCTTTACTTGTTTCCTATCCCGTGGCTGCTAAATTTGTGAGCACATCAGCTGTGTCTGTGGGCTCTGTGGGAAAGGGAGGGCAGTTCCTCAACTGCAAGCCAAGTGCTCGATCACCAGCAAGTGGTCTCCATTCCACAGGCAAAAGGATCAAGTCCTTGCTATGCCTTTGTGCAAGTTCCCAATGACCAAACGAAGCAAGAGCGCTGGTGTTTTGAGAGAGTGAGGCACAGGAACAGCTGTAGCATATCATCTGCACAAGTCTTGATTATGGAAGACATCAACCTGACCTTCCTCCATGTAAGTGCTCTCTGCTTCTGTTGGTGTCTGTATTGCAGGACAGTCTGGTTGTCTTCCCCTCCCTACAATTATTCAGAACAACTGGTTGGTTGACCCCTTGGCTTCAGGAAACGGAAGTATTTGTCACCCCTGGAAAAGGGTCCCTCTGCGGCTGACCCTTTCCTGTGCTTATTTTGAGTTTCAGGCCAGAAGCTCATGCAGTTCCCATGTCACTACCAAATCCCACACCAGCTACTGCCACAAATCGGTGCGTTAGGCAGACAGTGGGGCTGATCCATACTCCTCCCTAAGAGCAGTTCAGTTCCTTTTCATAAATTTTTGCCCACAACATGCTTTCAGCCCTGTTATCTGTCCCCCACCCCCGCCTTTTGCAGCCCATTAGTGCTGTGTTTCCAACTGACAGACAAAGTTTGGGTCCGAGAAAGCATTTAGTAGTAACTTGGTATGAGCATCTTCTGCACCTGCCCGCCTAGACTACGAAGCAAAACAAATGAGCTCAGTTTCTAGGGAACGCATATGGTGATAAAAATCTGTGTGATCAGATTTACAACAGCCATATATAAGGAGAGGGTGATGTGGAGGATTTTTCACTGCTAATGGCAGTGGCTTTTATTTTAAGCCCATTTTTTTTACATTAAAAATTTTATTACAAAAATCTTAACAGTAAGGCAGTTTCTCCATTGTCAGTCACTGTGAGCCACAGTTTTCAATCATCTTTAATACAAAACTAGATTCACACAGGAGCCATGCTCTTGATCCAAAAGCCCTTTAAGAAATGAAGGGGTAAGGCAGAAAGCAGCAGCACCATCTGTGTAATAATCCCTTACATATTTAGTGTTAGTTGCATAAACACTACTGCAGTGGAAAAAGGAAATACGGATTGTCTGTAGTTTAAAAAAATAAGCTTACCCTTTCTCTTCTAATAATCTGGAACATTTTGGTCTGATGTGCCTCAGCACACTTCAATTTTAGTTTTGAGGGATTTTTTTTTTTTTTTTTTTAAACCAAGTGAAATGTTGCACTGTCAAAAAAATAATTTTCTTCCCCAAAGAACTGCAAGTCATTGAGTATAGTTCACCGCTTTAAAAAGTCATGCACTAAAATATTTTTACTCCCCAAGCAATGCCTCTTACAGACCGTTTTTAAAATGATGTTTTAACACTGGAAGTAGTTGATGGTGGTTGGGGTGAGGGAGGTAACTGTTTAGCAAACTTCCCCAGACATTCCACAGCTTCTCTCAGGCTTGTCATTCATCTTTTGGTGTTGGTTGAACAGAGATGGGGGGAAAACCCCAAACCCCTTGTTTAATGTAACAAAATTATTGTTTATTGCTCCAACCACTATGTAAGAGACCATAGTGTTTTCTTCCACTACAACAGTACCTAAAGCAGTCATTGACACTTTTTATTCAGTGCTTCTCTTACCTTGTGTAAATTCTACAACTTTTAGCTTGTAATTATTTTAATATGTCAAGTAACTCCTCTGCTTACTTTAGGAAAAAAAACCCCAGGTTTTCTGTAATAGCAAAACCAGATGCATTTTCGAAATGTGTTTGTGGTGGCATTACATTGATATTTTGTGCTTGTTAACTGTGCAGGCCTGGCTTTTCTAAAAGCATTAGCAGTTGCCTTGGAGCTACCGAGAGAAAATCAGAGCCCCAAAGGCAAGACTCCTAAGACCACGTTGTTTGCTGTATTCTTTTACTTGCAGGAAAGTGGCAGGACTTACCTGCAGCCATGGTTACCCTTTTTTGGAGCTTAAAGGACTAAAAAAGATGGGAAAGAGAAAACCATGGATAGGAATGGAGATGAATGACACTGTGTGAAAGGGAGAAAACTCCGGTAAGTAGAAATGTTACGTGGGTTTTATAAATGATTACGATTTAGTGATCAAAAATATGCTCCAATAACCTATTTCTTTGGTGAATCTATTTATATATTAGATACTGCTCTAGCGTACCAGCTATTTGGAATAAATGAGCAGTACAGACGTGAGGTGGAACTATTTCTGATTTTCTTTTTATTTGTTTTCTTAAGTGCTGGATGGACTTTGTTTCACATCTGCCAAAAGCACAGTCAAATGCAAGAAGGTGCAGGGCTAAGGATAAACAGTTACGTAGGTCCCATTGCTAACAGGCTCAGCAGAAATTTAACAATGAATTTTCCAGCAACATTTTTAAAGTGTCTTCTGAAAGTATGCAGTTTCTCAAACTATAGTACCTTAAACTGCATTCTCAGTATTACAGAGGTATTTCTAGCATGTTAACAACAGTTGGCTTAATCTACGTTTTGGCTCAATTTTCAAGATTGTATTGAGGCAGAAAATCCAATTAACTAAAATTGGAATTTTTCCCTTGGTAAAGACTTCAGGCTTGACCTCTAAATCAGTAAAACCATCATCATCCAGAAAACCAGACTGTTTAGGTAGACTCTGGTGCAGCTCAGTTTGATTCTTGTCCTTGTGCTAGTGGAATATTCAGACATTTTGCTAAAAATCCTGCTGTTGAGGAGAAACGGCTTAGGAAAGCGAACGAACCTCTCTGCAGCCTCTCCCCACCCTGCTTAGCAATTCCTGTGCTGGGGGCGGTGGGGGGGGACGGCAGTTATTCCTCCCACAGGAATCTGAGGAGCAGAACCAAAGTTCAACAGCTACAGCAGCCACAGTCTCATCTCCCTCAGAGGCTTCAGCTTCATCTCAGTGTAAGGATGACTTGTCACAAACTAAGGTCCCTGAAAGTCACTGTGAGCAAGTTCTTCCAGTGCGGGCAGTGCTGACTGGGGGGACACTTTTTCTGTGTGGGCGGCGTGAATCGGAACAGCTCCAGCCCTGGCTCGTGGGAAGAGCAGCAGTGAAGTGAGCAGCACCAGAGCCTCTGCAGGAGGCCCCTTCCCAGCGCTTCCTCCCTCACAGGTGCCAGTGACAGCTAGAGAGAGGGGAGGCAGTACGAGGCGCACAGCAGAGGCAGCCTCTGCAAGGTAAGCAACACCAAACCATCCTGTGCAAACAGTCGCCCCGTGACTAAAGGCATGTCACTGCTGTGACCTGCATTCAGCGTCCACAGCAGGAAAAACATTTGCAAAATAAGAACCATCTACAAAAGATTTAGGATTATAAATAGGCCATCTGTTTCTCACAGAACCTTGAGAACTGGGAAGACAAGGGTGGAGAGCATTCTGCAAGGACCATGTATTACCTCATCACCTGAAGTCTCATAACCAATTTGAAATTCCAGTATCCTAAGGCACAATTATTTTGATTTATGAAGATGGTAACATTCCCATCCCCACTGCCCAAGGAACAGATGTAAGAGTTGACTACTAAGACAGAATAAAAGCAGCATTTGTTTATGTGGACAACACGAAAGAAAAAGAATGAAGGGAAGATGGGCTCTAATTGTTGTCAGGCTGCTCTAATGCAGGCATGTGTTTGGCACAACACTGCTGAAGCATCTCATCTACGTGTTTGGAACTGCTGGCTCACATTTGCAAGGTTAAGAGCCAAATTCCCCACAGAGGCTGAGAAGGAAGATAGTTTAAAAACTGGGGCTTTCGCAGAAGTGGAAGAATGGGCTAAAACATGGTAACAACCTGTTCCGCAGAGAGACACAAACCATGCCTGCAGTTCTCAACAGTAGTGGTCAGGTACTCTAGAAAAGCAAGGAGTCAGACCTCTGGAAATTGAGGAATATGAGCTGGTTTAATTCAGCCTGCCTTAGAAGGGAGCCCTCCCATTGAATCGTCCTGCCCTGCCCTTAGTAGACTGACGGTTGTGAGGAGGGCTCTAAGCAAACCATCACTGGCTTGCCACGCTGATCTGAGGGGGCGATGGTGAAGGGAACACCACACACACCACCACTGTTAGTTGTGGCCCTGATCTGTATTTTGTCCTTTTTTTTTTTTTTTTTCCTGTAACACTCATAGATTTTAATATAGTCTGTTCATAAAAACTTAAGGAGATATTTAAAGGGAACTAAAAGCATGTTTGTTTTGTCCACAGATGAAACACCGGTGTAGTTGAAGACTGAACCTGTAGTGGAGTGTTAGTCAATTGTAAACTGTAGGAGATGTGTGCATTTTACACAAACTGAATACAGAAGAGACAAAGGATGAGTCTGCATCATTCCAACTCTGATAAAGTGCACGGCCTTCGGAATTCCTGTCCCCGCTCATGGAGCCATTTATTGGATACTGCAAAGACATAAAAGGTATACGATCACTGCACCTGGTTAGCTCATGTTTCTATTTAAGCTAAATATACGCTGCCTGCCAGCTTTGAAGTAAGCACAGGATTATCTTAATTTTCTGAAGTATTTTAATACACACACAAATGGGAAGTTGGTCTAATAAATCCAAGAGGGGAAAAAACCCTTCCAGTAGCTGCAAAACTACGAAAGACTATTAAAGTAGATGCAGTATTACATATATATATATATATATATGAAAGAGAGAGCACTATGAAGTAGATAGATAGAGCTATAAAGTAGATTTCCTTACAAAGGACCTAATTTCTGGCTGCTTTTTATTCCACCACGAAGTCCAGAGGAAAAAGAAAACCAAGACAACCCACCACCAAAGCCCCAGACCTCCAGGTCACAGGCATTGCAGACAACATGAGTGGTACTTACCCCATTTGTTTCCAACTAGTACTGGGCAGGCTGCATGCCGCGTGCTGTAATCTCCTTCTCCACTTGGAAAGAGGTTGTACCAGAATACAGCTGTTCCCTGGAAATTGCAGTGAAAACCCTCAGCATTTTGCTTTGTGCAATACATACTTTCACACCAACTTACTCGACGATAAGGCAGGGGTATATGTATTTTTATTTCAAATGTTCCTTTTAAACTATAGGCTCTTTTGGATATTCCACCATTTGCTTTCCTAAGGAATGGGTCTCCTTGGACTCATTCCGTGTCCATATATACTTGGATGCTGATTCTTTTTAAACTCTAAACCAGTTTCATTCAATTCTGACCAGTTTCAGAAAGCAAGACAATTTACTAAAAATGAGAGCAGGCCAGTGAAAAAAGACCTTATCTGTGACCCTTCTGAGGGAAAAAAACTAACAGGAACACAGAATTTCAGGGATAACTGCCTACAGACACCTCAAGACTAAACCTATTTACAGATTTAAGTATTTTCAAAACGTTTTGAAATATTGTAATGTTTCGCAAAGCCTATGCGTTAGAAACAGTTTAGTCCAAAACACAACTATGCATTAACATGCAAAACAACAGAGGCCCTTGGAATCCGCGGTACTGCTCCGGTCGCTTCACTTAGTTTTAAGTACCTCTGTGCTCCATGAATAGTACTCTAATCTCCTTTATATAAACTCATTTTAAAGCTTCGTTTTAAGCGTTTGTACATCTGTTGTATTTTTGAGTAGCGGAGAGAGGAGGGGTTACGCTGCATAAAACGCTCCGCTCACCTTTTTGGGCCAAACACTAGCTCCCACTTCAGGAAAGACAGTAGCGCCCCCTGCTGACACATCGCTCATCTGAAGAGGTGGGAAAAGGCACAGGTTAAGTTGCAAGCCGATGCATTTCCAAGTGTCACGTTTTAGTACAGTAAAATTAGGCTACTGAACAACTTAATTTCTACCTCCCAATTAGCGAGCAGAGGCTGCTTAATTAACAGTCTTAACAAAGGCCGAGACCCGCCCACTTTGTTCCAATGCAACAGTCGGTCTCGCCCTGAATGTCACATGCTCAAATGTTTTGGGAACGAGCATGCTATAAATACCAATGCAGATACAAAAATGAATAGAGAGTCAAATAATATAAGCTCAGGCTCAACTTTGAGGAAAAAAGCCTTCTGAAGAACAAATGGGAGAACCATCACTAACAGGTAAGAAGATACCCTGTATGTATTACCGCTAAGTTGGTGGCTGCCTTCATTTGCAAGTCACTTCAGTAAAGAAATGTAATGAAATCATTCAATGGTACAGGATATGCAGTGACAGATATTTTTGGCACTAGCACACGGCAGAAATACATCACTTACATAAAACAACCAAGTAGCAATTCTGTTGCCTGTTCCCAATTCCTTAAAAGCATCTGGCTCATCTTTCTGTGAATAAAAGCAAGCAGATTTAATAAGCATTTCCTTTTGATTATTGAGAGGAGCCAATGACATACAGCTGCAGAGCCAGCAGCAGACAAAGTCATGCAGAAAAACTAATTCAATCCCTCTAGTTGGAAGGAGGGGAGAATGCAATATGAGTCTTGTCTATTAATTTAAATAAACCAGGCATTTTAAAACGCTGTAGGGCAGGGAGGGCATAAGCCTAAATTGCTAGTGGATAAGAAACAACGGTACTGTCTGAAAATTACTATACAAATTGTCTTCACGGCTGCAAACTTAATGATTTAATTACACTCACTTATCCCCTGTTGTCCTCAGCCAAGATTATCAACAGCAAGGGCAGCTCTTCCATCTCTCTGCCGCAGGGGTGGCCCCATGCGTGCCCTGAGGGCAGCTGCCAGCCCTGCTCCCCTGGGGGTGGTCCTGCATTTGTGGCCATCACCCCCTCTGGCCTCTCTGACCTTGCGCTGGAGCTGCAGGTGCCAGCTGCTGTGCCAGGCAGGCTGCTGCTCCACCTGGCCGGCCCGTGTTCTGCACTCCTCCCCGGTGTACAGGCGTTTCAGAGTGCCATTAAAAATCCAACAATGATTCATTAAGCAACACGCTGCCAGCCGCAGGGCGTCTGTGGCAGCCGTTCCCCAAGCCTTCGACAGGAGTAAGGTATGTCCCTGCCTAAACAAACGCACGGGAAGGCGTGTGGTGCAGCTGCGAGGCCACCAGCTGCCTCCCTGCCATGCTCCAGCATGCGTGCACGTTCTGGGGCATGTTACCAGTGCTCTTCCTTACAGCTGGGAAGGAGGGAGGAAGGCGAGTGCACCTCAGCAGAGCTGCTCACAGGCTAACAAAGTAGCCCTGAGAGCCGTCTGGTAGCAAAGAGGGTATTTTATCACTGACTTTCAAAAAGCCCTATTTTGATGGGTCCAAATACCCACTTTTGTCACACACCCGTCTTCACTTCTAGAACCCACCCTGGCTGTGACCACCATTTCTATGTGTGTGCTAAAATTCAGGCAATCATTACTCCAGAAATCAACCCATGCATTTCCCAACAAAAACTGTTAATCATTTGCAATGCTTTTGAGCATGTGCTTACAGAGCAGAGATTTTGATTAATAGTTGGTGGCTTGGATTCACAGCATAAAGTTAATCTGAAGGTGTTAAATCACACGTACGTATGCCCAATAAATAACCAACTGAATTCAGTGGCATTATTTCCAGCAGTCCGCAATTTAAGCTGGAACAGAAATAGGTTGAGAATTTAAATAATTTTTAAGGACAGTGGGATGAGAAGGCCTTGGTAGGCTTCTTCCAGTTTCAGGAGTCTGCTAGCAAGCAGCAGGTAAACTACAGTAACAGAGCACTTGCTGTTTTCAAAATTTCTTCCACAGTAAGCAAGATGTCTCAGCTCTAGGGAAAGAAGTTCTCCTTCTGCATCACAGATGGACACGGTAAGCTGCAATGCAAATTTTCCTATGCTGCCTACGTCTCTCTCATAGAAGAAGACATGAAGCTTTCAGCCGTGCAGCCACGTTTGCCTTATTCAGCAATGCCTGGCACTGCAGACACTGCTACGGTGGCTTCTGTGCCTGGATGCATGTTAGCTCATCATCTGCCACACATGTCATACGCCAAGTGTTGATACAGTTGAGCTGTATATCCTTCAGTGGTTTTAAACAAAATAGCTTTACATGGCCAGTACCTTGGCCAGCCAGAATATTTCTAAATGTTTCCTCTGATTTAGAATAAAGCTAATGCCCTTTGCTCTGTTAAGAATTCTAAGTCATCAATATATCTTTCTTAATTATGTTTTTGAAGAAAAACCTTGTTGCTCTGTAATGCCCAAAATTTTTATAGCTTCAGCTGGTGGTTTAGAGGGCTTTCTGCACTAACATGGATTAGAAGAAGTTGAAAAGCTACAAAACTTAATACACATTGAAGAATAAAAATTGTGCCACAGCCAAGAGGCCAAGGCTTCACCAGGTGACTATCTCTCCTCCATCTCTTTACTTGCCCGTGCAAAGTCAAAGTGGGGTTCATACTGTCCTCCCACTCCATAATTTGCCACCTGAAAAAGAGAAACACAGTGCTTGTGAAGAAGAAAGAGGTGGAAACAGGAAACAGGACTTACCCTTCCAAAATCAAAATGAGGCTCATACTGGCCTCCTACTCCGTAGTTGGCTACCTACAGTGAAAGGAGAAGCACAAAATCTAGTAAAGCAGTGTTTTATCCAGAGGAGAATCTGACCATCATCTACAACCTCTTGAGAGGTCAAGGTTAAAAATGAAGCCATAGGAAATTACAAGGCTCTAACAGCTAACCTGTACCGTATGCAGTGAAGTCCTACTGGGTTCATTCACAAACAGCTCTGACTTCAGCCAGACTCATCGGTGTAGAGCCAAAAAGGCACTCTGAGCTTTAGGGTCTCAGCCCTTCAGTCTGCCTTAGCCATTCTGAACCGCAAAGCAGCTGGCCTTCCCCTTCCCCAGCACTGGCTTTCTTGGAAAGCTCTTCTGTTCACCCCCAGCTCAACAGGTAAAGACATTCTCCCATTTCTGAGTGCCTGCTCTGTCTGATCTAATGACTTTCAGGTCACAGAACCTGGCCATGAAACTTTTGAAACTCCTGAAGACCCCGACAGCTGCAGACTCCAAGGAGCCCCAAGAAGCTTGTTTACAAGAGCAGCAGCACATCCATGACTGGCACCGCAAGATGCAGGGTACTCCTGGTAAGGAATGTGGTACTTCCCTAGGTTAGAAAAAACATTTCTGTTCTATAGAAACTTTACAGGCTCTACTCTCTTCTAAGTAGGTCATGGCACTTCTACATCATTCAAGTTTAAATCACTTTTTCAGCTCTATGTCAGTGAAAAAGAGGATACACTGTCCTTTTTGCTGATTAATTAAAAGTACTTCTAAAATAACATTTACTCAGGTTACATGTACAGTCAGTCCTTCCCCCATTACAGAGACACCAAACACACTGTTAGTCTAGGACTAAGGATGGGAAGGCAAATCTAAACACCCATTCTCTCCCCCTTTCCTTAAGTATTAGTCAAGCTAAACTCTTTACTATCACCACAACAGCAAAGTTTGACCCTGCAGCAATGAAACTCAGTTTTACTGGTATAAATAAGAAGGAACTACATGTCCACTTCAACAAACATCAGGTGTTTCATTTGTTACTGCTTCCCTCCAGCCATAGAAAGCCATTTCACGCTAAAGCAAGCTGCAAAGACAACTCTGTTTCTTCCTCCCTGTAAAAATCTCACTCATTCCTCCCACAGCACTGAATCAAACCAGTCGCCCCTGGGGCACTGAGCTTTTGTGGCCACCTCACCAACACACCTGAGCAAGCACAGTGTGCACACAAAGCCACAAAGCCACCTGCAACAAAATGCTAACTGTCATTCACCACCTTGTCCTACCAGTTTACCTGTAGTTCCTCTGCTGTGGAGACATCAAGTCCTGTTAGGTCCTGTATCCTCGTGTTAATGCGAGATACCACAGGGCTTTCATATCCAGACAACCAAGCACTAAGGGGTAGGGGGGGGAGGAATAATTCATAAAAATTATTAAAATATGGTAGTAGCAGCCTGTAAGCTAGCTGTACAAAAGCAACATTTGGAATTACTTAGCATTTGAGTTTATTTTTTCATACTTTTGAAGAATTTGGTAGGATGATCAGAAATATTTCCAGGACATTACAAAGACCTGCATTTAATAAACATGTTTTCTGGAAAGAACACTTACAGTGCTGATTTAAGGAAATTCTAAAACTAAGGGCCTTAATTGTCTTACTAGACTAGACTAGCGAATGACTGAAGAAAATGTTCCAAGGAGTGACATCTGCTTCAAGCCGTTTTCTAAAACGGGCACAGAGCAGTTTTGCCCTTACCCATTCCAGACAGATCATTTAGATTTAGACTCTACATTTGATGCATTTTGAAGCAACACTGGGGAAAGGAATAGGTGAGTTGCTTTATGTAACATAGGCTGGGTCTATGTGATTAATTGTAACTCGGCTCTCCTTTCACATTACTTACCTGTGCAATGGTAATAAAAATCATTATGAAAACAAATAATGCATTAAATTCTTTAACATTTTCCCTGTTGAACAACTTCTACCAGAACATCCCCTTATGAATTTGGTATTTAATATGGTTCAGGTATACAATGGTTTTTAAGGGGAAAAAAAACCCAAACCAACCCAACATCTTTTTTAAAATATAAATGTGAAAGGTCAACCTCACAGTTCCAAAGGCATCTTCAAAATGTCTGCCTCCTACTGTACGTTAGTTTTTCAGCTAGAAATAAGACATTTAAAATAACTGGCAAACTAGTTAGCAGAGAAAGGTGTGAACAGGTAGAGAAGCAGTTCTGCATGAGAGTCACTGCCTTCACCCACACCCAGAGCAGCACTTTCTACTCCTAAGTGGTGGTTCATTCTTGAAAGCTGCGTGACTGGGAAGCAGTTCTGTCATCCAGAAGCAGCCACAAACCCAGAATAGTGTTTGGCAGAAAAGGGCACGAACAGTATAACCGCAGCTCTGCGTGTCCCTGCAGCACCCTTACCAGCCGTGAACACATCCAGTTGCTTACATGGAAACAGACAGGCATTTTTCATCTCTTTACAAGATAACATTTTGTTCTTTTTGAAAAAATAGTGATTTCATCTACCTGCTGGCTTTTTTTCTTTTACTTTTTTTAAAAAGCACTCATTTGCTCACATGATGCTTATTTTCTTGCTGCTTTACTCACACCCCATTCTAGCCAACGCACCTTCATTTTATCCAGTCCCTCTCTTCTCCCTCTTGGCATGCTCACTATCTCTGTGGTCCTCTTCTCTATTTACATTGCCAGTCCCCTGCTAGTCACTAATGTGGATGATAATATTGGTGATTCAGCCCCATTCCCCCCCCCTTTTAGCAGGAAAATGGAGACAGCTAGTTCTACCTTTTTTCTAGCACCTGACTTGGACTTTTGGGCTCATCAGTGGTTCCTGCTGCTTTTACAAGACTCGGACAGAAATACCTGTGCTCAGAGCCTAGCTGGTGAGTACATCACAGTATTTCTACTCAAATTAACTTTCACATCTATACTAAATTAAGGTTGGTTTTGTTAATATAAAATCTGTATTGACAAAATACTTTGCATGGGAGGAACAGTAGCATGACATGACACAAGGCACTGACACAGGTTACAGAATCTCTACGAGCGTTTTTTAAAATGACAAGTAACTATAGATAAATAAGATTTCTCAAGACAGACTTGCACAAACACATACACAGATTCATCCATTTCTGAACCCTGTTAGTATAAAGAAGTGTTACAATGCAACCTTTTTTGATTTAAGGTGCTAGGAGAATGCAAAGACTACTTACGAAGCGTTCTTCCCCCCCACTGCCCCCCCCCCCCCAAAAAAAAAAGCAGCTATGCAGCCATGTTGAACAGGTAATGCTCACATTTAATGCACAAGAAAAGCCCCAACACAGCCATCAGCTTCAAAGCGTAGGCTCTAGCTACCTCTGTATAGTTGACACATAAAGGCACATAAATATAAAAAAAACCAAAAAAAGCAAGCATTTTTACTATATTGGTTATTTAGAATTGCAACAAATGCTTTCAACAGTGAGAATACTACATCCTTTCATGAGGGAAAGTACCGTATCTATTTTAGAAATAAAATTAATTGCCCAAGGATACAAAGAAAGTCTATGAAAGGTGAAGGAAACAGGGAACTGAAAGCATATTCCAAGTGCCAGCCTGTCTGCTGGTTGCTGGATAAAACCTAGGGGGAGGCCTGTAGTTCTGCGCAGTGATTTAACCCTGTGTTAGCATCGCCCAATCTGCTTCAGTAAGGGCAGAGAGCTCAGGATGGCCTGCAGAACCCTGCACCAACTGCCCAGCACCAGCAAGTCCCTATGCCTGCTGCACTGAGAATACACACAAGAAAGACCTTTGGTTACTGCAGACTTTCCCTAGCGGCCTTCACAAAACGCAGCAAATCTGTCCTATCTGGTAGGCTCAGCCTTGGTCCTTTAGTGACATCAAAGAATGCCTGTGCCTAGTTCAAGACCATTTACAGCAGGTATCTCTTCACACAAAGCAATCTTTTTTCCTACTCATCTGTCAAAAAAGAAAAAAAGAACCCAAAAAAACCCTTCACCTAGTGGCATATGTGATGCAGAATTAAGAGCCTCAGATTGTGCTCAGCAAACTTTTTTTTTTTAATATATGCATTGTTCAAGGTTCAGCATGATTCAGTAAATGCACACAGCTCTGCTCTTCAATGTACATTTGTTAAATTGTTTATCTCGCAGGTTAATTCACGAACAACATTCTGTCATATTTTTGACCAGCTGACACCTATGAGACCACCATGGGCAGAAAACTTCATAATGAAAAGAGACAGGCTTGTTTCTGGGACGTCATAAGCATGGCAGTTTAAAGCGTGGGTGACTTGCTTAAGGCCTTGATGTTTCCTGAATAACTGCCACATCAAACCTCAAAATTCCCTGACTACAAAGGCACAGTATTTTGGTGTCCCATTTGGCTTTGTAAAGAGACACACATGCACTAAGCTAATATGTTATAGAAATTGAAAGAATTTCATTGATGTGCCGAATTCATGGCTGGGGTTTGCTTTTCTTCTTCCTCACACAGAGATCTGGCTTTCAGCAACTTTCATATTCATTACAAAGAGCTAGCAATAACTGCATTTAGTCCTCCCTAATGCTGTCTCAGGTATCTTCTTAGAGACTTTTGAAAGCACTACTTATACGCAGAAATAATTTTAGACTAAGCAGTATATTAGAAAAAAACACCACCCAGAAAACTGTCCAGAGCTACATGACGTCCAAGGGCTTACACACCCAAAAGCTCATCTCCAACTGCACTAGCTGGTCTGGTACCAGACATTACAAAGGCTGTGTCCTTAGGGCTCAGCTACACCAGCATATTTCAACACTGCTTTTGTAACAGCCAGCGGTCACACTAAATGCTTGCATTTATGTTGAAAAAACTTTCTAAAATGTGCTTTGTATGTAAAAAGTACTAGTAGAGATGCAACAGGGAGTGAATAAAAGCACCAACTGGTATCGCTGAAGCAGAGACTTTAACATCATACGCTACAAGCTCTGACTGGCTGCTGGGCAGAGAGAGCAAAAACCCAGCTTCTTTAAAAGCAGCGTCAGAGCGGCTGAGTTTATTCTGGTACCGCACACAGCACGGCTCAATGGTGCTCCTCATACTGCTGGCAAGGTGCCCCCTTTTATACAGCCTGCCACGTACTGCACCGCGAACAGTAGTCCTCTCAAAGAGAGAGGAATGCTGTAATTTAGAAGTGCATTTGCTAGGAAAGAATGTGAGGGGGAAAGCACTCATCTATTAAAAAAATAAAGCAAGAATTTTTTTGGTTTTCAGGAGCAATGATTCATCTGGACTCCAAACCAGCTGAAACAGCTCAAAAGATGTTTCTACCAGTGGTTCTGCAAGGGAATCTCAGCAATCCAGCATCAATAACATGATCCTTCTAAAGCAGTGGGGCTTGGGGTTTTTGGGGGTGCCTTTTACCCTCCCACTATAGGTTTAGGTGTTGAGTTCTCTTGGAAAGTATACACATCCTAAACAATCTGCCCGTGGAGGAATGCAAAGGCAATGGGAAACATGAGAAGGGAAGTCCCCCCTCCACCCTCAGAGGCAGTTCCTACCCTCAGGAAACCATCTTTGCTAACTTCCCAGTGTGCTGTGCCCCATTTACTTGTATGTTTCTTTTCAATTCTAATTCCAGTTTCCAGTAAGATAGGGAATTAAAAAGCTTAGCTCAGTAAAATCCAGTTTAATTCTGTGTGTTCCTTATGTACGGTGGAAGGAAGGCCCAGAATGTCATCTTCCTGAGCACTAAACCTTAAAGGTTTAAGGGTCCCCTCCACCAGGTACTACCCCTGAGGCTCTCCACACCAAGGAGGCAGCAGCACTGCACAGCCAGCAGCTGCCCTTACGCTTTATCACGAAGTCCCTAGGCAAGGTACAGCACGCGGTTAATTCTAGATTCAAGCCCTAAGAGAAGCAGTTATTTTGTCAGATCACAAAGCCAACAGCAAGGTGATGGCGAAGGGGACCTGGCTGCACCATCAGCTGCGTGAATTCACAAGGAAATCTGCTTTTAATGATGGGTGTTGTCTAATACTATTTTTGCTGACTTGTGGCATCTGCAATAGTCCCAAGGCGTAACACTTCCCACTAAAGAAAAAACAAAAACTCTAAATAAAAAGATCTTTTACTAAGGATCATCTATTTAAATAGGGGGCAATTATGCATTTCAATTTCAATTAGTGATCTGGTCACCTTCTCTAATTATCGGCTTATCACGTTTGACAGAAAACGTGAGGACATGTTCAAATGGATTAACAAGTTTCTTGAGTCACAGAGGACAAATCCCAAGACTGAATAAATGCTTTCTTTAAAATACACAGTCACAGATAATCAAGACAGATAAGCCACAGACAGACTTTAAAATTCAAAACAAAAAATAAAAATGAAATGCAAAATATGTCCAACAGGAAGACGTATGTCCCTGAAGTCCTTCCTGGGGGGGAAGGCCTGCAGAGGGAGTTTAAAGAGCCAACACATAAAGCTCACCAGACAGTTTCCAAAGGACTCCCACTGCCTGCAGCGCTCTGATGAGGAAGCAGACCTGCATGCTGCGCAGGGGGTGAGGCAGTTCTCAATGTATGAAAACAGAAGATTTCGACTTGCTGCTACTTGTAACAAGCTTAGCTTTAAGGATCAGGCGTCGCCTACAACGGTTTACTAGTTTACATGAGAGTTAGTTATAATCATTCCTAAATCAACCAACTTCTTGTGATCCAGTATTTTGAAACACTTTTTTCTGTTTAAATAAATTCATAGCTAAATAAAAACCCTTAAGCTACTACCCATTCTAATGTCAGCTTTCAACAAAAAAAAAAAACAACCCAAAACAACCCACACTAGTTTTCTATTAAAGCAGCGACTACTTTCAATCATTTAAACAAGAAAATGCATTACAATTATCAACTAGCTTTAATTTGCGCTACTCCCATGAATTACAGTGGCTCATCAGTCAGTGCCTGGTTTTAAGCCATGAACACTGAAGTCCAGCGGCAGGTGAGCCGCGCAGGCAGCCTTTTCCACCGGTCGTTAGTGTCACAGAACCCCGCGCTGTGCCAACATTTTAGTACGTTAGTAGCACCAGACAAGCCATGCTAAGCAAAAAGAGGGCACTCCCACCTGGGCTACCACCAACACTGAGAACTATTTTCTATTTCACCAGACCGCTCGCTTTGCTATATGACAGCTCAGCTTGCTTCAGGCCATTCTCTTTCTTCTGAAGAGCCACTAAGAACAGTGAAGTTGCACAAAATCCTTATTTGCCCCACATTTAAAGATGAAGCAGTACAGCCCCAGAACAGACTTCCTCAGACTGAGTATACCTTTGGAAGACGTTCCCCTTACCTCTTAGAGACTCTGTAATGTGCTGTGGTCAGTTTCCCAGTCTCAGGGTCATGAACAGTAGCACGGCTCAGCTACAAAAAGAGAAAGGACAAGGGCTTACCCACCTAGTAGGCTGCTTTTTTGCCAAGCCACAGGTGTTTGAAAGGGTTCCGATTGGTCTGGATGGTATGCAATGCTCTTAAATTAGCAATATTGGAAGGGCAACAGAAGCTGTAGCTGCCATGTCCAAATCAAAACAAATTGGTTGGAAAAATTTGGTTAAGATTGTCCTTTCACTTTTTTCCTCCCTTTTTTTTTTTTCACACTTTTTTTTTTGTTTTGAACTAGAGACTTTCTGTAATTTACAATGCTGAGTTTCACAGACAATTCCTCTTCGCCCAGAAGTTTAATTCCTTTCAGAATTTTAGCTTAACGTTGATGGAAAGTGCGGCCAATCTTTAACTACCACTTTAAAACCAGAGGAGGGAGCAGGCAGAGGGCAGGTGGTTTCATTTAAGGGCAGCCAATTTTAGAAAACATTGGACAAGCTGGAAAGAACCAGGCACCCGGTGAAAACAAGCTTGCCTTCTGCCACATTTGTGTCAGGCAGGAGGTAAAAGAGCCCAGACAGGAGTACACAGGATTATCTCAGACAATTAAATGCCATGTGACTAATGAAGGTGTGTTCTGCATGCCACTCCAGCTGTCATGCACAGTAAGGACTTGAAGCAGCTCTTACACCCTTAAAGGCACTTTAAGTGGTCTGCTAGATTTTACAAGGAAAGGAAGGACAAGTATTGGTTGGTAAGAAGAGCAAGGGGAAGACAGACCCCCTAGAGTCTACTGGACGTTTTGTAGCATCATCTGATTTTTTTTACACTGCTTGTAGAAACTCACTTCTTGTACAGATTGTTATCTCAGGACACACACTGAGCAGGTGACCAAAACAAAGAAAAAGAAGAAATCAAAATACACCCGCAGCACTTCCAGCTGAAGGAAAAGACTGAGAAACTCAGCAGTAACAGCCTGTTACAGATCTGCATGTAATCAAGCGGTGGGCTACAAAGCCAAAGTTGTCTTTTTAGACCACCTCCTTTTTTCCCCATAATGAGCAGAATCTACACACTCATTACAGGCCCAAAACATCTGGCATAGAGCTCTCTTACCTTTTGCTAATTCTGTAATGTGCCGTCTCCAAGGCTCCTGTTATGGGGTTTGAAATGGTGGCTCGCCTCAGCTGTGAAGCGAACCATCAGAATAGTTGCATTACAACGCACATACTGCATCACAGCAATCCGACCATTCAGAAGCCTAAGGGAAGTGTCACGCAAGCGCACGCAAGCCACCCCGCCACCTTTTGCGGTGGTTTTTCTTTTATGGAGGGGGTGGAAATTCACAAAGCTGTGATAGGGAAGGAGGGAGAGTCTCCGGTTTTAATAAAAGAGAGGGGGTTCAGGCTTTTTTGGTTTGCTTTTTTTAAACAGCATTAGAGAAGATCAGGTTTTCCAGGAAGCAATGTTTCCATTTCTGTAGCAAGAAGAACAGCTGTCTGAATAAAGTAAACTAGAAGCTTTCATTTCCTTCATATTGCAGCAACTGCTGGAAGCAGTACAGTTATTATGGCACATGTACAACTGGTCCTTTGTTAGCACTGTCCTACGCATGTAAGAGGAGTTTTACAGTTAAATTGAATCCAGCCAACACTGTGATCTTGTAATAAGCCAAAGACAAATAAACCCCCACCTTTTTGATCCTTTCTATACCAAAAGCAGCACTGAAGTCCTGCAACACTGACTGCTAACACAAACTACCTGCTTAGACCAGAGACATTTACCTTGTATTCTGATGTCACGCAGAGAATTCTTGGTTCAACGCTTTCCCTTCCCTTCCCTATTGCACTCCATTTACCTGACACCATCCCATCTGTGCTGATCCTCTGACTCAGAACCTTCCGCGCACCCTTTAACTTTGTCCATGCGCTATCAGACACTCTCCATCAGGCATAACTGGAAAGGCTGATTTGTAGAGCCCAGATTTTGGAAGAGGCACAAAACAGCATACTAAGTCCCAAATGATTAGAAGTATTTTTCTGTTGTTAAAACACACTAAATAAATCAATGCCTCTCCATGCCTACCAACAAGAAAAGGTACTGGGAACTCTTCATAGGCTGCGCCTCCTCTCATCCCATGCAGACACATGTAAGAATCAAGGCACAAAACACGATTCTAGTGAGACTCCCCTAGCTCAGTAATAAGGCTTCGTCCTGCCAGTTCAAGCTGCCATCATAGCAGAAGGCTGGGCACGGATCAGACAACGTGGTCTTCTGAGGGGCAGCAACAGTCACATCCCAAGCATCGGGCAGGAGGAGATGGACCTTTCAGCTCAAAAAACACAGCCC
This sequence comes from Falco naumanni, assembly GCF_017639655.2. Classification (NCBI taxonomy): domain Eukaryota; kingdom Metazoa; phylum Chordata; class Aves; order Falconiformes; family Falconidae; genus Falco; species Falco naumanni. The sequence continues at coordinate 33,465,004 of NC_054062.1, read as the reverse complement.
TTGTGCTACACTCAGTAACGAGCCGGGCTCGCAGGAAATGTGTGGAATGCTAACCACATACAGATGCTTCTATGCTAATGAACTACAGGTCTCTAAGTCTGTACCACGAGCCAGACATCTGATAGGAAAGCAATTATCTCAGCAAGTTCAGAAGTTACAATCACCATTTTCACAGTTTTTTGTCTTCCGTGCTGAGACTTATTTCTACTCCATACAGAGGCTATTTAATCGTATTCCACAGACGTAATGCCAGACCTTTTGCAGCACCAAAGGGACTTAAATCATCTACAGACAAAAACCACTGGGGCTCTGATTTTTAGACCTGCAGCAAGGCTGCCTGGCAGGAGAACAGGAAGAGACATTTTACAGGTTAAGTGAAGAGAATTGCTGGTACTTCTTGCTTACAGTTCAGAATGATACCTCAGAAATACAACATATCAGCCTTTGGGAAGCTTTTAAATTGCCTTCAGGCTCCCTATTACTCAGTGCAGTGACCAAGGACAGTCTCACCCTCGATGGGCCCAGGTATAACTCACAGCCGGTTTACTTTGCCACAGACCAAGCTAACAGTCTGTCCTGTACTTAACGCACTTATCCCCCTAATCTCCACCTGCTCACCTCTCTCTGGACAAAAAGCTATTTAGGCTAAAAACAAAAACAAAAAAGCAGGAAAATTGTGTTTCTACAGGTTTAAATCTTATTTTAGAAGTCACTGGTAACTGATGGAAAAATAAATCAATTTATCTTCAACAAACATTTCGAGATGCGGAGTCACACCAACTGGATACAGAAGGCGACTCCATCAGTTTGCTGTTTGGCTTGCATGCTCCTGTTGACTTGGACAGTTGAGCTGCCCCGGATCACCCTGAATTCAGAAACAAGAAGCTCAGGATCCAGTTTCTGAAATAGGATTTGGTGAGCCAGCATTGTGAATAAGCAGCTGAGTGCCACTGATTAAGTACTGCCCTCTGAAAGCTCTTTCATCTGCAGGCAACTTCAAAGCCTGGAAGACAGAACTCAAGTTTTATACTGAATGGAGAATGCAACCGTTCATTCTTGTCCATACAATGGCATTCCAGGCCCAGAGAACAGCTGCCTTTCCCCAGATGGCACTCTTCTCCATGTCACAACTTTGGCAAATACAGACTTAGAAAAGAAAAAAAACACACCAGAAAACCAAACAAAAAACAGATGACAGGTACGCTTCAAGGCAACCTAGCTGGAGTACGTTTGTTTTCTGTCGTAGAACGTTCTTCTCCTTATCTGAAATAGCATCCACTGAAATTGTGTTTGCTGAAAAGCTTGACAATCCTGCACTGCCATTACCAGGCTCTCTTAACTACACAGGATTTCCAGCTTCCCCACTGCATCCTTCGAAGAGCACGTCACCAAGAGCTACAAGGTGAGAAGAGCAATGTGTGAGCACGCTGCACACACATGTGCATTCAAGAAGGGACAGAATCACACACACTCACACAGAAAACTACCGACAAAATCTAAGATTCCAAAAGGCAATGAAGTGTAAGGCATTTACCCTCGGCTTTGCTAGTTCTTTCACAGTTTCGATCTCTTCATCGGAGATGATGTCAAGGAAGCGAACAATCCGAGGTTTGTCCCACTCATCTTCCTGTTTGACAGGGCCCAGAATGTATCTAGGATTCCTGTTTCCGTCATAGTAGCGGCAGAAGAGTCTTTTTTGTCTCCGAGGTGTCTGAAAGCAAGGTGGAGCAAGCCATCATCAGAGAACTTCCATACGACATTAATCTCTCTTAAGAAACAGAAGACGTCCCAAGAACAAGAGACAGGAACAATTAACTTTCCCTATCTTAATGCCATGTTACAAGTTAAAAGAGATGCTTTAAGTTTGAGAAATTAGTACTTTCAGCATATTAATGTTACTTTGTAATACTGCAACACACAGTACTTTACACAGTCCTATTAAAAATAATTTTCTCTCTAAAAAAACACCCTCATTCAATTCCACATGTAAATCTAGACTTCCAGCATCCTTATTCCACTAATTACATTGTGTAGCCTATGCAAGTTAGTCAGCAGTGCCTATGGCAGGATTACTTTTTGTCTACTGGACGGAACAAAAATGGGGAAGAAATCCAACACACACTAATCAGTCAGCCAACTGCTATAACAACTTCCTTGCTCTTGTGCCACATACAAATTCTTGACATTGTTTTGTAACAGTTGGTTTCAGATATTTGAAAACAGTCTACTCCACTTTACCATTTTGAGACCCTCCCCACGGCACAGCATTTCGTACTTCCTTCTCTCAGGCAAGTAATCCTTTTTCTTAACCTCAGTGTCCTTGTCCATCTGGTCTTCTGAATCTGTACTGGACTTATTTGCTTCTTTTTCTTTAGCCATGATATATTCAAAATATTTCATGTTCCCATTTGCTCTTTGATGTTCAGGATCTATTGACAAAGAAACAGACAAGTATCACTGGCAAGTTTCAAACTTGTGAACAGGTATCCAGAAGAGGCTATTTACAAGAAGAGAAAGAAAACAGATGCACACTACTTGCTTCCCAAATAGAAATGAGAAACATCTACTCTGGTTTGAGAGCATTCGCAGGATAGCTAAAACTCTGAGCTAAGCTGGAAGCAATGCCGGCCTGCAGCACGCACGTATCCTTACTCATCTGCAGGAAAACACACAATGAACTTTCAGAGGTGAGCTCGACTCATTCGCAGTTATGGAACTGCTCACTGTCAGGCCTGGATCCCTCAGTACACACAGAGGCCCAAGCATGAAAAAAAAGGGGTTTGACCATTCCAGCCAATCTCACCAGAGAGCAAGAGAGAAGGGAATGGGACAGGGAGAGAGCTGGGACAGCACAACTGACTTAAACCTAAAAACTTCCCTGACAGGGATCAAGATTTCCGGTGACAAAGCTTTTAACAGTCACTAAACGTACAGAATTAGCTTCAGTTTAATAATAAATAGTTCTCAGTAGCCTTTGCTGTGTTAGGCTTAGCTCTGCGCTTCCTGCAACATCCTTTACACAGTCCATCAGTGCAATATTTACAGAACCACACACTTATCGTATTTTACAAAATGGACAGAATTGTAGCTCACTGTACGGCATTCTGTATTTCTCATTTTTGCAAGCTTTTCATCTCAAGTATGCTTAATCTGCATTTAAATAACCTGCACAGATTTTGCATTCACTGATTTAGTTTCAATTTGATTAATTTTGTTTGCGCTTGTACCTAAGGGGAAGTAATCTCAACACAGCAAAGGAAGATAGAGCAAGAAACCCAAATTTCAGGCAGTATGACTAAGATGAGTAAGTGCTTAGAAGCCAACAGTGACAGGAGGCAGAAAATACATCAATAGGAAGGAGCAAGCCTTAACCGTGATGCTTTCTGACATGGCAGTTGAGACTAACTGTCGCTCTAAAAATATGGTAACAAAATATAATTTCTGGCAAGTCTGAATTTACTGAAAAGTACACATCAAGATGTTAATATCAGTACCAACCCATTTAAAAAACCCCTATACAAGTCAGAACATGGGCAAGGCTGCGCTCCCTGGTACAAATCCATAGCTAGCACCTGCTGGAGCACAGAGCTAGATGGTGGTGAGCTGTGGGTCTCCCTTTCACATACCCAGTTCAAGAAGGCGTTTGGTGAGCATCATGGCTTTGCCCAGATCCCCCTGCTGATACACAGCGTAACTCAGGTAGTCCAGAATGTAGACTTTATCTGCAGAAGACACCTCTCCCTCATCCAACTGTTTCAAAGCTTGTTCCATCCAGAGCTCGGTGTGGTAGTAGTCAGCTTCAGTGTAGGCAATCTTTCCCAGCTCAAAGCAATCTTCAGCTGTTAAAAAGGATTTGTGCTTCACACCTGTATTTGAAGCAAACCAAGACAGAATTTACATAGAATTCCAGACCAGTCTTCAGAGTAACATGCAGTTATTTCTTATTCTTCACAGCAAAGTTTATTTCTGTTCCTCAGTACCTCCCTTCTGTGGTGGCTCTTTGTTGAACACTCAGTTTCTAAGTATCTAAAGCCTGTAAATCCTTGGCAGGACACATAAGCAGTTAAATGCAGTTTTCCATTGCTAGAATACCAGCAACTAGCTAAATGTCTTTACCATTAGTGAAAAATCCAGTAAAACAAACCTTCCTTCTTCAAAACCTCAAACACTTTGATCAAGAGCCATAGTAAGCCAAATATGAAGTTTCAGAGATCTGTTTTCAAAGACGCTGCATTATCGCTTTCCAAATGTTACTGAAGCACATCTTGTTAGCGATGGCTTAGTGGGGGAGGAAAAAGAAAAATAAGTCAGTAAATTCTCAGCTGCTCAAGATTTTTGAAGTCAGTGATTTTTAGAAACATTTGAAGAGATCTCTGAAAGATTAAAGCACTAGTAAGCAAATTACAGATTCCTATTTTTGCCACTGTAAATTAAGGCCCAATGAAAAACCAAATTCAATCTTGTAGAAAGGAAACAGGACCTGCCAGTTTTACAGCTAAAATTACATTCCTGATTATATCTTAATACATCCCGAATTTATAGTCACAGCTCCCGCAGCTGCATTCACACAGGGGAATTACTCTGTTGAAGATGTGCCTTAAGAGATTAAATAGCTGAAGAGACAGTCCACAAAATGCAGTATCCCACAGAACAACTTTTGTTTCTGCTGATTAATTAAACACCTTGTGGTCTATCCGGTGCTGCCAGTGTTTTTAGTTTTCTAAGCCTGAAGCCACAAGCTCTAAAATAACACCAAGATTAGGCAATCGGGCACGGTGGTGGTGGAGCGCTGTCAGACGGAGATCCTCTAGAACGAGTAACAGGTTTCAGGGCCATAGCCCGGTACATTTAGGGGCAACCTAACATCCACAGGTGAAAAGGCAACTCTTAAAACGGTGCTTAAGACAGAAATCGTCAAACAGGGTTGAGAGTTAATATAAAGAAACAGCACAGCCTGTAATGCAGGAAAGAGAATTAGTAAGTGGTATGACAGTAGTTAAGATTCTGATCAAAATTTGGTGGCCTGGCCCAACAAAAAATCCCTGGGAAGGAAGCCAACGAGCACAAACAAGTGACCACATGGGATGTCCCTCACTCTCTGGAGCCCTGAAGAGACCAACCTGTTCTCTTTTGTACTCTAGAACTTTCAGGTTCTGCAATTACACTTTATTCCACATGGTCTGGACAGCTGATTTCTTCAAAAGAAGCAATCAACTACAGCCCACCCAAAGCACTTAGTCTTGTATTTTTTGTGCGGTTTTAAGAAAGCAATAACCAACTACTTATTGTATTAGTGTGAATCAGTAGGTCTTTGAGACTGCCTTGAACTAAACCCAAACCAAGGTTGTACACTGTAACATACAAAGCCAATTACCCTTAAATTTTATTAGGCATCTGTCCACAATGAGTGCTTGCAAAAACACATATGGATTGTAGAGAGCTGATTTTTTTTGCCAGCTGGCACAGTACTATTTTCAAACAGAGGAAACCAGGAAAACTCAGCAACGAAAGAGTCTTCTAACAAGAAAAAAAATGTGTCGTCTTCTGCACATAAACCCGTTAAAGGTTACTTGAGGTAATGCCATATAAGCTCAAGTCTGTGTATACACTCTGTCTTTTGTTCTTCAGTTTTTACATGCCATTAAGTTTAATCTCAAAGAAACTTCGGTCACGCCCAATCCGAAAGGTCCATCTTATCCATGAGAGGGAAAGGCATAATAAATGACAGAACTGTTCTGTTAAAATGCATTACATTGTGCAATAAAACCAGGTATCTGCCAGTGCGCAACCACTTCAACACAAAGTAAATCCTCACCCAGGCAAGATTTTATTGCTATTGAATTTTTATTATAAACTATTAACACTAAATTATCTTACTGTAACTACAAGAGAGATGCAGACTTCAACTACAAAGATATTTTCAAGTTCTAGCACAAGCAGAAAATAAGCACGTGAATAAGGTGAGGAGAGTGACAGGACAAAGGAGAGTCTCAGTGCAGAAAGAAACTTGCATTCCGTGCAGCGTGTTTTATCCGCGTGCCCTTGGGCGGAGTGCTGACAGTAGAATGGAAAGGCAACGAAGCCAAGCGGATGTAGTTTCCAACAGAACCATCACAGCAACAGACCCGACAGCATGCCAGAGCAGGTCAGCTCTTCCAGCGTTCCTCTTCACCGCTAAGCCTGAAGCAACAGGTTTCTCTCTTTTGAGGTGTGGCAGAATTAGAACTGACACCTCCATCAACCTATGTTCAGTACCCCACATCGTGCCACTTTCCATGAAGTATCAGCTAGCTCAAATGCTTTCCTGTTGCTACCCTCACACTACGCGGTTAAGCAAGACAGAACAGAGTCAAATGATTTGTAATCAGGACATTTTGTAAAAGTTCACAGTGTCTTCTGAAAATAACATTGATGACTCTTTACCTGGAAGATTCCCTCTTGAGAGGGTGTCTGTGTCCAAATTATACGTGTCTTGAAGCCGCAAGAGGGCTTTTGCTGCACCGGTCTGATCTTCATCATTTGGGAAAAACTGCCGCTGGATAGTCATGTTGGAGATAAAGCCTGGGCAAGACAGCGAAACACTTAGCATCCTTTGTCCCCAGGATTCTATAAACTCTATGCATGAAATAACTCCCTACTCAAGGGAAAAATTAAGTTTAGGAAAGTCCATTAATAAGCCAAGAAGAGCTATCAGCCCTGCAGAGCAGCAAAAAATGCCCTAAGTTTGTTCCTAAAGGCCAAGAATACCCGTTCAGTTGCACACAGAAACATTTTTGTCTTAAAAAAAAAAAGTCACATACAACAAAAAAACCACCCCCACATTATAGATAATATATTGGTATGTTTTGCAACCATTCTGCTCAATCTGCCTTTCAAAAGGCTTTTCATTTAGTCACAAGGAACTTACAAGTAATTTAGAAGAGGGAAAAACAAAACAGTGCTAAGAATAGCAGTGTAAAGATTAAGGCTGGTCAATAAAAAGATGAGAAACAACAATGCTGATGTCTGCTACCTGCCAACAGGTTTTGGTAAGACTTCAGGCAACTAGGCAGTCCCTGCGAACCTAACCGCTTTCTGTGGACTTGGGTAATTAACATATTTACGTAGAAACTTGAGAAACACACAAAGTTAAACAGAGTTCTCAAGATCCAGCTTCACACAACTCTGAATTGAACTCAACCCACATGTTGAAAAGTAAGCATTTTGATTATTTTTTTCTGGTGAAAAGAACGCAAAGAAATTATAAAAAACTTGGGGGCTTTTTAAAGAAGCACCAGGGCAACACTTATGGAACAGAAGACAAGCAGATTCTATAATGTAAAAAAATGCTCTCTCTAGGAACCGTTCCCTGGTCATTAGCGTTACACGTAATCATCTCCCCTGTTACGGCCGCTTCCCAACTCCTCTCTGGTGAACACACAAACAACCACTGCTGTTACTTGAAGGGGCCACCTGCAGAGCTAGCACATTATCCTGTCTTCTGTGGGAGAACTGGTGCTATTTTTCCCCTTCTGCTTCTGCACAGTCAAGAGGCTGGTGGGCTGTTTGCATTGAGGAGGGAAACAGACCTCTAGAAAGCCAGAAGGGCAGAACCAGCATCCTGGTACCCACAGCCACCAAAAGGAACATCACCAAAGTCCACCACGAGGACCTCAATTGGAACAAACTGACACCCACTCCAGCATTTTCAGAGAAGTGACTTTTCTACTCAACAAACTCTTTTATCCCAAGATCCAGGAGCACAAAGAGCTTTACAGTATTAACTAAGGACAGTGACAATATGTTTGTTAAGCTTATCCAATAGCCACCAGTAAAAAACTAAGCAGCACAACCAAAACCAGACAAAGCACAGTATGCAACACTCAGCTGCAAAGCCATCCAAAAAATAACAAACTGGCCAAATCTGTGATTTTGGCCACACTCTAGTAGTCCTTTTCTAACTCTTAAACACTGTTAGTTTATGGAAAGGCAATCCTTCTTTAAAAGCTACCATAGCCTTTCACTGCTATGCATCCTTTCTTTCACTACACTATGCTTCTCCCAATATTCTAATACTTTCCTTTTTCCTGATGATTTTTCTCAAAACAGAACAGTCCACTTGGGGTTTCTTGGGGTTTTTTTTTTCCCTCCTCTCCTCTTTTTCCTCATTCAGAAGGACTTAAGATGCACTGGTTCAGATTTCTGGCTGACAGGTGCAGTTTTTTCAGTTGGCATTATTCAGTCCTTCACAGCAGCAACAGGGAAGCTGAACATGCTGAATCCTTACCAGAGACTAACCCTGGGCCTTTTTTGAAAGCTCCACTTTTTTATTGTTTCTTACTACAAACCTACACCTTGTACTAGTTACTTGATCAGACAGATTTTCACAGGTCAAATATAATCATCCAGCTTCCTTTGCGGCTAAGCATCTTTCAGAGTCAACTATTTTATGTCCTGGTCCGGGCTGAAGAAAGAGGCAGCAAAATATTCACTATGCTAATTCAGATCAGTTCCACAAATGCTCAGTCTCTGCCAACATTCAGGTTTTGAACCATAAGACCTTAACTCTGGGCATATCAGCAGCAACAGCACCTGCCCATACTCACAGACAGCCCCACGTCCTGCAGTTCTGTTCCCCTTTTTCTGTTCACCAGTCACCACACTTAGAGATTGAACTTCCTAAGATACTAGTTCGCAAGAACTGGGAGAATATATGAAGCAAGCCCTGACTCTTGCAAAATTTAAAGCATCCAAGGAGATTACTCAGTTTAAACATGGTAATTTTCCTAAATTTTTTGAAAACTTAAATTACAGCACACTGACAGCAAAAAAGCAGGTCTTTTAGGATTTTTTATGAGGGCACCTCAAAAGCAGACTCACAAATCTAATTCAAACCATGACATGTGAAAGACATAGTCAAGTAAATGCAATTATAATGTGATCCTTGTTCTTACTATAGGCACACTTACCATCAGACATGTCCTTCAGAACCAGGCTCTCCAGCTCACCCCACTCTGTATTAAGCCGTTTCATCAACTTGAACGCATTTACAGGATGTCCTAAAAACCCCTCTGGGTCTTTTGTAGCTGTATCTGTCAGCTGATCCAATTTCTCTGCCCATCTATAGTGAAAATATAAATTCGTTAAAGTCTCTTGTAGAAGCCTACCAGCACTGTAAAACTCATTTCAAGCTACTCAACAGTCTTTGTTAATAAAAAACCCAACACAAATTGCAAGCTTTTACGTCATCTATATATAATGAGCTCTCCTAGAAGGAACAAAAAGGACTTTCTTCTTTCTTCCTTTTTTTTTTTAAAGATCATCTTCCTCAGCTGCAGCCTAATCTCGCGTTGTTCTTGAGGCCTTTTTTTGTTGGAACTGCTCACTGCTGAACAAATTCCTTCCCACAAATATGGCATGCAGTATACGAGGAGTTTCATTATGAGTTTTCATACAGGACCAATCAAAAACAAAGCATTACACATATTTTTGACATTTTTAAATGTTCTTTTTCCTAAAGCTTACAGAACAGTAGTTCAATGCTTGTCTCAAATTATTTCATGTTTAGACACGGGCTCTTAAATCTATAAGCCTCTTGCTTCCCACCACAAAACTGCCTTCCATACTGGGAGCCTGTATTAAGAAAGAGGTAGTTCTCACACTCCCAAATGAGGAGCCCAGATCAGCTTTCTGATGCTACAGCTCTGACACCAGAAACCTCTCCAACGCCACTGGTGACCTCAGCCATTCACAATTCCAACGCACGCTGAAACAAGCACACCTTTCAACAACTGCTGCTGTTCATCTATCATTTTACCAGGAACATCCAGGGAGTCTGCTCCAGTCTCAGTCAGGAAGCACGTCAGTCATGCTCTAAGCACCAGTGCTATGCTACTACATGTCTGCAAAACAACCAAACTTCCCCTCTCTATCCCAAACAACGCAGATCTAGAACATGAAGACATGTAACAGCACCCTGGTAACAGGATAAATCAACTCTAAAAAAGCCACACCCCATGGAGAATAGAAAACATCAACACCACTATAAAGCAAATCCAAAACCTGTAGCCTGGAGAGAACTTTGCACACAAGCTGACATTCAGCTTGTTCCAAAATTTGGTTTGCCTGAATTAAGTTTGCCTGCTTTACCTGAGGCAGCTAGATGTTTACAGCTGTTAAAGGTGCCACTACTTGCCTTCACTCTTCCCACACTGTCTTTAGTTGTTTTTCTACACTCTGACAGACCCTATGTCTGGGTTCTTGCAGCAGCAACATGAGTGAAGGGGTTCCCTCCAAAATGCAGTGATCCAAGTGCTCCCATGGCCCAAGCCCAGCTTCCAGCAAGACCAAGACTGAAGAAACAGGTTTCAACGAACTGTGCATTCACACTGCAGGTCGAATCCATCATACATGACTATCGAACCTAATGAGTAGCTGAAAGTCACTGCAACCGTGAGCCACAACCACAGAGCCCTGATTTCTTTCCAGTAGTTTCTGTTTCATAGAAGCCTCCACCACAAGCCACCCACAAGGTGCGAGCCATCCTCCACATCTCAGTGAATTACCAACTTTCAGTGAGTTTAAGTCAACACAAGCTACCAATATCCTTCAGCCAAAGTACAGAGCCCAACAAACTTAAACAATGCTGGCATTTCTTACAGATTCTTCTCTCTCTCTGTGACAGTTAGATTAACTTTTCTGACCTGACAGTGAGCACCTATAATATAATAAAAACAGAGCTGCAATGCTTGTATGGTAAATTGTATTTATACACATTTGGATGCCCAACTGGCATGCTCCCATTTAATTTGTAGCTGTAAAGAATACACTTACATAATGTTCTAAACCTATGAGCGATTCCAACTCTGTATTTTAAGTGATAAAAAAAAATACAGTCCAACAGAGGTATCTTTCTTCCTAGATAGTAGAATGTAATAGACAAAGGCTAAAATAAAATAATGCATCTACCTAAAACTGTTTAAACATCCTCATGACAGATTTATAGACATTTCTGAAAGCCAGGTAACCATCCTGTTCAAGGATACAAAACATTTATTTCTAGCAGGGATAAAATCTGACATACTGAGCTCTGGTCCTCACACCTATAGAGCCGAGCAATAATCGGGTCTCTTGCTTTTACACAAGCAGTAAAGCAGTTTTCTTCTGCTTTATTTTACTTTTAAATCTAAATACAGCATGTAGAAAGAGACTCTGCTCCATAGTGGGCTGTTACTATTCATTGATTAACCACTCTTGAGCAATGCAGCCGCAACACTTTTTAGTGCTTTTACATCTAGTGCATCATTGCAATCCTTCTAACACCCATTTGGAGACTTCCTGCATATTAGTTTCCAAATTGTCATTCCAAGAATTACATCTCTTGGGAATTACATACAAGCAGGAGTCCTAAAGTGAAGGTATCATACAGAGTGCAGGTTGATTAGATTTCATCATTAGAAAGCTGCCTAAAACAAACCAGTGGCTCGGAGATAATAACTTAGGACAAAAAAAACAGCAAAACCTGCTAGTTTAAGCTTTGCCTCAGAGGAAAAATTCCACAAATTTAATCAGCCTTGGGAAGCACTTTTTACATAAGTGTGGACTCTAATTATTAACTATTAGCATTATGAAAGAAGCTGCTTACTTTTTGATCTGTTCCAGCTTGCTTTCTTCTGCCTTGATGTAATCTTTCAGTGACACCACCAGATCTTTTTCTGTATTAATTAAGTCTGTCATATGACCTAGAAAACAAATGGGTTTGGTTAGACAAGGAGAAATTTAAAAAAATGGGGAATTACACACATTCTTCCTCTTTTCTACTTCCTTCCCTTCTTCCCCCAAAGTCTTTCTGCCATTTGTTTAAGTAAGCCTGAAGAAATATTTAAGTAAGGCTTCTTGCCCTTTTGTGTTTTTAAGCAGAAAATCTCCTGTTGGACCAAGCTTGTTGCCATGGAAATGAACATAATATCACTTATTTATTATTAGAACTAATTTAGGATTCATTTGGAAAAGGAAGTAGGTTGCAACAGAATAATCTTTCATCCAAGCATACATAATGTAGAGCAAATAAAGACAAAGCTACAAAAATATGCAAAGTCTTCATGTTTAATATACAATACTAATCCAGCATTTTAGTTTGAAGATTACTTGCATGACTTCAATGGGTCCCCTAACAGACTGTTATTAATTAGTAATTGCTTCATTTCCTGCTAACAGGCAGCTGAACTGGTTCATCATGAAGTGATAAGGTCCGCCATCTTCAGCTGTGTCATAGGCCATTAGAACCCCAGAGAGAGTATGCTCATCCTATCACCTACATAAATATGTACCCTGAACAGCCGTTTTGCTTCCTTCTACATGCGTGCAACAGTCCACGCCAAAAGTTGTGTTTAAAATCTAATACCTGTAAGAATACATAATGAATACAAAGCCTAGCCTGGGTCACTAGGCTAACCGGACTGACTTAACTCAAAGCACGTTTCTCTCAAAAGGAAGAAGTCAATGAGGTCCCAAGAACTAGTAAATGGATTCAGTTCTGTACCAATTAAAGCCTTGGATGTCATTAACACGTCATCACGGAATCTGATTTTAGAGCCATCAAGAAATTCTTTTGGCTATGCAGCACGTACACCAAAGTATGTCTCACCAATGGAAGTGAAGAAATCCGTATGGGCATAAGAAAAAGGCAGCAGAAGTCCAAGGGCTACGGTATACCAAATCTTGTTGAATGCCATAGTCAACAGCTGTCACCTCAACACAAACCTGTGAAAGAAACATAAAGTAGGTTAAAAAACACCCTATTCACCAGAGAGTTGAATCTACCTTCAAAAGAGACAGCTTATTCTCTTGGGGCTGCCACTAGTTCTTGAGGTGGCAGAATCTCAAAAAGCTTGAGCAGCTCTCTAAGAGAACGGATACCCTTCTGCAGCCTTTCTTACACTTTTGTCTTGTGTGGTAAGAGAAAAAAGTATAGCTTGGAGAGAGGGTTTTCACAGGCACTCTTCATCTTTTTGACATTTAAGACACACTGCAGGTAGAGCTGCTTCACAAAAAAGCACCAAACAACGCACGATCAGAAACTGGGAAAAAACATAATACCACGTTAAAATACATATTATCAAGTTCATCCACCCCATCAAAAAAAAAAAAAAAAGGTTTCCTTTGATCCATCAGAAAGATGCGAGTGGAACAGGTCTAAATGAAAACCTAACCAGTCCACAGAGTAATTTACTCACGCAGTCCTGCTCTTCAGCTGCCACCACCACGAAGCCAGCCTCCATACCTGATACAAAAGGCTTCTCTGTCTGCTGGTCCTGTTAGTCCCTGGATAAGCCCAGAGCAGGCTCACAGGCAGTGCTTTCTCCCACAGACAGCTGCCAAGCTCTCAGCCTTTCAAGATCCTGAACACTCCTAACAGCCTAGGATTTCCTTGCTGCTGCATGCTTTAGAAGTAATTATGCAGTCTTGGAATTCACAAGATTAACTTTTTTCCAAACACAAAAAGTCTCATGTATTGTATCTGCTCAGAAAACTGAAAACAACTGCGTGTGCTAACAGAAACTATTGTACAACTCTTTCAGTGGCAAGACAACTAATGAAGAAAAAAAGAAATAAGAAAAAAAAAGCAACATCACAAAGCAAGTCCAGCTACAAAGTGGTTTGGCTGATTTAGGGAAAAAAGCAATATGCTTTTGATGAAGTTAGCAGTACTGATAGCACACAAGATAAAACCAGGTGTGCCATTCACACAAGGAAAGTGTAAACAAAATGAAGAAAGTGCAAAAGTCACACCCAAAGGAAAATCACTTCACCTACAAGTGGACATACTAACAGGAAACATTACCTCGACTGCAGAGTGCAGGACCTGTACTCGTAGTGCACCTGAGAGGTCAGGAAGCAGTTCCTTCCCTCCCACCTCCAACACTACAGAAAGAGCAGTACTTGGGATTTCCATTTACTGACTCAGTGGACTGCCTCTTGGACAGGGCAAGCACAGTTTCCCTGGCACTAACAGGAACAGGAAACTATACCAGCCTAGAATAGCAGCACAACCGCCAACTCTTGTAAATCATCTGAAATCTGCATGACCACAATTGAAGGGCTGAAGCATTCTGACACGTTCACTGGCAGAAAGTAAGTTGTAAAGTAAAAATGTGCAGCGGGAAGCCTGGAGTCCTGCTTTTTCCCCAGTGCAGTGACACGCCTCAGCCTCACCAAGACCCTAAACCAGCCCTGCTGTCCACAGCAGCATTCCTCACCTCCGCCTTTGCTTGCTCGTCCCCTCCACAAGCAGCCAGGCAACAAGCTACATCAGACTGTTTGAAATAGAACTAATCAAAATAAATTCCCTCCAAAAGCTCATTTCACCCTAAGCCCAACTCTAATACAGCTCATAGCATCCATGCCAGTACAAGACGGCAATTTGGACACAGGAACTGGAAGCCAAAGACAGCAAAGGAAGGCAAAATTGATTCTGGAAGCACTACAAATTTAATCCATTCGTGAAACTCCAACCCAAAACACAATGAACAAATACACAACCCTCCAGCCAGCCTGTAACATGTAACTTTTCAGCATAAACCAGGGATCCTGGTAAGTAAGGTCTATACCACGGCACCTACCTCTTCTGTGACTGATGTCAGTCTCAGTAAACACGGGCTCCCATCAAGTAATTGCTGTAAGTTAATGGGTCACACCTAGAAGCAAGTTGTCTTGCTGGCAAATCTTTCATTCTTTACTTAAAAGAAGCTGTATCCACATGCACAAGGACAGCGATGTGTACCCGGACCCTTATTAAACACACTGCTCAATTCATATTTTATTCTGCAGAGATGCCTCCTGCTCATTCAGCACTCAAGCTAATACATCTGTGAATCAATTACAAAGCACAAACAGTTCTACTACACAATAAATATTTGCCAACTTTATCAATACTTGGAATTCATTGAGCTTTTTGTTTACTGCACTCAGTGAGAAACACAAGGAAAGCTTCAGAAAGTTTACTTTTTGCTATGAATCAATATGAAACTTTTCTAAAACACAAACAAAACACCATAAGGGTGATGAAAACTATGTTCTCTCTCCACCTACTCCTCTTGGTCTTCCACCCTGCACAACAGAATGATGCCTCAAAGCCTGTTTGAGTAGTTTGGAAACAGTTTTTCCTCTCTCTACCTACCTTTACAGTCTGCTTCAACAGCAGGCTGACTCCTAATGCAGCTGCAACCCTTTTCACCTCTTGTACCTTCACAGGCATACAGCAGAGTAAGTGAGTAGCAACGGCCACAAATGACTAAGGATATTCTAAGTAGGTACAAAGAAGTTTCTCACAAAGACAGCAGTTAGGCCCTACAAGAGGTTGCCCAGAGAAACGAGGTTTCCCATTCTTGGAAGAATTTCAAAACTAAATAGCACAAGCCAGCCTAACCTAACCTTCAAGCTCACCCAGCTTCCACAGGAGGTTAGGCTAGCTGGCGTCCAGAGGTCACTTCCAACTTAATTCTTCTTTCCCTTCAGTCTCCCGATTTTCTGTCATTTGCAAGGACTCAGACTCCCGTAATAGCTTTCAGCCACCCAAGATTACTTCCTTCCCAGACGGAATTCAGTTGGAAAGAGAGCCCAAAGCAGCAGCCAGCCAAGTTTTCACTGCCCTAACAGCAGTTGCTAAGTAGCACAGCTTTCAAAACTACTGCAGAAGGATCAGCTACAGGTTCCCAAATCAAAGAAAATAAAGCTCAGTTAAGATAGATGCTGGAAATCTCTTAGATACATAAGCTGCCAAATAAGTAGGCTTAATTTCTTCCTGTCATTGACGTGAAGTAAAACAAGATGAAAATCCTCTCTACGTTATTCCTGTCAGTCTGACTCGCCTCCTCAGCCATATCCCTTCAGGCAAACACAAAGATGGCAGTGGGGCATCTCAGAGAGGAGGGAACCCACTACCCACACAGAGAAGTGGGAGTCCAACTGACAGCTTTAACACGGGAGCTTCCCAATGTTTCATAAGAAGTTTGCTAAGCTTTGAAACGGTAAAACACGGCAGAGAAAAAAAAAACAAAACACCAAAACAAAGGGGAAAAAATAGCAAAGAACAAACACGTAGAGTAAAACAAAGCAGTGATTAGACAAACGATACTGCCACACAATATTCCCTGAATAGTAGGGATATACAACAAATGCCATTTCCAATTATGAAAATTAGAGGTGTGGGTTTTTTGCGGACTTTTGAGTTAAGCTCTGCTCCACAAGGAGGAACAACATGCAAGGTAATAGGAGAGTGGAGGTGCACACAGCATCCAGGCCAGCAGAAGGAAAAGTGAAGTTAAGGCAAGCTACAGAGACTGATATAATCTCACAACAATCGAGATCACGCTAATTGGCAACTGAAGACCAAAGCGTTTAACTGAAGATGCTTATGATACAAGTCTCCTCACTGCCAATTCCAAGCCCCAAGGTGCTTACTAGGATCCAGAAAACAAGATAGGAAATGGAAACTGAGGCTGTACTTCAACATGAAATCATTCTGGAATAGCTCTAACTTAATTCCAAAACAGCTTCTTTATTTAGGTAAGAAATAAGCAACCTACTCAAAATTAAGTCTGCTGCAAGGCCAGAAGTCAGAACTGTATCTTCAATACCCTAAATACTGGTCTGCTCTCACAATCCTTACTGCATCCCACTGAGTCTGGGGGAACAAACTGCATCCCACTGAGTTTGGAAGAGGACAGCACCAGAAATTATAGCTCTGCACTGCACCAAACTGCTCCTGTCTCAAAGACAGCTGAAGTTAGTCTCATGACACAATGTTACAGGAAAGGACTTATCCAGAGAAAAGTGTACTAACTACCAAGAACATTTAGCTGTCATCATTGCTTAGTATGTGGTCTCACAGGACAGAAACAAATGAGGAGCAGAATGAAGTCCCCACAGTCCAGGAGGAAAGGGTTAGTGACCTGCTGCTCCACTTAGACATGCACACGTCTGTGGGGCTGGACGGGATCCACCCGAGGGCACTGCGGGAGCTGGCAGAGGAGCTCACCAAGCTGCTCTCCACCATTTATCATCAATCCTGGCAAACCAGGGACGTCCCAAAAGACTGGGGGTCAGCCAGGGTGATACCCATCTACAGGAAGGGCAGGAAGGAGCACCTGGGGAACTACAGGCCTGTCAGCCTGACCTCGGTGCTGGGGAAGGTTACGGAGCAGGTCATCCCGAGCACCATCACACGGCACATGCAGGATAACCAGGGGATCAGGCCCAGCCAGCGTGGGTTTGTGATAGGCAGGTCCTGCTTGATGAACCTGATCTCCTTCTAGGACAAGCAAGCTGATGTGATGTGCCCAGTGGATGAGCGAAAGGCTGTGGATGCTGTCTACCTGGACCTTAGTAAAGCCTTTGACACCATCTCCCACAGCGTTCTCCTGGAGAAACCAGCTGCTCATGGTGTGGACGGGTGTGCTCTGCACTGGGTGTAAAGCTGGCTGGACAGTCGGGCCCAAAGAGTGGTGGTGAATGGAGTTACACCCAGCTGGTGGCCGGTCACACGTGGTGTTCCCCAGGGCTCAGCACTGGGGCCAGTTCTGTTTAGTATCTTTACTGACAATCTGGACAAGGAGATCGAGTGCACCCTCAGTGAGTTTGCAGACGACACCAAGTAGGAGGGGAGCGCTGACCTGCTGGAGGGCAGGCAGGCGCTGCAGAGGGGACTGGACAGGCTGGACCCATGGGCCGAGGCCGATTGTATGAGGTTCAACCAGGCTCAGTGCCGGGTCCTGCCCGTGGGTCACAGCAGCCCCACACAGCCCCACAGGCTGGGGCAGAGCGGCTGGGAAGCTGCCTGGCGGGGAAGGCCCTGGGGGTGCTGGCTGACGGCCGGCTGGGCATGGGCCAGCACTGTGCCCAGGGGGCCAAGGAGGCCAAGAGCATCCTGGCTGGTGTCCGAAACAGCGTGGCCAGCAGGACCAGGGCAGGGACTGTCCCCCTGTACCCGGCACTGGTGAGGCCGCACCTCGAACCCTGTGTTCGGTTTTGGGCCCCTCACTGCAGGAGGGATGTAGGGGTGCTGGAGCGTGTCCAGGGAAGGGCAACGGAGCTGGGGAGGGGGCTGGAGCACAAGTCTGATGAGGAGCAGCTGAGGGACCTGGGGCTGTTTAGCCTGGAGAGGAGGGGGCTCAGGGGGGACCTTGTTGCTCTCTCCAGCTGCCTGACAGGGGCTGCGGGCAGGTGGGGGTCGGTCTCTTCTCCCTGGTAACAAGTGACAGGACAAGAGGAAACAGCCTCGAGTTCTGCCCGGGGAGGCTTGGATTGGGTATCAGGAAACATTTCTTCACTGACAGGGTGGTGAAGCATTGGACAGGCTGCCCAAGGATGTGGTAGAATCACCATCCCTGGAGGTGTTCGAAAAAATGCATAGATGCTGTGCTTAGGGACAAGGTTTAGTGATGGACTTGGCAGTCTTGGGTTAATGTTTGGACTTGATCTCAAAGGTCTATTCTATGATAAGAATTCAGTTCTTTAAGTTCTCTAGCATATTAAATTTAAAGGCTGTTTGAAAATTAAGATCCAAGCAGTGAGAAGGAAGATTTTCTAGAATTGCTCCTAACAAAAGAACGTGGCATATTTCAGGCTTCTTTTTAATGACAAAGTTGTAATATAATTGATCATATATATGAAAGCAATAAAAGAATCAGAGATTAGAATCAATTTTAGAGTCAAGTAGGTGATGTGTTTTAAGTATCATTTACTGCTAACTTGAAGACAACACTCATGAGTCAGATTATAGAGCGGGCATATTCATATACAGATATGTACCCAAGGAACCAAAGAAAGTTTTTCATCGGTTTCTTTCAGATTAAGAATGGACACAGCTCTCTCAGAGCCCACTTGTTTTAACTTTCTAAGCCAAGACAAAGAACACTAGCGATGGAGCAGAGTGTTGATCTTATTAGACACAACAAACAGGAGGCTATCCTTCTGTTCAAGGATTAGCAGAATATCTATAGAGATATACACAATATTTTCAGATACTAAGGCTGATAATAAAGAAAGTAGGACTATCCCAATGATCAACAGCTGAGGAACAGTAACATACAATAGCTCTTTTAGGCTGAAGTTGTAGCCCCACATGTGGTTCTCCAGTAGTGGAAAGCCTGCTCCTCTTGAGGGGAACAGCAAGTCATTCTGAAGTTCCTGCAAGAATGCTGCCCAGAAACACACAGCACAAATGAGAGCAAAGGCGCTGTTTCAGCACAGACTTTATTTACAGTCTTTCCTGAGTTACAGACAATTTCTCAAGTAAGCTTCCTTATCTACATCAACCTCAACATGGAGGCAGAGTTCACTTCCCATAAACCTCTATTTATCCTCACTTCTTCTACAGTGTTATTGTCATTTGCGTTTTTCAGATTGCACTGGGTATTTTCCAATCTATGCACACACCTCGCAATCACAGCTTTCGATACTAGATTTCAAAACCATTCATGATACAACAACGTTTAAATCTCTACAGGTCAGAGAGCCACTCTTTCTTCTAGCTCTATGTGCAGCCCTTAATGCATGGATTAACCCTGTTGCTCAACTGGAGTTTCTGCAGCAACTCCCATCTCCACACCACCGCTTCAGCTGCGCCAGTAGATGCCCCATCTCACGCAGGGCTACACGATGTATTAGCAAAGGGAACTAATCTACAGGAGCTATTTTTTGCTGGGAAGGTAAGTAGTGATCCCCCGCCCCCCCTCCAATTACTTATTTCTGTTTTAGTTTATCAAACATACCGCCCTGGGTGAAGAGCGGAGATCTGGAACTGCACGGAACAGCACGGCCACTGGACAGCAGGTCATGAAATGATGCTGCTTCTTCAGTTTCTAAATTAACTAACAGCTAGAAGAGATATGTCTACCTATGCTACAATCACTGCCTAAGTAGCAAAACTAACACCCTCAGTATAGCAAGATTTAGACACGCTCCTGTTGCTTTGAGGGAAAAATATAAAAATAGAAAGAGGGGGAAATAAAATAATCATTACTGGTTCTGTCAGCACATAATTAAGAAACAGTGCAGAGTACTCTAGGTCAAATCAAATGCTTTGCAGTATAGTCCAAGCCATTCAAAAGTCTCCAGCTGTGATCTAAAGGTAGCAATGGGTGTGAAACAGTAAGACACAGAACACCTCTTACCCCAAAAGTAGGCCTCCGCTTTCCAAACTGGGAACTCACTACTTTCCACTCCTGCCAGAGCGCTGTCTGCCTGCTTAGCTAAACAGTCTTTGGCGTCATAAGAAGTTGCATTTAACATTTATCTACTGGTTGTAACAGGTAGCTTCTTTCACTTACTAAGACCTTGGGCACGGAACCGAAGCTGGTGAACACTGAAGCACTCAAGCACCCCTGCAACTCCTCATACCGAATTCAGCAGCAGAAAACCTGTGTGAAACTGAACGCTGCACAATCCTTCTGGTACCTTCTCTCTTAACCCTGAGATATCTTTCCTCTAAAAGCATCCAGCTTTTCAGGTAAACTAGATATGTCTCGTATGTATGGCATTTTTATATTCTCTTCATTCAACAGCATCCTTGCGACTCCACATCGTGTTTTTTCTTTCTAGTCGGGTAAGACCCTCTCAAGATAGCTACGCAGGAGCACTGCTGACTGCGAAGCGAGATGCAAAACTGCAGGTCACGCAGCGCGCCGAGCCTGGCCCGGAGCGGCGAGAAGAGCGGGAAGCCCAGACAAGCCCTACTCCTCACGGGGCAGCCGCTACACACAGCGCCCGTGGTTACAAACACCGCGTCTGGCAACCACTACAGCCCCCGCCGAGTTGCTCCTCACCCATCCGAGCGCGGCACCGGTTCAGCGCCCGAGAACCAACCTCCCGCGGCAGCAGAGGCGAGCGGGCCGCCAGCCGCAGCCCCGGCGGGGGGCCGGAGCCCACCTGCGCCGCGCACCGCCGCGGGGGAGCCGGCCGGGCGGCCCCGCGGCTCGGGGGCTGCAAGCGGCCACGCTGAGGAGCGGGGGACGGGCCGCAGGGTCCCGGCCCCCGGAGGCGGCCGCACGGCTCAGCCCGTCAGGCGCGGGCCCGCCGCAGCCCTGCCCGCCGGCGCCCTCCCGCCCCCCTCCGGAGGCTGCCGGCTCCCGTTACGTAACGGCCGGAGCACCGGTCCCGAGCCGGGAGGGGCGGCGGGGCGCTGCCACGTATCGCCCCCACCCCCGCCGCGGCCGCCGCCGCCTCCGGACCCCGCCGCCCCCCTCGCGCCGCGCCGTCCCCCCGAGCCAGCCCCCACCGACCCACCGCGACCCGCACCGGTGAGAAGCGGGGGGAGGGGCGCGGCCGGGCCTCACCTGAGCGAAGGTGGGGGGCGGGGGTGGGCGGCGGCGGCTGACGGGGCGCGCGGAGCCGGAGGGGACGACAACGACGGCGGCACCAGACAGCGCGCGCTGCGCCCTGGCTCACCCGACCGCGCGCGCCGGCCCCGCGGCGGGTTTTATGGGCCCCCAGGCCCCGCCCACCCCGTCTGGCGCCGGCAGGGGCGGGGCGCGCGCCGCGCTACGTGAGCCCGGTCACACGGCGGCCGCCCCACCGCGCACGCGCCGCCGCCCGCCGCTCCACGTGGGCGCGCGGCCCCGGCGTCCCCCTGCCGCGCGGGCGGCCGGTGCTCGGTCACACCGGCGGGGCGCGGGGCCTGCGCGGGACAGCGCACCCGTGGGACGCGCGGGGTCCCCGCAGCGGCCTGCGGCAGCCCTGCCCGGGCGGGCGACAGCGTGCTGCCCGGGCGCCGCCTCGGGGGCGCGGCGGGATCTGCCCGCTCCTCTCCCCTGCCTGCCACCGAACGCTCCTTCTGAGCCCGTTTATCTCTGGCGGGTGCTTTAATTTCCATCGATAACTTCGATTCCGCGCCAGCCTCGCACCTCCCGCTCCCCAGCTGGTGCCACTGCTGCATCCCACAGCACCCCTGCTGCTCCGCCAGCCCTCCCCGCTGGCAGCCGGTGCTCCCGCCAGCCCGCTGCAAAGGCCAGGTGAAGGTGCTTCCAGATGGACACGGTCTCTTCCCCAGGTGCGGCCGCCCCTCCTTCCAGGGCTTCCATCTAAACCAGGCTGATAGCAAACGCATCTGGCAGGGCAGTACCGAAAGCTGTATCACCTGTATCACAAAGCACATCACCCCTCACCCCACCCTGGCACGCAAGAGCTCTCCGTTGTTGCAGCAAAACATTAAGCTGCTCGGATGCATCTTGCCATGACAGATCTATGCTGACTGTTCTTTGTTTTCAGGAGTTCATAAATAAACTATAGTTTATTTCTTCCTTGTAGTTGCAGCGATAAAGTTAGAACCGGGGACCTTCCTAAGGAATTTTTTGCCTTTTAGACGTGGGTTTCAAATAAAGAATCATCCCCTTACCAGCCTAGCCAACCTGTGGTCTTCCTTCTTTGCAGACAGACAGTTCTGGCCACCCGGAGCTAGACAGCTTTCACAACAGCAATTACAGCGTGCTGGCAAAGCTGTAACAGGGGTCAAAATCCCCTTCTAACACACATTCTTTAGCATGGTTACTTTCAACTGGCTTAAAACTACTGTATCCAGAGGAGGTACCTGGAGGCTGCAGCATGATCCAAACCCAGGATTTCTTCCATATACCTAAACCGTTCCCTCAGCTTCAACTCCCACAGCAATGCCTTTTGAAGAGCAAACATCTCAATATCAGGTGTTATGCCCCATTTGGGGGAAGACTATGAGATATGTTGGATCTCATGTGAGAAACAAACATCATCATTAAGTGAATTTAGTCATTTCTCGTACAGATGTGGACACAGATGTGTCCACACAGCCGACTACAGCACCAGTACTGCGAGTGCTGCTGTGCCAGAGCAGGAAGGAGGCCAGATTTAGTGGAACTATCCGTCAAAAAATAAGCCTTCCTTTCCTCTCATTTTGGTTGTCTTCCAACAGAAATACAACTCCTACAACTAGCAGGAAACACTGGAATGATATCCAAGCTTCTAGCTGAGGCATCTAGTTA
This sequence comes from Falco naumanni, assembly GCF_017639655.2. Lineage (NCBI taxonomy): Eukaryota > Metazoa > Chordata > Aves > Falconiformes > Falconidae > Falco > Falco naumanni. Next base: position 33,442,013 of record NC_054062.1, on the reverse strand, counting down.
AAGCCCTATTATCCAAAGAGTCTGTAATATCTAGCCAGAGATTTAACAGCAGCTTCTAGAGATTTGGCAAAACCTCACACACTGTAGAGGCACTCATTTTTTCTAGCAAGATTCACTGCTTTCTCATCATCTTTTTCAATATCCAGATATTTCTGGGAAGTAAAGCAGACAGTGAAGAACAAGTTTGTCAGCATGTTTAGTAGCAGGCTTGCTTGTATTGACCAGCATGGGCATGAAGGCAAAGAAATTTCTGCTAAAAGGAGCCCAGGATTTTGGCATCCACCAGTCAAATCAAGAGTTGTTCAACAATCGTGGCATCATCTTGCTCCATGAATCTGTTTCTGCCCCTTACCGGGGCATTTCTGCCAGTTAGGTAGGGAGCATTTAACTCATTTTCTCCCACCTTCCTCAATTCTGGCATAGTTGCTGATGTTCCCGTTGCATTAGAAGATTGTTTCTAAATTGCTCTGTGCTGGACTTGTGCATTATCACCTGCTGTCAAATGCTGATGGGGCTGGGCAGCTTCAAGCAGGCCTTAGCAGAGCAATTCATGTCGGCACCTTGTTAAGAAGCACTTACTTTCTCTAAGAACAGGTGCAATAGGAACGTGTGTTGAGAGTGAACTGGAGCAGAACAAGTGGCTTTCAGACTTTCTTTACGATTTGCAGAGCACATAGCAGAAACTCCTTTGTAACAAGCACAAGCCTGACCACATGCTTCTTTTTCTGAGCAATCCTGTCGAAGCACTGTATAGGCCTGAGCAGAGGGATGCCAAGAGAAGGGTCCATCTAAAATGAGAATGAAGCACAAGAGACCTCATAAGAACACAACTGTAATGGCTCACACCAAAGCTCCATTTAGCCCATGCTACCGAGAGCACTGTCCCAGCCTCCAAACTTTTAACTTAGGGATTTTCTCAGGCTGACGTGGTCTATTTGGTAACCCTCAGTGGAGTTCGCTCTTAAGTATTTCTCCTCTTTTGAGCTAGAGCTGTTTTGTACCCACAACATCCTTCAGCTAGCAGTTGTGCCATCTCTTTAGCCAGGGCATGGAAAGCCACCCACCTTTGTTCACTGGGAACATAGCTCCAACTAGTTAGATTTCATTAACCAGGTTCCTGCACAGGATGAGACAGCAAACAGTTACTGCGTATCTCTTACACAGGCTGAAGCATCAGATCCTACCTCATCCTTGCAGTGGCCGTACTCCAAATCTTTGATCCCAGTTGTTGTCCTCTTTGAACCTTTTCCAGGTCTTCCGTATCCTTTTGGAGATGACAGGCTGTGACCTACATACAGTGTTTTAAGATACAGGTGAGTCATCTTTATATCACACCAAGTTAGCTCACAGTACTGCTTAGCTTTTTAAAGTGTACTAACTTAGGTTTACCCTTTGTGAAGAGATGAAGCCTCATCTAGTTTCACGTGTTCAGCAAACGGTACTAGCCTGCTCCCAAAATGAAGTCATTACCAGCAGTCAAGGAGCTGGATCCTATAATCAGTTATTTTGTACAGTGCAACAAATCAGTGCCAGAGTCTGAGGATCTTGCCCATCCAAGAGCAGCAGGGAGGGGAAAAAAGACAAAAAACCACACGTTACCCCTGTAAGCTGAAACGAGCAAATCCTACTGAAATCTCATTCAGATGTTAAAGGGTCTCCTCCATGCCTGTGCAAGTGTTAGGAGCATAGAATGTAATCAGCAGTATCAAATTAGACAGTTTTCTTTCTTTCAAAATCCCCACCCTCAACATGAGAAATTGTAGGAGCCTATCATACAGATAATATACATAAGTCTAACCTTAGAGAAAAGCCAGATTGGGTTAGTTTGCATCTAAAATTTAATGACAGAGAGAAAGACTACTCATTAACCTTCTCTTTAAAGAAGTGGTTTATCATTCCTTGGGCTTTTCCTAAAAAAAGATGTATTTTTTTACCAAGAGGTTTCTTGTGGCTTAACCATAAGTTTTCAGCGTGGGTTTGCTAGCTTTATGTATTTAAAGCAATTAACAGTTGTTTTGCAAGGGCCAGCTGTTAGCAATTCTAATGCTTGTTTCTGCTTATTGGGGGCAGCTGGAAAGACACAGAACAGAATAGCAAGAAGAAGCCAGACTACGACTATAACCATTATTAGCCTAGATTACATTTTCCAGCCACTTCTTCGGCTTGAAAAATCTTTTGCCAACTGCCAATACCAATACAAGTATTTTACAAACCCAAATTAAAGCAAAAAATGTCTTAGCAACACAGGACCAAAGATTTGCCTATTTTGCCATCTCTTCCATGTAAGAGATTACAAGTATTTGTCCCCGCTACTTGCGTCCTCCTCGCCTGCTCTTCTTGCATGAGGAGAGTCCCAGGGATGCACTTCCTCTGTTGGCCTGTCAAAGCTCAAATTAGCAAGCAACAGGAAACTGTCAGCAGCTGTTCCCCTGCTTATGTGCTGCAGAAATATTTAATAGGGTAATGCGCAATCACACGGAGGTGTACAGGCCCTTGGAGAAGGCACAAGGAACCTCTCACAGACTGCGTGACTTCCCACCGGTCAGATCAGTCACGGAAGTGACTCTAATATCATTTTCTCTTTGCTGACTCTAATATAATTTATTGTATTATTTATATATGTATTAATTATTAGATAAATAACATAATATAATTGTCCATCTTTGCACAGCATGGGGGCCAGGTATACAGGATTGGACTAATCCATGACTTATTTTCAGCTGCATATAGCTACCGCACTGAACTGCCTTCAAAGGAGTCTTTACAAGGCAGCAGAGTACTCTGGCTTTTAACCCTTCGTGTGGGTAGGGGTGCATTTACCAAGTGACTGATTGCTTTGTGCTGAAGAAGGTTGAGAGCCTGCCCCAAGATTTGAGGTCCAAAGTATCTCACCCAACTCCTTCCCTCTAAAACCAGCTCCTCTTGCAAGATCCATTTCTGGGAGCAGTCAGGGTCAATAAATCTGTTAGTTTGTTTTAACATCAGGGTGGATACTTCCCTTAGAGATTATATTTCAATCCTTTATCTTATTAAGGGAAGATGTGTTTTATCCATTAATCCAATTAGCCTAGTAGATTAATAAGATTGGGCTTGCTCTGTTTCAGGAAGCACACAAATAGCAGTCAGGCGTAATTAAACCTAAACTTGTAAGTAACGCTGCTAACAAGAGCACCGTTTCCCTGCGTATTCTATTTATTATTTTTACAAGCTGTGCTCTCAAATTACATGACGTGCATTCTCGATTAGAATGTCTCAATTCATGACCAAAAAGCAAAAGGCTGCCCTGAAAACGTTTACTTTCGTATGTTTATAAAATTCTCTTTGTGCTAAATATAGGAAGGTAGGTTCCAGCCCAGACTAACGTTTTCAGTACTTGAGAGGAATCTGTTTGTTCAGTTATAAAAGCATGAAAATAATCTGCCATTATTCTGACATCTGCCTTGGCAAAGCATGCTTTCTGATCAGAGCTATTCACTTGCAATTTCAACTGCGGGTTTGGGTGCTTGAACACTAAAGAGCTTTGTCCTTTAGATATATACAGCTCTTGGCATATTTTCCTGTTTGGGGACATATGGTCCTTAACTTGAAGCAATGCTCTTATGTTGCTGATACAAAAAACAGAGAAGCCTTGAAGAAAAAAAAAGGAAAACGAAAATACGAGAAAGAAAGTAACAGGAACAAACTCCTCTGCTAGGAACAGCTCAAATGACTGCAGTAGGATTGTTCCTGTGATAACTTCTGTACGGCTAAATGCGGCATGTGGATTTCTGATAGAAGGAAGCAGGGGTGGGGGGAGGAAAGGGAGCGTTTACTCTCAGGCAGCTTCACTGACTCCAGAAGTTAATGGAAATCCGGAGCAGCTAGTCGGCCATCAGCCTTGCCAAGGGCTTGCGAGCAGCCTGTGCAGAACTACATTTCCCAGCGCTCCCAGTGGGGGACAGTGACTCAGACCCAATAAGAGCTTCTGCTGTTTGTTTGCTTGTCGGAGCAGGGCTTCTGCCTGCCTGCCTGAGGTCACCGTGAGGCTGATGGCTGATCCCTGCTGCGGCAGGCAGCCCCCCTTCCGCACAGAGCACAGTAAGTGGGGAAAACGTGTGGGGGCGACAGCCCTAGACCCACCTGCTGCCAGCCCTACGGCACAGCTGAGATCCGCAGGCGAGGCGGCGGAGCTCGGGCCGGCCTCCTTGGATCAAGTTTTCACTGCCTCCCTCTCTGCGTTTGCAATGATCCTCTAACGGGAATCTGGCGCGGTGGTGCCTAGGAAGGAAGGGGTTATACAGCCGCACGCGTTGCATTTCAGTGTTCCAGCTACAAGCCATTCCTCTTGCCCCCGTGCCCGAGACACGCGTGCAGCGCTCCTCCGTGCAGGGCTGGGTTTTCACACGCCAGGCTGTACGAGACGTGGGGGTGGAGAAGTGACGGGCATGTCGCACCACAAAACCGTTTCAGACACGATTTCTGTGACAGTTGCCGCCCTCGCACGTGTCTGCCGAGCCTGTCGGCAGCGTGCCGAGCTCCTGCTGCGGCTGAAGCGCCAAGCTGGGATGCCAATGCTCTCCAAGCAGCTTCCCCAGCAGGCTCGGCTCCCCTTTCTCCCCAGGGATCATCCCGGTGAAAACCACCCTCAGCTGAGACAGTGGGAAAGAGGGATTCGGGGCAGAGATGTCAGAAGCCGCAGAGCAAAGCCTCCATGCTGCTGGCTGTAGGAGCTGTCTCCACGCACTGACAGGAGCCCCTGCTCAGGCACCACTGGGGCTCGGGAGCCATCACGGACCTTCACCAAAAGGGCGGGCTCTCAGACTCTTCTTTGGCACTGCTTACGTGTCTGTAAATCTAAGCAAACGTAACTTCCTCCTTAAAGGACTTTGAGTTCTGTGGTTGAAAAGTGAAATATTCAAAGTACTAGTTAAGGATTATGAATTGTAGTTAATTTTTGTTTCAGCTGAATGTTAGAGACGGTAGCGTTTCTGGCTGCTTTGACATCCTGAAGCCAAGTTCAAACTGCAGTCTGTGACTGCCTGAGCTGAAAATGTGGTAGGATGCTTTGGCACAAAAACTATTCATAGCTGGAGGTGATCCAATTCAGCTGCAACTGCTGTCTCTCATCTAACTCGGGGAATTCTCTTCCGCAGCTGATATTTTGTCTTTCATTCTCTTCTGGCATCAGTGCCTTTCCCACAGATCTACTGTGTGCTGCAATAGGATGTTCAGTTGGATCAAGGCCATTACAACTGTGCAGGGAACAAACAAAAAAGCAGCAACCTTCACTGCTCTTTTCCCCAGGGATACAGAAATTTGGGACAGGAGCATTTAATCTAGCCATAGGCATTTCTGTAAGACCTGTGCACGCTCACAGATGGAAACAAACTGACGTATCTCTAAATAGACTTAGAAATTGCCTGAAACTGGGTTTGATGTGTGACTGGAGGCTAAGACTAAAACAGCAACTTCAGAAAGCAAATGCCTGCATTCTGCAGGCTCTGCAAGTGGGAGATCACTGGTAGCAGTGGGTTACTGCACCTTTTAAATCAAACTTAACTTCTTAGGGCCGCTGCATTATATTCTGTGCTTCTCTTTTTAGGCAGAGAGAGCTTTCCGTAGCTGTTGGTTATGGCTGCGATTCATCAAGCAGTGTCTAGAAGAGCTTCTTTTCTGGTCTGCAGGTTACATTCTACCTATGTTAGAAAAATGAGGTAAGTTCTCATCTGATCCTTGTGTGCAGTGACAATACCAGAGTTTGGTGCTTTTGTGTCCACTGTCACAAGTAGCCCTACCAAAATCTAACCCAGGGGTTAATCTGTTAACAGTTCAGCAATAACACATAATTCTGCGTGAGCTCTGTAAATTGTAAGTCAAAATCTCCACTCCCCTCACTACTGGTAAGAACTGGTTTTCTCAGGCTGAAACTCTGTTAATGAATGCTTATGGTTGCTGTCCTGGCTAAAGATCTCTTAATATACAAGGCAGACTTGAAGTGATGGTGCTCACCTTGTTTAAAATAATACGTCAAACAGTCTGAAAGAAGCACATCCTGACACCCTTTTTCCAGTGATCGCTTTTCCTAACTCAGGCCCTGGCCAGCTGGCCCCTAAGGCTTCAGCTTGGTCTTTACCCCTGATGTCAGTGTGACAGAACGTACCCTGCAGTAACGCATGTAAGCATGATGGGAAGCGTATTCAACATCTGAAGTTCAGTAGCCTTGCCAAACAGGACTTGGACCCATCCAGACTGGGGGAATAAAAGGGAAGATCCAAGTTTTCCCGCATATAAATGATCATGTCTATAAAGCAGACCTCTCGGATTAAGAGACTGGGTTACTGATCTTCTCAGATGTCCAAGACTTGAGGCTACTTGTGTAGTAGTAAGAAATGCAATATTTTCTGCCATACGGCACCTTCACTAGAGGCTACAGCCCACCAAAGAATAGACTCAGCTGTCAAAAACTCTAGAAGCATGTGGAATACACAAAATCTGTACTGTCCATTCAGTCCCCCTGCTCTGCACAAAATAAATGTGTCCGAATAAGCGTAACACAGGTAATCTCAACAAATCTTGATTTTATCTTCCCAATTATTTTCTCACTTCAGATACTTAAATGAGCTAAAGGAAGATGATAGCCTTTGTAGACAAGCCCAGACCTCGGGAACTTTCTGCCTCTTTCACAATCTCTCCCCCTTCCTGCAGAAAGTTGGGAAGAAGTACTTGGTACCACAGATCAGTGCAGCAGGTAAGCAGGTGTCCAGAAGGAAACACCTCCTGCATCACACAGATGAAATGATACAGAGTCATCTGCAATAAGCAGCCCCTTACATGGGGGCTGAAAAATCTATCAAGCTGTGCAGGAACATTCTGCTATATGTAGCACTCCATTTGTTAACAACCAAAAACTATTTAGAGTAAGAACCTTGACATGCCAATACAAGCTCATGCTCTTCATACACATATGGTATCAACGTATATCTGATCTGTTTTGAGATGATCAGGTTTAAACATTTGGGACCATGCCTTTTGAAGAGAAAGGGCTGGCAGGAAAACAAGCAAGGACTAACTGACAAAGGTTATTTGGCGTAACGCAGGAAAAGTTTTCTTTGAGAGAAAGGTATTGTCTGGTGTAGGACAGAAACAGAATGGACAGCTGCTTCCCAGCTGCTTTCCAAGCATTACATTTGCATCTTGAGCAAAAGTCAAAACTTCCAACAGCTTGCAGGAAAGCCAGACTTTTGGTCTCCATCCAGGTGGGACCACTTATCCACTTGTCTGGTCCCCTCTCTCACCTAACACCCTGCCCTGAGCCAAAATTGTGTGTGCCTTGAAGATCCAGAGAGACCATCACAGCTACATGGATTTGCTTTCACCTCAGCTTTTTCTTCCCCTTTCTCCTGCTGTTTAGAGATGAAAAGGATCCTGGAGATATTCAAAGAGACGGAACAGTGGATAGAGAAGTCGGTGCTGATCGGTTGTTCAGACGAGCACATACCACACTTTGCCTTGGAATTAGGTTTGGATGACCCCTCTCCCATCTGTGTCAGCATCATGTTTGATGCACTGAGATGAAGATGCTGCCTAGGCAGCATCCCTGGCCCTTGCCGGGTGAACACTTGCTACCAAAAAGGACTCGGCTGAGTCTCCGTAGGAGCTGTTGTGAGCATGGTGGGTCAGAGGCACAGAACTGCACTGCTGTTCCTGTGCATGTGTTAGTAAAGGTGGGCTGTTGGCAAGTCACTTAATATTTGGGAATACTAGCACTGATGTGGTATCACTTCCCCGGGAACTTCCAGAAATTGTATACCGGAACAATGGAGGGCTTAAAGTTGGGATCACAACTGCAATATATGAGATCAAAGCTTTTTTTGTTTTTTTTTTGTTTTGTTTTTTTTTTAAACAGGAGCCTTAGAGAAATCGGTCATTGAGTCTGAACTTAAGGGATCATTTACTGACTTACGAAAGGCTCTCTTCGTGGTGGATGAGAAGGACTCTCCTTTGCTGGCTTCGGTACTGCATAGGATTTTTCTGCTTTAAGGAGCTGCAATTTTAAACAGCAACCCTTCTCCTTGTCTCCCGTATTGTTTTATCGTTTAATGCGTACTGTGGAAGTACCTGCTGTACACTTTCAGTGACGTAGGTACAAACACACTACAAATTAACAGCAGTTTACCAAAATCTGCAATCCCAAAAGCAAGCTACAACAGAAAAAGAAACAGAAAAGTGGCTTAAAAATGACCACCGTGATTAGCCGTTTAGCGTCAACCTGCTGTATGTCCAGTGTGAAACATACTGATCTTATCAGTAGCCACAGCAATCCCAGTTTGTTCTCAGCTTAACAATTATCAGGCACTTGTTTTCTGTATTCTTCTAGGCAAACTGAATTTCATGAACGAACTTACAGATCTTCTCCCAGACCTGCTTTTTTAAAAACTACTCACTTGTAAGCTGTTATTCTGCCAATGCCCTAACACTTAGAAGCCCTAAGAAAAGACCTGTGTGTGAAAATCTGCTCCCCTGACTCATACATAGAAATAGCTTTTGTTTCTTTTCCTGTTCTGTAATGTTTTGGTGCTTGGGCTATTTTTCAAGAAGGTGTTCAGGGCTGAAGACTCCTTAGAAAAGTTCAGTTTCCATTACTCCTCCCATGATATCCCAACAAAGAACAACTCTTCCCCACCTCCCCCAAACATGCTGCAATTTGGATGCTAAAGCAAGAAGCATGAAACATCAACTGCAGAATGTGCCGTTTTTCAAAGCAGTGCCCATAGTTCATTTACCTTTCTGAGGCTTCCGAACATAGTCAGAGTTTGTCCACGTGACTGCAAGCTGGGGAGAAGACAGCAAAGTATTATTCAGGGAGACTGCTCTGAATCATCTCTTTGCCCCAGCTGTAAGTAGGGTTTGTGTTTGTCCCTTGCCGTTTGCAGGCCCAGGCCCTTCTCCGGTGGCACGCTTCCCACCAGTACTGCAGCAAAAGCGGGCAGCCCACTCAGAAAAACGTAGCTGGCAGCAAGCGTGTCTGCCATGCCAGCGGAGTAATTTACTATCCACAGGTGAGCACCCGGGCAGCAAAGGTAAGCAACACAGGGTCCCTGCGGCAACAAGCCAATGCTGCTGGGTCACGTGGAGGGGAACCTGTAGCAGGCAGCAGCAGTGCTTTGCATGTAGCTGGGTAATTTTTCTTTAGTGTTCATCCAGTGACCTTCCACTGGCTGGGAAAAGCAACAATTTGCATTCACTTGTTTGGTCTGAATTTCTTGCTTTGCTTTTTGATGCATTTGCTAGATGTCTCCCGTGGTTGTGACCCTGGTGTCTGATGGGAGCCGGTGCCTCCTTGCACGCCAGCCCTCGTTTCCCCAGGGGATGTACAGTGCTTTGTCAGGCTTCTGTGACATGGGTAAGGTGGGCTCTCATTTAGCGCAGTGGCCTCAGACATGCAGGGTGGGGGGAGGGGCAGAACGGAGGGACATCAACCAAATGCCTGTTCACAGAGAAGGATGGACACAGGTGATACCAGGGAAAAACATAATGGATCTAAATAGATCGGTGTTCCTATTCAGAGTTGAAAATAGCTGTATTTATCTGAAGTGAATGGGAATTATGGGTGTGTAGCAGTTGCTCTAGTCCCTGATGGTAAGTACAAGTGTGAGGCTCCCCAGGTTAGAAGCCTGGATAGCTTTTTAGCCTGTCTAGAAGAAAAACTACAGGCCTCTTGTTACAGGAGGGAGAATGGCTTAAAAAGGGAAATGATGAAGAGAGGCAGCACTGTTCTGTCCACCAGCTGTGTATAGACAAAGCCAACAATGTCTCTGATGCCTCTGTTTAACAGAGGTAAGCACTGTTGATGAATTTCGTTGAGCATCTTGTTGACAGGTGTTTCCAGGTCAGCACAGTCCGACCTCCTGTGTGTGCAGTCAGGGCTGGAACGCCTCAGAAATGAGTGTCCCTACATTTTCTTTGCCACGGTTTGCTGCCCTGAGGCCAGGCCGTCCTCACCTAACTCTGGTTGCCTCTAGGTGAAAACGTGGAGGAGACTGTCCGTCGAGAGGTGGCAGAAGAGGTGGGCCTGGAGGTGGAGTCACTCCAATACTCAGCTTCTCAGCATTGGCCCTTTCCCAGCAGCTGCTTAATGATAGCTTGTCACGCATTGGTGAGACCACAGCAGGCTGAGGTGAGCAGACTCGGGTTCCCCTGAGATATTTCACTGCCTGCCTTACGTAGCAAAACCTCTTTCAGTCCACAGACTTAAATTTGGAGACAACAGATCCTCTCTAAGTGCAGCTTGCCATTGGCTTTCTCTACAAGCGAGGAACAAACTTCAAAATAATCTGTTGCAAAGTACCAGATTTTGCACAGGTTACTATATACAAGCCCAGAACACAACGCCCCTGTGTTTTTTCCTCTGACTTTTTCAGAGGAGGTACTCTCTAGTATTAATATCATATTTGACACAGAACATGCAGATTCTGCCATGTTAATTACTATGCTCAGTCACTGCTACTTTGCAGGCCAATGCCACGATGGAACAGGGCTACCTGATTTGTGGCTTCCTTAAGGAAAGCAAGACGACAAAGCACAGGTGGATAGTAATGGCCTCTGCTGTACTGGCATCAGCACTGCTTTCAGGCATGGATAAAGCACTCTGGGTATTCTAGCATAGGATCTTTGTGGGTGCGAGTACAAGAAAGGTACCACTGCCCACATTTACATCTGATTTAAGGAACTGATACTCCCTGAATTCTTTCCAGATCAGTATGAACAGCCTGGAACTAGAGGAAGCCCGTTGGTTTGGCCTGGAAGAAATCGTGGAGTGTCTCAAGAGAGCGCCCGGATCTTCAAAGCAAGACAACGGTAGCTTTTTACCCTGGTTCCCTCCCAAACAGGCCATTGCTCACCAGCTGATTTGTGAGTGGGTTAAGCAGCAGACTTCCCAGCCAGCTTAGGCATGACGTTGAGCCTGCGATTCTACCAGAACTACAAGAGCTTGATACAAAAGCTCCCGAAGTTACTGAACGCAAAGTCTGTGTAACAGCGAGGACAGCACCAGACTGATGGCAGTCTTACACTCAGACACATAGATTTACATAGCCATTTCTAAACTGATCATCCTCAGACGATTCCATGTATGGTGGAACACCTTTAAGATCCCAAGACTTGCAGTAAATGTACAGTAAAATTCTTGGTTCCAAAGCTCAAACGTACTGTGACCAGCTGCTGCTGTTGCCCAGGAAGCAACAGAACCATGAACCACTGGCATTTATATCCCATTTTCCTCCATTTTATCCAGCTTGGGTAGGTATCAAACACTTTTTCCAGAAAAAAAAAAAAAGGGGGACAGTGGCACCTTACAGCATTCATGTCTATATGGATCTAGAAGAACTATCAAAAAACCAGAAGAAAAGCCACTGCCTGTATGCTTGCCCCTTCTTCTGTTTCCCTTCCCATTCAATCTTCCAGTTTCATATAAAACATACTATTTCTTCTGCAAATGTTAAATGGGTTTTTACTTTATGGATATATCAAGTATCTCTAGAGGCATTCTTCCCACCAGTAAGCAGTGTTACTTCCAAGGAAGAGAGAACAGAGCTATCTGGTGGTAGAGAGTGGAAGAACAAAACCTACATATAAGCATATTAGAAGAACACACATAATGCAAAGGTGAGAGGAACTGCTGCAAGAAAGCTCCGTACTTCCAACGAGAAAAAAACTGAAAGGCACAATGCCCCTTACGCTGTGCAGAAGTTTGTGGCTTGCCTAGACAGCTGGTCTCATTTTACTGATAAAATAACACCACTTCTCTGGAGGGAGAGAGACAAAGAGACAGGCTGGGCAAGGAAAGCTTAGTGAAAGAGACAGATTGAAGTATGTTTGATCTGCTGCTAATGCAGGCCAACAGTCCTTTCTGCCTGTTTGATAAGAGTTCAAATGCCAAGATTGCAAAGCCATCAGTACAGAAACCTGAAGGGGGAACGGGAATGTACCACTGACCGCCACCATGAGGATTCATTGCAGGTGAAAGACCTTTTGAGCAATGGTAAAAATACTGTGTCATGACACCTGAGCAGTAAGTAAAAAAGGTGACTTTCTCACACTATTGAGACATGTTTTGTTTCCCCAGGTTAATTTTACTTTAGGAGGTTGGGAGGGGATTCTTTCAGGCCATGGTGGCATGTACAAACACCTATCCCACCCTAAATTTCAGTCAATAAACCCTGTATGTTTCATATTTATGAACTCCATCTGTCAGTCATCCTAGTAAGAATGTACCCTGGTACAGCCAAGGGCATTGCTTCCTCCGCTCCAGCCCAGCCAGACACACCACAGGAGCCCACACACCACTCAGCTGCAACACTCCTGCATCCAGTTTCCTTTGAAACATGTCTCACTCTCTTCATAGTAGTTCCTCCTGCTTTCTCTCTCACCACACCATTTTACTTCCCCAGCATTTATCACGTCTTCTCTCATCTCTGGAATCTGTCATTTTCATTTTCAGCCTCGCTCCTTTCTTCCCCTTCTCTGCAGTAAAAGATTCAGGGAATCTACCCACCACTTCTCATCCTCCTCCTTCCTTCCCAGCTCACCCTGACGTAGTTCATTTATGTGCCCCAAGCTTACTTCCAGCGTACAACATCCAGCTCCGTGTACCTAGTACTTTTTAATACCCACACATGATCTGTTCTCCCAGTGGCAGAAAAAGGACTAAGAAGTAAAAGCAGCAAAAAGTACCTGTGAGCGAAAGGAGGAATGGCTGTGTGTCTTCTGCAGCAATCTGAGCTTTCTGTGTTTCGGTTTTGTGCTTTTACGGTACGTATCTGCAGTGTGTGTCTTTGTCAAGCCAGCTGCAGTGCGATCAGATTCAACATCACAGAAAATTCACCTGTGTTTGGGGAACACTGTGTTACTCTGCTTATCAAATTATGGTTTTTAACATCAACGTGCAGGCTATTGTTGAGCTCTCACTGAAGGAGAGCAAGTACTAACTGAGACCAGGTCCTTCTGAACTGTCCCTTCTACACCACTGATACAGACCGGTCTTGGTACCCTGTCCCTTTGGGGTGGGGGACAGAAGTGGCCACCACAGAGGAAGGCAGGTTGGTCACAGGAGGTGCGAAAGTTACTGCTGCCCCCTTGCTGGATGCTGGTGGGCCATACACTGCCCAGGCTGAAGCTGCTAGATGCCCACAGAATTCAGGGCAACTCTAAAAGATCTGCAGCCTGTCTAATACTCAGTCTATACCAGGCTTTATCAGATTTCATCAGTTACTGCCTGTTTTCTACAAGAAGTATGTTAGAGGAAAAGCAAAGCTATTTTCTCATTTGTTTGCTTCTGTGATTCACCTTTTAAAACACAGTTTTAGATGTCTGCATATTCCTTGTAATTATCAGTAAGAAAAAAGCCTTCTCAATTTAATCCCTTTTTTTTTTTTTTGGTAGAGCAAGAACAACTACAAGGCAATATTCTCATCACACCTTTTGAAAAGCCTTAAATTTTAAACTGTTTTACAAAATTGTTAATCCATACCCTTTTGACTTAGGTATGAAACAATAGTGGTGGCCTCTGTTCCTGGTGTTAAACCAGGAATGACTACAGGCAATACACATGTATGAACAGAGCAGAAAAACAAGGCGAGAAAGACATAGTTCTCGCTTGCATTTGCCTCAGAAATCTGGCTGAAGCCTTAGTAATACTGCAGACAAGACAGAACATGCTCCCTAAGGGCAGGTGACCTGGAAAAAGAAACAGGCAACTCCTGACAGATGCTTCAACAAAACACAGAAGGCTTTCCATGTAAAAGATACAGGCAGGCAAAAGGGACAAAGCAACATACTTGTCTCAAGAACACACCCCTTAAATGAATCCTCTCTGGGGACACTTACTTGTATAAACCACCGAGACTGCACTGCTTTCAGAGACTGCAAGGGCTTGGGATTTACAGCAAGACCTAGCAGTGAAAAGCAGTCAGCCTGTGGCATTACAACCCAGTTGTTTACAGGTATGACCAGTCTACATACATGGGCAGCTATAATATAGTAACGTTCGCCTGATGAATTTGAAGTAGCTTTTGAGAAAGCAATGCAGGCAGGTTCAGAACAGCATTCCACCTACCTACCAAAAGCAGCAGGGGATAAAAGTTATGTTTACCTTCAACATGTACCAACAGAGGATTAAAGTAACTGAACCACATGACACAACTATCTCTGACTGAGGGAGCTCAGAAAAATCTCACCTGGAAATGGTGTGGATTGAGAATTCACTTACCCCATGCTCTCCCACCACCTTGGGTGCTCTGCGGCTGCATGGAAAGGTCACGTTTTCCTACCCAAAGGGGTACTCATCCATTGTGAATGGCAAAAAGTCTGACTTTAGCATTACAGGTCAAGGAGGAACCTCTTACATCAATAAATTACTTCACCTTAAAACACGCTCTGAGACACGGTGGACACATGCCAAATCTGATGTTTAGCCTGAAGACCATGAACACTTAACAGAACACCCTGACAACATGACTGTGTTAAATCAGGTTATCATTCTACAGGTAACCATGAGCAGCTCAACTCTGTCAGCTGCAAGAGACAGGTTGTCAGAACAACCTGTAATTACACAAATACAGTTCCTGTGCTTCAGTCTGAAGCACTGCTGAAATGAATTCAGCAGCCACAGCCTTCAGCTCCCATTTAAAACTCATTCACTTTTCAACTTCACAACAGATGGCAAGCAGCTGTGTAAGGGAAAAAAATACTGCCAAATTTGTGCAACAATGCATACACCTGGGAATGACAGAGCACCACCAAAACTACTGCTGTTTTAAAAAAAAAAAAAAGCTCAGGATGCCAATGCGGATATTGTGTGACCTGCACTTTCTTTAAGACCCATCAGTGGTATTTTGTAGGCAGTCAGGTGCACTCACTCAGTGACATCCAGATTCATCATTACATGGAGAAACTGAAGCTGGCATCAGCTGTCACAAACATGAGAAACACCACAGCAGCAGAAACACAAAGCTGCCCCAGCTCCCTCACAGGCAGAGCAGTATTGGCACAGAAACAGAAAATGCTGATACAACATCCCTCTCCACTGGTCCCTGTGCGCAACTATATGTAGCATCTTTTTATACACTGTTCTCCACAAAACCTCACATCTAAAGAAAATACAGATACAGAGAGAAACGGCAGAAGTTAGGAGGCAAGGCAAGGCAGAGATTTTTCAATAAGATTTGAAGTGATTGGGGGAAAAGAGTGATACACAGTAAGGTCATTCTAATAGCCAGAAATGCAAAGGCAGCCCTATCTCTATTCGTGGAAATGTTGTAAAGGCACTGAGAAGATTTACTAGTATATGAATAGTAGAACAATGAGGTTTGCCATAGGGGCAGAAACAAATTCACATGTTGCTTTTATTAATAACTCTAAGAATCTCAACAAGATCTTTTAAGGAATGGGAAGCTGAAAATTCATAAATGATAAGGTAGATAATGCAGTTAGGGTGCTAAATAAATGTGTGTTGGATTAAGGCCAGAGGAGCTATGCAGCTTTACCTATGAAACTCTGCTGATTTAACAACTACTGCAAAACCAAACAGACACCACACAAAATTCAGTAACTGCGATCTATCTGAACAACAAAAACCCGGAAAGTTTTTACCAGTGAAAGACAGTAAGTCTACAATTACAAGAGATACGCAGTAATGATTTGAGGAAATATGATATTAAATATGGCTCCTGTTACTATGCAGGATGGAGAATGCCTAGATTAAACTAGATCGTATCCCAACACTATATGGCCTTATAACTGCAGATAAGGTTAATAATGCTCACCAATTAAAAAAAAAAAAAGTCTAGTCTTAACTAATTTAGATTAATATCACTGCAGTCATTGGATATCATTACTACTTTTCCCCACCAAATTATAAAGTCTTTACTGGAAATATCTCACTTTGTGCCTCCTACCTGCAACAGTGGTCAAGTCGCCTACATGTCTTTTTCTGAATAAACTGAGCTTTACTTTCATGTTAGCATTGATCTTCACTTCCCATTCTTGTATGCTTGAAAAATTGTGAATATCCATCTCGGAGTGTTGACCCACTTAAGTACAGGTTGTACTCCAAACAGCAATCCACGCTTTACAGAGGAGTAACACACAATGGGACATTCTTCTGCTTCAGTTAATTAATTCTTCACTAGTTTTGCACCAGAAACCTTTAAATTGTTCATGACACCCTTTTCCATGACACCGTACTGCACAAGACAGTTTCCAGCTTGGAAACACAGCCAGCACATATTCCTATATCTGACTGTTGTTTCTATCTTATTTCAACAGGACAAGTCGTTACTCTAAGAATTCAAACACAAAATAAACTGAATCACAACATCAATCTCGGTTCTGTGCCCTGAAAGCACAGTTTTGCTGTTGAATTAATTATCTACTTTTGGCACCTGGAATTCATAATAGGATACCTTCTCTATCCTCAGGAAGCAGTAATCAGGTTCCTCAGCTGTTGGCTGAGGAACACACTTGATGCACACCAGCTAAGCTTCACACCCCTGACTTCATATTCTTGAGCAATTCATTTTTTTTCAATAACTCTGTATTCTGCTCTTTAAGCTGAGAACTCCAAATGCCCTCCATGGTAATACTTTCTTAGGGGAATAAACAAAGTTGGAAAAAGAAATAAATTTCCATCTTAGACCTGCCAGAACAGACGCTCTTGTGTTCCATTCCAAAGACACAGATTGCAAGAGGCAGGGCAGCTGTTGCTGCAGCTTTTGCAGCACCCCAGGGGATTCCTGGGGTGGTACAAAGGGCCTGCCCTGGCTCCTGCTGCTATTAAAAACAAAATCCAGTTTCTCATGAGTTGGGTAAGTAGCTGCAGCAGGAGCTGTGCAAACATTCATTATAAAAATGCTTTTCTGCCACTGCAACTAACACATGCCCTGGAGATAACCATCAGTCCTGTACTGCAGTGTTAGACAGGAAAGGCTGGAGGCAAGCACCACGCAGGGAAGGTGATCTTTCATGGTAGCAGGGCAAGCTGACATCCACTCACACAGCAAGGATGCTGAAACTGGTTTATTTGCAGGAGTCTGACATAAGCACAGGGATTAGTATCACTGACACCAAACTGCACTTGAACAGAGCTAGCTGTAGTTAAATACCATTCCTTGTGAGCAACACCTCCTCGCCACTGACCAGAAAGGAGTTAGACTCACAGTGGAAACATTGCTAGCCTCTGGGCTGCACACTTCTGCACATCCTTCATTAACACACCAGAAAAAAAAGGTCCTCTTCCTTAGGCTCCTCACTATTCCATAAAGCTTATTGGTGGAAGGAGTGGCAACAGCTAAACTGCCCAGGTGTTTAGAAAAGTTTTAACAAGTCAAAGGTCTCTGCTGTCCTCTGCGATTAGTTTTGATCTCCTCTCTCAAGATGAAAGAGCCATTGTTTGTTTTCTTGCTTGAAACATACCAGTAAACAACTATGCCATTCACAACTGGGACTTCAGGGGTCAAGCCACAAACAAGAAAACTACATTTCTGGAAAGGGTCAGAAGTTCTAGGATGAACAAGGGCTGTACAAAAGGCAGATGCTCAAGTGAGCAAAGTGAATAAATTATGTTGGAATGCAGTTCTAGTTAAACTAATTTAAAATATAATGGAAACTTTGATAGCAATCCGTTGAAAGGGAACCACACTACACTTGTCTTCCCTAATTAATTCCATCAGGCTTCCTTCACTAAAAATACTCTTTCAAAATTAAAAGCAGAAATGCCTCATATGTTACTTCAAAGCAGCAGAAGAGGCAGCATGGAAATGCTTATTCTTCGATGGGAAATTCTCTTGTGAGCAATTTCAATCTTGAAGGTCTCCACTGTGAAGCTGCTAAACAAATGTAAATAGTTGGAATAAGTACAACCCCACAGAAATAACAGTCCAATTGATGGAAAAGATTATCCAAGAAGCCAGATCAGCTGAAGTTCTTCCAAAAGAGCAGCTTTGTTCTGAACATTAGCTTAGAAGTTTTCTTCACATACTAGATTAGAAGAGTCCTTTGATCTATTTTGACCTTTTGTATAGTACAGGCCACAAGAGAGTTTAAATGTGATCATGTTCTTGCAACTGAATTATTTTTTAAAGTATCTAAACCTGATCTAACTACTCATCAATGGAGAATTTTATGTAGCTTCAGCATTAATTACCTTCCCTGTTAAAACATAAACCCTTTCTAAGGCCCAGGTAACATGTGTTTTCCACTACTAAGTGCTAGTTATCCTTGTCTGCTAGATTCAGAAACTCCTGCTACCCCAACTGCTCTGGCGCAGATTTGTTAAACTCAATCTCATTCCACCTCTCCTCTCTGCAGTACAAACTCCTTCAACTTTAGTGGCATCTCCATAGTTCCTAATTCTTGTTGTCTGCCTCTAACCCCTGTCCAACTTGCCAGTACTCTCCCTAAACTGTTGATGAAGTAACTTACATGACACTGATGGAGGACAAACGTGGAAGTAGCATAGCCATCATACCTTTCAACCACATTCATTCCATGCATTTGTGTACAAAATCTCCAACATTTATGATGCCTTACTGGAGCATTTTACCAGATATTTGTCATTTGCAAAACCAAAAACAAATCTGGAAAACCAAAACCCCCCACAAGCATAGATCAGTAGGGAAGCCAGAAAGCAAGCATTCACTGTACCTCACCAAGGTCTCATTAATTTCAATGAAACTACGCCAATGGGACTTACAAAGAATTTTCTATGCATTGGTCAGACTCAGTCGGCATGGCAGTCAGATACCGAAGGGCATCATTCGGTAAGTGTCCGAGTGCTGCGGGGAAACAACTTTTGCTACATTCTGCTTTGTCAGTTAAAACAACGCTGCCACTTAACATGCAAAACAATTAAAGGCTTCAACTAAATTGACTCTAAACCTTAAGACTAATAATAATAACCTCAATAATAAATAATAATAATATAATTCAGTCCATTAAAAGCAATTAGGTATGCCTTCAGGATCAATCAGGCTCTTGTATCATTGAACACTATTTTTCTGAATATGTTTAAAAAAAGAACCAAACAAAACCCAAAAACTCAACCAATGAGCTTCTCTTCTACCAGTTAAGACACTTGATTCATTGTTGTGTCAAAGAAAAAAATAAAGACTTGTAGAAACCTATTCAGAATTGACAGAACTGTGCTCCTGCTGTCTGTAAATCAAGAATTTCTGCATATTTTGTTTCAAATTTATCTTGTTACAACTAAGTCTTCATATCTAGAATAGATTTTTCATTCTATGTGAAAGCAACATGCTGAACACCTTCTAGCTACATTTTCACTGAAAACCAAACCAAAACTCTTCAGACTGGGATCATATACAGCTACTGCTGGCACAATACCAACATTTGGCAATAACGGAACTCAAAAAATGCCCAATTATGAAAATGCTTCCAATACTGCCCTCAGGAAGTTATGCATACCTTAAAAGAAAAAAACCAACAAAACTTTGCAGTAATCAAGTTGTATTTCTGCTTTTATTTAAACAAATTTTAAAAATACTTATAGCCAATATTTACATATTCAGTCCAATTACTCTTCAAATCCTCTTGGTTAATAAAGAACATATTCTTACAGTATTTATCAGAAGTTCTTACAATGAAACATCGTACTTTTGGAAGAGCTATTAATTCCTTGCTGAACATTTAACCAGGGTTTCCAAATCCGCACGAGAACACTGTTCCTATAACACAGTATTCCTCTATCTCCCCCTGAAGGCAGCAGCATTTTCAGAACATGAACTGCTTTCCAAGATACTGAAACCACCTAGTAATGGTTAAAAGCACATTTTAGAAATATGGCAAATTGGATCATTGTTATGAAAAATTTAAGACAGGTTTAGTACTAAAAGTTTCATTCAAGTCACATCATCATTTTTCAGTTTTCTGAAAGCATGCTACCACTGGAAAAATCTGATTTCTATCCAAGATAGTATCCAAACAGATGGCTTTTGCTAATAAATTCACTTTGCATCTTTGAAGTCACACATAACTAATGCATAAAATCCTATAAAATTCAAACCTTTTGTCTCTTCTTCCAAATACTGCTAGTTTTCCTGTGCTTCATTTTTTTAGTCAGCCATGTCTTCTGAATTAAGCCAGTCTTACTCTGTTGCTCGATTGTTTGAGCCAATATGATCTGCATTTTCAGGTAAATGCACCCCCATGCTCTGTAAAATGTTAGAGGTGGGTCCTGCCAGTCCAGACTGAGCACTATAGGATTCAAGCAGGTTAGCTACTAGGTTCATATCCACATCAACTGGTGTCAACTCAGTATCTTCTGTTCCAGAATCAGGGCCAACACTCTGCGACATAGCTGCTTTAGCAGAACTTGCCTACAGTAAGTATAAAGAAAAAAAAAATGTATCACATAAACCTTTTTTTTTTTTAAAAAAAAAAAAAGACAAACCACAAGACAAAATAAACAAGGAAACAGTTCTGCAGCCAACAAAGTTCACTACATTCTACACTGTTTTGACAGACACAAATTTAGTCACCAAATGCTTATGCCAGTTAAAAATCATCACTTTCCATTACACAGAGTAAGTTCCAAGAGGACAGAGAGGGTTACTGAGTCCTGGCTCAGCTTGCTATGGGAGTAATCTACTACAGGAACTCATGAAGTCAAGCTGCAGCTGCTTGCCTCACTACTAAAACAGAGTAAAAAAATAAAACTAAGTCTTGGAAATGATGTGCAAGTTAATGCTTAGATAACTTTTTGTTTAAAAAAAAAAGATACCATGGTGCAACCACAGCACATTTTGCTTGCACATGGAATTTCTTAATTAGTTAACACATGACTAGAAGACAGAACTTTTTCATCATGTTACTCAGAACGATCACTTTAGCATATTTCCTCTTTCCTACTAAAACTCTCAAAACTATTATGCTATGAACTAGAACTCAAGGCATACTTACCCCCTTCTTTTGCATGGTGAAACTCTTACCAACACTGGTATGTGCCAGTTCACGGTCCATCTCATTCATGTATGACTTGAGACTGCCTATAAGCTCATTAGGTGACACCTCCTGGTCTTGTCTTTCACTTTCGGCATCTAAGCCTTCATCATCTTCATCTGAGAAATAAAACTCCTCCTCTTCATCCAGATCATCAGAATCCAGCTCTTCTGAGTCCACCCCTATGTATTATTTTGTGTCAGTACAGATCGCAAATGTATCAGCACAGTGCCCACGGGTGATCAGAAGACCCAGGGAAGCTAAATAACCAAGTGACAGTTTGACAAAAGAAACAAAGAAGCAATCTCACCTAAAATTCTGTCTAATGCTTTTGTAAAAGAATCTACATCAAAGGTAACATGGGATTCATCAGATGACCTGAAATATAAAAATATTTTTAAATAAATAAAGCTTTTATCCGTGCATAAGCCTGAAAACGCCATACGGCATACTGATTTCACTCAAGCCTAGATTAAAGTTGGGACGTCTGAACTAATGGTCTTGGAAGCGTTTAGAAGTCTGACACCTGTACAAATTAGAACAGCAAATGGAGGAACTCCTGGCATGAAAGGGAAAATAAACCCAACAATGTTAATTGTTTGTCATGGTCAAACAAAAGTTGCACTGAAGACAACCAAAATAAGCATGCCTAAATCCTTCTGAACAAAGTGGTGGCGTTAGACCTTAAAAAAAGATTTTAAAAGTTAAGAATCTGAGGTCTCCTGCCTAGAAAGAACACTAAAGGCTTCATTCTGGTCTCTCTTAAGGCTCAGTGGTTTGCTTTTTTTATGTGTTGGGGTTTGTTTTTTTCTTTGTTAATTAACCGAGAAAACCTATGGTACAACTCAGACATTGACTTCAACATTATATAAAAGGGATCAAACAGTTAAGAGCATAAATAGAGCTGACGCTTATACTCTTCATACAGCTTACGCAGCATTATTTTCTCAATATTAAAGCTATTAGAAAGAACCTGGACATTAGGCTATCACCTTTCTTTTTTAAATTAAAGGCCTGTCCACACAACATTCTCACACACTTATTTAACTCCCAACAATTAATCTAGTGGCATTCTGCTGTTGTCTAAATACTTAAGTATCTTCAGTTAGCACTCTTCTTCTACTGTTGGCAACAATGAGAGGGATCCATAGTGATTCTTTTGTCCCGCTTCTAGGCATATAGTATGTACTTCAGTAGTGCAAAAACAGGCCCAGTATATTCAAAATATTAATCTACAGGAAATCTAAGTACAGCTGTACCCCAAAAATCAACAGGCTTAATTCACAGAGAGATTCCCTCAACTTAAGTTTCATTTTTGCTTCTGCACAGCCTCATCAGCAGAATCCTAGCAGTCTGAATAGTCTGCCATGGCAGAAAAACTTCAGCGCAAACTAACTTGAGATGTACATTTTAGTAACAGTACTAAGAACTCCGGTAACGAACAATGGTAAGCCTTAAAAAGTAACCTTAAAAAGGTTAAAAAATTTTTAGTATCACAAAACCAAACTAAGTAAGAGTGCTGGAAATGAGCGCAACTTCCAGAACTTTTACCTGCACAGTCACAGTGGTCACCAAGTGGGTTTAAAAGCAACCACATATTCACGACTACCATGGGTTTGTTTCGGACCTGTCAAGTAGAACATTTACAGACTTTGATTCTCTGCATTATGAAATCAACCAAAGGGCTGCAGCAGAATGAAAACACATTCTACAACAGATACCAAACTTAAAATTACTACTACCATGGCATTTCTGCTCCTTCATGTGTTGAGACTTTGGATACAAAAGCCTTCATGCTTTCAGCAACTGCTTCCAAGTCGTATTTCTGCTCTTCCTCATTTGAGGAAAGAAGGGACTCACTTCTTGCCTCCTTCAGCAACTTATCTAGATCACCTGGTGTAATCTCCAGCCAACTGTCATCTGAAAGAATACAGGACATGTTTGTTATTCTGCACAAGTCTGTTTGCCCACAAGGCCCAATCCAGACAGTTGAGAGTACTGCTAGCATTTTGTAGCTTATTTTTGACTATTAAATTTTCATGCTGATACTGGATAAAAAAGGATCTAAGGCAGTGAGAAGCTGAGAAAAAGAGAGTTCAGATTTCATTTTACTACTTTAAAACTCTGCTTTATAAGCAGCTTCAAACAAGCAGATACTGTTCTAGTCACATATAATCCTTCTGCCACTAAATGAAGAGAAGGCTTACACTATAAAGGGAGAGCCGATCCAACCTTTGACCATGATCATTAACATTAAATGTTGAATTTGTGTGCTACTGCATCATTCAGAAATACAGACATGACCTGTACTGCACACTGGCAACAACTACATTGCCACCAAATGAGTGAAAAAAAACCCTATTATATACTGGCCATCCGAGTAGACCAGACCGTAATTTAACTTTCTATTGTCAGTACTGGAATTGGTTTATTATTATAAAACGCTCAAATACTTTCTGCCTGGTAGACAGCTGACACAAAGCACTTGATCTGGTGGCAGTGTGCATGGTGTTCCTGATCTCGTGGTATCAAATCAGAAACCGCATTGTGTATCTTGCAAATTCACAGCCTCAGGTTTTGCTGCTTAATACAAATGAAGTAGCTGCCTCAATCTGAAGTGATGGCACCTCTAGCAGTCATAGGATAGGAGACAAACTAAGCAGAGAGACCAGTACAGTGCTATGAACATTCACCCTCCCCTCCCAACCTGTAATCATTTGTGATAGGAATAGTCCACCCCTCTTATACTACTCACCATCCTCTGGAGGAAGACAAGCTGCTTCTCTCTCAAATTCCTTCAAATCAATGGTTGTTGCCTGTAGCAATGTCAAGATTTCATCACCTGGGCTTACTTCAACAGAGCTAGAAGAAGAAAATTCTATTTACTGAAATGGTTTTTTACCAGCATTACAATGCCAGTGGCATCACACACTTTACATGCAGGTTTCCACTCAAATTCCTTATTATTCCTTCTATGCAAACATGTCAAAAAGATAACTGAATCTGGGGAAAGTATCAGACCATGACACAGACAGAATTAGCCAAAACAAGACACAGGCAATTACTGTAATTCCTTGTTGATGGCTCCCAAGCCCATTTCTCAGGTTTCTTTTGTTCTTCCTATTTATTTTCTCTTGGTAAACATTACGATTGCCAGTTCCCAAACAGCACAGACTGGAAACTCAAGCAACTTACAGTCAAGATATTATGAGCTGGCAAACCCTCAGATGTTTTTGTAATGATTTATTTTTTGGATCTGATCTTTTGGAGAAATCTAGAGCCAGCTGCCTGTCTTGAGTAAAGGAGATAGATTACTCCATATTTATTATTCACTGGGATTGCTTTTCAATGAAACTTTTATACACTTTCTATAGCCAACCAAGAAAATGATGCTTTTCAGTCACCACTTAACCCACTTCAAATAGCTCAGCATTTTACAAAAAACAAGATAAACAGTTACTCAAGCAGTAACTTCTGCTAGTAGAGAGTAATCTAGAAGAATTAATAGCCATATGTCCTAGCCACAGCACCAATGTTAAGTTTACAATGGAGAAAATACATTCAGGTTTTTTGTAACAAGTATTAAAAAAGGTAAGTTAAAGTACTTGTAGGTACAGTGTATGATTACTAATCAATTTCAAGTAGTTCTTACCTTTCTGGCTTGGTAACAGATTGCTGGAAGTAATCTTCTGCCATGTGCAACAGGTCCAAGTACTTAGCAGATCCTTCCATTTCTCCCTGTTCAATGCAAGTCACCAGCATGAATCTAAACTATTCTCCCTCCCCTTCCTTTTCACAGGCTTCACAACAATGACTATTTGTCACCTAGAAATTTAGTGCTGAGAAAAGCAAAACAAGTAATACTGCTTTACCATGTATACTTGGAACAGAATATAGCAAATGGGCATAAGGTGTTTCCACAGTCAAATATGAATTGAAGCCTTATCCTGCAATACCATACAGTGTACACTGAAACCAATCAAAGACAATACAAGGAATCCCACAACACGGTGGATTTACCATGCCCAGGTTACAATTGCACAGATACTGTGAATGAATCTCTTGCTGTCTGGGAATTATCCACAGAAGTGACATTGCAACACTGTAAGAATACTCCCTTTTTCCTATATTTAAAAGACATTAATTGCCCAATTTTGTAATCTTCAAATAAATAGTCAATTTAAGTCAAATTTATAAGCTTCAAATAAGAAGTCAACAGCCTCTTTAAAAAAACCCCACCCAAACATAGAAAACAAAAGCCACCAAACCCACAGAAACAAAAAATATGCTTACATGGGCCCAAATGGGTCCATGGGTGTTACTATGTATCTTTAAGCCCATTTAATTCTAGACGCATGCCAATGATATGTGAAACACTGAAAACAGTTACACTGACACACAAAAGTATTGTGGTTTCCTTTATATGTATGAGTTCATCCCCAAATCCTTTTTCCTTTTTAATTTCCAAAAGAAAAACATTCATTTCAAAGGGGAACAAACTGCACATTATCTCCTTTAAAGATGTTAATGCGTTTTCCATAGACAGAAGCATTAGATTTCTTGCCCTGCTGTAACTACTTACACAAGTTCAAGAGCTAAAACATGTTTTTCCTGGAACGTTGAAGAGACACACACATGCATGCACAAATGCATGTGCACACACACACAAATTCACCTTGAAATATTTTTTTTCCTTCAGGCTCCTGAGGAATCTCTCCCACAAAGGACCGCTTAACACAGCTCTCTTGGAACCAGGAGATACTTTACTGCACTTGGAACACAAAATTTCAAAGCCATGAGCCTGTACAAGAGACGCAACAAGAGGTTCTCAAGATGTGACAAATTTAAGTGCACTTTTCAATGACTGCATAAAAAACAATCATTCAGCTCCTGATGCTGCCATTTGAGAAGCAGGTGCCCAACTGTATGTCAGCTAGTAGTATTTTGCTTTGGAAGTTGGAATCTGTCTTTCTACAACAATAACGGATCATTTTGACTGTGCAAAGTTTCTCTACATGGGCAAAGCAATCTAGACAGATCTATAACGCACAAACTACTTGTCACATAAGCACGAAGACTCACTCTACCTGTATTCATGATCTATGGAAGTACAGGAGTGCTCCATTCTGTAAAAGAAATCTCCCATGGCACTGTACTTCCAGAAAAATGTAACTGTGAATTTGCTCACATTTTTCTGTACTAGCAGACTTAGAAGAAAAGAGTATCTCAGACATATGTAAACAAGCGATCTAAGTAAAAAATGCATAACAAATAACTACCAGTTTCATGCCCAGTTCATAGGCTTTGTATTGAGGGTGAGATGGAAGGGGCAGTGTATATCCACTGCGTCTATCTGGAACAAACTTCTGCTGCATCAGTTGAGCATATAAACACTTCGTGAAAGTGACCTGAAAAAGCCAGAGCAAAAAAATACATTCACTGCAGCATGACTGTGTCGTGTACAGGCATCAATTTTCCACCACTCACATCTAAACTTTGTTTTAAAGAACCCATATTACAGACCACACCTGAGATAATATTCAAAATATATCTTAGATACGCTTGCCCAAGATATGTTGCTTTTCAGATCTTACAAAGTATATTCCAAGTTGACATCTCTAAATAAACATGAAGTTCCTTCAGTCTACATATATTAGGAAAAATTTTCAGTATTCATGCCAATAAGGTATATTTTGAAAAATCTAAGGGCTCTTCAATTAATGAAACAAAATTTGAGATTTCAGAAACAGTCTAGCAGTCTAAAATGTGACTCCAAAGCTTATTTTCAGGAGTCCAGGAGTATGACTCTGTAATGCAAACATATCAGGTACAACACTGCTTGGACAATGCTCATAAAACACTTCATAAAATAGCTTTCACAGAGCTGTGTAAGCACAGCTGAGAAGGTGAAAAGCCTTGGAATGAACAGCTAGGGGTCGTTAGCAACTCCTTATGTTAGGCAGCAGTGCTGTCAAACTGCTCTGATCACAGAACTGGATCAATTTATTTTGAAGCGTTTCAGCAAAGGAGTAACCTCTGATTTCAGAAACACTTTTCTCATGATCAGCCATTTGAAAGTCTAGCCATGTCAACCTGAAAGCAGAAAAGCTATTGACGTAATGTACTGAAAAATCATGCCTAGCATCGAAACAAAGAAATGAATCAGAAAACATGCTGGTTTACAAATTAAATCCATGTATTTTTATCACTTGACCACAGAACATCCATCAGTTACAGAACCTAATTAAGTGACAAGTTACATTAGAAGGATCACTTACTACAGTCATCACACGCTTGTCTGGAGGGAAAGTTTGAAAAGAGCGACAGGCTCGTAAATCTACAGGATCACGAAGGTAAAAGGCCTGGACTGCTGCAGCCACCAGCGAAGGGCGCTGCCTCAGCACTGCCGCAATGCCTGCCGGAAGGTAGCAGTGGGCTCTGTGAAACGAGGCCTGAATTTTCTCAGGATACCTGTATCATACAATAGCAACACAGTGCATGCATTAAGTGTACTGCAAGCCCAAACCACTCCTTTTTAGTTATTATTCCCATTTTCACTTTGATATTAAACTATATTATGGGCCAAGTGCCAGAAGACTATTCTAAATTAAAGCTAAAACTCAGCTAATCTAACACCTAGAATATGTTTTTATATATATATATGAATATGCACGGCTAATAAAATTTAATCCCCACATTGGTAAGATGAATCACTATGAACCTGACTAATCCAGCTATACAGTGCCCTTTACCGCACCAAGTGCAGAAGTCATCTGGCTCATGCTGTTAAATCCTTGCAAAAAAATAATGTACAGTGCCGAACACACCTGTGACAAGCTGACACTCTGAAAAGCATGCTGATTCTACATTTTAGCTCAGAGTCCTCTTTCTGCCCCTGAGAAGGGCTCCTAAAGGCTCACAGAACTTTCAGATTTTTCAGTACCAGAAGGATATGAAGGAAGAATAACCCTTGTCATTGTCAGGTGTGGCATCATAGCAGTGAACGACTTTCAGAGCCCCCATATCACAGTACAGCCTACAGGACACCGGTCCCCCTCTTTAGAATGCCAAAAAAAAACCACTTCCAGCTGGTGCTTTCTGAAAAGGAAGCAACTTCATCACATCTAACAGGAAAATGACTGAATACGAGTACCCCAGACAGCCTAGAATCAAAACTCACTGTTGTGGAAGACCAAAATAAAACACCCACATACCCACTGATGCGTTTATACACTGCTGTTCTAATGGGTTCCGCAGCCAAGAACTCCTCCGAACGGGTGGATAACAGAGTTAACGCCTGCGAGATTGTTGGACTGGCAACAGATAGGTCGCATTCCTGTTCATCAGTATCTGACAATGGAATGATGTGCAGCTCTCCTTTGTAAAAGAACACCTGGCAGATAGTAACAAGCTCATCAGACAGGGTAAGAACAGTCACACACTAAGCAATGCAAAATTTAATTGCATATATAAATGCATTTGTTTAAACACAGAGAATACTGAAGTATAAATAGAGAAATAACAGAGGAAACAGTGTCATTTATGTTAAATGGGGGAAGCAGAAGAGATGCTAGAGACCACGATTCAACCAGTAAATAAAAAGCCCCATTTTAACTGCAACATTTGGTCAAATATCTCGTTTCCTTAATAACAGTAACACCAAAAGCTTCTATTCAACTAGAGAATTGCTTCAGAAGAATTAGACAGCATAACCTAACTGCTGAAGAATAGGACAGGGACTAAAAAGCATTATTTCAGATACATGACCTCTGTTGGTTCCCGAACCTAAGGGAAGGAGTGAATGTAACATCAACTCCCTCACTCTGTCCCCTGAGACGGAAGGAAAATATGGCCCTGATAGTCCAGATACAGGTTTGCAATTAATTTTTCTGTGATGCTCCACCCCTTTTCTTTTAAACCCATTGCCAAGAAATTCAGCAACTTAACTACCAGCAATCACCCACAGCAAGGCAATCTGGCAGCAGATTGCAGGGGAAGGAGTCCACTCACTAATTCACCTATGCCAGACCCAGTGTGCCTCCTTGTAGAGTCACCAACACTCTAGTTTTGGGCAACAAACCTTCATGCCTGAGCACTCGAGAATATGGTAGAAAAAATTCAAGCGGCTATAGCAGAGCTAGAAAGTTCAGGTGGACCCAAGAGTGGTCCTTAAGGAGACCGATATGGTATGTTTGTACTACACTGCCAAATACATTCCATAGTTGCCATGTTATCCAAGCTTCCCTTGTACTCCAGTAACTTAGAAAATGGAAAGCTGGCCAAACTTACTGATTTTACAGATCAATCAATAGCACAACAGCTTCACTGCCTTCACATCTGCCACCATGAGTAGCAAGTTTTTAAAACTTCAGTTAGCTCTGCATTAAGAAACAAATCTTCAAGAATGATTTACATGCAAGCGTCAGATCTAGCTGAACACTGCAGACTCACAGCCTAGAAGACAGGTTTGCAGTCTCCATATGAATGTCTTGCCATTAGTATAAAAACATTTAAGAACTTTCTCTTTCTTCCTTACATCAACAAACCAATTCTAGAAGAGCCACTTGCTATCTGTAACAATTTCCAGATATCCCTACAGCAGTTTCGCTGGACACACTCACTCTACACAGCATCCTGCAAGACAACACAGACCAGAGTCAAGTATCAGAGGTTTCCAGTGGTGAAGTCTCTCATTCAAGATCTACAGCAAGCATAAAGTAGCTCATTAAAACCAGAATGAAAACAAAGTGTGCTGAAAAAAAACCCATGCTGTTAATTAAGCCAGGTCTTGAGCCCTGACCACAAGTTTCTGCACTAGTAAGGAACAGACAGCACTCTGGATTTTCTGTGGCCAGTCAGACCACTTGGCTAGACTGAAGGCAAGAGAAAACTCCAGCTGGCAAGCAAAAGGCCACTGTAAGCCTCCTGCCGATGGGTACGGCCGTCTCACTCACCCTGTTGTCACTGTTCTCAGGATTCAGCCACTTCGGAAGAAAATCTGCAGCTTCGATCAAGAGAAACTCCCCATCGTTGTCATCGACCCTGGCCAAGGAGAAAGCGGTCTCTTACCAAGGGCGGCCCCCGCAGCGCAGCAACGCACGCTCTGTACTCACGACCACCGTTTTTTTAACATTAAGACCCGACCCCCCGCCAGCCCCCGCCGGGGACCGCACCTCAGCGGGCCCGTTACCTGCCCGCCAGCCCCGGGAACGCCCTGGTGATCTCCCGCACGAGGTAGACGATGAACCACTCGTCCTCCACGTTATCCCCGAACGCCGTGGTGCCGCCGATGTGCGCCGGGGTGTCGCCTGGCCGGGGGCAGAGAGAAGAGGCAGCTCAGCGTCCCGCCGGGCTCCCCCTCAGGTGGCGCCGCTCCCCGCCCGCCCGGGCCCCTCCTCAGGCGGCCCCGCTCCCCGCCCGCCCGGGCCCCTCCTCAGGCGGCCCCGCTCCCCGCCCGCCCGGGCCCCTCCTCAGGCGGCCCCGCTCCCCGCCCGCCCGGGCCCCTCCTCAGGCGGCCCCGCTCACCCCGCGGCGGCAGGTAACGCAGGCGGAACGGCTGCCGCTGCCAGATATAGGAGGCCAGAAGCGGCGCGAAACGCACCACGATCGCCTCGGCGCAGCGGCGCAACAGCGCTTCGCCGCCCGACCCCGCCGCCGCAAAGAAACGGTAGCGCACAGTGTCCTCCGCCGACGCGGCCCGCCCGATCCCCTCCATGGCGCCGGGCCGAGCCGGGCCGGGCGGCGACGCTCCGCCTCCCCGGGGGTGGGGCGGCGGCATGGCGGCAGCGGCGGCCCGGCGGCGGGCGGCGGCGGCGCGGCGCGGCTGAGGATGATCTCGCGATACGCGCGGAAGCCGGTGCCCCCCGGCGCCCCGGAGATGTGAGTCGCCGCCGCCTCCCCTGGCCCCGCCGTCCCGGCCCCCGCCGCCCCGCTCGGGCCGCGCTCCCGCTCCATCCCCGCGCTCGGGCCTGCCCGCCCGCATCCCTCTTCAGCCCGAAAACCGGGCCCCATGGCGAGACGGGGCCCGGGTCGCCGCGTGTCCCCGGGCGGGGCGGCCGCGTTTAACGTGTAGCAGCGGGGTGGGGGGCGGAGGCCTGTGCGGGGGCTGCGGCCGGCGTGAGGGCAGCGGCGGTGGCGGGCTGGCGCCCGAGGCGGCGGGCGAGCGTGGCGCTGCCGCTTGAGGGACGCGGGCGTGACGGGAACGCGAGTGAACCCTGCGCAGCGCTTGGGGTCTGTGTCGGGTTGTTTGATTTTTATGAGCCCGAGAGGCAGCGGCCGTGCAGGCGCTGTGCAGGGCGAGGCGAGAGGTTTAAGCAAACGCTCCGGCTCTGGCAGCTGGGCTGTGGCCTCGTCTGAACCTGTCGCCTTCCCCCCCCCCCCCCCCCTCCCCCCGAGCCGCGGTGGCAGCAGAGCGGCGGCTTCATCCCAGGGCTCTCCGGGCTGGTGCTCCTGTACTGGCACTCCTCTCCCTGCCTCCCGCTGCTCTGACTTCTCTTGACCCACTTTCTTAGCTATTTAAACTGAAAACAAAAATCGATCCAACACTATTTCTCCTAACTCGCCTGTGCCCACTTTGGTGGCTACTCTTCTTCTGTTTGAATAGAAGTCTCCTACGGGGATGATGACCTTGGATCTGCTTCCAGAGAGCTGCAGACCAAGTCACAACTACGTTTTAAGTTTAAAGGAAGACGCCGATTTCTAAGCAAAGACCTGTAACTCCGTGTTTAGCCTGGAGTCAGTTTTAATACCTTAATTCTAAAGCTTTGGTAACAAGAATTAGCCTTCCAATAATAACAGATGAGCTGTGGTATGCAAATTAGTACCTTCATTGAAAAGCAGAAAACACCCCAAACCTTTAAAACGTGAGGACTCTGTAGATGTGTATTCTTGTAAGTAATGTCAAGTTCCACTTGTTTCAGAAAAGGACTTCCAAAACACGCCTTGCGGCATCATCCGCCACCAGAACCACAAGCTGAGGTGTGCCCAGCCGTGCTCACGGCTGAAAACTATGGCAAGATCTCAAGGTATTTGTCATAACATAAAACGAATCTTTGTCTGGAGATAGTGGCAAAACCAGGCACCTTTGTGTTATCTTTACAGAAGTGACGCAGTTGGTAGGCTTTACCTCAGAACTATATCATTGCAGAACATGGCCTTCCTATTTTGGAAATAATAAAAAAGTGTGTAGCCGTGTTCTGTTCCCAGATCCCAAGTAGCCTGGGTCATCTAATTTTAAAGCAGAAGCAAGAGGAGAGAAGATAAAAATAATTCCTGAGTGGTGGGACTAGAAATAGTCTGCAGTTTAGCTGAGATGATTTTTGGAAAATCTATGTTTTGCTTGACCTCTAGACTTCCTACATCATGGAGATTATTAGGCATTACAGTTGTTACAATTACTTGTGCACTATAGCTTCTGTTTAAATGCCTCTGAAGTAAATATTTACGCTATGAGAAGTCTGTTATTGCTATATCTATACTTTTTTTTGTACAGAAAGAAAAGTACTTACCCACTTTATTTCTCTTTGTGTATTGTTTGGGGTTTTTTCTTCCTCCTTTTCCTCAATGTGTGCATTTCAGGGAGTCTGAAATCTGGAAGGAGTCAGATTACCCTTCTGTTACTCCAGCTGATGATGGGAATTCAGGTTCTGCTGGTCAGAGTTACGCTGACACTTCCACTGAAGACAGCTCAGTCTTCTCTTGGGGCTATGATGTGAGTAGAATAGAATCATCCAAGCCGAATCTAGCACAGTGAATAGAAAGACATTTGTATTACCATTGCAAATACATTTCAGGATAAAAATGAAGATGGGATCTGTCAGTAGATCAAGATAGCGAACATCATGAAACATCCCAGAAGGAGCATCTTCCTCCTCTTTCCTTTCTATCCAATCAAAACCTATCAGGCTGATATTACTTGATATTCTGCATTTCCACCTAAAATTTTGGAAATTAAAATCATTTAATGCATAAGTGTATACAACATAATAAATGCTGTTAGCTTGGAATCCCAAACATGAGTGGATGACTTGCAGACATGTGGCATGAGTTTATCAAATTTCTGCATACTTGTAAGTTTCTCAAAATATAGTAAGCCCCTAAAACATTATTTTCATTTAGAAGTATGTTTTATTCTCCACCTACCAATACAAAGTGTGCAGTTGCTTTCTGTGAGGTGAGATGGAACTGTTTAGATTTAAATTACACAGGAACTGACCCCATTTTCTAACTACATGAGAACATGTAGCAAAGGCCCTGAACATCCTTCACTTTCAGTCTTTCACACCAGCCTGCATTGCTTTTTGTTTTGCTGTTGCCATTGGACTTTGCAAGCAACAAATTTTCGATTTCATTAAAATGTCACTGAATTTTATCCTTCCTGTTCTGATTTCTTTTGTGTAAATTACTATGTCTTTAACTTAATACAATAGCACAGATATTTCAGAATGGTTTAATAGTTTTTCTGTTGTGTCAATGTAAGCTTTTTCTGTAGCTACTGCTGGTCTTAACAGCAGTCTGCATTGTCTCCGGGGGGGGGGAATTATTTAAAGTTGATGTCTTTCTGTGAAAAAGAAATATAACTGTTTGAATCAGTCCTGCTGAGCTGGGGCTGACAAATAGTTGTCTTTTTCAATTATATAAAAAAAAAAAACAATTAAACCCACTGAATGCTGTTCACTAGGTATTTATTGAATACCTTCCCTTTCTAGGAATTTGATAAAGCTGCCACACAACAAGTTCAGCAAATGTTCAGACAGATTGATGAACTTCTCTATGAGCAGAAAGAAAATGCACATGTTGAGGGACTGCGGGAAGAATGCCACCAGTGGACATCCAACTTTCCTCATCTCAGGTATTTTATTAATAGGCTAATGCTAGTACCATCATAGGGTTATAAAAGGGTAGGGATGGAAACAGTTGCTTTTAAAACAGCGTTAGTAGCAAGGTGATAGAGATAAAAAGATCACTTAGGTAATCTACCTGCCATTCATTGTTGTTAATAAACATTCTGCAATGTCACATTTGGTTCCTTACCAGAGGATCATTGCTATTTGCAACTGACTTGGCTTTAACATAGCAAAATTCTCTTAGAAAAGATGTACGGTAGAGCTAAAAGACAGGTGCTTAGAATAATTTAAAAATCCTCCTACCCTAGTTCAGCAGTTCTTATGGGTATCTGGAAATTTCAATTTTAAATCTTCATTATGTGGACTTGAACAGTTTTGTCCATGTTCAAAAGTATTATGATAAAGAGAACATAAAAAACAAGCAAAATTTTCTTAAATCTATCTACCTGACTTGAAGCAGCCTGTACTAGGGAAAACAACTGAAACCACGTTTAACTGTCACTAAGAAAATCACGTAACTTCTCAACAGAATTTTTAGGATTTGCTGCTGCATGTTCTTACACACACTTCAATAATCTTACTTGCAATGTTTTCTGATTTATTTATCTTTTGCTTTTGCCATGGCAGGGTTGTGGGGAAACAGATAGTGATCCCCACAGATGAAGGGTATGGATGGTATTCAAGTTCACCTTCTGGCAGTTTAGGTTCTTCAGATGTAAGTTCACCACAAGAAAAAGATTCTAATGAGTAAGTACCAGTGGTTAACCCAGACCGTACCAAGGCAGGAAGGTAATTTTGTTCTCAGTGAACTGCAGTGATAGGCTTCTTAAAATGTGAAGCCTAATTCCTTTCTGTTAGGCTGAGTTTTGAACACAGCACACTGGTTTTTTGTTTTTCTTTTTCTTTTTAACTAGTAGTAGTACATTCAGAATAGCAAGACTGCATAGCTGCGCTTGTTGCTTACCACAGTAAACTAGTCACTAAGCAGAAATACTGACTTCTTAAGAATATGTATGTATTGTAGCCGGTTTTACTGTTGTCTATTAAATTTGTATAGAAATTCAAAAATACAAAGCACTACATTAGTACTACTTTTATTATTTAATGTTTTTATTTAATGTTATTATTTAATTATCTTTGATTTTTTTCTGAAGTTTCTTAGCAAGAATTAAAAATACCCAAACCAAGAGTTTTAACTGTCAAGCATAATTTGTTGGCCTCCCTGCTGCTTGGCCTTAACTATCAGGTTGTCTCTCAGTTCACCAGATGCTGCTATTTGAAATAGAATGACAACTTATTTCATTTCTGCTTTCTGAAAATTGTCACCTGTTCAGATTTAGTGTTTTTGGCAAGAAGGTACCTCTTTCTGTTACTCCTGTTCACAAAAAGACTGACCGTTCCAAGTCTCCGACCTTGTGTTCTCCAGAGAGCGAAGAAGGAGATGGAGTAATTGTCTCTGAAGGCATAATGGAGGAATATTTAGCATTTGACCGCAGAGATGTGTAGGTATTGAATACAATAATAGAAGATACAATTCAGTTGAATACAATTGAAGATAGCAAGTACTACCAATGTCCTGGAATTCCTGCTGTTAAGATATGTATGTATTTGGTTTTGATGTTAGTTGATAAAGTATTTGATGAATTTGTTGGGGTTTTTTTATATCTATCTTCTAGAGAACCTTCAAAAGCCTGAGGTTGCTGGGGCTTTGGGAATTTTCCCAATCCATTTCCTAGAAAAGTTTATTTTGCTGTATTATTTTTATGAATCTTTTGTAATTTTTCATACTAGTCATTTTTGTGCCTGGTTTAAATAGTTAATTCCATCATAACTAAGAGCCTGTTATGTACTGGCATATTTGTTTAAATGCCATTTATTTTGTATACTAAGTCAAAGTCCTTGTTGTTTGTTATGCATTAGCAGCATGCTGATTCAGTTTTGTACTAGCATTTTGGGTGGAATTGTACCTTTCCAGATTTTCGGTGGTAATTTAAGACTTGGATTTGATGCTTGCCAAGAAATAATTACCACTATTTTTATCTTCAGAAGAAAGGATTAAGGGTGGCATAAAGAGAATTCTTTTTGACCCTTTACTTGATTCAACCCATCCATGTGAGCACGTGGCCTGGGTAAGGACTCTAGATGGTACTGTCCGTTGCTTATTGCTTAATTGGTTTTAATAAAAAAAGCCACTTAGCTGCATGAACTGTGAGATTCGCATTGCTAGGTGGTTTGCTTTGACTGGGCCAGGGAGACATGGCTGCAGCAAACCATATTGTGATCTGTAAAATAATGGGAGAAGCATTATAGCTTTTTCTAGTGGTATTTCCTTTTTTGTAGCTTTTTTGATGTTAAGTGCTAGTTCAGGGAGCGGATATGAAAGCCATAATCAATGTGCTTGTATCAGAATTGTTTTCTTCCTTCTGTACAGTTTCAATTGGCAGATGAACGTCAACTTTTTTGAGCAGCTGTCTGCCAGGTTTCACACTTCAGAATATCTCTTGTATTGTGGAAGTCAGTAGCAAAGTCCACCTGTTGCTGTGGACTACGGTTTCTTTTCTCCTCTCTCATAAATTACATCTAATTGTCTAAAACTGAATTAAGCCTGTGCCCTGAACACCTTCTGGCTGTTAGAGCAGCAGGCTGAGTGGCATTAAACAATCATGAGTAGTAACATTCCTCTCTCTCGTCTTCAGAGTTTTGTAGTGACGTTAGATACGGAAACTAACAATGTGATGAACAGAGGTCACTGTAACTATGAATATTTAGTTTTAATGGAACTTTAATCTCCTTGGTAAATGATGTATTATTCATGAAGTATCATTTATAGTCATTCTGTATGGGGAAACGAAGGTGTACAGTGATAAGGTGATTGTCTCAGTCATTTCTCATTTAGGTCACAAGTAGATTCTGGAAGAAATAAAAGTTAGGTGCCCAATGCACAGAAGCTTGCCTTTTTCAGTATTACACTGTTACTTGATATTACCGTTCATTAAATTATCAGCTCCCAGAAAACAATATTGTGTGATAAATACGAAACTTCTCCTGCAGTAATGGCTTCAAGCTATTCAGCCAGCTGCCTTGACCTGTTTTGGTTTAAGAGAAAACAGAACAGAAATGCAGCCTTAGCTGATATTTTAATCCTGTTAAATAAAATATAGGAAACAAAGAAAATGTGTTTATGGTACAGGTAATGCTTACATTTTTACAGGGAGGAGGAGTTGCATGAAAGGAAAATGGGATTGTCCTCTGGTAGACGGAAATTGCGGTTTCCTCCTATCTCTCCATATTCCTGCATGAAGGATTCTGTGCTTACATTTGTGTTTGATGATGTATGGAGTGAAGTCCTAGGCTGCATGGAAGAATTAATCTGCAGACACTGGGAAGGGTCAGCCTCTGGTAAGGTTCACAATTAAACTGAAGATTCAAAAGGGGATTTCAGTTACTTAATTTTGCAAGGATGCAGTGAGGGAGATGTATGTGGGAATAATCTCTTCAGGGCAAGGAAAAAAGGGTTATTTTGCTAACAGTGTGAGACATGCCTTCAAAAGATTTAACAGAGATTACTATCCAAGAGGACTGTCTTTATAAAAATTTGGATTCATAGCACTGTCCGCAGATAGCAATGACAGTAGTCTGTATTGACAGGGATTCTCTGTTGCTTTGCATAGATGATGAGAAAAACATCATAACAGTAGAAACAATCAGAGCAGATGCCAGAAGCCCTTTGCAGTTTGATCCTCTGCCAGTGTTGTTACCCCATGTGCCACAAGCTAAAATGCCCTCAGTGACATCAAATCTGGTAAGTATTTTTAGCCAGCTGTTTTGTGTAGGGATGAATCAATACAGTGTCACCTAAGCAAACAGATTCAAATACGCCAGGGGACTGTTTAGATACATAACTAGTTTGGATTTTGTATGAATGCTGACTGTCCTTTCTGATACTTAAGTTCTGTTACTCCTCAGCTGCAAGTTTTAATTCCTACTTTTCTCTTCAAAACACTATTTTACATATGTATTGGGCAACCATGTGACTTCATTAACGATGTAGTTCTTTCTGTATTTTAATAATGTTTGAACTAAATTCTGAGATCAAGGATTATGTCTGTGAGATCCACTCTCACTAATTTACCTATAGTTAACTCATCAGGCAATGGAGGAAAAATTTCAGTGCAGTTGTACAACAGGTTTGTTTTCTCAGATGCTGAATTTGTCTATATAATCTGCTTTAGATGATTTGATCCTAAAGTGGTGAGCATCGAAGTGTTACCTGTTTGTTTCATTTTAATTCATCTCTTTCCATCTTATTTCTTTTTATTTCTTTCTCCTTTGTTTCTTACCCCCGCCTCTTCCTCACGTTTCCCTTACTGTATGTGTAGTGCCCAAAACCCAGATGCGGCCGCAAAAGCAAAAAGAGGAGAAAAACACCTCAAGTATGTATGCTGGAGAGATTAAAGCTCTGGTATTTTCTATTTGCTGCCTTTACGGTGGGTGGAATTTGATGGTTTTCCAGATCAGTCTGTATTCCAGGAAAGGAGTTCACAGTTCTGTTCTTGACATAAAATGTCAACATACACTAAAAATCAGTTTTGTAAAGCTTCTGATTATAGCCATTGTTGGAAGATCCCATCATGCGAACGAGAAGCTCAGTTGGAAAGCTGGAAAATACTAAGTATGACATAGCATGGTAGAATACATTTTCTAAGCACTGCCATTTGCATGAATGCTAAGATGCCTGTCTTAGGTGGGGAGATAATATAACTGAGTATATATATGGATGTAATTGAAGAAGTCAATTTCTTTCCTCCAAAATTATTTACAAGGACAAAAATCTGTAAATGTATGTATGTCTCTGCCTGGCAGTAATTTACTTACTTATTTTTTAAACTTTCAGGTAAGTCTCTCTCAAGGGTCAAGTAGTGGCTCTCAGCGTAATCTAAATGGCCTGATGATGATACATGGGATCCAGTTACAGCAAAGAAATCTGCCTGTAAAGGAGAAAACACTGTAAGTACTATAGATCATCTGTTGAACAGTAGAGCACTCTCACGGTGAGAGGAATTCAACCCAAAACATTGTGAGAGAACTTTCTGCACTGGAGAAAGCAATTCTTAATTATTTTCCTGCTTTTTTGTTTGTTTCTTTGTCCTCTATGAAACAGTATGCTCCTAGTGCAGGTTTTCTGTTTCATTCCTGCTGGTTTACCACTTAGTAAACAGCTGTGGCATTACTCTTGGCACTATCTGACATCCTGAAAAGAGATGAAGCTCAGAATGGGATAGAGAAACTGATTTT
Organism: Falco naumanni; assembly: GCF_017639655.2. Taxonomy (NCBI): domain Eukaryota; kingdom Metazoa; phylum Chordata; class Aves; order Falconiformes; family Falconidae; genus Falco; species Falco naumanni. Next base: position 33,402,882 of record NC_054062.1, on the reverse strand, counting down.
CTCAGCTGCAGGAGGTGGACCTGTGTTAGATCTAGGCTATGGGTGTGAAAACTGATGTTAATAGTATGGTTTTTTATAATCTGTTCTGTGATTAATTTTATACTGAAATCCCCAATGACAAGGTTCATAGTTAAGTAAAAAAAAAACAATAGGCTTCTTTTTTTCTTTTCCGTCCCCTGTTCTTTTCTAATTTGGCTGTAAATTACTGTAGTTATGTAAAAAAATGAAAACACATCACCTCTATCCACTTATCATGTTATTAATGTCACACGTAGATGAGCGCTTTGATAACAGGTAGTTATCAGTCATGTTGACCATATCTCTTGGTTTTGTGATTCTTTTGTTAGTGACCTGGATGACAAACGGCCAGGCTCCAGTTCCATCCTCTCTACCAGAGTGTGGCCAAGTCGTCCTCTAGAGCTCAGCACATCATCCCTGTCACGTTCCACAAGAAGGCGAAACCCACCACCACGTACCCTGCATCCCATCAACAGAAGCCACTCTGGTACTGGGACCCCAGGGTCTGTGGATGATGTCTTCAGGGGAACTCGATTGTACGTTTCAAAAGCAGTTTCTTGCTGCACGTTACCATTATTTAGAGAACCCAGCTTATTCAGAAAGCCTTCAGGTGAACAGAAAGAGCATGAGTTATTTTAGGGGCTGGAGAACGAGTCTGATGAGGAGCAGCTGAGGGACCTGGGGCTGTTTAGCCTGGAGAGGAGGGGGCTCAGGGGGGACCTTGTTGCTCTCTACAACTACCTGAGAGGTGGAGGTGGGGTCTGTCTCCTCTCCCAAGTAACATGTGATCGGAAAAGAGGAAATGGCGTCAGGGTGCACCAGGGGAGGTTTAGATTGGACATTAGGAAAAATTTCTTCAGCAAAAGGGTGGTCAAGCACTGGACCAGGCTGCCCAGGGAAGCGGTGGAGTCTCTGTCCCTGGAGGTATTTAAAAGACATATAGATGTGGCACTTAGGGACATGGTTTAGTGGTGGACTTGGCAGTGCTGGGTTAACGGTTGGACTTGATGATGATCTTAAAGGTCTTTTCCAACCTAAACGATTCTATGATTAAAGAAATTAACTGCCCATTAAAGCACAATCTCCCCCAAGAAAGCAGAGTTGCTAAAATTAACATTTACTGTGCTACAAGCTGTGACTCAATGAATTGCATACATATTTAGGTAGTTTTGCACATGAACTATAGACTCTAGTCTGTGCAGTACAAGCAAAGCAAATACCACCATCTCTTTTTTGGCATTGACTTTCTTTTTTTATAGCCTGTTTTTAAGATTAACTTAAAAATCTAGGGTTTGGAAATCAAACTACCTGTTGCTATCCTAGCCCAGACTGGGCTGTGAAGAAGGTGCTTATCTTAGGTAACCTATTTGACTGACTGAAGGACTCCTAATGAACTCAGCGAGCCCTCAAATCACATCTAGAATCTCTGATTTTTGTTTGGCATAACAATCTGACTGAATGTAGTCATTTAAAGGGAGCACAGGGTATTAGGAAACAATACAGGGTTTAATATACTTCTGTATTCCAGGTGCTTTAAATTGACGTAGTTCCCCTTCAGTTTTGTAGTTTACCTATAAACTCATCTAGTCTGTTATTTTTTGTCACGTACTGCTCAGAGACTTGTTCCTTGTCCTTTCACACATGATGTTTCTACTTCCAGTATTTTATTCTTCTGTTCCCTTTCCTCAGGTTTCAATCGATCTATCAGTTGTTGACATCTCCCCTTCATTACCATATATTTTAGATGTATGTAGAGCATAGACTTGTCTAATGTAGACATGTCTACATGACAAGACATGTCTAATGTAAACTTGTCTATGTAGAACATAGACCAGAAAAATCTTTTTTTTAAATGCTGACTATAGTTTGAAGCTTTTCTGATGTATTCTTCTGAAGAATCCTTCCTTCAGCCAACTCCAGAATGCGTATAGAGCTAGGACCTCTTGATCTTTTCTAGCACTTCTCAAACATACAATAACATGCAGACACATGTGAAAAGGCTGTCATACAAAAAGACTGTACCTAGAAAATACAGTACCTATTTACATGCCTCCTGTGACTAAAGCTTAATTAATTTTGTATTTTGTACAATTAGATTGGTTTAGCTAAAGCTTAATTCATTAGGTATTTTGTGCAGTTAGATTGTTTAGAAGGCTCTTGGCACCTGTTCCTTCTATTATATTATGCTCAAACATAACATGGAGAAGGTGGAAGCCTAGCGTTACCCCCAGATGTTTTATTTGACGCTTGTAGTAAGTTAAAGAGCTACAATATGCACTTGGATTAGGTAGCTTTTGTTACTTGCTTTGCTTAAAACATGGGCTGCTGCTGTTTTCTAGGTTCATCGTTTATCTCCAGTTGCTAGGCTGAAGTTAGCAGTAAGCAGTTCTTCATCCTAAAGGTTATGAACAACAAACAGAAAATAATGCCGTATCTGGGAATGGGCAGAAAAAATTCTACCATTGTATGGCAACTGGCCATGAAGACACCTTTATATACACACACCTTTATTGTGGAGTACCAGCTGCACAGCACACTCCTTCAAAATGTGCTGGATGCTGCATTTTAACCACCAGCCAGCTTTTATATACACTCGTTACCAGGATTTCTGCTGGGGCATTCATTCTCAGACTCGCTTTTCCTATGTGCTTCATATTAAATATTTTGAAAACTAGAAGTTCTTGTTAATAGATGAGAAAGATTCCTGCCAAACTTTACCTGCGTCAGAACTCCTCTTCTAAATTGTCTCCAATAGGCAGCCCTAACACCAGCATCTTACAGCAAAATTCTGCAACTGTTGCTTTTAGTTTTAATGTTGTTTGTCTATAATGCCAAACAAACCGACCATATTGTATGTTTATGCAATGCCAAACATATAAACTGTATGTTTTTTCTGCTCTTATTGGGGGATTTCAGTCCAACTGCACATGAGCAGCTGACCTCACCCTCACCACTGCTGCTAAACCGAAATAATCCCCTACCACCTATTACTACCAGCAACGTGGCAGAGCATGTGAGCACTGCAGGATCCCAGAAGCATAAGGTAAGAGGCACAATAATTTAAATTTATTATTGAATAATTGAATAGTATAAAATTGTAACCACTGCTGATCAAATTACCAAACCTAAGAGTTCCCATTTATTTGTTCTCTTGTGACAGCAACTGAAATAGATGCACAAAAAAAGCTGTATCAGTTTTGACTAACAGCATCACCAAGAGTGGAATGCTTTAATTCTAATTAATGGCAGAATTTTTTCCTTGCCATAACTAAGTACAGAATATTTGTCTTGGAAAATTAGCTTTAATTTCTAGGCTAATTATTTTGCATGTACTGCTGCAATAAGAAGCCATCATAACTGTTACTCTTCAATGCAGAAATCTGGAGGGAACTCAAGTCGAGCTGACAGTGTAAAAATACAAGAAGATACCCACCAGCAGCCACAGGAGCGGCTTTTCTTACCTGATCATTTCTCCAGGCCTAACAGAACCAACACGTTCTCGGTAAGGCATAGCAAATTACACCAAAATCATCCTTAGTTACTGAATAGGGTGCTTTGACAATTAACATAGTCAAACATTACTTGAGAACCAGATGTCGTACCTGGTCAGTGCCAGGGAGTTCATCAACTTTGCCACTTGATTAGATACTCTCAGGTTAACAGTAACATCGTTGCTTGGCACTTCTGAAACAAGCAGAGCAAGTCACTTGTTCATGGATAGCTCTTCCACTATAGTCCTCACAATCAGCTGCTAACCACACCTATATGCAGCTGGTGGTACTAAACTTCTTTTGAAAAATGGAAGTTTGAAACACTTGCGGAAAAAGCTAAACATTCCATCTTACCATTCGATCTACCATCTGCACTGGTAGTCTAGCATCTTCTGTGAACGTTTTAGAAGAACTATGGGGTAGGAGAGGATGCTGTAAAGTTTTGCATAGGTGTTAAGAAGTCATTCCTGCAGCTGTCTTCAGAAGCACGAGGGCAGGATAGTCTTTATCACTTTCTTGCATAAGTTTGCGGTACTACCACTGTCCAGTCTGTTTCAGTATTAAATACTTTTGGTTTAATTTATTGAAACACCTACTCTACTGATATCTTGGTCTGTCTAACAAAGTATTCTTTATCTAAGCCTTAAAGCACTAATTTCAATGATAGCTTTTAGATAGCTGCTTGTTTGGTTTCTGTGTACAATTTTGACATCCTTTGACTTAGCTTTCACAAGTGTACAAACTTTCTAAAATCTATTTTGTAACAGAACAATTTCCAGAAATGGTGAGAATGCCTTTAACTGGCCCAGTGATCATTCTAAGTAAGTGTTATAAGAACATATTTTCTACTCCTAAAGTTGGTTTAACCCTCCTTACACTTGTAAAAGCTCTACTTAGACCTTTACAACATCATACGAGTTAGGAAATGTATGTGTTTAAGTAGCTCGTAGCTGTATTATAATCTTGATGTTTAAATTTTTTTCACACAAACATAAATGACTTGAACTGTCTTTTCAGCCAGATCCACAGCACCACTGTTCTTGCACTGTTACTGATCATAGTAATCGGTCTCGGACAAGCAGAGGATCAACAGGTTCAGGTACGCTTATCAGTCACAGAATTCAGTCAGATCAAGCAAGAGGTAATCTTTTGGGACAGGGATGCATTTTCTACATAGGTAATTGCATTGAGGAGGTTTTTCAAAGTTCTGTTTTGTGTTTTACACTTTCCATTAAACAGGTTTTATACTTGCATGTAGAGTATGTAATGGCTGCATGCTTTTTTCATTACCACCTGGTAGTTTAAATCATTTAAGGAAGTTGAATGTAATCAGTCACAATGCTTCTCACGTTAAAAGCAGGAGTTGCCAGTTTAAACAGAAACTAGCAACAGCTACTTCCTGTCCAAGGATTTTTCTTCTGCTCAGCTATACAGCTGAAAAAAAATGCATTACTTCCAAAAGAAACTTACTTGTGCTGTATCTGGAGGGGATTCTACTAGATCTGTGCTAGATCTCAAAATTGCATAATCAGCCCAAAGTGTATTTTAAAGCCAGTACCTGTACCAGTATAATTTACATGCATACTCTGAAATCAGAGCTGCTTGAACTGTTTAACAATTGCATGAACTTTATGGAGTTACTTGGTATAGCCTAAAATGGACTTCATCTGAAATGACTTGTTTTTAATTGACTGAAGTATCAAGGCATTCTTGTTAATGTAATGCATAACTTTTACCCTCTAGGTTCCCTTCCTTCCCTGCAAAGTCATCGCCTTATATTGTTTATGGTTAATACGCTTTGAGAATAGTCTTCATAGAGGCTTCAGAGTAGTTACACAGTCACTATCAGGGTTGTTTTGTAGTTTCTGGTTTTCTTTTAATAGTAGGAAGCTACAACATTAAGCTGCAGGTGTGTACGTAAGTGTTAATGGCAGACCAGTGAACCTTACCTTCAGAGATTTAGGTTTTGACCTTTCGCTGCACACACAAGGGCTTGTCTAGCCAGTGGAAGGGGATTATGTTCATGGATGATGGTAGAGCAGAAAGTTGACTGTTGTGCCCTGGATCAGCTTTTCTGGATGCCATCTTTATAGTGCTCAGCTGAGTCCACCTTGATTGCTCCTTGTTACCTTCAAGACAAAGTCCAGTTTAGTATCACCTCCACCTGGAAGGGGTGGCACAGAGGAGGGCATTAGATGCACTGGGTTCTTTTCGTCGTAGTGTTTTGGGATTCCTTACGGTGTTGTCAGAATTTCCCACACAAAAATAAACTAACAAGATAGGATTGTAGCTGCAAGAGTTAATGGAAGCTGCAAAAGTTAAGGTAGCAAGTACCTGGGTGATGGGTCTTTTAGCTTAATAGCTGAACAGCCTACTACCACTAATGTAAGTGGTACAAGAGGCAACTTGAGTTTAACAAAGGCACTGAAGTAACTTGTTTTTAAACAAGAGTGGTTCATGCTGAAATGAAAATAAAAATCTGCACCCCCTCCCAAAAAAAACCAATCAATCAACAGTACCTTTAAATGTAAGACTAGTTTCATGACTGCTGCATTAAAATAATTTAAATCAGCAACTCTGTAGATTTAAATACTTCATGAAGCATCAAGAAATACAGTAGTTTCCTGCAACGCAGCAACTATGAAAGCACAAGATTTGCCCCTTTTGGAAGGCCCGTCACTTGTCCAAAATTCTGTAAATTATACATAATGCAGTTGATAGCCACATAGTAGAATTTAAAAAAAAAAACAACTACCCACCCCCTCACCCCCGCATTTTAATTTTAAACTAAAGGAGATGTATTTGGTACTTAGTTTTAATACCTTCCAGAAGTCTTAAAGTTGTACATGATCTCTGTTTATTAGGTCTTCAGCTGCATGGCTCTGTGAAAGCCCACAGTCGAAGTGGATCGGTCACAAAAAGCAAACAAGGGTTCTAACGTGCCATGAAGAAGTCTCTCTCCATCTCCAGTCATGAACCACCTCTCATTCCCAGCAACGTCAACATTGTTTACAGAGAGTTTTCAAACACCCTTCCTTAGAAATAGTTATTTTTATATAAATCTAAGAAGCAGCTGCCAAAGATTAGAAGTGGTATACTTAAACATTCCATTTTCTAACACTAGAAAAAGTTACACTCCAGGGAAGGGCAATATACTCCAGCAGACAGTAAAACCTAACTCCTAGAAAAATCTAGCAAATGCTCTCAGTCATTGCTGTTTTCCAAGTACTGGCTTGTGACTGGTTTACATTGTTACAAGCAGGTACTGCAGAACCTGATTTTTCCATTAGCTGTACAGAAGATTAATCAGGCCTTCCACATCAGTAGTCATTTAAATTTTTTAAACTGTATTTGTATGTTTTAAAGCAATATTATACTATGAAAAGCAAGCACAGCACGTGATACTGCTTCTACAGCTCAAGACTCAGTTAGGAATCCTGTAGTTATGGCAGCAGATAGCACAGTTGCGTAAAACTAAGGTACCAAACCAAAACAGAACTGACAGCTTCAAGGGTAGCACACCACTGGCTCTGCCTGTGTTACATACTTGTACCTCTTCCTCGTGGCTAAAGGTGGTTTAAGAGGCAAAAATGAGATTTCTACTCTAACTCAGTAGTTCCAGACAGCATTTAAAGTACATTGTCTTCCTGGTGAGGTATGTTACGGTCATTTCACAGAGTAGGCCAGAATCCCTTTCTAAAACTACCTACAATTATACAAGACTTCTGCACTCTGCCGTGGAGCTCCACAACCCACAGATGCCATGTAGCTTTTAATAGACGTTCTGCACTCCGTGACAGACCCACTGGAGGTATTAGCTGTAGTTGCCCTTGTGGCTCCAGATAAGACAAAAACATGAAATACAGGCTTCTCAAAATAAGCGATTAGTTGAAGGTCTTACTCCTAAACAGTAAGTGCCACACTACAAGTGTAAAAACAAGGTAAAGATAACCACTTACCGTATTTTAACAAAGTTAGGACACTGCACAAAACCAGTTGTTCCTCCATAATCTAATTAAGGAACACTTTTTTTCTACATTTCCTTATTAATATTTTTTCAAATTGCAATTCATAACTGAAAAAACCTGTCAGTATTCTTTATGAAGCAGTTCCCGTACTTCCACAGTCTTTAAGTTATTCAGTCCATCAAATGTCAGTGGTACCAGAACAGAAAAAATAGTTTTTAATCAATATTGAAGTTTTTCAGTCCAGTTGATCTGAGTATACTGTAATCAAAAAGAAAGCAAAGCAGAACTGTGCAAATATGGCTGAGTTAACTTTCCTTTGCATTTCTAGAAGGGGAAAAATAAGCTCTGGGCTCAACCTAAATCTCTTTAAGTTTGCACAGAGATAAATGCATGCTAAAGAGAGGCCTCTATTCACTGAACTCTTTCAAAATACTATTTCTCTTCACAGTTATGACTACTGGAACATTGTACACTATGTCATTTAGTTACCTCAAGCTAACCGGAGATAAGCATCCCATCTGTATCAGTGCTATTCCTCAGGGACCAAGTTAGTTTTCTGTAGCTCTAGTGTGTAAGAGTTACAAAAGTAGACAAACTTTGAATAGACTTCTAGTAATATAATGTAGTATTTTATAGCCTAGAGGAGTCAGTGTGTTAAAGTGAAAGCAGCCTCATCATAAGGTAATTTTTGGTTTCTGTATAAACAGTTGACACCAGAGACTTCTCCTGGGCTGTCGATACCTATTTCATATAGTAAACGTTATGTTCAAGTCACATGTTATGCAACTTAATGGTAACACTATACCGTCTCCAAATCAGGATTTTTGAAAGCAGCGAAGTAAACAGGAACAGTTCCCACCTACCTCTAGCTTCCCCTAAGAAGCTCTGTTAGTTCCTGAATGCTGTCAGTGAAGACCTTCAACTCAAAAGTAAGCGTTCACCTTGTGGCTCGTAAGCCTTTGAAAAATCAATCACAATATAAGGCCAGCCTCATTCCTTTGAATAGTGAAAACTAGTTCCCTTCAAATTCGTGCCCCTGCACACTACATCAAGTGGTTTAGAAACAGGTGAAGCAAAAACCTTCTAAGTATTTGCGCATCTTAAGGAAGTAGTTCACTTCTGAAATAACAGAAGTGTTGACAAATACAGTGAAGTAGCTCATCACTACTGTCCCACAGCAGGCTTCACTGTCATGGTATTGAAGTAACACGGAAGATATTCCTAAGCTTTGGAACATCATGGGACATCATGAACCCTAGAAATACACTGAATAGACTCTGTGCTGTGGATTGTTAACTATTAACCTCACCTCAGTCTGTCAGAGAATTTCTGCATAGTCATGTACATGCTGCAGTCTCATACACTTCTTAAGGCATCTATCGCAGGCAATCAAAGACCAAACACAAGGTGGCCCTTTCACCTAATGTAGCGTGACTACCACCGACACCACAGTTGACCATATAGCCATATTTTCAGCTGCTATAGAAGTATGTAGTAGTTACTTGACTTATATCAGTCAGAAGAGTGCACGTGATGTTTGTTTTCAGCAGCTGCCTAGAAAATGTAGGGACAGTAGCGGAAGCAACATAGCACCAAATTCTGCAAAAACTTTTTATTTATTAAATCTGTCATTTTCCAAAGTACCTTTATAAATCCGCTGGAATATCTGGAAAACATCTGTTGAGCTGAACTGCAAAACCTTGAAAAACAACAGAAGGTTTGTTACAAAAGAAGTGTGTGAATAGCAAAAAGATAGTATTTCCAACTCAGAAACCACAGGAATATGGCACTAAAGACTCTCAAAGGTATGGGATTACGCTGCTTTACCCTCAGCTGTACCAATATCCGATAGGTGTTTGGAAGGCAGGTGCTTCAACAAGTTCAATAAACACACCACCATCCCAAACATCATACTGCTTCCTTACTGTAACAAAACTTTTAGTCAAAGAATCTGTTTGATCTTAACTGAAGAGCACCAAAGTGATTTTAAACATCTTCAGGATGCATTCCACATCATACCTCCCACTCACAGCAAGTTGATGTACACGCAGTCCAAAACAGTAGCCCAGAAAAAAGCTCAAATTCTCCCAAATCCACATGTTCTCATACAAAATGACATCTGATATTTCAGCCTACACAGTTCTTCATTTCTTTCTCTATTTCTTTCCTTTCCTGGCTGCAGTCTTCTTTCCTCCTTTTTTAGCACTATTCCCATATTTTGCTTCCAGTTGGCCCAGAAAGTCATCCATTTCCTTTTCCCGATCTTTATTTCTCTTCTGGGGAAGGGGGAGAAAAAGAAACCAAATTCAAAACTTTTACTACTGCCCAATACAGCTGATTCTATTGAAGATAAGATAGCTACATAAAATCTTGGAATAATTAAACAGGGAATACAAGCTACAGAAGGTATAATACTGTAAAGGAAAAGCCTGCTTGTATGGTCTAGGCCAGGGGTCCTCAAACTTTTTTTAACAGGGGGCCGGCGCGCAGATGAAGTGTCAGGCAGCCATCTGCGGCTGCTTGGTTTCCCCCCCAACCCCTGGCCTGTGTGTGTGTGTGTGTTCTGTAAATACCGGGGGCCAGACTGAGGACCCTGGGGGGCCACATCCAGCCCGCGGGCCGTAGTTTGAGGACCCCTGGTCTAGGCTCTATACCTAACTTCCTGAAGTATCAAGACAGAGGTAAAGGGTGACTGTAAAAATTCATGACAGAAGGCTAGGAAAAGCCAATCCACTTCTAGTTTAGACCCAAAACTCTACTACAATTGGAGGAATTATTAAGCATGAACATTCTAGGGAGCTCACTGGATGACAAGAAAGAAGAAACAGAAAACGTTCCAGAACATGGAATGTAAACCGTGTGTTTCTTTCCTCAGTCCCCAAGATGCAAAAGTGAAGTAGCAAGTTCTATTGACTTCTACATCCTCCAGGAATCCCTCAGAAAAAAATCATTAACACTTCCTAACTCCCTAAAACTAGAATTTAAGTATTTTGACTGTGTATGCAATAAGGATATTAGAGTAACTTTGTTAATTTTTAAAAAGATGCAGGAAATAAAATCCATACCATGCTCTGACTTAATTAAAGTACATAGATAGTTAACATTAAAGTCAGGTTTTAACCTCAGGAACTCAGAAGAATTGCAAGGATGCAGAATATGAAGATGCTCAGGGAAAACACAATTATAAGCTGGTAACTTATCTTCAACAGATACAAAAAGCCTTACTTGAATCAGCGCTTTCAAGTCATCTTCTCCACCAAGGCCCAGTTCATCTTTAGTCTTCTCTGCCTCTCTAGCTTCTTTTTCTGCCTGAAATAGCAAACTAGTTTTTTAAAAAGCATTTCGGACAGTATTTGACAAAGCCTTACAGTAGTTACCAATAACTTTTTTTTGCATCTGAATACAAATTGATGCAGGAGAACATGAATGGTTTCCAAGTTTGGCCACAGATGAGAAATTGTCAAAGAAAGCCCATTCCGGTTCCACAGTTTAGTAGATCAGGTTAGGTTTTTTGCAGTTTCACAATGCTGAACGTGATGTCTGTCCCCATCCCTGTGACCCCCACCCACACTTATTTTGTCTTAGTAGCTATGACATTTTCTTTAAGTCAGAGAAAGGTTACTGTGATGTGCATATAACATACTCTACAAAGTGCCCAATAAAACCCGGGTTGGAGAAGAGGTCCATTTAGTCCAGCATGTTATTTCACACTTGCCAGAAGGCAAGCATAATATATTTCTACCATGTATCCTTCTTCAATACAGCAACTCATAGCTTTGTAAATAAACGCAGCGCCATGCAAAACTATTAAGCCATTGTGTATAATAATGAAATGAAAGAATAATAAGCAACAGCCTATTACAACTCTTTTAAAAAGCCTTTCACGGGGGGGAGGGGAGAACACAGGTGATAAATGTGAAAGTCAAAGATTCTGAGAGCAAGATCTGTAACCCAGCAATCCTGTGGCAAACATTTGTCTCGAGAACAGCTGTGTTTATTTCTACCAAGGAAGATTAAAGGCTTATCACAAATAGTGCTTCCCTTTGGTCCCTGATTAATATAACCTACCCGCCTTTTTCTTGCCATTGTTTTCTGCTTAGACTCTTCTAAAAAACATTTGTAGGATGGGACTTCTCCAGAATCGATGGCTTCCTGTATGATTTTCCTTATTCTTGGTTCATCAGTATAGTCCACACACAATACAGACTCCATTATTCTGTCCATGTCCCCCTCAAAATCCACATACGCTGCTTTAATATCGGCGAGCTCTTCTTCCGAGTGTTTATAGCTCTTCTCAAAATCTTCGATGTCTTTCACCGTGATCTGAAGCAGAGAGGAGACACTCGAGCCACTGGATTTACCAGGGTGCAGCGACGGCACGCACCCCCCGCCCCCCGACAGCGCCTTCCACGAAGCTGGCAAGGGGGACACGGCCACAGCGCTGAGGCTGCGTGCTGTGCCCGCCCCGTCCCCGGGCCCACCTTGTTGAAGAGCAGCCGCCAGTACTCATGCCAGTCGCGCTCGCCCCTCAGCGCCTCGCCCTCCTCGTCCACCGTGCCCCGCTCATCGTACAGGGCGCGCTGCGCCTCGTGGCTCAGCACGGCGTAGGCCTTGCCCAGGATCTGCGGGGAGAGGGGCGCCCACCCCGTCGGTGGGGGGGTGGGGGGGTGTTATAGTTGACTTGAAATAACTAGAGCCCGAAATAAATTCACTATTTATTAAGGCGGGAAAGCAAAAACAGCTGGGCGGCCGGGGAGTCACAGCTCCATCCAGGCCCGCCAATTCCAACAAGTAACACAGCCCTCTTATTCTCAGCTTCAAGGCCGGTTTAAGCAAACAGTTACGCTTTCGGTCACGTAGCAAGAAGCTGTATATTACAAAACTAAACTATTTTTACACAAAGGTCTAAACAAAGACAAAAGTTGTCACAGTAACATGAGATTACGGTTTAACATTGGCCTTGAGAAAGCACATCTTACAACCTCACAGTTAAGTCTTTTCCCGCCAGACAGAACGTTCTCAAATCTGTTGCAGCAAGACCATTCCTGCTGTTAAAACCCAACCTGATCAGCAAACTACCCTCAGGTACTTATTACAGGGGGCGAGCCGCCCGCCCGGCCCGGCCCGGCAGGGGCTGCCCCCCCCCACCCGCGCTCACCTGGAAGCGCCGCGTCGCCTCCTCCTTGTCGCCGGGCTGCGCGCGGTCGGGGTGCACGCGCAGCGAGGCGCGGCGGTAGGCGCGGCTGAGCTCCCGCCCCGAGGCCTGCCGCCGCGCGCCCAGCACGCTGTACAGGTCGGCGCTGCCGAACGCGGCCCTGCACTCCTCCAGCAGCCCCATCGCGCCGCGCGCCTCCCGCGAGAGACGGGCGGCGCCGGGCCGCGCGTGCGCGGAGCGCCACGGTGGGGGCGGGGCGAGCCGGGCTTCCCGCCGCGCTGCGCCCCGCCCCGCCCCCCGCGGGGCCCTGCAGCGAACCGCCGCGGGGCGGGAGCCACCGCCTGCCCCCGCGGGGGGGGCAGGCGGGAGAAAGGGCCACACAAACAAACAAGGCCAAACAGAGGGACAAACAAAAAAAAAAAGCCGAACGCGGGGAAAAAAAAAAAAAAAAAAAAAAAAAGAAAAAAAAAAAAAGAAAAAAAAAAGGGAGAAGCGCAGAGTGGGAGAAGAGCTAACCTGTTTGGCTTTCCAGTTCCCACCACTAAACAAGCAGCTTTGGTGGCTCCTGTGGGTCACTCAGGATGAATGAAACCCCCAATCCTGGAAAAGCTTGCCTTTCTGCTAAACCACAGACTATGAAATAGCTGAGACGCCCCAGAAGAAAACCAGCAGCTCTTCAAAACAGCTGTATTTATTAAATGAAAATCGACAGTTTAAGCAGTTCATACATTTTCTGTTCTTTACAGGCTGCCCTAAACGTGACAACAGGATGGTAAAAGTGTTTGCATATATCCAAACAAACCATGGAATAATAGTTCAATAAAGATACTTTTATACAAAACTGGCATTGTCTTTAGTTAAATGCAACATAAGTGTTGTACACAAGTTGATACATTAAAAAAAAAAAAAAAGACGGATGCATAAAAGTATTTTACATTTCTTGTGCCTTTTGTTGAAATGCAGAACATTTCACTACCAATACCACGGAGGGAATAAACCACAGCAGCAACTCAGATTTCAGCTCTTACAAAATTTAGATGCTAACATTGCAGAATATTCTCACTTTTATAAAAAATATCCTATAAACGCTAGTGTTAACTACCGTTAATGGAGAGCTCTGCTGATGTCAGTATCACTATTCACAGCTTGATTAACCAGTTACCGTTGCACAGCTCGGGCTATGCCCGCAATGATTATTTCAGTCAGTTCCGTGACACAGTGAACCCCGTCCGACCCCATCACCTTTTTCACTTCTCCAGTGGGCCCTTCATGGGTTTTCCGGATTTCAGTGCTAATGCCGACAGCAGCATTAACACAGCAGGATGAAGACAATGCAACCAAAGGGGACTAAATATGAAATACTTAACCATTTTATTCTTCTGATCTTTTCAACTGTAATTTTGCCTTGTTTTCATGTGAGGAAGCTTTGGCTGTTGCGGTTTTCTCTTCAGTTTCAGCAGTTTTCTTTTTTGGCCTTGGCTTTTTGGAACGTATCAGGTCTTCACGGCCAAGTTCAACCATTTTTGCTTCCCATGACCTCATTTCATTCTCATACCGAACCTTATCATCTTCAGCAAGCTGCAGGTATGGCTGGAAGAAAATCAGGTATCAACAGTTACAGCAGGGGCTTTGTCTGGGTAACTGCCATGTCACATAATCCCCTCAGATACAAAGGGACTTCGAGCAAGACCCAGTCACTGTGCTTCCCAGGCATTCGCATTCACCTCCCGCAAAGTTTAAAAAAAAAAATCATCAAACTTGCACAAAACCATAAAACCTTAGCACTGAAGTACACTTATGTCAACAGATGGCCACTCCTGAAAAGGGAGTTTATTCAATATTGCTGCTAACAACACTAACAACAATCTGGAAGAAGGGCATTCAGGCGGAAGGACAGTGAGGTACAGAATATTTGAAAATGTGGAGGTTTAGATTCACTTTCAGTATAGCACCCCTCCAACTTCCATATACCCATCTGCAGGTTCACATCTCGATACACCAAGAAAGCTGGCAGAAAACTGTCCCCAAGACAACTAAAGGTAATCAATTCCCATGTGCATATCACTAGTAGATTTCTGTTGCTTTTACCTGTCAAAAATCTTTCCACAAGAAGCAAATTACTATGGTGGCATTTAAAAATACTATGTATTATTAGAAAAAAACCTATCTAATGATTGCAAATTATTGCACCTTCCGCACTAGATGCATGTATGTCCAGGCATAAACAACTTCCATCCTGCCCCACTGACTCGCATTTCATCAACACTGTGAAAGAAATGGTCACTAATGGAAAAAGAGTAATGGCAATTTTTTTCAAGACACGCAAAACCTCAGAGTATTTTCCTTAATACTAATATTTTGAGCAACCAAGTTCAAAATTTTGTATAAAGTTATAAATTTTAACTCAAGCTTGTCATTTTCTGACCACCTCAGAGGCTCATCAGAAACCACCAACATACCTGCTTTTGAGTACTGGACAGTTTTTGCCACGCATCAAATAATTGCTTCAGCTTTGCCTACAGGATATAGAATATGCAATATATTAGGATTATTTCAACAGCAGACTGACCACAGAGGGTTGCAGGAAATTCCACACTAGCGAAAGCCAAGTATAAAGCAAATAGAAAAAAAAGCGTCAAGTCACATGGGCTTAATACCCCACCCTCTTAACGTAATTAAGTAATGAACAATATGGTTCAAGCTGCTGGGCATCACCACAGCCACATTTACAGACAGTATCGGGACTAAGCTGTTAAAGTTACCTGGTCTGCTGAAAAAGCAGGCAGACAGAACAGCTGAGCTGATTTATAGCAACATGACTAAATCTCAGCCCACATACTGGTTTTATTTAAACCAAGCCCTAATTTAAGCTGAACCTAGACAAGCATTAACCATATTCACAGGGAACTCTGTACCATGTCAGGAGTATTTTACCGTATGTGTCACACCAGGCCGCAGCTGACTGGAGATGCTGCATTGTATGCAGAAAGCCAAGGAACAAACCATTTCCACTATCCTGATATACTGACTAGAATGCATCAGGCACACAGGGGAGGTCTCCAGCACTTCAAGTGCTGTAATCCACCAGTGCAACTCAAACTGCCCCAAAGCAAGGTTCAGTGTGAAACTTCTGAGCTTGCTGAAGAACTCCTCCATGTTCTGTGACACGAACTGTGCTATAGGAGGTACGCCAACCAGTACTACAGAAACAGCAGCATACCACCACAACCATTTGAAAAACTAGTGTATTTCTATACCAGAACAAAAAGGAGTAGAATTCTCTCCTTACAGAAGAAACAGGTGAAGTCTGTAACAGATATGTGCAAAAAAACAGCACAAATATTTTAAGTCTGTATACCCACACAGCAGTTTATACAGGACATGCCACCAGCAGTATAGCTAGACCACTGCAGCCTAAAAAAGTAACCTAAGCAAAGCAAAATCCAGATACTGAACAGTTTCTTTGAAAATGACAGAATCTAAACCAGATTTTTTTGAATACAACAGATGTATTTTAAAGAACAATCTTTCCTGGCTTACCACAGGTGAAACTCCCTCACTTTCTTTAAAGTTTTCTGACACAAAAATGTTAAAGCCGCTACGAGGTCTCTTAGGTTTTCCAAGCACAGTCAATTCCTTTAAAAACAACAAGAGAAGTTATACAATGCACCAAGCATGCACTTTTCCAAAGCTAAACCTACCATTTGTCTTTATATTCTATACAAAAAGTCAGACTCAAATTCATTTTTTGGTGTTTTATTCTGTAAACTGTATTGGACTGTATTGTCAAGATGCTCTCACCACTTGTCTGGACTAATGCTTAACTAAATTAAGAAAAGCTACGAACCTGAATTCTCACAGACATAACTAAGCATTTAGAAATGATTTGTACTTCAGCTAAGTCTTTTCAGAAACTAAAGACTCTTACTAAATTCCACTCAGTAAGAAAAGTCATGACGACAGGTTTTCTGTTATCTTTGCAGGGCTTCGGTTTCTGGTGTGAAATACTGTGTGTTTGCAGAGAGGAGGGCAGATACCTAACTGCAGGAGATGAGAAGGCAGAACAGAACCAGCAGATTTTCAGGGTAACAGACCTAGGTTTCTGCTACCAGAACACTTCACCCATGGGGTTGGTGGTGAAAGAGGGAAAGTACAGCAAGTTACAGATGTAATTACACTTGTTTTCTCCAGTCCCAAGACATTCCCACTACAGCCTGGATGCTGCAGATTAAACACCTGTTTAGGTATCAGGTATGCCAGCTAAATTCCTTCTGGTGCCATACTCTAAAAAAGGATCGCTAGAATTATTTGGATTTAAAATTACTCTAAGTAGGGAGTCTTTTAAACCAAATTAACTTCACTTTTGTCAATTAGAGCAGTATCACATCAGCAGTTCTATTCACAGGAATGAATAAGCAGTAAGTAATCCCTTCAACTGATCCTGCCACTGGACGAACCATATTGTACCTTTACAGGTGGTTCTGTCTCTCAAGATTTATATATAAACCAGCTAAAAGGGAATAGGGAAGATCATCTGAATAAGTCAATAAAGGACACTAACAGATGTGCCTCTGTGCAGCCCTAATTCTACATGTCAGCAGCTATACAGATAGCAAAGTGGCAGAACCCAAACAAAAGAAGGAAAAAAAGCTACTTCAAACAGCTATTACCTTGTAGGGGTCACTGAAGTAACACATTCAAGGCCTTTGTGAAAAGCTATTTCAGGATTTCTTCCCAACTAAACAAAGTGTTGCTGGTTCAAGTATCTTTTATTACCTATCATTTCTCTGGCACCTTTAGGAATAGGAAGAAAAAAGCACAGAGAAGCAACCTCTAAGCATAAAGATATATGCTATGGTTAAAATTCTGGTCTTCAAGTGCAGGAAAGCCACCTAAATAACAGCTAACACTAGCAATTATTTTAGTCCATGGGGCCTTGTTTTGGGGTTTTGGTGGTGGTTTTTGGTTTTGTTTATTCTGAAAGTCTCTTTAGTATTTCTAAACATGCTTCAACCCTGCTCTGTATACTAGACAAACAGAATCCATGTTCCTTGAAAGAAAAGGAAGTTGAACTTCAAAATACTTACTCTTTTTGCCTTGAATGATCTTCTTTTTGCCAGTCGTTTTCTCCTTTCTTCTTTCAAAGCTGCAGCCTGGGCTGGAGTTAGCTGTGCTTTGTATGAGGCCATCTGCTCTTGATATTTTTGCCAATCTGTCTTTCTAGCTTCCTCATAAGCCTACAACACAATCACCAACCTTAAACAGATGCTTTCAGGCTGTGACCCCATAGGCAGCCCGTACTGGAGCAGCTCCTGGCAGGAGCTGTGGCCCCGTGGGAAGAGGAGCCCGGGCTGCGGCAGGTTTGCTGGCTGGGCTGGGGACCCCGTGGGGGGGACACGCTGGAGTCGGCCGTTCCTGAAGGACTGCACCTCGTGGGAGGGACCCACGCTGGAGCAGTGTGTGAAGAACTGCAGCCTGTGGGAAGGGCTCACATTGGAGCAGTTCACAGATAACTGTCTCCCATGGGAGAGACCCCATGCTGGAGCAAGGGCAGAGTGTGAGAGGCCCTGCCCCCTGCAGAGGAACGAACAGCAGAGACATGTGATGAACTGACCACAGCCCTGATTCCCTGTCCCCCTGCACCACTGGGGAGGGAGGAGGTAGAAATAAACCAGGAGTAAAGTTGAGGCTGGGAAGAAGGGAGGGGTGAGGGGAAGGTGGTTTTAAGATTTGGCTTTATTTCTCATTACCCTACTCTGATTTGATGGGGAAATGAGTTTATAATTTATTACCCAAGTCAAATCTGTTTTGCCCATCACTGCAATTGCTGAGCTATCTATCTCTCCCTGTCCTCGACCCACAGGTCTTTTGCTGTATTCTCTCTCCCCTGTCCAGCTGAGGAGGGGAGTAATACAGCAGCTTGGTGGACACCTGGCATCCAGCCAGGGTCAACCCAGCCCACCATATGTCGCCTGAGTACTCTGAAGCTCCCGATTCTCTTCAAAACTGTTCTTAGGTCTGAGCGTTTGTTGTATGCAAATGGTTTTTTGTAGTTTAAAACCAACCAACCAAAAATGCTCCACACAAAACAAAAAAACAGAGGACACCAATCCAAGTGAAACAACCACTAAGATTCTATAAGTACCAAGTACACAGATCAAAGACACAAACTCACCTGCTTCTGTGACACTGGTAACGCCTTCCAAGCATCTGCTATTTTTTTAATCACCTCCATACTGCTCGCTTCTGTACATTAAAATTAGAAAGCAAAAAAATAAAGATCAATATTGTATCTTTAGTAAGCTTCTTCAATTTTTTCCCAAGGAAATCTGTCACTAGTATCTTTTTCCTGTACAAATACATCTTCCTTCTTTCTTAAAACTAGCTAACTTACTGTGGCAGTTAAAGGGAACCGTAGCATTTTGGAGCGGTGGAGAGAGTCCTTGCTCTTGACTTAAACTAGAATGAAACGTGCAGTTGTAAACCAAAGCACCACTTCAAGACTGGCAACTATTACCACCCTACAACAATTTTAGTTTCTTTATGTTCAGTTGGATACTCTTCTACACAAGACAGGATGGTCTGAACTTGGAGGGGGGGTCAGGAAAGAAACCTAAAGTAAGATTTGCAGTTTTCATTTTTTTTTGGCAGAAAGACTGCTGGATTCTTCAAAGCAAATACAACGTGACCTTACCCACCTTGTAAAGCACATATGCTTGATCTTTATTAAAATAAAGTCCTTGATTTATAATATAATTCAACAGAAGCAAGGTTAAAGAAAAGTAATTTCCTTCTCCAACAGACAAAATTACAGTGAATTAAATCTCTTTAGTTTTCAGCTGGCTGCCTTTTGCCTTTGGATGCCCTTGCTCTATGGTCACCTGCTGAGGTTTCCAGCCAGACCTGAATTTACAAAGAGAGAAAAGTAATAATAATAAAAAAATATATAAAGAAATCTGGGGGTGGTAGAAAGAGAATATAAGCTTTTCTTTTCTTGAAAAATCCTTTACAGGCTTTCCCTCCACTTCACCCTAAAAGGTACAAGTAGATCTTCCTCTCTCCCACCTCAAATGTGCATTTCAGCCATGTCAACAGTGGAAAAGTTGAACTAAGCTCTTATCAGTAACCTGACTTCCAGAATTTTTGAAAAACAAGACAAATAGGGAGTTTTTAATCCAAGTATACCAGTCTTAAAACCTTTGAAAATATGATGCTTTGCCAGTGATAGAAGATAACAAGTAAATTATCAGTTTATTTTTAAACATTACCTCTACTGAAACAAGAAAACACCCAATTCTCAATCTATGTATGATACAGCACATTTATTTGCAGATTATTCGAATTTCAGAAACACGTGGAATACACTGGTGTGGCACACAACCACAGTAAGTTCCAGAAGCTCAGTTCTCAACTTTTCCGACTGTTGAACTCCTGAACTAATGAGCAAAACAGGGTATCAAATGGTTTTCCCTACTTAAGTTTAACACATGACTTGCCCAATATGATCCTTGTTCTTTAAACATATTAACGTTCACTTTACAGTATTTTCAAAATCAGCACAGCTTTCCACTTTGCTGCTCTCTGGCAAAAGTGACTGCATTGCCTATAAATGAAGTTTTTGATAACAAACATATTCACAGACAACCATTTTTCTCCCATATACTCTGAGGCAATCCAGTATGTGTAGTTTTCAGATTACTAAGCATCAACATAAAATCACATACAGCTCCTTTTATCAGAAACAGCATACTCGAAACACATACAGATTTAAGGATAACTTAGAACCACAAATCACTGTTAACACATATTGCCCAGGTGAGCTCCTTCTTCTAACGTTTTTAAAGTCACATACAAATATTCACTTTTTTGAGTGATTAAATATCGAAGGCTAAGCTAACAGAGATACAGGCAATAAGCACAGCAATACTGAATTTACTTGTGGTACACTATGATAAAAAAATAGCTTTGACCTCCTGAAATCAGGGTAACGCACTTTACGGCGTTTAGTTTTACCAAGCAATACTTTGTTCCAGTTTCCTTTTCAAACGACGGGTTCTGGAAGGAAAACACCGCCTGCCTGCAGAGCGCCGCACGTTCCCGGCCTGAGACTGTGCTCGTAAAAGCAAGGCCAGGCCAACCGCCAGGCTTCTCGCTCCCAACTCCCTTCAGGCCTCGTACCTGGGTTTTTCTGCCGAAAAGCCGCATGATGTTCTTTCAGGAAACGAAAATAGGCTGACATGGGCCGCTTCGGGCGCTCCACCGAGCTGATGCCCCTGGCGAGGCACGCCGCCGCCGCCGCCGCCGAGCCGCCGCCACAGCACCTGCACACAGGGCACCGCCAGTTGCCGCCGCACGGCAGGCCCGGCGTCCCTCCGAGGGAGACCGGCCGCCCCAGCCCGCCAAGGAAGGGCACCCCCCGCCTCTGAACTCCGCTCCCGCCCCGCCCGCACCTGAGGAGCCGCTGCGCGCCACCGACGAGGGCCGCGGCCCGGCCCAGCCACCCCAGCGCCGCCGCCATCCCGACCTGCCGCGCCTGCGTGCGCGAGGCTGGCGCGGCCGCCGCACGGTACCCTGGGACAGCGGCCGCCGCGCGCAAGCCGTCCTGCGGTGAAGCAACGGGATTGGCTGCCGCCGCCATGGCGCCCGCGGGGGACGGAGGCCCCGCCCCACCTTCCCCTCCCAGGCCGAGGTGACCCCGCGCCCCCCCGCGGCCCGCAGGAGCAGCACACCAGTTCCGCAGGGGGGCTCCTGCGCCGTTAGGGCAGGAGGCCGCCGGTAAGCACACCGCAGCAGCAGCCCTACAGCGATCGCAAGGGCGCCGAGCGGGAGGGGGCGAGCTGCGGCCCGGCAGCCGCCCGCCTGGCTGGGGCACCGCTGGGAGCCTGGCTGCAGGGCGAACGCTGCCGACGGGGCGCCGCTATCGTTCCACCGCGGTGGCCAGCAGGGGATGGCAGGAGGCCAGCCGCGCCGCCGCAACCGCACCCGGGGGCGCTGGGCGAGCGGTGCGGGATCCCACCCGCCCCCCACGGCTCAAGTCACGTCGTGTTTATCGCCGCCACCCTCTCAGCAGCAGAAGGGCCGCACGGCCCGGAGGCCTGCAGGAAGCAGAGACTTCGCTTGGAGTTGTTCTGTAGCATGCAGGAGGCTGCAGGCGGAACGCCTCGCCCGCGGCTGGGGGTGTTGGGTTTTTTTAATCCTCCTGCTGGTGTTGCACTGCGGTGGAAAGTCATCCTCTGTCACATATGGCAGACGGCAGAAATGCTACCACTTGAAATACCAACGTTTTCAAACCATCTCTAATAGAAATCCGTAAAGCAAAAGACAGTATTCCAAGATGCAAGTCAAACTTCTAATTCCATACCGTTCAACACAGATACTGCAAACGTTTAAAAGATAAGAGCTCTGAGAACACAAGTTCTACTACCACTGTAGCAGTAAAAAGAAACAATGGCTTTGCCTTCCCCCGCTACACTGTCCTAGTCCAAGTAATGAAGCACTCATTTTAATAACAAAAATACCCACATTTATTCAGCTTACAATTGTAGTGAACAAGGGTATTTTAAGATTAATAGAGCCACTCTACATCAAGCTTTTGTTTCAGAAGTCATCATTACATCATAGATAAAACTGTAGCACAGAAGTGACATTCTTCCCTGTACGTGACCCACTCGTGCCCTGTGGGTCAGTAGCATAAAGATAACAATATTCCTCTGCTAGGAACAAAAGCTCCTACTGTGCATGCTTCCCATCCACACCTCAAACTCCCATTTGGCTTTCACTACAGTAAAAAAAAAAACCCAAATATTTTGGTTGTCTTATTTTATGACAACACGTTTCCCAACTGCAAGTCATTTTTCTTTCATGTGCAAGGCACAGAAAAAAACATTAGTCACACATTTTCATTTTTGGATACCCAAGAAGAAGGTACAGTAGGAAATCAATGTTGCTCTGCTTTTAACCAACTTTTTAAATAAAGATTGCCCCTTTCCAGCACTACTGCTATTCCACATGCATAGTCTGAAGCAAATGAAGTGCCAGTTAATGGAAAAATTAGGTGCATGCGTGGTAAGTTTACTGTGACATTCTGATATTGCAAATATACCACCTCAACTGAAGTGTTTGATGTTCAAACACTTGTGCTATTTCCTCCATAAATGAATATGGTTGTAACATTATTAAGCTAGTTTAAATTCTATATAAAACAATGGGCAGAGCATGCTCAATAAATCAGGCTAAAGCTAGCATAAAAATTAATTGCAACACAGTTCTAAGTAGTATGCGATGCATGGCTTGATTTTCCCTTTTGTCTACAAAACACATGCACACATAATACTTCTATCCTCTAATGTTAGAATAAGCACATTAAGGATATGCATGATTTTTTAAAAATAGCCAAGACAAGTAGTAGAAAACCTGTTTTATTTATATGGAAAAGGCTACATTTAGATTTGTAAAAGGTCTGTGATAGTGTTATGTTGCCCACATGTCAAAATCAGTTGTGAAAAGCAACAGAACGGTTATGTATCTTTCTACATAGCAGTGCAATTAGTTCACATTGCAATAAAATTAAGTCAAGTATGCAACAACAGAATCCAAACCAAGTGTTTCTCCATAATCAGCGTACAAAGAAGTACAGTGCAAAGATAATTTCAGGTTTTAAGAAGTTTGCAGTCAGTCTTTAGAGTATCCTAACAGGTGGGATACTCCTATTACTATGAGTTGTATCTTGTCAATACTGTGCACAAACAAGTACGTCTAAAATGAAGTGACTTACATGGTAAATAAAATATTTAGTCTATACAGTAAATAAAAAATACAAATTACATAAGTGAACTAACAAAATTAAACTTGAACACACTTATGAAACTGACAAGGTACTTTAAAGACACACATACAGTATTCATCACATAAAAAACGCTACTTTTTCCAGCAAAAATAATTTGGTTGCTTTAAAACTGCATTACGGGTCTTGTAGTCTGAAGATGCAGATGTCCAACTCTTAAAAACCATAATAAATGTCTTCTGCAAAGCATACAAAGAGGATAAATATTCTTATCACAGTCATAAGGTTATTTTTGGAAGTTTGTTCTCCTTTGCTCCAGAAACACACTTACATGGGTGAGAAAAGGGGCATCATGACACATTGAAAGAGTAAACTGTGCTCCGTTTTCTTCGGATTTTGAAAAAAACCCTAGAATTTACAGTACTCTGTGGTATATGAAAAAGTCTTCACAAGTTTACATTGCATATTTCTGAGTCCATTCTCTGGCATGTCTGTTGTATCTGTACGTGCAGAAAGAAGGCAGTACGGTGAAGAGCTGTTAGTGATACATTGACAATAGCCACATATTTACTTAATACAGATGTTATTGTGCTTTTCACCTCTTAACATTGATTCAAATAATATTAAAATAGTCTAAACCCCACGAAACATACACCCACTGTATGTTCAGTTTCTAAGGTTACCTATTAAAGCTACTTAGACAAACTCAAAACCAATCTCACAAGTTTGTATTAAAATGCATATAATTGTGCATACTTAATTTGCATTTCACAACCTGTTCCCTTATTTGTACCTGAACAGGAATTTGTTGTCAATTATTCCCTAATGTGTAGGCTCTTAACAGTCTGACAAAGTTCACACATTTTAGTTGCATAAAATTCAGTAAAATTAACCAGTTTTGGAAAGGGTGGGGATAGAACGCACAGTGGCGGGTTTTTTTATTCTCCATTCTACAATGCCTTCTGCATTTCAGAACTTGAAAAATTTTTGAAAAGCGTTTCTGATTAAGGTCTTGGGGGCTTCTCCTTCTGGTGTGAAGCCATCAGCACTCCCAGCGGTCAATTTCCTTAGAGACACTAATTTTCACTCTGGGTCTTACATTTGTTCTATCCCACCCTTCAGATGAGACTCACTTTCCCTCTGGGTCCTCCAGAGAAAATACTGACAAGTTTTTGAATCTGTTTCTTAAGACCAGTATAGCAACTCATGTTGTAATCGGGGGTTTTTTCTTAAGAATATGCTACCACGCAAGTCTTTGGATTTTACTTATACTAAAATACCCATAGATAAATGCTCAGGGGTAACCAGCCATATCTTTCATTTCCTAAATCCAAGATGAGATTAAAAAAAAATAATAGGTATAAGAAGATAAAGCTATAGTAAGACTATACATTCTCTAACTTTCTCTAGCAATGATTAAATGTTGAGTTTTGGAGACAGAGAAATATCCCTTGTTCACTTCCTTCACAAACAGGATACCCAATAGCTGAAATCACTGTTAAGTGGGTGGACAAAAGCCACTTTGTGAGGAGAAGCTGAGATAACAACATCCTCAACTTGACCACTATCTGCTTTGCAGTACAAGCTAAAGAGTTCAAGTACTTCAGAAGTGGATTATGTGATTTGATTGTATCAGACATCAAGCTGTCAGAAAAAGGCCCACTTCAATAATTCTTACTCTAGGGAGAGAAATACTAGACCACAGACTTCCATGTAACTTCTACATCACTCCTCTATCCAGTCCTCAAGGTACAAGCAATACTCAAATCTTCACGGACCTGCGATATGTGGTGAACCACAGGCCATTAGTACACGTTGCAAGAAGTCTTCAATGGCTCAATATTAAAAAAATCAGTACCAAACAATTTCTCAGTCAGTTAACCATAAAGTCAAAAATTATTCTGGATATCACAAACATTCCACAGAATCTGAACCACCGAGTCTAACCATTAAAACAGTGAACAGCAAGGTTACCAAAAAGCAGCTTAAGTTCCAAGGGTAAAAAGCCTGCCCCAAACTAAATCTGTAACTTTTTCCACAACTTGAAGCCAAATAAGCAGTGGTGGTTAGATTGTCTATGAATATACCGCATGACTATGGCTCTTTAATTTATTGTCAAGGCTGCCAGAAAATGTGAATTCATTTGGGGAAGGTTATTCCATTCTTGGCAAATTGGGACTGGATGTATTTGAAAAAACCTTAGAGGCTCCTATTCCTTGTTACTATCCTTAAACTGATCTTGGTTTTCAGTCTTTCTTCATCTCACAGAAAATCCACAGGTGCTGAAACCCTGTTAGAGAAGACAGCTCAGGCCACACTGATCGTCTGTAGACTGCATCCTGGGCTGTGCCCAAAACACCACCGATAGCAGCAGAGTCCAATGAAATCTCACAGCAGTAAGCAAAATGGTGTTTCCTTCCTGGATCACTGATTCCGTAACCTTTCCCATGCATGAAGATTTTAGTTTGCAAGCCCAGGAAAAGCAGGCAGTCAATATATCAGCAGAAAGCTGGTAAGATGGGAAAATCTCTCATACAGGTAGTATTCTCCCCGTGGAACCTTTGGGAAATCACACAGTCTAATCTGTGGAATAAAGGGCCTGAGCTTCCTGCCACCCACAAAACTCTCTAAGAAATCAATTCATTACTTCGCTTAGACATCCACAGATGCCAGTATTCAAAGTCTGAGTGCCGGAAGGAATCACTCCGGAGAGGTGGTGATCTGGAAAGAAACACCACTACACCAAAGCACCAGGCTTGCTAGTGACCCCTAAATCCTGTTATCTGATGCTGTGAGAGTTCAGCCATGTATGTAGTTTTAAGACAGCGTTTCAAAACCTTCCTTAAGAGTGATGCACAAAAAGAAGTCAGCAAGCCTTAAAAATGAACTTTGGGAAATCCAGGGCAGTTCCGCACTGTAAGTAGAGACCCCCAGACAGATGTTCCAGTCAGTATAGTACTTTTAGAGTTAAAAGTTCTCAAATCAAAATCAGATTTGGTCCAGAAGCATGTAATACTTCAGTTACATGCTAACCATGTAAACCTTCCCAAGATCAAACCACCTGCAAGTTCTACAGCTGTTCCAGAAAGTAAAAAAACCCCTTCTTTTTCTCTGCAAGATGCTGCAAATTGCAATGTAACAATGGCTTTTAACACTAAAAAGAGCTGAGTATTGTCTATCCTATATTTATAAAATTTTGTCAAAAAATTGCTTGTTGTTCATTCCTAACATCTTACTAGAGGCACAGGTTTTACAACCAGAGGATCACAATAGTAACAAATAACTCACATTTGTGAGATGACTTTTCATGCAATGAATATAAAAACGAGACACAAAAGCGTGAAGGTTTCATGCAACTAAGTACGATAAATTAAGTACCCAATAGCTGTGTATGCCTACAGTTTTCTGCTTGCCATTCCACTGACCGATATTTTTGAGTTAAAAATTCTAATACTGTAGAGATCTATGAAAACAGTACCTTTAACATTTAAGATAGAAGGTGCATAGCAGATAACCATCTGCAAGTACCACACATACAATTATGTATATGTTATACTCACTTTTCCTTGTCTGACTTGTAGATCTGTGCAATATCTGGTACTAAAGGATCATCTGGATTAGGATCACAAAGTAAGGAGCATATGGACAATAAAACTAAATAAAAGAGACACTAGATTAAATGAGTTATTTTGCTTTATTTCTATAATCCTTTAATATATTCCAGTACACCGAAGAAGGGTGGTGAAAGGGAGATCGGAAAGAGAATGCATATTTGAATCAAGCTTTCACATGGCAGTTCTGTTTATAAATGTTTATACAGCATCATTTTTCTAGGTCCTAAGTAAACAGCACCTGATAATAGCCTAGAGAACTTGTGACCCATGGAACTGTACCTTTCGTAATGATCTTTCCCCCACATTTTAACCTATGAACATTAAACAAACTACCGACTGCAAAGCTATGTAAAAATATCTGATCAAACTAAGCCCTTTCCATCTACAGCTATTTAACATAATTAACATTACACTGCCATGTGCTACTCTATTTGCGCATATCCTTCTCCACTTCTGTGCTGCTGACAGTTATTCTCCCCTTCATATGAATATTTCATTTAAGTGTGACTTCCATTTTGGGAAAACACTTCATCAGCATTATATGCATGTATTCATTTATAATTCCATATTCATTTCCTGGTATTGCACCAAGGATGTTTGATTTTTCTAACATTTCAGTCCATACTCTTCAGGAAATGTCTATTTTTATACTCAGAACTAATATGAATACAAGAGTACACAGTTAAATAATTCTAAGTGTGCTGTGAAACGGAATTTGATGCTGCTGTAAGAACCTGATATATGATTTTTTTTCCTTCCTTTGTCTTGTTACCAAAAAGCCCAGACTAACACCTATTTTCAGCTGTATAAGTTCAACCACATCATACTAACATGTTTCATTTTATTAAGTACCAAACACACCAGTAATATTAAAAAAAAAAAAATCAGGTTAGAATACTTGGTCACACCAACAACAGGTACTACCATTATATTGTAATCCTTTGATTGAGTAAAGGAAGAACTATAAAGGAGAAACTTGCATGAGCCAGTGAGCTAATTTCCAGTTTATACAATGTGTAACATGCAAGCACCTTAAAGCATGTCAAATCAGAACCTAAGACCAGCAGACTGCTCCACTTCGTAACTGAAGGAACACTCAACAAGTAAAGACACAGAAAAGTACTGAAGATCTAAAAACTTCAAGACTTCTCAGTTGTAAATGCCAACTGGTAAACATGATGTAAATGCCAACTTCTGTTTGCTAAATACCTTCTAAATAACTAGAAACAAGGCAATTTTTGCTCAGCAATAAACCAGCCAGTTTCTGTGGAAAGCTGACACCAACTACACACAAAAGTAATTCATGCCTTCTGCAACTATTTCAGAAAACAGTATTAAAATTAGGTTTTATTTAGCTTATGAGATTACTGTACAGGATCATTGTACACGAGCACAAGTTGCTTTTCCACAGGGGAGGTATAACAATTGCACTTACATATTGCAATTTCCATTGCACAAAAACTAACATGTTTTTCCTTGCTTGTACAGCAAATGCAATGACACTGTTCTAAAAAAAGACACATAGACACATGGTTTAGAGGGCTCTCAAGCACATAAGCAAGATGTGACACTGTTTAACCTTGAGTCACATGAGAACTTTCTGTAATATGACTAAGTGTGCCTGAGCATTTTGAAGATGGGTGAGAAAAAACAATGATAGCACCCACATTTCAAGCAGCTTTTGAAGTGGCACAAAATGCCTACAGCAAAAGAACTGCTAACTGTAACCTCAATGTTCCAAAAAATCTAGTGTTACCTTGAGAAAGTTTAATTACAGGACTAGAATATTTTAATAAATCTTTTACTGATGACTTGGAAAGCAGCTACATTTTACAATATTAATCTTTAAGAGGAATGCAAACCAGAACAATTTATCTCATTTTAAAATAAAGTATAATGAAGACCTTAGACCACACAAAGATGCTCAGGCAAGCCAAAGAGCCACCAATAAGCAGAGAAGCCCATCACATCAGTATCAGGGTTTTCCATTTACATCCACATTAATTTGATTTTGAAGGTCTGCTGACCATTTTCTCCTCAGTTCTGCACAGTCAGCTATAATACAGAAGTTGCATTTCAGACTAATTGGATGTTTGTTATCTTACCCAACTTGTTTTAAAACTTTCTTTGCCATTCACATAGTATTTTATGTAATGTGACACTCCAAATAAATTGTGCAAAATCTTGGATCATAACAAGAATACTGATAGAATTTGCCACTTCTGTAACATGCAGGAGAAATGAGGTTGCACTGCCACCCTTACTACAGTAATACACAAAAATGTGCCATGGCAGTGTAAGCAATTTCATAAATACATTAGCAAATCTGTGAGTTTACCTTTTGATACAGTCAGAGCTGGTGACCATTGAGATCTCAGGATATCAAGACAAATACTCCCATTACTGTTTATGTTTGGGTGGTAGATTTTTGTGGTAAAAGCAATCTGGAATAAAAAAAATAAATAAAACCAAGTAACAACAAATAATGTTTATTACATTTAGAATCCTTAACATTGTCCCTTCAGTTCCAGACATACAAGATCTGCCAACAAATTTATTGTAGTCTTATCTGTTCATCCACTATGAACATGGATCCTATTGCTGGCCTTTCTGGTTTTATCTTCAAAAATTAAGCCTCAAAGAACAAAGAGACAGAAACAAAGCTTTGACCAAAAAAAACCTGTAAATTTTGAGAAAAGACTTACCTTTGGCGGTTTGAAAGGATAGTCTGTTGGAAAGTGTACTGTGAGAAAAAACACTCCTCCTTGATATGCACTATCAGGCTGGGGAAAAAAACAAAACAAACAAAACATATTAATATATTTCAGTTATTTTGGAGCTTCCCTTCTGAACACAGATAACCTCCCAAAGCTGTACATATCTTATAAAATCCACTTTTTCCCCAGTACACAGCCCATGCTATGCGCCACGGCCCACTATGGGCTGTGTACTGGGAAGGCACAGTGGGAACTGAACCCCCCCACTGGCCTGCAGGGCTACAGTAGAGCCAACCATGGCTACTACTGCAGTAGCGCAACAAGGCTACTGAGTGCTGCCCTTCCTGGGGAGAAAAAGGGAGGGAGCTATGTGTGACTGGTGGAGCTGCAAAACTGCTGGTCCATCAGCTCCACCATGCCAAGGGGAATACAAAAGCCAGAGCAGGTCTTCCAAATCCTGTCTCCGTGCAACACCACCGCTGCTCTGATCCTCCTCCATCCTTAAGCTACAAATATACTTACCTTAAGAAGTGGTTTCTCTTTGCAGATGCAAAGAGTAGGATTTTCCAACATAATTCAGTTGATCATGATGACATCAGGGAGTTTTAAAACACACAACATCTTTGTGACCTGTACAAATCTGTGAACATGCATTTTGTTAGAGAACATGTGCACAGGTTTACGTCCAGGTTGCACACAGTAATAGATAGAAATAACTTTGTGGCAGTCATCTGTTGAGGAAATCTTTCATTTTTATTAATTAGAAACGTGAGGGGGAAAGTCTCAGTGATAAATGATAGAGAGCAGTGCTGCCGTTTCTAATTAAAGGAAGGAGAAGAAAACCTTTCTCATTACTTGGCAAGTTTAAAACAGCAACATAGGACCTCAATCTCGCAAAGCTGCAGAAGACCAAGTTCTCGGGTTTTCTTAGGGAAGCAAAGGCAGACTTCTTAAAATAAAATGTTTACCTTGGAAATGAGCAAAAAAACCCACAACAGTCTGAGATGCATACAGGAGGTAAAGTCACAAATGGTCCACCAAGACATGTCATCTTACAGACTCAAAATGCAGACCGTGTTGCAATGCAAGGCAGGTTATATATAGTATTGCTAAGAAGTCAGCATTAGGTAACATCAGAATAGGTTGCCACTGTACTTCCAATAAGGTTTGAAAGGACTGTCTGCATGCATACTAAATGGATTTGTCAAAGTTAAAATAAGCTGAAGATGAGACAAGTTCAGAGTCAGAGAAAAGGCAAAGTGAAGTCACACTGTGTTTTATGAGTAAAGTACATAAAACAAATTGATGATGCCCACAGACAGGAGAAAAAGTTACCCTACTTTCACACCTAGGAAGTGAATTTTGAAGGGAAGTTTTAGTCCTATGCTTCCCTCAGCCATCAGGCAACATACAGGACGTGCATCCCTATTTCTTTATGTCATCAAGATAAAGGATTAATCTTGGCGGTGTTCTTTTCTTGTACCTCAGCAGCTACTGCTGACAAAGATCAGCAAGAGACACTCATTCTTATCCTTAACTAGAGAAATCTGAGGAACCTGAAGCAAAGAAAAGAATATTTTCCACTACAGAACATGAAAGGTGAATTGCAAGCTGGAAGAAAAAAAATGGAATTTAAGTCAGGATTTACATGATAGTATTTCCCTTAGATCAACAGAGTCATTCAGGATGGAGACCTTATCAGTGGCAATCAGCACATAAGGTTTTGTTAACTCTTCTTTGCTGTTTTGCCATTCACCTTTAAGCAGTGTAGGACAGCAAGGGTCAGAATGACTTTGCATATGAAAGAACATAGTTGTTAAAAGAAAAATGGCAAAAGCATTAGTATTCTACAGAAAAACTTGCCACAATCACTTCAGTTGCTGCTGGGCCATTGACAAGTTGGACAACAGACTCCAGCATACTACTAGCATTAGCAACTGATCTTTCACTGCTTCAGAGCAGCTGTGCTGAAAATCCAGAAATAGTCTCAAAGCAGACACAATTCCATTTTTCTCTGCCATATGATGCTGCACTTTAATCCATCAAGTATTATTTCAAAATTTCAACTCACACAGTGAT
This sequence comes from Falco naumanni, assembly GCF_017639655.2. Classification (NCBI taxonomy): domain Eukaryota; kingdom Metazoa; phylum Chordata; class Aves; order Falconiformes; family Falconidae; genus Falco; species Falco naumanni. Next base: position 33,371,057 of record NC_054062.1, on the reverse strand, counting down.
TCAGTTCACAATCTGAACCAGAGACACTTCTTTCCAAATTACTAAGTCCAAAAGGAAAACACTAGGAATACAAACTCCCTAACATAATATGAATAAACACCCCTTTCCTCAAGTCATGTTGTTCTCTATTCTTTTTGTTAAAACTCTTTTCAGTTTTCCTTTAAACCTTCCTGTTCTTAAGCTTTGCTGTCCTTTCTTATGTCACTTCCTTGACAAATGTCATCAATGGGGTCTTCAGAGCGTCACCCAACCCAACAAGGAAAGCAGGCCTTTCTCAAACAGAAACTGAAAGTACCCACAATTGCTGGTCTACATTTTGCAAAAGTCGTCTGTTTTTGCCAAAGCCTTATCACAGCCAACAAATAACCACCCTGTGCAATTCCACTCTTGTTTACAGTTACCAACTTTAACACTGGATCATACCCACTCTTTCTCTTCTCAGGCAGGTGAATCTTCCAGAATTGAAATCATCATATTTGAAAAGCAAGCTTTTCACTTTGCAGCCCACCTCACCAATTCATACATTGCAATTTACTGATTACACACCCCTAACTTCATGAAGTTTGAAGAGTTACATAAAGAAACTCCTACCAGACTCCTAAGAACAATAATACTACCCAAAATCTTTCATCTATACACAGCACAGCTGAATTTGACTGCCATGTTTACAGAAACCCAAATGAACCCTTCTGCAGCAAAAAGGGAAACAAGGTCTACATTCTAAGGGGCATGAATTACATATACTTACAGGTCCCATAATTGTTGCTTGCCAATGAAACACTGAAAGTCAGAATGATACAACAATTAGAGATTATCCAAATGTTTTTGAAACTGAAGAAAGGTCAGCAGTGACAAAGCACTATGAAGAGCTTACAGTCATCTCCAACAGGTCCGGCAGAACAGTGGGCCGGTGGGTCTCGCTGCAGATCACTCAGTTCCTGTAAGAAACACACAAATATTGTCAAGGCATCTACACGGAAGTGCACAGCGCTCAGCAGCATCACTTCAAACGTGAGAACACAAACAGATTTTATTAAATAGACCTGTGGTTTTTTTAAAGAAATCAACACTTGAGATGCCCATTGATACCTAAAGGGTTTTTTTGTCAAATAGGTCTGCAGCAAAAGACAGCATTCTGCTATAAATTAATATCCAAAAGTATTTACGAGTTATAGTCAAGTTCATAATAATCTGGATATACTAAAGCAGATAAAAAAAAAAAAGTAGTAAATTAAGGGTTTCTGGATTTGTCTGTAAACTCACTGCTTAATTTAGAAATTTGTGCCAATTTGATCATTTCTTCTGCTATTGATTTTACAAAAGCTTCTTGCCAGTCAACTGATTTATTCCTCTTACAGAAATCTACATAGTCTGAAGTAATTTAAGATTATTATTTAATTACACAAAACCAGCTCAGCTTTTCGTCTGATTGATCATCAAATGTAAAACAAGCCAGGTATTAACACTGGTTCATTTTCCTTGTTTAATTCAATATACTGCGATAAGTTTAATGATTATGTGTAAATGCTTCCACTGAAATAAGCTAAAAGATGTATGCTAAATGACCTCTCAAGTCACTCAAGTAATTACTGAAAACATACATTTAAGCCAACAATAGCCAGAAGCAGGTCTGCGAATACCTCCTTCAGTTTAGCTTAAGGACTAACAGTGGAAACATTTCTACTCAAAAATTATTAGTCAACTACTTACAAAATCAAGGTTTAAATTGGAACTAAGTTTAATTCAAATGTAGAATTCGTGTACATAGCATGATCAGATCTTGCATACAAACTGAAGTGTTAGAACTCTGCTTTATTTTATCCATGAATTTATTAATTTATGACATCCAGTAACTCACACACTGCTCTGACGGACCCAATTTACCATGGACTTGGCACCTAAATTCAGGCACACTTCTTAAAGGTCCACTCTTGGCCCTGAATTCAAAGAAAAGGAGTGCAATGTACCTTCAGCCAGTTAACAGACTAGTAACGTTACTACTGGCTCTGAAGTCACTCCTCACAATCCTTGCAATTTAAAACAAGAGGCAGTTCTTTCATATACTAAAATAGCTCAGGTTGCCAACTAGTGTTACTTATCTGCCCTAAACTTTATTCTGCTGGTGAAATAGTATGCTGGTCCAGAAACACCACTCAGGGCTAGACTCTGACGAATAAAACCAATAGCAAAACCCTTCAGAAGTTCAGTTCCCTTTTTAATCAGAGGATTCAAATTTCACTAAGGGAGTGAAACAGAGAACCAGTATTCTGTGCAAAGCCAAGTCACTGCCAGCACACCAAGGGAGTCAACAAGTGTCAAGTTTCCAGGAGTTGCAACAAGCATTAGCAGCAGCAGCGCTGTTACAGCCGCCGTCTATTCTGTTCAAGTGCAACAAGAAAAGCTTCTATAGGTACATCAGGGATAAAAGGAAGACTAGGGAAAACACGGCCCCTCTCCAGAAGAGAACCGCAGACCTAGTGACTCAGGACGTGGAGAAGGCTCAGGTCTGCAATGACTTTTTTGCCTCAGTCTTCACCAACAAGTGCTTCAGCGACACTGCTCAAGTCACAGAAGGCAAAGGCAGGGACTAGGAGAATGAAGAACCTCCCACTGTAGGAGAAGATCAGGTTCAAGAACATCTAAGGAACCTAAACATGCACAAGTCCATGAGACCTGATGGGCTGCATCCACAGGTCCTGAGGGAACTGGCAGATAAAGTGGCTAAGCCACTATCCACCATATTTGAGAAGTCGTGGCAGTCTGGTGAAGTTCCAACTGACTGGAAAAGGGGAAACATAAACCCCAGTTTTTAAAAAGGGAAAATGTGGAAGACTCAGGAAACTACAGGCCAGTCAGTCTCGCCTCTGCACCCAACAAGACCATGGAGCAGATCCTCCTGGAAACCATGCTAAGGCACAAGGAATATAAGGAGGTGATTGGTGACAGCCAACATGGCTTCACTAAGGGCAAATCGTGCCTGACATTTGGTGGCCTTCTATGATGGGGCTCCAGCACTGATGAATAAGGGATGAACAAAGACATCATCTGTCTGGAATTGTGCAAAGCATCTGACACTGTCCCGCATGACATCACTGTCTCTGAACTGGAGAGACATGGTTTTGATGGGCAGACCACTCTGTGGATAGGAATTGGCTGGATGGTCATGCTCAAAACAGTTGAGGTCAACAGCTCAATGTCCACGTGGAGACCAGTTACAAGTGGCATTCCTAAAGAGCTGGCATTGTGACCAGCACTGTTTAACATCTTTGTCAGCAACATGGACAGTGGGATCAAGCGCACCCTCAGTAAGTTTGCTGATGACACTGAGCTGTGTGGTGCGGTTCATGTGTTCGAGGGAAGAGATGCCATCCAGAGGTACCTTGACTGGCTTAAGAGGTGGGCCCGCGTGAACCTCATGAAATTCAATAAGGCCAAGTGCAAGGTCCTGCATGTGGGTCGGAGCAACCCCCAGTATCAATACAGGCTAGGCCGAGAATGGATTGAGAGCAGCCCTGAGGAGAAGGACTTGGGGGTGCTGGCTGTCAAGCTCAACATGACCTGGCAATGTGCCCCTGTGGCCCAGAAAGCCAACTGTACCCTGGGCTGCATCAGAATGGTCAGGAGGCAATTCCCCCCCCCTCTATCTGCTCTCATGAGACCCCATCTGCAGTACTGCATTCAGCTGTGGGCCCTAACGTAAAGAAGGACATGGACCTGTCGGAATGAGTCCAGAGGAGGGCCACTAAAAGGATCAGGGGGCTGGAGCACCTCTGCTATGAAGACAGGCTGAGGGAGTTGGGGTTGTTCAGCCTGGAGAAGCGAAGACTCTGAGGAAATATTATAGCAGCCTTCCAGTGGGCCTACAAGAAAGCTGGAGAGGGACTTTTTACAGGGGCATGTAGTGATAAGAGAAGAGGGAATGACTTTAAACTGAAAGAGGGGAGATTAGATTAGATATTAGGAAGAAATTCTTTACTGCGAGGGTGGTGAGGCACTGGCACAGGCTGCCCAGAGGAGCTGTGGATGCCCCATCCCTGGAAGCGTTCAAGGCCAGGCTGGATGGGGCTTTGAGCAACCTGGTCTAGTGGGAGGTGTCCCTGCCCATGGCAGGGGGGTTGGAACTAGATGATCTTTAAGGTCCCTTCCAACCCAAACCATTCTTTGATTCTGTAATTTGCAACTCAAAAACTAACCAAACAAGGGAAGATTAGGTCTTGTACTCACACTAAAGAGAAAGCCAGCTACATGAGACTGTTAGCTAAAACAGAAAACTCAAAGCCTAAGAATCACACATTTTATAATGGTCATTGCTGACTACAAAATTAAAGGCAGTGATGGGAAAAATATATAGCTTAAACTCTTCAGAAAGTCTCTGAAATATATGCAAACATTCCCTTATACATATGCAAAGTGCTAGGCAAGAACTTAACTTTGAAGTCACAAGTGTGTAACAGTGCATTCGTTTGCTAAATGCCTTCCTCAAGGTCTTTACATATGCCAAAACCACACAAACTGGTTTTCTTTCATATGTACAGATGTACTTCAGAATTGGCAGGAACTAGGAAAGACTCCTCAAGTATATACTTCCAATTTGTTCAGGCTAAAGGCACTGAAATGTATCCATGATAAAAAAAACCATGTCTTTAATCATACCTTGATGAGACCCAGAACTATCAGCTCCTTTTATTAGTATTTGCCCAATAATAATGAAGAAAGGCCTCTCTTCAACCAACTCACTATATGAGAGTGATGTTCATGGGTACATTCAGAGAGCTTCTGCAGCTAGGAAACAAAGCCAGACCAAATTTCAAAATCAATAGAGCAAATTCAAGCCATATTTTCTAATCATAAGAAATGTACCAAAGGTAATGTGGTTTAAAAATACAAATGGTAACATGATCAAACTTTGTAAATTGACACTGACAGTGTTAAAAGCTTGAGCATTTATATACAGAAGCTCAGATCAAGCTGTGATAAAACCGAAGTCCTATTCAGCTTTATATTGTTAACTATGCTGTTTAAGCTTCACAGTCGAAGCAAAATGATCTGGAGAGCTGTAAGATTTAAGCTTTAAGCCTTCCCACACCTTCTGAAACGGTGCCAGGGAATAGTCACCATGTCCCCAAGTCAGACTGACTTGCCAGTGTCCAGTACTGAACACTGCAGAACAGTTGTGAGGACTGTAGAGTAAGTAAATGTAGAAAAACTGCTTCATGACTTTATATAGTCACAAAAGAACAAGAAGTTGAATACAAGAATTCTCTACACAAAGCAGAAAAGATGCTCTTCTTAAGAAGCCTAAAAACTTGCTTTGTCAAGGGACAAGGCTGAAGAGTTACACAGCACAATGGGCTGAAGCCTTATCAGGAAGTGCAGGAGAACAGCATGTAAGGCATTACACAGTCAACGCTAAAACTTTCCCTGTAATTTTAAGTTAATCGGTTCCAGCAGATTTGTCCATGTTTTATGGATTATCACCACGCAGCTGCACGATGCAGGTCTGGTTACTTCAAGACTTTGTCTTTACCAATAATTTTAGTCACTGGTAAGGAAAATGCTGGTACAAGACTTTGATGTGTGTAGGCTAACAAACAGGATCCGTAACTCAAAGCAGTGCCGTTTCAGTTTCAAAAGAGGAAGTCAACACTGTTAATTACAGTGTACACCACCGAAACATCTTTTATGAGAATACACAAGTTTTGTATGCAAGAGATGCAAACCAAAGCATCAGTTATTTCAAACACTGGTGAATGGCACATTATAAAATCATCTACCAAGAGCTCCAACACATGCCACGCTATCCTAGTACAGCCAGGACAAACTTGTACAAACAGCTAAACTGAGGACAGTGGTAGAAATAAATCTAATCCTCTCAAACACAGAAAATATTACAGAGTAGAGTAGAATACTGTTAATTCTATGCTTCTAACTAGTTGCAATGCAAATTATTTCTCCCATTTTTAACTACAGAACAGCAGCAGAGCACAAAAGCAAGCCAGACACATGACCAGGTGCAGCTAACAAAGCAATATTAGCATAACGCCACAAACGCTAAACAACAATTACTGGAAATGGACACAGCCAAGCCTCCAAATTACCACCTTTCACTGTGCCACACACATTGTATAACAGCTCTGTGGGCAGCATGAGGTAAAAATTTAAGTATCAAGTTTAACTGATCTGAACCACACACTATGGCTGGCTATAAATGCTGAAAATATTTTTGAACGTGCAGATTAGTACTCATTGTCAAAGTAGAATACCCGATGTATTTCATAAAAGTATAAAGTTGGTGACACTGGTGAAGGCCAGTTTAACACTAACATGTTTCATTAGCAGTCGGGCTTCTCTCCTAAAAAGCTGCTGTAACAAGACTGTGAAGGACACTTTGGTAACAGGGAGAAAAGTAGTCTCAGCACAGTACTCATGGACACTCAGTGACTATGAGCATAAGTAGTAACAACAACAAAAAAAACCCACAAAAAACTTAAACAACAACAAAAAAAGGCAGGCATAAAAATGTCTCCTTTTTTCCAGTTTAAAAAGAAAAGTCAGAAAAAAAGACCGCAGACTATCAGAAGACCAAAATAAACTGCAGGCAGCATCACTAAAAGTTATTTTAATTCTCTAAGCGACACAAAACCACAACCAGAGTTCCACACCGTTACTTAAAAAAGAGGTTTTTATACTTGCCAGCTATGTTCTTCATTTCTTGCACAAAATGCACTGTAGACCACAAACTCATTTCCTACCAACTCCATGCATACACTGCTGCTATTATATTAACCCTGTTTGGAACCATCTGTCAAAAAAACCCCAGTGATTATACTTATGACTAGTTAAAAGATTCTCTGTTCTTCATAAATTTGGGAAGTGTAAAGCAAATATTAATCATAAATTTTCTTTATATAAAGGTAAGTCTTAGTTATTAAGTATATATATTTATACAATGTTTTAATGCAAAAAAAAATACTGCTGTGATATCACAGCTGATGCTTTGTAAGCAAGTTAAAACTTTTTACATTACAGATCCAAAAATTTCCTCAATATGTTTACTACCATCTGAAGATAGTACATGACTCCACAGTTTAAAGTCAAAACCTAAACTACAAGTATTGTTAAAACTTCATCTACTTGAGTTTATTTACAGTAACAAGTTATTTTCAACATAAATATTCAAGTCCCTATGAATATATGAAACACATAGTGAAACAAACAGACATATAGTTCATTCACATACCTAAACGTTTGAATGCTTCTATTCTTTCTGAGTTGTAGGGGAAAAACAATCGAGCACTATGTACCAACAAGATAAAAAACAACAGCTATTTTTAAACCCTCTTCAAACGTCTCTCTTGTAACTGGTTTCAGAATCTCTTCTAAGTCCAATTTTTTTAATGTCTATAACAAAAGTAAATACTGGTTTTGTACGTATTTCAGAACAGCCCGAGCCATTAGCAAGCACAACATCAAGCCCCCATTAACACTGGGGGAGCACCCAGAAGTACAGGATTTATGATGAAAACAATCTCCCCAACTGCAATAGACTGCAATCTCACAATTAGATACATAAACAAAGAATTCAGAACAGGAATCTTAGAAACATCGTTCTGCATAGGATGATGGATGGGCAGAACTGACCTATGCACTAACTTGCATAACCTGACAGCCTGAATTATTTTCTACCTTGCACAAAAGCCATGGTGTCTCAATTTCCAGAGGTGGCAACTATAAAAGCTTCTTTGCACAATATCCCTTCCCAACCAAAACCTACACTATTAGCTTTCACAATTTGCAACACCTGGAATTTTCGATGCCCACAAGAACATGCATTATTCTTTCATTGGTGCGTCACAGACTACAGAGAAGCAATGCCCGCCCCAGGGAACATCTATTCTACATCACACACAGAGCGCAGCCTAAAGTTTTTGACAGCATAGAAACACAGTGCCTCTCTTTCATACAATGGCAAAGCAAAGCACTGACAAGGTAAACTAACACAGACTCCTCATCTTAAGATGAGTAAGAAACCCCCATCCTTCTGAGATTCTCTGAGGAACTCAGAGATTAATTTGTCACGGAAGCAGCACTGATGGCTATGCTTGCACAGCACGGCTTCACGTCCTGACCACTTTTCTTCCAGTCCAGCACTATGCTGAACATACTCTCATGTGCAGTGATCAGCTTGTTCATTGGTTATTCTGTTGCCCATTTTTTAAGAAAGCTCTGAAATGCAATACATCTTTCCGTTACTAGTGTATAGTGTTGAAGCCCATAGGCTGTTCTCCTTTGAGGAGACCCTCAAGACTGATCAACAAAAGACAGGATGCAACAACACAGATCTCAATGACAATACTATTTAGAAATTGGGAGTCCCAACTGGTATGAGACAAAATATGCTTACTAATATTTCTACATATTACAGCTTTCCTTCCTCTGTAGGAGCTATCATCCTGAACACACAAATTAACAAAATTATTGTGAACAAACACTCAAGCTTGCCACCAAAATCCCTTAGCTGTGTTTAAGTACAATTCTGAACCACCCTAAAACCACCCAAGCTTAACTTCAGACAGTATGTCTAGACTGACAAGCTCTCAAGTAATACCATTGTGATTTCTGACAATGCTTTGTTCTCCAAAGAGTTCCTCTCGACACTCTGTGAAACTATGAAGTCCTTAGAGCATTTCCTCTACTCCAGATCTTATCCCTTCCTACCCTTGAGATACAACATAGCTATCAATCTTTACAGCCAGTCTGAAACATGAGGAAGTCAGATCGGATAAACACCCTGTCACACAAATACATTTAATCTAGCATTAAACTTCCAGGTTTATGATTTTCAGGAAAGCTCTGTCTACTACAGTGACTTCAAGATAGTCTGTCTTCTCGATCTTCTCCCTTGCATTTTAACTTTCCATTTGAAACAATCGTATTTTCTTGCCACTTTCCTCTTCTACTACTCTGGAGGCAGGCTGCTGGCCAAATTCCTCTAGTCTTATTTTTTCTTCCCCTAGAAAGGCAGCAGGTAAGGGATGATGGTCATTAATCAAGAAAAGAAAATGAGCAACAATAATTTCTGCACCAAACTAGAAGCAAGAGGTAACTAGTTCTGAATCTAATCTGACCTCTTCTCATAGGTCGTTCCCAAATATCTCTTCATGTTTTGGATAAAAGTTACTGCATAATCAGGAAATCTTACACTACCTTGAAGTCAACATCCAGGTAAGTGTTTCTACATTTTCAAAGAGGAAAAACAGAATCTAATAAGGCTAACAGGATGAAAGATATGCTTTTGTAAATAATCTACCCATCATTTCAGATCCATCAAACACAAAAGTTTTAAAATGCCACACTAAAGAAAACTGTAGGTTACCAATATGTATGGAAGTCTCTAAAGTAGAAATAAAAGTTACCTGGGAACGTGGTAAGAGAAAAATATGGAGGACAATCCTGTTCTAGCAGGACCTCATTTGGAAGGTCACGAAGTACCATTCCATCTCAAAAACACCAGAAAACTACCAGACCTTCCAATTTTTCTTTGTTCATCTTAGCAGAAGGGAAGCGAACAAGGAGAGCAAAGAGAATAATATATTCAGAACAATCCCTTTCTTATAAACACAAGGGTAAGAAGATGCTCAAGAAAAGGTGGGAAATCAAAAAGGCAACAAAAGGCAAAGCATTCCCATAATACACAGAGGCATGACAGAATTATTGCTAAAGGACACCACTGTAGTTCTTTATTAATATTTGATACAATGTTCAAATGCAACCTTCACAAAAAAATACATGATATGAAGTAACAAAAATCTCCCTTAATCGCACTACCTGTAAAGGGATAATAAGATTTGTAGCACAAGACACGACTACCAACTTCCCATAGAAATTCCTCCAAAGACCTTTACATTTACTGCAGGGTACCCTAAATCTGCTCGCTACAGGGTTAACTGGCCATTGTAGAATTGCATTTCTGTAACACCAACGTTTTCCAACAGGAAAAGGGAATCCAGAACAAGAAATTACAACGCAGAGAACCAGGATAGCACAAAGGCCAACTAAACATGGTGGATCAACAGCGACTATAACACATAGAATGCATCAACATCAACTCAACTTGTATGCTTACCATGCATGATACTTTTTTTGTCTGTGCTGTACCAGCCAAGTCTTGCGAAACAAAAGGAATCTAGACATTTACTCCAGCATTAAAACCTGGCCATTTATAAATCTTATGAAAAAAACCCTATAACTGGGATAGAGTCAAAGGTCATATCAAGTACCGTGCTGACAGCACCTCTTAGCGCGGACAAAGCCTGCTGCCCAGAGCTGGCGGCGCCGAGCCCAGCAGGGACGCGGTGTTTTGGCAACAGGCACAGCACTTGCATCTCTGCTAAAGATAACCCACCAGCACAAGGTCGCCCTTCCCAGCACCCCCCGGCCACAGGGCCCCCCTCGGGAAGCCCTTCCCCAGCACCCCACGGCCACAGGGCCCCCCTCGGGAAACACATCCGATGCTTCGTTAAAGACAGTTTAAAATACTGACTCGGGGTGGGGGGCCTTCAAGCAGGCGAAGAGGCCCCACACCGTGAGCAGACCGACAGGAGCCACCCCTTCTCCCCCTCAAGCCCACTCCGACCGGGACAGCCGCGCCCCGCACCGGTCCGCCCCCTCCGCCCCCTGAGGCGGCCCCGCCGGCCAGGCTCCGGCAGCGGGGGCACGGCCCGGGCGGCGGCGGGTTGAAGGACGGGGCCCAAGCAGACAACGCGGGGCAAAGGCTCCCGCGAAGCCCCCCGCCGAGCCGCGGCCCGGCCCGGCGCCACCCCCGCGGGCGTCAGCGGGGCAGCCTCTCCCCGCACCCCCCGCGGCCCCGCTCACTTTCTGTATCCGCTTCAGCGCCATGGGAGCGCGGGGCGGCGGCGGCGGCGGCAGCGGCGGGGAGCGCGGCTGGGGGGCGGGGCGGGCGGGAACGTCATCGGCGCGCGCCGCGGGGGCGGGGGTGAAGGGAGCGCGCAGGGCCGCTCGCGGGGCGCGCCGGGAAGTGCAGTGCGGGTGGCGCGCGCGTGTGGCGCTTGCGGTGCTCTCCTCATATCGGCGCTTGAAAATGTACTGGGGTTTGCGAATGGGCTTTGTTTAGACTTCGTTCTCTTCCCCCTGCGGATCCTGTGGGTGACTGGGAAACGGAAGCGCTATTAGGCTGTTTGGGTTCAAAAAGCAAAAGGTGCTTGAAGGTCACGTCCCCCGCGGACACCCCGACGGGCGAAGGGGAGGTCAGCTGCGTGGGGCTTCTCACAGCACCCGCCCCTCGGCAAGAGCCACATGTCACGTTTGCAGTGCTGTACGAATGGAGCGGGAGAGGTGTGCTGGCTGAGAAGGCCGTGACTAACAAGTCCTTAATCTGGGATAGGACTCTGGTAGTATTTTTTTTTTTTTTTTAAGTAAAAAGTAGCAATCCTCTTGCTTACGTCAGTATCCCAAGTTTGTGAGGTTTAAGACAGCTGTCACTGAGGATATCGCTCTTTAGTTCACCTCCACAGCTTGACGGGACCAGTACGGTCTAATGGGCTTGCAGCGCCCCAGTGACGGGGGGCACTGGGCTGCCAGTCGTAAGGCCGCGCCAGGCCGGCGTCTCCTCAGGATACATCGTGACGCCCCGCACCCACTTGACACGGGCACAGGGCCCCGCTGGCCTCAGGCACCGCCTTGCCCTCACTGAGCGTCCCGTGCCGGGCGCCAGGCCAGCGGGCGGCTCGGCTCCGCTCCGCTCCGCACCTCCCTCTGTCCCCTTCCCCGCCTGCAACCACCCCCTGCCACCGACCCCGTTTCCGTCGCGGGGAGGCCTTTAAGAGGCGGGGCCTCGCCGCCATGTTGCGGGCGGGCGGCTGGCGGCGCATGCCCGGTGGGCCGCGGAGCTTCGCGTGCCCTCTACGGCGTCGGAGCGGGAGCCATGGGCCCGGGGCAGCACTCCGCCGTGCGGGGTACGGGTGCGCACGGCTGGTGGGGTGCGGGCGGGGGGTGCCGTCGGCAGACGGGGAGGGGGTGCCGTCCCGCCTCGCGTTGCGCGGAACCCCGGACCCCGGGGGACAAAATGGCGGTGTGGCCGCCCCCCGCGGGGGCTCCTGGGGACGGACGGCGCGGACGAGCCGCTCTCTGTTAGTCGGCTGGGGGGGGGCAGCTGTGCCCCCGTAAGGGCCCGGGGTGCGCGGAGCCCCGCGCCGCGCCTTGGCGTGTCTGGTGGAGGGCGGCCCGTTGCGGGCCCGCGGTGCTGCGCTGCTGCGCTGCCTTGTCCCCTCGCCTCGTGCTTGGTGTTGCCGTTGTTCTCTGATCAGCTGCCCCCTTGCTTTGTGTGCAGCTGCTCGGTGTAAATTTCATGAAAATCTGTGAATTTCTGGGATTGTCACTTCTCCTCGCAGCCCGGTCCTGTGCCGGTGGGATAACAGCGGTGCTCGCCCTGTGCGGCGGCGGGCCTGCGCCGCGCCTGGAGTACCTTGTGTGCTTGCAGTGCTGCTGGCGGGCTGAGCTACCTGATTTCCCCCGAAAAACGAGCTTCGCTTGTGTGGCCGTGGCTCCCGGTTGCAAAGCTGCTCCTGGTTTGTGCCTTTAACTCAGTGGGTTCTATCCAGCTAGGTTGGTTTGTTTGTTTTTTTTTCTGGGGGAGGGTTTACACTGTTGGTACAGACCCTGTTTGGCTAAGGCATCGCTATAATCTCGAGTGGGTTATAAGGTGGTGGAAGGCTGTGCTTATTAAAGTAATGAAACTGACGCCCTAAGGGTGACTTGGTAATAGCTTGCATGCAGGTTGCGTTCCCAAGGGCAGTTTGCGGTCATTTATAAGCTTGCAAGAATTAGAACAGCTCTTATATGGTAGGAATTGAGAAGAAAACCGAGTTTGTGGGGGAGGGAGAGCACGTGCTCTTAATCAGACTGCAGACATTCTCCTTATCCCAGGAAAGCAGGGGGACAGCTGATCAGAGCAGTCTGGAAGGTGCTTTGTCTCAGAGGAAGCGGTGACAGCGGCATACAGTTAATGTGATTTCTGTCAAGATTGAACTTGATCAGTGACTGGCAGGTCACAGCTTGCTCTTCAGCTTGCGTGTATCTCGGGCTGATGAATTTTTGAAATCATGCTAATGCCTTACTCTCTGCTGAAAACTAGGCACCAGAAACTCATCTTATTTTTGTGGTATTTAATTCCTGGTATTAAAAAAACCCAAACAACTGCTTTTGTGTATATGTGCTCCAAGGTTACCCTTTGGAAGGCAGTGAATAGCACGGCTAGTGCTTTTTCTCATGACTAATATGGTGGTTTGCAGATGTGACCCTATAGTGACCACAGATCCAATCACTGTGACTTATCTTGTGCTGCTTGTTGGCCAAATCCAACAATCTTTGTCTCTCAGGTGGCCTCTCTGTTTTATGGTTTCAGTTAAATTAAGCTTGTCAGTCATAATCACATTTCCTGTGAATGTTGTGAAGTAGTAGAAGTGGCTTTATCTGCTTGACAGGTTGGATTTTACCATTAGGCTTTCTGTGCAGCCAGTTATCCTGGACACTTCTTCAGTAAGCGTCACGTGTTTCTCCAGGCAAGGCCTGCAGAAAGTGGCCTTTTGTTGTGGTCGGTTACACTATGGGATTGTCAGTAACAACTTCTGGACAGTAATAGCCTCTTCATTGGCAACGAAAGGAGGAGAATGACACTTGAAAGTTTTTAAGCCCTTCTGAAGACAAAAAGTACAGATTCCCATGGAGTTACTATTCTGTAGCTGAATTTTGAATAACATGAACATTTTTTAAGCAGCAGAGGTAACTTGAAAATTGCCTCTTGGGTCTGTCTTGTACTAACTTTGTAGGGCTGCGGCTATGCCCCATGTTGTTGCCAGTTCCTGGAAAGTAAATTGATACGTGTCGTAATGAGATTTGTGTACTTCTTACAGAGCCAAGAGCATCTTGGCTTCTTCATATGCTTGTCAGTGCAGATAAAATGTCTGAGCACTCTGGTAGGTCTAAGACTTCCTTTGTAGCCTGTATGTGGAAACATCCAGAGTAATACTCTAGCTGGTTAGAGATGGAAGAGAGGAGAAACTGTGATCCAAATCTCTAGTTCATTAGGACATGCCCAAAGAATATAGAAGAAAATAAATTCCCCTCGTTGGCTTGTTGCTGTTCTCATCTTCTTTTTTTTTGTTTTTCTTTTGTTTTACTTCTGTGCACTGTCTCCTTTCCTAGGACTGTGTTCTTTGAGCTCCTGTTTCCTTCTTTCTGTCGCTTCCCTTCTCTTCGTGCGTTAATTTTCCTGGACTTTTAGCCAAACCTTTTCCACTGTGTAGTGCTTATGACATTGAAACAATTTTTCTGCCATGTTGCACAGACCTCTAGTGTATGGATCTGTAGTGCTTTGTAACATTGTGTTTTGGTATTATACCAGAATTGGAATTTGTTTAATAATCATTCAAAAGTTGCTCTTAGTGTTTTTATTTTAAAGAGAAATAAAAAACCTGTCATTCCACATCAATGTCACTCTGTTAACAGATTCCTCTTCAAGTAATATATGCGTGACCTTAGGAGTTTGGCAGCAAACTGTTGAATTGGCACCAGAGGCCTATTGAAACAGAGGTTAAAGTATTTAAAACTTCTGGGAAGTCTTTTCTTTCCAGGTGCAGTGTTATGGTTAACTTAGTTTGAAAGGTGAAATGGGCATTCCAGCTCTTTCAAATGTATTTGTGAAACAAAACACTTGACAAGGAAACTTACTGTCTCTGAAACCTTGCAGCATGGTAACTCTATAAGAGAGTCTTATTTGTTAAATTTAAATAGCTTTCATAAATTTACATTATGTTCATTAAGGCAATTCTGAAATTTATAAAGAATGGGCTACTCTAAATGTTTGGTTTTCATGTATTATCAGCTGATACCATTTTTCACCCGGATACACCTCCTGAAAAGTGATTGAAAAAAGCTAATACAGTAAAAAAGACACTATGATGTATTATAAGAAAAAAAATATCTTAAGCTATTTGTATGTATACACTTTGCCCATGTGTGTAATAGATGAATCTGGCCCTCAGGAGAAGTAGTAGAGGGTCACTGAAGTATGAGATGACAATTACTTTAATGATCCCTGCTTGAGCTGGTTGTGCTGTGCATGGTTATGTGGTAGGTGGCATTAGGGATAGCTAGAGGGATCTGGGTTAGATACAAGGACGCAGACTAGCCCTTCTGAATGTGCTGCAAAGCTACTGAATTATAGTGCAGACTTTCTTGCTCAAGCTGTGAGTTGTAGAAGTATTTTTGTCATCAGGATTTTTTCCTCTGCTGTTATGTTTAAGCTGACCTGGACTTTGGGATAGGTGCAATAGACAATCAGCTTCCTTAAGGTACAGCACCTTAAAAGGGTGGTTCAATGGTAGGTGTCAGCCTTGGCCTTTATTAAAATCACTTTTTCCTTTTGGTTTCCTTAAGGGGATGGAATTCTATCATTGTCCCCTCATTGGTTACTTAAAAACATAGGTTAAGATTTGAATCGTTAGCAAACACATCGGCTAGCAGCTTGGGCAATGCTTGCAACCACTGCTTTTCTGAAATCCCCAGTATGGGGAATCCCTCTGTTTTGCCTGCCGTTGTTGCTGCACTTGACATCTCATCAGAAATCACATTAAAACTTGTCAGACCCAGCTTGTCAGTGAACTGGTTGGGTACCTCCTCCCTACGGTGTTTGGGGAAATAGGCTCAAGCAAGAAGGGGAAAGGGTGCTACAGACGTCTCTGCAGTGGCTTTCCTTGGGAGAACCTGCTGCCTCTGATTTAAACTGCGGTGGTTCTTTGGATTAGTTTGGGCTGGTTTGCTAAATTAAAGCAGACTTTGATAGAATCCCTTCTTTAATTTACCTCCTGACTTCTTTACCCTATTAGAATTAGAACTCTGGCTAGTTTGTGATGGGAAGATAGAGAGGTGAGAACTCACCGTGCTGGATAGATTCACAGTATGCTTTCCTGGGTTTTTGTTGTTCTAAAGAATTTGGGAGCAGGGAAACATGCCCTAAATCCTTTGCTGTTAAAGGTGGCTTTCTGTATCTTAATATGACCCTGTTACAGAGAGGGTTTGTCGTTCATTTGCAGGATAGGTCTCTGTATGTTGGTCTCTTCTGCTTCATTTCCTAAGAAAATGAACTCTGAAGGATTTCTGCGTCTTTTACACCTTTAGTAAGATTCTAAAGGAGTGCCTGTCTACCCTGATCTTACAGAGCTGCAGACATGGTACAAGTATTTGTCTAATTCCACCATTGCTGTATACAGACCCTCAGGGATCTGCATGGTGCATGTGAGCTAACACAGTGTTTTAGCTGAAGAGAGGGCTTGGCATGGATTTCAGAAACTGCTGTGGAACAGGGGCAGAAAACCTTCTTTATCTTTTTAGTGCAAGCTTACAGTGGCAATACAGCGAGTCACTTGCCTGTGGAAGGTAGGAAGAACTAACAAAGGCTTTTTGTTTCTTCTTAGCCTTTAATGTAGTAAAGTCATGCTCCAAAGATGACGTCTGGCTTGGCATCTTTCAAATCCGATGTGAAGATGGAAGGGTGAGGTAGAAGTTCCCAACTGGAGACTGTTCTAGTTTTCTCAAGTTGTGTAAATGTGCTAAAACTTCAATTCCTCTTTGATTTGTCTGTAGAATCAGCCAAACTGTGTATGTATGTATTAAGAGTCACGTGTGAGTAAAAGGTGGTGGATAAAAAGCAAAGGAAGACCAGTTACATGCTGCTCCGAGAGAAATGGCTGGGCTGTTGCTGCAACCAGAACCTTTGGGCTGAAGTCCAGCGTATTTTCGTGAGGCAGAGAGAAAAAAGAGTCACAAAAAAGTAGGAAAACTCTTTGCAGGGAGGGAAATTGTACTAAGTGAACATGACTGCAAAGTTTGTAGTGATAACTAGATGGAGGAAAAGTGAGGATGAGAGGTGTTGGGAAGAGGGTTTTTTTAATGGAAGTTGTCTTTCAGAGAGTCAGGACCTAGTCCAGTTAAAATAAATTTGTGCTATTATTCTTAAATAACAGTCTTTTTGGACCCTTGTTCTTTCCTGTACACCACAGTAGGGATTTCATCCAAGCTGGCTTTTGTTACTGGTGGTAGTATATTAAGTAATTTCCCCATTGCTGAACACCGGTTAAATTTCTTCAGTTAGAAGATGCATGATACTAAAACCTACTTGGTAATCATACCTTGGGGGGATCCTGCTTGGGTTGGTGATGCTGAATGTGCTGCTTCAGTGACTTTCCTGCAACTGAAACTACAGGGTTTTCTGCTGGTGCAGGGTGTATTTATAGCTGGTTTAATGTGCTGAACTTGGAAACGCTATACTACTATTGTTGGTATCGGAGGTTTCCGAATAAAAGGGTAAAAAACCAAAAAACACCAAATGCTGGCAGTTGAATCCTCACCTTGTGTAGAAGGGCTTGGGGTGAGGGAGTACTGATCAGTTAAAAGGAGTAGATTAACTTGGTAAGTGTCAAAAGAAAATATTCTTCTGAATCAGTTTATTACTACTACAGAACAAAAAGGTGTTGGGAAGTAAAGGTGTTGCCACAAGCGTGAAGACATTTACTACTGAGTAACTTTACCAAAATATTGTGGTCAAAACCTGACATTTTCTTTTTCTTCTTCTCTCTTATTCTAGTTGAATGGATTGCTGCAGTTTCCTTAGCTGCTGGAGCAGCTGCTGTTGGGTATCTAGCTTACAAAAAATTTCTCTGTAAAGACAAATGCTGCAAAGCAATGGTCAATCCCCATATCCAGAAGGATAACCCCAAGGTAGTCCATGCATTTGATATGGAAGATCTAGGAGACAAGGCTGTGTACTGTCGTTGTTGGAGATCTAAGAAGGTAAGAGAAGAATAAGCGGTCCAATTCTGTTCATGTGCATGTATCTTTCAAAAAAACTAGTTTCAAACCGCTTTATTTAGTGGAAGCTAACTTCTTTTCACCTGAACTATTCTGCAGTGAGATGTAGCAGTTCTGTAATACATAAAACTATGTAGTTTTATGCTGTCTTGCAGTGAAGCCTGCAGATCGGTGCTAATAGTGAACAAAATGTTTCCGTAGCTCTGAAGAAGCAGATCTCTTGAAAGGAAAGCTGCTGTATGGAGCAATTATAGTCACGAATGACAGCTTTTTGTGTGCTGCCTGTGCTAATACTGAAGTTTATCCAAAGCTACTGGCCTGTTGGCAATGGGAGCTCAGGAACCATCGTCTGAGAGGACCTTAAACACCTTTTACTGGAGAAAGTTGGAAGCTTAGTTTTTTCAGTCAGAAAGTACATTGTTCATGTTGTTAATAACAGAAATCAATTAAGAATTCTCTTGGTATACCAGACCTGGTATCAAATTGTCACTTGCAATGCCTGAACCTGTCATTAAATCTTGTAGACAGAGCGAGTTCAGAGTTGTTGTGGGAAGAGCCTGACTTGTGCAGATGGTAGTACTGCTGTTCTGTCCTGAACTTAGTGTTGTAGTACTGCCGCGTACTGTAGATAGCTATCTTTTGCTACGTGAGTACCTTGGTGAATTGTTTCCAGTGGTGATGGAGACGATCTAAAAAGAAGTCACTGTGGTTAAAAGCTTTTGAAGATGGACTTAATGTGTTTGTACCTTTGCAACGCAAAATAGTTATATGGGTAATCCCTAAGTAAAGCCAACGAAATCATGATGGCATATTTTAAGCCTTTATTTTTGAGCAATTAGAAGTCTGCCTAGACACTGGTCCAGCTTATGTGCATATGAAGTTGGGTTGTCTCAGTTGACTAAAATTAGTGGTAAGTGTGACACCCAGCCTTTCAATAACACGGAGATGAGATTTAATCTGAGGTCGAGGTGTGTGACATTTGATGTAGCTGACATCTGTGCAATGTATCTGTAGCGGTAGTGCCAGGACATGTAATGAGAAAAAACAGATTTAATGAGTAGCCTTGTGCATGTACCACTGGCACACATTTAAAAGGTTTTTTTGGAATTCAAGGCGCTAATGTGTGGAGACTGAAATAATACAGACCTTCAAAGCAGGTAACCAAGGCCAACTGCCTTGAAATCTAGCTTGCTCTCCATCAATGAACTGAAACCCAGACTTCTCAAGCCGTAGATACTAGTCTGATTGGGCCATGCTGAAATTTTCCAGGTGTTGTAACTTTTCAGTTCTTGGTGTTGTCAGATCTGACTTTATTGCCTTGCTGGTGAAAGTAACTCAGGTAGTCGCTGTAGCTGTATTTGGTTTAACACTGAAACACTACTGAGGATTAAACAGCACCATGATTTGATTCTAAAATAGTCCTGTGGAGATGGACTCCTCTGCCCTGCTCTGTCCAGAGTCTGAACTGAAAAACATAATACATTCCTCCTACCATGGCCACAGTGTGCTCCGCAGACTGAGTTACATGTTGTATGGTTATACCACAGGGAAGTGTGTACATTTACATGCAGTGCTGATGGCTGTACACCATGCAGGTATCATTCATATATATACCAGTATTGTTGCTAAATATTTGTGGCAAGTCTCGACTGACAGCTGAAATCCAAGCACTGGAAGTTGCCATGACTGGTACGGTTTCAGAAAAGAAAAAAGGGAAGGAGAAAAGCTGCTTTAGGTATCTGCACTTTCTGAATTTGGATTTACCTCAGGTGCCTCCTTCAGTGCTTCTGGGGAAAAAGTAAAAAATAAAATCCTAACTTGAACCTTGTTTTTTTTTTCTGAACAGAAATGGAAGATAGTGGTTGCATTGCAGCTCCTGCCAATATTCTTGCTATATTGTTTGAGACTGTTAAGCACAGTTTGGCATATATTGAAGGGGACTTGTCAGTTCAGGAATGTACTGTCCTACTGAGTTAAGGCTCTGAAATCACACACTGAAAGGAAGTAGATGGGGCTACCTTATAATGAGTCTATTCTTTGAACTCTGATCTGAAAGTCTTGTAAAGGCATTAAGGAGGTCAGCGGAAAATTTTGAAGGCATTTGTTTTCTTTTACTGATGCTTAATAATGAGTATTTTAATCAGCATGTTCTGCTTGAAGGACTGCAGTTTCCAGTTTTGCTGCCACCTTCTTGCCCTGATTGGTTGACCTTTCATGGTGGGTAGAATAATTTTTAAGATGGTGTGCGTGATTCTTATGCTCAGTTATTGCCAAGCAGTAATAAAATAAGAGACGTTCCACATCATTCCAATGTGTGTCATCTTTGGAAGTAGTTAACGGGCATTATCTGTTCCCTACAGTTCTCAAACACTAAGGTCCTGTTAAAATTTCTACGGTGATGTTTATATGATCACAAAATGGTAGAATGTGTGTGTTTCCAATGCAGGGGAATAAAAATCAAAAGCAATAAGTATCCACTCTGTTAAAACAGTGGTGTATGGGGATCTCTATTCCATATATAGGTTAGAATTAAGTGTCCTCTTATATCACTGCATGAGCACTTGTCATCAGATTTAGCCTAATCTGAACCAGTAGCACTATGAATCATAGGATACTTCTGTGTGCGCTGACAGTGTGCATGCACTACAGCTGACTTTGCATGGTGTTCCTCCCATACAGGGAATAAAAAAACAGTTGGACTATACCAGGGTGGTTTGGAGTAACCCTTCAAAAAAGGAGCAAAATGATTTTCAGGGTTTTGTGTTTTGTTTTCTGTGCGCCACCCACCCCCCCACCCCACCACCCCCCCCCCCGAAATCCTTCGTGGAGTATTTGTGTTTGAACAAACCACATGTGGTATCTTCAACGTGTAATCTGTTAAAGCAGGTAGTAGGTAGTTCTTTAAATGCCTGTCTCCTGTCCAATGTTGTGCTGTGCAGGCACTTGACAGGGCTGCTTGTCAAGTTTTGTGGAAGAACCAATTGCTCAAATTTACCAGTGTAGAGGCAAGAGCTTTGTCTTAAAACCAAACTGTAATTAGTCTAAAGTCAGAACACTTGTTTTCTTACTCTTCCACATTTTTAACTGTGTGAGCTGAAGGGAAGGGTTAATTTGCTTTCTTTTTCGATGACCTGCAGCCTCTGTGCCTTCCAGAGAATTATTAGTCCCCAGGCTGTGGGTCAAGGAATACTGCTGCAGAACATCAGAAGTAGCAGTAGAGAATCTAAACTTGTTCAGTGTCAAGGGAAATAAGATGAGCTGTCCGCATCCCTGCGCGCTTCCCTCAGGGTTTGAGCTTTGGTCACTGCTGCTAGCCTGCTTTATTTTAATTAAGGATAAAGATGTTGCGTCAGGCTCAGGATCCACCTATTCAGTATCTGGCCTTCAAGGTGATCAAGTGGGTCCTCTGGAAGAGCGGTGGTGGTCTTTTGGTTTTGGGTTTTTTTTCCTGGTGTGGTTTTGGTTTGGCTTTTTTTTCCCCTGAGGAGCTCAAGTCTATTGTCCCAGCCCCTGGGAGCCAGTGGTTCTTGAGACCAGCTGATGCAGAGGGTGAATTCAGAGCAGTCACAGTTGGTAGGTGTTAAATATCTTTTGATGTTCTCTGAAACCTATGAATCCCACCATTTCTGTCACTTGCTAACTTGAAGTGATGATGTTGCTGTAGCTGGACCTTGGGCCCTGTGAGATGTTAATGTCAGATGGAAGCTGGGTAGATGCTTCTGTGAAGACCAGTGGACTGTGGGGCTGCATGGAAAAAAAAATGGCCCAGGAATATCTGGGTTGGAAGCTGGTCAGTGTCCCATGAACATACACATTCTTCTTTGATCAATTTTCCAAATATCTGTCAGTACCTAAACATTGAGTCACAAATGACTGATGCAATGATAAAGTTCCTGCATTAATCAGCTTACAGGAGTATTCTCTGAATTCAGTGTTTCTTTATTTGGAAATATCACCTGCCACTTATAGCACGGATTTTGACATTTTGTAACTGTGAAAAACAAAAAAAACCCCACCTCTTGTCTCTGCCCCCCACCCACCTCGCCTCACGGGGCATGTGGCTTTATTTTTAGAGCTCTGGGAATTTTTTTTGCAAGTATATTGTCTTCATTATATTATCTTGCGCAGTGCTTTGAAAATTTTTATTCTAACTTAGCATGGGTGATAGGGTATTAATTTTTTTCAATGGCTATGACTGAGGCATGAACACTGGGATCAGTGGAATGTCAAAGACTGATTGTGACTGTACTGTGAGAGAATATTGCTGTTGAAAGAGGCAAAAGCTGAGTAATGCCCAACTTTGATTCCCAGAATTCCCAAAAAAGCAAACAAAATAGTAACAATGCAAAATACTAGAGTGATTTCTGTGATCGCCTCCCGAGTTTCCTTTGCAGAGCAGGCATAGCCCTGAAAATGCAACCTTGACAAGCGATGGGATCTAACCTCGCTCTTGCATATAAGAAGAGCAACCCAGGAGCAGAGTGGTTGTCACTGGTCTGGGACCTGGGCGGTTACAGTCAGCTAGGCTAAAGGGAGTCCCCATGGGTCTTGCTCTGACCAGGCTGTTCAAGGGGTTTTTTTTAATGGAACAAATGTTTCTTCAAATTACTTCCTCAGTGCTATCTCGGTGCTTAAGAGCCTTTCATGAATACCCATGTCAGTTGGAAGTGCAGGTTTTTTCCATTAGCAGGTCAAAATCCTAATGTGGAAGCCAGCTTATGCAAAAGGACCTTTGTGTCAATGAGAGAAATTAGCTATGTCAGGGTAAAGCCAAGCTGTCTGGAGGCAGGACTAACAGACAAGCTAGGGAAACTGTCCCTTTCCTCATCGTGTGCTATGGAAAAGCAGGGAAAAAAATCAGCTAAGGATCTCCTCACCCTACTTACCTTCTGTAACTGCTCTCGACTCTGGCTGTTGCCCAGGAAAATGGTCTGTGGGGCAAGGCTGAGAGCAAGATATTCCAGGTAGGTTACAGTTGAAGGTCAGCTCAGGATGAGTTTTTCTCATGCTGGCCAGAGGCAGGAACACCCAATAGGGTGGAGTTGCTGCTTTTTCGTAACAAGCCTTTCATCCATTCTGTTCTCACATGGACAAAACTAGTGTTCAGCCAAAACCCTGGGAGACCTGAGATGCTAGCACGGAAGTTGTGGTGTGCGGTCACAGTGGATTTAATGACAAGATGTTCTAATGAACTTTCAATGTAGGTTCTTCATGCTGACTCTGCATGTACTTTAGATGTATTTATTCTTTCTTTTTTCAGTTCCCGCTGTGTGATGGCTCTCACACAAAGCACAATGAGGAAACCGGTGACAACGTTGGGCCTCTGATCATCAAGAGGAAGGAGGCGTAGAGTGGACAGTAGAAGCTACAAAATGAATGTCTGACAAACCCTCTGCTCACTTGTAATTGGGGAAAAAAACACAAATTCTTTGTCATGCCACTGAAGACTTTCCAGTGTAGTATATACATCAGGCTTCAGCATGTGTATTTTCTCTGGTGTTTGTCTTGTTTTAATCACTACAATGCATAATTTACTGAATAGTCATGGTTTAGATTTTTTTGTCCTGTAAGGTGTGTGTACCCTGTCACTGAGTATGAAACTAAAATGACGCACAGAATGTACTTCATCAGAAAATAAGTATTAAATTATTTTCAAATACATGTGTACTACTTTGAGGCTATTCCATAGAACAGTGTTTGAAAGGTAGATCCTAAAATCCTGGAGAGGTTCTGAAGTTACAGGTCTCGACAGATTTCTATGTAAAAGGCAGCAGCAGGAAAGAAGTCATGGTGCCAAAATGCAGCTTAAGCTCTGGTTATGCTGTGTTTTCTGCAGGTGTCACGTTTGGCCTATTACACTACTGTTCTGTGTGGCTTCTGTAAAAGGAACAAATTCAAAATAGCTATCTGTGAACAGAGGACATGAAAGGTTTACAGCAAGATGGGGCTAAAGGGCAATTTTACCTTTGATTTTCCTGCAGTGATGAAACTTGACCCTACTACCGTATGGTATCAGGAACATACTACTGGAACTGCAGATCTGTATTTAGAGTAGGATGAGGAAGATGGTCTCTGCGAGAGCTTTCTTAATAGACAAGCAGAATAATACAAAGTGCTCAAAGAGTGATGGGCAGGGGTGGCAGGGTTGTTTTTGCTGCTAGAAAGCCTTTGTTTAACTTGCAGTGTCTAGCAGCGAAGCTAATTTCCCCAGACTACGGGACGCTTCTCGGGCGGGGAGGCTATGCTGATATATTCCAGAAGCTAAAATAAAAACTAAAACCTCACCCATTGTTACTGTCTGCTTCATCATTGCTCTGGCTGGTTCCGGAGGACTCTTCCTGCTGCAGAGGGAGGAGGCACACCTTTCTTACTAAGTGGCCTTAGGCTCTATGTGTCTTAAATAACTCCTATCTCCCTGGGCTATTAGTAGTTCAGCTAATTTTACCAAAAGAACTGACATGGACAAGGAAAGGCTTTGGTGACAGCTAGAAACAAGGGGGAAAGGGTGAGACAAGGAGAGCCCTTGCCCTCCTTTTGTACGGCACTTGTCTGCATTGACTGGCATGGTTGCATTAATGGCTGTTATGCTGGTTTCCTTAAATTAAATAGCTTTGATTTATAAACAGGCAAATACTACAAAGCAAAACCCAAAGAGTAGGGTAGCAGAGGGCAGTTTTTTATTAAACCCAGTCCCTTAGCATAATTGCAGCCTGTGTAAGACTGAGCTCTCAATGTCCTGGGACAGAGAGACTACCTCAGAGCTAGAAGAATAGGCCTTTGCAAGAAGCTGACATTTTGACCTGGACCCTTAAGGATTCTTCCAGATGGCTGGGGCAGTAGAGGTTTTAGTTAATTTTCTTTTTTTACAGGTGTGGTTGGTATGACTGATGAAGATTGAAGAAAACATTTTACATGTTCTCTATGTGAGACTTTCAGAGGCTGGGGTCTTAGCTGACTGATCTTAACTTTGGCAGAAAGCACAAAAAGTAGAGAAGATGGCACAGAGGTAGAAAAGGAGGGTTTGCAGGTGGAGTGCTATTGCTATAGTAGGGACAACAACCGTCTGTGAGAGACCTCTGCTTGTAAGAAGCTGCAGTCAAATTTTGTTTCTATCTTCCTGTCCTGACTGTAAAGATACCTGATATTTTTTACTTGGCCAAGTACTGATGCGTATGGAAAGTTGTTTTAACCTTGAATTATCAAATACATTGCTTTTATCCAAAACAAAGTTATTTCTGTATTATTAGAATGTGACACTGCATATTTCTGTATTTTTGTCAAATACACGTTTGAGCTAATCTTAATCTTGAGGTTGTAGTATCTGTGTTATCTCATGAGTGTGCTGTTTTTGTCAAGGGAGAGTTACACTGTTGTGTAGTGCTGTATGCCAATGCTACTGTAATCATAAACCTGTGTCTGGGTTGGGTTTTCCCTCTGAAACCTCTTTTCCCGTTAGCAGCAAAGCCTGGCTGCTCTTGATGGAATAAAAGTTCACTGAAATCTGCAGTATGTTCTGAGAGATGAAGTCCTGAAGTTTCAGATGAGTCTCCGGAGTCCTAAAACTATTTCCTGGAGTTTACCAATAAAACATTTCCTGGAGTTTGGGCGTTGGGGAACTGGGTTCCATGAGGAGTTTTCCTTACTGGGAAGCAAAGATGCACAAGCAGTGTCTTTGTTGATTTACATCTTGGTGGGTTTGTTTGGGAGAAGTGTCAAATTTCTGAATATTGACACAAAGGGGTTAAATCTTATTTTTATGTATGTACAGTTTTCTGTACTGTACCTAGAAGTTCCTGTTACTTGTGTATGTGAGCTGTTTGAACATGACAATGAAGAGAGATACTTGAATTTGTGTAAACAAACTTGGCAGCAGCCTTGATGAGCGTCACAGAAAACACTTTATTTTTTTCTTATACCATAATAGCTTATCATATTCTGATGGTCTGAGTGCTTGCTTGCTTGCTCTGGTGTTTTCTGAAATCTCTGTTCTTCAGTGCTTTCCTCAAATAATCTCTAGAATACGAAGTGAATTGGTTAGATTTTTACCAAGTTTTAACTGTAAAGAAATTCTTCTGCAAATCGGCAATTTTCATCTCACACTGAAACTCCTACACAAAAATGTGGTACAAATTCTTGATATTAAAGTAGTGAAGGATTCCTGTCCTAGAGTAAAACTGTATTGCTGTTCTGCATTGTTATTTTTCAACATGTAAGTGTTCATTAGGAAGGTGAATAAACTGAAGTACTGATTCTGCAGTAATTGAGTGTGACTCATCAAAATAGTCTCAATGTCAAATACTCAAGGGCTTTTAGAATCAGCATTCTTGAAGAGGAGATGGCTGTAAATTACAGGTATTTTCTCCACAGTTAATTCAAGCATCGTTAATCTCACGGCATAATTTCAGCACTGCAGTCACATGCTGCTCCACTAGGAGGAAATAGACACTGTGCAATGGATATTCCGTGATCTGGGCAACGCTGATTTTAAGGGGGTTTTTTAATATGCATATACTTATGTATCTGGGTTTTTTTTCAGCAGCATTGCTGTCTGCCTGAGCCCAGGCATCTGCAAGTGCTGCATAAATGTATTTGGGACTAAGCTGTTTGTGCACAGAGGCTTATGCGCTTTAAATCTAGGAGTTGTATTGCTCTTTCCCCAACAGCCAGCTGCACAGCTGATCACAAGCCCTACTAAAATTGTCACCGTGTTGTTGCAGTTTGGACCTTGTTCTGGTGCACAGATTTGCACAGTTGCACAGCAGTTGGAGCGGCATTTTCCTTTCAGTGTAATACAGCTAGATAAAGACATAGAAATGTGAGTCACTGCTGTATCACAGTTGTTCCAGTAACAGAAGAACATTGTATAGTAGGAAGGATAAGAACGTAGGCATGAAACTAAATGTTGGTGTTGCAAAGAAACCTTGTCAGCTGGCTTCTCTTTAGCCGTTCTGAACATGGAAGGAAGTCTTGCTAAATTTGTTGTTTGTTTCAACTCCTGAAGCTTCAAGGCTGACCAAACCCATGCCGAGCCCTGGCTGGATTAGGCAGAAGAGCACCATCTCCCTATAGCGTGTGGGCAGGGAGGGGATGCCCCAACACTGCTGCCAGCAGGCTGAGTCCATCAGTGCTGTATTTCAGCCTGGGCAGACCAAACGCTTTTTCCATTGTTGCGGGTACACATTAAGCCCAGCAGTGTTGGATACCCATTCCCCCAGTTGCTTTCTGCACCCAGGCTTGTGCTGCCCTGGTTTTCCCACATTCATGAGTGGCTTTTCTGCACTGGCAGGAGACAATCATTTTCCTAGAGCCGTCATTAATTTAGGATGGGTACTAGAGGCTGCTACTTGAAGCTATCTGCTGCTTGTTTTCTACTATAGTGGTGGTGCAGCTGCACTGACTGCAGAGCGTAGAGCATTTCTCTGGCATGATGATTTCCAGGCTGCCTAATCCTGCGGCTAATGCAGAGAGGAGCTGAATAAAAACTAAATAACATAAAAATAAATACATCAAATGTGTGGAGAGAAACAAGAAGGTGAAAAAGAAGAAATGAAATGGCAGATGGGAGAAGCTAGAAAACACCATGTAACATTGTTCCAGGTGGTAGCAAAAAGGAATAAACCCAATTGCAGAAACTGATGTGTTGCTTTTCATTATACCTCTTAATAGAGCTAAGCACAAGGTCTAAAAAATGGCTGTTCATTAGCTCTGGGACTAAGCAGTCCTATTATTCCAAACTCCTTGGAGCCAAAGGGGTTATGTGCCTCAAGCAGTCTTCTGTTACTGTGGTTTTTCTTCCTAACTGTTCGTGAAATCCCACAGTACTGGTCAGAAAGCAAGGCACGCTCATGCTGTGGGTCCCCTGTTAGCAGTCCGGTGTTCCTCCATGCCCACCTTTGTAAACTGTTTAATTAGATGTGCCGTTATAATATATAGAAGGAGTATTTACCAGTATACTCCCTGAAGGCAGTAAAATCACAGTGGGTTTATGTAACTGTAGTGAAGCAGATCTCAGTCCAACTTTCTCATGTGCAGTTTGGACTGGTAAGAAAGTATTTATTTGGGTTCTCAAGTAACTTCTGTTTTCCTTGATACACAGCAGTTGCATACACCTCATGTAAGCACAGAGAGATCATTTCTCTTGTTATTTTTTTCCTAGCTGAAGTCTGAACCATCCCTCCTCTCCAATTTGACATTGCACTGCCCTTAATCCACTCTGCTCTGCACCCTTTTTGTTATGCAGACTGCAGTTTTCTTTTGGTGTTTTCGAATGCATGGCACATTTATACAAAAAAAAAAAAAAAAGCCTTCTGCTCTCTGGGAGAAGTCCGTAGAATAAAAGAGGAGCTTCCTGAGCATGCCAGAAATTATAGCGTTAATGTGTGAAGCATTCAAAATTCAGGATTTTTGCAAGGATCTGATCAGTAGCTGGAATGTTTGTGCCATTCAGTTAAGTCAGCCAGCAACAGAAAGAAAGCAAAATGAATGATAAGGTTACTGACACTGTAACTTTTCTCAAATATTTTTCTACAGCTGGCAAATATCACCATACATGGTTAAGATGTGGTCAAGATGCACTGTCTGTTCACCACCAGGGCTCTTGCTGGAGTCTTGGGTACCAAAACAACGGCCAGAACAGACTTTCACTTCAGTAATTATTAAATTTGTTGCTCTTTTCAAACAGTGTGATCCTGCTCTTTCAATCTCATTCTTGGCTCCAATGTGTGCAGGTTAAATTACTTTTTAAGGGTTGAAAATCTGTTATTTTGCAGATATATCTTGGCAGTAGAATACCGTTTAATAGAAGAGACTTTTTTTAATGCCAGTTGGCCGTGGGTTTAGTCAATAAATAGGTGTTTAATTTTACTGCAGGTGGAGGCAATGTAAGTAGCCTCTAGGGAAAGACAAAGAGGCATTTTAAATAAGCCTCTTGGCATATTAGTCATCTTAAATCAAGTATGAGGGTTAACCTAAAGTATTAGGATGTGACTGGTAAAATGCCATCATGCATTTGTAAACCCTGAGCAACCCCCTGATAGAGATACGATACCATACTTGGAAAATATTTGTTTAGAAAGACAAAGGGAGTAATCTTTATCTACCTGTAAGCCATGAGATCAGGAGAAGGTACTAAAGACTTTGATCTAATGCCTCTATTTCAGAAAGATGCACAACTTCTTGATCAAGGATGTCAACGCATACACCTCTCACTGCCATTTGCTAGGGCTGGAGGCAGCGAAAATATGTTTCATTTGTTCAGACTCTCCACAAATCATCAGTTTAATTCCATCTTCTGCACCGCTTAATTAATGGTATGTTCCTATTCTCTGTGAGAGACCAGGCATGGAAGCTGGACTCAATACATGGCACGCTGAGGCTACACATAGCAGCAAAATTATGCCTTTTGACTTTCTCTCAATGCGCTTCCTGATGTTGCCCAACATTTTGTTGGCTTTTTTTGGCTGCAGACATGCATCAAGCTGATGATCTCAGACAACGGTCAAAAATGACTTCAGGATCTCTTTCCTGAGCTGTGACACCAGTTCCAGGATCAGTATCAAAGACCTTTGGTTTGGGTTATTTCCTTCTACATGTGATACCTTACGGTTCTCCACATTGAAGGACCTATGACAACATTGTCTCTTTTATTCAGTTTTGTCAGAGCCTGCAGGACTTATTTGCCATCAGCATGGCATTTGACTGCCCTAAGGTCAGGAGTATCCACGGACCTGGAGACTTTGTGCACACTCCCATCTACAGGTCGTGAATGAAGATGCTGAATAAAACCAGTCTCGGCAAACACCCACTGCTGGCTCCTCTCCACCACCAAAGTCCTTCTATTTGCTTCCCACCCCTCAACCTCCTCTCAGTCCAAAAATGAACCTTTCCTCCAAATTCTGTGATTAGTTTCTTTAATTGCCAATAAAAAAATAAAATCGAAGGATGCTGAGGAAGAAAGGAAATGTTGAAATGAAATTAGCTTTCTAATACAAAACAGACCTCCCCAAATTTACAGCTGCGGTTCTGTTTATAGAAAAGGTGATCCAGAAAATACACAACTGCCATGAATTAACCTCACAGTCATTTTTGAAATGTACTGTATTATCTCCAGAGAGTGTACGTTGGCTTTTGACACCATCCCTTTGTTTTCATCCTGGAAAACCCCAGATGTACCCTGGTTGCCAGGGAGGAGAGTAGTGTCAAAGACTTTGCATCAGTCAAAGCCAAATAAAATATTAATCATTGCGGGACCTGATGCCTACGTGACAAGGCAGCAGCTAGAAAAGAAAGCAGGATAGCACTGTTGAGTCTTACAGCTACAACACACAAGAGTAGTTTAGATTTTCCTTTACTTAACAAGAACAAAAAAGACAGCACAGAACTTCTGTGAACTTAACGAAAGATTAAAAGCCCTGAGCTATTTTTAGAGGACACGATACAGCAACACTTCTGCTGTGAAATGGCAAGGAAAAAGAACTGCAACACCTGCTGTAATGCCAAATGAGCAGGACAGGCCCTCCTGCCTGCAGAAGCACCACTGCAGATGTTCTCACCCACCCAGCAAATTATTGCTTTTGCTGATCAACATTTCTGATCAGGACCACAGGTATGGCCCAGGTCAACTCTATTGCAATCTGTATGGCCAGCAGAAGCTACACAAGCGCAGCTGCCTGCTGCAGGAAGTGGCTGCACGGGCAGCAGGATCCACGTCTCTCACACAGACCTCATGCAGATGACACGGCTCCAGCAGAGGAACTGGTTTTGGCGAGATGGGGAAGAAGTGGCTGTAAACCACGCAAAGGGACAGTGAAAATCCAGCAGTGCTTGTGGTCAGCATACCTCTACAGTACTGATATTTTGGCCAAGACCCAGCCCCACTAATCTGTTTACCTAATGTCCCCCTGTACTTCCACTGAAGGAGGAGCTTTTTTCCTGTACTAAACTACCGTGTGTCTTGCAGTTAAGTTATTAACTAGCTGTTGTGTTTGAAAAAGGGCTTTATCTCAGCGTAAAATGATTCATTTTGTAATCCTCACTCAGTTCAGGGGAGCTCTGCAATCTGCTGGCGAGACATCCTCTTGCAGCACAAAGCAGTTTGTGCAAAACAAACACGTGCGTAACATTTTGTAGGCATTGTCAGTCTTTGCATTTTCATCAGAGTGAGAGAGGTAAGACTGATTTCCAGCAACAGAGAGAAAGAGTAATCCAGAATTAAGCATAATTTTGCCAAATTAATTTTGTTTGGGTGGGTGGGGGTGAGGTGTCCCAACCACCTGCCCCTTCAGCAGCTGTTAGCAGCCACTTTCGCTTTCTCTTCCAGTGCAATTGCACAGCCTGGAGATAAGAAGTTTCTTTGGGGTACGTTCAGCTTTCAGCACAAACTCTTACAGTATCACACTCTGTGGTGATATTAATTATTTGTAATTTCTGGTATTCTCTCGGTTTAGCTCGTTTTGTTTTAGGGGAAGTTCCCAGATAAGATTAGTGAACTCCCTGTGCTGAAGTGTGAGGGTGGAATGAATGAGCAGAGGATAGTTGCATGTTGGTTGATTTCTATGTGCATAAATCTGACTAAAGCAGTATCAGGGAAAAGGAAGTAGGCAGTCTTTACTTATTCCAATTACTCATGCTTTCGTTATTTCTTTTAAATCCTTCCAGGCCCAATTCTGTTAGCTCTAAGGATATCTAGATGCCATTCAGGACTAGGTACTTGAATAGTCTTTAAATTCCAATTTTTTGCCTTTTAATTCCCTTCTTCTTTCCACCAAGATTTCGAGTTCAGGTAGATTGCAGTGTTATACAGGCACTCATGCAGGTCTGAAATGCCATCTACGTTTTTCTCTCTGTGTTTAGACCCAGATCAGCCGAAGTGTCTCACATCTCTGGAGGGGGGAATATCTTTCCGCAAGGTTCAAGCTGGCATCCGAACCTTGCAGCAGCTGCTGCTGCTGAGACCAGGAACCTTCTCTCTGCCAGACACGTACCACTTGTGCTTTTTTTTTCACTATACTGCTCAGTAATTTTTTTGTGTGCAAGGCTTGACCGATCTGTGGTATTCTCTCCTGTGTCAGCACCCCCCTGGGAAAATTCACCATTGGGGAACTGAAGAGAGGAGTTTATGCTTGCAGCCATCTGACTCCTAATCTTTAGGGCTGGACAGTAACGACTGTTGAGAAGGGGATATTTGTGAGGGAGAAACGTTAAGTTTTCTGACCAGCCTTGTTACTTCAGAAGGGATCTTTCTGAGTTGTTACTACTGTCTTCCCCATGTTACCCAATTAAGAGAATGAAACAAAGTGTTCCATGAACAATGAACTAATGAAACTTACTTTGATAATTTATATGCTATGCTCCTTCCTCTCACTCCTCAATACTCTAATTTTCCCTGTGACATTCCTGTTCCCTTGATACTTTACTTTCACCAGTAAATCCCCCAGATCCCATCCAGTTCTCCCAACCACCTGCCACATCTCCCTACTATGGGACGGGGAAGAGGCTGCAAGTAATAGCTGAGCTCACTGCATTGTTGTTCCTTTAATGTCAGTGCTGATTCTTGATACACGTCAGCCCAGTTTTATAAAACCTGAGGGAATGTCATATATCTGCTAAAATTCATTTTCCTACCTCCAGCCTCATTTTCCCATTCTGCATCCTACTAATGTTAAACATGACTTGACACTAGCAGATACCATGGCAAAAGTGCAGATCTAATATTCACTGAGTCCACCTAGCTCTATAAAGGAAAGAAACAGCAAAAAGAGAAGCCAGTAATTACAGGCCGACAAATAGAGCTGATACCTGCCCCAGTGAAAAGAAATGTTAATGAAGCCTCCTAGCCAGGCTTTGGGGTCCTGTGAGTGAACGAAGGGCCTTGTGCATACCTTCCTCCACCCACGGGGAGTTAAAATTCGTATTAGAGATTAATCCCTTGTCCAATTCTGATCTGGTGTCAGGCTATGTGCGCCCACCTCCAGTACAACACCCGCGCCTAGAAAGCCTTTGCTAAGGCGCTGTTTTAAGCGGCTTTAAAGGTCCGTACCCACTGTAAGGGCCCGACACCGTCCCCACGCTCGGTCCGCTCTGGCTTGTGCTCCCTCTGATCTGCTGGAGAGAACACACACAAACCGCGGGATGGCGGCGAACCGGGACAGCCGGAGCGGAGCTCGGGCGCATTTCTGGCCGCCCAGACCCAGCGGAGGGGGCACGGCCCCCGCCCGCCACCACCCGGCTCTGGGCGCGCCCGGCGGCAGCTCTCCCAGCACAGCCGAGGGGCGCACGCTGCCCCGCTGGCTGGCGGCGGGCCGGGGCGGCGGTGGGGGTGCCCACGGGGGGTGTCACCGCTCCCTCGCACGGCCGGGGTCGGTTTAGCGGGCGCTAGGCCCCGCTGCCGCCGCAGCCGGCCGACGGACGCAGGCGCTGCCCGCCCCGGCCTCGCCGAGGCGCCGGCGCCCGGGCGCGGCCTACCCCCGCGCCGCCGCCGCCGCCGCCGCCCCCGCCCCCTCAACGGCGGCCGGGCCCCCCGCCCCACCGCGGGCCGGGCCGGGCCGGGCCGGGCGGCGGAGGCGGAGCCACGTCCGGGGCGGGGCGGCGCCGCGGCCAGTCGCTGCCTCAGCGGCGGGGTGGGCGGCGCGGAGCGGCGCGGCGCGGGGGTGATGGAGCCGCGGGTCCTCGCCGCCCGCGTCCCGGCACGCAGCGCCCGCTGAGGCCCGCCCGCCGCCGCCGCCGCGCGGCCGCCCCTCTCCTCCCGCCGCCCCCCGCGCACCCCCGGGAAATGGCCACGGAGCCCCCGCGGCCGGCGCCGCCCGCGGCGGGGCGCCCCGAGGGCGGGTGCGGGCGCTGCGCGGGCGGCGGGCGCGGCGAGGCGGAGGAGGCCGCGGCCCAGCCGGCGCTCGGCGCCTCCGCGGGCCCCGCGGCGGCGGCGGGGGGCCGGCGGCGGGGGCTGAACGGCTGCGTGCCGCTGTCGCACCAGGTGGCCGGGCACATGTACGGCAAGGATAAAGGCGGTGAGCGGCGGCGGGGCGCGGGGAGGGCGGCGGCGGCGGCGGGCCGAGCCGCCCGTGAGGGGCTTCCCCGCCCTCCCGTTTACCTTAATTCTTCCCTACCCGGTGGCGGCGGGGCGGCTTTCGCTTCAATTCTCCTCACGTCCCGCTGGCGGCGGCCGGCAGCTCTGCGGGGGGCGGGGGGTGACAGGCGGGCGCCGCTCCCGGGCGGCGGGGCGACGCGCAGGGCCCCTCAGGCGCGGCGGGCAGGGCTTGCAGCCCCGGGGGCGCCGCTCTCGCCAACGCCGGGTTCTGCCGGGCTGCGCGGCGGGTGCCCGTTCGGCCCCGGGCGCGGCCTCACCGGCCGGGGGGTGTCGGTGCGCAGTCAGGTGCGCACCTCGGCGCTGCGGGGCCCGGCTCCGTGGCCGGCGCTGGCGGGGCTCGGCCGGTGTGGGCGGGTTGTGGACGGAGCGGTGTCGCCGCTGCTGGGTATCTCTTCTGGTGGTTTTGCGTAAATGGTAACGGCCCATCAGGTGCGTGTTAACCTTCAAGCCAAAGGGCCTCTGTAGTCCGGCTTCGTTCCCGCAGGTACCCTTTAAAAAAGTGGGAATTTAGGAGGGTGCACTGGTACCCTCAGAACAAACGTTGGAACCGGGCTTTACCTCACGGGAACCCCCAACCTCTATCGCCACTGGAAGCTTCGGCAAAGTATTAGCAAGAGGTTTACCAACCAGGGGTAACTTCTTAGTTGCTTGTTTATTTGATGGTAAGAGTAATTCTGAACCGGTGGCTAATAAGCAGTCTAATAATCCAAATATCATGAAGATACAGTGTTACTCAAGCATGCCACCGGTAGTTTTAAATGTCTGTTTTAATTCTAGGTTGAGGAGCAAGGTGTTGGCCCTTCCGATGAAGGCGCATTTTAATACAGGCAGTGCTCAGTGCCAGAGTGAGCGGCCAAGTTGATGTTGCCAGGTGGCATCTCTCGCCCTTCCAGGATGTCACATTTGGTATCACTGCGGCCTCTGAGTCAAATGCAAAGTGTACGTCCATTCAGCTCTCAGTGTGCCCTTTGGGAGTAGCTATAACCAGTACCTGCTGTTCTATTACCTTTGAGCCCTGTTAGTAGGAATGCCTCTGCCAGATAGGCCAAGGGCTGAACTTCACAACCTCTTCAGCTGTCAGGGCGTGGAATTACAGAACTAATGGCACTGGGAGTTGGTCTTATCTCCAGCTTACATCCATGGTGTGTATTGCCACTGATAATCTCCACAGCAAAGTCGTTCTTGTGCCTTGCCTCTGTTGCAACTGGTGCAATAAAATGTTGAGGGAGGGGTGTTGGATCCTTGGAGATGTACATCTTTGTTGTTGTTCCCACATCATAACATGGGGTGTGATCAGGCAAAAAAGGCTCACTTCAGGGAGAGCCTCACCTTTGGCATGTCAATTTTATTGCAGTTAGATTGAGACAACATGGGTGATACACCAACTATATTGTGTGTGCAGCTCAAATGGGTTAGATAAAGCTAGCTCTGCTACATCTAATGAGCAAGACAAATTTTCTTGCAAAGGTACTACCATGTTTGATGATCTTGTCTTATAAACAGACTTTTAGATTTAAGTGAAGAGCAATGCTGCTCTGGCCTTCACAGGTCTCTTTTTCTTGTAACCAAATCTTCTCATTTTATTTCTTTATAGATGTTGTATGTAGGAGTGCTGGCAGTTGAGATGCTAAAGATACAGGGTCATGTATAATTTTGCGGTGCTGCTCCCCATGGTGCCTTTGTTGTGAAAGTAGTGGCCAGATGCTTGAGTATATGTAGTTGCTAATAGCACCAGTAAGGAATGTCCCAGGCAATCTCTGTGTCAGAATCTGTGAGAACTTAAAGCATGTGAGAGGAGACCAGTGTGTCTTCTGCCCTCTCCACTGCGTTTCCTGCCTTTACTGTTAGTAGTCGCCCTTCCCGCTGTCTCCCATTCTGCCCTTTTCTATCCTATTGAACCTTTAGCATTTAAAAGCCTAAAGCTATAAAACCAGTGCGCCTTTTTGTCAGGATACCTCTGTTGCTTTGCATACGGCTTGAAGATTGTACCTGCCTGGTGCCAGTATCTGAGCTGTTCACTGATTCAAGCTCAGAGCCTTCCTTGTTCTGCCCAGCTTCTTCCTGCATGTCACTTCTGTCCTCTGCATTCCACTTCCCTTCTGTCCCCTCATAGAAACATACAGAGGATTTGAAGGTATCCAAAGCATTTTTAAACTTTTTTTTTTTCCTTAAAATATACCTTAAACTTTCTTTGCCATAGGCTTTGTTCCCTCCTTCCTGATGGCAATCTCCACCCAACAGAGACTTCTGCACCTGCCTGTGGTTTGGTGCTTACACCCACGAAGTGCTGGAGGTCCCCAAGTCATTAGTGGGATTCTGTACTAAAGGAGCCATTCTCTTTCCCTGGGACTTTTGTAGCCATGCAAATCACAAAACTTCAAACTCTGGCTGCTGCTTTCACAATGCAAAAGTGAAGGTGGCACATACATACTGGTCAGTCCTTATTAGATACCCTGAGAGGACAGAGGATCTTTTCTAAAGTAAATATTCAGTGTGTTTGTGCAGAAAAGGTTTTGTCTGTATTTCAGTGAAGCATGTGGATTGGATGTGATTTTTTTCTTTTTTGTTTAGAAGAGTGTGTAGTCTGTATTCATTATTTTTGCAGTAGATTTGAGTTCCAGAATGCTAGCAAGCTTTCTGTACAGAGCCACAGAGAAATGTTTGTGAAATAGTTCAGAGTTTTAATTTCGGTATAGTTCTGCTGCTTCTTTAGAAATGTTAAATTGCTGAAATAAAGAATAAATTATTCATATATTAAACCGATACTACTCCCGATCTGTGCTGAAAAACCCCAGGAACCCTAAAACAAAGCCATGAACCAACATGCATATGTTAGTATGATCTACAGGTGATGGTATCTATGGTGGTTGTTGTAGATCAGAGGGAAGGCTATGGCATTTTCATCTTTGTGATGAATGTTGAAACACGCGTCTTTGGTTTTCAGTCCTGCCTCAGTCACAGTTACAGAGTAGGTGCTCTAGTCGGTCAAGAAATCCAGAGGATAAGGGAACTTCAGACACTGTCAGGTTATATTAAACTCTTTTCAAGTAGTATGAATCAATCAAATAGTGTATGGGTTCTACCTAAAGGAGTATTTGCTTGATCTTTCTACCTTGTGGATTGTCTACTTGTCTTATCAAAGCCAACATGCAGATTTTGAGGAGTATGTGTTATAAAACCTTTTTTTAATGTTGTGATTGTTAGCAATTTGCATTAAAAACACATGCCGTTCAAATAATTCATGCAGTTTGCTGAGTGGCTTCCAGCACATGTAAAAAAGGGTACAGAGGGTGGGGGAAGAAGTTATTGTGTCCTGAAGATGTTGTGGTAGTCTGCATGTTGTTGTGTGGCATATATTTCTGGTTCTGGAAAGTGTACAAAATCCAACTTTCAGCAAGCAACATGACTTGAGAACTGGTTTATGCAAATTTTTAAAACCACTCTTTGTTCATTGGCACAGCCAACTAATGAAAAGACTTTTCTAAGTCTGGTGGCTTAGAAATATAAGTGTCTTAAGCTCTAAAGATTTTGTTTAGTTTCCAAGACTTCACAACAGAGCCCATTCTAAGATAATGCTTTCTGAAAAGTGAAAACACAATTGTTGTTAGAACTCTAAACTCTTTTTGGGACACAAAGCTCCTGGCTCGTTTCACTGTGTTTCCTCAAGTGGTAAGCTGAAGATGGAACCTATTTTGGATATTTTGGATACAGTTGACATTTTTACTTCCCTTTTAAGCAAAATAAATTGCTATCTGGAAAGCTATGAATAAATCCTAGGAGAAAATTTCTTTTCCAAAAGTGGGTTTTTCTTTTTCCCTTGCAACTGATGAACTTGAAAGTTAGAGTGCGTTTCACAGGGATGCAGTTACTTTTCTCTGTTCTTGCCCATATCCATCTCTTGAGTATCCTTAGATACTTGGTTACATTTCTTATGCAGCTACTCTGCAATGTTGCTGGCTGAAGAGTCATTAAGGCTGTTTTGGGACGATATTTGGGGTTTTTCTGGTGCAGGCGTGTTGAAGATGGTTGCCTGGCTGAGGTGAAATTCTGTGTTATAATTGTGGGAAATAGAAATAGTAGCATCTGATTAGCATGAAGTGCTATAGGGGTGCTGCTTCTCGTAGTACAGAAGTGCTCCTTCTATGCCACTAGTACAGAAATACATTGACAGGACAAATTACTAGTGCAGCTAGCAGGAAAGGCATTAAACTTGGTACTGACTCCTTTAACTTCTTGGCATTGTTGGAAAACCAACTTATCAGTTACTTAAGAAGGGAGTGTCTATGTAATCTTTCATAGTTGAATCAATGTTTTTTTTGGGTGGAACTTTTAATGTCAGATCCCAGTACTGTGTTGGCCTTGAGCAGAATTATACCCAGGAAATCATCTGATGGCTAGAAAAAGAGGAATGCAAGCAAACCTCTGCTAAGGGTTTTGTGTAGGAGCTGCCAGTTTCAACTGTACTGTGCATGTACTGAAAGCAGTACAACTTTGCAAATAGGTTGTCCCTGATGGTGTATTTGCTATTTGGTGGGGATGGGGGTGTGTAGTTCTTAGACTACGTCCTGATGTATATGCTTCCTTTCCAGGTATACTGCAGCATCCAGATGGGACTGTCCTGAAGCAGCTGCAGCCACCACCTCGTGGTCCCAGGGAGCAGGAGTTCTACAACAAGGTGAGCGTCCTGCAGGGTGGAGGGAGCTGGCTTGCTGTGGGTGAAATGGGTGTGCCTTCCCGTAGAAGTACACCCTTATTGTTGTGGCCGGGAAAGTGCAACAGAAATATCTGAACGGTAGGTCACCAACAGCCTTGTCGTGGTATCTGTGTGCTTTCTAGAACTTCCTCTTCTTTGAATATCTGTCCATCTGCCAAAGCTACTTCACTTGCAGGATTTAAGCTTGCCCATTTGCTCATGGGACAGCGGGGTTTTCACAGCATCTAAGATTTTATTGAAAAGACTTGTATTATTTCCATCTATGATTAAAAGGTGGTATATTTGATCCCATCTTTCTCATGATGCTGAGTGTCTCAGAATGGGTTGCATCTAAACTTAGCATGTCTTAGTCTTCCACCTAGTCTGATTTACTGCTAGAAATATGGCTCTGTTGACTATATTAAAACTGTTCACGGTATTAAAACTCAGCTCCTGGGTCTCAGAGCAATTGTAGAGTGGCAGTGGTGATGGACACCAGCTCTGTATCAGGTAATAGGCAACACTCATCACTGACCCAGGGCAGCAACTTCCTTCTGTCGCACCCAAAGGTTTCAAAGCCAGCACACTTTCTTTCTTAAGCAAGACACTGCTTTAGTCAATAAAAAGTGAATCTCTCCAGTTTTTAACTGTAGTTTGTTGCAATTTTCCTATTGCTCATGTTCAGTTTGCTTTATCATTAAATTTAATAACATAAATCAGGAGAGTTGTTGCTTGTTGTCTATGAGGGCAAACTGGTTTTAGAGCTGCTTTCTGTTACTGACCTAACTGCCAGTGATAGTCTGTCACGTGTTCTTTCTGTATCAGCTTGATGTGTCATCCCTTTCTATGGCTTATTCAGTATGAAGAACTGTATGCAGGATGAGAGAGGAGTCTTGAGACCCTCTTTTTGTTGTGGTGTTCGGTGGTTGGGGTTTTTTTCGTGGTTAACTTTAATATCCTTCTAGGAAAAAAAATATCAGAAGACCTTAAGTATTTTGTGGAAGTGCCTCACATGAAAACTGGCTGAGCAGTGTGCTCTAGGTGAAGAATGTGTTTGCATACTAGAATTATTCAATAATTCTCCTGATGGGACTGTTAGACAAAACAGCAGCTCTTGAGTTAGTAGGAGCTCAGCAGGAGCCAGTTAAATGGAAATGTAAATATTTCTCTGAGGTTTCTCAGTGACTGTCATTTAGATGAGGTTAAGAAAGATGCAGTCCAGCCTTAGCAGTAACTCTTCAGCAGAAGGAGGAAGTTTGAACAGACTCTTTTGAGTGTCAGGCCACTTATTCTTCTGTGAAATCCTGAGGGATGGACAGTAATGTGCTATCACTGTCTAAAGGCAGTGCATAAGGAGGGTAAGCTTGAGCATTGCCTAGATGTTAACCGTTCACAACACAGGCTTTATCATTTTGCCTGTTGCTTAAACTGCCATGACAAGCTGTGAGCAAGACCCTGGGCAAAATCTTCAAGGAAGAGGTCTGTGTTAGTGCCCTTGTTACTATGCCACGACACAGTGGGAGAAGTTGGTCTCAATGCTGGTAACTTGCAAAGTTAGGTTCAATTATGCATGCCAGGGCCTTGCCAGGTTGCTTCTGACACTAAGGTTTTTTTGGTTATAAGCTATTTGTGAAAGGGCTTGGGCAATTCTCAAAAAATAATGGGAGAAAGGGAAGGGTGTATACGGAACTAGTTGTGCGTGAACTAGAATGGCTTTTTGTGGGAGAAGGGAAGGAGAGCAAATGCCTGTATGTTATGTAGGTGAAAGTACAGGAGAAAGGTCTTGGGGATTTATCGCTTCTCAGTGATTAACTACTATCATGTTTGCTGTCAGGCCAGAACCATGTGATGTGGGATATAGACACCCAAGCGCTGCCTGTCATTGTTACAAGATGAGGATTACTGTGGATTGTGAGGTTCATTGTAAGGTACAGGTTCACATACAGCTTGATAGAATAGCTCGTTGCTGCCAAGAGGGAAAAGCCTTTCTTGCCGTTCTTGTCCTTGACTTTGTCCTGTGCTGGTGCTTTTTGGACACAATGAACTGATTTGATTTCCCTAAAAGATGGCAAAACTTCCTTGTGTTGATAGTCTATCAGTTTTAGTGATTAAACTGTGGGGGCAGTGGGAACAACAGCAAGATTGCCCTGTTTTGGTGCCTGAGCTCAACACATCTTATAATCAAAGAGACGTTATCACCTTGGAGGGGGCTAGTGAGCCTCCAGAGAATGGGGGAAGGAGAACTTTACCAGTCCTTGAGACAAGGGGTTGTTTACCAGGTGGTGAGAAACAGTGCAGAAATGAAACAGGTGAAACAAGACTGATGTATCCCAGGCTGTCACTTTGTCAGGCCTAGACAGTAAGTCCGTTGGTAAGATGGTAATAATGGTTGCCCGTTCGTATATGTGGATTAATTGTGACTTAATTTCTGCACCTGCTTTTCCATATGTGCTTATAACTGTTCTGTCTGTAGTGATAGATCAGTTACTGCTTCCTTTGCATGCTACCTTACCCTGGCCTGAATTAAGATTAGTACCTCAGTACCTGGCCCAGAAAACGTGTTGTTTTATTTTTTTACTTAGGGGTAAAGCTCACCTCAGCTGAAGTAGTTAAGAACCTCGGTAGCAAGAAGATGAGCGTGTCTCAGTTTCAGCTGCACAAGTTGGCTGGAGAGCATCTATCAGAGATCTGAGGCAGAAGCATCTTCCAGTAACCATCAATGACCAGGAAGTGGTATTTCAGCATGCAGTCTGAGTGCTTGTGAGCTGGAGGTTGCAGGGAGTGTGTCATGATAGGAGATTACGAGCCTTTAAGAGACAAGTTTGACTAACTCTGATGTATTTAACCTGACACCAGGCAGATACCATCTTCATTCTGGTCAAGACATTCTTCTCTTCTGAAGTTGCTAGATTTGCGTTCAGCTGGATGGGTGAACATGACAGAGGGCCATAGTCTGTGTCCATGAATCACCAGAAGTTTCTTCCCTTGGTTTTTGATGGGTTATTTTCTATTGAACATGAAGCTGAGTGCTGACTGGTAGAGCCCAAACAAAATGGGCTTCTCTTTTGGCATGGAAACTTGAGCAAGACACTGTAGTGCAAAACACTAATAGTGATCTAAAACCTCCTCAGAAAGGTGGCAAGTAAAGATGTTGAAGAATTTCACAGGTCTCTGTCAAGGTGGAAAACTGGAAAAATCTCTCATTTAATTTCTACTCAGACTGCCATTAGGTTACCTTCCTGTGTTCCTGATGGTGTATTCTCAGTTTAGCAGTTTAAAAAAACCAACAAAACCAACCCACCCTCTAAATACAGGTCTCCTTTCTTAAGAGATTATTTCACCAAGTAAACCAGACTTTTATCTCTGCTACAGCAATATGTGTCATTCTCTGCTGATGGGGAAGTGGCTTGCCATGGTTCTGTGTTATGAGGGAGGGGAAACACAGAATATGACAAGATGATTGTGAAGCCTTCCCATGATAAAATGTAGTGGAACAATGAGCTGTTTGTAGTAATTGTTAGTAACTTACTATCTGTTGCTTGATTTGTCATTGGAGTGTGACTTTCCAATGGTAATGTCTGCTTTCTACTGAGTTCTGTAAATATGAGTAATTATTAAATCAAAATAATAACATTTTAATTTAGTTTGTGCAAACTCCCTTCCTGTACCTGAGGGCATGAACTTCTCACAAACATTGGCTGCATAACCATGGAGTGTTCTAGCAGGTCTTCTGGTAGCCTTATCTGGGTAAAAAATCTGGAGTTTTTTTAACCTTGAATAGCTACAAGATACTTTGTTTTGGATAGGTATGAGCACAAGGGAATGAAAAAAAAATTGGAGGGTTGTGTTTTTTCAGGACTCTATAGTCTGCAACAGTTGTTTCCATCTAATGGAAATATTGGTGAGAACCTGTAGGTGGAGGCACTCTAAAGGACTACTTCTTTTTTTTTTTAAAGGAGTTTCAGGAGGGAGTGGCACACAGAGATGTGGAAACAGGAAAATAGTGTTTGAAAATGTAATATATTATGTAGTAGTGACCCATTTCCACTAAAGAAAATTAATTGTTAAAAGGCAGTATGTGTTTATGGTAGGCTGCCTACACGTGCATGCTAAGAAATCCACTAAAGCAGGCTACTAGTTGCTGTGTTTTAGTATTTGGCTTCAGCTTGCTTTATGCCAGGGTGCATTTATACATACTGAAACAGTCTGATTTAATTCAGCAGTGTTGGGGAGAGGGAAGAAGCCCATCAGCCCTCCTATGGTGATCTCTTCTGGCAGCTGAGTGGGGAACAGAAGGAAAAACATCCTTTGACAAAGTTAGTGCAGTCACTTACTGCATGAGGTAAAACCTTGCATAGCTGGGTACAGAGCTCTTCTCAGACATGCCAGGCTGTATCCAAGAGCACTGTGTGCTAGCATAATTCTTCCCATTTAAGAGCTATCCTCCTCAGCACGAGGTTTTTCTTAATT
Source organism: Falco naumanni (assembly GCF_017639655.2). Lineage (NCBI taxonomy): Eukaryota > Metazoa > Chordata > Aves > Falconiformes > Falconidae > Falco > Falco naumanni. Next base: position 33,327,927 of record NC_054062.1, on the reverse strand, counting down.
TGACACATCGAGTATGTAGTGTTGCAGAAACTACTGTCCTGTTGATGCCCTGAAGAGGGGAAGCTGGAATGTCAGGCTTAAAACAGGGCAGATGCTTTTGCAGGCAGAAAAGGACAGAGCCTGTGCTGCAAGTATTTAAAACTGAGGAAAAGAGAATTTACAGTTGTTGAGGTTACCTTCGTGACTGCAGTTTCCTACAAACTGTGTGTTTAGCACTAAGAGGTGGAGTGTTACTTGGGTTCAACAGAACAGGAGAAGGTCGCTGAACTGTTTTGAAATGGCAGCTCTTTCACTTCTGATTTCTGGCATTTGCTTGGTGGGGCTGTAACCTTCTGTTTACTGTGTGTCTGTGTTCTGAGTGTGGCATACTGAAGTTTTGAAGGTTGCTAACGCGGTAGCTAGTAAACTGAGATTTTATGCTTAGCAGATCAATAAATGTTCCTGTAAACTTTTACTTGAATTGGCCTTCTGCTTTTCTATGGTGACAGCGTGATGCTTGGGGTATGAGTAGTACACCTTGCCCCCTCATCCTGCCTACTGAAAACTGTCCTGAGAAGGCTCTTGCAGCATGGACAACTTCCAGTGCTTACATTTTTTGTCCCCCTCTGTTTGCTAGTGGCTGCGTATCAGAATTGTCATAGCTGGTTCTTGTGATGTTGCAAAGCCATGGCTCCAAGTAACATACCTGCAGTACTATAAGGTTTCCAAGGCTGCTGTAACACAACTCTGAGCTGAACTGTTGGATACCCTTGTCCCAGAGTGCAAGGGTAGTTTTGGGAGGATTGGAATGAAAAGGTGGATGGAGTTCTCCCAGTCCCAGCTCAGGTCTAGTAGCATTCTACCTCTATCCCTGTGCTTGGGAACCAAGGGATCTGATTCACCCCACGTAGCATCGGGAAAAGATAATCAGGCTAGTCAGCTGGCCCTTCTGGATAACAGATCTTCCACCCATTGCCAATTACTAATGGTTTTGTTAGCTGCTGTAGCAGTAGTCTGAAAGTTCAGGGTTCAAGCCCTGCTGCCATATAATATGAATGCAAGGAAGCGGTTACCACTGTAGATAATGGAAATTGTTTTTCACTTCTGTTAAATGTCCTGAAAACAAAGCCAGGATGTAAGACACACAAATAGCTCCAGCATGTAAAAGAGATTTACATTACTTAGGTGAGAGTCAGGCACTTGAAAGCTAGGAAGTAATGGTTTCATGGTTGCCCGCACAATTGTTCTTCTGAACTTTTGTTGGATGCATTATAATGCAGCTTTCAATAGGGCAATGACCTGTCTTTCTGTTTTGTTTCCTCTAACGAACTTAGTAATTTTGCAACCTGACATAAGGCAGATTTAATATTGTTTGTGCAACTTCTTCTGTCTTGTAACAGTTGTTAGTCTTTGAGTTTGTGACCAGAGGATAACATGTTAGTGAAGACCCAATTATGTTAATATTCCTGAAGTCATAGTTTCTTGTGCTTCTGTGGTTACAGAGAAGAAACATGGGAAGTATGCCCCTTTGGACCATTATCAATAATCTTCTCTTTACTGTTTATTTCATTCTCAATAACCTGCCACTAGTCCTGTGCAGTGGCTTTTCATTACTGCTTGATGCTTGCTTGCTTCTTTTTTGCATTGTCTAATTCTAATTAGTATTCAAGCAGCTTAAGGCAGTGCAGAAGACTTCTGGTGACTTCCCTCCCCCTCCATGGTACAAAATCAAGCCACAGCAGCCTGAAAGATGTGTTTTGGCCTGGAAGCTTTTGCATAGAGTTGCAAGAACTGACTCATAAGGCTCAGCCCCCTTTCAGACTATATAGCACAAATCACGATAAGGCAGTATGTGTTCTGTAAACTCTTCTCTGCTAGTGACGGAAAAGGAAGGGAATTGGGGAGGCAAAGTATGTCTTTCTTCAGGATGAATTACCCTATTTTGTGAACTCAGTTAATGGGTTTTATAGTCTTGATTTAGATTATTATCTTTGACTGAAAAAGGAGTGGATGATGGCCATCATGCTGCTATTGTGTACTAAAATATCCTTATCCTGTGATCAAGTCTCCAGCTAAGGTTCTGATTTTTCAGTCTTGTATGCACAAAGCTTGGAGAAAAAGGATGCCCGGTTTTCTTAACATCTTATATTGGGGATGCAGTGCTTTGCCCAAACCTTTCTTTACTATTGCATTCAGAGCTGTAGCTCAGTATCCTGAAGGGCTGTCGTTAGCCGTGTCTCATTCTGTTACATCCAGACCTGCTGCATTTCCAGTAAGAGGTAGCGGTACTGAAGTGTGCAAATTACCTGTTTGCAAATGTGGTGGGCACGTTCTGATACAGTCCATTTCTGCCCTTGGCAGCATTCTTCCTGCTGAGAAGCTGACTGGGAGGGATTGTGTTCTGCAGGGGAAATAAGCAAATTTAAGTTCCCAAACCACTGTGTGAAATTGCCTCATGCTCTATACTTTAAACCATGATCCTGGACAGAAGTATTGTAATAAAAAGAAGGACACGCAGTACTCATCAGCTCGTGAGAAGAAAATGGCTTTTTGACCGAATTGTGAAATACTGTCAGCATGTATTCAGATGTTTTTCACATTAGGAGTTGTCTAGGAGAGGTGAAGAATGAAGTGTAGGTCTAAATCTGCTGGGTTTCTACTACTGTCCTATAAACACTCACATTTTATGTACTTCAGGTCACTAATAAATGACTGAAAGCCTACTGTACCAGGACAGTAAGACTTAAAAAATACGGCAGATTTTTGTGATTCTTGCACCCTGTAGCAAGAAAAGCTTGAAGGGGATGCACTGCACAGTAGAAGGTTAACAGTGAGCATCTGTTCCCTGTGCTCCTTGTATGTTGTGTGCCACAGAATAATCTACAACCAGCTTTATTAAATCTTAAGAAAATCTCACAAAAGGAAACCATAAAGGGCCATTATTGCAATTTGATGCTATTGGGGAGCTACTAGGTAGGGTAGCTAACAGGCTTGAGTAGTCTACAGTCGATGCTATGTAAGCAGGACAAAAAAAACCCAGTTCTCTTACCAACCTGATTTTAAGGAATACTCCTTCCTGAGAGTAGATCTGGCTGAAAATAAAGCAAAAATGCATAGCTTTAATGTGCATATCCAAGTACGTTAAAATGGATTAAGTTAAAAGAGTACAGTGCTCCTTCTGTGTTAGTCATGCAAGCACTGACTTTTTCACACTGGATCAAATACTGTTTAAAAGTGAATTGAGTTATGAATCTTTCAGAATATGGATCAAATTACTGAAGGTATGTTGGTGTTATACAGAAATACAGTACTTTGTGCATTTTAAGTTTATTTAAAAATAAGATACGGTTGGTAGGCTGCCAGTATGGGATTGAGGAAAGCGTAGGTTGCCTCCTTGGAAGAAAAGGAAAATAAATTCAGTCTCTGAAAACAAGAATTCCAGTTTTCAGATTAAAAAAAAAAGGCTTTTAATATGAGAATATTGCATAAAGCAAGAACTGTGTATGTGTGGAAAGAGATGTGAATCTCCAGTGCATACGGTAGAAATGTAATGCAATGTTTTGGTGTGTTCTTGGTCTTCCAGGTACCAGATCAACCATAAGTAAATGAAAAACTCCATTAAATATTATGTTGAATGTCTCACTGTGTATATAACATGGTTGTTAAAATTCCGGTAATATCTGATACTTAGGGAGCAATTTGGTAGCAATTATTTTTCAGTCATTGAGTATTTATTTTTCTGAGTGTGTGTATATTACATAAATATATGTATATATACACATACATAAATATATGTTTATATAGGTGCAATATACACACACACATATATGTTTATATATATAAAAATCTTCTTGACAAAGCAAAACAAATGACTTGGCTCACCATGCCCGGGTGTAACAGAATCCACTTACCCAGATTTTTTTGCTCTGCCTTACTGGAGCAGACTCTGATCAAAGGATTCCTGAGGTTTCTTGGTGATGTTATTGCTGGTTTTCTTTGTTTCCTCCCTTCCACCCCGGATTCCAGCACAAGCTAGCACTGCTGCTTTCCTGTCTTGACAGGGGTGAGCAAGGAGGTTGTTAGCAGGTTTGGGAAGCAACAGCCAATGTGCTTGTGCAGCAGATAAGTTAGTGAAAGGAAGATGTGGGCTCATAGCTGATTCTGTAACTTAGTTTTACACAGTCAAATGTATAGATGGGACCCTAAAGAGTTACTTATTCAAAGCAAACAAAAAAATAACTCTAGTTATTACAAACCAGCTATTTTGATGTTAGCGTATGTTCTCTAACAACTGAAAACCACTCTACTTGGGTAGAAAACATCAGAATAGCTTTTGGGCTGTTATTTTTGATCGTCATGGAAGGAGCCATTGCATACTTCTCCAGAATCATAAGCCATCATGTAAAATTCCTGTTAGAAGGTACCATTCTTCTGTCTGTTTAAAAAAAGTTAATAAAAATAGTAAAATGAAGAGGTTATTACTAGCTGCCTGTCTCTTGGCAAGTGTTCTCATGGCAAAGTAGAGCTCGTGCTGGCAGAGGAGCTTTTGATGTAGAAACTGAGACTACAAATCTGATGTAACATTTGCAGGGTAGTCTTTGAAATGATTATTTTGGATACCTGGCTGCAGGTGGGAGTTGAGTATTCTGGAGTAAGGGGTAGGGTATACTAGAAGACGGTAAAATACATAGTTGCTGTTAAAATGCAAATAATTTAGATGAACAAAATTGTCAAAATTAAGGGGAGCCCAAACAGGTGTTCTTTAAAGGAAGGTATTGACATGATTATTTTTTTTCAGGGGTATTGATGGTAGATGTACTTAAATGGCAGTTTCAGTGGAGTGCCTTGACCTGGTAATGAGGCAGTAAGCCAACTCAGGGTGCTCAGCAGGCTGCAGGACCAGCTGGATGCTGACACTGCCGCAGAGAAGTGGATGAAAATGTGTGTCAGACTATGGTAGCCCTGGCTCTTACTTAATTACCGTGAAGCTGCACCTTTAGGCTAATGCTGCAGTAAATTCTTTGTGAGGGCTGCCTTTTGCAGTATTAGGAAAAAACCAACCCAACATATGTCTGTCAGGACTTGGTTCCCCTTTCTGTCTCTTTGAAATGTAAAATTAAATTTTGCCTGTTTAACTGCTTCAGGGTTCCTCCCTCCCTTTGTTCTCTGTTGCTCCCTAGGTTGGATCTTCAGCTGTTATCAGATGGCTTTCCAGAAACAAAGGGTAATGCTTATTAATGTTCTCAGAAAGTGGGGCAGTCATACTGGCTTATTTACCCTTTTGTCCTACTGTTCCGCCATATCACTTTCAGTGATAATTTAAGCTTGAACTCTGGAATAGTTGGTGTTGCTTAAAATACAATATCTTGGAGCAGAAAATTTGTATGAAAAGACTCTTGTTGTTGTCTTTGTTCAACTTGCTTTTGCAACTGTGAGGATTTGGGTATGTCAAGGTGCTGGTTTCAAACCAGGTCCATGTCTTCCCTTAAAATGCTAAATAGTATTCATGTTGCACAACTTAGTGCATTGCAGTAATAGAGCTGTTTTTTGGCACAAGAGTTGTAAAGATAGATGAGAAAACTGGTTGTACCTTCAAGGGAGGAGTGACTTGGCTTTTTGTCTTGAAATTTGCTGGATCTCTCTGGCTGCTGGTAGCTTGAGTTTTTGCAGTGGGTAATTTCAGGACAGCGTCACCTCAGCTCTGTTGGTAAGTGTTGTCAAACTAAGAAGGAAGAGTAAGTAAGAATCGGACAAGTGTGTTAAAATTGAAACTTCCTTATCAGGTGACCAATGGTAGTATGTCTTAACCACTTTTTGTTAGGCTATCCTCTCTTTATTTTGGCCTCTAGTGGAGAGTACCTAATGTGGACTCTATTTCAGTCTGTCATATACGCACGTTGACATAACTGAACCAAAGGAACGTAGATTCTGGAGTGGAGACCTTGATGTGTGATTTGCCATGTACTTTTGAATTACACTCATGGAAGAGTCTGGTAACCTCCTTAGGACACTGCTTAACAGGTGTTTGTGCTGTTGATGTAAATACAAACACCTATGTTTCCCTGTCTATGTTCTTAAAGAGTTTTGGGTTTTTTTGTTTTTTGGGTTTGTTTTTTTTGTTTTTTTTATAAGAAAAAGATGAATTGGATAGTGGTGCCTGAGGGGTCAGGCTTTGCACATTCTGAAGGAAAAATTCTTTGACTTCAAAGAGCTTTCAAGTTCATTAAGACTCTGGCTTCTATGCAGTTGAAGATCAATGTAACATCTGATTGTGTTAGTGAGTTGTGAACCTAGGAGAGACTGAAGGGCAAGAGGAAGCTCACTTGTGTGGCAAGTGATTTGTGATGAAACATGATCTTTAATTTTGCAATTTGACCGAGAAGGTCCTGAGGGCCCACCAGCCTGCTCAGCTCGGTGGCTTGCAGCAATTGTAGGCATGTGTGGGGAAATTATTTAAACTTGCTTTATTGTTAATCTTTAGTTGCCCAGGAATCGTGTGGAATGAAAGATGAGATGAGAGTTTGCTGTCTTGTGAAGAAGGAAACAACCTTTTTCTGCTTGTGATGGGGTAGGGTTGTGTGCCTGCTGATGTCTTTCCAACTACATTACTGTCTTGCCTCTGTAGTAAGTGGTTATTGGCAAGAAAGAGTGACTGGATGATCTGTCTCTACCCAACTTAACTCTGACTGTTTCAGAGTGACTTGCTGCATATGGTGTCTGTGGCTTTTCACTCATGGCTCCACTGTGGTATTTGTTCAGCATTGCTCTGGTGGCTGTCTGACTGATGCCTTTTGGTTTCTTCTGTCTGCTGAAGTTTTGAAGCTCTGCCACATCCGCAGAAATGGGTCAGGGTTTGCTTTGCCTCTTGTAAAGATGATTCCATGCCTGGGGCTGCAAATCTTGCTAGGGTCAGCCTAAATTTGACTATATAAAACACGTGGAAGTGGATGAAATAAGACATACTGTTTTTTTGGCATTGCTAGAGAATGACTGGTTGGTAAACATGACCAAATAAGTATCTCTTCAGGAGATTTCTGAAGCTTATTCCACATCCTTCTTTTTTTTTTTTTTTTTTTGGAAGGTGAGATGGCTAACTCCTAGCTATTTATTTTTTTTCCTGGAAGAAGGATTTGATTGTCACAAGTGTGCACCATTCTTAATTGAAAATCCACTTAGGTGATCAAATTGTGGTAATATATCCTGATTTGTTTGAAGCTTTTTTTTGTCTTTCTGTAGGCATCTTCAGTGAGAATACTGATGACAATCTCACGTATAGTACAGCTATATATTAGATAGTAAAATAAGCAATTCAATCTAATAGCATTTAGTGTAATGGCATTAACAAATATTTAACTTCTGGAATTACTCTGGTATCAGATACTTGGAATTTGAGCAGAGCTGGCTCCAGTCATATTTGTGGAAACAAATACTGTGGATGCTTGCAAGTCAAACTGTGATGGTACTACTTAGAAAACGATGCAAGGGCTGAGTTGTAAAGCCAAGCAGATAGGAATTGCTAGAATCACAGCTGCTGTTTCAGCCTGGTTTTTTGGCCCTTGTACTTACCTGGTGTAACTGGGTGATGTAGGAGCCCAGAGGGAAATGCACTGTGTACTCAAGTAATTAAAGTTTGTAACATAATGCATACACATTGGGAGACAGAATTAAGATTGCACTATCACCTGTACATCTTGCATTTGCTACTGAGTGCGTGACTAATGAACTGCTCCCCACCCCCCCCAGAACCCCCAAAAAAGCATTTGGGAACTGAACTCCGGCTGATGCTGGCAGCTGGCTGTGTATGCTGACACTCTGCAAGCTGTAGTGCTACTGCCTTTAGGGACAGTTTATGATGGCTGGCAACAAGAAAAGATAATGCTTCAGACTGACATGCTTAATCTGGTGTTTAAAGCTTCCTACTCAAATAGCTTTAAAATACATGCAAACTTAAAATACATATTCTTCTAAATCAACTCCTAACGTACTTGAGAAGATTCTCTTTAGACTACATGTCAGTCAAGGTGGTATTTGTTCATCCAGACAATTAAAGGCGGGTCTGTACTGCCAGAACTAGTTTCCTGCTGAAATTCAAACATTTGTTTTACCCTCCCTTTGTTGTTTATGTGATTAGCGAGTCTTTAGAAAACAAGAAAACCTGAATGTCATGAATAAGGAAAAGAGCATTCCCATTCTCCCAAGCAGCCTCTGTTTGCATTAAAAAACAGATGAATCTGTTTGGATCAGACTTAACAAAACAAACAGAGCGTACTTTGGATTAAAAACTAAGGGATGGTAAATTTGCCTCGGAATTAAAAAGTCCCAAGTAACTGGAAATTATGACTTCATGGTGCCTATTAGACTATCTGAGCTGCCACAGGACATATCTGGGACATATTCTTCCTATGAGTTCGTTGCTGTAATTTGTAATGGTCATGTTGTAGTCTTCCAAATGTCAGCATCCTGTTTACTTGCTTTTAAGCCCAACAGTTATTAAATTTAATGTCTCCAGTTTGTGCTTTTGGAAGAATGTAGCCTGTGATACGTCGAATGGATACCTCCCCTGGCTGAGCTGTCACTGATTGTTCTGCAGTTCTTGATTTGTTGGATGGAGATGTTAAATACAGTTACTAGTAAAGCAGAAATAACTTAGATTTGTCAGTCTGTGCTGGAAAAGTGGACCTGTTGTTACATTAAAAAAAAAAAAAATGGGGCTGCTTGAAATTAAATTGGAATGTTGCCAATATAAGCAAAAATATAATGGCTTATTTCTAAAGGTTGTTCTGGGGTAAGTGCTAACTTGTCTCCTCCGTGAGTTTTCCAGCAATGTTGGTAGCGATACCTTTGGGGGCATAAGGTGCACAGTTAATTTTCTGTGTAATTTTAGGGATGGTTTTGTCATGTATAGATTTATATTTGGCATTCTGAATGATGCCTGAATATGTAGCTTGCTACCGGGTTGTATGGAATGAGAAGTGCCCGTGGCATGGGTGCCATTTGCAAGGTCCTTCTCTAAGGAGCAGAAGGGGTTCTCTCCTGCACAGAAATAAGTGTAATTCCTGAAATGCCTGGGTTTGTTGCTTTGCCCACACCAGATGACTTCCTCTGATCTTTATTAACTGAGTGCTTATTCTTGTTTGACATGCAGCTACATTACTGGCTGAGACTGAGGTCTATATTAAAGTCAAATAAGTGCTTTGTGTATGTTATGTCAAACTTATGAGGGGAGTTTATTACTGTTTCTGGGAGCAAGATAACTTCTTGAGAGACAGAAATAATGCACTTAGTTCTGTTATGCTGAAGTAATGATACTAAACAATGTATTACTGTGAGTTTTGTCTCAGTTAAAAATGTCTTGCATCAGTGTATTAAAGGATAGACTACTTGGAAGATACCATTCCTGGAGCTCTTTTCCTCATTTGGCCTTGACGTTGGCCTATTACACTGCATTATAAATTACCTGACTATCTTTTTTGTATCCTACTATTTGAAATACGCAGGAGCACACTTGTAGGTAGTTGCAAAGTTGCTAAGTTCAATTGCCTAATGTTTGTGATTAAAGTCAAAGCAAATGTAGTGACTTAAAAACATGGGAGTGGTCTCCTGACATGTCACTTTGTCAGAACCTTATGGCCAGTAAGTTAAGCAAATGAGTTCTGATTATGTTTGCCTGTTTTTTTCAGCTGCATTCAGTGTTTCTTCTCCTTGTCTGTTGCACTTAATGCTTCCATCTCTCTCTTTTGTCCTGTCCCAAGTACATATATATGTTCCCCTGTAAAGGCTGTGATAATGCATGATGGTTGCTGCCTCTCAGATCTGCATAAATTCACCTGGGAAAATAGTATTTGTGCTGGGTGCAATGCAATTCCCTGTCTTAGCTATGAGGTGCTATGATAGTAAACTACCACAGTAAAAAAAAAAAAAATTGAGATTGTAGTACTTAGCTGAAAACACCCACAGCATGAAGTAAATCCACTGGTCAGTGCTTGGAGCCCTGGCCCAGAAACAGCTGTCTGTATGGTGGTGAGCAGTGAACTCTATTACAAAAGATAGTAGTGGATGGGTCTGTGCCTCAGCGTTTGCTTGGTGCTAATTTTTTTCTCTTCTCTCCCACCCTTAATTTTTTTTTTTCTAAGTTAGTAAGATCAAGCTACATTGCAGTCTTCTGGTGAAAACACTTGTCTTCTGCTGGCAACATCTGAGGCTCAGCAAAGAAATGTTGCTTAAATGAAAATAAACAACAGTGACTGATCCCAGGGACAAGCAAGGTTTTTTGTCTTGGGGCACAAGTGTATCAGCATACCAGCTTGTGTTAACTTGGAGGAAAAATAGCCCTAGACCTGTAGTCCTCAGGGCCTGTCGAACCGGGGCCTGTGAAAAGAGATCAGTGCCCTGTGCTTGGTAAGATAAACACCCAGCAACTTTTGTATGCTTAAGCTTAAGATAGCGACAGTAGTGGTAGAGGGTGTGGTGGTAGGTGTACGTCAGTGTTTTGCATCACCCTGTGGATGTATTTGTGTAGTTTGAGCTTTGAGGATTCAGCCTTCTCCTTAAGGTCTTTAAAATGGGGCTTAAACCATAAGCTAGTTAAAGGAATGTGTCAAATTGAATTATTTAGCATAAAGTCAGTGTGGATTTGGTTTTATCACCACCTTGTCGCTGCCCAGTACAGTGCTGGCATAAAGGTGTTAGAATTGTGGCTGGTACAAGCCCAGGAGAGGGTTTTAAACGTACCTAAAGGCTGTGGAACACGGGTGCATTTGAAGCACGCTGGTGATCTGAGTTTGCCCATTTGAGATTTCTGTGATGAAAACTAAATGTAGCAGAAACCCGCGCTGACTAATTTTAACATTCTGCTGCTGCATGCGGCTCTGTCTAGAGTTACGTGGCATCGGTGGTCATAGCTGAGGCTTGCCTTGATGCTTTAAAATAGTAGCTAGACTTCAGGTCTGGGGTTTTTTTCCCTCCCGAGGTGTATTAATATTACAACACTAAAGGCATGTATTTTGTGATACGTACATTTTGTAGTTTCTGTTGCAAGATACTCTCCCACCATGGTTAAATGTGGATCTCGGTGCAATGAGCTGAGCTAACTGCAGAGCTCTGTTAACACCTTAAATAATGTTTTACGTTGCTTCTGACTGCACTCCTGTGCATTGCGTGCTGAAGTAAAAGCAAAATTACCGGCTTGCCCTAGTCACTCCTGTGCAGCGCCTGTGGTATTGCTGTGCAGCTGCTGCGGAGTTGAGGGACAGGACATGAGTGATACGGTCAGAAGTAGGGTAGGTGCAAGGGGGTTGGGATGGGATGGTTCCTACATGCAATAATAATCATTGTAACCTGTGCTTGTGTGGATATAGATCTTTTGGTCTGCAAAGCCTGCTGAACCATCCTATAGGCTATCGCCTACGCCTGTAACTAGATCTTCGGGCAGAGTGGGGGGAATCTGGTCAAGGGGATGGTTTTAAATCCTCTTAGCAACACCGCTGCAAACTGGTGACAGTCATGTGATCCCATAGCAGATAGTATCCAAGGCTTCATTTGAACCCTGCAAAGAACTACTCCTTCAGGAATATAAACCAGCTGCTGTTCCCAATCTGTTGTTTTTCTCACGGAAGTTGAAAAGAATGTTGAAAACAGTAAAGCAAATAAAAAAAAATTATATTTTATTTGTGCATTGTTTGTGTAATGTAGTTACAGAATGAGTTGTTTTGGAGGAAATGAGGAAGTACTATCCGGTCTGAGCTTTTTTTATACTTTACCTGATACAGCTTAAAAAGCTTTGGGAATATGATGCAGTGTAGTAATCCTGTACAATCTTGGATCCAGGATGGAAGAACACCCATGTTGCTAAATAGGCTTGATGCTAACAACTATAGTTTAGATTTTTATTCAAGGTAAGATGTAAATTATTCTTAGAGTTGATGCATCTTTTCCACTTTTAAAATTTGAAAGAAAGGATACCATTTATTTATGTTGGACTATGATAATTATAATCTTTATCTTGTGTGGCTTTTAAATGTGAAGTAGAAATCTTAAACATATGAAAACAAAGACTATAGGAAATTACAGTTATGGGACAATTGGAAGTATAAAATGAATGTTCTAAACTGATGATCTCTCCACCCCTCCCTAATGTATTTCAGGTTTATGACTCCAACTGTTGCGACAGCATTCTTCTGGAGCTGCGGGAATATCTGCCAAAATACTTCGGTGTCTGGTCACCACCTACTGCACCAAATGGTACTGTTCTAATTTTATCTGTTAATCCAAACCTCCCAGAAAAATCTTCTGGAGACTGATTTTTGGCAGTTGCGAGCTCTGTGGGACTTTTTTTGGTTTTAGGTTTTTTTGTTGTTTTTGTTGTGTAACCCACTGGCGTTCCCTCCCCTGTTCTAGTTTGCAGTCCTCTGACTGGATTAGTTTTTTGGAGCCTTTCCTCCCAGGGCAGATGGGACATGGCTGTTGGTATGGCAAATGTTTCCTGAGTTGCTGGATCTGATGCATATTGCCCTGGAGCTGCTGCCTCTGTCTGGGTCATGCTGGAGGAGTGGGCTGGTTGCATTTTTATGTCTGGTCAGGCCATCAAAGCAAGAGGCAGGTGCTGAGTGGGTGTGTAAGGAAGAAAAAAAAAAAAAAAAAAAAGGATAGGTTGGGGCCTAAGGGGAGGCATTCAAACTGGAATCTGCTGCTGGATCTCCAGAGGTTGGATCCCATTGTTATGCTGTATCATGCAAAGCAGGTACTGGTGAAGCTGGGGAGCTCTGCTTGTCACCCTCTGTTACTGCTTTGAATGGAACAAAGCTCTGCTATCTTAACTTTGTGTTTGTATAACATGTTAGGAGTCAGGAAGAAAAAGATATTTTGGGGGAGCAATTGGATTTTGAGACAAAAGAGATATTACTGATGTATTTAAAACAGAAACTAGTTTTTCTTCTGAGGACTTCTCTTATACTGGGGAATTGGAGCTTCTGGAACATACAGAAACAAAAGGATGACTCTGAATGTATTTAAATACATGGGCACCAAAACTACTTGCTGTGCTCCTTTAATGTAGCTGTCTTCTTATGCTGTCACTTGATAGACTTATTTTCAAAAGGGAGTAATAAAACAGCATCCAAAGACACTGTTTAAACTCTGCAGAAAGAAATGCAAGGAAGATTGTGGTAGTACCCAGCACTTTCTTGGCTCAGTTTTGCCTTCATGCTTTCATATCTGGCATTGACTCAAATAGCTGTACTGGAGCTATCTTTTTTCCTTCCTGTATAATTTTGTGTGTGTTGTGGAGCTCACTTAATGTCCCCTCCAAATTGGAAATCAATTTATTCTATTCATGGTATGATCTTAAGATCTAAAAATGTATGGTCTAGCCAAGATACAGTACTTGAACACATCCTGAGTTAACTTTGGGAATTCACTAGCACAGTGTGCCACGGGGCTGAATTTTGGCAGGTCTCCACCAGGAATCCACACATAGCCAGTAGGAACAACTGTTTAAAGGAAGAGTAACTTTCGATTTTGTTTGGTTTGCTTCTTGAAAAGACAATGCACAATCGGGAGTCCTCTTCATAGAAAGCTATGGCGGGAGTTCAAACAAAACACTGCATTGCCAACTCTGTTATCTGTAGTATTAATGAGTTTTGATTTCTATCAAGGCTACACAAATACATTGGAGATGGAGTTTAACAGAATGCACACATGCTGGGTACATCCAAAGGTGAGGAGGTAGTCATTCATGTTGGAAGTCATTGGTTGGTTAGCAGGTGTTTGCAAATGCATTTTGCTAATGCCAGGTGCAAAGGAAGACCCATGATGCATTTGTGTGTGTCTGTGCACCAGTGCTTGGCACCAGAGACTAAAAGAATTGGCAGTGTTGCATAAAAAATAGGAAAAGACTGCATAAAAAACAGGAAAAGAAATTTAGAAAAATAGGAAGAAGGGAAGTAACCACACAGAGCAAGGGACATAGAGAGACTATTTTGGGGAAACCATGGATGGGTTTGTTACCTGTCCGCCCAAATTAACTGTGGGTTAAGCTCTTGTTTGAATGATTGAACAGTATATTTAGCTGCTGTGGTGTGTCTTGGTGACATGAGATGAGAGAATCTTGACATTGGGAGCCTGACCTTTGTCAGTCCCTGCTTTACAGATTCTGGGGATGCAGCTCCATATAATCTCTGAGTAGTAAACCAAATAATTCCTTATTGTTCCTACATTGGGCATAGGTGACTTCTAAAAAAACAAATTCAATTAAACAATTACCAGTTACCAAACTGCTTGCTGCATGTTCTGAACTGTACCTATCTTAATTATTTAAGTGTGTGTGTGTGTAGGAGCAATGGCTTGCCTGGTTTGATAGGACAGTGTTCTTTTTTAATAAAAAGATTCCTTATTTATGAGATAGGGAAGAAGCAGGACTCCTTGGTAGAGTGGTGTTGCGTATGTGTAGCGTCATAGTTGTTATCTTGGGCACAGGGCTGAGTGAGTGAGTAGGTTCATACAGATACAGAGAGAATCACAGGCTTGTGGTAAGAAAAAAACCAAGAGTAACTTAATCTAGGACCACTCAGAACTTCATCTGTGACAGTCTCTGAGTTTCCATGTGATGGGTGACCAGGAGCTATGGTGGGTAAGTTGAAGAAGTCCAGGAGTTTATTTTCTTGGAGAAATACTTAGGGAGAAGCATCAGTCTTCTATGCTGAAAATGTAGATGAGTGGATGGAATTGCTAGCTAAAAGGGGTTAAATGTATTATGTGTAAATGAGGACATAGGAAGCATGACAGAAAAGATGGACTGATATTCACAGTATCGATAAAATATCAACGTTAAGAGGACAGTTATTTTACAAGTTGCATACCATACTACTGCACAGGGGATAGAGTTAGAGGTGGGTGACACTCCGTCTCCCTAAGCTAATCTAAAATTGGAGTGAGACAGTTTGGTTTGAAATTTGGGTTCACTGGCGTTGTGGGCATTGGGAGTTTATTAATGAAGTGGAAAAGTTGTTATAAAGATGTAGGAGCCATGTCGAGCTTTTTGTATCTCCTGCTGAGAGTTCTGATTTTTGCTGCCTACTTGTTGCCTCTGCATATTTATTTTTTTTTAAGTAACTTTACTGCTGCTCATTTCATACTGTACTCTTGATTTTTATTGCCTAAACTGAGAACAGGGTAGATAAATATAAGCCAGCTTCAAACCTTTCTTTTCTTCCCTTGTTGCTGGGAGTAACTGAGGCTTTCCCCTGCATATTCATATGTTTTGAGAGATGTCTTGTAAGTTATGAGAAGTC
This sequence comes from Falco naumanni, assembly GCF_017639655.2. Lineage (NCBI taxonomy): Eukaryota > Metazoa > Chordata > Aves > Falconiformes > Falconidae > Falco > Falco naumanni. Next base: position 33,312,661 of record NC_054062.1, on the reverse strand, counting down.
AGATGCTTCAAGTTATTTTGTCACTTCTGATTCCAGTGAGGACTGAATGCATCAGCATGTACGTGCTGAAGTCTGCAGTGGTTCATGTCACGCATACTTGCTGAATGAATGTTGGTGGTGTTGGTTTGTGTCCTTTGGGAGTGTAATAAAATATGTAAATAATAAGTGAAGCCACATCTTCCTGCCATCTTCCCTGCCCCTGAAAAACAGAAAGGGGGAGGGCAAGCCTCTGAGGAATGATTTGTTTAATTTCTTGAGACGTATAGTCAGGATTACCTACCAAAGCTAAGATGCAAAAATCCTTAAAATTATTTTCTCTGTAGGAGATTTTAATTTAACCTGGTTTTAGATGGCAAATGCATGATGTTCAGAAACACATTGCGTTAGCAGTGTGCTACATAATAGTTTAGAAAATCTGAACTGCTTGGAAAATGTGTTTTTTTCTTTAACAAAACAAGGAGAGGAAGGATAGTGTGCTAGTTATCTAGGCTGAGCTGCAGGCTTGTTGATGACCTTCAGAAGGACACTTGGGGGTCAAATCCTCAAAGACAATGAGAGCATCTGACTTCAAGGTGATATCTACCAATGTTTCCATCTGAAGCTTTGTTTGCCTTGGTCTTAATGCTTCCAGATACTGTAGGGGGAAACGTTGCAAGTTGGGGTGTGTTCTGATACTGTGGTTTTGGGGTCTCTTTCAGTAGCCTGTTGAACACAGTGCAAATAACTGAACAGTGCCAGGAAAAATGAAGCATAAAAACATGATGCATTTTTTTTTTTATGCTGTATTGAGGAAAAATAGCTTGGTGTAATGCTTTATCTGTGGTGGCGGCATTGCTTTCCCTGCAAGGACAAAAAGCTTTTTGAGAGTGGGAGTGTGCGTTGAACAGGTGTAACGTAATCTTAATTCTGAGCTTGCAGTTAGCTTATGAGGAAGATTTAAATAATAATTCTAGAAAGTGTGAGAGAGATGAGTCACTTATGAATAATTTACAGGCTTTGCCAAGTAATTAGTGTTTCCCATGGTTAGTGTTAGCTCCTAAGTTATTTTAATGCTTAGTTTTTTAAAAATAGTAATTGTTACACTTTTAGGTCAGTAAGAGATGATCTAGCTTAATAGATCTGAAATGGATGTGGAACTGAAAAGTGACAGATATTTAGAACTTCTAAATATTTGGGAGGTGTTGAATGTTGGTGCTCTATGCTTAGAAGAGGGATTTGGACCAGTGGGACAGAGGGTGGCAGATGACCACAGACACTCTACAAATGCCTTCAATGGAAAGAGCATGACAATCTTGTCCACTTGTTGTCTGACGGGAAGTATGCTAGGTTTTGGGAGACTTAAGTTCTTTTTAAGCTAGTTATTTTTATGGGCTCACTCTTTTTTGTGTTATATGTTTCACACTATACACAGTTAGATTTCAGGGTTGATAAAAATATTGCATCTAAACAATTTGTACAATTTGTGGCAACTTGCAATTTGTATAATTTTGGTTTTGTAACGGTTTGAGTCAGGAGGTGCTCACAACATAATCCAAAGCATTTTGGAGTTGGTGGTAAAGGAGTGCAGCCATTTTCTGAGATGTTTTTGTATTTCTTTCCCCACCTCCCATGGCATACCTTTGTCTCAGTGCTTTGAGAGCTAAGCACTGAAAAACTTGAATTTCATTTAGTTGTTTTCTGGATTGTTTTAGAGCGATGACACAAATCTATTGATTACAGTGATTGCTGTAATATGCAAAAAGGATTGAAGGGTGGTGTTTAGATTTTTACAATTTTTGTTTTAATAACAGATAGCTAACAGGTTGTATGGACTCCCTTGGATTTAGTAGCAATTCTTCAAAACCCCACAAAAGCTGTGTTAATATCTGACTGAATTAGATCAATGTATAAAAATTTCAAACAGATGACGTGGCACCTGCAGCTCAGGTGATGCTTTCCCTACTAGGAAGTGTATTCTCTATTTGTCCTGTTTTTCCTTAGGGATATCTAGTCAGCAAATACAGAGTATGTTTGCTGCCTGTGGCTTCTCAAAGTTAAGTATGAGTTATTTTAGCTGGGCATCCCTGCAGTTGCAGTTAACTGGTTTATGGGTGAGCTAGTCTATAATTAATCTCTGGATTGATTCTGTAGCCCAGAGGACATTGGAAAGGACTGTAAGCTGCAGTGAGTTAAGAGACTGGATTTTTATAAGTAGCGTATTAGTTTCACATGCTTTCCCGAGAATGACTTTAAATTAACAGTATGCTTAGTCTCATTTATACATAAAGCAGGCATCTAAGAATTAAATAAAACCTATTTCAGATTGATACATAAGTACTTTGGGGAATTGGGCATTTGATCGTGATGGTGTAAAAAGTGAAGCTTTAAGTAGGACTTAGTAAAGTAATAAAAGCGCCTCCTGCTTCTTACCCTTAAGAAAGTGTTTCTGCTTATTAAGTGGAAATGGAATATTGCTTGTGCCCTTTATCTTGACTTGTAACTGGTTTTGTTACCTGTCTGTACAGCAGACAAGTAACTTAAAACAAGCCACTGTCCCTCTTCTCTCTTTAAACTTGAATTCATTTTGCTTTCTTTGGCAATCTCATTTTAGGTTATGCTGCAGGAATGGGGAATACTACAATGGTTTTGTGTATTCAGATTGCCCTAAAGCCAAAGAATACACTGATGTAACAGGCTGTACTTGAAAGAAAACCAAACTTTAATGTGAAGTTTGTGGCTGATAACGGATGGATTTGCAGACACTGATGGGAAGAATGAGATGTGTGTTAATGCTGTGTCTTGTCTTGGTGTCTATTGTGTGCTGGCAAGTGCCGGAGATCTGTGCAACCTTGTCCAAGCAGAGCTGTCAGAGTCAAGCAGTTACTGAATCTTGTGTTTTTGCTGTGTTCTGGCAATCGGCACTGTAGATCATGGTGGTAATAATTTCTTGGGTGTACTGGAGAAAAGCATAAACCAGTTTGACCAGGGTTTAGATGGTCCTTTAAATCTTCAGGCACTCCAAGGGTTTGGAGTTTTTTGGTCCACCCACCCTCCCAAAGGAACTTCTGGAAACAGATGAAAGGCAGCCTGGGATTTGAGGATTGTTTTCCCCAAACGGTGCGCTGTGAGAAATGAGCACAGATGGGAGTAGGATAAAAAGAAAAGCAAGATGCATTTTGACCCCTGTGGTGTACAAGTCTGAAATTTTAATTTAATTTTTTTAATTAAACAAAGAAAAATTGCAGTTTTAATTCTAGCCCTTTCACACACAGAAAGAGAACGCAGTCTCCACTGCAAAACTGGCCATGTAGTAACCTGCTTTTGTATGTGCTTATTAATGCTATTTGAAGTATGTTAATGGCATAATAAAAGCTACTCATTCATTTCATCTGAGCAATGATTTGAATTTGAGTGCTAGGTTAGCACACTTTAATTGTACACAATTTTCTAAACAATAAGGCATTTAGAACTTAATGCCAAGAGAATTTGTGGGTGTCAATGACCATGATATTTAGTCTGTGTTCGGAGGCAAATTTGACTTTTAAAGAACTCATATGATGTTAAGCCATGAACTAGTCTCCTTCCTCCACAGAAGCTCAGCAGAAATTATATAATTATTTTGCTTTGACCCACTGTTTATGAAAGTTTTGTCTTTTTAACAGATACGTATCTAAAACTGGAAGATGTGACCCGTAAGTTTAATAAGCCTTGCATAATGGATGTAAAAATAGGTCAGAAAAGTTATGATCCATATGCTTCAGCTGAGAAGATACAGCAGCAGGTCAGCAAGTACCCGCTGATGGAAGAGATTGGCTTTTTGGTTCTTGGCATGAGGGTAAGAACATGTTTTGTTTTCAAATTCAGCTTATGCTCTGGCCTGTTGTCCCACACCACGTAGAGCAGGTAGTAGGGGTTTGGGTTTGTTTTGGTTTGGGTTTTTTTGGTGGTTTGGGTTTTGGTGTGTGTTTTGGTTGTTTTTTGTTTTTTGTTTGTTTGTTTTTTTTTTTTTTAGCAAATGACAATCCTCTGGAGTTCTGTGTAAATAAAATGTTACCTGAATATGTTGGTAGTATTGGTATCAAGTGTTGTGTGAAATATGTTCCAAAAGACTACTCTTGTTCACAGCAGGTGTTTAACTTGGCTGTGTCCCTCCTGGGAATCTGTTTGCAACCTCGGTTCTGTATGCGTGTACAAGAAAGGGGTTGGGACTTTTAAACTGAATGTAGCTGCAGTTAATTCTTCTTGCATAGCAAATATTTCTATTTATAATTTTTTTGTTTTACTTTTAGGCTTATAGCAGAGTGTTATGTACTGAACCAGTCTTTGTAATAATGATAAATTGTCTCCAAATTTTTCATGTTGATTTAAAAAAAATAATTTTAAAATGTAATTTTTCTATTTAGCGAAGAGTAAGTTAGCTTTGACAAATGATGCATGTAGCTAGAAATAGCTGCTTATGTTCTGCATTTAAAAAAGCTTTCCATCAGGAAAAAAACTCTTACGTTCTGGAGGAACAGCTCTCAGTTGAAGGTTGATTTCAGATGGATAAGCCCCTGCAGATGCCTGTACTAAATCTGTTACGTTTCCTTAAGTTAGGTGAGGAGAAAAATGGGAGATTCAGTATTTGTGTGTTGGCTACTCTATAACTTCAACATAAAGAAAAGCTGTCCAGAACATTTATGCATCAGAAGCAGAGGTGTTGATGTCAGTAATGAATTCCTGATGCAATGCATTTAAAGTAATTTTTTTCTGCTGTGATTGGCACAAGAATAATTTCCTTTTTGATATCAGATTTTTTTTTTCTTCCTTCTCATGTACACAAAGCCAGGGCTGCTTAAGCTCTGCATCAACAAGCATAAATGCTTGAAGACTTTTGATAAGCTTGCTCTTTGCTGTTAGATAGCAACAGCACACAGGTTGCATCATTGTTTGAAATAATTGTAATATCTCTGTAATGTTTTGTACTTAATTGCCTAGGCTCTCGGCCTTAACTCTGTCTTGAGATAAGCTTATACAGCTATAAATTATAGTGGTCATGAGCAGTAATTATGTAAGCTTATGAGAGAGAACGTGGGAGTCGAGTCAAAAAACAGTCAAACAGTTTAGATGGAGAAAGAAGGCTGGAGATTATAGCTTTGGATTTGGCTTATGTTGTTACATAACCTTTCTTATCTCGTGTATAACAATGTACTTCTCATCCTTTGTTTCGTGACAGTGCAAAAGAAATGAATGCTTGCTTCCACAGTGTGTTTGCTTGTGACTGTTGTTTCCAACATTGTCATTTATTGGTGTCATTATCCTGTTGAAGAAATTCTTTCGATTCCCTAATTCAAACTGTATGTATAATGATGGTTCCCCAAAACGTTGCAGTTTCCTATTTGAAGTTTGACTAGATGACATTTGTTTTGTGCCTTTGGTACCAAATTGCATGTTGGAAATTGTTTTCCTAAAAGAATTCAAAAGGTTCCACCTCCACTCATGCAACACTTAGCAAAGTCGCATTTCATGAGGCATTTTCTCTGCTCAGCTTGCTGCCTCTTGATTGTGGGGTGCTCTCTGCCTGTCTGCTTGCTTTTATATTTGTAAGATTCTGGCCATAATGTAAAACACTCTGCTGGGCATTTGCTGCCTGTAACGGCTGACGTGCTGGGTGAAGGTTGCTGGTGTTTGCTGGACAAAACATGGTACAACACTAATCAGAAAGCAGAGCATTTTGTTTTTAAATCTCTCTGTTCAGTGTTGTTTTTAACACGGAGGTGGGCTTGTTTATTAAGTTTCTATTTTAGAAAAGCAAGAAAGGGGCCCAGGAAAAATAGAAAATGTAGTTATCTGTGTTTTTTGAAGTACGCATATAAACTGTCATTAAGAGATACAAGCAAAAATGTGATACAAGTGGGGTTTTTTACCCAAAAAATTTATTTATAGTGGGTTTTCACCCCAAAAGACATTGATACAGCGCTTTTTCCTTTTTTTTTCCAATGTACTGGTAAATGAAGAGTCATCTATTTATATATAGAATATGTATGGTTTGTCTTTAAAAGAAGCAAGTCTCCTATCTGGCAGAGCTTTGATTTACGTACATGGCTCTGGCATTTGGCATATGCTAAACTACATTCATCTTAATGCACTGAGTAGACAGAATAAGTGCATGGAAATGCATTTAGAAAATAGTCATTTCAATGGCTTTGTTAGAAACCCAATTTCATATTTAGTGGAACAGTTTCTTTAACAGAAGAGGACATAGATTTGTTATTAGTGAGAGTTTAAATAGAAGTTGGAAAACTAAGGTGCAGTTCCAATAGCAAAAATACAAGTTTACAGTATGGTTTCAACAGTAAAATTTAAATATATAAGAATTATCATTGCAGTGAAAGCAATATTAAAAATAGAGTATTTTGTATGCTGCTGAACACAAGCAGAATGTGTGGGTTGTGATCTCATTTCGGATTTGCAATCCATTCAGAATCCATAATTCCTGATGTCTGCAGGTTTTTGTTTTTTTCCTTCCAGAACATCTTGATTGCAAGATCACGTAGTCCATAATATTTCTGAAACATGTTTTTAAATCATAAACTGGTGATCATATAACTTCACCAGTATAATCCATCATCTATTTTTACTGCTTGTGCCTATGAACTATTGCATGCAGTAATGCATATACCTCATTAAAGCTGTTTTTACAAGTGAATTTCCTAATCTGCAGCACATGTTCCTGCAAGCTATTTTAAAACTGCCGGTAGCTGAGGCCGTTTTCTGAGTTCTTTATGAAACCTTTCTAGTATCGTAATTTTCATAAGCTCTGATGTGTTAATAACAAGATTTGGGAAGGGAGGAGTAATAAAGCTATTAAATCCTGCATCTAGTGTTCATATTCTTTGACAGTAAAAACTAATCAGCTGGTTGTTTTTTACGTTTATAAGTATAATTCAGTCTTTGATGTTCAAGAAAACAGGCGGACAAAACAAAAACTAAACACAGAGCACCCCGAAACTAAAAAAACAAAAACACAAAACCACCCAACAAGTGAAACCCCCAGCAAACCAAAGGAACCAACCAAAAGCCCTGGGAAAACAAAAACCAAACAAACCCAAAAGTCTGGAAATAGATGTCTGCAGTGGTTGAAATGAGCAGTAACTCAAGGCTCTTGTTGGTTTTTCTCTGCTGGCTTTGTTACCTCTTCGTATCTCCGCCTCCTCTACTTTTCCCCCTTTCTGCTTTCACTCCCTGGTTCTTGCCACTGACTGGCTCATCTGTTTCTCAGTCTGATGGTGCTGAATCCACGCTGCAGAACTGAATGCAGCAATTCCATGGAGTCTGGCACCTGCTGGTGAATTGAAGGGTATCTTGCAGCAGTACTTCATTTGTAGAGTTCAGGAGATTAATCTGTCATCCTCTCGGGCAAGTTTTAGCAGATGGTTACCCTGGCTTGCTCCCCCCCCCCCCCCCCCCCCCCCCCCCCCAGCAATTTTTCCTTACATGAAGGACTTGTTGTGTGTATGACAGCTGGTCCACTTGTGTCCTTATGGCTAATAAGATTTCCTCTGTTTGGAAAAAGCTGATCATGGATGAGATGAGACATGGCTCCTTCCTTCACCCCCTTATATAAAAGGGAAGCATAAAAGAAATACATTCTATTGAGGTGCTTTGTGGAAGTTGTGGGAGTCCAAAATAATGTATTTAGCTATTTTTAAAATGGTTCATGATTTACCTGGAGTGTTGTTACTTCTTCTATTAAGGAGATTATTAGTCTTTTTTTCAGTCAATTAGTCTAAACATAATTTCATTCTACAACTTAATTATGTAAGGACCTTACTAAAACATTATATTGATTGTAAAAGCATTTGGTGGTGTACTTGATCATATAAAGCACTCTGTCAAATATTAGAAGAACAAAGAAGCAAAGCAGACAGAATAATATGTAAGTACAGCCTTAGAAGTGGGGGAGCAGGAATGCATCCTTCCTAGGCTGAATTTTCCAGCCAGCAACAAGCAGGGATGTGTGTACTTCTGTCACTTGTAGTGTAGCAATGACAACATAATGTTGGGGGGGGTTGTTTGGGTTTTTTTTGTTTTGTTTTTTAAAAGGTGTGTATGTGTGTTTCGATAAACGGATTTAGCTATATGGGCATGCTCTCAGCAGCAGTACTGGTGTTGTAGCATTACTATAAAGCAGTACTATGAAATAAGAGTATTTTTTTAAACTTATCCTTTTGTAATTTTTTTCTTCAAATTCTTGTTTTAATTTTGGAAAAGAAAAGATAAGGCTTGTTAAAACTCAGTGTTTAAATCTTCCACTGTGGCAGGATCGGTCCCTGAGACATCACAGGACTGCAGAGGAACCTTGGTTCTTCAGACATGAAGGGAACTTGTATATTTACCTAGGGATAATCGTGATGTCCAGGTAAAAGGTGCCAGGTTGTGGGGGTGGGCCTTGGCCTGGTGCTGGAGTTAGTCCCTGCGAAGGTGCTGGACTGATGCTGATGTTGGATGCCCTTGCGTTCATTGGGGTTCTGCCTGCTTACTCCCACTTTCAGCTTGGCTCCAGTTTTGGCAGCAGGCTGGGTACTGACCTTCCGATGCCAGTTGTGAGGGCAGAGGTGCCTTGCTGTAAACAGAAAACTCTGTGTAGCATCTAAACACGCGCTCACTCTTACCTGTGTGAGTGTAAAATAGGGGTGACCATTAAGCGTGTTTATGGAAAAAATACAGGGGGTGGACATCTCGGCCCTTTCCCCATTGACGTCTGGGTGTCTCGGCGTCAGAGCATCTATCTAACCTCAGTGTCCTCGCTTAGAGGAGCAGGACCCAGGCTGCCCTCGCGGGGTGTGTGGGGAAGCAGGGATGGGCACTGGGAGCTCCGCAGGAGCTTCCCAGGCACCAGCTAGTGCGTAGGGACATCAGTGGCGCGAGTCCCCACGTGTGTGCAGTCGGGTTAGCCGGTGCTTTGCAGGTGCCCCTCTGCAGTATCGTATGAGCCTGCTCAGAACAGGGATTTTTTTCCCCCCAGTTTCAGTGATGTGGATTGGTTATTATTTTTTGCAGATCTGAAAGAGCTCTGTGAGTTATTTAATAGATACTTTTATTTGTGCTAGCTGTATCTCCACCAAACAGGCTAGTCTTAATTAATATGTATTTAAATCATAGTTTCTGGAAGTTGGGGAGTTGCCACAGATAAGTATTTGAACAGTGTGTATTTTTCTGCCTTGCCATGGAAGTCAGTACTGAATTTCTGTAAACAACACGACATAACATTTGATACTTGTTTTCCTCAATCCTGTCTTCAGCTTTATTTCCTAAAGCCGCAGCTGCAAGGTTTCCAAACTGTTGAGATCTTACAAGGGTTGTGCCTTTTTAAAAGCCACACTGGACCAACTTAGTAGTTCAAGGTTTCCCTCAGTTTGAGAATGTCAAGTGAGCTAACCATAATTGAAAAAAAGGGTACAAAAATATGTGTGCATGTGCAAACAGCAATAACTCAACACCTCATGGGGAAATAAAAGCCAAGTGCAGGTTGAGAAAAGTCTAAAGGTAATTTCCTGTGGCAGTTAATCACCTGGATTTTTTTATGTGCTGCCCACACAGAGTTCCTACTGCTACTAGTTAAAACACTGAACCTGTTGGCATGCTGGATTCCAGTTAATGTTCCTACAGAAACCTTGCTGACTGGGAGCTGCTTGTAGGCACGAGGAGGAGCCTTCACATTGTCAGCCTAGCCAGCACTGGTGGTTGTAGTAAGAACGTACAAAAATCATTGATAAAGTGGGAGTTTTGTTGAAGGTGATGTAAAGTTTTCTTTGTCATGCACTATACACTGAAACTCGTTGTGAATACAGAGCAAACACATAACAACCTGTGGTGGGTGGACAAGAAATTAAATTTTCCTATCTAATAAATTTTCAGCCACTGTTAAGGTTACAGATTTGACTTACTTGACTTGTCATCGTTTGACAGAAGTGGGCTAGTACAGACAGCTACAACAAAGTTGGTTCAAAGGGAAATAGCCTTTTGGGAAGGATTAGAAGCAGACTAGCAGCGGTAATGGAGTGAACAAAAGCACAGTGAAGCAAGAGGTCTGTAGATTTAAGAAGTTCATCGTACTCTTCTGCTACTACAGCACCGGCCATAGCTGTGTTTGCAGGGGTAGGTGTGGGTGAAGCAAGAACTGGTGAAAGTTTATTTCTATTTGAGCTTGGGTTTCTGTTCCTCTGCTATCAGGATGGGACTTAATTTATTTGTATTTGGTTGAGGTTTTCCAGCAACGTTTCAAATAGTCACCTCCTTGCAGTTGAATACTGCTTGAAGCAGTATTGAGAGACAGCTCTTTGGCTAACATGGAGAATACTTACACAATTACCTGTATGTGTTTTCCTTTAATACTACTGTCTGCAGTCAAGCCCGCTGGTAACTGAGGGTTTTCTGAGTCTGCTTGTTAACAAGATAGTTAAATATATACATTACACTGTTTGGTATGTGTGTGGGACCTGCTAGTTTGTCATCGACTGTTTTGTATATTTAAAAATGCACTGTTAATGCAAAACATGCACATCTGCCTGGGTATTTTTAAACTATATAGAAAGCCATATGGGGGGAATGGTTTTGTGCAAATTATGAGAAGAGATAGAGTAGCTTCATGGGAAACCCAGCTCAGAAGCACAGGGGGCTTATGTGCTGCTCCAGCTTTTCTTTGGAAAACAAAATGAGCTTGCAGATCTTAATCAGCGTTTTTGAGCAAGTGCCCACGTCGCAAAAACTGTTAGCTCCTTCATGGAAGCGATAAGGTTCTTGTAAACAAGGTTATTCGTTCAGGAGCGTGCTACAGTGCTGGTGTATGGAGGAAGCTGCCCCTAGACCAACTAAAAGAGAACACTTAATACTATTAAGATGAAGACATGGCTAGTGAAAACTTAGATGTAGTCATCAGACTCTTGACCCTCTTTCTAAGCGATGTAGTTTATTTCTTGCTTTATTTAATTACTTTTGGCTTGATGCTCTTTAAAAGAGTTTTGAAACTTTTGGTATGTTTTTGAAAGTAGCTTTGGTACCCGGGGTGTTTATGGAAGTAATCTTTTGGTTCAGATGTTGTATGCTGTATATCTCTTCTGTGCTTTGAAAAAAAAAAAAGGGGGGGGGGGCGTGTGTGAAAAATGATTGTTTTCATGAAACCAGGAATTTCACTGCTCAGATGCTGTTTCGGAATAACTCACCTCTGCTATTCTCATCTGCAATTTATAGACATCAGGGCCTCGGTTTCTGTATGTATCATAACAGTGGAAATAGGAATCATAACAGTGGGAAGTGTCTTTGCTACCAAGCAAGTTGAAACATTCAGGCTTACAACTGTTATTTCTTTAGAATAAACAGAATTATTTACTGCCCCTTCTGCTCAGGGTTGATGACTTAAATCAGTTTCCACACACTGTGATTTAAGTTCCTTGGGGACCCTGAATTTAATTAATTCTGCCTTATTGTCAAAACAGGAACTATTTGAGACTTTTCTTCCCAGCTACTTTGCGAAGAGGGAGTTAACATATGAACCTATGTTTTCATACTGTGCTTGGTGTGGTTTGGATGGGGGCAGAGGATTTGGGCAGGGTGGGGGCTGCCATGAAAACAAGGAATTAATATATTATTTTTTTTGTTGTTACTGCTCATGTACCTCCTTTTATGCACTGATGTTTCATTGCCCTGAACTTCCTCTGTGGATTACAGCAAGAAAAAGACCCCAAAGGAGGGAATTGGGGACAGGTGCCTCACCAGTGCGCCCCGACTTGCTTTCCATGGGATCCTTTCTTTTTAGGGCGGGTGAAGGGAGGGCAGAGCACTGCAGCCAGGATGGGTGCCGCAGGGTTGGGTGGTCTGAACAAATGCCAAGCACAAAGTTTCTGCCAGAGACAACTGCCTGCTTGGTAACACCATTATTTCTGCAAATAAGAATTGTCTGCACTCTCATAAACAAATTATACTTGGGCCTGGCTGGCTGGCACGTAACTACTATGGAAATTATTTCAGTTAGAGAGAAAATGTATCTCTGTAAAACACTTTTGAATTAAGTTGTTGAGCTTCTACAATTCCTGATATGGACAAAACTGTACCCATACGAGTTGCCTCCCTTTCAGGCAAGTGGTGATGTACTGCTATCCAGGCTGGAACCGAGCTTTCACTGGGCTGCTGTCGTTTATTTAGTGTGTATATGTATATATATATTTACTATTAACCTGTAGTTTCGGGTGGGTTTCACACGGAGCTAGGCCTTCTTGGTCATGTGATATGTTTTGCTGTTGTGCTAAATATTGTTATAGTTTTAAGGATGCAAAATAATTGCATTGAATTTTGTAGCTTGTTACATATTACTGATTTAATAGTCATAGTCGCACGGGTAGGAGTACCACAGTTTCAAGTCTTAGCGTTTATTTTCAAGGGAGGTGCCATATAAAGTGTTTTCCCTTAATGGATACGTTGTTTTTTGCCAATGTGATGGTCTTTCTAAGGCCGGAAAGCTGCAGCATAGACCCCAGGATGTGAAGGGGAGGCCCTTGCAGATGAGCATACTAGAGGGCAGTGCTGGCCGCTGCAAGCAACTTCAGTCTGCGGGAGGGTACAGGGAACCAAAGGTTTTGTAGCCTGTCTTAAGGTGTCTCTTAGCTCTGCGGAAATACTGGTTGTTTCAAATAAGTACAGAGTTATCTCCTTGTTTCTTGCAGGTTTACCATGTCTCTTCTGACAGCTATGAGACGCAAAACCAGCACTATGGAAGGAGCTTGACAAAGGAAACAGTAAAGGATGGTAAGGGAGTTTGTGTGTCAGGGTTTGGTGCTCTTGGTTGTTTTTCCTTTACTTACTTACTTATTGAATGGTATGGCAAAAGTAATCTCTTGTGTTCCCCTTCTAAAAGTCTTTTTTTCCTCCTCTTGCCAGGTGGGTCTTTAGCTGTTTCCTGTATCATTGGAACTGCTTGTTGATCCTACATTAATTTTGCAGTTGGATATAACAGCAGTGTCAACTATAGGAATTTTCTCATCCTGTCTTTTACCACTACGAAGGGGGTGGTAGTCGTAGAATTCAGTTTCTTTGCAGCTTTGAAACTATAGTTAAATAGAAATATTTTAGAAGTAATAAATATTTTTATAATAAGCATATTTTTTCTTCTGGTTGCCTTCTGTGAATATGTCCAGGTTTTTATAGTAGCAAGCTGATATAATTGCATCTTTCAATTTAGAGGACTTTCTTGGTTGAAGTCAATCTGTATGTTGCTCTACATTAACAATAAATAAAAAAGCTACCATCATATAGCTGTTTGGTGATAACTGTTTCAAACTACTTATTAGTTGACATCTATTCCTCGTGGAGGGACAGAAGTACAGATGCCCAAACACCCCCCTCTCCAGACCTGGTACTAACTTAGCTCTGTCACCCATGATAAAGAGCTGCTTGAGCTTGTTTGTTCCTGGGGAATTTAAAGGGTCCTTGCCCAAAAGTGCCCAGATATTTGCTAGAGTGACCCGAGGAGCAGGAATCATGTTAATCTATTGTTTGATTGATAAATTGATTAGTTAGTTGTACTTACAATCCAAGCCGTATCTGTGGTATTACTATACAGCTGGCCTTATGCAGGTGAGGTGTCTGAAGGTATCAAGAGGTTCATGGTGTGCTTCTAATTTAGTTAATAATTGCCTGAAAGGGAACTATGTGAATGGTGTCTGTTTATTCAAATAGAGAACTATTCTAATCCCAAAAGAAAAGAAACCCGTTTTCTTCTCAGAGGTGAAAATAATCCTGAAATGTGTCTATTTCTTGCAGGCATCTCAAAGTTTTTCCACAGTGGGTACTGCTTGAGAAAAGATGTGATAGCTGCCAGCATTCAGAAGATTGAAAAAATTCTGGAGTGGTTTGAGGGCCAGAAGCAACTCAACTTTTATGCAAGCTCATTACTTTTTGTTTATGAAGGTTTGTGTCAGGCAACGACCATGCGATTGAGTGATGTCACCTTGGCAGAAAAGAGAGGAGTGCCCAAAGGACTGTTATCAGGTGGAGACATACTGGAGTATAATAATAATATTCATGTAATAAATTCTACAGAGAATGGAAAAATTGAGGCCTCTGTAAGTAAAGGCTTGTCCAAATTTTATGCACTTCACAAAAAGGCATACTCAAAGAGGCACCACAGTCAACTCTCACTAAAAGTTGAAAACTTGGAGCAAGGCAATGTGTGGAAAAGCAGCACATGCATTACGCAAGAGCATCTGAACGGAAATGTTATACCCCAACTGGAAAAAGTTTTCTGTCACATGCCAGCAGAGACCAAGGAAAGTGCAAATGTAGAAGTCCGAATGATAGATTTTGCTCATGTGTTCCCTAGCAACACAAAGGATGAGGGCTACATTTATGGTCTGAAGAATCTAATCACAGTACTTCAAAATATTTTGGATAACTAAATTCTTTGCTATGTTTTTTACTGGGGCCAATGATAAATAAGAGCAACAACACGAAGAATTTCTGCACTTGTAATGCTGTATAACTGGGTTTGTATTGTTCTATATTTTATTTGTCTTTGTACTTTTGGTAGAAGGGTTTAACTTTTTATAATCTCACTCAGGAAAATAATTGATCGTTAATTAGCAAGTGTGAAAGGATGAGAATATTTGAGATGAAGCAGGATAGGTAAATTAGTAGAATGAAACATACGTGGTTGGCTTAAATCCAAGGCGTACAGTTGTACAGTAAGGAAGGATTATGCTAGTTCCCCTAACGACTTTAGCGTAGATAACATTTGCCCACTTAGCCTTGACACTGAGCCATATCTCCACTAACAGGTTTTTAGAAAACGGACTGAAAACTAACGTGCAGGATTGATGTCCTCAGCACTGCCCTCTTGTGTTTACTGTATTTGGATAACTGGAGTTAACCTACTTTGAGTGAAATCCTGTTCTGAGTCAGCAGTCTGACCTGGAAGCCAGTGTATCAAAAAGTGCTTTTCAGTGTCACAGGACAATGTTAATGTTGTTTCAGCCCTGGTGTGGGCACTCTTGGTGGTTGTCCGTAGCCAATGCTCACCATAGACAAGCTACAATGTGGTTTGTGTTGAGGTGCTAAGAAAATGCTGGAGTAAAATACTTTTCACAGGCTTAAACTGCACAACTGCTAGAGAAACTGTTTGTTCTCAAGAAAGAGTAAAAACATGCAAATGTGAGATGTTCCAGGAACTAATTCAGTTTAGGAGATTAAGTCAGTATGTTAATGGAGTGTCTGATGTTGTGACTAAGGGAAATGCTTCACTCCTTTGTTCTGATGGCCCTTCTCCAAAAACATTGCTTTTAAAAGCAAACTAATTGAATGGGGAAAGAAAGCATTTTGAGTAAGCATACAGAGATTTCCTCTAGCTGTTTGCCACTTGTAGTTTTGCAGCAAGCGTTTCACGTTTCCACTGCTGGGGAGCACCAACTGGAAACGATGACCAGTACAGGTGAAGGACCCTTCACTGCGAAGATAGAGTTCAGCCCTGGAGCAACCAGATGTACCTCTGTTTGTTGCAGTGGAGTTGTGACACTCCTACCCTCGGCTAAAGCCAGCTCTTTCCTTAGTGACACACAGGCAAGCTGCATAATTTGAAAGTTGTCCCACTTCATTCTTTTTCACAGGAAAATTCCACATGTATCCAAAGTATTTTTGGTGCGTCTCTTCTGTATGCTGTGTACATGGCTGTTGTACCATACGTATATAGTCAGCTATATGGAAAGTTGGGATGGAGGAGTTTTGTCATCCATAGAGCAAGATTCTAAGGCTTTAAGCAAGCCCCAGAAAAATAAAACTTTTTAGAATGGATTTGGTTATTGGAAACATACATCTTGTACGTGTGGACTTAATGTGACACTGTGGCCTTGCTGCTCTCTCTGTATGGTGTTCTGCACTATGCACTCATTTGTGTACATGTCTGCAAGTTCTTGATTTGACATCTGTTTTCTATATTGGAAAGAAATACTTCTTCAAGCAAATACGCTGTTTTAAATAAAGCTGAAGTTTTAGCTCTATTTGAGAGCCTGGGTTAGTTGGAAGAAACAGGGTATTACGTATAAAACTATATTGGTTAAACTTTAGAGCTAATATTGGCCAATACATTCAAGAATGAAACCCATCTGTTGGTAACGTGATGTTTTTGAAGCATGGGAAATGATGCTTGTAGGAAGGGTGGTACCTTTGGTGAAAAAAATTAAGCAAATTGTGGTGAATGCTGAGGCGAAAATATCAGGATGAGAAATTCTTTTTTTTTTTTTCCTACCTGGTATTTCCACTGCACCATATAGTTAATGTATTCCCCACTCTCTGTGAACTAATTTAAGCCATATGCTGGAAAGAGTTTGTGGTTTTGTTTGCTTCAGCGCTGGTTTCTCTGTTAAGATTTTGTAGTTCTATCCCGTAAATAGTGAACACTAGAGTAGTCGAGGCTGGTAGTGGCCTTGTGTGATAAATTCACAATGTATTGTAGAAAATATGGGGGAAAACACTTCTAAATCTGAATTTTTTTCTTCTATAATTCATTCTCTCTTTTGTCTTCTGGATTTTACTCCATTTTGTGCTGGAAAAATCAGGCATCTGCCTCAAAGAAGTCAGTTATTGGAAAATTATCTGTATGCTTTTAGTATGCACATTCTCCTGTCTCTGCTTTAAGATACAAGTCTTCAGTGTTTGAATGCTCTTTAGGTATTGATTGTTGTGTTGATTATGGCAGTGTTTGTAATGCACCTGGAATATTGTTAAACTGTCAGAATATTTTGAATTAAAAATAAATAATTTTATCATGTTTTTTTACCAGTAGTTACTATGGATATATTTCTGTTACTTTAAAATGTAGCTTGAGCGATAACAGTATTTTTAATTGGGAGTTGTGTAAATAAAGCTTGCTGTAGGGACGCTCTGGCATAGTACCAACTGTGAATCTGAGCCTGCAAAGGTGTTATTCACATTGTTCTTGCACATTTTAGATTAGGCATTTCTAGTGTCTTGTATCTGATCGGATTCGTTTCAGTTACAGTTGGAGATGTATTCACAGAAATCATTGAACAGATTACAGAATTAGTTGGAAAATGATGAGGGAGGTACTGGCCAATAAATGTGTGCATTGCCATTGATCTCCCTCCCTCTCAGTGATGCTTCTTTTGTTGTCTGTGTGAAGTGTACAGGACAGGCGACAGTTACGTGGAAATATTTATGGAAATGGTAACCAGGTATATAGATATTTCTGTCTCATAAAACTGAGAGCAGGTCGCTTCCCCAGACTGGTGTGGTGTATCTGAGCGCTCTTGTCGTTGATGAAACCCATCTGTTTTGATTTTAAGCAATAAGAGTTTGATTTAGCAGAGTTGATTGTCAAAAGGAAAGATTCAGGGAAGCATTGTCATTTGTGTACTTTCTCAGAATATGCTTTTCTGAAGACTTTCTACTTTGTTTATTGTGAGAATTGTGTATAGGCTTACCTAATGAGAGCTTGAATTGTATGGAGTTTTATAAAAAAAACATTTACATACATGATTATTTTTGGATATGGATGGAATTTGTTGCATAAATTACATTGAAAATTACGATGCCATTATGAAATTTTAAAATACTGTAATCAGATAATTTTAGGAACTAAAGTGGAGACTTTTTGTTGTGATTCATATGAAGCTTGTACTGGGTTTTTTCTGCTGTAATGCGTAGTCAGACCATTGTCTTCCATAACCCTATAGTTCCATGGAGAACTTCTGAAGTACTCAGTAGATTAGGAGATCACTAATTCCCCTTAGTTTGATTTAACAGTGCGTATGTTCTTGAAATAGTTCAGTGCACTTATTTTAAGTACTGTTAGTGTATTATGCACCTAGAGCCCCAGTAAAACTTCCTCACCTGCAGAGAGCTCCTGCTGATCTGGGTCTGGACTACAGTGTTTAAAGCGGGCCTTCTCACAGGGAGCAGTGGTGGTGAAGGGAAGGCACCACCTGTGCTGCTCGTGGCAGGCGGGGCTGCTTACAGCCTGAACTTCATATCTTACTTGCTGGTGCGAAGTACTATCGAGTATAGGAAGATAGTGGAAGGATAGAGACTTGCACCCACATCTGCTGTATACAGTTATGTTTAGTTGTTCATCCTCTCTCCTAATTTTTTGTGGCTGCTTTTTTTTCTCCAAGTAAGCTTTCCTTCTGAGTGCCTTCTTTAGCTCTTGCCACCAATAACCTTCTGTAGCATCATTGTGAAACAATTAGAAGTGAAATTGTTATTTCCTGGAAAACTTGTGCCCCATAACGGCTCTTAAAGTGCAGGTATTGAAAAACATCATGAAAATCCCTCAAATACTGTGGGAAATGCAGTTTCCCTTTTGCACCCTTTCCCATGAAAGAGGAGTAGTAGAATGTTAGTGGTGAGACTGGATGGGAGGTTGTGTAAAACTTAGTTACCTGTGTTCTGAAAGGGACATCTTGGGGGCAAGGTGAGAGATGGCAGCGCTGCATGAAGTTTTCCTTTTTGTACTGCAATTAATATGGAGGTTTGGGGTTAAGAAGGTAGCGTAGCGGGAAGTGACGGAAGCTTTTTGTAAGGAGCCCTGAGTAGGGCATCTGGTCAGGTCTGCAGTGCAGGTCACCGCTATGGATAAGATCCAAAGGCTGCGTGTCTTCAGTTCTCTCACAGGGCTAATATACCATGCATACGCATCAACTTACCGCAGAGCCTTGCAGGATGTTACATGGGAAGTACCTTCCATCCCAGAGCCACAGGCCGAATACTGCCCCTTTGCCATGTTCACAGCCATCTGTGTATGAAAGCTGCAGAAAGGGTTGTCATCAAAAGGAAAAATGTAATGGAGTGGTGTTTGAAAGGGGAAAAAATGAGAAAAGCTAAGGATTGTACAGCAGAAAGCACTTCAAGAAACATCTTTCAGTGTAGTCTTGCTTAGTGGAGATGGGCCCCATGTATTTGGAGTTTAATTTGTTATATGACATCCAACAGCAAATAGAAGTACTGTAAAACCACCTTAGTTTGAATTGTGTACATTGGTTCAAATAGTTATTTTTTTAAAAAAGTGACCTATGAAGTAATTTCCAAATATGATGTGTGTTGCACCTGACCATAAATGAAACTAGGGTGCACAAAGGCACTTTAATACTCTGGGAACTGTACTGGAAGGTAAATGAAAGCATGTGAAATTGCACCTGATGTTGTGTTAATTGTTTTCAGAATCTAAAAGTCTACATTAATTATGCTTGATGGATGAATGTATCTAGCCTAGTCTTAGTTTCTTTGATTCAAGTGTCTAAAGCCGTCACTCAATCTCCTCTAATTTGTATGTCTTTGTAATTTCATTTGCTATTTTTTTTCCATTATTGGACTGCAGGGGGTATTGTTAATAAATGTGTTTATTTTATAGAATATTGTACCATGTGCTATCTACCAACTTTTGTAACTTAATTATAAGTGATATTTAGGATAATTCTAATAGCTGTATATTTGGCAAATTATTAAAACTTTCTGCAAGTGACTTGCAAGTATAATTGGTTTTTTTTTCATACAGGAAGATTGTTGAGAAAATTTTCTTGACTATACCTGCACTGATTAATCCCTCTTTTTCTCTTCTTCTGTGCACTTTATAATGGGTATTTACCTTGGATGTACCAGCTTTGCTTTACCACTGTATTTTTGTCATGCCATGCGTTACCATTGTTAGGCATACCTGCCTTGGCATACAAGAGACACCTCTATAAAATTAAAAGGAAAAAAAATCCAAATCCACACACAAAAACCCCACCAAAACATCAAAAAAAAACCCAAAAACACAACAGTCCATGATTTGCTGTTGGTTTGTGTTGTATTTGGTTTCCATAGCAGTCCCCCAGAGTTTTTCCTAAAACCTTCTTACCTGCTAGGAAGTGCTTCTCTGAATGGGAAGAGGATTGGAAAGGACAAAGCCATCCTCAGTGGGCGTGGGTGTGGGGGTTGTGGATTTTTCGTAAATTAGGGACAGGCCTTGGTGAGCAGCTAGGAAATGGCTGTTTTACTCCAGCAGAATTGAACCTTAAGGTTACCTTTAGTATTTGCTTGAAAGCTGTGAAAATCACAGGTTGAGGGTGTTAAAGCTGACTTTTTTTTTTTTTTCCCTTGTCCTTTCAGAAGAGGGTGAGTAGTTGGGCAGTAAAAGGAAGGCAGAGATGACGAAGTGCAAAAGCTTCTTCTCCGTCGTGCTCAGGGTTGTAAAGCAGGAATCTGTGTTGTCTTCAAACAGGACGTAATCTGAGCTGTGTATGACAGAATTTACTGCCTATGTTAAGGCAGGCAACGGAGTTATTGCTTTGCAGATGCGAAAACTAAAATTAATAAACTGATGGCATCATGGTTGTAATTGGCACAGTTGGTGCCAATTAATAGTTGTTTTGGGCTAAGGGATATTTGCAGACAATGCTTACAATTGTTTTGTAATACAGAGCACAGTAGTCTTATTTTTACACTGTACCTTTAGGTAAATGAGTTACATGCAGATGTCCTACATAAACAATTTAAGGTTTCTGTAATCTTTTAAACTCATTCTGGAAAACAGGTCCATGAGAGGCTGTGTACGTGGTTGCTTACAAGCTCTTTTGCATCTACAGTCAGGTCCCTAAATCTAAAAGCCTGTGGGAACAGCCTTCCAGTTTCATGATAAATTTCTTTGGTGGGTTTTTGGAGGTTGTTTTTGTTAGGGTTTTTTGTTTGTTTAAATGTGTTGTCTTGGTTGTATACCAAAAGCTGTCTGAATGTGTTCAGTAGTCCTAGCATTGGCCTGTGGGCCTGTGCAGCCTTCCTTCCTGTGCTCCAGAACTGAAGAAATGAAAAATGAGGTGAGGCTACAACTGTGGCAAGAAGCACGGTTTTGTGAGGATCTAGTTTATATTGGGTTTTAAATTTAAAAAATCTCAATGGTGGCTATGCATTGAAGCATCCTCTAAAGGAAACGCCATTTGCTTGTTTGGGAGTGAAGGAGAAACCATGCTTCTCGGTTGCAAACTCAAATCACTTGTACGGTGGGTATTGCCCAGTTGGGGGTCACCATGTCTCTGCTGTGTCTTTCCTTGTGCTGACATGAGTGTTGAACGGCTGCACAGTGAAACATGGCGGGGAGCTGACGTGGCTGACAACTGACTCGGGCAAAGAAAATTGCATGTGAGATTGCATGAGAGGTGCAGGGTGGAGCGGGGAAACTGCAGAGCCCCCCACAAGGAAGTCCGATCCAGGATGGATGAGTTTAGGCTCCTTCGATACAGCCCCATGTGAAGACTATTCTTGTCTTATCATTAAGACATACTTGCCAGTCTGCTAGCACAGCTTTTAGGTTTATTTTCCTGTACCTCTGTTGCACAAAGTGTGACCGATGGCTGATGGATGCTAAATATTACAGTCCTGCTCTCTCCTTGCCCTGGGTGATCTGTTCCTGCGCCCTCTCCAGCTCAGCTGAGGCTTTCTGCAGAGAGTGGGTTTCACTGGAAACCAATGTGACACATTACTTATTTTCTGCTTTCTGGACTTCCTCAAATTGGCTCATTCTGGGGGAGCTAAGTGCCTCTTCTGGGTGTAGTGGAAGATTGTGGCTGTGGAAGGGGAATGGGATTGCTAGAGAGCTGTTAAGGAGGCTTACCTTTAATGTCAGGCGTTTCTCTTCATCTCCTATTGCTGCTCTGCTATCTTTGGTTGTACTTTTTGTCCTTCCTGCCATCCCCCAGGTGTAGACTTGCACTAAATGTAACCTATTGTAGTTTGTAGATTCGGTCACCACAAGATTTAAGGATAAACGTAACCTAGAATGTGAACTGTGAAAGATCTGCAGTCAATACGCATTTTCCTCTGGTCATCTCAACACTTACTTTGGTCCTCAGTAGAGTAAATATATCTACCTATGTATTGTGTATCACACCTGAAGGGCAACCTATAGCCTGCTGCTCTGTATGTCCCCACTGCTGGCAGTAAAAAAGCAGCGTCAGCACACGCTTTGGTTGATGAAGCGTAAGGAGAAAATGAGTGCAGCCCATTTTCCCACAGCTATATAAGCTTTGCGATGTGGCTAGCAATAAAAACTTTATTTTGTTAGCAAATTCAGTGGATATAAATTGGGCAAGCAGATGGGAAACTATTAAATAGATACTCTGCCAAAGTACCAGTTTTGCAAAATTACTTTTAGAAAGAAAAGCCAGAAACAAACCAGGAACAGCTATGAAGAAAATAGTGACTTCTTGGACTTTGGTCAACACAAACCTTTTTGTTCTCAAATACCATGAGTCTAAAACCGGAGTAGCGTCTCTTCTAGGATATGCCCTCAGGCTTCTGCAATACTTCTTTATGTAAGTTTGTGGGTAGAAGAGGTGATTCCCCAAAACCATCATGTTCTGTAGCAATTAAAAGCCACTGGGAATTTTTACTGGATGCAAACAGAAAACAGTGTTATGCTACTATATAAGTCTGTAAAAGCTACAGTCCTCGTATAGCTTGAATACTCTGTGTAATACTGATGGGAAGCAGAGCTGTATGGACCCTCATGCAGAATCACATGGCCTTTTGTTAGGTCTCACCCTGTTTAAAGTCACAGCGGTCTTACTTAGCTGGGGATGATGCACCTCCTGGAACCCTGCTCATGTCACCCAGGGTATGTTTCCTCTCCAGCTCTGGTGGTCAGAACATCTTCCTCCTTTCTCCTCTATGGCATGAGACAGTGAGTTCAGGGACTCCCTATCCTATTTCCAGGTTTTAGTCTGAGTTCTTCACAGAGTTTTGTTTTGTTGGGGTTTTTTTTCCTGCTAAGATCTATCTGGCAGGGAAGGGAAGCAGTTTTTAATCTGTGAGGTGCCATGTGATACTGGATCGTAAGCAGCTGGGTTGGTTATCAGAGGCCTCATCCAGCAGTACACTGCTCTCCTTAGCATGTAGCAAAAGTCCAGAATAACCCATTAAACTACAGTTGTTGCCACAGGCTTAAGTAATAATTATTAGTACTGTATTGTGCAGCCTCCTCCATAAAGAAAAATAATGTTCTTGTGAATAGACATCATGATGTCAGCCTGCCTGCTTTTTTCTCTTTAAAATCTGATTTTTACTGAACTTGAGTATTAAACCCATGGTTTTAAAATTAACTAAGATACATCATAATTACTTTTATCAGTTAAACTGTTTTTGTGGTCTGTATGAGGAAAATGGAAGTAGTAAAATGGAAAAAAGAGCAATCCAGGCATCAAAGCAACAGTTATGATCTCTCTTGGTCAACAGATGTGGTTTTATGAGTTTGTAATTATCATTGCAAATTAGAAAAATGTACTGCATTATAAAGAGACGAGAGCTGGGCAGTTTGCAGTAGCGCTGCTCTTTCCTTTGTGGTGTTGAATAAATCTAAGCAAAATCACAGCCCATACACATCCTTTTCATTAAAATACTCTTACCCTTAAAGCTAATCAAAATGCATGTAACGGAGGTTTTTAGTCTAATTAAAGCCCAGCAACCCATACAGGTTTGTGGGACGTGCCCCTGAAACTACCTGAAGGTTTCCAGCAGCCTAGATTGAGCTCTCTCTGAAATCTTGCATCTGATGTAAATAATTTCAGTGCTAGTGACAATTCCTGAGTTTGACCTTAGCGTTTGCTTACTTATAGCTGAGAGTAGTACAACTGTGAAGCCTTTATTTGTGTTAGACCTTTGTGCAGCCACTGAAGGAGAGGTACCTCCGGGGAATGTAAAATATGTTCCTTTCCAGGGTTGGCAACTTCTTTTCAGTGACCTTTTTCAAATTAATTGTACAGAGGGAAGATCATTGTAAAAAAGGAAAAGAGTTGAAGACGAAGGTGAGTCTGCAGTGCTGTGCTTTCCCTGCATCCCTGCTCAGCTAGGGCTTTTACAGAATTCATCCCACTGACTGTAACCACACGTTGGCATTTAATCAGCTTGACTCTTCTTACCTTGTGTGGTAGCTTTTTGGGTCCATTTTCGGCATTGGTACCCCATCGTTTGGAGCAAGGAGGCTCTGGGTTTCCAGGCTCTGTCACAGCTCAGCTTTCACATCCACTTGGGGTGAGACTAGAAGCATTAGTGTTTTAATGATATTAAAACTCTGTCTGGAGAAGTAAAATGATTAATTGTTTGTTCTACAAAAGCCAGTGTGCCTCTAGGAAAATAGCAAAGACACAGAAGTCCTGAGTATGCCCTTGATTTACACTTCTTTATTGACCCTTTTTTTCATTTTCAAAGTGTCCATCTCACCTGGTACTTGCCAGTAGAAAAGCAGCTGTGCTGCCTGTCAGAGCAGGTGGCAGGACGGCCAGTGTGGGAAGTCAGAGACGTGAATTGTAAGGTCTTCATAATGCAAAATTTTTTGCCAGCAGGAAAGGAAGGTGCCACTTCAGTCTTCAATTGCATTAGTTTTATCTAAATGAAAGCAGCTCCTAAGATACAGAAATAAAAACAGAATGAGACAGAATGGATAATTGATTAAAGAAAGGAGAGGGGGAGAGAATTGGGCTGAACAGGAGGAATGCATTTGCAAGGAGCTGGAGTTAGCCCTTAAAGAAAAGTGCACTGAAATAAAAGTAGTTTAACAAAAAAAAAAAGGGATGGGGTGGGGATGGGTTTGTTGCTTGTGAAGCATACACATGTATTAGGCTAGTAATAGAAATCATTGATTTATTCATACTAAACTAGAGCCTGGGAATTGCAGAAGGGCTCCCTTAACCTTATCTGTTATCCTTAAGTCCCAATGCTGGCCTTCCCCATGGGGGCCGCAGTGTATATTCCGTATGACTCTTGGTAAAGTGGAAAACTGAGATCAGTTTTTGCCTTTAAGTGGCTCTATCATTTGGTACAAAAAAACTCAAGCTGTTGCATTTCGGTTGGTATTACTAATCGAAGACTGTGTCTGCTTTTCTTGGGGACATGAGCGGAGAGCTTTCCTCTTGGAGTACATTTAGAAAAAACCCTTTTGCTCCTCTGAGCAAATTCAGTGCCATTTCCAGTTGCACACTAATCCCTGACTACACATTCCTGCCAAATATCCTGAGAGTTTGGAGACTGATACGATGGTCTGCAGCATCCTCCTAACCAAGCTGCTTCTTTGGGTAATGCTTGGTACTGGTTTGGGATGTGCCTTTTGTACCCAGTAGCGACAGTGGCATTTGGCATTATGCCATACTGCTGATTTATTCTTTGTTTGCTTAATTCCTCACATTAAAACCTTGCAGGGGGTCAGACCAGGAGAAATGAGCCTCTGGGTTTCTCCCGTGGGGACCTGTGGCATGTGTGACCAAGGTTGGGATGAACAGGGGAGGTTGGTTCATGGCACTGCTGCGCTCTGTGCTGGCAGCCCACCGTGGCTGCCTGTTGCTAGTTTTGGTGGTATTGGCACAAGTGTCACTGATGCCCTCCTTAGCAGCAGCTTGGCTTCACACACAGTTTTCCTGTTTCTCAGAGCTGAAGTCTTTCTAGTCATATTTCTTCAGTGCCTCAAGATGAGTATCCTGTTTGTTTGTGGAACATGTCCTGAATTCTGGTCCTATTTTGGCTCTGTGCCACTCAGCTTGTCTGGTTCCAGACTTTCTAGTGACCTTCCTGAGATTCTTTCATTGCTTCAGGGTTCTTTTTTCTTTCTCTGCCTTTCCTTTAGCAGGAGCTAAACCCACCACCGACAGACAGTGTTTAATTCCACCACTGGCACATTTTTTCCAAAACATGTTACAGTAATTCTGGCTTGTGCACACCATCTATCTTAAAGATAACAAGTATCCCATGCAGCTTTCCTACACGTGTAGAATGATTGGGGCTTTTTTGGCAGGTAGCATCTTTTGCATTTTTCCTGGCTGCAGATCCCTGTCACAGTGGGCAGACCCTGGAGCCTCCCAGGTCCCCTTGCACTTTCTGGCACTGCTGTGGCCCTGTATTTACTGAGGGTGTTAATATCTCACTAGCATGGGAGATTAACCCTGGGATGGTTCTGGATGGTGACCTGTAAAATTCATGGTGGAGATGGCTACTCCCCATGGGGCTTTCAGTTTTTGACCTGCAATTATTTTAATTAAAAATAAATTTTAGAGCATTGTTCATCACCAAAAGCTGATCATGCTTGATTTTTGTTCCAAGCCAGGATCATCTGTTAGTGATGATGGCTTTTTGTTATTTTCATACTCATAGAATCATAGGATAATTTAGGCTGGAAAAGACCTTTAACATCACCAAGTCTGACCATTAACCCAGGACTGCCAAGCCCATCACTAAGCCACATCCCTAAGTGCCACATCTACATGCCTTTTAAATACCTCCAGGGATGGTGACTCCACCATCTCCCTGGGCAGCCTGGTCCAGTCTTGGCCACCTTTTCAGTGGGGACATTTCAGGATGAGAGGGGTTAGGAGGGGAGCTGCTGAAAACCTCCCTGAATTTCTCTCCCCTGCTTGAAGATCTACAGTTATTTTCTTTGGTGGTAGCAGCTGAGATACTGCCAACAATAAAGAGAGCCGCTCTGCCCCAATAAAATGCTAGAGACAGTGCATTAAACCTGACCAAGACAGGTTTACTACTGCATATCTCTTGGCTTTATAAACATATATTGGAGAAACCATTCTATATGTTAATGGGATCATTTCACAAGATGTAGAGAAGTAATAGAGCTCTTATGTCAGTGGAATTGTGGTAAATAGTCTTAGTACTAATTATTAATTACTGATAATAAGCAGGAGCACTTTCCCAAGGGAAGCTGTTGCACATGTTTAGTGCAATGTGTTACTGACAAATATTGATGTGTTTTCCTAAAAATTGTGGGTTTAAGGGCATCAGTCTGTGATTCCCTCAGCTGTGTGGTTGTAACAGATACATATTTTTAGATGAAAATCTGTGAGAGTTATGCTATCTTGCAAAATAACTACAAAAGAGACCCTCTGGAAGATAAAGATATGTATACAGAAAATATCAGTTCCTCCAGGAGAAAAGGCTGATGGCTTTGAATGAGAAATGGATGGGAATAAAATCCTGAACTCCTCCATGCAGCCTCATGAGGTGTCAGGCAACGAGGGCATAATGGTGAGAGGGACTCACAGTCGGCAGCTGGGATATGGGAGAGAGCCTATTTTTTTCCACTGAGCCTTCATCCTCTCATTCCTCCAGTTAAAGCTCCTTAATTGCAGTTTTGTCAACAAATTGGTCCTTGAAAGTAGGTTAGAGATGAGCTTATAACCAGCAGACCTGCCAGGATCAAGAGAGAGTGTTGAGCAAGAGCTGCTCCTTGTGATGTTTTTTCTCTTGTCCCTGAGGACAGTGGCAATGATCTTTGCCAGCAGCAGGCACAGCAGCTCGGTCGTGCAGAGTGACTTCAACCACAGACCCTGCTGGCATGCCTGAGAGCATCAGGTTAATCTGCTGACTTATGGAAAAAGAAGGAAAATGCTGTTTTTTCAAAATCCCTCTATTTAGTGGTATTATAGTCAGTGGAGGCTGAAGTAACAGGACTGATTTTTTTTTCTTTTCAGCAGCCTGGGCTGGGTTACAGCCACTTTTGGAAGCAGCTTTGGAAAATAATATTCCTTCTTTCTAGGACAGTTCATTTAGGTAGTTGCTCTGGGTTTTACCCTCTGGCAGATGGTTTGCATTCTGTGTTAGGAACAACATATTTCACCAAATAATTGTTTTTGCAGCTCTTTGGGAGTTCTTAGTTAAAGACAGTGCCCTAAAGCCAGTGCATGTCTATGTAGCAGCATGGCTGTTAGGGGCTCTGGCATGTAGCTTTTCCCTGGCCATCTTGTACAAGGGTTGCAATATGCTATAGGTTTGTACCACCAAAGGCCAAGTTTTGGCTACAAGGGACCTCCTGAGAAAGGGCAGAGGTTGGAAAGACAGAGTGTGTGTGTGGCCTTCTGCCTTTTTCCCCCTTTACTGGGGACCCCGTCTCCATCACCCCCAATGGATGAGCCTGCAGGGAGCTTCCCACCCTACCACCACTTGGGGAGAAGGCATTTTCTACCCCAAGGCACCTACAAGCAATTAATCACAGCAACATGGTGCCCTACAGGTGGCCAGAGGAACCCATCCTTGTCTCTGGGCTGGGTAGGGTCTGAGCTTTGAGCCAGTTCACCTGCAGGTACATAGAGCTTAAAATGAAGCTGCTCAAGCTTTTTTAATCTCTTCAGATGGGTCCTGACTCTGGACACACCACTTCCTGCTCCCACCACCAAGGAGGTTCCTGGAAGGTTGCCATGGCTGGTCATCCCTAGCTCACATCTGTTCACGTGCAAGGCTGCCACAACACCTGACTGTGGAAGGAGAGCAGCTTCTCTTTTAAGGAAATTCAGAAGGTTGTAAAAGGAAGAAAGAGAGTAATGCAATTGCAGGCCTTCTGGCTGTTTTGCAGTACTTAGGATCGTTTTAAAAGATGCAAAATAGAACAACAGCTTCTGGAAAAAATGACACTGTTGAACGTAATTTCTTTCCTCCTCTGATCCTCTCTCATCTGCCCTCCCATCACTCCTTCCTGGTTGCTCTTGAAATAGCCACAGCACCTGTTTTTTATTAAATAGAGGAGAGGCAAAGACTCTCCGGAGCACCCTTTTGTGTCAGTGCTGGGAAACATACAGCTCCTAATGTGACAGGAGAGCCTGTTCCTGCTCTATGCGCAGATATGCAGTGATGTCTGGGATTATTCTGGAGGCAGCTGAATAACCTGTTAGGCAATAACTGCCTTCATTGAGCATGCAGTGCCAGCTGCTCTCCCAGATAGGATGGGGAGGCAGCTCCTTTTGGGTTGAGTGAATTGCATTAGGGTGATTCAGTTAATTTTGGCAGAAATAGTGGCTACAGCTGCTTCAGGTCTAGCTGCAAACGGCCCATCCAGCAACCAGCAACCAGCAGCAACCCTCCTCCTTTAAAAGCCCCAGAGCCCTCAACTAGGCAGGCTGCAGTTTGGTTCTTTAGTGTTTATCAGTCTACTAGGAAGAAGGTTCTGGAAGTCTGTGGAAAATGCATATAAGTTCCTTTCTTTGCTTTGGTCCCTTAGGTTGGTTTATAGGGTGGCCTGAGCATGCCCTGCTGTTACCTTCTCTGACCAATACCTGTGTAGGGGATGTTCTGCAGTGGAGTGTCCAAATTCACCGGGAAAGCAGTTTCACAATAAACAGAATGCAATGTTAAAATAAGAAAGTGTCCTGCCACTGATTTGTGCTGTCTGGCAGAGGTGAGATCTTCCTACATCATGCCCATCTCTCCTTCACACTCCAGCTGCCTCATCAAAGTCTTCCTTGTGTTTGTTTTTGTTGGAAAATAGCAAAGCACAAAAAAAAAAAAGCTCTAAAGCAAAATACTTCCTTTTCTATATTGTGTTATTTTTTTATCTTGTGACAAATAAAATTTTCTGTTGGCTTTCCTGATGGAGTTGGAAACACTAGGGTAATCAATGCTTTGCCAGGTATTTTTATTACACTTAAGCAGTTAGCAGGGGGATTTCTCTTTAAAATCCACCCAGATGAAGTCTGTGGGGATTGGATGGTGCACAGGTGAAAAGGTGATGTGGGTCTTCTCTTGTAAACTGTCTGTCCTTGCTCTGCTTCTTCTATGAAGGAAGTTGAAGGAGCTAGTGTTGGCCTTGAGGATTAAATACGTGAATAAAGTAATAGGGGATCTGTAAAGCTGGAAGTTACTGGGGAAAGCGTCTGCTTACGGGTCTGCCCGTGCTTGCAGCAGGATTTCCAAGCTGGCTTCAGTAACAGAAACTCTGGTGGGAGCTTTAAGTGCAGTATTTCAGCACAGCTTTGGTTTGTTTTTTTTTTCTCCTCTCAGCCAAAATTGAGCTTTAAAGAGCTGGTGTGTTAGGCATTTGAAAGTGGGTGTATTTTTGAGTGATACAAAAAGAAATTGTTTTTTTTATCCCTGCTTTTATAAACTGCAAATGTACTTATTTAAGTCTTTGTAAGTGGCGTTCACCTGTGCCTTTCCTGGTTAAATGTTTTTCCTCTGTGTACGAGGCTAGCTCTGGTTTCTGTGCTGGGTGTTAGCTTTCTCTGGAACAGAGGAACAAAAGGGTAGGTAAAACTACAAAATATAGGCAGGGATGTGTTGGGGTTTTGTTGGCAAATGATTTTCATGGCTTTAAGGTATTAGTGCTGTTTTTGAGATGGTTATTACAGACAGGGAGGGGTGAATGTAGACACAACATCCTGCGATGTATGTGTGTTTGAAACCAAAGCTGACAAAAAGATAGCACTTGGCTGTGCAATGTTCATAAACTACCAGGAGGACTTTTTTTGTTGGCAAATGACAGCTGAGAAGCTATATAACATCCAATGTAGGGTGGCAGATATTAAAAAAAAAACCTTGTCAGAGGCTGACCTGGAGTCTGCACGGTTTTCCTCGCTCGTGTGTCGCTCCAGGCCCTGGAGGCTGCTAGCTCATCGTGCCTGTAGAGTGTGAGGGAAGCCTGGCCAGCAGCTCCTGGTTTTTGTTGGGTTTGGGAGAGTGCTGTTTCTTCCAAGATGTCCTGCCTGCTCAGGAGGAGCCCTCTTCCCTCATAAGCGAGGGAGTCACCCAGCCGGTTCGTGGTGCCGGTGTGTGAGGAGCTTGGCCTGGGCTGAGGAGTCCCGGTTCTCATCAGAAATGCCTCATGGTGAGGAATGTGGTTATTTCTTGGTGAAATAGTACTCTTTTCCCCAAAGACCTTTCCACTAAAAATTGCGACCGACTTTTTGAAGGAAAATACATGTTTGAGGAAGGCTTTTGCAGCCAGAGGACTGGCGAAGCCTGAGGGCGCGGCGCTGCCAGCGGCCATTACCGACCCCTGGCTGTGCCCCGGGGTCCCCTGGCTGAACGACCAGCTCGTAGCTCTTTAGTGCTCTATTTATCGCTAAAACAAATGCGGACTTGGTTGTGGCATTTTTTGGTGTGTGTGGTGGGGCTTTTTGCGGGTTTTTTTGGTTTTTGGTTTTTTTTCTTTCAAGGCAAGGCGCAGTGGCCGGACCGTCGGTCCCGCCCCGGCGACGCCGCGGGATGGCGGGCTCCCGCCACCGCCCGGCCAGGCCGTGGGCGCCACCTGGCGGCCCGCCTCGCCCTCCCTGAGGTGAGCGCTGCCCCAGTGCACCCCGGCCCGGCCCTGAGGGCGTCCCTGGCTGGGAAGGAGCAGGCGGCACTCGGGTGGTCGAGGGGCACGCAGTATTCCCGGTATGGGCGAAGCTCACACTACAGATAAGCCAAACCTTCCTATTTTAAAATCACTTGCTGCCTGTAAGGGGGGTGTGTGTGAGGACAGTGCCTTGGGGGGTCACCGTCAGTGGTGATGCCTGAGGTAACCCTGAGCAGAGCAGCTGTGTGGCTGGTGAGGCTTTCCTCAGGGTGTGCCTCTGCGGTCAGTGAGGTAAATTTGAAGCTCGCCAAAGCTCAGGTTCATGTCTTCACCACAGCCTTCGAGGCTGGCTCACGGGGAGTTTGTTTTCCCTGGGCTGAGCTGCAGGACAGTCGGGAATGGCTGTCTCCAGTCAGCAGGCTCGTGCATGCAGGGGTTTTTGGGGAAAAACCACCCTCGGGATCCTACTCTGGGAGCAGCAGCAGGGTTGATTTGCTCTATTAAATAGTATATTGCATGCTGTGTGCACAGGTTGTCTTGGCCTGTGTGGTGGAAAACTGGTCCCCGAACTGGAAGTGAAGGGGAAGGGAACAGGCATCATTAAATATGTACCTTTGGGACATCTGATGCCCTTCATTTTGCAAAAGCTGAGGATGTGCTAGGTTGTACTAGAACCACATGCAAGGAATTGTCCTGAGGCCTGCATGCCAGGTGAGCATCGACTGAAAGGTGGTTCTGGCTCTGCTGTTGTTTGGACCATGAGCTGTTGTGTACTTGGCACTTCTGATGCCTCTCCTGCTTCGCCTGTGGGTCATCAGCACAGGCTCTCTTTGGGAAGAGGTGCCTTTTTCTCATTTTTTTCAGTCGGTTCTAGTTGAACTAATGCTATTTGGCATATGTCCAGTGGTGGCAAGTGCCACACAATTGGGGGAAAAAAAAAGGTTCTCAGGCAGTAGTCTGCTGCTCCACATCTGTGACATGTAGCAAAGTAAAAGCTATAGGAGGAATAGTAATGTCTCTGATGTGCCACTGAGGACAAAGTGTTCAAAGAAAAAATTTAAAATATCATGTTGTCCAAAAATTTGATGGAACAAGATTTGTTGGGATGTGGGGGAGCCAAGTCTGACCCAACTTAATTCCAAAGTAAATAGAAAGGCTTTATCCAGTTGTTTTGGGGGATGGCAACCTTAAGGGCAGGAGCAAGATGGCTCTAATCTGGTGTTTGTAAATTTCTTATTGTTACCACACTGTATAGCGACCAAGGCAGCAGCAAGGGTACAGCAAGGCTAGCAAGGATGCTGGTGATGTAATACTGCTCTGCAAAAGTAAACATTGTGTGAAGCAAGTACATATTTATTTTTTTTTATGTGTAAGGGTTTTCTTTGTCTGTGTGTGTGAGGGGGTGTTGCTTTGTTTGCTGTTACAAAAGTGCATCCATCAAAAAGGTAGAGCCTGGAGCTCATGGCATTAGTGTCCTATTAATAAATAGTGTTCATCCAAGCTCAGATCTACTTTGAAGTCCTGGAGAGAAATCCTGCCCCACTGCTTCCAGTGGAAGTGATGCTGTTGACTTTAACTAGTCGAGGGCTCGATTACCAGTGTTGATCTGGCAGGCGTTGCCTGCACTTTGCCACCTTTTTCTTGGCTTTTGTCTGTTGCTGGAGACTGAGGAAGGTCAAGCACAGGCAAAGTTAAGATTCAGGACTGTGAGCAAGCTGCTTCCTGCTGTCCTTGTGACCTTTCATGCTGAAACAATTTTAGGTGAGACAAAGTCTTGCAGAAGCAAAATTTCCGAATATTAGTGGGTACTGTAATTCCTTTGTAGTGCATGACTATGACTATCACGTCTGTACCAAGATTGGAAAAGAAAAGCCCTGACCTTTAGTTCTTACAAATCTTATTTTTTTTTTATTTTAGGGCTGTCTCAAATCTATATGTGAGTTATTTTTTGGAATAGAAAGAAATAGGTTCTTCTGCAGCAAGCATCAGTTTAATGGTAAGAAACAGTGGTGTAGCACTAGATGTCAGTAGTGCTTCACTGGTTTCGGTGTCAGACCTTACAGGCTTTATTTGCTGCTGGCTGGCTTTTGGCACCTGAATGACCTCTCCTTATTCCATATTTTCCTTTATAATAACGCACAAATATTCTGCCCTTCAAAAATAAGTTTTTTCTTACTTTGCTGTCCTTGGTGAATAACCATCTTAGGTCACCGACTTCCAAAAATGACATATTTTCTGACATTTCACTAGATCATGCATAGGTTTTTTTCATTTTAGTGGTCAATCTATAAAAGTTGTGTCTGGGCTTGTAACTTGGCAAATATCACTCTTGTTGCAGTTGCTTATTAAAGTTCAGGTGTGAAAGTTTCAAAAACAGTTCAAACACTACCAAAGAACTTTTTATTTGTAAAAATATACCTCAGGTGTAAAAGCTCTGGTTTAGCTGCATGCCTTAATTAAACTAGATCACTATCAGCCAGAAGCTTTAATGAAGTGTCCTTTATCACACTTCAGGAAAGCAAATGTAGAAAAGAGGTGGCATAATTGGCTGAAGGACTTGGATTTCTGTTCTTAAAATGCTGTAAAGTAGAAGACACATTTTCGTTGTGATCCTATGCTTTTTCCTCGTTCATAATACCTAATAAAAACCACTACGGCTAGTGTTGTGACAGAAGCCTGATAGTACGGCCACTTCTTGCTTCTCCTTCCTAGGCAATATTTAATATGCTACCCTAAAATTTCTGAAACCAGATTTCTGTTATTGGAAGAGTTTCTGGAGATTTTAGTTATTTCTCAAGGGTACGCTGTTGTAAGACATCAGCCTGTAGCAAATAGTTACGATTTGGCTTCAGGATGGAGTTAAAAATATAAGTATGTCTTATGTTGACTCTTGTTTTCTTCCCTTGAAGTCACTGTAGCCTCTTAGGGCAGGTGCTGTCCTCGCGTGGTTAGATGCTGGGCTATGCATGGAGTTCAGATCTCAGCTGTGCCTCTTGGGTGCAGCACTTAAACAGTGTGGGGAGGAGAGATGCAAGCTTAGGAAAAAAGGAAGCTCTGTATAGAGGAGTTTACTAAGCTCATCAAATATGGCAAAGGAATCTCAATTACAGAATGAAACTTCGAAAATTGCTAGTTTTCCCAAGATACAAGAAGCAGCAATCTTTCCAATAATCCACGCTTCTCATGCGTGTATTGGATTTAATGAGATGGAAGGACATGCCTCATTTCTCCTAATACAAGAGCTGGGAACGTAACATGAAATAGTTAGCTGGCAGGTTCTGGCCAAGGTAAGTATGCCTTTTGCACAGAGTTCAGTCAAATTAGCGAATGCATTCCCACAGGGGATTCCAAACAGCAAAAGTTTAAGTGTGCTAAAAAAGGGAATAAAATTTGATGGCAACTCATCTGAGAGCTATTAGAGCCAGATCAGGGACAAGGAGTCTGGGTGTTGCTGATCCATGGAACACAGGACAGTATGTAAAGGCCTTGGCAGAGGCTGTGCATGGGGATAAACACATGTTTGTTGCATACATGCTGGGTATCAAGCCAGGTGGGTGAGGCAGTGGGTACCTCTGTCCTGACCACTAGTCCTGCTTTCTGTCTTTATGTAATATAAGAATTTTGTGGGAATAAGCATCTGGGAAGAGACTTCTGCCAAGGAAAACCAAGTTATTCCTATTCTTAATGGAGATCAGAAAAATGACAGCCTTGAATGCAACTCCAGGGGAAGCTGTCCTGCATGAGGAACTTCTTATTTTTAATAGTACTAGTAAATCCTTGATGCTAAAATAAAACAAGAAGAAAATAGTTCCATGCAAGGGAGTGCTGTATTTTAAAGAAGTGTAGCGTCATGTATTCCTTACCTCTGTGGAGTAGTTATGAACATATTACCTACACTCCTTATGCTGTCAGTTTTAAGATAGAAGACGAGCTGTATTATTTGCTTTTGTGGCATCTCTTTGCCTTCCTTTTGGGAGTTGTGTTATTGTGGTCAGCTACAGCTGTCACTCTGAGTCAGCTAGCCTGGAGAGTAACTTTCCTTGTAATGAAATACGCGTGATCAAGATATGACCTTTTAATCCATTTATCTCTGTTTTTGAGATTTCTTTTTAAACTGGTGTTCGTGTACTAGGCTTGCTTTGGTCTTTAAACTATGTAGACTAACTTCTTTGTGTTACTTCTGGGTTGGCATCTGTTACGGTCTGTACAGAGTAAGAACTGTGGAAAACCACTAGCATGTTTGGGGTATTACGGGAGAGCAGTGTTCTCCACTGCAGCCTCAGATTAAAGAGTAATTAATGCAGGGATGGGTGTTTCTCTTTCACCGAGCTGCTCAAGGCATCCTCAGCATAAATTTCCTTAAGAACAGAAACTATTCATGTGAGCATGATGCAAAATGTCTGCAGAAGCCCTTTAACAACAGGTTAGCTTACTGTTGTAGCAACCTTAATGCATAAAATGTTTTTTTTCAGTACTTGATCACTAGGGTATGAGACAGCTTCTGGGGACAAAAATCAACTGTTCCAGTTGCTCCAAGTAAAAATAAGTAAAAGCTAATAGAAGTGAAGAAGTGATGGTTTTTTTTATTATTATTATTTACTTATAGACTACTCTATTGGCTCATGAGTGTGCCTGTATCAAGTAATATTACAAAGATGTGCTTGACTGGTGGTGTTTTGCAGAAGGTGGTGTTACACAGAATTTTGCAAGCATGGGATTTCCTTCTACTTTGCAGACTACTCTGAGAGAAGTAAAGCAAGGATTAAGGATGCAGATGTAAGGGCAGAGGAACTACAAGAAAACTTCTTTTCTGGGGAATTCCTGAGCAGGCTAGAGAACCTTGGCAAAGGCTGTGTTGTATGGTAGGAAGAATCCAAAGGAAGTTAACAGGGAAGAGAGAAAAGGCTTTTAAAAACATTCCTGCCCTCTTCATTCAACAGAGGAGTGAAAGACTGTGTTAAGTGTGTGCTTGGGAGTATAGTATCCCCCTCCTTTGAGGCTGAGATCCCTGAGGGTGGGGTGCTGGTTAGTGACTCTCCAGATTGTCCCCATGTGGGCCTACCATGTGGGTGAGCAATTTGGGAGCTGTAACTCCTCTTTTTTTCCTTTTTTCTTCTTTTCTTTCTTCTCTCCCTGAAGAGGTTGTGGGTGTGGTATGGGGGCTCAAATTCATCAATCCAATCAAATCAAAATCAAATGCAGATTCCCATCGGAGCTATGTCGCTGTTGAGGTATTTACAAGGGCTTAGACCAAGTTCTGTTTTAAAACTTCAGAATGTTGCTGCTGCCTGCTTGTACTGCAGTTGTACAGCAGCTCTGCCTCTGCTAGGCTTAACGCTAGCCAGTAAGATAAGGGTGACTGTGACTCTGCCAAGTCTAAATTGTGGGCCAAGGTTTGTGTCTCTTGGCAAAGACAGCTGAGTGGGCTGGTTGTAGCTACTGTTGCTTTTAAGACCAACAAACCCTGTGATGTAGACAGAAGCTTTTAATTTCTTTCTCCTGCTGAACCCTGATACAAAGTCAGTCTGTCTCCTGGGGAGCAGATAAGGCAACTTGTGCTGTTTCTGGGTGCAGTTCTTATAAGGCTGGATGCTTCTAGTCTTTATAGGACTCTATAGATAGACATACCAACTGTGCAGACAGCGTGAGAAGTATTTTTTTTTTTTTGCAGTGGAGAAGAGCTGAGAAATAAACTACCAAGTACAAAGTATAAATTGTGTAAGGTAGCTGGCATAAACTAGTCATAAATGACCCTAAATGAAATATGAGGCTTGTTACCCATTACAGACAGGTGTATGTGACATACAGAATGCATATGTATGTTTCTAGATGTTGTATGCACAATCTATTGCAATTCAAATAGGTGTATGCAGGAGAGGCAGCTGTTACCTAGAGTCTGTCCTGTCCTGATCTGAGAACAACTGTGACCATCAGTCTGTAAAAGGTTCAGGTTTACACTGGGGGAGCAGCAGCTGGAGTCCCATGCTCTGTTACTGCCCAGCAGCAACGGTGGGTGCTCTTAATCGCTGTGTGAGGAGAAACAAGTTGTCACATTGAAAGACTTGTATTTTGTTGATGGAAACACTTCTGCAATCTTGTTGTCCACCTGGCAGTGAACATTGCTGTCCAGCCTCTGCAAACTACTGTCAATGACTAACCAAAACTAAAGAAAAAGGTTAGAAAAGCCTGTCATGAAGTGAATCTGTGCAAGGCAGTGTCCACTTTGTAATCCCACTGTTTTTAATATAATCTGGTGTTGCTTCATTTAAGGTGCTCTCATGAAAACCTGAGTGTGTTCTGTGGCTTTGCTTGGTGGCATCGGCTGAACTGAAGTTATGCAGCTAAAGGACAGGAAAATAATTATTTTTAAAACTTCAAAAATTCTGTAGGTACTCTATGTACACAGACTTTGTCTAAAACAAGCAGTTTGCTTTTTCTGTGTGATTATTTCCAGTACTGGTAATTGAGTCAGGTGTTACTGTTAACCCAAGGCTTCCCAGCTTTGCTTTCCTCCTAAGGAAATGAAGACAGACAAAGGTGACTGGCTCCATCCTCCTATCCTCCCCAAAAATAAACAGTAGCACTTCTAGTTAAGAACAGTAGAAAGCATTTTAAAGTGATAATGTGGTCAATATTGGTATTAAAAGCTTATGAAGACAGACAAGCATTGCAGATATGAAGCAGATATTTGAGTTAATCTGTACAAACAGTTTTTGTAATTGAGTTGTGCAAAATTGTATTTTACAATAAAATACTGTTAGCTGTATGGGTTGTTGGCATGAGTATTTGGTTGCTTGATGCTAACGAAGTAGATTCTATAAAAGTACCAATGTAAGTAAGGATTTAACATACTTGAAAGTCATTTCAGTGAAATCATTCACTTACTCTTCTCACTTTTTTTCTCAAAGTATCCCCATATATTAAACAGCAAACCTGAGCTGAAGCAGCTAGACAGCTGAATTTTTTGAACAGGAAATGAAGGTAGAGATCCTGTAAATTTTCTTTTATTGTTCCCTGAAAGCCGAGCTTCATCTTGTCCTCCAAAATAGGTTTCTGAATCTTAAAGGATTAAATTCTCTCATTTCAAATTTCCTAATGAATTGTGATTAGTTCTAGCTTATTTTTTCTCAGCTTCTGTTTTTCAGAAAAATAAATAACTGCAAAGTTAAGAACCTTTCCAGGTCTGTGATGGTAAAACTTAAGTCTGTGATAGGCAAGTGTGGCCATTGGACCCATTTGTGGTCTAGGCAGGTGCAGTTAGTTCCACTGAGGTCTCCCTGATGTTGGCATACCTTTGAGATCCCGTCTTAATTGTTGCTATGGTGGATTATTTACCCCTGATAATAGATGCTTTTTTCTTTTTTGCCATGTTCAGGAAATAAGATGTCTTGTGGTGATGAATGATGGTCAAGAATGAAATAGGGGAAAGCTTGCTGAGAAACCCTTGTGTTGCTGCTGGAACCTCAGATGGGTCTGACTCCAGATTTATGTATGATTTATAAGATGATAGGGCTGGTGATATTGAATGTTACCTGATTGTGTTTAAGCTTGCTCTGGCACTGCAGGCAGTGATTTCCAAGGTCATTCCTAGGGCTCCCTTGCCTGTATCCCATTTCTCCTGCTTTGTTATACATCAGCTTTTCCTTTCCTTGTAGAATTTCTGGTGGGCTTTCTTACAGCCACATCTTATCACAGGTCAGAGCAGGTCCTCTAGTAAATAGGACCTTCTCCTAGCTTTGCTTGGGACCATTTTCAAGAAGGGCCACAAAAAGCTTCATCATCACTTCCGTTTGCACAAGAGGTTGTGGGATCTTTGTTCCTGGAGGAGTGCATCTTTCACCAGAGATGGTGAATTTGATGCTGACCTCCTGCATGTAGTTTCAGAGATGAGTTTCCAGTGTACCCCAAAAGAGAGGAGGCTGCTTCATACCAAGCAGTAAATAGTTGTTTGGTCACGCTTAATGCTGATGAAAGACTAAGCATGGTATCAGCATATACCACAGTGCGTGTTCCTTCCCAGTTGGTAAGGGGCTAGGAGTTTTGGGCACCTTTTCCTGTGACTGGTCTTGGGTAGGGCTGTTTTGCAAACACTGGTTCTCAAATCCATAGAAATTCAGAAAGTATCTGAAACCTTCCATTAGCCATTAAATAGTATTTACAAATTTTATTGTGAACATTCATTTTATTAACTTGGTCATAAAGTATTCCAATATTCGATATGGTATTTAATAAACTACAATGCTAAAGTAAAATTGCTGGAATATAAATAAAGTAGATGCAAGCCTTCCAGAAGGAGGATAATCTAGCAGTAGTGATGGAGACATGAGGTCACTGTCCTCATAGGAAGAAACCGTGTGAATTGGGGAGGAGGAGATGTTTGTGTTGTGAGAATTATGCTTGTTTTGAAGTGAAGGATAGGAAGAGGTTAGTGATACACAAATTGTGGCAGAATGTAATAGACACAAATAAGCAAATTCCCAGAGTAGGACACGTGCAGTCCCAGAGGGGCCTTTGATTCATGCAGCAAAGGAGTGCCGTGCTGATAAGGGCGTTTGTGCATGACTCGGGAGAGATGGCTTTGTCCGTTGTTTTGCTGTTGACCTTATACCTCCGTTTCTTTCTCCTTTCATCCTCTGCCTTGTGTATTTAGACTGTGTTTCTTTGTATTGGGGCCAGCCTGCTGAAGAGTGTGTGTTCATTCAAGACCTCAGCTTGGGACTGCAGACACTCTTGTCATAGAAATAAATAATCTTTAAAATGCACAGGGAAGCTGTAGAGGATAAGGTGGAGGTGACAATCTTTGGTGCCATTTTTGATAAACTGGCAGTACTGTTTATGCATATAAATAATTATTTTTTGAAAAGCAGCCTGCTATGCACAGGGGAGTCGTGGGCAGTAGTAGCAGTGATTTGGAAGAGGTTTGATGGTGGTGTGACCCAGCCCGAGTGTTCCTGCAGCCAGGGCTAACTATGTATTTAGTCAGGAGAGCTATGGGACTGTGCTAATAGAGAAGTTGTAACAGTTAAGCTCAGCTGTGCCACAGCATCCTGTGGATGAATGCAGGTGTGGAAAAGCTCACTCACAAAAGATGCTGTTTTTAACAGGTTTAGATCTGCTAATTGCTAGATATGAGTGAAGAAGATAGGAGTCTGTTAGATTCAAGCCTACCTCTCCATAGTGATTTACTGACATAGCTAAACCTGGAAACTTTTATGTAATAGACAAGATAAAACTTCCTCATGGGAAGTGGCTTTTGAAAAGTTTTAAAAGCTGGTTTGTTGTAACTTAGAAAGCAGAAAATACCTGTGGGTAAGGAACCAAAGCAAACTTATGTGCTGTTGTGATAAGAAAATGTAAATCTGAGTTCTAGAAGGAGTGATTTTTAGCTTGAAAAGGAGGCTTTATTTCAAACAGAACATGGAGGACCAGGACCAGCCCAGTGTTGGCATTTCTTGCAGGCATACATCCATGCCCTTGTGGTGAGGTGGGCCAGATGGAGCTTCCTTACCTGGGACCAGCATATGGAGAGGATGTGGCTTTTAGCAAGGGCTATATAACTTGAGCACATCAGTGATTCCCCAGCCTATGTGAAACTCATATTATACCAAGATACAAATGGTATTGTCTTGCCTCCAGCTTGGAGGAGAGAAAATGGGCCCAGAAAAACTAATGCAACTTCTTGTACTAAGAAGATGCTCACCCAGCAGCTAGCTGTCACCTGCTGTTTGTTACCAGCCCTTTCCTGCTATGGGAGCTTGAAATTTAAGAGCCATTTTAATGCTGGGGTCTTTCTGTACAGAAGAACAGGCCCTCCATAAAGCACAGAGCAGCTTTTCTGACAGCTACTGTAGGAAATATCACTAGGAAATGTAGCCTGAGGGCCCGAGTACTCTGGGAGTTTTTCATAACGTTCTTATTTCCAGAATAAAGCTACTAATTTTGGCTCTTGACTCTGTGCACGTTCATTAGGCAGATTTTGTATTTCAAAATGTGTGCTATTGAATAAGAGAAGGGTAAGAAAGGTCAGTGGGGGAAACCTGAGAAGACTGAAAAAAAAGGGTAAAACAGAGCGGAGAAGTTTGTGGTGAGGTGGTAAAGCTGCCTGCTGTTTTCATGCTGAGGTGGTCAGGCTGGGAAGTGAGGAATAGCTGAGAAATGCGCTGCTGAGATTGGCAGTAAGGAAATCCTACCATGAAGTCCTGACAGAAGTTGTGCAGGGCATGATGGTGGGTGGAAACGTAACCCTGCCTGACAGGAAGGATTAAAAACAAGTGTTTGGAGCTCTGTGAGCAGAAGAGATGGCCAGCTTTTTTTCCCTACCAATTTTTGCAATTGCTTCTTGTGCAAGTGTTTTTCATTTCCAACTTTTCATGAGTGGCCTGACAGATGTGAAAGGGCTGTGCTGAAGCTGTAAGGGCACCTGGGGCTGATTAGTAGAAAAGTGCAGCTCTGTGTCTGCCCTTGTGAGATTTAACTACTGGTTTTGAGCTGGTCTGTGTGGCAGTGTGTGTTAAAAAAAGGCTGTGCATGCTGTCCTTTTGTGGGCTTGCTTTTTTTCCTGTTGTCTTTCTGCCTTTTTTTAATCTGCATGACAATGTGGGCAGCAATCGGTAAGAAAACCGTAACCTGAAGCAATGAAACTATTTTAAGATTTGTGTTTTGAACTTCTCAGCAAGGTTATGTCTTTGCTGCCTGAATCAAGCTGGTTTTCATTTCAGTGGTGGACACTTGGCTTTTAAGCCGTTTATGTGAAGATGGAAGTTACTGGTTATTATTCTACAGACCTGTGGAGAATTGTGGAAAGTTCTTTCAATAGGTACTTTACAAACATCAAGACACAAACACTTCTGAATGTGTGCAATGTATTAATTATTTCTAAAAAATGTACATGTTGTTTGCTTAAATACAGCATGATCTTAACACAAAATAAATTTGTAGTGAGAGCCTCTTTTAGAGGAGTAAATGCATAGGTTCTAACAAGGGCAGTGAATTCCGTCCTTGCAGTTGGGTCCAAACCCAAGTTGTTGGCCCTGAAGCCTGCTATGGGTGCTGGGCCATTGGAGACCGCTTTTTGCTCACTGTATTCCTATGTGCCTCTGTAGCTCCTGCTGCCTTTTGCTGATCCTGTTGAGCTGGCGGGTGAGCCATTGCCATCTTCTGATGCTCCAAATTCAGTGAATCTGGTTTGCCATGGCAAGAGGATAGGAGAGGTGTTTTCCTTGAAGAAAAAATGCTGCTCTTGAGCCTCTTATGATGGTCCTCTGGGTCCCTCTCTGTCTGTAGGAAAAAGTGTTGAGGATGAGCTGGGCTATCTGTTTTCTTTTGGTTGTTGTTGGTTTTTTTGTGGTTTTTTTTTTTTTAGTACAGGCTGTTTTCATACATAACTGCTCTTAAGCAAAAGTGGTCACTGACAGCCTGTGTAAGGTTTACGAGCTGTAGGCAAAGCCATGTGTCCCTGGAGATGTCTTTAGTTGGCACAGGAGAGTGTGGCCTCGCAGTGTCCACTATAGCTCTACCCTGTATCCATTTATTGCGACACTGCTAACAGTAAATAATATTTTTCATCATTTTATTGATAGTAAGTATTCAGTCTCTGAAAAAATATTGAAGAAGTCTTGAAGGACTCCCTAGAAGATGCTTGATCCAAAGAATATGAAATCCTAAACTGGTGCATATTGGATACAGAGTGTTGTGAAAGGGTAATGAAATTTCAGTGGTATAACTTGAGATCTCTCCGTTGCTTACAAATAATGACCTCAAGGTGTATTTACACCAAGCAATCACCAGGTACCTTCACAGGCTTATCTAGTTAAGTATAAACTGAAAGGTATTAATCAGAGTTTGACAGTCTAAAACAGGGGTCCTCAAACTATGGCCCACGGGCCGGATACGGCCCCCCAGGGTCCTCAATCTGGCCGGGGGTTGGGGGGGGAAACCAAGCAGCCGCAGATGACTTCCCGCCACTTAATCTGTGCACCGGCTCACTGTTTAAACAGTTTGAGGACCCCTGGTCTAAAATATGTTTTATCAGAAGCTCCTGCCTTATTTCAGTAAAGCCTTTTCAAACCTGCCATGCTGATAGACTAGATATCTGTTTCCTTTGGTTAACAAAGCCAGTTAAAATTGGTATTCTAACTCTTTTCGATTGAGCCATTACATATACTCACTGTTGCTCTTGGTAGTAATGTAGGATCCTGTTTGCACATAAAGTGCAGAGAGATGATTCACTCCAAAATTATGGAGTGGCCCTTTAGAGAGAAGTAAAATTGGTATTCCCTCTAACCAGTGTTTATTATAAATCTGAGTCTCTCAACAGCAGTAGCAAAGTACTGAAAGCGCTTCCTGAACAGCATTGTGTTAGCTGTATGTCTTGATGGACGATGTTATATCACATCTGAGTCCCAACACTGGGGATAGTTATTCAGTTTGTGCAATTGTGTGAATGAATCTCTATCTTTTTCCAAAGCTACAAACAAAACAGCCTTCCCTTTGACACAGGTCTGTGCCCAGTAGTGAAGATGACAGCTGTAAGTCAGAGGCTTTTTTTGTGGTGAGTTGAAGTTTTTCAAATATGTAGATGTAGTTCACTGAGACTATAAAGGTGCATGCATACCTCAGATGCTTTTGTGTCTCACCAAATTTTGTATTGCCCTACGAGCTGCTTAGGTGTGGAAAATCTCTAAATATGACAGGTAAGTCCTAGCAATTTTTAGTGATTTATAACTGCTGGAGTTATAAACTATTGGAATATATGTTCCACAAACAGTTCTGGTAAAAGTAATGCTGAAAAACACTGTTGGAATGCAGTAGGGATGGTGAGTATGTGTTTCAGAGGAACAGCACATCAGGGCTGCATCGTTGGCTATCCTTGCCAGATGGAAAGGATGACTAGGTGACCGCTTCTCCCTATGTGCTTACATGTAAAGGGGAGGGTGTTACAGAGCAAGGTTTTCCTTCTCTGGATACCACAGGCCAGGTGAATTTATTCTCA
The DNA here is from genome assembly GCF_017639655.2 of Falco naumanni. Classification (NCBI taxonomy): domain Eukaryota; kingdom Metazoa; phylum Chordata; class Aves; order Falconiformes; family Falconidae; genus Falco; species Falco naumanni. The sequence continues at coordinate 33,268,631 of NC_054062.1, read as the reverse complement.
GCCACCTCTGTACTATGCATGAGGACGCTCAGGAATCTCTTTACTTTTTTGGGGCATTGGACAACTCTGGGTGCTTGAGCTCCCTGAGCTACATATGATTCTGTGGATAATAACTCTGGGTTTCCCCATATGCTGAGGAAAAAGCAGTTTCTACAACCTGGTGTTCTCAGCCTTTGCCTCTGGGGACCTGTTAGGTTTGAAGGTTTATATCTTGAGAGTTTTGCAGTGTGGGTCTTATCTTTGGTGTCCTTGGGTTCTTAAAGCTAGCAGTAATGGATGTGAAGTGGCTGCTATTATGGCTGCTGTGGCTTTAGGTGTTAAAGGAAAATTGCTTGTTGGGAGAAAAAGAATTACAAGTCAGTAGCTTGCAGACAATCTTATATTGTTCCTTAAAATTTGGGTACATGTTATAGCTGTTTCTGTAGTGTATTTCTTCTGGGTATGTATGTGTGCTACTGCTGTCTGTATCTTAGTGCATCTCATGTTAGTCAATGGAAAGGATGATGTCAGAGAAACTGTATTTGCTCTTGCAGAACTTCCTGCTGAAAGAAGAATAACTATGATGAAGTATTTAAAGGTAGGAGTCAGTCCAATATTTGGATAGATAAAAGAAGCTAGGTAACTTTGTAAGGGAAAATATTGCTGTCATATCTTCAATAAGATAATCTTGAGTACAGCTCCTCGAGGGAGTTCAAGGAGAAACTTAGACTATAAGAATGTCAATGGAATAGGAATAACGTTGTTTTGAAAGTTCAGCTTTTGATAGTAGGATTTGTAAATGCAGTTCTGTAAGCAACATATCTGTGTCTTCTCTTATAGCAAGCTTGAGTGAGTTTTATTCCCCATACCATAGCTATATCTGAGCATTTGTCCATTTGTCTTTGCATTAGTGTTTCATTATTTACACGCTCTCAATTCTTACTGAGTTTGGGTGGAAGTTGGGGAGTCTCCCTCCAATTCATTGAGGCTGTGGATAGGTGAAGAAACTGTCACTGCATGCAGCAGGGAATATACTTTATACCAGAAAGCATAATTTTAATATTCATAGAAAGGTTTGTGGTTCTGTGTAGATGTAGGTAATCTCGGAATAATTTGTGTCAGCAGAAGGTGGCTTGATTTGTTCTTTAAGAACAATTGAACCTTACAAAGAACCACCAAAAAAATAAAAGTCAAGATGCTCAAAATACCCTGTTGAAGACCTTTTCTGCTATGAGTATTTTAAGTAATTTTGTTGCTAGGAAGTTAGGCTGTGCCAGGGTAGTGCAGTGCTTGAAAAGCACTACTGTAAATGGTTACCCCTCCAGACTGACCACTGAGATTTTTTTTTTTTAATTTTTTTTAGAAATCAATTAAGTGTCAGTAGCAGGAATTTCCAGGCAAAATGATGTGTTTTTCTCCCCTGCCCTGTAATAATGAGCAGACATTGATTATCCTGCTATAAAGATGAGATGGAGAGAGCATTTCATGCTTTTACTTTTTACGTTGGTAGAACAAAAACACTAAAAAACCCAAACCACTTTGAGAGGTACAAGTCCAGGTTAGTTACTTGGAGATGCTGGTATTCATGCTGATACTACTTGAAGAGATATCTACCTTAAACGCTCATCTGTCAACTAAGCCTTACTTCCCCGTGGAAATCTCAAGGGAAGTGAAATGATCTTCATTAACCTCTTCTTGGATCATGTTACAGTGTAATGCACACTCGTAAGAGCATGTGCCAGCTCTGTGGTTTTTCAGCTGAGGACTAAGGCTGAAATGAGTTCATAGCCAACATGCTCCTGCTGCATCTCCTCCTGGGAACTGACTTTCATCTTTCCAAAAAGGAGCTCCCATGAAGAGTTGGCTTGTTCTTGCAGCTGTGTAAGCTACCACAGTGGCACTGGAGCAGCTTAGAGCCCAAAGTTGGTGAGGATCTTATGTGAGGCATCTGCCTATGGAAAAGACCTCAAATAAAACACTTTTCACATCATGTTTCAGGAAAGATCTCTCATCTCAGAGCCAGGAATGACAGAAAAGTACCTCCTAGCAGGAGGTTCAGTATTACTGTTGCGCAAATAGCCAGAGTTCTGGGGTATGCTCATGCACGTTCCTGTGTTGTCATGCTTGCTCTTTGCTTACGTGTACTTTCAGGCTAGAACATTGGTTATTCCTGCTTTGTTACGTGTCTACACTCAAAAAAATCAAACTCTAGATTCCAAATGCTGCACATTGTCACAGTGCAGCAAATTGTGATGAACATGTGTTTTGAAGCAGTCAGTGTGAATCACCTGTTAGCATTGCAAGGGGGGACCCAATATGAACCTGTTCTAAGTGCAGACTGCTGCTATTTTTGGCATCATCACTTTTCAGATATTCTGGTGGGATTGTGGCTGGCACTTGGTGTTTGTGCCAGAGACTGAATTTTAAAAGAATGTTGCCCTGAAATGCAAGATTTTACCCTCTCATCATTGTGCTGCTTCAGGTGTACTGCTATGCTGAAGTACTTTATTTTGATATGAGGAGATCAAAGTGTTCTGCGTAGTAGTGTAAGTGGAAAACCGATATAGGGTAGCTTCTGTGCATGCGTTGGAAGCTTTAACGTGTTGTAACAGACACTTTGTCTGGGGGCCAGAATTTCCTTGTTATATTATGATGGCACTAACACCCAAACTGTGTATTTCCAAAGTGTTGAAAATCCTTCAAAACTTCTCATCCATTCCAGGCTGCCACAAAAAGCTTCTGATTTCCTAAGCTTGAAAAAGCCCACAGTTGCTAGCCTTGCTTCTTTTCTTTCTTTCTGAAGTTCACGTTTTGTTATTCACTTCCTGAGTAGCTATGTTGGCTTGGTTCCCTCCCTGAAAATTGGAAGTGAGTCCTATGCAGCTGCATGCCCCCCTGAAGATTCAGACGATCTCTAAAATTGGTCAAAGCTGCAATAAGTTTGGGAGACTTCTTAGAGCTCATGCAAGTGGGGGTGCTGCTTGGGTGAATACCAAGTAGGCTTTTCTGTGAACTAAACCAGGGTTGCTGTCAGAAAATTTTGACCGTTGGAGTGAAGCCCCTGCACATCTCAGACAATTTCCTGTTTCAAGGTAGCGTAAGGATCGTACCAGCATACATAGTTCTTCCAAGAAGAGAGCTAGGTACTTCTGCTGGCTGTATTGGGACTTCAGCAGCCCTGCAGTCCTGTTAGTGGCTTTGGTGCTTCTAAGTGCATTTTGGGGGCTGCCTGATGTGTGCTGTGGTCTTTGCCGGGGAGCATGTGTGCCCCTCTTCTGCAGTGTGGTGGTTTGGTGCAGGCAGCTAATGGAGCATTCTGTATGTTTGTATATTTGAAAAACACCCTGGAAGGGCCATTACCGAGCTGCAGGTTTGCATCGGCTTCATGCTGCTCAGAAGCCACAGAAGTATGTGCCATGCACACTTATGTCATTATTATACCTTACCTGAAGCATACACAGCCTAGTTATGAATCTCTTGAAACACTACCTCCTGCTTATCTGCCTTAAAATGAGCAAACAAACCCGTTCCTCCTACCTCACAGAGCAGGCTAATGAAAATGCCCCTCAAACTAAAAGTGAATATATAAATGCCAATCAGTATTGAGCTAGTCAGATCCAGATTTCATATTCCTACAAGAATATTAAAACAGTGGGCAATACTTTGCAACACTTACTGTAAGAAAATAAAATGGCATAGAGTGTCTCTGAGATCAGGTCTTTAAAGCAGAGATGACTCTACAGATGAGCCTTTAAAACACACCCTAAACTGTCTGACAAACCCATCATTTTTTTGTGTGGCCACTTTGCCTTTTATCATAGAAATCTCACTTTTTTCCTCAAGTAGCCCTGTACCCTTGCACTTGATGCATCCAAGTGCATGCCATTTGCTGACGTTATCACAGCAGATTTCTGTAATCTTTGAGCAATGCTGTCTTTTGCTAGATTTCTTTACAGTGCAGTGTCTATACCCACTTGCACTTAATTTGACTGATCGCTAGCTTTTGCTTAGCATAACTCTCATAAATTCAGTAATTTATTTGATGGGTTAAAAAAACAGAAAAGAGACTCAAGAGCCAAATATGTTATGGTGGCTAGAACAGAAATCACTTGTTGATGTACAATGCAACATAGAGGACTAAATATTTATATGATGCTGAGGTATTAAGACAGAGCTTTCATTTGTAGGATCATCTCTTGTAGGAGATGCTGATACCTGATATCTCATAAATTTAGGATCGTGCTCTTAGAGCAGACTTGGTCTAAGAAACTATTTTTCTTGCTGGTGTGCCAAAAGGTAAAATTTGAGGGTGGAGCACTGTTATGCACCACAGCTCACTACGTTTTTATCTTAAGAGACTATTTTCATAGGATTTTATATTTTGTGTAGGGTATTTGTGTGATTGTGGCTTTGCAAGTGGGGACAGCTGGGAGTCCCACTCCTACCTCCTGTTTGTGGTAACTGTAGAAGAAAGGGTCTTAAATGCAAAGTGTTGTGAGTTCTGCCTGCCTCCCCCCCCCCGCTCCCGTTGGCTTTCCCAGCTCCATATGTATGTGCACAAGGATTCCCAGCCTCTCTTTTCCTTGATTTCCCACATTTCCACTTGCCCAACCTCTCACAAGCATGCAGACAATCCAAAATGCCACTTACACATATAGCTAATTTAATACTCCTATCCATACTGTTCATTACCCCATATTTGCATATTGTGGCTGAGTTGACCAAACAATTTTGGGTTTAAAATGGCTGCTGTGATGGGATGAAGTTGCCTTGGTTACATCAGCTGAAGGCCTTTCTGTTCCTTAATGAAAACCCACATTTGCAGACTTCTCACTTCCCTGACAGTCCTTTAGTGGATCAGCCTTAAAAATCCATCCTTATGCTGATGCCTTTTGCATGTGGACTATGCATCCCATTGCATGTGGATGTGTGTGCGCATGCTCCCACATGCATGCAAGGCTCTGCTGAATAGAAGTGCTCATGGACCCAAAGTTCTGAAAAATCAGTGGTTCACTTTTCTGTGTGGTGTTTTATTTTAGTGCCCATGGTCAAGTCAGATATATTGCTGGAGCTCTGGCTCGCTGTTATTATGTGTCTTGAAGGTTCCACTCAGTACATTGGGAAGCTCTGCATACTGATGAGCATACAGCCATGTCTCCCAACTAAGATGCCGAGTGGCAGAAAAATTAAATAGTTTGTAAAGGGTTAGTAGTGATAAGGGCAGCCATTTTGATATTGCAAATGCGATAAATCGAGAGGCTGTTTTCTAAAAGATGGGACTTGTGTCAAATGGGCTCCATGCATCTGTCTTAATGCAAGAAGGTGGCACAGAGGTGTCATGTTTGCAAACTTTTGGTGATGCCTGGTCTCATTTTGCTAGCTTTTATGAGAGCTTTTTAAAACAATTGAGAGAAAATATGATTTCCCTGGAAGTACATGTTCCTGCTGAACACTCTTTTTGTAATCTGTGTGAAAGAAGGGGCTCAATATTAATGCAAAATGTCAATTAAAAATCCTTGTAAAATTCAACAAGCTGAGCTTAGCACTGTGCTTCAACTGAGAAATATATGATTTTTCTTTTTTTTTTTGTAGTATCTCAAGACATGAAACTTGCTTGTTTTCTTCAACGTTTAGCAGTTAGCTCAGCACAAGTGCTATCAAGTGCCACAGATAAGACCCAAGAGAGATGAGATGGTGAGCTGCCAGGAGTGTTTCTGGGCTGCAGAGTGATGAAGCACGTTACCAGAAGATGAGCAAAATGGGTTACTTCATTGCAATATTTTCAGGGTCTGGGGGAGCTCCCAGTTAATCCCATTAATTCTGTTGTGTGGACACAAGTCACTGTATTTAACCCATGTACTCTTTGCACTGAGTCTTAGGGATAGGTGTTTGATGAAAGCATATTATAAAGAATTCAGTGTGTTTTGAAAACATAAGGAGGTGGATTATATATGAGTTCCATGGACAGTGTGTTGTTAGCACACCCCCACACCACTACTAGCTCCCGACTCCCTGCTGGTTAATTGCTAAAGTTGTTTTAAAGTATTTTGCCTTTGATGTTGGCTTCAACTTCCATATGGCAGTTCATGTGCACCTTTCTCTGTTGATTTAATTTCATTTAGTAACCAGTATCTTTTTATAAAAGTACATAAGTGTTGTAATTGGGTTACTTGTTTCTTGCTTATTTATAACCTTTTCTCTGACAGCAGAAACTTCTCAGCCCTTTAGTTATCTCAGCTTTGAGATATTTGGAACAGTTGTTGAATCACTTTCTTGAGCTTTTCCCCCTGTCTGCCTATTCTATCGTTTTTTGTGTGTGTTGCTCTGTTATCCTTCTGGGGACTTGGAAGAAGACGGAGTGAGTCTTTCCTCATTCCTCTTAGCTTGCCCAGATCAGGTTGAGATGAGCACCTGGTCTTGCTCTATGAAGGATGGCTGTAAACACATGACCAGAGAAGCAGTGTGTTACCAGCTTTGTGCCTGATGCAGACAGGCTAGGCACTCACCTTCCCCACTGTGGGAAGAAGCTCTAATTGCTGCTGTCTCTTTGGGGTACAGCTGCCACTTCAAGATGTGGGCTGTCAGCTCTTCTGCACATCCTTCAGCAGCTGCCATGGAGGTTTATTAGTGTCTCACTTCTAATGTGCTACCCTGGTACATTATTGTAAGAGAAGATTTCATTAGAAGGGACCTAATGTTAATCCCCGCCCCTTCTTTGGTGTTTGTAATAGGTGTATTTGTGCATTTATGGGTAGGTAAGAAGCAGAAAACACCTTTGAAATCTAATTATTTTCACATTGGAGTAAATGAAAACCAGATTTCGGTGCAGTCCTCTGCAAAATAAATTGAGTAATCTAGCAGCTTTGCCCTTGAAAATATTTTCATCCACTGGGATACATTCAAGGAAGACTTTTGTTACATGTTGGCCAAGTATCCCACACGATCAGGTTCTTTGCTAGTTCCTTGACTGTTACCACTATGCAAATAACAGAACAGTGTTATTGCTATGGAGGGGCATAGGGATGGGAAATAAAGGGTTCCATTGACACTAGATGGTGCTCCGTATCTACATGTGTGTCACTGAGTGCTCTTGCCACTCTCGCTAATTTGTTTGGCAATGTTTAAGGGTTTTTAATCTGTATGAGATTTAGTGGTGATCAGGTAGGACAGAGTTTGTTACTCTGGAAGATATCATTGGTAGAACTCCAGTTTAAATACTCAGATGAGACCCTTTGAAGTATATCCTATTATCTGTGAATCTTAAAGTACTTTTTTGAATATTAACTGATTTCACTGGGTGTCAGTGAAGCTAAGTGAGCAATACATCCACTTTATAGATTATTAAATTAAAGCACAGTTAGATTTATTGACTGCTGGAAGTCATGTAGTGAGGCAGTGACAGGGCTGGGTATAAAATCCAGGAGTGCTGGCTTGCAGTTCCCTATTCTGTCTGTTAGATAATGATTCATCTGACCACAGTTTCTGTAAAGTGTCTCCACTGAGAGGCTAAAAATGAAATTTAAGGAAAATAATATATATTTTTAAAATTTTAAATAGTGAAGGTCTTTAGCCTAGGTGTGAATATATGAATGTCACATACTTCTTGGTATAAAAGACAGCAGCTGGATATAGCTGTATAGTCCCCAATTTAACCATTGTGATCTACAGAGTCCTATTGAGTCTGTTTGTAGCTGGTAGTACCTGCAGACAGGAAAACCCTAACTTCCCTTTCTGTCAGCCAGCATACATCTCTTCCTATTGCTTTTTTTTTCCTTGTCTGATTGGGATGGAGCAAAGTTCAAGTTATATGCTAGACTTCCCTAGATCTCCTCTTGCCTTTTGGTGATTGACCTGATTCCTGCCATTGAGGACCTGCAGTCACATCCCTCTTCCCAGGCAGGTGGGTGATACCTGGCTCAGCTAGTAACAGTGGTAAATCAAGTATTGAGGTTGTTACCTACCCCATGTTATTGCAGAGCAATTAATGTGAGAGACAATGGAGGATTTCTAGGTACTTCCAGGCTCCCTCAGTGTTTGATGACTCTGCCACCTTCTGTGGTCTTGGAAGATTTCAGAGCTTGTTCTTGTGCTGCAGAAGTGTTTCCAGAGCTGATCTGTCAGAAGAATAAGGATGCCGAATCCCTGAAGAAGCAGCTAATGGTGGTTAGCATATTAATCGCATTGGAAAAATGGCAGATTTGGAATCATGGAGGGAAGGCTGGTGTGATCGCATTGGTCTTTCCAGGTACTTGTGGTTTGGTATTTGTGGGATAAAGTGCAGGGGTTCATTAGCAAACATTACTTCAAGTCAAACTGGTAAGGAGGCTGGTTACTATCCACCTCTGTGCAGTGGAAATTGGATCTTTCTTTGCTCTCGGTCTCTATGTCAGTGAATGTACTGGGCACAAGAAATAGTTTGTATATCGTTCTCCACAGTGGAATCTGAATTAACAGCCTGTATTTGGCATAAATTACATATCTTGAACTTTAACTGTATGCTTGTGAATGTGTGATGCTAACTAGGTTATATGCTCTGGTTTGGGCTAGTGGTGCTTTAAACAGTGCAGCTGACTGAAGTCATTCGGAGATGGAGCAAACCTTGCTGCCATTCTGCAGCAGTGTCTCAGGGTAGTTATTTTTGCCAGTCCCTCTGATATGTGGCTATGTTAAGGCCTGCTGCCTTACAGCCATCTAAGCTCTGTGACTTTGCTTGGGACCCACCAGGCTGCAGTTGTAGCTGTGTAACTGGAAATTCCTCAAGCAAATGAGCTTAACGTTTTCAGAAGTTAATTTCTGGCATTTTGGAGCAAAGATTTGTTTGGTCATTTTTGCTTAAATTGCTGCCTTTAAGACTCTTCCCATCTGCTAGTGACATTTTGGAGGCTAATGCACTTGCTTTTAGTACATTATTATTATTATTATGAAAAGCTGCAGGTTGCATATTTGTGATGCAGTGGTCAGGCATTTGCAGTTGCTATGGCTTAGTATTCCTTTGCTTATGTAGTATTTTTAGATAAGTGAACAGCACAGGTTGCTAAACCAACCATATCATAACATTTTCATAGATCTGGTCTTTTTCTAGCTTCTTGAGAGAAATTGACCTAAATAATATTGAAGGTTTCATGAAGAGGATAATAGGGTGGAGAAGGAACTCAGTGGTGTTGAATGACTTATAAAAACTGAAATTATAATGAGCAGGTGGGAAACAGTGGCTTTGTTATATACTTTAAAATATATTCTTCCTTGCCACTGAAATTAGAAACATAACTTCTGTCTTGAATGGTCTTATCCAGATTTCAGTCTGGATTATAGTGAGGGAATAAATATAGGTTTAAAAGGGAATCCAGAACAAGAAATAGTGCTATAAAGCTGTATAGTGTCGGAGTTGTATGGCAACTGTGTAAGTCTGTAGAGACTTAGTGTAAATGGCTTGATGAATAGTGATTATTATATCAGTCCAATTTCAATGCAAATGTATGGACAGCCTGTTCCAATGTCATTACAATTCTGTTACAGTTTGAAATTACACTGAAGTATTTGAGTGATTCTTTGGAGGCTGTACTAATGAAGCTATTACAATGCAAAATCACTATTTAGGATAGTAGTTTCAGTGCAAATCTGTAGATTAACTGATTTCATATCACTAGACGGGCTGTGCTATAATTTAAAATAAAGAATGTATTTCTGAGAAAATATCTTAATACAATGTTGGGGTTAGGACACAAATTTGTACAGTGACAGGAGTTGAAGGCTGTGAGTTACTGTGATGTTTGTAGGACTGCATCAGCCTTGTGTGTAGCAGCTATAAACTCTTCATGAAGAGTTTGGAAACAATACTCTCTTATTGTTATATATTGGTGCAAAGCTGTGGCTGGAGTGCAGGATTTCTACTCAGTGGTGTGCCTTGCAGGCATTACAAAACGGTGGGTGGGAGGAGGGCTGTGCTTGGTGGCAGAGCTGGCCAGCCAACCCTCAGCGTGGAGCTCAGGTTGGAAGGCAGGAGCATGGGGTTGACGCACAGGCACTGGCTTTAAAAAAGGAAAAGAGCACTGGGTTTGAGCTACAGATGAGGTCACTAAGGGTAGGTGTTGGGAGAAGGTTCTGGAGGGCGAGGACAGATACGGTGTGGCTTCAGCTGACCTCCAGGGAAGGTTTATTTGCGTTTCTGTCCATTTCTTGCCGGTCTTCCTCCACCCGTTCATCCATTTCTGCCTCTGACACTTCTCCTTGGATATTTGTCAGATTAAATTTAGCACAGATAAGGCTGACGGTCTGAACCTCCCTCCTGCTCTCTGGCACAGGTGACATCACTGCTATCTTACCTGTTATCAGGCTGGCAAGCCATGGGTCAATTGTGTTCCTCCCTGTTGTCCTCTGTAGAAGGTTTAGAGACAGAGGAACAGTATTATTAAAAACCAGCTTATATATCTACAATCTGACCCATTTTCTCCTCCCATGCAGCTAGAAGGGTTGTGTTTGTGTAAGGTTAATCAGCAGCAGGGAACTTGCTTGAGACCTGCAGCCCTTCATCCTCAGACCAACCTCCTCATCCTTCTCCATCTTCTTTCTTTTTCTTTTCAGCCTGTGGTTTGTTTTTTTGTTGTTGTTTTTTGACTTCTTGCAGAAACCTTTAGGTGGCTTCTCTTAATACTGCTATGAGCTCATGACAACAAAGCAGCTGAAAACAGTGCCCCAAATGCTCTTGTTTGGTTCAAGTTGTTCAGACAGGCACTGTACCTGCTATCATCTGGAAGGGAGGCTGCATGTAAGAAAACAGCTTGTCTCAAGCAGAAACTAAATTTCCTTTTGCATGTCGTGTCGTGCCCGTGCCCGTCCCGTCCCCCCCCCCCCCCCCCCCCCCCCCCGCCCCCTCCCTGCCATTTGGAGTGTCTGCCTTTCAAGAAGCAAGTGTGGACTGTCATAACAGCAGATTCATTTCATCTGAACTGCTTTTTTGCCTTGCTTAAAAAAAAAAAAACAACCAGCAAACAAAAACCAAAAAAAAAACCAACCCAAAAAACAAGCTGCTGCTCTCTTACTGTCTTAAAGATTGAGTGGGTCTGTTGCCTGCTCCATGAAAGAAGAAGAAAGATATCTGCAAAACAAAATCATTTACTGCTAAAGGAAAAAGAATGTTTGCATGGGAAATGGTTTCCCTTTTCCTGCCTTTTTTCTGCATCTTGGTAAGTTTTGTATGTGGTGTTCCTTCCACTCCACTCCACCTCAGGGCCTCTGCCTCTAGTAGAATATAGCAGCCATGATGTTTTATTCTTAAACGCTGGCATTAGGTAACAACTTAAAGCTAGAAAATGGTATGTTCATTCTAAGATTTCTGACTTCCTAAGGCCACTTATTTAAAATTAAGGCAACACTTTATATACTTCAATGTTAATGCTTGGCAAATGATATAGAGCGATCTGACCCCCTCTGCAGATAGCATGAATAACCACTGGGTCTCACTACACGTTAATCTTGCTGCTGTCACCTCTTCTAGTATTTGCTTATGGTATTGAGTCAATCAATATTATGACTTATTTGGAGGAATGACTGTGTTTCCATGCTGAGGTTTCTGTACAGCGGTTAGCACAGTGTGACCCAATCTTCACAGGAGATTTGGAAAAGTAAACTGACAGAACAACCTTATGACAGAGAAAATAGCTCATGTTTTAGCTAATGTTTTTGGTACCTGGGGGGCAATCCTTGCTGCTTTTAGGGTTTATTGATACTTTCCTCACACTTCTAGTGCACACTTTTTTTTCTTTTTTTTTTTTTTAACTTGGGGGATTTCAGCAGCTTTCTGCCAAGTACAGTTTTTTGGATTCATCTATATCATTTTGCATAGGCTTGATGTAGCTAATGCTCTGTGCAGTACTACTGAAACCAGATGAAAACCAGTGGTCTGTAGCTGCGCGTAAGCACATACTCTTTCCTTAGGCTCCCAGTAATGTGTTCTTGTGCAGCTCCTCAGACGGAGGTACTAGCCACAAAAGGCTGCAGTAAAGCAAATGCAGTAGCAGCTGCTCAGCAGGGAAATCCAATTGCTTTGCACTGGGCAACTATAACTAGTGTGGTATTTTTGATTGCTGCAGAGACACTGATTTAATTTCCTCCAAGGCAACCTCTGTCACTGTGCTCCCTTCGCAAAATATATCTTTCTCTCTGGCTTTAGATCTCTTTCAGGGTTGAGTCAAGTGTTGAGGAGAAGAAGGATGCATCATAAAGGAGAAATTGTAGGAAAACTGCAAATGTACTAAAACATTGCAAGTAAAAAAAAGTATTTTAATAGTGTGATCTGTGGGAAGTGAACAAAACATCAAGTGATAATAAGAGTGCTCAGAGGAAATTGCTAAGTTAAGCCATTTCCTCAAGGAAGGGTAACAAAAGTCAGTTAATAAGGTAAGGCAGACACAGGAGGGAAAACTGTAAGCTCTTCAGTTACGTTTTCTTGAGGAAATGCTGAATTACGACCCTCAGAAGTGTAAACGAATTTTTTCTGGGGGAGCACAGTGGAAAACACAAGTCTGCCACTAATGGATTTTTTGTTTTATTTAACAGAAAAATCCTATTATTGGTTAGTCCAGATAATTGGGTCATTCAGTGAACTCATGTTCCCGTCATTGTTTTTTTTTCTCAAACTTAAATAGAAAATAGTTAGACTGTGATTTTTACCTAACATAACTAAATTCAGAGTAGTAAAAATCAGAAACAGCAATTTAAAATAGCGTCTTACTGAATTGTATCAGGATGAATACATAGAAACAGTATTTTCTGGAGCCCTAACTACTTACTCAAAGCCATTTTGCATTGGCTCTTATTTCATGCTGTTAAATGCTATTATTAAAACTGTCTCTATAATTAGTATCAGACATTAACAACAGCTTGATTGTGGGAGTTTCCTCTTCTGCCTGTCTATTGACTAGGAAGAGTTGTCCCTCCATGTAGCATCAGGGCCAGCCAGAGCTTGGCTTGGTTAAAAGTATGGATGGGAAAAAATACTTGTTTTCTTTGACTAATATAAAAATGTTTATCTATGTGGTGGTTATGCAGAATGCTCACCTGAGTGGGTTTTACAGTCTTTAGTGAGGAGGTTGGAGTCAACAGGTTGGCATTTGGTGATGTGGGTCTTCAGCAATACCACATCAGGGACTGTATGTCCCCTGTGTTGTGTCACAGTGATGTGGTGTTGTCTTGCAATGATGCAGCACTGCGAAGCTGACATGCCTTTTTGTTCTTTGTTACATCAAGGATCTCTGCAATGCTGTAGTCTCTGTGCTGTGTTATTGACGTTATTTCTGTGTTTGTTATTTTTTTTTTCCCTTTCAAATTGATGTTTTGGCACCTCTTCTCTGTCTCGGTAAAACATCTCTCTTACCTATGCAGAATTTGTTAGCTCAGTGGATGTCCATCAGTGTTGTATTCATGTACAAAAATGCTTCCTGTAAAGCCTCTATTAGCTGTGATTTAATGGTTATTCAACGCTGCTGTTTTAAAAGAACCTCCACAATGCGGGAAGTGGTTTCTTCTCAGTTTGACACATGAAATAAAAGGAACTTGTTTGTGCTGAATGAGTTGGACTTTGCCATGTTAATGAATAGCTAATCCAGGCCTGACAAGCAAAGCCTTGTTGCTGCTGCCTGATATAAAGAGAGTTGCTCTGTACTAAAAGAAGAGTTTGGCTCAGAACCTGCCTGCAGTCAGGCCTGTTCGTACCCCTGTGCTCATGTGGGCTTCATGCTAACTTCTATGATACTTAGTGCTTGTTTGTTGTGGCCTTAAAAATGAGGATTGAAAACTTAGTGTATCACTGCATGAAAGGCCAGTCAACCACATGAGCAGAGCATATAACAAACACTGCATGCTGTCAGACTTGGGTTATGTGCATTGGAAGTAATTCAGGAAGCCACGTCCCAGAATAATGAATGTCTGTCTGTACTCCAAATGAGGTGAAAAATTGTCAGGTTATGTGAAGCCTAGATAATGCAGGAATGGGGCCAACAGAAATAAGTACTGAATCTAGTGCCCCCTTGGCAAGGCAGCTTAGAGATAATGTACCACGTTAGCAAATTTCCTACTGATGATCTTGAAAGAGCAAGTTAGAGATGGATGTGGTTTAAAAGATAACAGAAAGGTGGCTGTTATATACAGGTTACTGTTGTGAGGTGCCAGAGTAGAAAAAAGGCATCCCCAAATGTCCACTTGTGCTGGAATCAGTCTTTGCAATAATACTGCAGGAGAGGGTGAGGCTGTGGGGCAAGAGGAGGGCTTCAGGTTCTGTTACTGCAGTATACACAAAGCTGCCTACAACAGTCCAACATCATGCAATTCTGAGTTTGTTGTGCAGGGGCAAAATGAGGACAGCAGCCTGTGTATTCCTTCATAATGTGTAGGTTTGATAAAAGGAGAAGATTTGCTCTTATCCAAACTTAATCTTAAAAACCACAGGAGGTGAAATGTGTTTTTTGTTTTTTCCCCCAGATATTAATTCTATGCAGAAAAGACACTTAGTCAATATTTTCTTTTCAATCCTGAGCTACAGGCGCTTTTTCCAGAGAAGTACTTGAGGGAACACAAGTGAAGAGGATGCCATATGGTTTCCTTAAGTGTGTATTTCAGACGAAGGATGTTTAAAGTTTACTCCTCACAATGTGCTGCATATTTTGTTGGTGTACAAGTTATCTTCTGTGCAGTGGGAGGGAAACCCACGTGGTGCTTGTTTGCAGGGCGTTCAGGTAACATGTGGGATTTGAGAGGCCAAAAGGTACCTGTGGGCATGACTACTGCTGATTCAGGCTGCTGATGTAGGAGCTGGGGTGGCTTTGCTCCTCCTGTCCCTGCAGAGGTAACATGTTTTCACCTGTAGCTGTGGTGCCCCAGGCATGAGCAGTCCTACATGCAATGCGTCCTCTGACTTCCTCTATCTCTCCCCTGCCTCCTGTAAAACTCCCCTGAAGGAGGATCTAGTTCTGAAGTTAGGATTGCTTATGTTTTGCCTGTGAACATTTTGGAAAGAGAAAACTGCAATATTGCCTGTTTCCTTAGATTTTCATATTTTTTGCTTTTACATAATTTTGGTTTGGGTGGTTGACTGCCAGAATTGGGTTGTTTTGGCCAAGTTGTACTTTTTTTTTTTCCCTAAGACACTCATGTTTCAATAAGCACTGTTTTTTTTTTTCCATGTAGAATAACAGAAATGCTTTTTATGACTGTATCTGAATTTATTAAAAAAATATTTTTATGCTCCAAGGGATGACTTGGGCATGTAAAAAACCTCTGCAATGTCAGAAGTTGTTTCTTCCCCATGTTGTGTCAGGAAAGGAAATCCCTGGAGTCTTTTCCTGGGTTGCAGCAGCTTTAGAAGCCTTTCCCCCTGTGGAAGGGGAAGAGACTGATGGAACAAAATTTGAGATAGCCCACTGTATCATTGATCCCTCCTCAACCAGCTGGTTTCTAACATGGGCTCGTTTCAAGCTTGTATTTCAGAAAGCAAATAATACCACAATTTGTGGATGGCTGTATGTGGGAATTCACAGTAGAAATTCCAAAATAAGTGTTTCCTGCATTGCTGTGTATTTGTTTTCACTTATGTAAGATGCACTAGACTTGCCTGAAAAAGTTGAAAACTTGAAACTTAGTGAAAATAGTTTGAAAACTTAGTGAAAATAGCTTGGCGTATTTTGCCCCTGATAAAGCAGAAGTGGCAAAATGCACATGTCCTTGGTATAGAGCCTGTTCATCTGCAGGATCTACTATATTCCAATTAAGGGCTCAGTGAGGAACCTGACCTGCAGTTTGGAGGTGCTTATTAAATTCCGTTGGTTTCAGCCACTTGCTGTGATAATACAGGATAAAAATTTTACTTGGAGGCTAATAAGAAACCATTCTCATTGGGGACTTTGATGCGATATCTTCAGAGCAGATATGAAATTTCTACTTTAATGCATAATGAATAATCTAGTTTCCTGTTTGAACTTCAGACTTTCCCTCAGTGCTGTTTCATGCACTAGCTGCCTGTGATGCCTCTCTTGTGGCAAATACAAAAAAAAAAAAAAAAAAAGTCGTCTACTTGTAGTTGAGGAAAATTAAGACATGCCAAGGAGAAGGTCAGGGGACTGCCAACGTGGGTAATGAATAAGATTGGGAAGGTGAGAGGGCAGACAGAATAGCAAATCTCTTGCAGAAGGCTGAAGCGGAAATTTTGTTGTTAAAATGAGCTGGGATAAGATCAGGCCCTCTGAAAGATGGATGGTGGAGGTTGGTACCTCCGTTGTGGATGTTGGGAAGGGTGGAAGTGGCTGTAGGACAAGGAGGGAAATCCCTACAGGCAGGGTTGCAAGGGCAATGTGGTCAGTAGGATGCTGTGAATTAGCTGATATGCCCAGTCTGGCAAAACAGGACGAAATAAATTGTAGACTGAGATAAGAATGAAGTGAAAAGGAATAAAAAAAATATTTCTACTTTAAAAGTGATAGCATTACAAATTTTGAGGTGAGATACAATTTGAAATGAAAAAAGTGCTTTGTTTCTGCAAACAGATATTGAATACTTCTAGAAATGAAAGAACATTTTATTTTTAATTCTGAAGTTTTAAAATGCACAAGGTAATCTCTTAATTGACTTGTTTGGAAAAATAAATGTAAAAGAATACAGTTGCTCTGCAAACAGTTTTAGTTGACCTGATTCTTTCAGTAAGTATTTGATCAAAATGTTTTGCTTATCTGTGTCAGTGAATCGGACCAAGTCAAATATCTTACTGTGCCTAAATGTGGACTTAGGATGGTGTTTTACTGCACAGTTATTGATTAAATTCTTTAGGTATTTGTCATCTTGATACTCTGCTTCTCCCACTGCCAGGGAGGGACAGCTTTTGACTATTTTGAGAGAATTAATTGGTGCACCAGTGATAATGATTTCTACCACCTCTGGACAGTGCAAAGTCTTTTGTTATTTTTCACATAGATAGGAAAAACCAGAAGAAATTACTGGAAAATAATTTCTGAAATGAGCATGATAACGAATAATTAACAGCTCAAACCCAGTATCAGGGATACTTGTTTCAATGGGTATCCAGTAAAATTAATTCTGTATTTAAGAGAAGAATTAATGGCGTAAACTGGTGTCATAATGATGTTTTAATGGCTGGAACAAACTTACTAGAAAGTAGTTATTTTACCAAGTGTGGTCCAAACACAACAGGAGATGGAATACAGCCCTTAAGACTAAATGTGTTTAGCAAAGCTGTGGTATATATAGCTTTATACTAACATTTTAATTGAATGATCATCAATAAATATTAGGTTAAAACTTCCTTACTAAAAATACATTATCACTTCAGGTTAGCTGAATTGCAAACATAACCTCCAGTGAAAAGGTCACTATGTACTTGCAGGTTTGCTTGTAGAAATGTAAGATTCTTGTTGGGGTTCTTTAGGACCAGTAAAACTTTGCACAGGAATTGGTTCACTCTGGGTTTTCTATGCTGCTTCTCAACTCTATGCATTATAGGAGTACAGTTTGCTTGCTGACAACCCATGAAGCAAAAATCTGTTTAAATCAGATGAATGGCATAATACATATACCCAGCTTTCCTAGGTGCTTGCTGTAGTCTTCAGATTAAACAGCCTCGATACATAGCTTATAAAGTAACTGCTGAACAAGCATGGGAACCACTTGCTGTAAAGCCTCTTACTGCTACTATTGTTAACCTATAATGTGCAGCCTAATGGTATCGATCCATAACGGCAAATTTACAGATGAGCAATGCATAGTATGGCATGCATAGTACCACAGCAGTTCTTCATAAGGAAACAGACTTGGTGTTTATTTAATCCTTTCTGTCACAAAAGCCTTTTATTTAATTGGGAGAAAAAAGTATGAACTAAATGCTTAAACTTTCATTAATGGGCAAGTAAACTAAATCATCCCTAGAATTGCAGTTCATTAAGCTACTTAACCTCTGTGCCTCAAATTCACACAGAGCGCTGTTGATAAAATGACTCTGAGTGTCTCTCCAACTAGTGATATTGTGGTTACGAGGAGGAGGATCCCATCTGGGAGTCGGGAAGCGGTTCTGCCTCTTGCTTCAGGCATACTGATAAATTTTATGAGTATATGCAACTGCAAAATTATATCACAGAACAGTATCAATCTGTGTAAGATAAAGGTGTCTAACTTGGGGTAATGTTTCAGGTGCTGCTTCTTTGTCTTGCATGATGTATTGAAATAGAATGAAAATAAAGTCTGCTCTTCTTTTAGGGACAGTAATAGTGTCTTCAGGCAGTGCTATGAAGTGTGGTCTAATAATCTTCATTGCACCTACTAAACTTGACCTGCTTTTTGAATACTAATGTGAAAATATAAGGAATAAAGGAGGACTGAAGTTGGAGCCTGGCTCTTGGTTTTGTTTAAGTGATAGGAAGTGGTTGTGAATATGTACACAGTAAACAGAGATAATTTTGAACACCTCAGTGGCTTATGGATAGGATTTTATTAACCTGTATTCTAGGAGGAGAGGGAAGGGGAGTTCAACCACCATCACAAAGTGGTTACATACCACTGTGTCCAGCCTTATGTTGAAGCCGATAATGTGCCAAACACATCTATCCTGTTCAGCTATCCATGTACAGTGTGTTTGCTAATGTGTGAGCTTACACAGGGTATGAAGTTTTAGCAAAGAGTCTTTGGCGTGAAATGGGGGCAGAGTGCTGCCCTTGCTGTCTATCGGGCAGCCCAGCACTGAGGGTGGCACCAGCTTTAATGATGAGGCTCTTTGTTTCCAAAGAAAGCTGGTTGCTCTTCTGGGTATGAGGAAATAAAACACATGTTAGGAGAAGGGATATAATCTGCCCAGACTCCCTAGGTCTGGGAGAGTTTGGCTTCAAAATTGAGTGTGTGTGGCCAAAATAAAAGGCATTAAGAGCTTCAGCCTGCAGCTCAAAGTATGAAAGGTGACGTGAGACCTGAATATGCCCCAAAGAAAAGCTTGCAGAAAACCAGTCTGGGAAAATAATGTGGGAGAGAAGTGTCTGATTCAACCGTAAATCAGGCATATTTCTCTTATTTAACAGATACATCTTCTGCAAACTGCTATGAGATGTTTTGCTTTGGGTGTTGCATGTAAAGGCTTTCTGTTCATGTATAACTCAATGAGATGATTAAGTCTAAGGTGAATTTTAAGCAAACCAGCTATCAAGAAGGCATTCTTTACTCCATGTGGTGATAAATCTGGAAACAAGGTGTCTGTGGGTGTTTTTGGCCTGTGTCCAAGGTAGCAGGGTCAGTTTGTGCAGGAAAGTCTCTCCCTGTGCCAGAAGGGAAGGAGACAGGTCAGGAACAGAGCATAGAATTGTTTAGGTTGGAAAAGACCCTTAAGGTCTCAGTCCAACCATTAATCTAGCGTTCTGCCTTTATTAGGGATTTAAGACCTCTAAAAGCTGTCCTTGCATAGTTAATGTGGTTCTAAATCGTTTAATAAGGGTAAACAAAATCTATAGATTTCTGTACAGCATCTTCTGCATTGCTGTCTGCAAGTGACCTATAATTATATAGCTATGAGATGACTGTCAGGGAGTAAGACCAGCCAGCTATTTCTGATGTCATATAACATATGGCTTTTGAGGGCTGTGACTTAATAAAGTAAGTGGTTGTCAGTGGCCTTCTAGGTTTCACTGACAACACTTGATACCACCAATAAACAGTATTTCAGGGCAACTGGAGAAAAGGAAGCTGGCAGCTACGTCTCTGCCTTTAGGTCCTCCCCAACGGGTGTAGTACCAGTGTCACCTGTCACTCCCAAAGTGTGGCCAGCATGTGCACAGTGTTGCTGTGGTTGATTTAGTAGTGAGTGTACTGCTTGCTGTGGCCCTTAGCGTCTCTGGTACCCGAAGTTCTTAATCAGCAAAAGGGGGGGAAAGGTGGACTGTGTTATAGGGAATGATGCTACTGTTATTATCTTATTCTTGTGGTACAGTAAGTAAAAGGCTTTGGGGAGTCTGTTTTTGGAACCTTTCTGATATAAATTTATGGCAGATTTAAAACTTGGTTTTGTCCCATAAATCCAGTATTTAGAAGGTCAGTGCCAGAGGTGCTCTAAAGAGGTGTGTGTTGACATTGTTTTGCTTTTAACTGTGTCAGAAACCTAAATCTCAACTTGCTGCCCATATAGCGTATCTCCTGAGGAGCAGATGGTGCCTTGCAAGCTGACAGCGAGCAGGCTTTCTGTGTGTCATGCTCTTCTGCCTGTCTCTTTTCCATATGCCTTTTGAAAATAAAAAGCAGAAAATAAGTATGTGCATGTTTGGGTTTCTTTTAATGGTACTAAGCCAACGTGCTGTCTCTGCACTCCATCTTTAAGTGCAAGGTGCTGGAAACACTCTAGTTGGGGTTTTGTTGTTTTATGGTGCTATGGAGTTTAGTGTGCTTGTGCTGTGACCTTCACCAAGACTGATCTCTGTAAGGGCTGCTTTTTTATTTTATTTTATTTTATTTTTTTAAATCAATGCCAATACACTGCACAGAAGCACTCCTGTTCTTTTGCACACCTTGTCAGGGAGGCTGCCTGGGCTGGGGAAGGCATGCCTAGATCAATAGGAAAGGAGTACGTTGGGGTTCAGGTTAACCTTTCTGTAGCCCACTGAGGCAATGACCTTCTCCAAGGGATAATGCAAAAAAACTTACCAAAAGGCATTATTTCAAATGGGGAAGAAAGAGCAGATTGATTGGCTAGGACACCCTAGGGGTAAGAGAGGCCTCGAGTAAAAGGAAAACTTAATAGGGTAGGTGTACCCATAATTCTGTGAAAAAGAAAAAAAAAAAGGAATCTTTTGTTGATTTTAATCCAGCATAAATACTCAACTTTATTAATATATAATCACTGTCTGGCAAAAAATGTATGTCGGGAAAGAAAAACACAATGGAATTATGTTTATGTATATGTGATAGTCAGTGAGTTAGTAGCAATAAATTCCATTAGTTTTGTGAGTAATGGGAAAGAGATGATTGTTACTATTACCAGACAAAAGAGAAACCTCTGTGGCTTCAATGAAAGCCTGTTGAAAAAGAAATAAACATGTAAATGGTACCGGAGAATCATTAGCTGGTGGTGATAAATATAGTAAGATGCATTAGTGCAGAAATAGCAACACCAGCAATTTGTATGCATTATATTTTCTATGGAGGCCTCTTGTAGTGCAGTGAAAGAGAAAATGATGGCATGGTACTGGAGGACAATGCTATTGCTTGGTATGTGCGGTGCGACTACAGCATCATTTTATGTTGGTTATGTGTATAATACAGTTTAGATGGAGATAATTCACACCTGAAGTATGAAGGCAACACTGCTAAAATAAGCTGGGAAAAAAACTTGCAGGGAGGTATTGCGAGGGAACTCTGCAGAAAAATAGTGAACTGTGGAAGAAAAATGTCACTATAGCACATATGTAACATGCAGGTGTTTGAGTCTTGATTTCAGCTGCCTGTACTGTGAATGGATCTGGCAAAAATAAGGATGTGTGCAAAACCAGGCATTTGATGTGCACAGTTTAAAAAAGTGTGCACACAAAGAAGGGAACAGACTTGTGTGCAAATCATGTGAAATAAGTTCCTCCATACATAGACAAAGATACTGCTGTTAGTAGATGAACTTTTGTGTCTTTCTAGTCACCTTTACTCTGAAAGGATCCTAGAAAGAAAACTCCTTGTTAGGAACCCAGTCAGGGAAGGGGTTTTGTGTACTGTTGGGGTTGCATATGTTAAATAAAATATCCCTTGTCTATATTATTATTTGATACGACATTGCATTTGATTAGCAACATATTTTATATAAATTTTTTTTACTAAAATTATGATTACATAATTTGCAACTCGGATGCGTTGCTAAACAATGGTGGTAAAATCTCACGTGGAATTTTCTTAGCTGGGGCACTGGGCTTTGTGCTCTAATCTCACTGTAAATGTTTCTTGCCCATACAGAGTGGGTAAGATTTGCTTTTGCAAAGTAGAATATGAAGGTAAATGTGAATCTGGGGAGGTTCTTGGGTTGCAGCCTCCCTCAGAGACTTGAAGATAATGTAGCTTTCATAGGTATGTTGAAATTGCTGCCAAGTGTTGCCAAGTTGGGGCCTGCAGCTGCTTTAAGGTTAGTTTTAGCCCTGCTGACTTAAGCTAGGTATCACTTTTGGGTTGTTCCTTAACCCTCTGGCATTAGCACCAGTTTTAGACAGAGGTACTGTGCCACAATGAGAGACAGGACACTGCTTGATGCAAGCAAATGTCGATTTATTGTATACAATCGCAAGTTTATATATGTTATCAGAGGCGTGCTTTAAGCAGATTGGTTCTTTAAACTAAACCTTACATACTAGGCAATCCCTAATTGGTTAACTACAAAGAACACTTTAAGTTTTTACAGTCATCAATTAACAGCAATGTGTTACTTCTCCTTGGTGCCATCTGTTCATTATTCCCTTACCTTTTCTCGGCCTGACTCATCCTGTCGGTTGTTATCTGTTCACATTCCTTGTCCTCCCGAGGTTTGCAGCGGTCATCCCAAGGTTTTATGGCCATCCTCCCAAGGTTTATGGCCGACAAGCTCCAGCACATCCCCGCTTATCCGTTGGACCGTACTTGGAGACTTGCCTCTCAGGCCTTGTCCCACAGTACTGAGCCTCTGAGTTTGCAGGCAACAGCAAGGATGCAGCCTCTTGCTTGTGTGGCTCAGGTTCTTTTGTTATGTAACATAAAAGTTATTCAAGTTAAATTACTTAGTGTGCTTCTGTACTATAAATGTGAATCTTGAAATTACAGAAGCAACATAAATGTCTGCTTTTTATCCTTAGCATTGTGACTGTCTTCAACTTCACTGTCAGATAATGTATTTAATAACGTTCGTTGATGGAAGATAACATTCTGTTCTGTCTTGCTTCCTGTTTTGAAATATGTCCTTTATTTCTTTGGAGTTGAGCTTTCTCCTGTAAATCAAATATACATGAGTGAGTTTTCTGATAGCGAAATGCAACAAGGTTATAGTCAGAATCACTTTCTAGTCTGCAGTATAGAGGCAAGAGCTTACTATTTTTTTAATCATTATTTTACATTAACAAAGATAAAAAATGTAAGTTGTAGCATGTACTTACAGGGATAGTATATTCTAGACCGCCCTTTTTACACTTGTATTACAGTGATTTTAATGTTCACATATTTTTTGAGACACTTGGAAGGAGTACAAGCCCTGTATTCAAGAATAAAAACTGCAAGCAAGTTTCTGGCTATATTCATTAGGCTTGAATTTTCTGCACAGTACCTGGGTCAAATTTTGTAAATCAAGACTATTTGTGGTGTAAGATTATAAGTCATGATCTAGCTGAAGCATTTTGCTTGCAGTGAAAAGAGAAAGTCCATCCATGTAAGATGTGATTTAGTGTTCTGCACTTGCTGGGAGTCAGTGGCAGCTGAAGAGAGGAGGAAGCAGAAATTCTGTTTCTCAGGCCATTAAATTTAGATTTTGGAAGTTGAAGGTTTCAGTTTTTTAAAAATCCAATCTGGAAATTAATCAGATTTACAAAATATTTTCTAAGAAAGCAAGTTCTAAAACACTAAATGTGGAAGGTAGACTTTTGGATCAGGTAAAATGTTTTCTTTAAGTGTTAACTCTATAATTACAAATGGTTTGGTGCTACACTTTAAAACTTGAACAGAACCATTTTGGAAGGAAACAAAATATACTGGAAAAGCTCTTGTCAGCTCTGCCTCCTCCCTGCCTTTAGGGTCCAGGATGTAAATGTGAATTAAACCACTAACAAGGGACTCATTATAGATACTGTAAAAAGAAATCAAATCTGGATCTTCCTCTGTGAAATGTCAAGTTACATCTGAAATCGAAAAGCGCATAGTGAAAGGCAAAGTGTGTGCTCTGCACTCTCCAGACACAGGGCTGTCCCTTGAGGTAGGTGTCTCTAGCTACAGTATCTGTATGATGCAATTGTTAGAGACCTTCTGTTCCCTTTGCTATTAAAAATGTATCTTTGGGGGCCAAATGCGTAACTGTAGAATGTGGGTGGCAGTGGGTGGAGGGAGACCATCCCAATGGGAGAGCTGGATGTGCATAGACGTGCTCTCTGTTTTCTCGGGGTACTTGGGCCATAGAAAGTGCAGAAATCATCTGGCATCAGCTGCTCTTCTTTGCAGTTTCTTCTTCCTCTGTAGGACCTTAGAAAAACTACTACTTTCCCTCCCCCGCCCTCCCCCCCATTTAACAATAAGCTATGCTGAGAATGTTTCTCCTGGTTTGATCAGCAATTCTGCTTGCCTTGTTGGTTTTTATTTGTCACTTCTTGAGCCCCCATGAAACTGGCCTTTTCCAGCCCTTTTGTCTGCTGCTGGAGGAAGAAGAGAGCTTTCCTATGGGCATGAGTCTTAGGGAGCCTGGGATCTCTCTCTTCTGTTATATCTGTTCCCTGACCCCTGGAAGATGTTTGCAAGTACTTCCTCAGCTGCTTTGGGGTCTCTTACTTCTCTAAAAAGTGTATGGAAATAAGGGAGTGTTAACTCATATAGCTGAATCATGTATTTCTTGCTGGAGCTGAACTGCGGAGTCCAGGATGTTGGCTACTTACATCCCACTGCTTAGTGACTTTCCTTTTGATGCCAGGCACAGTACTGAGCAGCCCACTGCCTTGTGCATTCCACTTCAATGTAATTAATGTTCAATTTGCTCTGACTGATAATCCATTTATCATGCCCTGCGGTGCTGCCAGTGTGGTGCTCCAGCCTCATTGTGTCATGCCAGTGCACGCTGGGGATGGAGGATGGTTTGCTCTGCCTCAAAGCCACTTCACATCATGTTGTCCATTGCATTTTTTTGTCTCTGTTCCAGGCGGTGTACTGTCAGGGATGGACTGACATATGTGTCAAGCTCCAGATGTCGTTCTTAACTGATTCTGAGCTGTGCAAGTCTTCCTGCCTCAGGTGTTTTTTTAAAAATCTTAATTTTTTAGCTGTCTCTCTAGTACTATGGTAATGAAGACAACTGTAGAAATCCATTGTGGCAAAAATAGATGCCAGCTTTTGTCTCCTTTCCAGGATCAGCTGCACCCATGTCCCTCAACAGTAGATGTTTCTCCTACTGCTTCTTCAGTGTCTCCTGTATCTGAGATTTCAAGGTTTGCTCAGGAAGCTTAACTCTGTACAGCCCTGTCCTTACTTTTTAAAAGTTTCACTTCTTATCTGACTTAGATTTTCTTTGCCCCAGTTGAAGTGGGTTATCTCTGTCCCTATCCACAAGGACACAGAACAGATTATTCCTTGCCTTTATGCAACAGCCTTTTTTGTGGTCCGTCCTTTTGTTCCTCTTTCATCTCCTTTTCTTGGGGCTAAGCAATGCCAAATTATTCAATATCTACTCCTATGCTATCTTTTAAATACCTCCGAAGGGAAATAGTACAGTTCAGTTGAAACATTTTGAATAATAGTTCATGTATAACTTATTTAAAAAAAAAAAATGTTCTGTATAAACTTATCTCTGCATAGTGGCATTTCAACAATTATACCTGCAGTGAAGATTTGTCTACAGTATTTTTTTTGGTGTGTTTTTATTTAGCATCAAATTGGAATGTGATTTGAAGCTTCATGGGCAGGATATACTTTGAAAACCCATTACAGAAACTTATAACTTAGGTGGTGTTATTAGATCCACTTATCCACCAGGTAGCCTTAAGAACTGGAACAATCATCAGCCACCTCTGCAATGCTTGCTTTATCCTGCATTTCAAATTGCTTTTTTAAATGCTAGCTTATTAAAACAACCCCAGAAATCCCTAAATGTTACAAGGGTAATGATCTTCCTAAAAATATTTTTGCCTTGTTGGACTGCAGGAGTAGGAACTTGCCATGAAGTTTAGAGCAGTTTGGAGAGGGGAAGAAATGCCTGAATGGCTCTTAGAGAAACAGCTCAAATACATGCAGGGAAAATGTTCAAGGAGATGATATAGCTCTTAGTCCCCACTGCCTTTGGTCTTCTGTACTTGTGTCATGGAGGGGCTCCCACCCCTCCTGCCATCTGTGATTGTGGCTGCACATGTGGCTCTTTCCCAGTACTGCTTCCATAAGTAATCCATAATTAGGTACATGCTTGTTTTGAGATTTTTTTTATAATGAAATATTTTACTCTGCCTAAACAGATTTGTCTCTTGCAGTTCCATGATATGGCTTTATTCAAATAACTTGCATTAAGTGAAAGCCTAGAAGTTGAGGTTTTTTCCTGCCTCATTTTTCAAAGCCTTTATTATCAATATCTTCATTTTCAGTCTGCTCCACTGCTGCTTATAAATGCATTTAGAAAGGTTAACATTCAAAAATAATGAGACTTTCTTCATTTATAGTGGTGACTGGGATATTTTGTAGTAATAATGTCTCCTGCTGCAATAAAAAATGCTTTAGGAAGTTTTGAGAGCTTTTGTAATTCAAGGTTAAAGATACTAAGATAAGTTGAGCTAGACTTAGTATTTCCTTAATAGTATGCAGAAGAGGCCCTTGCAGTTTGGGAAAGTCATTGTTTTGAAGTGGTGTCGTCCTTTTTTGTGAACTGATCAGCTTGTTAGATGAGGAACTAATGATAAATGTGAGTTTCTAGAGATGTGTGTTGTAATTTTTGGTTGGCAGAAGTAATATCTGCTCATAAGGGTCCAATTATTAACATATTCTGTACTCTGGTCTAAATTCATCATTGTATTGTCCCACTTAAGAGGAAATATTGTGCCATTTTACTGCCATGCATCATAGGAGTAATAAAAATTGAGATTTCATGATATAAAATATGTATGTTAATATATATTGATATATAAGAGATACAAATTTATGAATAAAGATTGAGATAATAATGAAAATGTTTACAGAATTGAAGGATTTATTACTGAAGGACTGTCAATTCAACGTAGGATTTAAGGAAAAGAAAGTTAACATGAGCAGGGATCCAAACTGCCTGTGCCGTGAAAGGAGTGGTTTAGGTCAGATCACTTAAAGAATTACTACCAAAGAGTCGGAGTGAAAGAGGTTTAACATGAATTTGTAGAAATGCAACTTCTCAAGATTTAATAACAAGGTTCCCTCTATTACTTATTACTTGGAGTAAACGCACAGAGATAAATCAAGTTGAAATCGAGCCAAGATAGAGTTGCAAATAGTTTATAAAGATCAGAGGTATAAGAGGGTAAAGAAGATCCTGCTGTTGAGTCACAAGGTTTAGAGTGGGCCCCCCTGCTTTCTTAACTGTCACAGAGTTCAGGTGTGGCTAGTTCCTATCTTATTCTCAGACTCAGACAACAGTTTGTATCTAAAGGGTAGAGAGAGGCAGTTTTTTCATAATTCAAGATTATCTATAGGATTTTAGCAGCAAAGAAAATAAAATTTGTATTAAATCACAAAAACTACATGATTAACCGAACTTCTTCAAGCTTGCAATGCATATTACAACAAAGGTATACCTGTTAAGAAGTTCCCCTTGAATTCAGTGAAATACACGTCTAATGTTTTTGCATTCCTCGGTGGGTGAAGGGGTGAGTCTCAAGGAGCAGGGGTATCATCCCAGGCCTCATCATTGACTCTTCGTTGACTTTCTGTGGCCATCCCCCTAGTATCACAGACTTAGTGGTCTGTGAGCTCTGAGTGGCATCCCACTCAGAGGGAGATGCTAGTTGCAGCTCGCTGCAGTCCAGGAGAGCTCAAGAGGGTTTCACTTTAGGACTGCTGTTTATAAGGTTGTGAGATGATTTGCTTTAGTCATCAGTAAATTTCCATCTTGGCCGCAACCTCAGTGATTTTTCAAAAATTCCAAGAACAGTGGCATCATTCCACTTGCATTTCCGCTTGGGCTGTGATCTGAGTAGGAGCGTTCTGGGGTTGTCAGGGAATAACTGTCTCCATTCTTGTTCCCTGCTTTGACGGTTCAGTGGGAGTTTCAGTACGGACAGTGCCATTCTCTGCCTTAACTGAGTAAGATTTCCTGGTACAGTCAAGGGGTGCTTAGCTGCCCAACTCATTACTCAAGGTGCCAAGGCCTAGTTGGCAACTCCTCCTCCAGGCTGTTCTACAGCCCCCAGAAGTGCACCACCACACCCTGTGCAGCTGGCTTTGTAGGATGCTTGCAAAAGTTCAGCTTGGATATTTAATGTAGTCTGTACCACTCATCAAGATGAGTGTGTGTGTGTGTGTTTCAATAAATACATAGTACTTGGTTGCAATCAGACAACTCTGTATTGAGTTGTGCCTAGCAGCTATCAGGAGTATGGTCTGACTAGCCAGCCAGCTAGAAGCAGGTGCTAATATATGATTTATTAAACTGTATTGAGTTTCTGTGCTAGTTTATTCAGCTATTTGTTAAAATGTGGATTCTGTCCTGACAGCAATTTTCCTTCTCTATTTGTGATAATGCTTCTGTGGTACCTACAGTGGATTAGAAAGGAATTTCAGAATGTTAGTCCATTTTTTGGTATCCTTAAGTATTGTAGCAAGGATAAATGAAGGAAAATATTGTAGGTGGCGGCAGCTATCTGGAGAGTGTTGGCAAGAAGTCTGGGTACCACTGCAGATGTTAAGTGATATGCACCTCTTTGGCTACTTGTTTATGACATGTCATGCATTAAAGTGGGTTTTAACATCCTCTGTATAAAAAAAAAAAGTCTGTGCTGCTTTATGGTGAACCAATTTTAAGAAAAGTTACTAAGCACAACTTTTGTGACAGTGTGTAGATATAAAAGAAACAGAAACAGGCAACAGAGTTTCCTCTAAATCCACTGAAATTCAGCAGGCAGATTTATTTGTTTAGGTCAAATGTTTGAATTAAGTCCCAGAATTTCTTCCTTTACAAGTTTATCAGCTGACAAAAATTAGGATGTTTCTTAATCTAGTATAAAAATAAGTCCAAAATAGTCATCTGTTTTTTTCAGCTACACTTAAAGAAGCCTTAATCTACTATATGTTTCTGTATGTTGTGAAAAGACCATTAATGGGATTTCTCTGGCCCCCTCTATCCTATCCCAGCTTTCTGGGAAAGATGTGTTACCTCTGGCTTTCTACATGTCACCTGCATGTTAGTGGTAAACCCTTAGCCAGGGTCCATGGTTTTAAGGAGCTACAGTAGATGCTTTCAAATATTCTGTGATTACCAGAGCCCAGAATTCCTTACACTCGTGACTGTATCTGCTGAGATGGGAAATATTTCTATATGTTATCTGACCATAGTCTTTGAGTGCTACTTTATAACGAAAATAAAGAGATAACTGGATAACAAATAATCGTGTGTTAAAAATGTAAATAGTTTAGATCCCCCCACCCACCCCCCCCAGCCTCCAAGTTCTAGTCCTGTTTGAGTGCTGCTGTGGCTTCTCTTTCTGAATATGATTCAGCCTTTCTGTAAGTGCTCAAGGATCTTGTGGAAAATAAATCCAGTATCTTTTTAATAATGCCTCACCATGGTTCTGTTTGAGATTATTACATCAGATAGTCTTACCATAATAAAAACATGGGGTTTTCCACAAATCAAATGGGGGAAGGGGAGAAAGAGACGCGGTAGTGAGCTTGTTTCTCTTCTTGCTCTAATTTGCTATAGCCTCATGATTTAGAGCTATGGCCAAGGGCACAGTGAACTGGTGGAGAAGGGCTAAACCACTGGTGAGAGGAAAGACCATCACTTCTCAGCTCTTACTATGGTGTGCAACTAGAAAAACCATGTAACACTGATACTTGAAAAAAATGTAGTATTGCCTGATGGCAGGCTATGATCATTGCTGTTTGCTGAAAAAAAAAACCAAAATAGTGACAGTATTCCTGGCTCAGAAGGATGTTCCCATATGCAGGTCTGTGAGGGCATGCATATTCTGAATAAATATCCGAGTATATAAATGTTTGATGTTTGTAGTGGTGTGATTATCCTTGTGACCCTTATCATCCTTGGGAAAATCTGGCATCGTCCTCTGGTTTGTGAAGCTTTCCCAGCAGGTAACTGAGATCAGCTCCCAGCTCTGTATGTCCAAGATAAAGTGGCCTGGGCACGTGCCTGAGCATTGCATGGCAGAGACCCAGACTCCTGATTTCTGCAGTGGCTGGAAACTTTAACCTGAAATTAAACTCCTAAGTTGAAAGTGTTTTGCTTTTTTTATTGTGTGTTTTAATGGTGTCCAAGTTGCAATGAAATTGCGGGCAGTAATTTAACCCATGGTACATGAAACTGCATATACTACTTCATAAAAAAAGGTAAGAAAAAACTGCTACCAAATAGCAAAAAGTCTTCTGAAAAAACTGGGACTTCCCATTTTCGAATGATGCTTATTTTGCATTTCTGCTTTGCCTCATGGTAGCTAACAGTTGCTTGGAAGTATTAATTTTCTCCAAGTATTGTATATGGTGTAAAACAGTAAAACACAGGTTCTGGCTGGCATTTGAAGTGATGTCGGAACAGTGTTACTTGTATATTATCAGTCATTGATCTTGCTATGCAGAATGATTTGTTTTAGCAAATGAAATGTGCAAGCTTTGCAGAAAGTGGAGCTGTGGAATAGAGTTCTTTGCTAGTCTTAAAAAAAAGTGAACCCTGTAATTGATGCCTTGAAAAGTGATAGGCAAACTTGTATGTATCCAAATTGCAGGTGGTGGAGGCTTGGCAGGTGCCTGGAAATATCTTTAAGGAGTGTAGGAGTTTTGTTTTCCTCACCACATGCAGTCTTGAAAAGCCTGATATTTTTTTATATATGTGCACACATGTGATTTATATATTTTTTAATATATATACACATATATATGTAAAGCCAGAGGACTGGCTTAATACTTAGAAAAGATATGTAATAGGGAAAAGGTCCTTCTGGTTTATTCTGAGAAATGTTTATTGTGCATTTTAATGCCAACTTTAACATAAATCACTGCGTTGTTAGAAGCTTGGCAGTGCAAGTTTCAAACTGGTATGTCAGTGTGTGTGGCTTCATATTCTGCTGTTCAGCTGTACAAATATTTTGTCTGTTTTTTGCTTTGTATGGGGCTTGTTCTGTGGATGCCTTTCTGGATGAATCTTTAAGGTAACAGATTTTGACTGTTCCTGTGAAGTGCCTAATTGTCAGCTTTGTTTTGAAATGGTAGGTTTAGACATGGGTTAGGGACCCCTTAAGAAAATCTCCTCACTCTACTTAATCACTCCAGTTTTTCTCTGGAACTAACCAGGCTGGGTGATAGCATTTGTTCTCTTGGCTGTCTCTGGGATGCACGTGCACCCAGTCTCTGTTCTCATTTGGCTTGGTGCTAGTGGTCCATGCCAGCTCCTGGCACTGCACCAGTTTTTCACCTATTCTTCTCAAAGTGCTTTTGGATGGGACCAGTTCTGTTTTATTTCATGCCATTGATGCTTTGTTATTTGAAGTTTGCAACACACCCTGTTATTAATGTGTTAGGTAGTCTCTACACGTTAACATCATTATTCTTTGAGCCCTTTTTTCTCTATAGGCGTTGGGTATGTGCCCGTTTGCATGCAGCCAGCCAAGTGATCTTGCTTGCCCAGCTGTTCTGTGGTGCACACTGATGACAAACCTGTGTTATACCCTGGAGACTGTAATGAGGACTGCAGCCCTTGCTCTCCCTGTGTGCCAACCTGGGGCTGGATTAAGCAGACCCATAAGCACCTTATTAGCACTAACATTTCCTCTTTTTACAGTCTTACTCTTCTGCACTTTGTCCATTCCCATGTTCTTTATCTGATTCTCATTGTCTTGTGTATTTAATAAGTTTAGAAATTGCATTGCTTTCTTGACTTTCCAGGCACCCCAGGGCACCCTCTCTGCCTGCTGCTTTTCTGGTTCCTTGCTCTTGAGGTATTAATATGAAATATTCATTAGAAAGTAATACAAACCTATGACTTATGTTTGAAAACATGAATTGCTGTTTCTTACTCCTACTCTTTTTAAAGCCACCTCCATTGTGTCTTTAAAGCCCATCTCCTGGTTTGTCTCAGTGCCAAGAGTAAATCCAGCAGTCTCCCCACCTCATGATGTCTGTTGGTCAGCTCCTCAGGTTTTTAAAGCTTTTAGCTGAGGCTGGGCTTGTGATGAGGCTTGGCAGTTGGCTGTCACCTGGCAATGATTAAAAGCAAAGCTTCTATCACACAGTTAGCTAAAAAGCCTCTGCCTCTTCCTAATGCTTGGACTCTGAAAAGACCTCCCTGCTAACTTAAACACTACAATCAAGTCAGCAATTGACAAAAAAAAGAAAAAAAAGTTGGAAGGTGTATCATATTCCTTTGACATCAATAACCTGCCTTTCTCATTCTTTGCTGCTGCTGCCCTCCTGGCTCGTCTGCTTCTTTAGCCAAATGTTTAATATATTTCCATGCAAGGTGTAGAGAAGATCAGTGGTTTAAAAAAAAAAAAAATAATCTGGTCTTGTACCTAACAGTGTAAATACTTGGAAGAAATTTGCTGTGATGGATTTCCCCAGTTATTAATTGGGTTACACAGGTAGGTCACTTCAGGCAGCAACGTGTTAAATGAAGTGGGAAAGGAGGAGTTTAGTGCAATTATCAGTTTTAATTGCTCTGAAACTGGTAAAAAGTTTTCCATAACTGAAGTTTTGTATAACTTGTTATACTAGAGTATAACTCTATATCTGTATAACTTGAGTTATACTCTAAATCTGATCCATTTGTTCTACCAAGCAAGGCAGGCTGAGATGGATAACTCTTGCTCCTGAGAGATGGTTCAGCTTGTATCAGACCGTGCCCTTTCACCTAGTGCAAAGGAGTACAGGTGGACAAATGCTGTGGTAGGGAGAGGAGAAGGAGTGTTGCCTTCTGTCAGCTGTGAAAGAAGCTGGTATCCAGCATGAATAACTAGCCAATAACCAGTTTAAGAATGCAAAAAAGACTCAAAAATTATTAATTTAGCATAACACCCTTTCTTCCTTTATCCTTAGGAAAAAAGGCCACTGTATGAAATGGCACACTGTAAGAAAGGCAAGAAAGCTAGTGCTGCATGTCTTGTAGCAAATTAATGAGTGTTTAAAGCAGGCTTTAGAAATTTGAGTAGTGCATCCACTTATACATCAAGAAAGCCTAAGAAAGGTAGTAGTCATCACCTGGGGGGAGGGAGTACCTCCATCCTAATTTTGGGCTGACTTCAGTTAAGATCTTTGATCCTGAAGTACTTTATTTCTAAAAATTGTTCCATTAATTTCATGCATTACCCAAGGTGATGAGGTTGAGCACATCTGTAGGTTTGTGGCACTCTGGGGCCTTGTTGGAACTGTTATCTGTCCAGAAATTGTATAAATGGTGATGTGAGCTGCACTTCATTCAGCCACTGTGAGTAGGCAACTGTGCCGAACAGCACTTTCATAGGATTTTGGGATGTTTCTGGTATTTGGCCTTTGCCTGCTTCACTTGCCTTGGGATCAGGAGTGTCTTAAAAGTTTTCAGTCTATGCTATGTTTTCTCTGACTCATGGATTTTTTACGTTTTTTATTTTACAGAAACCAAAACTTTCCTTCAGGTTTAAGTTGGAAGAAGGTTAGAAGTTTCTAACTCTAGGGTAATGTAATCATCTCTAGGGTAATGTAAACTTCTGAAAGCTGTGCTTGGCAAAAGTAAGGGGATCAGCTCAGTATATCCTAATTAATTGAAATTATGAAGGGATACCCAGCTTAATGCAGTGATCTGAATTGTTCTTCAGCTTGATGAGTCAACAGCAGAGGGCAAACCATGAAACTTTTGGAAAGTATTTTAATGCCCTTGTCAAAAAAATTAGATAGCTCAGGCTGAAAAAGTTTGCAAAATGTTGTTCTAGATAATAAAAGTGGTAGGGGTTAACAGTCATCTCAAATATTACTGCTAAATATTTTTCTTTTAAAAGCTACTTCCACCCATCCCCCACCCCCATAGTATTTTGTGCTGTCAAAAATGTTTGGGTGTTGAAGTGTTTTCATCTTGCAATTGAAATTCAGAAGAGGGTTGGTCTGTGGATGAAAGCTTTTCAAGGATTGGGCCCTAAGTCTGTACTGCTGTAAATAGGATCTGAAATCCATATGGGATTTTGATATAGTCTGAGGGAACAAATTCAGCCTGTACCAATATGGCTTATGCAAAGAGACTAAAATAAATTTTACTCTTCTGCTAAACAATATGCTAGCTTTCTTCCTGATAAAAATGGATATTCCCTTATATTGCCAACAATGAAGTTCGGTGCAAAATAAATGAATGCTCTGAATCTATTACTAGCAACACACTGGCAGCTTAATGCAATAAGAAATCATGAAGCCTGATTTACAGATGCATTATTAATTCATACTGGTAGAATGTTTTAACACAAATAAGGTAAAGAAAAAATAATTTTCCCTCTTCCCTCCTCCTTTTCTTAAATGAAAGACCTCTTCCTCCCCAGACTCACATCGTTGTGTAATATACAAGCAATTTAATTTTTATTGTGCTTTCTAATTACCATAGTGGGATACCTTAGTGAGCAAGACTGGCTTTGTCATCCTGCTCTGCATATAACATGGCAGCTTGTGAGAGGCAGTTCAGCAAGCCCAGCATCTCCAGCTGCTTCTGTTTTAAGTTCAGCAACCCAAGAAGTAATCTGTCAGTCTCAGTGGGAGCTACTAACAATGCTCAGGCTTTTCATCAAATCTGCCTTTAATTTCTGGAGAGGGGGGAGTCTGCCAGTTGCTGGTGGCTCAGAGCATATTGGAACATGGAAGGAGAGGGACTAAACTTCAGCAGTTGGGTTAATTTTTTCATCTGCATGTCCCTATATGTTTTGTGCAGCAGCATCTGCTATCAGTGCCTAAAGACAGTTTTATCTTTTTCTTTTCTTAAAAAAAAAAAACAAAAAAACCCAACCTGAAACCTGTGCATGTTACTATTTTTTTTTTTTTGTGGTGTTTGGTATCTCTGTCATCTGCTGAAACTACTGATATTTTATTGTAGTCTAAGTCACATAAGAAATGTGCCTGTGTCTCTTCATATGAAGTTCATCTTCTTCCTTTGCTCCCCTGGTATATTTGAGTAAAGAAACAACTATATAGCTTTTTTATATGCTGTAAATCCTTTTTCCTTTCTTCCCATCTCTGTTTTCTTGTCTCGGCCATAGACTGTCGCTTTTACCAGAGCCCTGTAACTTATTTTAAGCCTATATATGTTCAGTTCTGACACAAGATTGTTGCATTTCCATGTCGTTATTGTTTATGGTGTATTTCTGTTTCTAGGCTTCATTACATTTCTATTCTCCCTACCTCTCTGTTCTCTCAAAATCTGTATGTTGAAGAGCAACAAGGTCATCTGAATATACTAGGAAATTTTTAGTTTATATATAAATGCAGAATGTGAATGTAGGCAGGTTTAGACATCGAAGGTTCATTGTTGGAGTTTATACTATGTGCTCAGCCAGGATGTTAGCTGTATTATTTTTTTTCCCGTCACTGTGATACTGGGACTACCCTTCATTTGTGTTAAGATGTGAATGCCTTGGACAGGTATCCTCCTGGAAGTGAGTTAAATCAAACTTCAAGGAAAAAGTCAGCATTTTCTAGTTTTTCAGTTTGCACAAGGCCCTACTGGACAATAAATCTCTATGAACAGAGCTGGAAAGTTTCTAGCAGCATGGGGGATTTATAACTCTTGTCTGATGTGAGGGAAGAGAGGTGGCTCAGGGTCCCTGTTCTCCCTCTGGAATTGTGAAAGCTGCCAGGTTACTCTAGGGTACCTTACGACATCTGTCCATCGCTTGTTAAGATCAAATTCTGCATGTCTTCTGTTGAATTTCCCCACCGTCTGGTGAGACACGTGTGAAATGGGAGTCCCCAGATATGCTTGTGAGGTTCATTGCTTTGGGTCTGCAGGTCTTGGCTTGGGGCAGATCCTGTGGCAAAATGCTGACCACCCTCACTGTTCTTGTCTTCTAACTCACCATTCATTGTCAGAGTTAAATTTTTGCTTTTCTAAGCAATGTAGGTCAAGAATAAAACTCGTCTACCTAAAAACACTTTGAAAGTGTGCTTTGCAGAAACACTTCAGTGACCTTTCCCCAGCTGTATTGTGGCTTTAATGGTGAAGATCTGAAAGTAAATGCAAATGAGGATGCAGCTTCATACTGGACTCCTCAACTATTTTAGATTCCTTTGTAGCAAATTACATACAGAACCGTTTTCAGTTTTCTAGATCTAAAAATTTTCTGTATTTGGAAAGGTCAGATTTGGTTTGAAACTTGGATTGACATTTCACACAAATCTTACTTTTATGAAAGACCAATCATAACTTCAAAAAAAATAATCTGATCTCAAATAGATGATGAATCAGGGTGCTCAGTATAGGGTGGGCTTTGATGGAGACTGGAAAGTGTCCATCTATGGGAAGATGGCTCTGGGTGAATGCTTCACTTCTCCTTGGTTAACCTTGAATAAAAATAAAATGTTGAGTCTAATCCTGGTAGAGTTGTGTCTGGGTTCTTGTGGGTATAAAAATATGGTAAATCCTTTATGCCACTCAAAAGCTACATAAATGCATGAAGCTGGTTATTTCCCTTTTGTTCTTGAGGATAGCCACTGAGGAGCTGCTCTGGATGTTGTGGAAGGTCACTAAACATCTGAGATAAATCAGCAGTTTAGGTAAGAAACATCTGGAAGTTGCTTCAACAAGGACCATGTTAGTCTTCAGAGGGGAGTTTATGGTCTGATCACAAACTACCCCAGGGAAGAGGATGGTGAGTTTGGCCTCTGGCTCATGCCAGAAAGCAAATATTTACATCTGAGCAAGGAAATGGATAGGACTATGTTAA
The DNA here is from genome assembly GCF_017639655.2 of Falco naumanni. Taxonomy (NCBI): domain Eukaryota; kingdom Metazoa; phylum Chordata; class Aves; order Falconiformes; family Falconidae; genus Falco; species Falco naumanni. The sequence goes on along the minus strand of NC_054062.1, from coordinate 33,231,861 downwards.
ACTTGGACAGAAAGAAAGGGTGAAATGGGGAACAAATGAGTGTTCATTATTTAAAAAAAAAGTAAGGTGTTATGAACAAAATGAGTTGAGATACAAAAGGGTATGGAGAGACAAAAATTTGTAATTGTCTCGATGTCAGTGCTAGGAACCTGTAAAAATAGACAAGAGCGTCGAGAATAGCTCATATCTGAGCACAGCTGTGACTGCACTGCATTGCTGAAACCTTATGGCAAAATTTGCATAGTTAGAATATTAACACCCCTGTGTCTGACCTGTTTTGCAAGGTTTGAATGAGAGAAAGGGATGTGAGTGCCACTGTCAGGAAAGACATCGCCACTTCTGAGGCTCTAATTACAAATAGATTATTGGCTTGAATAGCAACCTTTCTGTAGTGTGTTTGGGATTGTCTTTTTCTTTCCCCTTGTGGCAGGAATCTAGAGGAAGCCAGGAGATTCTTCCTTGAGGAAAAGGCTGAGCTGCTTTGGGGGGCTGACCCTTGGGTGGGAGGACAGGGGCCATGGTGCTCAGCTCTCCCAAAGCCCCTGGTGATGGTTTTCTTTGTGTAAGGTGGGAGCTGCTTTAAAATAATAAACTTACGTGTTTTGAGCTGCAAAATTTTCTCCTGTGCCTTACAAGGGAAAACCCTACATTAGACCTTGCTTTGGCAGGTATAAAATGAAACGTGGAATTGAAAATTGAGGTTAGGTTAGATATAATGATCATAACTTGGTTGTACACGTGATATGCATAGAATAAAATCCAACACATTACACTTTTAGTGCTTGAAAAGGCCCATTCTAAAAGCTACGAAGTTTATTAGCAAAACAGGTAGGAAGAAGGTATCTAAATGGAAAAAATAAATGGCACTTTGGAACTGCCAGGAGTATCTCACCATATGCCCTGAAGCCCACAGTCAAGAGGAAAAGAATCTAGTTGTAAAATAAATGCATTGCTGTATTTGCATCTAATATAAAGTACACTGTGACAATAAAGTTCCCATATACTACAACAGCAAGGGAAAAGGGATGGTAAGACATGTTTTATTAGATGCTAGGGGCAGAAGCTGTTCAAGAAAGAAACAGGATGCCAGAAGTAACTATGGCTGTCAGCACTGAATATAATAAATGATCTTTTAAGTTTTGAGAAAACTACTGCCAACAAAATTACTTGTTGCAACATTAGATAGCAGTGATGGTTTTTGGCAGTTATGCAGAAACCTGTGCTTAATTAATACTTCTGAAGTGTATCTGGGAAACATGCAGGTGATGTGGTCATGTCAAATGAAAGTAGTGATTAACTTTCCAGTCTGGCTTTACCAGTGTTATGGGCCCACGGATGAGTTCTTGTGAGCTGACCTTGGGTGAGGCTGGGTGGCATGAGCAGTGCTGATTCTCTGTATTTGACTAGTGTTTTCTTTAGGGGTAAATCACCTCATGTGCATCAGGGGAGTTTGGGGTATTTGAGCACTTAATGCAGATTAGCTGGTTACCTAAACTTCACATAGTAGTTTACCTTGGTCATTAATTGTATAGTCAGATACCAGAAGGACACTAAGTAACATGTAGTCATTTGTAGGCTGGTGACTTGCATTACATGAGTGGGTGAAGACACTTTCGGTTTGAACTGACTTTAATTTTGTTTGTTTAGTGTATGCTGAAATGTGGGGAAATACAAAAGGCTGAATGTTGTGAATATAGCTGAACAAGAGAGAAGGTTTATTGAGGTTGCTGTTGGTGTGACTTATGCTAATCTTGGTCATGACTGTGAAATACTGATACAGGTTTTGAATGATGATCACTGGTTTAGTATAAACTTAGGTTGTTTCGTAAATTTGGTATAATATGCCTTGCAATAGGACTAAACATAGAATGAGGAAAAGATGAACTGATGCGATGCATTGCTGTGTGTACAGCATGTGGGATGGGCATAGGAAGGCTTTGTTGTCCTGCACGTCACCCAGTACAGCGCTTGTGAGCCTGTCCTGTGCCCTGCCGCTTTAGGGGGATGCTGGAAACTGGAGAGAGTGCTGAGCAGTGCCAGGAGGGTTACCTGGAGAACTGTCAAGGACTGTCTTAAAAGACTCAAGCAGCTCAATCTTGGTTTAATAAAGAATTTGAAGGGTGACTTGATGATAGTCTATAACTGTCTCTAAGGGAAGAGGTATCTGATAGTTCAGCAGATAAGAGCTCTTTTCCTACTGGGTGAATAATTAAGATTTGGGACAACTTCCTCTTTACTGCAGAGGATTTTCTGAAATTGGTTATTTTAGAAGCTAATTGCCCTGTTTTTCTACAAGATATGTTTCTAAGACAAACAGGATTTAACTCTGGGAAATTCAATGTGCAGCATGTCAGATGGAAATACCATGCAGTTTCCTTTCAACTTGATAACTTGAAGATATTTATTAGACTGGGAAGCTCATCTAGATAGGCGTCTCAGCCAAGAAGTGTATTTTAAGTTTGATAGGAGCTCAGAACCTTGCCTTGGGATGGGGGGCATAGATGGATGGTAGGGTGCATTCATTTGTCTCATCAATGCATTCTCCAGTGCAAAAATCTGGAGATGGGTACTGTCCTGCAGACTTTCCTGTGCAAGCTAAGTGGGTTTCCCATTGTACAGGCTATAAGGGGACTCTAGTAATGAAACTATTAGTGGCAAAGAACAATTGTCTTTCTACCTGTAGGCATCTTTAACTTATCTTTCTGTTAAAATTAGTTAGCTTTTATATATTCCTGTGGAATTTGCCTGCACGTTTCTATGCAAGCTCCTGTGTTCTGAGGTGCCTGAGACAGGAAGAAAAGGGTTCAGTCTTGGCATCGCTGCAGTTGTAAAAAATGCGGCAGTCCAGACTTTCTCCGTTGGTTTCTGCAAGGTCTTATCTGCAAGTCTGAACATGGTACTATAAATTAGAAACTCTATTTATCCTCCAGAAAAGCAGACCTGCCTTATGACATTGAGTTTAGTTAAGTCCCCTTTCTGCCCCTTGGCTTTCATCTTGTGGATCCAGACAAACTTCTGAAGTGCATCATAAATTCTCAAGGCAACTCTCAAAAATGCTTCAAAAACATGGTGGTTCATGTAGAGAAGGTCCATAAATTTTAAGACCAAGTGACACATAATTCGGTTGTGCCATGAATGGCAGTGCAGTGGTGTAGGATAGATGGAGATCTGACTTGAAACAAGTCTTTCAATTTTCTTTCTTTTTTTCCCCTTGAATGTAGTTGGTTCTTGCCTATTCTTGCTCCCCTATGCCCTTCCTTCCTGTGGTGTCTTCCAGCTGTTTTCTCCCTGTGTCTCATTCTGCCTCTTCTTGAAGAATTGCTCAAATTAAAGATGTAGAAGGACACTGGAGTATACTTAGGCCAACAAGTCTCTAAGAAAAATGAGACTATATTGTCCTTTCTTGTAGCATTTGAAACATTTGGGACAGAAAATTTAAGTGCTGGGACTTCTGCAGCTGTTTCTCATGAGACTTTCCTGCTGGCTGATAGATGATATGATCATGAAGCTTTCCCCAGAGTCCCAAATGTTTCCTTTGTTGTCTTCATTTGATGCCCCCTAAAATGATACTAGTGCACCAAGAGACAACAAAATCTTTCAGGTCGTGGTGGATGCTACAGTCTCTGCTGCATGATTGTTGCCTTGCAGAGCAGTGTGAAACTGAAGTGAGCTGTCTGAAATGTTTCCTTCAACAAGCTCTGCTGGATTGCTTGTCAAAACTGTTTGTACACTGCTGTTGTGATCCTGGAAATGGTGCTTAGAATTACAAGTAGTCTTGGTTTGGTTGTATGGGGGCAGTGTGGCAGTCAATTTTCTCTTTTCAATGTTCTTCAATGCCTGTGCAGTCACAGCCTGAATTTGATTAACTTATTTCAATCTTGAAAGTAAGCAAAGCTGCAAAGTCACAACAAATTATTGTCTACTCGGTACTGACATAATCTTGATTCTGGCAAAACTCATGTTGATTTCAGAGAAACAGCATTTCTGCATATTTCCAGCGATGGCTTTATTTTATTTCAGGCAATGTTTCTATTGCCAGGTTTCTTTCTCCTTCTTTGACTAGGCTTTTATTGCCTAGTAATTTTGCATCAAGTTCCATTACTTCTCTTGTGGGTGATTAATTAGGAGTGTAAAAAACCCCCGCAAAACAAACCCAAACAAATTAGCTTTCACATTTCCCCTTTTCCTGCACTTTTCATGTATTATAACACTTTATTTATAGTTCTCCCTGTAGCTTGTAGACTGTAATACTTGTTTCACTCCCACCAACTTGAATTAATTTTCAAGCAGTACTTCTTGAGACTACCCAATGTAGCTAAATGGGATAGTTACTTCTTTTCCCTCAGCCTCTAGTTTTATAACTCTATTAAATAAAATGTTATCTGACAGGATTAAGTTTTTATGAGTCTATGCTACTTCTTGTTCAGCCTATTACCTTGCAGGTGTTTACAGGTGTGTTTGCTTTGGGTTTTGGTTTTTTTTTTTCTATTTAAATATACTTAAATTTTTCAGGTACTTGGTTCCATTATTTTTAGTGAAACAGTTTTACAGAATGTGCCATTGTTAATAACTTTTCAAGTTTGTCTTCAAGTTTTCACATGGAGAATCCAGAATATAAGTAGGATTCATTCCTTGGTGATTTTCAAGGCATGATTTGTGCATTTTCATGTATGTAATCCATGTGTTGTTTATACTGGTGTGCTGCCACCTCTCCTGCCAGCCCATCTGCCCAGATAGCAGTTTACCTCTGCGTCCGCCAAAGCTTTGGGTAACTCCAGAAGTGGGCTGTACCTGCAAAAGAAGCTAGTTTGGTCCTTTACTCTTCTAGCTTGTTGCACTTTTTTTACTTGTGCTTCTCTCCCATTTTACATATTTACAAGCAACATGTCTCTAAGTCTTTCCGAGCTACTTTTTAGCTTGTGAGCTCCTCCATTGTGGGATATGGCCTGCCATGGTTGTCCTGTCTTAGCTTGGTTTGGCTCCCACCTGCCCACCTCCATGTGAGCAGTCTTCTCCCCAACATTTGGCCATCAGATTTCACTCCTAAGTCTGTTCTAATTAAATATTTTCTAGAGCCTGAAGTAAAGCTTGGCCGGAGTAGCATCGCACCTTAAGCAGCAGTTCCAAATTTGTTCTTTCCTACTAAACTTGCACATTCAAATTTAACACCAAGCATGGTTTGTTCAAATGTTTTTCAGGAACCACTTGGTCAGCTCCAGTAAGTTTTACTCAGCCCACTGAAGCAGTAAATACATTCTACCTCTTCAGCAGGCTTGACCTTTGCTGTATCTTGTGAATGTTTTAAGCCATGAGGTCATCTTCTAGTTTGGTGGTCTCCCGATAATGGTAAAGTGAATAAGATTTCTGGATCTTCTCACTGATAAAAGTATGGCAGTGCAAGTTTTGAGCTTGTAATTTTGCGATTCTCACACTGGAAACATGAGCGATGGCAGAAGGAGGCTTATTTCCACCCTTCTTCCCAGCCCCTTGCCCAATTTGGGCGGTTTCCCTGGCACTTGCCTTGTTCCTTGTAGTGAGGTTCCAGACCGTATTGGGCATGGTGCTAAGCTGATTTGTGTGGTTCATTTGGAAACCTCTTCCTTACAGCTTTAAACCTTTCCAGCGTGTCAGAAAATCCTGTTCCCTTTCGGCTGTTTCTTACCTTTTGTCTAATCGGAGTGGGATCATTGTTTCCAGCTTCTGGAAGAGGGAAAATGTGAATGGCATGCTGAATCACATGCTAAGCAGAAAATGCTGATGATTCCTTAACCTCAGCATTAAGTTAGACAAAAGTGCAAGAACTCTTTACAGAATTTTTTTGTTTGTTTTTATTGCTGGCCATGACATTTCAAAACTTACAGTTCTTCTGCATAACCAGGGGTTTCCAGCAATCAGATTGTTCTAATGATGCAGGGAAGCATTTTTAAGTCTAAGCTGTAGCCCTGACTATTTCCTTACCTACTGGCTTCTTCTGTAGGGGGAAAAAAATACCCACAACAGTTCCAGCTTCACCTCTCAAGGAGACTTGTATTATCTGTTGTTGAAAATCACATGCAGTTTAGAGCTCACAAAGGCAGATGCTAGCTGAACAGGTGGGACTGGAAAGTAATCTGAGATAAAAGGGAGCCCAAAAGGATTTGTGGGGTAAAGGTGCTGGGAGGTGGCAGAGCAAACCTCAAAGCCCTACTTGTATGAGTCCTGCTGCAAGAGGCAGAATTTCAATTGCCAGATTTATTGCAGACATTTCTGTAAGGTTAAAAGTGAACCAAAATGAAAGCTGAAGCAATGATATGCATTGTCAAAATGAGATTTATTAGGACTTCAAGTCCAGAAGTTGATATTCTTGATAAGTTGGCAAGAAGATAGAATCAAGAGTTTGAGTTAATGAATTAATTGGAAGGATTAATCTGCAGTTCAAATCCCTGCATTTTAATGATTAAAATTATTTTAACATCAGTAAACAGGTATGTTGACAAAGAGTTTATTCATTTCTGGAAGATGAAAATACATATGGTTTTTTTTTCTGAGGTTTCCACTGTGTAATGTTGAAACAGTTTTATTTAGGATGTTAGGAGAGAGGAATGCTCAGTATTAAATCGTTGAGATAAAAGTAAGTGGTATTTGTTTAATCTGTGGAAGACTAACATCAGCCAGTCGTTAAACTGTGTATATCCCCCAAATGCAAACTGTAACAGTCAAGTCCCATGCCTGTTTTATTTTAATTGTTTTTTGGCTTTCATTTATGTGAAACTGCCTATCCCCTGTGTTTACAGGATGCAGGCTAGATTGCTACTGTGAGGACAGGGAAATCCTGGCTGCATGGAGATTATGCAGCTCTTCTGCTCTAGCAGTATCCTGACTCAAGGCACACAGTTACCTGAAAGGACCCTACAAAGCATTTGTCTGAATAAACTACTCTTTCAATCATCTGCCTTTCTGCTTAAACAAAGAAAGAGAAAAAAAACCCCATGCTTGCAATGTGCAAATTCATTAAGCTACTAGATAAAATAACTTGTAGTGCTTGGATGCTGTTATTTCCTCCTAGCTTAAGTAGGTGTTCACATAGTGTACAGATTAATACCCATATGTACTATGTAGGAATAAATATGTTCTGGGCTATGTAAAGAAGCTCAAGGCTGAATGGTTTAGTTCAGATGGATATAGAATAAAGCTTTCCTGAAGCAAAAACATGCCACCTTGATCCTGTATAGTCAGTTAAACTTGTTTGATGTCTCATGTATGGAATGAGTGTCTCTTCCCAAACTCTCTGGATTATGTACTGAGAATGCTGTATTGGGTGGCAGGTCTGTATGGTGAAGTTGTGGTATGTGACTGAAGGCATCGACTCCAGACTAGCATTTATAGTGATGAAAATCACATCATTTACTAATAAGAGCCCTCTGGAAGCTTGTATGAAGATGTGTGCTCTACAAGTATTAAAAAGTAACTACAGCGATTGACAGCACAGAACTTGTCAGTCAGTGTAGAGACTAACATAGCCAATGTAAAGTACTTTGGGGATTGGATATTGTATGGTATCTGGCTGGCTTTTCTCTTTTGGCTTTTTCTATATATTATTCTTTGCTATCGTAAAAGCTATTAGAATCAACTTAATGTAATGAACAAAAAGAGCATGACCTGCTTTCGTTACCTTCGGGGGGGGGGGGGGGGGGGGGGCGCGGAGGGGCGGGGGGAGTGTGTTTAAGTGTAATACTAACTACAGCGTGTACCTGCTCTGAAGTGGGCTATCTTGAGCAAAGGTGCAAGTCTCTGAATCTCTTCAGGGCAGAGACTCAGCAACAAAGCTTCAGTTCAACTAGGAAGCGCACAAGTGTTAAACTTGTTAAATAAAGCATAAGTTTAAAAAATAAATAAATGAATAACAACAATCTAAACCCCAGAAATCGGAATCAGATTAGGTCTTTCAGAAACCACCAAGTAATTGTAAATAAATAGAATTGCATGCATACGCTGAGACCAAATATAATTTCACATGCCTCTTAGATTTAATAAAAATACCATAACATTTTTCCTCATTGTGCTGTCCCTGATTTGCTGTTTTCAGATTCCTAAATGAAAGGAAGAGCTGTACAACTTCTAGTGCATTTTAATGACTGTTCCTCTGCAAGTACTGTAGCTCAAATGTGACGTATTTAGATTGTCACAAAACCTGTTACATTGTAATTAGACTTTTAGTATCTTTGATTACATGGCAAAAGGTTCAAATGCATTTTCATCCCAATCACTACCTTGTTTATGGTTACATTTGTTGCTCCAAGGCTAAAAAAGAAAATATTATGCAAATGGAACCCTCTACCTACACAGAATAGTATTAAATCTATCTAAAGCATCCAGTATTAATCTTGTTTATATGCATGTTGCTGATCTAACTAGGGCTGCTGTGGATTTTGACTAGTGCAGAAGCTGGCAACAGCCTAAGATTTAAAGCTTCCTTAATTCTTTTTTTTGTCGTCTTTCCATAGTGACCAAATGCCTCTGAGAGATCGAGGGAACACAAAGTAAACAATGGTCGGTTTGAATATCATTCTTTGTTTCTGTGGTTATTAAGCAGTCAAGTTGCTTATTAAAAATCCCTTTTGAGTCTAATCTGGAACATGTGGCTTTTGAAATGATTCCTACAGACAAGTCTCTCAGAACCATCCCTGCCTTTCAGCAATTAATATGCCAATAACGCCAAACAAGTTCCTTCAAAGCCCGTGTCTTTTTAGAAGCTCTCTGACAAAGAATATGAAGCCTTTTAAGTTGTGTAGTTTTATTTTGTTTGGCCCGATTGCTTCTGTTTTTGTATGATAAGGGCTTGGCATAAACTGCATAAAACAGCAGTTAAAGTCGTCACAGCATTGGAAGTTTATTGCTGACTTTCAGCACTGAAGAAAACCTCCTTGTTATCCTTGGAGAAGCCATTAATGAAACACCTTGAGTAGTTAAATCCTGTTACTCTCTATTCTCCTTGAAATCTGATGAAAGAAGAAAAAGCATGTAGTTGTAAGAAGAATATTGGTTCGTGTTTTGGGTTTGTAATCATTGTCTCTGCTTGATAACAGCTCATCGAGACAGAGGCTCCAGGAAAAATAAGCTTGCTTTGAAAACTCTGGCACCTAATACATGACAATGTTGCTGCTTACCAGGAAGTTTGTATCTGAAAGAACAGGGATATGGCAAATAACAGAGGTCCAAGGGCTTCCTAGTTTCAATTTAGAATATGTAGTCTCTGTCATTAAAGGAACATGCACCTAATTATTTCAAAAAGAGCCCTTGAAGTCTGACAAGCAATGTAAGTACCTGATTTTATTTGAAGAATCTGTGGTTTTATTTTCCTGCCAACTTACAAATATTCTTACTGACCTTTTTTTCTCAATCCTTTCTGAAGTCACCAGCTTGCATTTTGAGAATGGTGTAATTCTTCAGATTCTTCTGAAGTATTCTGTCTGCAATTTATTCAACTGTCAATCTTTGGTTATTCGAGCTGAATTGTTATATCATTCTCAACAAATGTCAAGATACAGATGTGAGGGAAGCGGTGTGTCCTTTCAGCACTTAAAACCCCCCATAATTATTCTCTGCATACTGCAAATGAACAAGGCAGGCAATTATTTTCTTGTTTTCAGAAGCAGGGCAATTACATTCAATGAGCAGCCAGCCCCACAGAGCATATTGCTGCTAAACAATATTCTTTGCTCTAACTTCTAGGTCTTTGTAGTATTTTCCTGTTTGTTAAAAATGTTTTTATTCTTCAGTGCCTTCTCTTCCAACAACCTTTAGATATGTTGGGAATTTTTGCCATTGAGTTTAGTTTTGAGTGCTTGATTCGCTTATGTGTCAGTCCTGGGGCTGAGCTGCTCGGCTACAGCACTCCCTAAAATAGTTTTAGCCATATGTGGAAAGTGAAAGGTTTTATTGCATTCATCGTCTCATTTGTTCTGGAGCCACTGGGACATGAGCTGAAAGGTCACAGAGTCTAATAATCCTACATACAGCAGCAGGTAGGATATGAACTTGAATATACCTATAGTATTAGTTAATGGTAGTTGTCTTCTGTTCTTCTTCATGCATAATGTAAATACTTGATCATAGCAAATGGAAGTGAATTTACTTCCATTTACTACAGGTAGGAGAAGACGAAGTATTAGTTAAAGGTAAATTTACTAGCCTGAAGTGTCTGTGTACGAAAACTGACGTGCATTTTACCTAACTCGTCTTTGGGAATAAATAAAATATATATTCTATAACATGTTTCTGAAATTAAATATTTAGCCAACTTCTGTGTTTACAAGCATCTGGAATTTCAGATCTTAACTACTAAAAACAAAAAACAACAAAAAAACCACCAACAACCAACCTACATTTCCTTCTAGGACAGTTTAAAACGTGGAAAGAAATTTCAGCAAAACTTATTTCTCAATGAAAATTCTTGCTCTTCTTGGGTTTTCTATTTTTTAATGTTTTTATTTTTGCCTGGCTTTGAATAGCTTTTCTTGATGGAATGACTTGATACGTTCCTTGTCAAGTTTACTAAACCAGGGAACGAGCAGCTTGTAGACAGGAAAACTTGTATTTCTGACTGCAGTAACTTTGCTCATTGGGATTGCAATTGAAATTTTATGAACTGAGGTCATTAGTGTTTGAATGCATGTCATTACTATTTGATGGCTGCTTGGAGGCCTGTGTAAAAATGAGCTTTTGAGCTTAGCTATTATTTTAATGTAACTGGATGGATCGCAAAAAAACCCTGGAAGTGACAGTGGTTTTCCACCATTTCCCAGTTGTTCTGTGTAGCTGGGCTAGAGCAAGGAGGAACAAGCTGCTGTCACTTAGGAATACCTAGTCTATCTACCTGTACCTAATACATACCTACTATCAGTTTAGTGCCTGTCAAGTGCACAAATAGAAAGATTCTTTTTGTATTGAAGTCAGCATTTTTATACCTGAACAAATATGCATATCTTTGGTGCTAACAGAGTATTAACCTCTTCCATTTGAAATCTGTTATTGATGTCACTTGATTTATCCAGGAAGTAAATGGGAAAGATGGAACAACTTTATTGGTCTTTTGCTGGGAAATAAGAGTGTTCTTTACAGATCCACGCAATGAGTTAAAAATAAATAATAAACACTGGAATAAAAGTTATGGGTTTTTTTTACTCTCAATTTGTGTGCATAAAGCTTTTTTGAAGTGTAAGGTAGGAGTAGGAGTTTAGGGAAAGATGACTTGTCCTCCATTCTTCCTGCTTGTAAATGTGCATTTTGTGGTCGTCTTCTGTCTCATGCTCCTCCCTCCTCTTCTCCCCTGATGAATAATAGCTTGTAGTTAATTTTAATTTCAGAGGCTGACTTTTCTTCCAGCTTTTCTAATTGTGATGATTACTCTTCAGAAGTCTGAAGGTAGATGCAACGTTGTCAGCAATTTTGTTTCCCATTGTTGATTTAGGCAGCGTGACAAATATTTGGCACTATGGAAGGTCCATAGTGCTGATGTTTTACCTTTCTAATGTGCTTTTTCCCGAACACTGCCTAAAAATTGTATTTATCTTTCATATTGATGCACTTGAAGGAAAGGAAAAGAGTGAACAGAATGTAAGCAACTCCTGGGAAAGTGCTCTACCCCATTATTAAAAACAAACAAGTCTCTGAATATGCAGTTGCAAGGTTCAGGTGGGAGGTGATTTTTGAGGAGTAATGAGGGTTATTTGAAATGGACAAGTATCTACCTGGGCCTAAGATGGCTTAATGCTGGTTTCTGCACAGGTCTCCCTAGGACTGAGGTTTATTCACCAAGATATGTGTGCATCTTTTCAGTTGCTTTCCTCTCGTACCCACACATGCTCTGTGATTCACAGGATTATGGATGTGGTTTTGGCAGGCATTAATGGTGCTGACCGCTGGTTTTGACTACCAGATTTCTAGTTGTTTTTTCTGGGAATGTGTCTTATGGCCCACATTAGAAGTAAGGTATGCATTGACCTTCCTGTATTACTAATGTTTGTAAATATTGCATTATTTATTGTTGTTTTTTTTTTTTAATCAGTATTATTTTTAAATATCTTAAATTGTCAGCTTCTTGAGAGGTGCGAGTGCCCCATCTCAGCACACATTCCAGTAGCTTTTGGCCACTTCCTTACAAGTGTGCTGAATCTTCTTCCTTTGCCTCTTCCAAAGCATGGGGGGCCTTTGGGCCCCTCAGTGCTGTCTTGTAAGTCACATACAGTGAACGCCTGTAGCAGGCAGTACAAATACTTCCAGTGAATGTATGCAATTTGTTTTAGCCTTCAGTTTCATTAGTGGGGTTGTGGCAAGGCTGATGCACAGGGATTTCAGAGATATTTACTTTTCAGTGGGTGTTCAGAACCAAAGGAGAAATCTCATCCCTGTCTTCACTAATATATGTAATGTGTCCCTTCACAAGCTATTAGGAGGGAAAGATAAATGAACATTAAATACACGAGTCAGACAAATAACAGTGGTCTGGAGTAGCAGTCTGTTTGCCTTTGATCTCAGTGCTGTGTAGATTGAATAGATCCTTTTGTGTGAAGATGCCCGGCCACTTTTCAGTAGCAAGACTTAAACATCCAACCCATGCAGATCTTTGGGGGGTTACTGATATCCCCTACTAATGGGTCTAACAGTGCCAGAGTTTACAAAGTGCTTTTTAAGGTAATATCAGTCAAACTTTTAACCTCAGGTTTGGTAGCAGTGGTGTTTTTGAAAGGTTGTGATGGAGAACTGTACAATAACACAGCCTTATGCTTAACATTTGAGTGACAGTGCTGCTTGCACTTAGCATTCCAGTATGCATCTGTGTATGGTATGTACATCGATACCGCCTATCTTATATTTTTGGCAGAGAAATGTCAAGAGGGTGAATTTCTCTTCATATTTTTGAACTAGGGACCTACCTTTGCAACATTGCTCTCCGTAGCAGGAGCGTAACCAAGTCACTTGATCAATTAAGCAAGGTAAATCTATTTAGTTCTCTCAAAATGACTGGATTTTAATTTCCTAGTTAGCGGCTTTTTTTATTTTTTCTCTGCTCTGTACAATCCCAGGTAACAGCTATAGCTGAGTCTTAATTAACAGTGCCTTAATGTTATGGGAAATGGATTCCACCTCACTCTCCTGAACATGCGGTGCCTCTGTGATAGGTAACACAGTGTGGGACAACTGAGCAGGACTGGACCAAGTCCAATCTTAAGAGCCTTTCCCTAACAGTGATCAAAAGTAGACATCTCAGGAAGAGGTAACAAAAAGCCTAAAAATGCTCTTCCTCCTTTCTCCTTCCTACCCACTCCCCGCCCTCTTCCCCACATGTCCAACCATTTTTGGCTTTCTGACTCCTGAGTAAAATTTTTTCCAAGTCTAAGGAATCTTCTCTGTGTTTTGTAACCCTTGTGGATTTCTCTTCTACAAACCATGGCTGCTTCATCTCAAATCCCTGTAAACAGCATCCACAACATCCTAGAGCAAACAGTGCTTTTAAGTAACAGAAGCTAAAGAAGCATGACAGTTAAGCGGATTTCTGCAAGATAATTTGCTAAAAGTAGAATAGCATTATGTCACAACTTCTCTGATAAGGTGGTAATGAAAATGAATTCAGTCCTCTAATCTCGAATGCAATTTGACCTTAAGAAGCTAAAGTGAGAATAAAAAGAATGATGCAAAGCTCCTTCTTGCAGTCCGCTTTTTTTTTTTTTAAACATAGTTACTGTAAGTAGTAACTGAGATTGGACATAGTTTAAGAGGTATACAATTAAAACCCAATACAGATTAACATATGTGTTGAAATCAGTACACATAACCAATAAAATTACTAAGAAATAATTCAGAATGCCAGAAAGCATTCGTGGGCATGTAGAAAACTTATAAACCAAAATTAGTGTAATACCTGAATACTGTTACACAAAGTCAGTCCTAAATCAGCTGTACAAGGTATGAATGCTGCCAGTGTTTGGGATGAGAGCTCTAGGATGACTTGAAGATGCCCTTTTCCTGGCTAAGCCCATAGCCCATCTGCCTCCATCGTGGAAATTGCCACCCTGATACCAGATCTGTGGTGATACTCAGCTTGGTGTGTTACGGTGAACTGAAATCACATCTTTAGCTTGATGTTCTGGGCTGAGTACTGTAGTCATCCATGAGCTGTTTCATGAGATTGATAGTTGTCCTCACTGCAGAAATGGCAGCATGGATCAGCGGTGGGGGTTTTGTAGCAAGCACCTATTGCAGTAGCTGCTGTTGATGAGTCAGGGCCTTTGGACTCTGTGGGGAAATAAGAATTCAACTCATGCGCACATCAGGGGGACAGACACTGCACCCAAACATGGCTATACTAAAGGCAAATTTGAGAGGGCCTTGGTAGTTTGGGGTTATTGCCAAGTAGCATACGAACGCATGCTTAAGAAAGGTTGGACATATTTTTGTGTTGATTTGTACATTTTTTACTGGCACCAGTAATACCTGTATGGGTGCACCTTGAAAACCTGTGCTCAGCATACAAATTAGCTGCATGGGGAACAAAAGAATAAGGAAGATGTAGTGATGAAGAGAGGAATTAAAATGCACGAAGCACTGATTTATCTCTTCCAAATAGATAAATGTCTGTTCTGCTTTGGGCTCTTCACTGTATTCTAGGCAAATTGTCCTCTAGTATTGAAGGACCTCTTTTTAACATTAACTGTCCAGATAATTATAAAACAGAAAGAAACACACCTCCTTCTTCACTTTGGTACAGCTTAAGCAGACAAAAGATAACTTACTTCCTGCTTTGTAATACAGATAGGCAGATTAATAGTTTGATACCTCTGACAGAATATGCTATTTTTGTTACTTGGATTTCAGCATTTGATTATAACACTGAGGATCACAATACCATCGTATTTTTCAAGGAGCTCTTCTGAGTTTTTTCAAATCCCTTAAATACCTATAAGATGTTCCCATAATAAAACCAGGATACAATACCATCTTCAGCACAAAATGCTATTATATTGTGTAATGTTGGAGATTTTTTTCCACTGAAGAGTGATTTTTGTGTTAAGTAATTGACTTCAGGGTCTGTCACTTTGTTTTCCATCACTTCCACGGATGTGATTAATCAGGAGCAATTCTGTTTGCTAGGTTTTCATCCCAAGTGGCTCTATGTGATGCAATCAACTCTACTTTAACCACATGGCATGGGTAAATCCAGTTCAGGTGATGAGCACTGATTTCATATGGGAAACTAGTGGTTAAAATCATAAGAGATGAAGATGTGTGCATGGGTTTGAGGGAGGCAAGGTACCATATTTATTTTCTTCTTTCTCTATTTTCCTTTTTACTAGGATATTTTTTCCTTTTCTGGTTAACCAACTTTGTACTTCAGTAACTAAGCATTATATGTACAAAGTGAAATTTTTCCTCTCTAAAGTTCACTGAACATAACTACAAATGGAATGATTTTTCTGTTTTTATCTCCAGCTACAGAAATTTTGCAGAACCTAAAAGAAGTGGTATTTTGTTCTGTCAGTGCAGGCATAGGCAGGCATCTGATCTCAGTGGATTGCCAGATGTCCATGCGGGTTTAAATAGGCTGTTTTAAAAGAGTAGCTGCTAATGTCCCAGGTGTCTTGCCGTATCATTTATCCTAGTGAAGGCAAGCCATGTTTACCAGCAATGGGAAGAGTTGTGCTGTGGAATTCCCTGATGAAGTAAAAAAAAAACTTGATGTGAGGATGTTTTTGAGGGAACTTCTGATATTTTTCATCTAGGAAAAGTCCCTCCTCCTCTCCCCTTTTTATGCACTGGTTGCTGCTTGGCTAATACCCAAGAAAATTGAACCGGGGACTATAGAAGATTTTAGTCTAAAAGGGCTTTACAGTTTCAGCCGTATTTGCTCTAGATGTTACAAACTTCGATAATAAGGAAGGGCCATTTAAACACACTAATCCATAGGCTGTATGCTGCTTCTGCTAAAGAAAACATACGTTGGGAACCCCAAACTCCCTGAGGAACTATCTGTCCCTGAGATACTGGACTCCCACATTGGGGGCTTAGAAATAATTCTGAAAGTGTATAAAATCTCGTGCTTCTGTACAATAAATTGACATTTGCTTGCATCAAGCTGCGTCCCGTCTCTTCATTCGCCGCAAATTGGTGACCCCGACGTGATGCGTTTTAAGGATCTAACGTGAAGGGCTCTCGAATCGCCTATCTGAGCGACATGCAGCGAATCCCACAGAACTTTGAATGATCTGCTGAAAGGAAGCAGGAGCCGGCAGAAATCCCTCCGGAGTTGAGAGGTGAGCTGTGGGATATCCGTAATGGGGAATCAGGCTTCGTCCCCAGAAAGAGACGTATATGGACTCATGAAGGGTCTTCTAGTCAGATCAGGGAGTCCGTGCCTCAGTCTCCTCAAATGGTGACCCCTATGGTGGTGTTCCGAAGCCTTGGAAGAATAAGGACGGAAAAAAGACAGCTCGTGGAAGAGGGCTGCGTTCCGGAGGAGATGGCTTGGCTGAACGATTGTCTTGCTGTCTGGACCAGGCGGACAACCTAAACCCCGAGGATAACACCTGTATTCATCGAGACAGGTGAGCAGCCAAGAAACTTTAGAGACTTTGAAAGAATGATAGTGTGTACATACAGCAGCCAATTGTATGATGCTGCCGCGGAGGGGAACTCCGTGTCGGGAATGCATTTAGCATCTTGGTGGCAAATTCTGACTACTCTTTGCCAAGTGTGGACTAATTCTACTAATGGTGCTAAACCAGAGGAAGCTGTAAATTCCACCGACAGCGCGACTCTTCTCAAGACACCGTCAGCGATGGCGATTCTGTCCACACCTCCTCTGCCCCCAAAGCTTCTGTCACTGATTGCAGCGACCCTCACAACACAGGAGCAAGCACGGGAACAGGACAACTCGGACAATGATTCCATTGACACTGATAAATCTTTTGATCCAGGTCCTATAGATCTGGAAAAGGAGCTAGACCTTTCCCCCACCCCCTTGTCTCTCTCTCCTGATGCATTGATTGTATTTTTGGGGAGGGTGAAAGGGAGTCTGAGGGATTGGTGGCAGGAATGCAAGTGGGAAACACTTCAGTGATGGGTTTTGGGAGTCGCTATGGCATGTTCAATATTTTATCAGACAGATCAACCTCGAGAGTGGCAGCCTGTGCAATACGAGGCTGTTAAAGAGTTAAGCAAAGCAGTGGGGGAAGGGAGGATTCATAATGAGAGAACAACTAGGTATTGTGAAGGAGAATAGGAAAGATAAACATGGCTATCTAGTGTTAATAGGTGTCTGCATGCTTGTAGAGATATATAGCTACATAACTACATGAATGATTTCTGCCCTGAGCCTGGTGGAGCATACAGCTGGGGTTTGTGTCCGGGCTCAGAGATGTAAATAGGGGCTTCTCTGTTATGGTAAAAGTGTTTCTCTTTGCATAAAAAAAGAGAGGGAATGAAGGGAATGACCCCAGAGGTATGTTCAGAGAAGGCATGCTATGTTTCGAACTTTTTGACTGAACCAGTTCTTGTTTGGTGTGCCCTTCCACCTATGTATAATGTTAATCCAAAAAAAGATTATATTGTTTACACTTTGAATGTCGATAATTGTCTTTCTGTAGATGCTAGTGTAGAAGGAGGCTATGATGGGAACGTGTCGCAGCGGTTCTTCTCTTATCCAGAGTAACAGCAGGGAAAGCATTAAAGAGTTAAATCACCTTGTTTGGTAGGCAGTTAAGAATGTGAGTCAAAATTGCCACTGCTTTTTGTTGTTGGCTCAAGGACATGGCTGTGAGGATTTTGATGGTATGTGCTGTGTGGATTTTAGGCGCCCCATTGCAGCAACATGTTGTCAAAATCTGAGAAAATGTCAGCCTTTTTGGCATCCATTCACTCAGTTGGCAGTATTGTTTGTTTGCTATTGCCTTGGTTGCTGTCGTGTTTGCAAGGGCCCTGCAGAACATGGTAACCTGGTACTAGCTGTTCAAAAACAAAAAGGGGAAATTGTAAAATTGTACGGAACAAAAACAGTGGGTTATTTTGACATTAATAATATGTCTCAGTTGGTTTTTTATTTGTTCTATTACTTATACCTTGTTTTTACTCGTTCGGTTTCAAAGGTTCTTTTTGTGCAACAGGAAGGGGGAGATGCAGGAGCGGGCTGCAAACTAGGACCGTGCGCGGCAACCAGTTAGCTGAGGGGAATTTGCTCGAGCTTGTCTAGACAACAATTAACATGATGAGGCATGTTTACAGAGCACAGGGGAGTGGGAGACGGATGGCGCCAAGGAAAGATAACACCTTGCAGTTAATTGATGGTAGTTAACCACCAATCAGGGATTGCCTAGTATGCAAGGCTTAGCTTCAAGAACCAATCTGTTTAAAACGCGCAGCTTCTGAAAGTCTATAAAACCTCGTGCTTCTGTACAATAAATTGACATTTGCTTGCATCAAGCTGCGTCCCGTCTCTTCATTCGCCGCAAAATAACTTATAAAGTTTAGGCATGGCTCAATGAGCAGGTGAAGAGCAATGTGGTATGGATAAGCCAAGAGTTGTTTGTAAGGAAGGCTTTTTCTCTCTGTGTCTGAGATTTGAACCCTGAATTCAAAGGAGGTCTCAGGTGATCTGCTGTGGGAACTTCGGTGTAAAAGTCAAGTCAGTGTGAAGGTGAGTCCTGCGTCAGAACATTTTTATTTTACATATATATTGGACAAGTATTGTCTTGTTTTTGCTGATCTCTGCTAGTAAAAGTCCTCATCCATGTGTCTTTTGTCTCATGTTTGCAGCTTTCACTTCTGCTGTTTTCTATTTATTTTATTTTCTTGTTAGTCTTAGCATGTCAGAAATAAAGTTGGACATGTGCTGTTTGTTAACTCTTCTAGTCAGGTGCTTCTAAGCCTTCTTCTGCACGGATTTAAATAATTTAAAATGTTATCTTTCTCATAGGTTTCTAGCCCTGAGCAACTGAGCCTCACAGTGTTTAGACCCACATATAAATGACCTGTTAGCTGAGCTGGGTTTTTGATAACCTGAAAAATGACGTGCGGCTTCTAGAGCTTGCACTGCAGAGCCTACGCTCTGTAGCCATGGGCTGTAACAAATCACAGCACAAGGGGATCGGCACAGTGCAAGATTTGCAACAGGCATATGCACTTGAGTGAGTTATATCAGCATTAGCTTTTTGCCTTGAGCAATGCTGCCTTTTGTGTACTTGCAGTCAAGTCCTACATATGTCAATGTCCTCTGCTTGGAATACAAAAATAACTTAAGGATGACTGTGCTGTCTAAGACCAAAAGTCTGTCTAACCTGATGTCCTGCTTTGAATGGTGGCCAGGAACAACTGGGAGCTTGTGGACTTTCAGGATTATGGGAACTGTTGAGTTCCTTCTGGCCAGGTGTTGCAAGGAGAATCTTTCACTTTTGAGAGGACTTGAGTTATTCCATGTGTTTACTTTTGGCTCTAAAAGGTGTTGAGACATATACAAAATTAGGAGAGAAGAAGGGTTGCTCTTACATAAAAAATCCGTTTCAGCTTTCTCATGAGAATATTTCCTTTAATCCTATGAATCTTATTTCTGGATATATACCCTGCTCTGTATCACTGTCAGATGTCTTGGATTTAAAATTGTTAGAAGAAATAAGTTATACTGCATATAAGTAAGAGTTAAAACTACGACATGATCTCCTATACCCCATGGGCTAAAAATAAAGAATGTGGCTCCCCACTTCCAACTCCATTCGTTCTCAGTGGAATGACCCTTGTCACAAACCATACCTTGATGGTAGGAAGGACCCTCTCATCCATCTGTTATATAGGAGATTGGTGTTACTGCTGGTTTACTTCTTTGAGGAGTGGTCCCCGAGTGCTTTCACACTGATAGCACTCTGCACCCGATGACTATTTCATCCTAAAGAGTGAGCGGCATAGCAGCCTATTCATATTCACTTTGTACAGCACAGTTTGGAGAGAATCTGATTTCTGTTATTTTAGTTTGCTTTGTGTCAAGAAGATGTGTTACCATTGAATATTATACTCATTGGTGCATCTGATACACGGTAGATGCTCTATACATACGGATTAATGTTGTTTAGTTTTTAACTTCCAAGTGTTGTAAGCATTATAAATAAGTGTGCTTGGGCCGAAGTTGAATCTGTGGCTGAAATTTAGTAGTGGCATTGCGATGACATGGATAAAGCTAGCAGGCTTCTGCTTTTGAAGTGTTTTAGAAGTCTGTGACTGAACTACAGCTTTTGTAATGGCCATCTGTCAAAATATTACTTTAAATACTAATGTGACCCAGAGTGGCACTGCAAGTGTAATGAGAATAATCATCATTGTGCTTGTTATGGTAAAACATAGTGTATTACAAACATACATCAGCCAGGATTTACTAATACAGTGATGTACTTTCACTCATCTTCCTCAGGAGACTGCAGTTTGGTCTTTCTGGTTTCCTTCTTTTGAAGTGACAATTATTTCTTGCTATCTATTTCTTCAGGACCTTTTTTTTGCTTTTATTATAGAAGACCTGACTCTAGGATAATGGGTTTTGTCTGTTGCTTGGGGAATGCAGGACCCCCAAGTACTTTTTCACTTTCAGTGAATATGGGAGGATACTTTGGGAGTTGCAGTGTTGTAAAGCTGATCCAAACAGCGGACGTACTCTGGGGCCAGGTGAGAGGAATTGTGTGGTTTCATTTCAGTTCAATGCTTTGGGGAAGACAGCATTTCAAATTATGCTGGGAAGGATGGAGTGTGTCCACAGACAAATACTGTATTATGTATAACTCTTCTTTTGCAGTTCATAAAAGTCCTTTCTGCAGACTTTCTTACACTGAGGTCTGTGTTCTTGTGTGCTGGGATACTTTGGTGTGTATTTCTGTGCTTACTTTTATGTATACAAGTTGAATAATTCTGTAAACTACTCTTTATAAAAATAATTTTGTCAGATGTTCACCTCCTATATCAACTTTTTGACTTGATACTTTGAATACTGTGTTACACTAGTAATGAAGTTAGAATCTATTGTTTTAAGAAGAAAGCTGCATGAAAGACTTGGTAAGAGAATCGGTGGCAAAAAAGGCTACTGGGTTTGTGTTTCTTTGTTGGTTTGTTGTTGTGCGTGGTTTTTTTTTTCCCTCAAAAAAAACCTTAATAGGAGTAGCGTAATATTCCTGTATTTGATATTTTGCCTCCTACTTGATTTTGCAGCCTCAATGGAATGAAATGCATGTTGCCTGTTGAAGGATACTGCCTGTTATGTATTCTTGCCTTCCTCTTAATGTCACTACCGTTAGCTAACAAAAAAAGAAAGATTTGTTTTATATGTGCCTCCTAGTTCCCTGTGCATCCTTTTAATGGAGGTTATCTGGGGTTGTATTCTGAAAGCCTGAAGCAGCAGTGTCTAGACACCATTATCAATAGATAAATGCTTACTGAACTTGGATTATTTTAAAGAATAGTTCTTCTTGAAATGGTTCCTTTTGTGGGAAACTATCTTTTGGATGCCATTCTTGAAATGGCCTCAAAGCAAAATTCCTGGTTCCTTCCATCATCTCATATGTGGGATTGTGATGCCAAAATTTTGGGTCTTTTTTGATTTACCATATGCTGAATAGTAAAGCAGTTCAACTCCTTTCTTGCAAGTGATTTTTCTGGTAAAACTAAGAATGTATTAAAAATACACAAATTGATGTCTTCAAAAAGTATTTGCTGTTTTCAACTTAATTCTTTTTTTCAAGTCTTCATCTGTCTGTTAGCACTTACTGGGTTTGGTTTTTTTACCGTTCATTTGAATTTTTCCATTTTCTATTTTTCCTTCAGGGCTAGTAATAAACCCAGGTTAATGTCACAGTATAAGGTTTGGTTCTTATCCTGATTTCATATAATGCAACTCTAATCCATCCTGTTGATAAAAGTAACTACCTTTAGCCAGAGAAAACGGCAGTATCACTTTTAAGCAGGTCAACTATTGAAGTGATAATCCCATGGCAGAAGAGGATGTATAAGGCAATAAATTTCTCCCCGTTTCATAAACATGGAGACCTGTAACTCATCTGTTCGTGCCTCAAGGAGACATTTACTCATCTGTGGTACAGTGGCTTCTTTAGGGATACTCTTACTCTATAATGAATAAAGGAAATAATTTGTGATTAATTTTTCAGGCTTATTCTTTGATTCTGACATAGTGAGGGAACAGCAGGCAGCACAGTGCAGCAAAGAGACTTGAACTGCAGATGCCCTCTGAAAATCTGACTGCAGGATTGGAGAACTTTGGGGGAGAGGGATGGTAGCCTGTTGGAGCACTTAGCATCCCTCCTGGCTAAGAAACTCTCTTGGAGTTCTAGATACATCTGGCAGTAACTGCCTCATTTGGGTAGGATTGTAAAGAAGTGGGCAATTTGTACGGAAAACAAACAGTAAACCTGCAGTGGGGAGTAATTTTTTTATTCCTGAATTATTTATATTCAGGTGAGTATCTCTTTCTCTCTAAGATTAGTTTTTTTCTGTAATATAGACTTTCTTTTGAGCTTAAAAAGTTCAGCTTTTATATTGCAACTGCAAACTCCTTGTGCCTCAGCCACAGGTTTGCTGGGGTTTGGTGTTCGCCAAATGAATGAGAGATGTGTAGAAACTTGCAGTTTATTAAATTAAGTGGCTCATCAGAATTGGTCCCTGTGCTTTCATATCAGAATTCTGTGGAGTAGGATATATTACACTGGGAGGAGATAAATATTTTACAACAAAAGATTGGAGGTGAGGTTGTCTGCCAGCCAGCAGAGGGAAAAGGCTGTGTGCTTGGTCAGGTCCAGCAGCCTTTCCTGGCCTCCTGTCTGTTTGGGAGGCAAATGAGGAACGAAAAAGCACTTTTAAAAAAGCACTTCCATCCTGGCCTTGTCACCAGGCTTCCCATTCCCTGGCTGGCCTAAGTGGGAGTTAAGAAATGATGCAGTAGAAATCGGTAAATGTTGCAAATGTGTGCTTCAGTGAGGCTGGAAGATAAATCATTGAGACCATGTGCTTATTGAGCACTGACATTAAATTTCAACTGTTAGAGGCTATTGTTGTGAGCAGTGTTTCATGCTATTTTAGCACTTAGGTTTGCAAACTTTATTCTATACCTGCAGCTTCCTCAGGTGTCTATATAGGGGATTTATAACTCCGTTAAAGTACCTGCATCTGTCATAATTCATTCGTTGCAATCTGATTTCTCAAGTCAGCAGACATACTGGTAGTGCTCACTGTAACAGGTTTATAACAGCTAAAGACTTTGAAGCTTTCAAAAAACTTTTGAATGTTAAAGATTTTCATAGAAATTGGTTCACTGATAGAAGAAATTAAGTCCCCTTGCACAGTGCTGGTAATTTCGGAGAGTTTGATCCTGTGATTAGTGGAAGCTTTGGCTGATAGTCAGTCAGATCCCCTTTGTGGCTGTCTACCCTTTGCAGATAGGGGTAAATGCACATACTAACGAGATCCAGTTGTTTTGGGCTCTTGACAGGCTGTGAATAATGTAATTATGCAATTGGATTTCCTGTGGATCATGCAAAGAGATAAATGGTGTACAAACCACATCATATTGATTCATGCACCATTTGCCTCTTAGCTCACTCAGAGAAACACAATTACTGCTGTTCCACTTCATTTAAAAGAATTGCAACTTTTCAGCAGTGCAAACAGCTATTGTGTCTGAATTGATGTTCTTCCTGGGCCAAACCTTAATGTGTTGTTTTATGTTTTCCTGATTGCAACCAAACAAAACTTAAAAGGGTTATAAAGCTGTATCTTTCCCATTACTGTTCTCCCTGTGCTGCCCTAGAAAACTACAGAGCGTTTTCAGAACTCGTACTGTAGCATACACATTTCCATCATTTATAATATACATTATTTTTATAGTTGTATAAATGATTGTATTGAATGCAGTGTTTTGCTGATTTAAGGCTAAAGCTGGGTTTTAGGATCTGTGCAGACGTTTGCAATTCCCATTTCATTGAAACAGCAGAGTAAGCAGGTAGTAATCTCTAGATTCCAACACATTTGCATGAAAGCGTAAGTTTAGGACTCTCAAACTTTTTTGGGGCAGGGAAGTTTGATTAAAAATACTGGCTATCTTACATTTTAGTGAACTTCAATGTTAGCAAGTGTTTAGACTGAGAAAGCACAGATGAAAGTATGTGGTAGAACAGTTCTCTCTGTACATTCAAGGAGGAGCGCTAATGGTGTGGCTGTGAAAGTGCCATAACAGTGAGTATGCTGGGTTGCTGAGTGCTCTCAGCGTTTGCCTTGCCCTGATTTTGCTGGAGCTGACAAAATTTACATCATTGCCTTAACCTGAAGGGAGAGAGATGCTAGTGAAGATCCTGTTTGTTGCTGTTTTCTCAAGTTGAATAAATAATTTTCGGGAGTTACTTATATATGTCTGAAGTGCCATGGTATTATTTGGTGTAATAAGAATGTAATGATAATAAATTTGCTCTGAAGTTTCTTTTTTTTAACAGTTTTCACTAGTAAAGAAATAATACAATTCAAGGGTTATTTTTACCCTATGTAGGGTGTATCAAGTGTGTGTCTGTCATGGCTTATCCTGAAAGAGCTGGTGTCCCTGGGGAAGTGTGTCCATCTCTTGGAGCAAGACGGGTCTGAGCAGCAAGAGCTGCAGGTGCTTTGTCTTGCTGCTCTTCACAGTTCCTGGGTTTCCAAAAGGTTTCTGCATTGGTGATAGGGGGTCTAAGCTGTCTTTTATGCACTGACTTCTTCTGGAAGGAAGAATTCCGAATTGCACTGAAGAAATGAAAAAAGCAGCACTTTGGGGCTGGCCAACAGGAGCTCATCGTCAGGCTCTGCTGCAACATTAAGAGGGAGTGTCCTTAGCCGTATCTTTTAGCATTAATTCCACACTTAATCCTTGAGAGAATGCTGGGCTGCAGACCATAATGCACTAGATTTTTGAGAACAAGTTTTCTCCTCTGAATATGAGTCATACTTGGAAATTTGTTTTGTAGTCAGGGAGAGAAGCAGTTTTGTCCAGAAATGTTGTGCCTCTCAAATAGAAGACACCAGGGAGAGTTTGTTTTGTGCTATAGTAATTTCTCTGCTGTATTTTGTTCTGTTTCATTTACCCTTTTGAAAGAAACTTTTAAAATGACTCATCATAGTAAGATGGATTATGCAAGCAGGAGTTTTCCCTTCCTTGCAGCTTTGCAAATTTGTCACCTCTAGTGGGATTTCTCTGACATAAATGAGGAAAGAAACTGGCCTGCATTTGAGCACTGATGGGGAGCACTGGTGCTGATGGAGTAAGCCAGAACAGACGTTGGATCAGTGCGGTTTTTGAATCCTGAAGCTGTTCAGTACTAGTGACATTGAGAGGAAAAGGTAGTGGATAGCTTGTCAGGTTTTTATGTATTTCATTTTAGATAAATAAAGCAAGTAAAATGCTAAAACCAACTCAGCAAACAGTTTCTGTTTTGGCCTAGGATCCTTCTCAATAAAATTACATGTTAAAGCTAGGATATACAGGGATGCTCTGTGTTGACAGAGGGCAGTGAGATGTCACCAGTGACTTTGAAAAAAATACAGCTGGGGTTAGGGCTGTCTGGCTCCATTTTGACATACCTAGAGGTCTCATTTTTATTATTTATGTTCAAGGAAAAAGCTGTCTACCAAGCTGTTTTCTCAAAATATTTCCACTTGACAAGACAATATTTTATGAGAAAAAAACTCTGTAAAACTCATCAAAGTTTTACCCTATGCCAAATTTGCAGCCTCATTTTTGTCTTTGTTTTACCCTTGCTGATACTTTGAGACATTGAACACAGTTACAAATCCATGTATCTTCATAGATTTGAAAAGAAGGTAGATCTAGACTGAATTAACTTGAGCTGCGTAGCCACAGCCCTCTCTCTGTGCTTGTCCTGTCAGGTCAGTTGTCTTCATTTGCCCTTTTCCTAGAGGCATCAAGTGATGCAACTTATAAACCCAGGCAGTTACTGCTTTAGCTAGAGGGTTGCCAAAGGACTTCACTTCAGATTGAAGCTTGGAATACAGCTAATATGTGTAGCCTAGATATTTCCACAGTATGTAGGAGATTTCACATAACTTAAGAAATCATAGTTTGAGTTGTTCCATTAAAGTCTGCAATATGCGATTCTGTTTTTGAGTGTAATACATAGTTCTTACTAGTGAAACATTAAGAAATATTGTTATGAGCCCAATCTCCACAGGAGGGGTGCTGAGACTTACAGAAACAACTGTGCAGGCTATAGGTAAAACTAATGCAGCAGTAGAAGATGTAAGAAGGGTGGGTAGCTTCTGGGGAGGGCTTTAGGAGAGGAGCAAGTGCAGGCAGACTGAAAACTTGTGCTTGTATTCTTTTGATTTTGGGTACAGGGCTGATTCCTCTGAAGCAGAGTGAAGCTTCCTGTAAATGCTGCCAAAAAATTCCATCCTGTCATTTGGCTGTAACAGAGAAATTAAACTCTGTTCTTGCTGTGGTGCCATTCCCTTTATTAGCTGTGAAGAAGGGCAAGTGTGTAGGCTGGGAAGGTTAAGGCTTATCTCTACTCATGTAGAGAAGCTTTCCAATGCTGCATGCTAGTGTTGAAAACTAGAGGTTCATGGTGGCAACAGAAACATTGGAAAACCCAGCAGATGGACTCTCCAAGAGGCATGCTGTGTGCTTGCCGGATATCTGAGGGTTCGAGGCTTGGCAGAGCCAGGCATGTGACACCCCAGTCCTGGCCCTCTTGTGCTACTGATTTTAATAGAGCAGCTCTTATGCAGCTGGGAGTTTTGTTCTGTACCAGTGGTGATTTCTGTGTCTGCCTGTTGGTTCCTGTACTCCTCCCTGTGCTTATGGGCAGCAGCAGTTTGAAACTTGGTGCTATGATGTGTGTTCTCCTTTCTGGCCTATGCACAGCCATAATGAGCATGGCTATTAGTGAACAATAAGTGAAATTTCTGCAGACACTTCTGTCGAAGTGACATCTGCTTTTTCTTCTGAGCTGTGAAACACTGTCTTGCTCACAGTTATTTCTGTGAATATTTCCTGCTTGTCTGAGGAGTCACGACTATCTGCAGATGTCATGCTTTCAGTGTACAAACAGGCCTCACGTAAAACTGCAGACAGCACCCAGGGGAACCAAGCAGATGAGTGCAAGAGCTTTTATGCTTTATTTCCAAGCTCTGGTGCATGTTAGTAAAGAGCCTTCAATTGTTGTGGAGCACTGATGCTCCTGATGACTGACAGCATTTGTTCTTTCTCCCATTTTGTTCTTTTATGTTCATAACCGAGTCCCGTTGCTGTGTGTTTGAGAGGCAGCAGGATGCAATGAACAGGAGACTGCAGCCATGAGCTGGGAGCAGCCAGCCTTGCCTGTGAGCTGGCATGAGGAGCCTGCAAGGACTGCTGCTCTGCAGGTCATTAAGCTAATTGAGCTCAAGGATGGAAGCACAGACCCACCTACAGGGTTAAAGTTGTCAAGAGCTGCTTATACACCTAGTTTCTGTTTTGTCTTTGCTGATTGCTTTGACTTTTCCCTGTTTCAAAAAATGAATCTGTTTTTTCATTCAAATTAAATCATTGTAGGAAGCTCACTGTAAGGAGGTAATTTAAGAAAAACCATCTCAAAGCCTGGAACCAGTCAGGATTCTGCCACCCTATATTTTCCCCTCTTGTATTTGCACTGATAACTCTTGGGATGCACTAATTTCAGAACAATCTCAACCTCATGGGTAATCCTTTTATTGGCTCAGGGAGACAGTGATGATCTGTATGCAATTGGTGGCAAACTCCAGTAACTGCCCCCGAGTGTTATCCCAGAATGATGTAAAAAGGATGCAAAAGTACCAGGCTGGTGTAACATTGCAGTGTGGCTGGAAGCAGATGCTTGATTAGATATGTATGCTCTGAGGGCTAAAAGTTATGTAGAGCATGTAAAAAATATACTCTCTTGGTCATTCATGTTATGCAAAATTATGTTTTCCATATCTTGAATAATTGATCAGGAAAAATCACTGCAAAAGTTCTGTTTTAAAGCTGTAGAGAGAAGACCATTTTATTCGTTGAGATGCAGTAAAATATGTGTTAATGTGGTATCTGTTAATACACAAAGTTAACAAATAACATTAAGTTGCTTTCCCATGGAGCTGGTGTTAGCATAAGAGAGTGATATCCCTCCTGAACTAACTGTTAGTTATTTGCCATGTAGATCAGTTCAGGATGATGGACTAGATGAGCTCTTTTGATCTGTTCCAGTCCCATCTGTGATTCTGTGATATAATCTCAACCCCAAGAGGGGTATATGTATCTCAAAAGTGCCTGTGCTGTCAGTGGGGTCACAATTCAGAGTGAAAGCCTGTGATCCGGGTTACTTTCTGTGAAAGATACCTGAGAAAGCTTTTCTTCTATCTTACAAGCAGTGGGAATGAGGGATGCTGCTGGTCTTTAGGCTTGCACCTGAATTACTTCTTTGGCAGCAAATGAGAATGCAAACCTTGTTCTGCCAAGAAATAGCCTTTAGCTGTTTATTTTTGTAGCTGGTTTTAATATTTGTATGCTGCAGATAAGTGAACCAGAATGAGTAAATAGCAGAAAAACATTTATTTTCTGCCCCATGAGTTTGTGAGCTCTTATTTGCCGAAATCAACACAAATTAACATGGGATATATAGTTAATTTAAAACTGCCATCCAGTCCAAAAACTGTTTTCAGGTGACCCACAAATAACACATTTGGTCTGTGTGCCCAGCAGTCTGGATTTTCTTCCAAAGCATGAGGCACTTGCCAGGTGCAGGCAGCAGGGTTGGTGTTACTTCTTTCGTTTGTCTGACTGATTGAATTTGTTGCATTGATACTTTTCATTGAAATATGCAGGTGGGCGTGCTGTGCTTGCTTTATGTACTTCTTATATAGACACATGCCCAGCCTGAAAAAGCAAATCAGACATTAGTGGTGGGTAAAAGAGAGTTTGAAACTGAAGCGGAGGTTTTGGTCAATCCTGCTGGCATGGGGAGGTGGGTACTGTGCATCAGCAAGGTCTGCTGGGCTCAAAGGGCCAGCTTCTACAAAATTCCTGGAGTTCTAAATGCAGCCTCACAGCTTTCCTACCAAATTTGTGGGCCTGCCTAATTTTTTTCTCTCGTCTCCTGCCTCCTCTCTGGTGTAGGTTTTGCTGTTGTGAGCAGCTCATGCTGGCCCTGAGATCTCTCTGCACAGATGGCTGTTGTCAGGCACAGCTCATACTGCATTTGCCAAGCATGCACACCTCCATGTTAAGCAAAAGGTATAGGCAACTGTGTACATCACTTATGTACCTTGCCTAAATTAGTGCAAAATTCCCCCAAATAGGTGCCAAACCTTGATTTGCTACATATGCTTGGTATATACACTATATTCTCTGCCTTGGAATGGCTGCAGTACCTGTTTGGGACTTGCCTGTCCATTTTAGTGACCTTTGGACAGTCCCTGGAGTAATTTTGTGTGAGGAGGAGACAGTTCTTAAAGTGGATGTTCTCTAGGAAATGCTGATGCTATGGCTGTGCCAACTCCATCTGGCTGGCGTCAGTACTGTCCTCTTCGTGGGGAGAGCTCATAGAAAGCTGCTATGAATTGCAGTGATTTACAGCTGTTGAATCTTGCTGTTGTAAGCGGTGTATTTGGAACACTGAGGGAGAAGCAGCTTTCTTTTGTGCATGGGCTTTGGCAGCTTTTTTCCAGAGGCCTAATGCTGCCATGAGGCGTCAACCTTCTCTCCTTACCATGGGAGAGTCTAACTTGTGGTATTACAGTTTCCAGTAAATTGTCAAGGTACCAACATTTTGCATTTACAACCCATGTCGTGTGTTTGGTCGTAGTGTTAGGATTTTTTCATGGTTTCCCTGTGAAATGCTGTGGGAAAAAATGCAACGCAAATTATTTATACTCTTGAAACTAGAGGAGGAATCAATGAATTTGTTTGAGAGAGTTTGGTCAGGACACAGCTTTGAAAATATTTCCTTTCTGCTTTAGATATCTGTTGTGATATCTACTCTTCAGTAACGAAGGTGATAATTCTTGTGAACTGGAAAAAAACAGTAGAGAAGGGGTGAACTTTCTGATGGCTTATATCCGAAATAAAGACTAGGAAACTTCCACTGATGTTCTTCCTTCTTTGATCCCAAGCATGCTGGTGATTATTTCTTTACTAATTGACAGTTTCTGCAAAATTGAGATCCACATGGTGAATGCTTAGTAAAAGCCTCCACCCCTATTTGTGTTGGCTCTTGCATTCAAAGGACAAACATTAACAGGACAGATTTTTGGATCCAGTAGATAGTGGGCGGATGATGACAGTCTTTTGATGAGTCTTGGTGGGTCTGATTGCTTCTAGAGCAGCAAATATTTGGGAAATAGTTTTTTACCGTCCCCAAAATTGACAACGTATTTGGAGCTTTTGGGATTCCTGAATGGTTTCCAGCCTCTGTTTTCTGTATAGTTTCCCTCAGAAGAGGTTTAGTTAAAAAAAACAAGCAGCTGTGATGGCTATCATATCAAGGTCTTCCTGTGTGCAGAAAGGATTTTTAAAAACAGCTCTTCAGAGTTGTAGAAGCCAATGGGAAGCACATTCCCGGAAGCACATTTCTACGTATACGGAGAATCTCAGGACAACGTTAAAGTCTTTATTATATTGTATTAATACCAGAATCATAGGTGCTAGACATAGTGAATTATTGCCGCCTTAGCCCAGGGGTGAAAAAGCCTATATGAGGTCAAGGTAAACTCTACAAAAGCAGTATATAAGGTCCTGGGGGTATAAACTGAAATTGTACTGAATGAGAAACAAGCGTACAGCAACCCCATCACTTGCAAGTGGAGATGAACACCTGCTGTGGGCAGCTCACGTCTTCAGTGCCGTGAGGTTGCTGCTGGCAGGTCACTGAGCAGCAGCTCCTGTGGGGCAGTGTTTTATGTCCTGCATCTGTGTCAATGTCTTCCAAACCTTGCTCCTGGTCTATATTTACAAGGTGCTACACTGTGCCCAGGACGACTCCTGATATTAATTTAGAAAGTGCTGAGAGTATGAAGTGCTCTCTCTTGTGTGAAAGATATTTCCAAGCAGGTTCAGTTAAGTTGTTTAAACATGTATGGTTGTTGCATATCCTAGGTCTTTTACGAATCCATGCAACAAACTGATGGGTCACCATGTTAAGGTGTTGTGTAAGTCTGGACTACCATAAATGTGTGAAAACATTTAATCACAGACTATTCCTGCATATTGTTATATATGCATATATATATCCATTTATATATACACGCACATATAGATATGCATTAAAAAAATAATATTTTGTGCCTTACATCATATTTTTCTATGTACTTTCAGTCAGTTGGAAATGCCTATGAGTGAATGTATTTTTGAATGCCTGCCTAACTTATTGATGCTGATTACAACATTGCTAAATCCAAATCAGTTCACACTTACTTTTAAAAATTGTAATTATCTTTCTAATAATTTTAATAAGTCTTATAGTTTTGTTTTGGGGAAAAAACAAAACCCCACTAAACTCCAAAGCGACAACCCCCACCAGTTTGCCAGAGTCTATTGGTAGAGGCCAAAAGCACCTTGGTGTATCATTGCCTTTGTTTTTAGTTGCATAAGGGAAAGTTCAGGTTCATGTAATTCAGAAATGGGTGAGTTTCTTTTGGTATGCAGAAGTATGATACATATCTATGCATTAACAAGAGAAAATCCCTGCATATTATTGTGCTTTTAATGGTATTGATCTTGCAATGTGCTCATTAAAGCTGCATGCTTTCTTAACAACTTGTTTGCAGGAGCCAGTGCAAAGTGCCCAGGCTCTAAAATCTGATTTGATGCTTAGTGCCAAGTTGAGAAGAAAAAACAGAACCTGTGTTACTGACAGTAGATGCATGGAAATGGAAACCCAGCAGTGATGCGAGAGCTTCCCACGGCTGCCAGAAATGCATGCCAGGATGTTCTTGGTGACTCATGCTTTTCTTGGCTTGTGCTCCTTCTCCTGCTATGCCAGCAATGTGTATTTAGCTCAGGTCAATGTTGGCAGCTCCCTTGCAAGAAGAATGTAGGATTTTTGTGGACCTCCTATGAATTTTGTCTTAGTAAAACCCTCCAAATTGAAAAGAAACAAATTGATCTGTCTGAGGAATCTCTGAATAAATAATGGAGGGTTGGCATGTGGAGTTATAGGTTTGCCATCTGGTAGTACAGCCACCAGCAAATTGTAGCACATTGTCGTTATCGCGAGTAAATGCTTATTTGCTGAAATGGACTGTTAGTTCATTGCTTTAGCACTGAGCAGAAGCATCGAAAATGATGAGCAATTTAGTGGAGAGTTTTTAATGCAAGTCTCCCTTATAGGGAGAAGAGGCCTAATGGAAGCAATGAGTTCTTTAAAACAAAATTAATGGGTCACCATAAAAACGTGTTTAAATTCTCTGCTGGTTTAAGTTTATCTTCCTGAAGTTTATGCTTTTCCATTCAGGTTGTGCATTCCTGCAAGATGTGCTTTTTTTATTCCATAGGGATCAGCACTGGACAACCTATCAGTATGGCACAATGTACTGTTTGTAAGCTCTCTGAGGATGCTTGTTGAAGGTTTGCTTTTCCTGGAACAAAACTAAGTCACCATAATTTTTATTTTATTGAGTTAAAAAGTGACTTTTCAGTCCTGACTGACAGTTCCAGCTGAGAGCAGTTGGGGAGATGTGGCAGCTGTCTCTGCAACAGGCCTGATGTGAGGGAAGTATTATGAATTAGGTGTGCGGAAGAAGAGAGATTACAGGCAGATGCGGACCTGGGTGAGAAAAGACAAGGATGGGAGTGAAAGGAATATGAGTAATGGGTGCATTGTTATGTTAGGGAGCATAAATGATGTGAGAGGTTGAGGAAACAACAGCTTGATATTTTAAAGGTTTGGTGAGAGGAGACTTGGGAACAGCAAATTACGTATAAGCTCTACTGATGAGACTGCTCTCGCAAAAAAAAGCATTGGAAAATGTTTTGTTCTCATTTGGTTGTTTGACAGTACTGGCAAGAGCTAGTCTGAAATATGTTAAGTGCATAGATGTACATGGTGAGATCAGCTCAGAACTCCTAATGCAAATTTACAGACAAGTAATTGAAGAAATTTTAAATGTGGTAGAAAAGAACTGGAGGTGCTGCTAGTAGTAGGGAAGAAAAGAGGCTGGGGAGGGGATTTTGATTTTTTTGAAGCAGGATCTTTTTCCACAGAGCAGTAGTTACCAACTCATAAACTGAAATTTTCACTTTAGTTTCTCCCCCTGCCCCACCTTATGAAAAAAGACAAAGCAAAGACACATTGAGCTCTCCAGTGGCATTGTTAACCTGGTTCTTGTTTGTTTTGTGCTTTTTTTTTTTCCTTTTGAGTACTCATGAAAGGTTCTGAGATCCTGTCAGCCTGTTTGGTGAAGTGGGGTCAACTTCAACATTACAACCTCAGGTTGTCTCCAGCGTATTCCTAACTGGCCAGCTGCTGCTTTGGTCTATTAAAACTTAATACCTATTTGGTATTTAGCTTCTCTGGGAAGTCTTTTAACAAGCATATCCATTAATGAGAATTGTCTGAGCTCTTGGCTGCTTTGCTGCTGATAATTTATCTTCTGTGGGATATTTCACCACTATCAGTGCTAGTTAGTGACAGATTTTCTGCTTTAAGTGGAAAGCTGACTGAAACTTTTCATCAGCATTTTTGTTTGGATGTCAAAGTATCCAATAATATAATTGTAAGAATCAAAATATTGTTTAGCTTTGGCTGTAGATAGCAACTGATAAGACTATTTCTGGCTTTCTCATGAACCACCCTGTATTTGTGACACCTTTTGCTACTAATACGAAAAATGCTTTCAAGTCTAAAGAGGTCAAAATCCCCTTTCTCATTAATAGCTATTTCCCCTTTGAAAAATATGGTTGCTATACTGAGGACAGAATGCTGTGTGTCTCTTAAAAAGAGACTTTCCTTTCAAAAGAGACTTTATGCTTTCATCTACCAGTTTACAGTCTTAAAAAGGAAAGACTGATTATGTCCCTTTGTGTGGAGAGCAGCGGAGACATGGGAAGGGTAAATGGCTTATTGAGTGTCCAGGAGGATGTCTTAGGCAGCAACAATAGGAACCAAACTCCATATTGCTAAAGTCCATGTGCATTTTCTTAAATTTTTCCCTTTTTTGTCTTATCCTTCTTTTCAGAAACAGCTTTCCTGTGGCTGTCACTGAGAGTTTAGGTGGCTGCTTTGCTCTGGTTAAACTGAAAGTGATGCTGCATGTCAGATGCTATTTATCCCAAAAGGGAAAACAGAGAGTCTTTGTAGCAAATTCAATTTTTCTTGAATGTGTCATTTCAGAGAATCTGCAGTGAGCCAGTGTTTCATAACACACTATTGATTTATTGTTTAAATGCCACAAATCTTCCCCAAGGAGGTCAAATGATAAAATTTATGGAGAATTTATGGTTTAGAATGAGGGAGAAGATAGATATATCTCTAAAAGCATTGACAGTTAAGTTATAGGATTTATTTTTTTTATTGAATGTGGAAAAGTGATATTTCATCTGGTACACTTGGGCTTATGTCCTGCACACTCATCTGTTGTTTTCCCAGTTACAAATCTGAGAATATACTATATGCTGACATGTAATGTACTACGGTATGCAGAGGTGCTTCTGATCAGTGTATAGTTTTTTACTTGCACAACAGCAACAGAACCAGTGATAAGTTTGGCCTAAAAAATTATTTCTTTAGTAAGAATGATATTAAATTGTCCATTGCTTACACTTAGCCTTTTGAACTCTGTCATCATTAATTAAGTTATTGGAATCTGGCATTGTAAATATGCAAGGACAGACATGCTTTTGGCAGTCATTCTCATGGAGATGTCATATTCGTGAGCTGATGTAAAAGGACTAGGTCATTAGGTTGCTATTTTCACAGCAAGATGGTCAGACAATAATATCAGTCAACTTCACTTTATGGGGTCTGGTCTTATGCAAGGTACAGCTTATTAAATAAATAGCCCTCTCCAGTAATTAGGACATAGATGGTAAAATACAGGTCAGTCAAAGCCCTGCAAAGGGCTATAATTGAAAGAGATAATTACTTGGGCTCACTGATATCACACACACCTTTGAGATGCCTGCAGGTTGGGTATCTTTCGTGACTGCCCTGGAGAGCTTCCTTGGTTATCTCTGGTCACCAGAAGACAAGGTCTCCTGCTGTTACCCCTAGGGATATCTGCTCTCAAGCCAATGTCTACAGAGACACAGCCATTTGTCCCTTGAAGCAATATGATGGGGAGCTGATGGCTTGCTAGTGTGTCTTGGGAGCGTAGGTTTAAAGGCTGCTTCCCTGAATGGACCAGCAGTGTGTTGTATCTAGAGTTGGATTTATCATTAAGTAATATAATTGCTTTATTAATTAATATTATTAAGGATAAAGTTGTATTTGCTTAAGATGTAGTCTGCAGCACTGGAAGGAGGCACACTGTTAAAAGAAAACCTAACAGTTGAGGTGATTTTTGGCTTTTTCAGCACCTTAGCTAGCTTTTATTTCTCCTTCACCCCAGTTTAACTGCAATCTTCCTCTTTTAACTTGAAATGAGTCTCTTGCTTTGCTTATGGAAGTTGCTGCCTTCTATCCTTATATTGACCCTTCTGCCCCCTCAGGAGAAAGGAAGGATACAAAACGAATGCCCTTTTATCTGAGAGATGGTAAACCAGGGTGTCATAGCCAAATGCCCTGTCCAATAATGCCTTGCAAGACCTCACCTCCTTTTTTCTTGACAATAAGAGCCAAGACGTTGTGAAATGTTGCTGTATGACCTCTTTTGTCTCCTTTTTCTCCTTTGGGTCTTGGGTTTGCAAGCAGTATTGCATATCTTGAAACATGCACACTCGAGGTTTCTGAAGACATACTTTAAAGCAGAATGGAACATACTATGAGAAATACAAAATGTTTTTTGTACTAAATCAGTAACTTTTCTTGTGAACATCATAGAATATCTTAATGTGACACCGTAGCTCAGGGAATTTAGATGCAGGCTTGGATGGCTTCCCACCTTTAGCACTCATGTTTTTGACTTGAAACAATCTCTTTCTGGCAAACATCACAAATAGATACCTTTATGAATTTAAGTCTACAGGGACTGTCTCACTCTTCAAATCTTCAGAGGAATAGCTGGAGATTCATTGTGTTTTTAAATAGAGCTGTAGGCATCTCTGACAGAGGACAGCAGAAATTCTGTTCTATCAGTTAAGGTGGTTTTCTTAATGCCAAGTAACAAACACATTGGCCTACCTTTTTAAAGCACTAACTGATTGTTGGTTATTTAAGAGTCTGACATCCTAGCTTAATTCACTCTTTTAATGGAGTAACTGATTAAATAACAGGCACAATCCAAATAATATAATGATATTTCTTTTAATGAAAAAGAAATAAGTGGGAAATGGAAGATGTAGGTTTCACTTTGTGGCCGTATTTCTTGCTTTACTTTCTGGCTTTGACTTCCTTGCAGTTAAGTTCTTACGCACTCAACAGCTGAACTTGAAAAAAACAGAACCAAAATCTTTTGTGGCATTGTGTATCCAATGTCTTAATTACCCAGTATTAAAGTATCAGAAATCCCTTGTTTTACAACCAGAACATAGAACTGTACCCCTGACTGACCAAAGACCCTTAGCTGAGTTAGTACTAAAACCAAACCAGCATTTCCTAGTGTGCCTTCAGTGAAGGGTGTTTTCTTCTGGCAGTGATGGAAGATATAAAACTTGGGTAATACTTGGCAACTGGTCACTTAGAATAAGGCAAGACAGACCTGGAGAACAAATCCTCTAAATGATGCAGAAAAATGCTGGTCATCTTGGCTGTTACAATGATCTGTAAGTCCTACTTGCTGTTACTTGCATCCATGAAGTGAGGTTGATTAACGGGGTCCATTAATGGAGTTGATTGTCTTGTCTTTTCTCAAATTTGCCAATGCAGTTCATTTATTACACCTTCCCAAGATGATTTCAGATTTAATTTTTATCTCTGGCAGCTGGGTTCAGTGCTTGAAGCTGACCACACGGATAGGGCTTCAAATCCTTTTGTTCCTTCACAGAACTTGCAGGAGTTTACAGGAGCAGGAGAGGAGCTATTCTATGACTTCACATGTCAGAACCTGAAGTCTGAGGCAGGGAGAAATGCTGTCTGATTTCCTTGAGCTTGCTGCAGGCTTCACTGCATATGCTTTTGTTCACACACAATTTGGGAATGAGAACCATCAGCAAAACCTCTCCATGGTTTTCAGTGCACATGAAAGCTTGCTTTTAATATTTCAGTCCACCTGTTGGGCATTTCCTTGGATTCTGTAGAAGGCAGATGTATGAATGGGAGATTGCACACATGAGCACCATGGCAGATCTCTGCAGTCAGATGCGTCAAGTAGGTATAAAAAAAGAAAGGTAAGAGAATCTGGTATCTTGGCCTTGGGGTTTGTCACTTGGAACCTCAAAATGTATTTGCTAGAGGCAGAGGAGAACAGGGACTGGTTTGTGTTTTATATAGATTGATTCTTCCCAACACTTCTTTTAAATCCCTTTTATTTAGCTTTGTGTATGTGGGCTTTGGCTTGCTACTGACTTGTTGCTGCAGCAGTGATAGCAGTTCCCAAGGACTGAAGTGTACCTTTACAGCAGCATCTTGGCAATGACGTAAATAAGTCATGAAAGAAAAGGCTGACGTGTTACTGGACTACTCTGTGTCCATTGTTACCATTAGGACACTACTATGGGAGGAGGAGGAGGACTCTAGGAGGGAGATGTGTAAGGCTATACGTGTTGACATTGTACCAAAGGTGACTTTCACGGAAAAGCAGCAAGAGCAGACTGGGAGAGGAGCTGGTATTCAAGGTCTCAGTTGAGGTTAAAAGCCTATTTGTAGTCTTAAAGTCTGAACATCCTCAGCGTCTGTTGCACAGGCATGTTGGCAGAAAGTTGGAATATTAAGTGCATACCATGTGGGTTTTCTTGGTTCTCCGCCCCATATTACTAGTGGTCTTAAGCTTTTTTTTTCCCCCACTCTGATGTTAAATTTAGATTTCTTAGTGTTACGGTATGATAGATTCCACTTCTGAATTTGCTGATGCATTTGAAGGACCCAAAGCAGCCCCTGAAGACTTCCCTAGAAACTTGCTGCTGTCATCAAGAATGGCAGAGCCCTTGTCCTCATGTGTCTCTGGTTAATCTGTAAAACAGTGTTAATGGTGAAACCCAGTGGTCTACAATAACTTTAATATGGCTGTGTTTTCTTGCCCCTAAGGAGCAGTATGTCACCCAACCTTGATGTGAGATCTTTGATGTTAAGGTTTCATATCGTAAAAAAATTATAGAAAATTTCTTGGGAATATTAAGTTACTCCTGAGTGAGGAAAATCCAGTCTGGCAGACGAGTGGACCAAGCTGCTCTTTGTAATGAATCCCACAGGAAAATGCTCAGACTGTGCTGGGAGAGTTGTTTTTTTTTTTTTTCCCTAAGCTTGTGCACCACTATTCAGTAGGGGTCAAAATTAAAATAACTATAGTGCTAATGAGCCTTTCCTTTCATCTAAACAATCTGATCATTATGGGAGGTGGGTGGGTGGGGATAGAAAATAAGTAGCTCTGGGGAGGTGCTGCCCACCCATCTTTGAAGAGGAAATTATGAATAATATTCCAGTTGGTGAAAATCAAAGGAAAGCATGTAAGTATTTGAATCTGATACCAAAATAGATTAACATTTTTTAATGAAACACATTTAGCAAATTCACAGAGCATTTTATGATGCAGAGATCAAAAATAACATGAAAAGGAAGGGAATCAGTGCTGCAGTATATTGCTTTTTTTTCTTCAGTGAAAATAGTGGGAAGTTCAGACTCAACATAATCAATGAGTGAAGAGCAGAACAAGCTGAAATGTGATTAGTGGA
Source organism: Falco naumanni (assembly GCF_017639655.2). Classification (NCBI taxonomy): domain Eukaryota; kingdom Metazoa; phylum Chordata; class Aves; order Falconiformes; family Falconidae; genus Falco; species Falco naumanni. Next base: position 33,192,890 of record NC_054062.1, on the reverse strand, counting down.
GTGTCAGATGAAAAAAAAAAAAAGGTGCAGAAGAAAGTTGCTTCTACTGACAATTGCAGCAAATGCTCTGCTTTGCAAATAGAGCAAGTTTATGCTGAGTAACCCAGTACAGGTGGGTTGAAATAATATCTCCTTTACAATGATGCTGGGCGTAGATAAGGAAAACAGTTTAAGTGCTTCCATATGTGGATGCCTGTTGTAGGGTACCTTGGTGTCTTCAGCTGAGCAAGTACAAGAAGATCTATAAATAGCAACAATGGCCAGTTGTCCTTCAATCGTTCTGCCTGGAAAAGTTTTCAAGCTCAGTGACAGTGCTATAGTCTGAATGCTGAGTTAATTGCTAACATGTCTCTTTCCTGTTCAAAGCAAGCAGAAAATAAATGTGTCAAACTTAATCACTAAAAGAAAAAAAAAAGCGAGTTAATGACTTGTTCCTGGCACTGGAGAGAGATGTGTAACTGATACTGAATATTCGGTATTTAAATCTACATGACATAAAAGAGCCAAACTTCCTCAAAGGTGAGGAAAAAATGTCTTTTGATTTTTAAAAAATGGACTATTACAGATATCTTATGCCTCCTGCCATCTTATAATAAGATTTTATTAAAAATATTCAGGATTAGAAGGCACTTTTTAGAAGTGACCACCTAGAAAGGGATATATATGTCGTGGTGTTTTGGCTAAAAATTTTCTAGCTTCATACCCCTGACAATTTCAAAGTGTGTTTTAGAGTAAGTTTACAAATATAAAATATGCTGAATATGGAGAGAATTCAGGTATGTTGTCAGAGTAGCAAGTTTACTGTGTAAGATGTACAGACAACTAAAGCTCTGCTAGTTGGAAGATGGCCAGTCAAGTAATTACAAATTTAAAAATACTGTGTTACTGTTCAGTTAATCCACGTAAGAAATATCAGAATGATTTCCTTTCACTGTGGTATATGTTGTAGTATATCTCTGTTTTTAAATAAAGTTTTCTTTTTCAGGTTAGCAGGTGTGTTGTGATACATGTGGGATTCAGCATGTTTGGATTGTACCTGGGATTATTCAAAAACAAAAAAAGTCATGGTGCTGTAGCTAATGAACTAAATGATGTAGAGGAAAATTAAAGGCCACCTTAGGCATCTCTTCTTAGAAGATGAATTTACTAATGAATTTCCCGTGAGAGCAGACACCACAATGCAAGAAAATGAAAAAGATGTGGGAAATACTGGCAAATGAACAAGCATGTGTTTTCAGCTATTGAATATTTGGGAACCCCAGAGGTCGTTTTTGTTCTCAGACTATAGAATGGGTAGAATCTTGGTATTGTCTCCTTCATGTTGCGGGTAGGAGGGGAGAATGCTGCTTAGTCTTTTTTTTTTGCATAGTTTAAATCATTGTATATGATTTGAAGTTAATCTCTGTTTATGGTCTGGAAGCCCTGGCAAAGAGCTTATTTAAGTTAAAATCAGCATTAAGCACCATACAATGCCTTTGGTCAGCTTAGCTCCCAGCTGCTGGTGTATTTTGGACCTACTGGAGCTGTGAAGATTTGGCCTCCCTGGGTGGCAGTGGGCATCCAGCTATCTCCTCTTTCATTTGAACTAGATAGAGCTGGGCACATCTTGTGTGCAGCTGCTGCCTGCAGTGCTGTTAATGGCTCGAGCTCCCAGTCCTGTGGATGTGTTTTGTGTCCAGCTGATGGGCAGATCTGTCATGTTTTCTGTCTCTCTCAATGGCAGGATTACAGTGAAGGAGGCAGATGAGAGTTTTAGTGAGTAGGACAGCCAGAGCTTTGCTCAGCAGAAGGGCCCCTTATAGTTTCCTCCTGCCCTTGTACCATGTTGAAGCTGAAGGCAAGAAGGTGGCTTTTGTCTGTGAAATTTTAGGACCTGGTGGCTGTAAATGGGGTGGGGGGAGGCAGGGGTACTGCACATGATTTTCAAAAGTGTTTATAAATAGGACAGAGTCTGCCAAGATAGGTAGGATTTGGTTACAGGACTGACCTGTCCTGTGCCTCATGCCTATGTCACTGAAAGGAGAAAATCGTCCTCACCCATGTAAGGGAGCTTTGCGGACGTACATACTGATGTTTCCTTGTTCTGTTAGAGCATGTTGTACATAAGTATCCCCTATATCCTTTCTGAGTAGGCTTTGTTTATATTAACTCCAAAATACGTTAATTCCCCTGAACACTGGCTTTTTTTCCCTCTGTCTGTGGGAAGGCTTTTTGTTCCTTGTGGCAACGTATTCTTACTTATACTTGGTGATTTAATGCACAAATTCCCTACATTTCAGTCATTAAATTCTATTCTTATTTTTGCAAGGGTTTTACATACAGCAGTGCACAGAGGATGTGTATAAATAAGCATTATAAATGTATTTATGATGTAGTATATACATTTGTATTATATAAATGCACTTGTAAAACAATTTCAACATAGAGGGATCCCAAAATCTGACTCTTTATACCACATTTGGATCAGAGGAATTTTAATCCAAGGAATGAGAAATGGAGATGGGCAGAAGTTATACATCCTAAATAAATACTTAGATATTTGTCTTCTGCAACAAGAATGAACTTAAAGAAGAGAGATCACAGTGCCAATAGTACTGAATTACAGTAGTGCCGTAAATGCATTACCATCTTAGGAAGCTCTCCCCTACCCCCGAAAGCCTTGAATTCCTCAATTGGGTAAGAAAGCCAAGATGTTCAAGAGCATCTGACAGTGACTAGTAATCTTTCTGCTTACACCCTGGGACTCTAGTTGATGGCAATTTGATGCAGGGGATTTTGGAGAGTGTTCAGTCTTTGTTTTCTCTGTCTATTTAGTGAAATGTGCTTCTCTGATGTTTAGTTGACCTTTCTTCTGGGAGTACCTGTAAGCCAAAAACATAGCCTTGATCTCCCTGAAGAGCTACTTACTACCTCCATTAGCTCCAAAGGCAGTCCTGTGGCTAAAATACAGCTCTTAACCATAATTGATGTGCCTGACTACTGTATGTTATTCAGAGGTTTTATTGTGAATTGCTAAGGGCAAGTGTTTATAATCCATGTACTCTGGACCATTATGTATAGACTTTACTGATCAGAAAGGAGTTCAATTTCTCCATAGGTCTGTAAGTGAAAATCTGTTGGTGAAAGTGAACTCCTTTGTAGGAAGGGCTGTGCTGCAGCTGAGCATTGCTCCTGCGCTCACCCACCTCCTTCTTGTAGATACTGGAGAGTTCTGTTAGGACCAAAATTGGACTAAGCATGGCAAGAGGGAGCATCTGGAGGTCTTCCATACAGCTAGATAACCAGCGGTGGTTCAATTTATTCCTGGCTCAGGAATAGAGGCAGACATGGAGTTAGAGGAGGTTTATATAGTCCCGTGTTCTCTCTTCCCTTCTTTTGTATCTGCCTCTGAGGGAATGCCAGTGTTTAACTACCTTTGCTTCTGGACATGGTATGGGGGATGTTTAAAGAGTTTAGTTTCTCCCCAAGATGGTGAATGAAAAAAAGAAAACTAATTGCAGTAATAACTGCAGGAGGAGGAATAACTGAATGATTCTGGATGCCAGCTATTACTCGCTTTGCCATAAGGAAAGAAGCCCAGCTTATGTGCTGTTCGTGAAATGATTTATTGCTCTCTTTATTTAAACAAGACCCCACTAAAATCTTCAACTGACTACAGTGCAAGCAAAGTAAACTTTATAGTCTAGGTGCAACAAGAGGGCCATAAATCAGCTTGTCCCGTGTCCTGCTTTGTATTGAAAAGAATATAAACACATCATGTTTAGTCTAAACAAAAAGTTTTGTAAAACTTTGTTGCAAATTACAGTTTTAAACATTGCCCTTTGTGTCAGTGAATTGTAAGTTAGGTTCTGGGAAATGCTGGGAGTTTGCCTGGAAAAAGCATGTTATGGGTGATCTGCCTCTTACACTCTCCCTTGCGCTTCAGCTGCCCTGAGCAATGGGACATTGAGTCACTGGAGTATTTCTTGTATCTTTAGGCTAGTCTGTGAAGCTCTGAGACTCAAATGGTGGGAACAGAAGCAACTTCAATACTATTCACTGGGAAGTTTTGAATGTGAGAAATGAGCTTTTGAAAAGCTCAGATAATCTGAAATTAGCCATAGCAGTATCTGGAGGGCCTCAGATCTAATTTCTGTAATGTATTCAACATACCATGAAGCAGAATAGAAGCCAGCCACCTTAATGCATAACTGAGCCAGCTGGAGGATATGTGGAAGTATAAGGATTTGGTTAATGCAGTAGGACATAAGACCAGAAAGGAGCTGTGCTCAGCTGATGTTGACATGGCTGGAGTTTGTTGGCATTTTTGGCTTGCTGGGGAACGGCTAAGAACTAAACCAATAAGACTTAATGTACCAGGGGAGATGATTTTTTGGCTTTTTTTGGTAACTATTATGACAGAATTCTAGGATTAATAAGCAGTAATCTGCAGGGGTACCCAGATAGACTTCAGAGCTTGATTAATGTCAGGCCAGGAAGAGCATTACCACACCGAAAGCTGTGGCATTTCCAAGCAGATTTTTAAATTCTCCTTGCATCAGATGAACAAAAACTTCCACTAGTGAGAAAGTAAGTAGTTGATCTGTGCATACAGTTTGGGGTGTACTGTGACCGATGAGGGAGAAGACACCTGTTTGGGCTAGGGACACTACTGAATAATTTTTAAATGTAATAAATATCAGTGTGCTCTCCTAATTCAGGATCAATGTGCTCTCCGAAGGGTGCATACTTAAACTGCAGGGAGGGAAGTTCTGGCAAGCTACTTACACAATTTTTTTTGGCTTTTTGGGAAATTAGGCAGTAGAATAGACTGACATGGAAAAACGTAGCATTTTGTCACTCTGTGGATTCTTTGGATAAATTAGATGAACATCTTTCATGGACAACAAACACTATTGATCCTGCATTGCTAGGGGGTCATGGCAGACTTAGTGATCATCTGTGATCCTTTCCAGTCCTATGTTTGTGTGATGCTGGCTTAAACATCAGTTTTCTGTCCTTCTAGTCTGAAAACAAGCTCAAAGCGGACAGATCTAACTAGTCTCAAAAGATTGGTGAAAGGTATATTTCTGATGCTTTGGCAATGTTGGGTTCAAAAATTGCTATCTGATATGTAAGTGACAAATCTGGGAGCAGAAATGAGGGCTGAACAAATTAGTGGTTTTGATGTTGGCTCAGCTTCTGCTGAACACTTCTGGCCATCTTCTGGACTGCAGCTGTTCTCAGGCAGTACAAGTCTGCTGAAGCTTAGAGCTGTCTTTTTTGGGACAATCTTGATAGCAGTTATTGGTGTCAAACACATCCAAGTACGGGATGGGAGGGTGAGTGCCCCCGATTCCTTCCTGGGGCAGACATTTGGCTTGTATAATCCTTGCTAGAAATCCCCAGCTAAAGTCTGCCCAGGGGGTGTGCTTGTGTGCCAGTACCTCACCCCTCTTGCAGATTTCCTGCTAATCTTTTTCTTGCTTTTGTATGGTATCAAAGCACCAGATTGCATACTTTACTTGATGTACAGACTAATGAGATCTTGGACGACTTCATTCAGAAAATGGGTTGCTGTATCTTATGGGAAAACCATAAAACTTTGACTTGCGTAACTCTGAAAGCATAAATTTGTAACTATGTATATATGTTAAGTATTAAGTTTTTGAGAATATCTATGTGCTCTTGTGAAGTTCCTCAGTGAACTGAGGAACATAAAAAGAAGTGTTTCTGTGACAAACCTAGCTAACTGTAATCAGCAGTAGATTTGTCCTTGTAGATTAATGGCCTGTCAAAGGCAGGTCCTTTACACCTGGAAACTTGCATTTTGTTGAGAGATGTGAGAAACCTGAAGTGCATTCTGCACCTTCAGATACTTATTTCTGTCTTGCTTTTTTTTTAATTATGTGAAAAACTAACAGAACCTCTTCAGTTTTCCCCAGAATATTCCCTTGCTATCTACTTTTTTCCTGCTTCTAGGTGACGGTGAATTAGACAGCATTCTAAGAACATGGTAGTATAATAATACAGTAATTTTTATTTGTTGAAAGAAGACATTTACTGGAATTAGGTCCCTTTAACTGGCAGCTTTTTGTTCCCTATAGTATTTCTTTAATCTTCTTGTCTGTTTAATTTACAGTGAATAAATCCAAATACTGATTATGGGCTTTTTTGAGCTCTTGTGCAAACTGAATTACTAGCATTTTTAGTGATTCTCTGATATTACTGCCATGCTAAGCTCACCTTTATCTTATATGAAGTATTTTTAAAGGTTTCCTGTTGGTGGTTTGCATAGAGTAGCTGTCCTGTAGTCTTGTAACCCTAACCACAAAGGCCTAGAGACATTTCTGAAAGATTTTTTGAATCTTCTGTATTTTCTGACTCGAGAGAAAGTGAGTGGACTTTCCCTGGATTTCCTCCTCTTTTAGAAGTGAATATATCTCTACATCATTTTTTTGTTCATTTTTGGGCATAGCCTTACTGAATCATGTACCCAAATCCATTGCTGATTTTGGGCTTCAACACAATGCTGCAGTTTTTCACTTGCTTTTCCATCCATTTCCCAACATCACAAGCTCCACTTTATTCCCCGTGGAAAGCATGAAGGAAGAATTAACAAACTGGATCTTTCAGTCATCCTCAAAGCAAAGCCACTGGGCAAATTTTTAAAGCTATTTTGTGGCCATCACAGAGAAGTGGAAGAGGAGTTGCATGTCCCTGTGCGATGTGACTGCCATGGGGGTTACAGAATGACAGAATGGTCAGGGTTGGAAGGGACCTCTGGAGATCATCTAGTTCAACCCCCTGCTAAAGCAGCTTCACTTAGAGCAGGTTGCACAGGATCATGTCCAGGTGGGTTTTGAACATCTCTGGAGGAGACTCCCAGCCTCTCTGGGCAGCCCGTTCCAGTGTCACCCTCAAAGTAAAGAAGTTTTTGATGGTAGTGTTCAGAGGACAGGACAGGGTTTTATCAGCGCCCCTAACTTAAGCCGCTGGAAGTGGGACAATGTTTCTTTCTAAAGTAACTGGGTAAGGATAAGCAGCACCAGAAGGAGCTGATCTCATCTTAAATACCTGTGCTGACGGGTCTTAGTTTGGCATTCAAATTCCACTAAACTTGATGTAATATCCTAGATCTTTCTTTGAATAGTGAAAATAATTCACAAGGTTCCCCAGAAGAAAATGAAAATGAACATGTATAGTAAAGATGTACCTATAGAATAAGGGTGCTTGTAGAAACAGTTTATAATTATACCTCTTAAGATATTTTTAAAGGCTAGTATAACACAAAAAACCACCATGCTGGGAACGTTGTGGGCTGTGAAGGAATCAGTGGGGCCCGATGCACCAGGCTGCGGCTGCCCCCTGCTCCCCCTCTGCCTCTCATGGCACTGTGACAGAAAACACTGAAAGGATACGTGGAGGACTTGTGGAAAGAGATGTAGTCATAGATTAAATTAAAGTTATTAATAATGTATTATTCCTTTTCAGCATTTTTTTGTCCTCTGTGGAAAATAGAGCTGCCGACGAATTACTTTGTGTTTTTTATCATTGCTTTTGTCAGATGTTTCAGACTGTGAATTCAAAGCCAACTCTTTAAAAGGCAAAATGCAGTGGAATATATGACAGGAATAACAAAGTTAGAAAGTGCATGAAAATCCATGTAATTTAAACATCTGTTCATAGTATGAAAGGACAAAGTGCACCAAAAAGAAACTGCTCAATTTGTCATAGGAAAAAATATATATTGTAGGCGCTTTATTTAAAGAGAGTATCTCAGTACTGTGCAACGAAGTGTTTCACAGGCTGTCAATAAGGCGTTGCTCTGCAGACTTGCTTAGGATTCAAAAGAAAGTAGCATTTTTAGTAAGACAATTATCCAGCTGTAAGAAGGCAGTTTCATTCTGTGTTTTTGAGGAGCTGACAGTATCTTGCTTTTTGTATTTGTCTTACATTTGGACAGATCATATTGTTTTTTATTAGAATTTGTGGGAGGAAAAAAGCGATGAAAAAGAAATCCCTTGTGAAATTGCTTGAAATTGCCTTTCACTTGCCTGAATAAATTTGTTATTGATTTTTGCCCTTTTATAAGAATGAAAGGTTAATGAAAACAATCGCATTGCTTTCATCCCAAGGTAGAGATTATGTAATACATACAGGGCTTGGTGTGTTTGTTTTTTTTTTTTTTTTACCTAACAAAAACATTAGTGTTTAGTTATTAGCCTTACGAAAGATTAGCTGTTGTGATGGGAAATGAGTTATGCTACAATATCTTCAAGAGCTGTCATACAGTGTATGACAGATTAATAACTCCAGCCTTTTTATATTTTACTCCTTGGTTATTTGAGATGGGTACCATCATAACTGGAATCTGTACTCCCCAGATCTGCAGGGAATGTTTTATTTCTTGTGACTTGTCATAGAGTAAGGAAGGTACACTGTTGTTTTTGCACAGGAGGCCATGGAGTGCAGTGTGTTTGATCACTGGTAGAGTCTCTGCAGTATGGAAGAGTGACATGATGTCTCTAGGAGTCCATGAAGATGTGAGTTCAAAAGCAAAACTCTACCCCTGGAAACAAGAACAGGGTGACAACTCCTCCCAGAGCTTGTCTGAGCTTATGACATACTAAATAAGGGAAAACTGCTAGTCCCTGCTTGGATGTCAGCAAAAATGTATGAAACTGCAAGGACATATTCCAGTGAGGTGTGTGTGACCATGGGACCACAAGCTCTTCATGGTGGTCTTCTAAACAGATATCCAAGAGGGACTGGGGTGGCCTGTTGGACCCTTTCTCCTCCCTGAACCCTTGCAGGGCATCTGCAGCTTGGCCTATTACACCACTGAGGCATAGCACTGTTGTCCAGAGGGTGCATTTCCTGAAGAAATGTGCTCTTCCAGCCAGTTTTACCTTTTTTGTAGTTTTCAGTGCTTTAGGACCTGTTTTTTTTGTGCAGTAAATGAATTAAGGTACTTTAATAGGGCCAACACTGCACAGCTGCATCTCAGGGCACCCTGGTCACTCTCGGTGAGTTCATCCCTCCTGTGTTGGTACAGGACATAACTTCACACATAAAATTGGGATTGCTTGTCAAAAAAGTTGTTTGGTAGTGCTGCTTGCAGTGTCTGCAAGGCAAAGTTTACCCCAGTATCCTTTCTATGTCCCAGCTTCCTTGCCTCTGGTGTCCGCTGTTTGCTCCTTCTCCTACGCTGTATGAGGGCAAAGACTACTTCTAAAAAGTTGGTGCTTAAGCATACCCTTAATCTATAGCCCCAGAACTGAGCTGTACTCAAGAGTAATGGCCATCATAAGCTGGCAGCTGTTTCCTCACTGTGGTTACGCATCTCCGGTAAAGTAGGAAGTGACCTGTCCAGCTTGTACCAGCATAAATTCTGCACCATGCAAGGGTAGGACACACGGATGCCACCTGCACTTTGCTGCCTCCTGCCTGACCTCTGCTTCTGCAGTATTTCTGGTGCATCTCTTAAAATGGCCTATTCTAGCTTTTATTCATGGCACCTATTTCAATTAAATTAAGAATATCATTTAATACCATCCAACAAGGGAAATATGGATCTTTCCATACATATAGGGGACAGCACTAACCTCTTTTGATATAGCTTGGTGATAAGAAGGGTTCCTTCTATATCCTGTGTCAGCTTTTTAAAGGCCTGCAGGTGGGCATGGGCTGACCGAAGCATGGATCACTGCTAGAGGTGGTACCAAAGGAGCTCCCCAGGTGCTGGTATAGGTGTTCAGTCTTTCATGGCCTGTATTGCTCTTCCCAGGGTTGACCTCTAACAGTTTTCTGCAGAGCAGAGAAATACTGAGTCTTCTCAGATGACTCCTCCAATTCATATAATACCTAGGAGGGATGGGGAGCTCCCCTTGCCAGATACAATCAACAACAGTCATTATTGGTCAATCTTAAATGTTAAGTGGTTTCAAACGTACTTTTATTTGCTGCCTTTGGCTGTTCTTGAGGAAAGGGTCACCTTGACCTTTAAGTTGGCCCAAGCCTCTTAGCTTTTATGCAGAGCCAGTAGGTATAAATAGAGATTGTTGAACTTTGAAGCCCACCTTTCTCTCTTAGGCTGAGACCTACTTATACCCAGGTTTCTCCACTGGGTGTCTCTTGCCAATGTTTGTGTTGTTTCTGCTGCTCTGGCATCTCTGTGGTCTTCCCTGTTTGTTGCAAACTTCTTATACCTCATAAAAATGCAAACAAAGAGGCTCCATTGATTTGCTGTTCACTAGCCATGTACTCCTTTAATTGAGTGAGATAAAGATTCATTTTAGCAGACTTTCATGCAAAAGTGAATTTTTATTCAAAATGTGCAATCAAATTTGATTTTTTTTTAATAAGCCATTGCTGCACCCACAATTCCTTGTAAGGTATTATATAATCTATAGTCCACGACTAAACCTTTGGCTGGAAAGCAATGAACTGGAAGAAAGAATGGCATTTCTACATCAATGGTTAAAGTCTAATCACACCTCCCAAAACAGACAATTTCTGACTGAATAGCAAGTTCATTTTCCTGAAGACACACAGCTGATAAATATAACATGCATTTGGCAGGTTATAGTAAATTTTCAACTCTTGGAGAGCTTAAAAATTCAATATAGCCAAAAAGACTGTGTCAGATGCGGGACTGGGATTCTTTATCAGTCTTCAACTGTACCAAAAAACCATCCCATTTGAGAACTTGGGTTGTCAGCATCTCCTCAAAACAACAATGAAAAACATGCTGCAAACTGCTGTTTCTGTTTATATTCTTGTACTGTTTGCTGGCATTTTTTAAGGGGCTTAGAAACAACATCTGCCCAGTTCTTACTGCAGTACAAGCATGCAAATTGAAATGCTAAATGTCTGAGTGACATTAGAGAAATTGACATTATACAGATTTCTGCAATGTCGTCTACTGGTAGTTGTCCTACAGCTGTAATTCAATTTGTAGTTTGTGTATTTTGTCTTGAAATCAATGCTTGTATGTAAAATTATGTAACTCATGAACTGCAGCTGAAGGTTGCTGGGCACTGTAAGCTGTTGTGCTGGGCACGAATCTGTAAGCTCAGCATAGTGCACTCTTCCATACGTACATGTTAATGTACATGTTAATGTGATGTTAAAGAAATGGTCTTGCTGATGGTGGGGATTTTTTTTCTTTAAACAGCTCTTTGCTTGGGGAGGGAAGGTACAGTGCTACTTTAAGTTTGGGATGATAAGATTAAAACAAAGGTAGGGGGCTTTAAAAAAGTGCATTAGGAAATTTGCTGAACCTACCGTTATTCTTCTTGCTGCTTGCTTGTGTTTCTTGGGGCATTTGTGACCTAACTATCTGATGTGAGACAATTGCTATGAATTTATTACTCTAATATTTCATTTTTGCTTTTTGTGAGTTTTATCATATAAAGAACTTTGAAATTCCAATATTAAAAAATTAACGTACTTAATACATACAAGCCACTCTTCAGCCACTTTCTGTCAACTTGTGTTTGCAACCTACCTGCTGATCTGAGATCCCATTTGAGCACCCAGGGGACAGTAGTGGCTCTGTCAGAGATCCTGCTCTGTTCTTTTTTTTATAAGATCTCAGTCAATAAAGGATGTTTCCAAAATTATTCTTAAGCCATGTTGGCTGATTTTCTGTTCCTTTTTATTTCTCCTTTCTAAATTTGACTTTGCTGTTGCCTTCATCTTGTTGAATTTTAAGAGGACGTTTTTAATTATTCTCCTGTTGTATTTTAAATAGATTAATTACGAGGTAGCATGCAGAATACCTTCTTGGCGTGAGAAGCTATTTCCACTTGTCTAATCCATATTGGACTTGACACCCTTGAGTCAGGAACAGCCTATCCAGTGCATTAATTGTATCAGTGAATACTTAGAAAATCTCAACTTCTCATTACACTTTTAGGGCCAGGTGGCTGCTACAGCTTATGCTTAGTTGCAGTATTTGTTGGGTGAGTCATCTGGGCATGTGGTTCTGCTCACTAAAGGGAATGTATCAGGAGCACAGAGTGAATTAAAAATGAGCAATGATCAGTGAGTCTTTAATATTGCCCCTGACTATTGTCTGAGATGTTAGGAAAGAAGGTTGGTAAATTTTGCTATTCCAGTCCCACTTTCTAACAGTGCCAGGTGGTGTGTTACCACTACTCAGCAGAGCAGAAACCATTGCTGTACCTCTAAGGCAAACTGCACAGTCCTCTGTTTTCAGGTTTCTCTGCTTTCCTTAAGCACCATCATGCTCCCATTGGTATCCCACTGGGTGACCCTGCCTGAAGAAGTTTTTTGACTGGCTGTATGAAACGATTTTTGTTCCTGAGACATTGGAGAGTGAGTCTGATGTTGTCACTGTCATGGCTTTTCTGGTAAGCGGACTGAGAAGGGTTTGAGTGGTTTTTATCCTCATTGCTCTCCTACTTTGAAATATCATCTTTGTTGTCTAACACTAGAATTTCTCAAACCACTCCCCATGAATGAGTTCCTCTCCACCTCTGGCTTACAATCCAGACACTTCAGTTTGCGCTGAAAAGAATTCAGTAGTTTGTTAAAGATCTAGCTGGTTTTGAAACAACAAAAAAAGCTCAATAAATGAGAATATGCTTGCTTGGAGACTCCCTGAAATTGTGTAATTCTCCAATAGCTAGTCATACTCTTATGTGTGGTCCTGGTTGTTTGCACTATTTGTCAGTAATTCTTTCAGCATTATAATGTGAAAGGATTGCTCTCGTTTTGAACCTTGGTGAGAAAGACCTGTAACCCTGATATAGCCGATAGGTCCATTGTTGTCTTTTCAGGTTTTAAGGGTGATATGTAGCTGTTCTGCTATGTGTGTGAGGGAAGTCTTTGGCTATTTCTAGCAGTTACAGTACATGCAACAAATAGCTGCAGAGAGAACATCATATGCATTAAAGGTGTGACATGTACCTTGTTTACATGTCAACATGGACAAGCCTTAAAGGTTGACTTAGCTGCTTTGGATTGGGCTTGGCTGAATTTCAGTCAAGGCCCCTTTAACTAAAATTATGCCACTTTTAAAGTTAGATTACTTTTTCTGAGCCCAGTCCTGCTAATGACTGCATAGTCAAGCAATCAGGTATCAGTGGAAATACCAATAAATATAAAACTGGTAATATGGAAAGGTTTGTGAGAATACTGGTAATATGATAGAAGTTTACGTATTAAGTAACTCTGCAAACCAGTACGATTTTAGGAATGAATAGGAAGTAGGCGCAGATATTTCTATGTTCATGTGATATGTGGTAGAATGCATGTCTTCTAAAACCAAATCATCAAATGGGCCGAACTGTTTATCTAATTCAGATAACTTTTCCATATCATCATGGTCTTAGTGATTTTCTTGTTCTGTTCTTGAGAAGGTTAGCCTATATATTCAGGAAATATAAAGGGGAAGCTTGGTAAAAATGTGCTGAAATATGAAAAACACTCTTCTTGAGCCTGTTAAAAAAGAACCTTTTCTGGTGATCTCAACAGGACCATTTTAAAAAAATATTTTCCCTTAAAGCTGTTTTTCTCTTTGCAGTCAGTGTTTTATAGCAGTTATTTAAAAAAAATAAACTCAAGTCAAAATGCTGATGCAGTACTGCGTGTAGCCTGATGCAACACCTATGCAAGGAGATTAGACTGCGGTATTCAATTAACCCTACAGCTATAATTTAAACCAGGGCATACGGCAAGAGGTGTACTTTATGCATAACTTCTTACCTAATGCAAAACTTATGTACCTATTCATTCACGGAAATCAGAAGGTCCATTTTATTAATACTGCTTATTAGTTATTTAATATTTGTGACATGCAAAGTTGCTTAATTACTACCCATGCCATTGGTAGTAATGCAAAGCTGGAAGCAGTCTCAGACTTGTACAGAGAGCAGTGAGTAGCTGCTCCTAAATTATGAATAACCAGGAGGAAAATAATCCAAAGAACCAGTTCAGTGTTTGAAGTGGGTACGTACGTTGTGTGCCCTGGATCCTGGTGATCAAGGGGTGCAGCTGGGGGTGCATGGCGTGGGTACAAAGTATCTATCTTGGATTTGTGAAGGGCTTTGGAGCTGCTCATCCCTCTGGGGGATGCTCAAATGAGCTGTTCTCAGCTGGACCCCATCAGTGAAAGCTGCTGTAGGTAGCAGGTAACTAATGACTGCAGAGAGCTGCAGCAGTGCTGCGCACAGTGAGTTTTGACTTTTGCAGGTTTTATATTTTAAGGCAGACCTGTGAAAGTATGACCTTAGGAAATTCTGTGAAAACATGTCTTCAAAAGACCATGAAAGGCTTGGAGGCATATCACTGTGGTGGGTGGCTCCTGTGGGGATAGCCCCGCTGATTCCCAGTGCCTGCAAAACAGCAGGACTCCTTTGTCTTTGCGGATACTGAGAGATTTGCTTATTTTCAGCTCCTGTCTCTCTCCCCAGGTCACCATACACTGTCCAGTTCAAGAACATGTTTTCCAAGCACAATCTTTAAGCTGTGTGGTTTTGGTCTGTAGTTCTGCCTTTCATGTTACTTTTATTATTAATTGCTTTGACCCAAAAGAAGAAAAAAAGGGGGGGGAAGAAAATCAGCAATGTGTTAGAGTATAATGAGAATAAAAAGTAAAAGCATTTGCAGGAGGGGAAATGAACTACTGAAGAAAGTAATAAAAGGAAAGTAGTATTTTTTTTCCAGATGTCCTAAAAAATACATTACCAAGCACAAAGCTGTCTGAGAGTTTGGTCTGTAAATTTCAAATGGGAAGTCTGAGCCACATTTCAGGCTGCAGGAAGCAAGATTTTTACTGCTTGGTGATAGCAAAACCCAGGTGGTGGCATCTCACTCTGGATATCTCGGCAAATCTATCCCTATTTGACTTATCCTTAACCTACTCACACAGGAGTTCTTATATCAAAATAGGTGTGAAATTTCCTATCCAGAGAAACTGAGATCTCTCTTGCACAGTTCAGCCAGGAAGTGTAGGATATCCCCGTGGCTTTCTGAGGAGGTCAGGGTACAAGAGAGGTGTGAAGAGGTATTCTGCTTTTCTGTTTTATTTTGCACCATCGTTTCCTGATTAAGGCATGTCTTCCATGTGTGGGGTTTTTTTTTGTGGGTTTTTGTTTATTTGTTTTTGTTGGTTGGGGTTGGTTTGTTTTTTATATGGGTTCTGGGCTGAGTATGTTGGAGGAAGTGTGTTAATGTAGAAATTATCATTCAAGCTACAGAAATTAACCCTGCTTTTTTTAAGTTCTCTGTTTCTTTACTTGCTTGCAATCTACCTGTAATGTTTTGTGCACATGGCAAAAGACTTGTGGAGGAAAAAAAATAATTGCCCACAAGCACTGTTTGAATTTAAGGCCAAAGGGACCTCTGTTGATTGTCTACTCTAATATAATTTCTGCAGTCTCTTGGAGTCTTGGAAATTAGCGATGCATGGTAGCAATGGTTATTGCACTTATGAGCCTTGTTAGTCATGTGTAGATGTAGCACCTCATACACATAGGAACAATCACAGTAATAATGTCCCTACACTTTTTAAAAAAAATTCTGTTAACTAAAATATGTACTGGATTAAATAGAAATGAGTTTCAAATCCACTTCACTTTATTTTAGATTGGAATGCAACTCATAACAGAGCTGCCTCAGTGTCATAAATCATTTCTTCTTCAGCTGAAACTTGTTTAGCTTTTGCTACTTTTGCAGTGATTCAGACTCTTGTTTCAAAGGTTTAAATGTAGTAATACAGATTATCTTGTTATCTGCACCTTCAAAAATTGAGGCTTTGTTTTCATCAGATTTTGCAGGAAGAGTATATTTAGTATTTCAAACAGTTGGGATTTCTGTGTTGCTTGTTACCCCTATATTTTTTTCCAGTATGCATCTAAGTTTTGTAGTCAGCTTTAGCTGGAATAATATTTTTGATGGATTGATTCTTGTATTCCCAGAGGCAACTGATACATGGGCTTTTAGTATGAGAAACCTTGTTTTACTTCTATTTTGATTTACTAACGTATGAACTAAATACTTACTTCTTTACATATACTAATTCTGCCGATGTCTCTTATTTTTGAAGTTGTATCCAGCATCTTAGGCCAGGCTTTGCATTCATAGCCGAGTGCCAAACATCAGTATATATCAAGGTTAGGAATGTATTTATCCTTCTGAGGTCTACCAAGAAGATAAGTTGTGTTGTACCCATCTGTCTGATGGCAAACCTTGAGATACAGAGATATGGGACACCATTTCCAGGGTAGAACAAGGAATCTGCTGAAGACCGGAGACAAATTCCACACCAGGGCTTTGCTCTTGACCATTGGCCCTCTCTGAGACCTTGTCATCTTGGAGTGTGACTGCCCAAGGTGGCACGCAGCCTCATGTAGCTGATTGGCCACATTTCAACTGGGTCCCATAGGCTTCATGAGACCTGTGGTGTTCTGGAGTGTGTTGGGAGGGAGGAAAGAGAAGGTGGTGTCAGTGATGAGGAATATAATTAGCCTGTCAGTTAAGGGCTTTTCCTACAACATTGAGGCCAAGCAAAGCAGTTTAAAATGTTTAATTAGCTTGGAACCAGCAGTGATTTTTTAAAATTACCTTTTTATTTTGCATTTCCTTTGAAAATACTGTTATTTTGGGTGGGGGAAGGTAGTTCTCTTTTTTTGCAGCTGATCTGGGCTTGACATCTTTTAACGTAGGGGGAGAAGGCAAAGCAACTTGTGATCCTTTTGCTGATTGTCAAGGTCCTCTAGCTTTTGGAACCCTACTTAACTTGAGGCTGCTCAGAAGCATTAAAATGCTATTTGACAGTCATGATTTGTATGTCATGTCACTTCATTTGTGTACCAATAGTAGAAAACCTATCATTACACCAAAGTATAATTTGGAGCTTTTCCATATTCATGATACCATATGAGGTTGGAAAACAAATGCTACCTCAATACAGTACAATTACTGATTGCATGGAGTGACGGATCTTTAATTGGTTTTAAATTAGAATCTTCTCTAGTTCATTCCCCTGCTGAGTACTGTTGAAGCTTCAGGTAAGACAAAAAAAAAAAGTGTCATATTTTGTAAGAAACCATAAAACCACCATTTCTAGTATTAGCTCAAAGGGGTTTTGGGTCCAATTATCGCAGACCAGGATGAAGACTTTATACAAGATCACTGCCAATTAAAAAAGGTCTCTGGTACTTCTTGATCTCTAACATTGTTTTTGGTTATAGTAAAGACCAGTAAAGTTTTTCCACTAACATTTAAAAAATGTTTTTCCTCTATCAACTCCTATTCCAATGATACTTTAAATCCTTCATAATTAAACCTCTGCTGCAGTTAAAAATATTGTCACAGTTTCTGTTTAAACCAACCTTTCTGAAGGATGAGCAGTACTGAAAAATTTGTTCACATTGCCATGTAGCATGCAAATAACCTTGTGGACGAGCTACAGAATTATTTTTTTTTTTACCAATTTTGGAGACTATTCTGATATAGAAAAGAAATTTGGTATGCTAGATTTCCAGTATTTTTCCTTATATAATAAGAAAACAATCTGGTTTTTGGTATGCAATTGTTTACTGCTTTTGAATGTGTAATATGTGTCAGAAACATGATTCAGCAGCTCAAGTGCCCTTGGTTCCCGATACATTTAGATGTAGTTACTTCTCTAAAGGAGTCCATTTGGATTTGGAGGAGGGCAAAAAGTGGAACAAACCCTCAACTTTTAAATCTTCCTCAATCAGAGTCTGGCTACTGTTTGAATTCTACTTTTTTTGTGTTTAGTACAGAACATACAGGGCTGCTGTTGTGCCTTAGTAAAGGGAACTGAAATTTCTGAAATAGGGAGAATTGATAAATGTAGTGCAAGCTACTGGGCCAGGCTGCAACCCTCTTGGAGCAAAGGAAATCTGTCGCTTAATTTAGCGATGATCTGTTTTCACTTCACATACCGATAGTCGTACATGGGAAACGCTTTAAGGTTCCAGTTCAAAGGCCCAACCTGGCGCTTCAAAAATAGGGGAAACTTTAGCCTTTTGGACTTGTTACATGCCAAAATAGCTTTTACTTGTAAAACAGGGTTTCTTGGATCCAGGTTCCCTCAGAGAACTGCAGATGGAGGAAGTGAGGGCAAAAGCTGCATATTCCTTCTTGCAGGGCAGGGCGTGAAGTTTTCTTGTAGTGCCTGTAGAGTTGTCTTCACAAGTGTCTGTGAGAATTTTCTAATGCAAATGTGAAAGAGGCAAACAGCGGTAATGCTCTGTTTGTCCTGCTGGTCACAAGCAGAAGACAGTACCTAGCGGAAGAGTACAGCTCTAGACAGTAGCTTGAGCTGCAGTGACCATAAGGTGATGACTGGATTGAGGATTTGGAGGACAGGTGGGAAGGTGAGCAGTGGAGGTAGTATCCTGGCTTTCAAGAAAGCAGGCTTGAGCCTTTCTAGGAAATTGCTAGGCAAAATGAAGGGGAATGGTGTCCAAGAGAAATGGCTGAATTTGAAAGAAAACTGATTGAGAGCTGGTGTTTTGCGGGAAAACTGAGAATTCTAGCAGGTTTGGCTAAGAAAGGAGCTTCGCTATGAACTAAAACACAAAAAGAGAACATACAAGAAGTGGAAACAATAATGGGCAATAGAGGAGTTGGAAAGCATTGCTCAGGCACTAAGAGAGAATATCAGAAAGGCCAGAGGCCAGCTGGAGCTCTAGAGCTTAAGTCCAAGAAAAAATCAGCAAGAAGGGATGTTACAAGTACGCTAATAGGGAGAGGTAGTTAAAGGAAGCTATTTGTACATGAAGAAGAGAGATGAGCTAATTGTAGATAATGTGGAAAGAGCTGTGGTAGTCCAAGCCCTCAGTTTCTGCAGGGAAAGCCTATTCCCAGACTGCTGTGTCCATCAGTAAGCTTTGGGAAGGACTGAGGCTGCCAGCAGTGGGGGAGCAGCACGTTAGGGACTATATAAAGAAACAGAATGTCTTAAAATCTGGGGCAATATGGCATATTGCTAAGGCAGCCAGAAGAGCAGGTTGACGTGATTGCAAGGTTGCTGGCAACTGTAAACTGAGGTGCTTAGGGTGATTGCTGATGACTGGAAAAATATTGATTTTATGTTTATGTCTGTCTTTAAGGAACACAGCTGAGGTCCCTCTGAGGTGCCCAGGGGGTGATGTGATAGCAGCCTAGGTATTTTAGGAGTAAGTTCAAACATAATGGAGCCAGACTCTCTTCAGTGGTGCTAGAAGACACAGCAAGGAACAAAGGCCAAAAACTGCCTTGAAAGGGTTGGGTTGGACATAAGAAAATATTTTTCACCAGGCAGCCCTGGGACAGGTCACCCAGAGAAGCAGTGGGCTCTCCACCTTTGGAGATTTTCACAAAGGCAGGGCCAACCTCACACACAAAACAAAAATCCGTTTTTTTTCCTTCCCTCCACCCCCATCTCAAGCTAAGCTAAAAACTTTTGCTTGGGAATGTTGTAAGTCCACGAAGACCCTTTTTTTTTTTTTTTTTTTTTTTTTTTTTAAAAAAAAATTAAAACCACAAAGGGGTGGCTGATAAGCTCTGAAAGAAGGGTAGTAACCAGGTTCTTGTATTCAGGCACTGAGTACTGTTAATATCTTCACTGCTGTAAGTAGTTTCTCAAATAGCAGTTTGTTCTCAACTATTTGAAGATTCCCAAGCTTGTGTTTTTAAACAGTTCCAAGGAGAAGAGTCTGATAATGACCGCCTTCAAAATTTTGATGCTGTGCTGTGAAAACCTTTTATCAAGTCTAATTTGTTAATCTTCATAATTACTCCAGCTCCTTCCAGCAATTTTCTGCTGTACATAGGAAGAGCTAATGAATCTTAAAGGCAGTTTTCAGAATATCTTCTTTAAAAAAATATATAGCCATTCCTCACACACTTTACCTCCAGTCCAAGCTACATTTTTCAGCTAAGTAAATCAGGATTCCTCTAGCAGACTTAAGAAGTTTTTCTCTTTTTATGTTTGTGCAGAGATATATGAAGTTAGCTCATGGTCTGCCTGGGAGTTTCATCCCTAAATGACTATCTGGTGGCTTAAGAGTGGATGGTTAAACAAACCCAGCTCTCAGCCCCTCTTCATATGTGCCATGGCGGTCCTTGACCATCTTGGTACCCCTCCACTGGACTTACTCCAGTGAATCAATGGCTTTCTCATGCTTGGGAGCCCAGATCTGGATATAGTCATCCAGATTTGTCTTCACTAGTGAAAAATACAGGGGAGCAATCCCTTTCTGTTACAAAATGCAGATCTTGATATTGAATGTCCGAGGTGTTAATAATGTTGGGGTTCAAGGCTGTTTTCCCAGAAATTTGTATCCTGACTTGTAGCCAAAATACTGTGCATCTTTATACAAAGAACTGTCTATTTGTATGCATTGATTTGTACATGCTGGAAGAAGGTGCATGCAAAAGAGGTGCACAGTTTGCGTTTTGGAATACAAATTCTTCTTTGGAATTCCTTTCACAAATAGTGTTTTAGTCTTGACTGTTGGCTCCGGTTTACTTATTAAAGGGCACTCTTCCTCTGCGTATTTAGCAGTTGCTTTGGAGATGTGTTTTACAGGTTTGTCAAGTAATTAAGAACCTCACAAAATGGCCCCTGTTCAGGACCCATGGTGTAAATTGAAATATGTTGGAAAAAGCTTTTATTTTCTGGAAGCTTCCACTTTGATCTGCTCCTAAAGCTCTGATATCCCTAGTCTGACTCAGATTAATGACTGTCATGTCTAACTAATGCATCCTGTTGTTAATGATCAGAGCTGATCATTGTTATCTAAGTGAGCAAAATATATATTACAGTTGTGGTTATGACAGACAGCTGTCATGCCAATGAGCACATTTCTCCTGACAAATATGTAAATACACCCTTTAATTTTCATTTTTCTCCTGATCAGAGCAAACTGTGAAGCCTTCAGCAGAGGAATGCTGGGTAAAGTACTTGGTAAATGGCCATTACCTTCAGAGAGATGGCACAAATTGCAAACCCCTACTTTCAAACTGATGTGAACCCTACAGGAGTAGGGAAGGGAGATCTTCCACCACTTTATGTCAGTATATGCTCACTCGTAAAAACTAGATAGATTTTTTTTTTCCTTGCTAGGGAGACTTCTGGGTAAAGGCAATTTGCTCTCCTTCCTGAGTGTTCCTGGCCATCAAGATTTTATTGATAGTGCCAATTGACTGAAGAAGTGGGACAACATTGGTGAGGAAAATTCTCAAATTTCCTTGCAATTGGTGCATGCTTTCCCTTGCGGAAGCTGCTGCTCTTGTGTAACAGAGTAATGGTGTTGTAGACAGGGCATTTTTGGAGGACTTTACAGATGGGAGCTCATTACTTTTCAAGGCACTTAACTGCATTCATTCTGAATGTGACTAATTGAAATGAGTCCTTGCACAGAGGTCTGGACTGAGCTCAGCCATGCATTATTTCTTTGATACTCTCTCTGTGTTGAGAAAACTGCCTCCTCGTGGAACGTTATTCTTGCAGTAGCCCGATTTTTAAGGCCTCTTCTCCCAGTTCTTTCGCTGCATCAGATTGTGGTGATGGTGTCAGAAAACCCCACTTATGCCAAATTTCACTCCTCTTACTGCCGTGTTTTCCATTTGAACAATTGTAATGCAGAAGTAGACAATGAACTGACTTTGGGGCTTCTCTGGATTTACACCAGCAGAGGAGGCAGCTGTATCAAATATCTCATGTCTAACACAGGCATCCTTAGGCAAAATTTCCTCTGCTTTCTACAAGACTGAGTCTATCATTACATTTACTAATTGTCTTATGAGTACTTCTCTGCTCTAAATGCTTCCTTTATGGTTAATGTGAGCAATTTCTTTGATAATATAGTCCATCAGAAAGTGAAATTGAGATTTAAATAGAAATCTATTTAGTTTTAAATAGTTTAATTTTTCTCAAACTGAAAAGGCTGTTCTGGAATATCATTAAGTACTTGGCTGTATCTGGAAGATGATTTTAAATTTCCTGAGTCTATATTTTCACAAACTTTCATTTGCATGTCAAAATAATTAGATTGTCTTCAAATAATTAGCACATTTGACTTAGCATAGACACTTAATAGTATTTTAAATCTGCTTTAAGCCATTTGCATTAATTCTAATAAATCACTCATCTAAATTGGACACAATTTTAGATAGAAAACAGTGTAATTCCTGGGGTTTTGAAAGTTGCTAGAAGGAAAAAAGCTAGTCATGCTGAAGAAACTGAACTGAATTTCACAGCTAGTTGTAGGAATGTGCATGTGCTACTGGGTTCCCAGTAACTTTAGAAAAACAAGATCATTGTTGGCACTGTAGCCAGTCAGATGACTTGTAGAGACTGGAAAAATCCTTACTGTGACAATGCACCTGCTTGTGCAGGATGTATTATTTAAATGTTTAAAATTTAAAGTAGATATCTATAAGAAAGCCCAGCAAAATACAAATATGATTAGGTTATGACCTAGGTTATCCGATGAAAAACTTCCGAGTATAACTTTCAGTGTGTTTGAATGAAATGGACACTGCAAAAAACAACTGTCTCGGAAAATGTGGTTTAGTTCTGTGAAAGACTTTACAAAACAGTGGTAAAACCCAAGCTGCACTTTAAAATTAAACCTGTGAAAATGCCTATGGGGTTGAAATCTGGCTTAAAAAAAACATTAAAGTTTTGTATATACCAGCACCTGGTGATTTTTTCAGAGGCTGCTAAAATCAAACACAGTTTGAGCCTCTGTATGGGTGCCTCTGTGGCTGTGGCGGAGAGTAAGAGACCTACTACAAATACCACAAAATACCACAAAAGGCCACATGCTACCTAGCCCGTATCTGCCTGTGTTTGTGGGCTGTCTCAAAAGGAGGGTGAATGTTCCTACCTCATCACTAGTAGAGTTGCTTCCTTGCTCCCTGCATCTGTTACATGAAATATCCCTTTGATATAAAAGCACAAAGCATTAAGTAGTCATGATGCATTTTTCCGCAGCTCCGCCATATGCTAGCTGGTTCTTTACTTGATGGTTGTTATGGGATATTTGCTGGAAGACAATGGCACTCTGGGATTTAGAGTCAAGCTAAATTATTAGTAGCTTAGTATCTCATTATTCCTGTTTCTTCTGTGAGTCAGCACCATTTTCAAGGCACCATCTGGCATCATGGAATCAACACCCCTGCATGCTACAGTCATTAATAAGGATTTGCTGATGCGTATGTATTGGCAATCATTTAGCCTTGGGTGATTTGAGAAAGCGTGCCCTGGCAGTCAAACCAAAGATGAGGAGACTGTTGTCATCAGCTGCTCCTGCAGATGATGTTTCTGCTGGAGCTTTATTTTGTAGCTGTTGCTACAACCTGATGTCCAGGTAGGTGCTATAGGCAGGTCCTGAGCAGTCTGCTTGTGCTACTTTCGGATCCAGCTGCTAGCCAAGGGAACAATCTCCTTTGGGAGTTGTACCCAGGTAGCACGGAAGAGTGCTACCAGCCTGTAGTCCCTTCTTCTGCATGTGGTCAGCTATCCACCGACGCCTTTCAGGTCCCTGGCACCTTGTCCCCTCCTAGAGGGACCCTCCAATGACTGCTACAACCTCTTCTGCAGACCTCAGTTCAAATACTTGTGGAAGGGAATTGGGTGCAGGCTGCAAGATAAAAATAGGACCTGTTCTTGAATCAGGCCTGTGCTTTTAAATAGCCCTGTGAAGCTATTGTAGGAAATGTTTTATGCTTTTGTAGTGGAAGTGTCAGAGTGTAAATTTGACAGTCTTTACTACTGAGGTTAGACATGCATCTAACAAGTGATCCCTGATGGTTTATTATCACACTGAGAATCCTTATGGCTGAACAGAAGCAAGGCAGTAACAGCAGAAATCTCACGAAAGCTGCTTCTCTAAATGAACAAAATCTTGACAATTGAAACTTTGGAGGTAAAAACTATCCAATCCATGTATATGTTTTGCATCCTCTGCCTTGATAGTGTGCCTTATACTTAATTTGCCTTATTCTGCTGGTTAACATTAAAGAAGTTACACATGTATTCATTTTCACAATAGAGTTGCAACACACTTTAAAAATGAACTTTTCAAGTTATTTGGCATACTTTGACTTCACAAATCTGATCTTACAACAGCTGATGTCATAAGCAATCAAAACCATGTCATTCAGCAGTTAGTCACATTAATGTATTGTGATATTGCTACTACTCTCTGCAAACTTCCCTGTATTAAAGTAAATTTTTAGATGCTTCCTTTGATTTTCTTTATAAGAACCGAATACTTTTATGTCTCTTAGAGAAATTAACACATTTTTCATGGAACTCTTAAAGGTAGAAATGGTTTCTACTTGAACACAATTGTTACTGTAAAATAGCTTCGTGTAAATACTAAATCTCTTCACATAGATAATACCAGCCCTTTGGAGGTTGGATGCACGTAATGCCTATGGAGATGAGCCAAACCCTGGCCCCATTAGTGTAGGCTGAACAGTTTTGGGCAGGAAATAATGAAGGAGGAAGCAGGCTCTGCCCTTTAACATGTAGCTTTGTGCTTGCTTATGTGATGCTTAGAGCTTTGTGTGATATAAACTTCTTATTTTTGTGTGTTACAAACTTTCACCTGTAGTGTGGAAAATAGTTCCTAGGGTATGGGGCTGTTCACTGGGCTTATGCTTTATGTCTAAGACAATAGGAAAGACCTTTTACTGAATATATGTCTTCAGAGAGCTATCACACCATCATCAGCTTTCACTGGAAAACAATTACAAGGCTTCAGAAATTATTAACATGCAAGATGTTTTTCTTTGTGGCTTCACTTACAAGGATGACAGAAATTTCAATGCATGATCTTTCCCTAGTGTATTCTTTACTATTCATTAAAAGCAGGAGTGGGAAAGGTAGATCATACAAGGTATAAGTCAAGCAGGGAAAAGCACTTACATAAGTGAGAAAATATGCAAGTACCTAATCTTAGTGGGTGTTACTGCTTCTTTGCAAATTTGGGGACCTTCTGTTGGGAGTTGGTACTCTCTGGACTCTGGTTTCTCCTGCTGCATCATCTTCTTTGCAACTCTCCAGTTGCTGGTCTTTCCAAAGGACCTCTGAAGTATTTCTCTCTGAAGACAAGGTTTTGTGTCCTCTTGCTATTCTGGCAGCTACTATTGATGCAGAATTGTAAGATGGTAATAGACCATTTGTGATTCCATACTGTGGGCTTTTATGTCTCCTAAGCTTTTCTGAACTAAATGCTGTTGAGTAAGACCAGTGGTCTGTGCACCACTTGTAGGTCCTATACTGGTTTTGGCTGGAATAGAGTTAACTTCCTTCTTAGTAGCTAGTGCAGTGCTGTGTTTTGGCTCTGACGTGAGAGCAGTGTTGCTAGCACACGCTTTTAGTTGTTGCTGGGGTATGTTTATTCTAAGTCAAGGACTTTTTGGTTTCTCTGGCCTTGCCAGCCAGAGGGCTGGAGGGGCACAAGAGTCGGAGGGGACACAGCCAGGCCAGTGGCCCTGAAGCAGCCAAAGAGGTGTTCTATACCATGGGGTGTCATGCTGAGTACATAAACTGGGGTGTGTGTGTGGAGGTGGGTTAGCTGGGGCCAGGGGACTGTTGCTCGGGGATTGGCTGGGCATCGGTCGGTGGGTGGTGAGCAGTTGTACTGCACATCACTTGTTTTCCTTTCTCCCTTTTCCTTTGGATTTTATCCTTTTCCTCACCTTTCCCTTATAACTGTTTATTAGTATTATTGTTGTTGTTTTTCTTACCTTTTTATTCTGCTTGAATCATTGAATTGTTATTATCTCAACCCTCCAGTTTTATATTCCTTTCCAATTCTCCTCCCCACTCCTCCGGGTGGCTGGGAGTGAGCATGCGGCTGCGTGGTACTTGGTTGCCAGCTGGAGTTAAACCGTGACAGGTCCTAACATTACATCTAGTTACCAAACAAAGGTAACAAAATAGAAGCAAATATGTTGCCAGTTGTCACCAGCCTTAAACTATCGGGAGGCTTGCATCTTCTGAAATTTTTCAGGACTCCACAAACTGAAAAAGTTTGAAAGCTACTGACAAAGAGCGCTTCCTTTATGGAGAGCATCCCAGTTGTAGAGAATCCACCTTACCTCACCACATCTCGTTCTAGTTGGCAATCGCCTGTCTATTTAAAAGCTGGCCTTTATTTCTAGGTTTGCCTTGTTGAGCTACCCCAAATCTTGCATAATTTTGAATTCTGGATTAAAGGATCATCGATCTTTTGTAGGTGGCAAGAGGCTGTGAACAAGCCACCGCTTTACCTTTCATTTGATAAATTAAATGGATTGGTTTCAAATCTTTTGCTGTAAGGCATGTCTTCCAGCCTTTTAACTTGTCTGTGTGCTTTGATAGTTCGTGGAGATTTGATGCTTTGGAGATGAGACCCTGTTTATTGAGTTTGGGGTATAAGGGTCCGGTGCTTGTTGTTTTGGGGCTTTTCAAGCCCTTCATGCATCTGCTTGTGCAGAAAACAATTTTTTCTTGTGTGTTTCAGGTTGTTCTGGCAGACTGTATAATGTTAGATTTGACCTGATTGCAAGGCTTGACTTAAATCAATATGAGGGAGATGGAAATGTATTTCAGTATGTTTCTTTGTTGGTCAATAAAATGTTATACCCTATGCCATCAAAAAATGCTGAAATCAGCTTTGAAGAAGCAGAAAAATGCCACAGTGGCAGATACAATTATAGTGATTTGCTGCTCTAAATCACCTTCTGTATACAGGAGTAAAATGGAAGTTAAAATAACAGAAAAGAGATGTTTGCGTTCCTCAAAATCTGGGTTTTAGATTTGGGATAAAAGGTAATGTATGCTAACAAGAAGCTTATGTGACCTTTTAGTAATGAAGTAATGGGAAGGACATCAGATGCTTCATCACCAAAATGTGACATTTAATGTTAATTGAATTAAAGCGAAAGTGTTTGTCCTTGTCCTGGTTTCAGCTGAGATGGAGTTAATTTTCTTCTTAGTAGCTGGTGCAGTGCTGTTGTGCTGCACATCACTTGTTTTCTCTTCTCTCTTTTCCTTTGGATTTTATTCCTCTCCCCTTCTTCCTCCTTTTCATTATTATTATTGTTATTATGATGATTATAAAAATTATAAATATTACTTTAATTATTATTGTTTTTTATTATATTTGAATTATTACATTTATTATTTATCTCAGCCCTCGAGTTTTACATTCCTTCCTGATTCTCCTCATCTTTCTGGGGGCTGGGTGGGAAGTGAGCAAGTGACTGCGTGGTACTTAGTTACCAGCTGGGGTTAAACCACGATAGTCCTGGACATTGCCAATTGAAGTTTCCTTCTTAAGGGGTTTATCATAACACAGGGGATGACACTAAACTAAATGTGTGGGGTTTTATTGTTATGTTTGGATGGAAGTGGTGATTAATTGCCTGAATAGAGTTCCCTTCCTATCTAATTATTTCCCTGTGAACGAACATACGGCTTGTGAAGCTTGTAACCAGTGAAGCTTCTGGGTGGGGGATGGCCTGGGCCATCATATGACTGCAAAACTAGGAGGAAAATTAATTTAACTTCATTTTGGTTATCTGCCACGACAGCTGGCAGAAATCTTCTCAGTTCACTTTCACAGAGAATGTGGAAGTTGGCCTTGTGGGGATTTTTTTTTTTTTTAATGTCAACCTGTCTGGGAATCTGAGAATTTGCATCAGATTTCAATAAGTAACGAGACTAATGAAGCATTTTGGAAAGACTATTTGTGCATGGTAAAGTCTGCAGTGTCTGTGGATGATACCTAAATTGACAAAAGTTACCTGAGGTGAGGCTACTGCTGCACCATCTCTGGCAGTGCAGAGCTCGAGACTTCTAACACAGCACGAGATGGCATCCTCTAATTCTATTCATTTGTTGTTTGGAAAATGTAAAATGCATGTTAGTTTTCATAAGACTGTTGTGAACCTGTATGATATTTTTTAAAGAAACGAATTCTGTATTCCTAAGCGTCTGCCATGCAGCAGTGAGCTTAAAAGGGGAAAAATTAAGTTATTCTGACTATATCATCTCTGGAGTTTTTCATCTTTATTGCCATTAAACCTTTCAGAAAAGTCAGATGGGTGTAATGGAGCTGAATTTATGTCTCTACAAATATATCAAATGCTATAGATTCTTGGGAACTGGTACATATGACTATTGTATAAACAAAACAACACATATGAAGTAGTGATATTACACAGGTTACAACAATTCAAATAGAACTCTTATTTTAAAAAAGGTAAATAAACCTGTCAGCACTTCGTAAATGGTGTTCTTCAATATTGGGATTGTCTGACTGCAGAGGTATGTACCTACCAACTGATGAGTTCTTTAATGTTGTTATACGATGTTGGCATTCTCTAACTAAGACAAACCTACCCATTTTCTACACTTCACTGTCCAGTTGTGTGTGTTGGCTGGCACAGGAGCCTCATGTGCTGTGTCCTAAAGCCCCACCACATTCCTGTGACGGGGTTTCTACACCACTGGTTGGATAGTGCAAGGTCCAAAAAGTCTTGACTAGTTTTGGTAGGATGTTGCTGTTTGTGGAAGGAGCGGAGTGATGCTAGAAACTGCTTAGGCCTTAATGCAGGCTGAGGGGAAAGGAAGCTGAAGTTGCCAATGGAGATCAGCAGGGCTGATTACTTGTAATCAAAAAAGGATTGTATATGTACTGTGGAACTGCTGAGTGTTAAAGGAATTGAGAGGATTATAAAGGAGCATGTGCTCCATTTCAATAAGGAAACTATCATCAGCTAAATTACATAATAAAAACGAGTATTCAGCTTCTTGGCTGAACACAAAACGCTACAAATCACTGTAAAGGACTTGTCATGTGCTATTAGATTGATCATACCAGTTATGCTTTTTTGCATGTCCCTTCGTTGCCTGCTGAAAAACATATATCCCTGTTTCTGCTCAATTCTCAAATTTCCCACCACTTTCCACATTTTTTCAAAGCTATGTAATACAATTCTACAGCTGTGATAGATATTGGAAGCACCTTGGTGACTTCAGGGGACCTGCTTGAATGAAGTGAGAATTTAAAAAAAAAAAACCTGTTCCTTTTTGTCATAGAAAACAAAATGAAGAGAGCAGGTCGAGTGTCATAGATGGCCATCTTCTAAAATTTGTGGTGATTATTGTGAAAAGCAATTTTCCAATGCGTACAGAAATCTGCTGGCTGAGGTTTTGCTGTCAGTTTGAGGTCAGCATGTAGAATTTGTTTTGAAATGTTCTCATTTTAGGTATTCAGGTATCTGATACATATGTGGTCATGAACAAAGAAATCCTCCCAGAGCAGTGCTGCTGCCTGAGTGTGGAACAAACAAGGTGATGAGTGAGCAGCCTAATCTTGGATTATTTTCCATCTCAACAGCCCTTTGATGTTTGAAGCAGGACATGATTCAGACTGGTTCTGTAAAGAAAGGGTGCTTGTAGGTCAGCGAGGAAATACACCAGTGGCCGCTAGCTGTGAGGTCCAACAGGAACTGCTCACACATCCTCAAGTCTGGCCAGAGACCAAACGCAGACTTGTCCAACATGAGTGGAAACCTGCAGGAACTTTTTATCATTCTCCGTGGAAAGTTTTGAACTCTTCAAAGTATTTTTTTTTTCTTCATGCAGTGCCCTGACAGCATGACAATATGGGCACATCATTAGCAACAGAGTAGTGGATTTTGAATAAACTGAATTTGAGCCTCTTAAATCCTCCCCAGACTTCCCAAACTTTTTCTTTTCTCCTTTCAGAATTTTCTGTCAAATTTCTGCCTGGATCGCCCCCTGCGCTTCCCTGCCGCCCCGACCGCTTGTGTTATTAGAGGATCAGATATCCCGGTTAGTGTCATCATCTTTCCTTTATGGAACATTCCGCAGTATTGGATTAATAAACTTTATCCATTTATAAGATAAATTGGCAATTTTTTGGGTCCACACCAGTTGTTGCAGAGCACTTACAGGAAAATGCCTTGTGGTACCCACTGCTGTGGCCTATAACAAATTCTACCAAATCTTTGCAAGTGAAAGACTTTGTGTTTTAATTGAGGCAGTAATCTAAATTAAAGGTGCCTGTGGAAATAAAGCAACTTTTGTCTTTTAATAGTTATATAAAAGTATGTTGTGGTACCAACAAGTTTTTGTTCATTTGATGTTCTAACCATAGTATCTTACCAAGATTTATTATATATGATGAGATTTCTAAATGTATGTACTGGTATTATATATACATTTCAAGATGATATTATCTTGTGTGAGAATTTGCATCTCCAAAGGTTCATGTTTTTTAAAAATCATGTCTGTAGGATTCAGACTGATAAAAAGGACAGGTGTTAGGTCCTCATTATGCCATTAATAGAAAAGAGAAGAATTTGAGCTGAATTCTTTCTGGGTGTACTGAAGCTTTTAGAAATATGAGCTGTGACTTTTAAGTGTGTAAATACCCACTGATCAGATATGGGGAGCCAGGCAAAGGGTTATACATATACAGATTTGAACTGGAAATTGTTGTAGCAGTTGTAGCAATGTATCTACTGATTACACGGTACTCAGGAATTAGAGGAAGAAAGTATCTCAAAATGTCAACTTAAATTTTTACTTTTTGATTATAAATGCAATACACTGATTTTTAGCTTAGGGAAGCCTACACAGCATATGGTATGAAGGTGTATAGACAATACATTTACAAAACTGAAGCTACTTATTTCTGAGAAAAGGCTCAGAGGTGATGAAACCAATATGCTTGAACTACATCAAAGGTGTTAGGAAATTAGTGCTGATTATTTGGTTGAGGCTGTTGAGCAGAATAGAAGTAAAGCTTAAGCTGATTGAACAGACTGGAGGAACATTTGGGAAGGTGTGGTTGTACACAGAGTACTGATTATGATCACTGAACAATTCTTGTAAAAAGACATAAAGTATAGGATGATGTAAAGCAAGAAAAATAATTAATTCAATCACTTCATGCTTCAGCGTATGTGATAATAGGAAGATACAAAGCCCATTAGAATTGGTATATAATAGCATTTGATTCTAAACATATTCCTTGTGCCCGAATGTTATTACAAATTTCTATTCCTGAAGGTATTCCTGAGTCTGTTGAGGACAGATGAGAGTCTTGTCTTATGCTCTGTAGCTGGCTCAGCTTGATCTGCAATGAATTCAACTACTTGATGTCTCCAAAAATACCGCCTGTCTTTGGATATTTAAATACATTCTCTATCAATTATAATGTTCCTACTGAATGCAACTGCAGGGTGCCAAAGCAGAGACAGAGCCTTCTATTTCCTCCAGAAAATACTATATTTTGATGCATGAAGTAATAAAATAAAATTTGCTTTTAAGTTAATGTTATGGCTGATGTATATCTGGAAACTATATATGCCAATTATGTTACGTGTAAATATTTATTCTGCCTGGGATGAGAGTTACCGAGGATGCGATATGAATAATCCAGAGCAAGCCTGAACCAAAAGTGGTATGTTGTTATACCTTTCCACGTGTCAAGCAGACCTAGAAGAGTCATGACTCTCTTTATACTTTGCCTTTACTGGTAGCGAAAAGTAAGGGTTTTCATTGCAGCAAATCTCCTTTTTCTTCTGTACAGGTGCTGACTTCTTTTATACTACCTATGCATCACTCAAAGGCACCTTTTTAATTAGAGCGCTCATCATTTCAAAATGCTGAATTGGAGCCACGTGACCTGACCTAGAGAGCGCTGCGTTCTCTAGCTCACAGAGGCAGCAGAGCTGGTAAGGCAATCTATTTAGAGGGTTTTTTGGTGGTTAGAAAGGTAGAGATGCTAAAGAAAAGCAACAAATATTTTGAAGAACGATGTGCCAGATGGTTAAAAGCCAATGCAGATGCTCAAGATCTAACAGTATTAAACAAAGTACTGCATATTGCCACTCTGCTAAAACAATGCATCAT
Organism: Falco naumanni; assembly: GCF_017639655.2. NCBI lineage: Eukaryota > Metazoa > Chordata > Aves > Falconiformes > Falconidae > Falco > Falco naumanni. The sequence continues at coordinate 33,160,969 of NC_054062.1, read as the reverse complement.
GAAATGATAAAAAAAATATTTGAATGATTCTTCAGTGCTATTATTCATAGTAACTAGCTTCACTGATGAGGAAGGAGTCAAGTAGAGAAAGAGAAAGCCTCTTAACTGGTGGGAGCATTCTTGGTTGTAGTGCCAGTGTCGTTGCAAGGCTGTGTGCACAGCTCATTTCTTTACGTGGCAAGCGACTCCTTGGGTTCCTATTTCCAGACAGGTGTCTGGTTTGGGAGGCAAGGTGTAATATGGCCACATATTTCTGTAATGACTGTTAATGCAGATGAAGTTTTTTCCAAACATTCTTGGTTTATCATGTAGGCCTAGCCTCCATAATTCTCTTAAGCCTTGACACCCTTCTTTATTCTCATAATGTGCTCTATGCTTGAAGATGTGTAGATGGTTTAAAAAAAACCCATAAAAAATCAGTTGAGTGCTCTGCTGTTTAAACATTCAGAAGTGGGCCTTTTACTCTGCCACTTGGCTTACCTTGTTCTTTTCCACAGCTGCCTCTGTATTTCTTTACCTGAATGTATAAGCAGTGAAATTGTTGACACTGTTGTTTAACGTCCTCTTCTGGTGTGGCAATGAAGCTCTCAATTGAGGTATAAGGACTTTGTCTCTCTTGAGTTATTGTTCCAGTCCTCACCTGTAAGATGCTGTGGATAAACGTTGTATCTCAGTGCCAATTCTTACCTTTATTTTTAATGTTGAGTATAAAGAAGTAGAGGCTGATGACATTTTAAGTGGTGTAATTTCTTAGTGGGGAGGATTCTTGACTGTGTAAATACTTTGTAAGAGCTAAATACTGAACAGGGCTGGGCAGCTACAGCTTAGTACTGAAATGAAGTAGTTTTTTAATTTTGTAAAAAAAGCACTGAAGTGGTGTTACTGAAAATGCTTCACATCTTAAACATGAAGCGTTAGTGTTCAGAGAAGGCTGGTAGTACGTGGCATCCCTTGTTCAGAGCTTCAGCTACTCTCTTTTCCTGGCATGTTGCATTTTATATAGTGCTTCACGGAACATAGTTGATTTTCACAGGGAGTAGGAGAAAGGTTTATGGAATGAAAACTATTGATTAAAAGGTCCTCAGGAGACAAATCTATCAACAATGGATTTGAAATAATTGGTAGCAAAATGTATTAATGCTGCTGCACAAAAATTTTGCGTACTGGTAGGGTATGCTCCAAAATTGATCATATCATTCTGGCTCAGACTTCAGCCTTGTCAACTTTTGTATTGATATAACTGCAGGGGATATTCCCCTCCTAAATACTGAAGCGTTTTTTTTTTCCCTTCTGGTTTCAGCTGGACTAAACTATTTCAAACAATGGATTTCAAGTAAAATATACTAACTGAAGTTCATAGGTACAACTCGGCTTTAGCAGTTGCTATTTGATTCTCACTGAAAAAGCAAGTTCTCCCAATGTAGTTCTGTTCAGGTGCATCATATAATTGTAGTAATCTAAAGAGCTGCCAGGTAGCACACCATGGTATTTCACTGAGTACTCATAGCCATGGGTTTGTCTATCAGTTCATGAATATTATTTGTCATAAACTGAAAGATTTCTAGATGAAGCAAAAATGAGACAAAAGATTTCACTTGTATGTGAGTAAAATATTGCCCAAAGAATGTAAAGGCAGCCTGAGAAGAGTGATGTCAGGAATACAACATACACTGTAAGCAGATCATCTTTGGTGCACATACTGCTTTTATGGGAAGCACAAGGCCAGGCTTACTGGTAGGCTTCAGATGCTTTCCCATGCTCTGGAGATTCAAAGGTGCAGTAAATTGAATTTAGCTGAGCAGTTGGGCAAGGTTTACAATTGTTTTGTGTCACTAGAGTGGAGCAAAGCAACCAGACCTTATGCATGAATGTGGCCTGTAAATGTCAAAGAAATGAAGGACATGGAATAATGGTATGTCCCTGGATCCTCTGCACAATTCACATGTAACCAGGGCTGCACGTGTGTGTGTGAGTGTAGTTGCATGTCCAAATGGATGGATAACTATGCAACAGCATGTGCTGAATACAAGATTACGTGTTTGTGCCAGAGTATGTGTCTTGTGGGTGTTTTCTACTTTTGGTTGTTTCATCATTTTACTGAAGCAACTGCAACCTGTTTTTAAAACACTGGAAAACTGCAGGTTTTTTCTGATAGTGTTATAAGGTACTGTATGTAAAGAGTATGTAAAATAATTTCATCACTCCTTTTCCTCCCTGTTTTTGGTAACAAAATTATTTGCAGGTTTTCTCTCCTTCTTCCTCTTTATTCACTTCTGCATTATTTTCAAAATTGTGACTGTGTTGTGTGGAGTCTTTTGCTGTGATGTAACTCAGATTTTATGGCTATTAGTTACTGTATGAAACTGGCTAAGGGCTATTAGGCAATATCACAGACTATAACAGTAGTAAATCTTTAACTCTACTTATAATATGCAGAAAACTACAATCCATAAACTTCTTAAATGTTCGAGGTAAAAGAAGAGCTGATGTTGCTGACAGTTTTATAATGTTTACGTAAATGTTTCCGTACTCATGGCATAATAAAATCAGTGAGTTAGAGACTTTAAATGGAGCATATTTAGACTGCTTAAGTGAAATGTCCTGAAACTGTTGTAGCAGAGGATAAGGAATGTAAGATCATGGGAGCCTAATGTATAAGGCTTTTTATCCTCCCAAATTTTGTATTAGATTGTACTTCAGGATTTGTGACAGGCCCCTTATTTGCCAAACCTTTGAGACAGATGTACTTACACCTTACCCTTAGCCATTCAGAGAAGACTGAAAAGGTTCTTTTAAAAAGCCATGTTTCGTTAGATTACTCATTAGAAAAAATAGCTTTTTTTTTTTTTTTTTTTTTTTTTTTTTTTTTTAACACAAGGTTAAATAAGAGAGAATAAAATGAAGGATTAATGCCTAACTTTTCCTCTCTCCATGGTGTCCTGATGGGTCAGTCACTGCTTCCAGATGTGGGTCCAATCACTTTGGTGGCTTTTGGGACTGCAGTAAACTCTGCTCCCTGGCCAGCTTTCCTTCCTGCACCCACACAATCCTGCCTCGCTTGGCTTCATGCTCCTCCTTACCATTTCTCTCCCTCCTTGCTGGGAATTTTTGTGCAAAAAATGGTCACTTAATCAAAAATGCTTTCCCCCCCCTGCTCTCAGATAAAGATCAGCTCAAAAAGCTCTTTCCAGTTGGTTTGAGATGTTGATCCTGTGTGACATGGCACTTGCCTTTGGGGCCCAAGTAGTACCCCAATCTTACAGCATGCCAGCTAGACCCAGTGTTCTCTGGAAAAAGCTTGTGTTATTCTTGGGTAAGAATTAACAGATTTATGCTAAGCGGGGTTTGAGGCTTTGATGAACTGAAAATATATGCACTTATTCATAAAACCAGAAAGTGAAGCGATTAAAAAAAACCCCCAAACGTGCTTGCTTTTCTCATTGGAAAGCTGTATCAGAGGGGATGCTTTCCCCCCCACCCCCCCCCCACCCCCCCCCGCCCCAATTGAGCTAAGTTTTATTCCTTGGATGCAGAGGCTATAGAGACGTTGGCCTTTGTGCTTGCATCTTTTCCTCTTGGTGGAATATTTCCATTTTATAACCAATCTCAACTTTTTGAATCTTTAGGGGTATTGACAGTTTTAATCTTTTACCTCTATAGCCCCTTTAAGTAGAGAAGGGCTACATCTTACCAGAATATAAGTTGTTTTCCCTCCATACAAATTTAAACACCTCTTTACTATAGCAGGACTGATAGAAAAACTTTCTGCTTCAGTGAGATTTAAAAGTCTCTCTTCCCCCTTTGCTGGCTGTAGGACATCCTTCAGCAGGGTCTGGGCTATACACTGGACTTTACATTTGCTGTTGATGTGTATGTTAAAACTTTAGATGAAGCCAACATCTGAAGTGTCTAGTTGGACATACGTACCATTGTCTCATGAATGATACTTGGGCATGTTCTTGCCCAGCGTGGCTGGTTACCATGGCTGGTTTGGGATGTTCAGTTTTGAAAGTCTTTTCTTCCATACCGCAGAATCTAGATTCTACTAAGATGGTCAGGTGCATCATCAAGTTAGCACTGATAAGAGGAACTGTAGCAATTTACTGCTGTCATATACAATGATCATTTAATTTAAACTAAACCTGGTCTTGGGATAAGTGAAGCTGAATATTTTGCACTTGCTGCAGACTAGGGACATGTCTATCTGCAAACACTGCAGAATGACTTCTGTAAACCAGTGATACACAGAAAATGCAATAACTTGCATTTTCATTCAGAGTGATGAAACCGCTCTCTACGGTTTAAGAAAGAGGTTTCTTTGTACCAGTGCAGTTTTTCCCTGAAACTAAAGCCACCTTTTTACAAGGGCCTACAGAAGCTGTTTCCTGAAATCTTTCATAATTTGGCTTTCTATCTGGAAATAGGTTAGTTTTTAAAAAAAAAAAAGTATGAATCATTTGCCAGGGAACATATGGCCATGCCAAGGTTTGCTATTTTCTTTTGTGTGGTGTTCCATAATGCAGTATGGAAGCTGCGAGCCAAGTTTATTAGTATTGTACTGATATGTAAATAAGAGCATCTGTAATGTGCTTAGTTATAATAGCTGCAAATTGTGGAGTGCTTTGGTTTCCTGGTTACTAATAATGCTATCTGTATTTAATTGGGTACATTTCAAACTATCGATAGATTTCGTTTTCCAGCTAGTCCACAGAGATATGTTTATGATAGAAAGTACTTCTGATTTCATAGTTAATTCAGCTAAAACAGACAAGCTAATCTATTTTAAAATCTTAGTAACCACACTGATCTCCTCTGGATTGAAACTAGCACACATCAAACCCCTTAATTTTTCTGTTATTTATATGAAATGTCATTCTACTAAATTGTGTTGTGAAAGGTGTGCAAAAAGCTCATGATGGTCATCAGAGTCCAAATCTAAAACTGCTTCTTAAAATTGCTTCTTGTCAAAGAATGATTTATTATTTTAATTTTCACTACAGCAGTTAAGGTGTTAGAAAACATTCTTTTGAATGACTTTTTTCTTCTGACATAACCTCATTACAGCTTCAAGGTATTTACCTTGCCAAAACTATAACCAGTATCCAAACCTTTTACTTGCCCCAGAGCTCTCCAGAGATCTCTAACCTGTACCATTGCGACCTTCTTTCACTGATCTTATACAATTTTGAAAGTCTAAAACCTCCTCTAGGAGGAAAGTGTCAGCTTAAACTATGGTTAATTCAGCTTGAAAGAGAAAGCAATGGGAAAACTGTAACAAAAAAATACTATAATGCTGCTTCTGTCATCCTGGGTAGTCCTGGAGTAAATTCAGAATCTGCTGAAGCCCATGGCAGGAAGGCAAATACTGGATACTACCAAATGTATGCAGTTCAAATTGGCCTGATAACACTGAATTTTGGCTGAGGGTTCAATGCGGTTTGTTTCATGTTGAGATGTGTGTATGTTCCTCCTGTCAAGTATTGTGCCGACGCTGTTACTGATTTCAGCTCGCCACGCCAATGACCCATCTTATCTCTCCACTCTGTCTTTGCTGTCACCCCTGCTGTTGACCTACAGTGAGGCTTCACCTGCCTTACTCAAGGGCAGAGCTGTTTGCTTGATTTGGCCCTCATCATGCCCTGTTACTGATTTTTTTCCACTGCTGAGTGCCTTCACTTAGACCATCACCTGTTCCCACACAGCACTAGCTTCCCTTGTCTTTTCCTCGATGCTGAGCCCAACATTGCCGACAAGTTTCTACCTCCTCCCTGATCTAATCTCAGTAAACCCTCATTTTTTCTAAACAGCATCTTTTCTTCTTCACTTCTTCTTCCTTCACTTCAACTTCACTGTCTTCCCCCAGCACCCAGTGCTGGTGTGCTGTGGCATGTCCTTACATCCCAGCAAAGCCCAGATGGAAATCTCCTGGCCAAGTTGGATTCTTCCATGGCAAGTTTGTTCTTCTGTGTTTTATTTTGCCAGATCTTTTTAGCTGAATATGCCACCTTCACAATGATGGGAACAAGTCACCTTATTTTCTTTAGGGAAGAAATTAATAGTCCTCTCTATTTTTGACATGCCTGCGGAGGACTTGACAGAATTGTGACTGAGACAGGCCTATTGCTTTCCACCTGCCTTTGCTTGATCTGAGCTGCTTTTTTACTTGGCTAGGAACCTTTTGGGGAAGAAACTTTGTATTTGCTCAGTTTTTGCATGAAGATATCACAGTGGGATCCATAGTGAGATACCTCAGTGGTAAGACAATACAAACATAATAATAATGCTAATTAACATAATGCTAATGAAATTTCATTCAAATTCATGTGCTTGTGGGTTTTTTCAGGGATCAAAATAAGCACTTCCCCTGCTGCAATTAGGAGTTTATAACAGGGGTTGTATCACCCTACATCTGCCCTATTCTATCTTCTTTCCCTAAGCCTCCATGCATAGCCACTATCAAAGATCACCCTGATTTCTCTGGAATAATGCTATTTCTTGTCTGCTTTTATGTCCTACTTTTTTAACAGCTTACAGCAGTGATTCTTCCTTCTGCCTAGATTTTAAATGTGGAGTACTCAGACCTTCCCCTCCCCATCTTTCTGACATCTAGCTTATTCTCAACAAAGATGAGGTTTTTTACTATATGTTTTGAAAGCTCCCTGGACATTTTGCATGTCCCTGCAGTATAACTACTGTTAGTAGCATAGCCCTCTGGGGAAAGGGAGTCTTGAGTATGTAGGAAGTTTGGTTGAAGTGCAATGAGTTTTAAAGAGGAATGGAGCAAGTGTGTCCCCTTTTAGAGCTGAAATGCAAATTTTGCAAATGAATACTTGAACTACCATTTATAATTTCAGTATACAGAAATACTGTGAAAAGTTAGAGGAAACTCAGGACCCTCTGAAGACTGCGGTCTGTTGTAGTAGCGTATATTCCAGGTATTTGTAGTATGAATGAAAAGGATGGTAATGAGGTGCAATTAAAATGTCAAAGGTTGAACAGGAAGCAGCTTATGAAAAAATTGAATTAAGTTTAAGACTGTTTATTAAATGTTTTTCAAGAATATTCCATCTGGAATTGGAGATTTTAAATATGCCATCAGAATAAAGCTCTAGATTCATATATTTCAAAACTGCAAAATCAACAGGTGTTTTATTTTTTTATATTCAGAGTGATTCATTGTGTGTGAGTTTTAAAGACTATATATAAGAGTTTAGAAATATTTTAATAAAAAGCTTTAGCCCCATATACGAGAGCATGTTAGCTTGGATCTTACTGTTGTTTTACAACTTCTGGATTCTTGGAAACTCTTGTACTGGTGTAATGTTTGATCTAAATTTTTGGCTTGATATTTCTAACAACAGACATACGGCTGTTCAGCAACGATCATTTTGGGTACAAAGTCAAGGTGAAATATAACAAACTACTAGACTGAAAGCATAGACAGTCTCAAAAATAACTTAATGTAAGTGGCAAAGCAACGAATACTTTATTAAAAAACCCAAAACAATCAAATAGTAAAGTTGCTGCAATATAGTCAGTGCAGGCACAATATATTTGGAACAAAAAACCTCTTAAAAACTTACGTTTCAGAACAAATAGGTCAAGAAATGGTTATTTAAAGGGGAAGGTTCAGGGGAAAAAAACCTTCAAACGTACTTACATGTTTCTACGCTAGCAGCACATTTCACTGCCTGATGTGAAGTGCAAACAGGAGTGGAAAAATAAAAACCTACTGTATTTAAAAGAATAAAAGTTAGAGATAATGTGGCTTGAAATTACTTGCAAAACTAAAAGTTCTAGTATTAAATGCCTTTTAAACACAAATCCTTAAACCTTCAGGGATCTTATGATGCTAAGCATCACTTAAGAGAAAAATGTTTTGTAAAAGGTATATATGAAAGGACAATCTTTGACTTTTAATCAAATACGCATAGGTAAAGAAGAAATGAAAATTGATGTTAAAATTACTACCAGCGAGTTTATGCTCTCTAGAGGAATGAGTAACTCTTTTAAACAAATCTCAAGGTTGAAAAAACATTTATAGTATAACTCTTTAATATAACTTTATATTATAGGAAATGCAGGATGTTAGGAACAGTAGCCTGTAATTAACAGTGAAGAACTGAACAGAATGGATTATTATTGCCTTGGCTGGGCTATGAATTTTCAGAAGTTTTGGAAATACATCTGGATAATCACTGCACCTCTCTAGAGAGTGATACAAAACAATAAATGTGGTAAGACCTTTGCATGTATGACCTTTATCCTCACTACATAGGTTTATACTTCATTTCAGTCATGGAAAGGTGTCTTGTGAAGACCACTGGCTTCAAGCTGGATAACCTTCTGTGTACATTGCTGAATCACAGTGTAATTCCCTGCTGTTCTTTTAATTATAGTGCTGGGTTTTCTTCACTAGATTTAAAGGTGCTTTTAATAATTGCCTGTTTATTGTTACTTGTAAGAATGTGACATTTTTCACCTTTCTATCAAGGCATCCTATTACTAATGCTTAAAACTATTGACAACTGAAAAAAGGCAACCATTATGTTTGGTATCTTCTGGAGGTCATTCTCACTTGCTTACTACAAAATTATGAAAGAAAAAATTTCCAAATACTTTCTTAATACAATCAATCAAATACTGTAGCAGCATTGCATAGGAACCTAAGAGGAACTGATTTGTCTCAAAGCATTAATCCAATTTTAATATAGAGCTCGGATACTGCTGTAACATTTTGCGGCAGAAAATTCCTGAGGAATAATGTGAATGGTATCAAGATATGTTAAATTGCACTAATTTGAAAATTGTACAGATGACATGTTAATTTAGGAAGATAGTCTGGAGGAACATGACTGAGAAAAAATACAGTCTATTTAAGGGTAGAATTGGAGGAGAACTGAGTAAGAAAACTATGTTTGGGTTTAGTGATAATATAATGAAAAGTTTGGGAGCTAGCAGGCAACCTTTCTGAAGCTCAAACCTCTCCTGATCTTGGAACCATTTCCTATATGGAAGGAGAGGAGGGCAAGGAGTGCTACTGGAAAATGTGCAGGCTGATGGAAAAAGAAATGTTTGGTGTGCTGGTGCTCCTCCAGGAGTCAGCTGTGCTGCTGGAGGAAGTGTGTTTCCTACCAGCTCACCTGGATCTCAGGGAGCCTCTGAGTCCCATGTCCCAGCTCCCCACATTTGCAGCTTGTGCTGAGCCAGAGGTCTATGTCCTGGGGTTTCTGGTTCTGGCGCAAGCTGCTGCTGTGATGGTGATTTCATTTAAGAGGGAGCTAGGAAATATATGGCTTTTGTTCCAAGTCAGAGTGAATCCAAGCATCCAATTTCTCTTTGAAATACAGTAGCTCTGGCCTGCAAATTGCACAAGTGGAATCCCTTTTTTTGCTCTGTACTATTCAGAATCAGGATTGTGGAGGCTCTGCACATAACCAAGTCTTTAGCTGTTCTCCAGCATTGGCCTAGTTTCAAGTTGGCATAGGGTAGTTAAGGTGCTTAGAAGATCTACAGCAGCCAGTCACTCTGCCTGCTCCTTTTGTAAATGCAAAGGGAAGCAAAAAGCACCTGCTGCTGGGGGAGCCTCAATAAGCAAGGGTGGAGTGACTGTGTTAGGGCTGGTAACACAAAATGGGAAAGCAAAAATTTCAGGGATTAGCATGCTAGCAGAGAGTCTGGACTTTGTTACCATACAGGGCTTTGGGCTAACAGCAGCAAAATCTCATCATTTAGGAGCTGCACAGGCTGTGCAGAGCAGGACAACACAGTGCAAGTTGTTCAGGAGCAGTCATCAGCAGAGGAGGACCAAACACACTTGCCTCCCTTCCTTTTTAGCTTCCAGTGACCTTAACAGTGTTCATCCATCATAATCCTGCCAAAACTAATCCCAAAATACTTTATAGAGAGAATTTCTATAATTTACAGAAAATTCAAACATCTATATGGCTATGCAGAGTAGTATCCAACGAGATACTTCAGGAGGGTATTTTAGAAATCTCTCTTTGCAGAGACCTAAACTTTTCCCAACACAAACTACTATGGAAAGAAAACTAAGACAGAAGGTCTTCTCTTGATATTAAGTACCCCAAGAACAGAAAAGATGAAATAAATATATGGTGAAGCATAACAGCAGCTGCAAAACTATTGCTTTGACTGAGCAGCAAACTTAAAGTTTATGAGGAACAGTAAGCATTTACCTGGTAGGGAAATGACAGCGCCCAGCTTCAATCATACAAATGGTGAAAACTAAGATTTAGCACTGTGCTAACACCAAATGGATAGTGCTAAAAAGGGGGAAGGAACCTGGTGATGAAGATGAAGGAGCTGGTATACAGTCCCAGAAAGAGAAAAACAGCCTGCCGCTTTGCGTAATACAACCAATGCAGTTTCACTAGCTGCAAAAGAGGCTGCAAATTAACCTAAGGTAGTGAAGAATAAAAATAGTCTTGGAAGTTAACAGGTCACTGCTCAATTAGAGGAAACGACTGTGTAACCATTAAAATTTTAAGTCAGAGGACTGTGAGCAAATGAGCAAAATGTGGAAATGGATAAAGGGTATTTGAGAGCAAATAATGGGGAAATTCTAGTGGTTCTCAGTTTGAATAAAAGTAATGACCTTAACCAACACAGAGTGCTCAACAGAAGGTAAATGCATGGCTCCATTAAAGGCTGTAAGTGTTAGATAAAAGTGACCTCTAATGGGGAATATAAAAAAACGGATGGCCTTAAAGATAGCATACATGCAGGTTGTAATGGGGACGTTTATTTTGGTGTCAGAGGGCTAATGGCTGTAATATTTTAAGAGGAAACTGTAGAAGTTTGATGAGAACAAGAGAGAAGTTGAGTTGCTGCAGTTACGCCCATGTGTGCGATCTTGGCATTGTTGCTGTCATGTCTTGGATGAAACTGCCTCCTGAAGCTCCTCACCTCTGCAGGGCAGAGTGTCTTCAGCAGTCATGTTGGGCCTGCAGTGGTCCAGCTACAATAGCCAAATTAGATGACTGCTGCTGGTGAGGAATACAATGATGCTGTAGTAAAGTGCAGTAGCTTTGCTGTCAGTACTTCAAATGATCCTGAAAGAAATGAGCAATAAAATAGCTTAGTTTTCAACAGTAGTGATAAAGGAAAACTATTCTGCTGCAATATAACTGCTAAAAAAAGAAGGAAAAAGAGTAAAAAAAAAATAATTCTGCCATGTCTTCTTGGGATTATTTACCCACTAAATGGTGGATGAGCAAAATACTTGAAAAATATTCTCCAATTTTAAAGTTCAGATTAATTAAAATTGAATATAGGATTTTCTTGCAGGGAAGAGAGAATGAAAACAAAACCAGAGACACTCAAAACTTGATGGAAATACCCCCGGTCCTTTTGCAGTTTCAATATCTACATTGGAGTAATGTTTGATGGTGTCATGCTTCTGTGGCAACAAGGCATTTTAATGTTAGTAGAACCTATTTTTTTCTTTTTTTTTTTTTTTTTCATGCTTTTATTTTCTTTTTTTAAAAAACCCTAACCTCAGGCTTGGGCCTACCTGAACTCAGAGATACTAGTCAGTCTGTAAAAACACCAAAACCAAACCAAACGAAAAAGCCCACAAAAAACCCAAAACATCCTGCCCTGCCCCCCACCCCCCTAAAGAAAAAGAAAAAAAGAAAACCAGGCAGGAAAGCAGGGCAAAGGGGGAGAAGAATAGGTTAGGGGGTTTGGTGGTCGTTTAATTTTCTTTTATTTTGTAATTGCAAGCCTGTTGTCTAGATGGAGATGTTGACACAATGCTTTTGCAGCAGGGACTGAATTTCTGGCAGATGGCCCTCTGCACCTCTAATAAAAGACACAAAATTGTAGCCAATAAAAAATAATTGGAAGAGAAAATCCTAAGAATGAAATGTCAAATAGCACTGGAAATGTTAACACAGGAGGGAAAATTATTAGTAAATAGATAGGTGAGACTAAAACTCTCCCTTTATGAGTGGGAAGGGTCAATTACAGGTGAAGGACAAATACCCTCACATTAAGTACCTAATTGGGATTATTTATCACTGCTTATTAAAAGCAGCATTGGGCATCTCAATCATATATTAAAGTTATAAGCACTGAGAACAAATATTTTGCATAAGGAGAGAGTATTCTGTGATACAGACAGTACCTGAATGATTGGTGAGAAATTAGGAGCTTTAAAAGCAGTAGGACATAAAAAGCAGCAATTCTTGCTTTATATGGTGTAATCCTTGAAAAAAAGCAGAGGCGGGATATGCTGCATTTTTATATCTCAAATCATTAAATGCCAGCTATGTTTGCCCATGTATATTACTCTATAGAAGAATTAGCCTTGATGGTGGTGGAAGAAAATGGTTCTCGTTGCTCCTCGTTGCAGTGGAGTGGGGACACTAAAGGAGCAGTGGGAAGAGGCTGTTTTATATATCCTTGTCTGGCTGCAGTGGTGTGATGTGCACAGGTTTGTGTTCTCCAGCTACCTGACAGTATTTGCACCAAAATAAGGGTGCAATATCCATTTTGGGTAAAATGAACCAAGCTGGCCAAGGCTTGTTATAGAAACCACTGAAACCAGCTCAGCTCATGTTGATTGTGCGTGGCAAGGCTGAGTTTGTGGTTTGATAGTTGCTGTTATTTCCATGATAATTAGCGGTAATCACTTATAAATCTAGTACTGATGCAGACCTAGTTGTTTTGCTTCATATCTTTGTTACATGGTGCAGGGGCAGGCATAGATTTGCAGTTCATATAGGAGATCAGATGTAAGCAAAAATGGTTGTGAACAGGTACGTGGAGCAAGGGTTTGTTGATGAGTAAGTGAAGGGGAGGGTGGCAGCAACAGACCAGATTCAAAATTGCTCATAAGAATTTGCCTTTTTTTCCACTTGTAAATGTACAATATCCTTCTCTATTGTTTTGGCAGCTCTTGACTGTGCTAATCTCCGTTCCATTAATGTGCAGGATGTGAACACTTGCTTAGACATTTCCTGTCCTGTAGGGAGTTCAGCAGCTAAAATGCAGACTCAGAGATTGGCTGCTTAGTAGTAAACCGCTATTGTGGAGGTAAACACCCTGGAAACCATGCAGCTATCACTGCAAGTTGGTTATTTAAATATTTAGAAACAATATGACTATGGAAGTTTGTAGTCAGCATGACTGAGCAACCTCTATGGCTTTTTACTGAGCCAGCCCAAACAAAACACAGTGGCAGGCTGAAACAGAGCAAACAAAACGCCTTCTTTGAGCTGCTGATGACTTCATCACATCTCCACTTAGGTGGCTGTGTCCCCCCTCATGCCTGCATCAGTACTTGGTCATCTAGGGCCAAAAAGGTTTAAAAGAAGTGCTAGAGGTTGCAGAGGAAGTGTGATAATGAAAATTCAGCTGTATTGACTATTTGAAATCCCTGGCCATGACATCTACTACCTGGCATTTTCCGGAGGCAGCAAGGCTGATGGAAGACAAGAGGTGGATACTGGAGAATTGCTGCATTAAATACATTTCCATGTCTAGCTAGCTTCAGTGTGCTAGGGAAATGAAGTAAATTAAGCAGATGTAAACATAAAATAATACAAAAACAAATAGGAGTTGAAGCTGTAAAAAGTTTAGATCAGAATATATTTCTTGCCACAACTTCTTAAAGGAAACTTCCAAGCAGACTGATGGCTCTGGGAGTGGGAGAGAGCTTGGGGAATATTTCATCTTTAGGAGCAGGTCTGCACTGGGGGTGGTGTGTGTTTGTGTTTTTCTTGGCGTTCATGCATGCAGGACCAGTGACTGTTTTAGCTGTGTCTGCGGCTAGCAGTGAATTCAGGGATATTAGCAGTTCACAGAAGGTTTGTCCTCTGTGATTTTGATAAGTCTTGGGAAATCTTCCCTGCCTGCATGGAGACAGATTCAGCCTGCTAGTGCAGGTAGTGAACACGTGGTGTGTCCTTCCAATCTGTTCCTACTAGGAGAAAAAGTGTATCCACCCGACAAGCTGTTCCTGCTCTCGATGTGACAGTTTATGGGTTATTAATGCCCAGTGTCAGAGTGGAAACTTGCTTTTGTTTTCGCTCATCACAAATCATGAAAGAGTACACTTGCATCAGAGGGCCTGGGAAGCAGGTGTTTCAATTACGTGCTTACTACCTGCAAAACGGGGCTGGCGTCCAGACTGAAGACAAGATGGTAATTGTACAAGATGGTACAAGTATCATGATGCTAGTGCGGATGCATGTCTATGCTGCTTCCTACAAGGCTCATGGGGAATATTTCTATGTAGGAATATTTTGCACGATAGTTCAATGTTTTCAAGGTCTAGTACAAATAGTCTGAAAGTGGAATGGATGTAGTTGAACTGGCTCAAGGAAAAAAAGAAATAACATGTTGTTTGTGTTCCCACTCCTGGCAGCATTGCCCAGAGCTTCAGGGGGAAAGACAGGAAACGTAATGGTATAGTGGGAGCTTCTAGAGCAGGAATGTCACATATGCTGCTTTTCTCTGTCTAGCACATTGCTGCAGTGGTGCACTACAGTGACAGTTTGCCAGCTCTATGTTTGGGATGGATCTTTTGTGTTTGTGACACCTTGATCCCTCTAATTAATAAATGCTTGTAACTCAGTCTCATGAATCTTCCTTATTTTGACAGGCATCTACATGCAACCAAAATTATGTATTAACAAAACTGAAAGGATGCACAGGGAACATTTAGGAATTTGTAATGCAGGAACAGATAAATTGAGTGTAATTGGCTGTGCATGTTTAAGTGTTCAAAATGTTAGAAAAAAAACCCAAAAACCAAGCACCACTGCAGAATAAAGAAAATAGCCCCAGAGCCCAGGGAAGCAGGAGTCTTGGAATGAGGTCTCTTCTTCAGGAGGAATATTCAGGTAACATATAGGTGGGGAGAGTTATGTGGCAGTACTTGAGTATCTACGTTTGACTGATGGCTGGAGTTTGGCAGTGCCTGTGCGGTGTGGAGGGGAAACACATCAGGGGCTGTGTCTCACCATGGTTGAGCAGGGTGCATGATGGCCTCTTGTGCTCTGCTGGCCACTGGGATTGGTGGGTGGTCCTGATTCTTGTTCTTCTTTTCTCAGGGAAGCAATTATCCTTCCCAATACACGTGCTACCCTGGTGAGGCTGGCACATGATGATTATACCCCTGCAAGGGCATTGGCTTAAATAAAAGACGGCAACAGGAAAATGCCTATTTTCACAGGCTTAATTTGTAACAGGTTTGTACTTTCTCATTTACATATAGAAGACAGACACAGAAAAAGCTGCACATAATTACTGCTTTGTCTATAGGATTTGAAGACTTCTATCTGTTGTTCAAATGATAAACTACAAGGTCTTAGCTTGAGCCATAGAATTCTAGGATTTAAATCCCAGTGGGGAAGTTGTGTGTTATTTACTGCTTCTAAGAAAGTAACTGACAAAAATTAAGCAAAAAGAAAAAGAGGGTAAGTTAAAATTTATTCTTTATGGGGTTGATGAGAAGAGTCCTTTGCAGGTGATACAAAATAAAGAGGTGGGCAATCAATGCTTTACCGTGTACTAATTATCTCTATAGTGGTATTTGCCTTTGTGTATTCAACAGTAGTTTTTGGTATGGAAAAAACAGTGTAAACATGTGGAACTATCAAAGACTCTGGATTCACTTTTAACATTAGATGGAACGTGGTTGGATTTCTCTACTAAAATTTATTTATGTGATAATATAATAATGTAATACATAAATGGTATAACTTAGTACAAAAATTAGTTTCCTTCTTTTAGAAATTTGTGATGTGAAGAACATGGTTCCATTGTCTAAATTGGCATCTTGGTTGCTGGGAGATGCCTTGGCTGGCCTCCTGCTGCTGCTTGTGGAGAGCACAGGTCTGTTGGGAGGTTCCTGTAGGTTCCACCAGCAATTTTCTTGTTCTGTCTGCCAGGCTGTGCCTATGTCTGTTAGCCTGAAGTGTAAGAAATGGTATTAAGTGCTGTAAAGTATTGGCTACATCAAAGAAATGGGTGATGGGATTTTAAGGGATGATATGAAAATCAGAACTGTTGGTGTTTTGAAATAAACAGCCTTCAAATAAGACCATTTTTTAAAATGATGAATGCGGGGCATTGGGGTGGAGGCAGAAGTTCCAGCTGATAAAATTTTGAAGTATTTCAGCGTATAAACAGTTGTGGGCATGAACCACTATACAAGATTTTAAATTGTATTTTGCATTTGAATACTTGCTGGTTTACATACAGTTAATCTCACGATTCTGGGGTCGATTTTTTTTATGTGACATTTAGGATGCAAAATATGGGTGTTTCAGAGGGTTTGCAATCAAAGCTGCATTTCAGCCTTGTAATAGAACTGTTTTTTTCACCAGAAATATACTCATGGTAAATTGTTTCCATATATATGGCTGCAAAATATTAAAAATTAAAAAGGTAAATAGTATTCCTTTTCTCTGAATATATTTAGAAACATTCATATAGAGACAAAAATAAATATCCATTAAACTGGAGCCGTTTGGGGTTTGAAATATCTAAACCCATGTAATATTTTAATGTTCAATGTTCATTGCTTTACAGAGTAAATAAAAATAAAAAAAGAACTTTCTTTTTTCTTATACAAACATTAATGAAATAAAAATCTTCACTTCAGCATGAGGTTTACTTGAACAAAAAGGCAATATTAGGCCTTGGAATAATATTTTTGCAGCAGCTATGTGAAAAATGAACTTCATATCTGTTATTGCACAAAACCCAGAAGGAGATCCTTGGCCGGTAGGAAACATCACTCAATTTGGTTTACATCAGATAATTTTTTTTCATGTATATACAGCTCAGGGGGAAAGATGGGGGATAATCTGAGTGGGCAGAGAATAGTTTTCTTTGGTGCTGTAGTCCAGAGGTATTTGTAGCTCTGCAGGACTGGTCAGGTTTTCAGGGAGCAGCTACAGGCATGTATTTCCCATTCAGAGGATTAATTCGTGGGACCGTGCCAAAGCTTGGGTCACAGGCTGGCTGGGTGAATGATTTGATCTTCTGTTTATGGATCATTTCTTCCTTCTTCTCACTAACAGGATGTTTGTTTAGAGGGGAAATTGAATATTTAATATTGGTTTATGGAAAGAGTTTCATCTTTGGAAACAATGATTATCGCTTTTTCTGGTGATTCATATGTAAATGTATTTGTTGTTCAAGGATATTAGATTAATTTTTTGAAACAATCAACCCTTTTCCACAAACTTTTTATAAGACACTAAATACAAATATTTGTACTGCTTTATTTGAAGGTATAATGCCAGTCCTTTTAAAATTATATCACACTCCTTAGTGTGTCCCCTACCTTAGTGATTGCACTGTTTATATAATTATATACATTTATATATTAGTAAAGCATAGTTAACGTTGAAAGGACAATGTAACCATGGAGAAATAGTCAGTGATATTTTGGCTGAGTGCTGTTTCAGCTTTGACAGTCAGATGGAAACAGATTTGATTTGTAATCACAGGACAAATGCTGCGATTGAATATTTATTGGCCGGAGCTGAAGGCTGGATGCTCTCTGCTCTCCTGGGAGGTTTGTCAGCTTTTACTCACAGGTCGGTGCTCACTGATGAAAGGATGGAAATGTACCACCACCTGCTGATACTTCAGTCTCTCTGTTTGTCTCTGGCACCTTTAGAGTTACTTAATTTGTTATTGCAATTCCTGAATATATATAAAAGGAGATAACTGAGGGATTAAGTCATTGATGCAGGGGGTTGCAATATGACCAAGGTCTAAGTCTCATGAAATTAGTGGGGTGTCTCCTGTGAACTGCGATAGTCTCTGAACTGTACCTATAGAGAGCAGGGGGAGGAAAACCTTGCATAAGCAGATAGACAAATTTCACTTTGCACTGAGATTTTCCCCCTCCGTACACGATGTTGGGGTCCCTCTGTAGAAGATTATGCTGAGGGATAAAAGCATAACCTGCTCCAAGCCTCTACGCTTTGTGATGCTGGAGGGGGCTGATTTTGCATGCTGCTGACAGTCTTGCCCCTCTTGCGCAGATGCTTCAAGTGCAGATGTACTTTAAGCGCATTAGCAATCCAAAGAACTTGTTCTCCACTGTATGGTGGATTTAAACTAAATGAATGTTTATTCTCCCTACTTATCGGTGTGTAGGAAGGTGGGATTAAGTTGCATAAAAAGTAAGCTGCAGCATTTCTACTTTTTTTTTCCTGGTCTGGTTGTGTGGCTGGCAATTTGAAAAGTCTGTCGGTCAGTGAACTTAAAACACAGTTTAAGTTTTCAGTGTCAACTGATGCACTCAGGTGTGCTGAAGAAAGAATTTTTTCAGGTAGCGAAGTTATATCAAGCAGGTACATAATTTCTTTCAGCTCTCTTCTACCAACATAAAACAGAGACCAAATTTTTTTTCCCATTGGAGCCAACAGGAACACAGGTATACTGACTTTTGAATGAGCAAGATTTGGCATGGTATAATGCAGGCTGCAGACTGAAGCAAGCATATTAAAAAAAAAAAAATCATATATAGAACATAATTCTGTCCAAGTCAGTGGAATTCTAGTAATTATATTTTCATCATTTAAGTCTCAGTTTACAAATGTAAATGTGTGCATATTTAGAGTTTGGTCTTGCTCTGAGTTTTGCCAGTAGGAACTTGTCACTGGCTTTCTGGCATTGATAAAAACTGACTTGAATGTTCAATATCTATAAAACAAGGTAACTGAATTAATGCAGTTGAAATGGATCTTAGGTAAAATATAAATGAAAGACATGTTTAGATTAGTTTAAACAATATTAACATTAAAGTATTACCTTGTAAAGCAATATAATTCAATTATCTGGAGACAATTGTTAGGTAAATTAGCGTAACTCCTGAGAAAACACAAGAAAAATTGAGTTACTCCAGATTTATGCTTGTCTATGAGACCAAGATTTGTCTGAAGGCAGACAAAATGTTGTTCCACATAACCGTCACTTAGTAACATTGCAGAAATATTAAAGCATAAAAGTGAATACCGTGAAATTCAGCAATTCAGAATACAAGAGGGATGAAATAGTTTTGTTCTAGAAGCCATAGTTCAGAATTTCCTGGGCTTTGTGCACAGGAATCACCAACCCTACATTTTCAGTATCGTATACTATTTATATTTGTAATAAGATGTCTAGTCCTATTGATCAGGCTTTACTCAGGATTGTTATAATCACAAAATGTTGAATATGTGTAGGTCAGCATCGCAGTATAAATTCACCAGTAACATATTTTGATTTACGTTCTCTTTTAGTGTATTTTTACTCGATTGTAAAAGCTTGTAAAAAAGGTGCCAGAGGGTGAAGGGTCTTTTTTTATCTTCAAAACAGCTGCAGCCCACTCAGCTGCTTTATAAAAGTGCACGGTTGCCAGCAGACACAAAATGCCCGTGTTATTAGGAAGGATTACTTGTTACTGGGTGAAGACATTGCAGCCTTTGCACCTATACCCTGACCTCTTCATCAAGGCTGCTAGAGAAGGGTCAACCCTGACACAGTGTGACTGTGGTGCCTGGAATGTGTTTCACTGATGTCATGCCGTTTGTGCAGGTCTTGGTTTAGAGAGGTGTTGGAGAACTTCTTTTATTTTCAGCTCACAGGGCCAAATGTGCTTTCAGGCAGAAGCAGATACATTCAGTTTTCCTGGCCCCTTCCTCCTCTCTCATCCAATAGTTTTCATCCAAGACAAATTTTACATCTGTCACGTGCTTCAGTTTTGGTTTGAACCCTGTAATGACTGTCATGGGTAAAAAGGGACAAATGCCCCTTGCTGAGAGCTTCAGTTAAATATAAATGATCATCACAGTCTCTTCTTCCTGTTATCTCTAGTATTGCAAAACCATTGTTAAATGCACCAACTGTCATTAAGCCTTTATTTAAGCATTTTGATGACTGTCAAGGTATCAAAGCATATTTCTAGGGGAAATGCCAATGGATGACTTGTTACTGGGAGAGATGGACTTGTAAAGGGCTCTTGCCGGATTTGGTGGAAGTTGCTGTGAGGCAGCCCCTGTGCAGTACAGATCAAATAATTGCTGACTGAAAAAATTCTGCCACGTAGTCTGTCTGTCTTCATTACAAAGCAGAATAATAAAACTTTCTGGAAACTGGAAAAACACAGCATTTTTTTCAGACTGGGTCTCAATCCCTCTAGAAACCATGCTTAATCTCCTGTCTGTAAGTGCTGTGTGCCAGCAAGAAGGGAGATGGCTGAAAGTAGCCTTGTATTTCACAGTTGCTGATTTAGATTATTCTTTTTTAATTTACTGTTTTTGCTAACTTGGGGGACAGTATTTATGAAAGTACAGTACAGACATTTAGGAGGAGCTATGGTCTAAATAATAATGAAAAATGAGAGAAATGCTTTTATGTGAGAAGTATGAAAAGAAAAGTGAAACTCAGGAGTGTTTGCAACTCATGTAAGACTGAAAACTCAGCCTTGCAATGTAAGGAAAACAGAGTTATTTGATAAAAGGCTGTGAGATGCTCAGAGAGGGAATATGGGAGATAAGAACAACCCTCACCAGACCAATGAGAGTCTACCAAGATGTAGTTATTCAGCAATGAAGCTGGTAGTGGGCAGTAGTTTGAATTTGTGAAGGTGACACCAAATCCAAAATACCCTAGGAAGAACCATAATGTATGATGCTAGGCGAAGCTCAAAAGTTTTTAAAACCTAGAAGATAATTCCAAAGGTAAATGAATTACACCACCACCCCCCCACCCCCACCCCCCCCACCCCCCACCCCCATCCTGCCGACATTGTAAATGGTGTTAGTAGAAAGACTGAGACAACGGTTTGGACAAAGGAGATGATGGGAGTCCCATTAGCCTGGGGGAATTCTTCATAGGAGCAGAAGACAATGGTGCAGCAGAAGATAAATAGACTATTTTCTGTTTGAAAGCTAATGCTTCTGGTTGGGTACTAGAGCACAAATCAAAGTGTTGCCAGAATGAGCAATATTAACACTGTGAGAAAAGCTAGAAGCAGTAGAAAGTAAACAGATGAGATTCAAGGCTTTAAGCAATAAGCTTATCTCCACTTCACCGGTATTTCTACAAAAGACTTCAGATCATAGCATTTGGAAAATGTGCAATATTTAATTGAAGGTGAATGGGGGAACAGGGAACCAAACCAAGATTTCGTTAGAGAAGTGCCAAAGTCCTTGGTCTTATCCAAAATCCCACTCACTGGGGAAGCAGGGAGTGAATGCAGGGGTGGCACAGCTTGCAGCTTGCTGCAAAACACAGAGGCACTCTCAGAAAAAGAGTTTTTATGTAGTGCACTGAGACAGGTAATGCAATTATACTGATCTGTGATCATGTTCAGGCCTTGGACTGCCTTACAGAGGGAGAATTAGAGGAAAAATACATGTGTACTGCAATATAAAAAAGTTGTTAGTACTTCTCCCCTTAATTGTAAATGATACGACATGCACTTTTGATAGAAAAAATACTTGAGCTTAACACTGGAAACTAAATCTTTTTTGTAAATGTATTTTTCCTAGCTTGATAGTGGTTAGGTCTTCATATATGAGATTAGACTGGCTTTTTTTTTGTGTGGTGTGGGTTGTTGTTTTTTTTTTGTTTGTTTGTTTGTTTGTTTTAATATGTCTGGTATTAGCTTTTTGAGGGAAGGGCCTGACAAACAAAAGATATGCCAACTTCTCATTCTCACTGCTGAGACAAATTTTGGTGTGTTAATATCTAGAGATCACAATGACCACAACTTTTCCTTATCTACACCTTTATCTTCAAAATATATCTTAAAATGAAGAAAGGGGGATGAAGATAAACTTGATGAAATAAGTCAATATGAGGACATATTCCTCAAAGAACTGACAGGAGAACCAAGCTTTGCAGTCTTCTGGCAGGTTAAAGGTCAGTTTTCCTCTGCAGGAAATCACTAACTAAAAGGGCAACTAGAGGGCTATAAAAACGCAATGCAGGCAAGAGCAGAATTCTCTTGTATGGCCAATATATATACACACAATTTCAGTAAGAGAGCTTTTGGATTGAATGTATCGTTCCATAAAGTCTTTCTATTTTAAGTTTCACATTTTAGAATTGGTAAGAAACCTAATGCAAAGTATATGATCTTCTGTCACATTAACGTTTCTTGTTAAAGCCCCGATGGGAAATTTTGAAAACTGAATTTAAAAGTAACTACATCATAATCTGAAATCTGCTGGCAGAACGAGAGGTAATAATAGTGCATCACACTTTTCAGGCTTGCTCTGTGTCAGTACCAGGACTGAAATTATTAATGTAGGAAAAGGTGGTCGTGTTCTGCCAGATAGACCCGTCGGACTGAGTCCAGAGGAGGGCTACCAGGATGATCAGAGGGCTGGAGCACCTCTCCTATGAAGACTGGCTGACAGACTTTAGGCTCTGGGGCTTATGAGAAAGATGGGGAGAGACTTTTTAGTAGGGCCTGTAGTAATAGGACAAGGGGGAATTGCTTTAAATTGCAAGAGGGTAGATTTAGATTAGATATTAGGAAGAAATTCACTGCGAGGGTGTTGAGGCACTGGCACAAGTTGCCCAGAGAAGCTGTGGATGCCCCATCCCTGGAAGCGTTCAAGGCCAGGCTGGATGGGGCTTTGAGCAGCCTGGTCTAGTGGGAGGTGTCCCTGCCCATGGCAGGGGGGTTGGAACTAGATGATCTTTAAGGGCCTTTCCAACCCAAACCATTCTTTGATTCTATGACTAAATGCAATTTAATGTTGCAAGCTAAGAATAAAAAAACCTGCCTAAGTGCAGTGAGATTTCCTTGACTCCACATTTTGGAAGATAAAACTGGAGTGAGCCTGGGTAGGTGTATCTTGCGTTTATTCCACATTATGTGTGTGGGGGGGTGTGTTTCCATGATACACCCCCAGTGTGCACAGTTAGGTAGCAAATGGGAGGAAGAGCACAGAGCTGCCCGCTGTCTGTGCAATGTGCGTTAGCAAGTAGTGCAAGTGATGGGATATTGCTGGGGACATGTTTGCTTCATGTAGTATGCACTCCATGAATTTGACTCCCTACCAAGACCATATAACCTGACCCAGACTTGCTTTACAAAGTCTAATGCTTCTAATGTGCTGCTGAGAGTCCAGAAGGAAAAGTGTTTATCCCAAATCCACTCCCACCTCACTAGCCTGGATGTTTTTATGTTCAGAAAGGTGCATTTGGAGGTGATGTGCAGGAGTGAGAAAGTGAAGCAGGAGGAAGGTAGATTATTCACTGATAAATGCTAGTTCAGATAGATTTCTGTTAACTAAATGCTGAGGACACTTGGAAGAGCATAATCAGAATGGGCCATTTATAGTGATTTTTTTTTTAAAAGTGCTTTGAGTACTTACATGTAAGTTAAAAGAATTTGATTTTCATTCCTTTCCTGGTTTACTTGTTGCAACACAGGCTGCAACAGAGGCTTGCTTTCTGTGAAGTGTTTTCAATGGCCCTAATTAACTGTGGTGGAAGTCAAGGAATGTTATTTTTGAGGAAGGAAGAAATGTCTCCAGGGTGAGTCTATCCTATTGTAAGAGTGCTGTGCAAGACAGAGTGATACATCCATGTTATTTTAGGTTTATCTCTCTGAGACTACAGAAAGAACTGCATGAGAGGCTTAGACAAGGACCCTGAGTATATGGTGGCTGTAGTTGGATGAAGGCAGCACAGACAAAGGCTGTTTTCTGTGTTGTACCCAAAATTGTTGCACGCCATTAAGCACTACCAAAAGATGGTCACTTGACCACTGTGGGGAGAAAACGAGCATGGAAAATGGGTGGTGGGGAGAGAAACAGTAACAGTAATCCTCACTTGACAGCTGTTCCTGTTTTGCCTCTGCCATGTCACCCAATCCAGTGTTTTTGAGGAGAGGCTGGTGTGTCTTCTGGTGGTGAGCACAGCCTGGGTTTCCAGCATGGTGGTAAAAAACTGCTAGGTAGGGGAAAAGGCTTTTGGTCTGATGAACCAACTCAGAAACAGATCTAATCTCTGACATTTATGCTGCTTTTCTCTGCAGCTGCAGTTAGGATTTGTTGGGATTTGCAGACTATCTGCCTTCTCGCTGATGCTTGTACGTAAATCTTGAGTGCTGTTGCTGAGGGGGCAGTTCCCTGCAGATCCATCTAAACCAGACAGGGAACTCTGGTATTTGAAGTACAGGACTAAGAGATGATGAATGCAGGAATCTGCACCCTGTCTGGCGGAGCTATTGACCAAGAGGTGTAGTTCCTTTTGTTGAGTTAAACGTGAGGATCATCTGGTTTGGGGCATCTTTCTCCACTGGCAAGCCATGAAAAACTGTTACTGAAATACATGGGTAAATTATTCTTCTCACTGTGTTATAAAATATTGCATGATAGATTAGGAAAACTCACTAAATTTCCAAAAGGTAAAAAGAAATTACATAAATGATATACTTTACTTTTTTGAGTTAGGTCATCTAGTAATGAACATCTAAATTCATATGCTATAAGCAGCAATGATACATGAGGAAGGACAGCTTTGTAGGCCTCCCCTCTATGCATTACATTTATAAAAGTAATTTGTTGTCATTTCCTCCATATAGTCTTTTTACAACCCACAAGAATGTAAGAAGCCAAAGGAGCAACATCAATGAAACCAAAATCAGGGCACCTATGTACAAATAGAAATAAAACTGATAAATATGTAATAATGAGAAAAATATTGAAAAGATTAATTTTATCATTAGCTGTATCTTTTAGGGCAATTTTGCCATCGCCAAAACAACATTAATAAGCAGGTCTACAGTAAGACACAGCAGAGCTATGATTAAAGGGGGGTAATGTTTAACTAACATGCTTTGAAATGTGCTTCCCATCTGCATGCTGCTGGCTTATTCAGGGAACACACATCTAAGGACCTTGCCTGCTAACGGGCAAGAAAAGAGGTTTCTGAAAACACAAAACTTAGTTGAATACAAAACTGGCATGTAGCGACAAGATGAAATTACTACCTGTTTGGCAGGAGTCCTCCCTCAGATGTCAGGACTGTAATTTAAGGAGAAAAATATTAAAAAGTGTGCACAAGTTCCCATCTCCTCCCTTTTATTTCTCACAGATATTGTGGGGGGGTGGTGGGTGAAGATGCCATAATTAAATAGCAAAACTCTTTTTTTTTTTTTTTTTTTTTTTTAATATGGCTTTTCATTCCAGCCCTGTCAGGAAGCTGGAGTGCTAAAAATCTATTGCAGTTCTTTTTATTAAAGGAACCTAGGTACGTTTTTACCAGGTCATGGATAAGCATGAAAATCTTTGGTGCTTTGATTTGAACTTTGAAGATTTATCTGGCAGTATTGCTGGATGCCACAAAACAGCATATGAAAAACCCTAACCTTTAATAAAGATATGGATCTCTATGATATGAATTGCCACATGCAGATCTTCAGGGACTTTCTTCCATGTTTTATCCTCCAATTTAAAAATCAGTTCCTTACATAAAGCCAAGTTTTGGAGTTCATATGTAAACTTGGATAAAAAACGAGTGAAATCAGTCTTTCTCTAATGACTCCAGTGGCTGTTGGATAAGCTTCTTAACTGCTATTCTTTTTTTGTTTGTTTAGGAAAAAATTACATATCATGTTAGATTACCTGTAATTTCTGAATAAAACCTAGTGAGACTGTTAGTTGTATCATTAGTATGATGCAGAAATTTCAGTACTTTCTTGTTGGGCTCAATTTTACAAACTTTTGAGAATGTTAGTAGAATGCTTCAGTTTTGAATTTGCAATGAAATTTCAAATTTTGATGAATCTTGAATGACTTAAAATTTTGAAGTGAATATTTTAAACCCACTGCAATCAATCATTAAATCAGCAGTTACATGTTTTCCAGATAGATTCCCAATTTGAGATAACAAGCTCAGACTGCAGAAATTCAAATGACAGCTGACAGTGAATTGCTCCTGAATTCTCTATATAGTGTGTTACGTCCGAGTTTGTTTTGTAATTGTTATAGAATCATGTTCAAAAGTATAGTTTGACTTTCTGATAATCCTTATGATTTAATCAGTGTAATAGTTATTGAAGTTAAGAAAGTTAATCAGAAATAATTAGTAGTGATAGTAGAAAGCAGATGGTCAGATTTTTGGAGACACTGACTGAAAGATTCCGTGGAATTTTATCTTGTGCAAACGTCTAAGACTATCAAGTACCATGATAACCCTAATAACATTGTGTTCTAGTAAATCTTTACTGTTCATTACAAAATCTTTAGGAACGGGCTTAAGTCTTTATGTTATCGGCAAGCAGCAAGAGATGACCTGCCTTTTGGGAAGATGCTTATGTCAACTCAAGGTGATTTTTCTGTTCTTAATGAGGGATAGAAGGATACGTGGGCAGGAAGCAGTTTTTTGAGCTAAGAGAAATGCAGCCTTCTGTTCATATGTACTTATTTTGGATGGATTTTGTTAGGAAGGAGGCCAAAGCTGAGTGCTATAGTCCTTGCACAAGAATGGTATACTCATGATTTTATAGGATTGGGCTTTGCTATCCATGGTTGACCTGCCTTGGCTTTTATTCCATGTCTTTCTGCTCCCGAATTTACAAATCTACCCTGTTCAGTATTTGCCTTTGTAAGTCCCACTAGTTTGTTGTTTTAGACTACAACTGCAATCTCAGGAAAGTGATAGGTGCCTCTACCAAATACTCAGCCCTTCCCCAAAAGGCTGATGCAGAGAGCTTTCGTGGTGCTGGAGTTCTCATGAAAATCTCTGCACAAAGGGCTGAGGAGCTACAAAGAGCTTAGAGTTGAAAGCTCTTAAAAAACGGCAAAAAACCAATCCACATATTGACTCTAACCTTTCTCTCAGCACATAAACCAGGTAAAAACTGAACTGGATATAACTAGGTGCAAGCACTTCCATGTATTTGTAACTTTATTGTTTTTTCACTAGGCCTGGTCCCTGAAAGATAGGATGCCAATAGTACAGCAGGGCAATAGGTGATTTGTACATGTTGAGGTGGCATAATGGTTCTCTGTGAGAAACAGGCTTGAAATTCTACTTCAGAAAGAGTTGAGGGGACCAAGCTGTGTTTTTTGTCATTGTTGTACCCGGCATTTAGGATTACTGTTTGGTAGCTTGCATTGTACCTAAGAGTTCTGGGTAGAGACCACACACACACTGCTGTGAAACCCAGGGCAAGAAGCTGTTTGTTGCCTCTGAGGGCCTGGAGTCTGGAGCAAGGAGCAAACAACTCAATGGAGAAAAGGATGAAAAAACTCTCAGTGGTGGTTACTGGGCTTCACATGGGGTTGGGTGGCAGAACAAGGAGAGGGCTGGTGTTCAGTGCTGAAAGATGCCGCTTTAAGGTTACAGTGGTGATAGGGCTATTTGGTTAACCCAGGTTGAAACCCTCACAATGTTTATGTGTGCAAAAACTTCAAGCAGAGGAAAAAGAGAGGGAAATAGTAGAAGGACCTGGCTGTCTCACAGGATGAGCTACAAGAGCAAGAAGAAAAGAGAGATGATTCATCTCACAGCTGCTAGGGGAGGTTTAAATTAGGTATGAGGAAAAATTTCTTCACTGAAAGGATTGTCAAGCATTGGAACAGGCTTCCCAGGGAAATGGTGGAGTCATTATCTCTGGAGGTTTTTAAAGACGTGTAGATATGGTGCTTAGGGACATGGTTTAGTGGTGGACTTGGCAGTGCTGGGTTAACTGTTGGACTTGATGATCTTAAAGGTCTTTACCGACCTAAATAATTCAGTGGGTCTGTGATCTCTTAGCTGGTATTAGTTCTGGTGAGTCTGATAAAACACAAGTCCTCTAACTCCTTATCCTTCCGCTGCAGGAAGGAAGAAGAAATAGTATTCTGGTTTTCGTCTGTCTTTCTCGCTCCTCTCTTCTGAGCAGGGCTGTACATTGCTTCCCAAAGTGCTGTATTTAAAAGGGCTGTATTTAAGAAGTTTGCCTGTCTGCACAGGGTCTCAAGGAGGGGATCCTAACTACAGTGATGCACGGGCTATTTTTTCTGTCTTCTGTAGCTTCTTCCATTTTATTTCAGTCAGTGCAGGTAATAACTATTTCCTGTAGAAACACCTTTTAAATACAATTGCAAGTATCCAGAAATTACAAGGAAAACTACAGTATAATGAAGTATATATAGGTAGTGCTGATGCTGAAATAACTTTTGGCCTTCAGTCTACATGACTCACATGTCTTGATAGCGATGACATAGTAGCACATTTTAATATGGCAGTTCTAAATTTTTAAAGATTTTCCCAGCAGGTTTCCTATTTCACAACATTTCAATTAACTATGGAATGTCACTAGAAAGAGGGAAGGATTTGTCTGACAAATGATGATAATTGAAGTAATGATTTAGGTGCTGTGAACTTGAATGCTAATTCTGTTGTGGCTTGGAACACGAGACATGATTAATTTAGACAGTTTTCATGTGACTAAAAGGATCCAGATATCAGTCCACAGCTGTTTCCAGGTTGGAAAACAGCTCATATTTTTCAAGAGGTGATAGAATATCAATTTTAAAGGCACTTGTTCTCCGTTGTGTAGTCCTGGGCTTCTGTAAACAAAACCAGATCCACAAACAGGGAGTGTCTCTTGCCATAGTGTGTCAAGAGCAGCACATGTCCCTGCTCCCAGGTGTGCAGCAATGTGAAATGATTAGCTATGATGGGAAAGTCTGGCTGTGAGAGAGCGATTCCTGTGCTTACAGCTGTCTTCAGAGTACCACTGCTCCATGCAGGAGTTTCCAGCATCCTGCAAGGACGTGTGTGCCTGAGTAACAAGCTCTGCTTCCAAACAAGCTGTGCCAAAACATCCCTGTTTTTCCACCATCCTATTTGTATCCCATTTTGGAGGCTGTAGGTACTGCCCTAATTAGAGCAAAGGCAATAAAACCAGTCCCGCTGGAACTTGAAGTGGGCCTGTGTAGCAGCTGGCCCCAAAAGACATTTCAATGAAAGCAAACTGTGACTATAAAGCAATAGACAGAATTGGTAAAATGATTTCTGGGATGGGACTGGAGCTCCTTACATTATTCAGAGTCTTTGGAGATGCCTTAATTTTGCATTTCCTAAGGTATGTGTGCATGGATAGAGCTCAGCTGTAAATTGGCTTTACACTGTGATGTTCCTATTCCTGCATAATATTCTGTAATTTTATAAATGATGTCAAGTTTAATGATTTAACAAGAAATATAATTATGGTTTCTACAGCAACCATGACTTTAAATATCCTGAAATATGTACATGTATAATCTCAAACATAATGAAAGACTAATGCAGCTCATTGCATGTAAATTACAATCAAAGTTATAACTTTTAAGAGAAAACTGCTTTTCAATGATCAGGATGGAAAAATATGCATGAGAAACTCTTCCTTAGCATCAGAATTTTTGCTGGTTCATGCTCAGATATTTAAAAATAAAATAAAGTACTTGTACTTCAACATTTCTAAGCCAATTAATTTCTTGGCTGAAAATATGAATGCGAATATAGTTTATGAGCAGTGTTGAATATTAGCACTGGATATAAGTTTATGAGCCTTCTGTGTTGCTCTTAGGAAAAGTGGACACAACTTGTTATTTGGGAAGGGAATGCTGCCAGCAAAATGATGATTGCTCTTTGCTTTGATCCTCTGAGGTCTTGCTCTGCAGTTGGTTATGTCTCAGTATATGTCCTGTTCAACAAAAAACTGCCCAAGAAACTCTTGCCTTTGAGAAAAACAGGCACATTTTTGTGAGGCCAATTCTAGCTCTTATAGCAATGTGCTGTGATGTTGTACACTAACGAATTAAAAGAAGGGAGTGTGAAAAAGGGCGACAACACTGCTATGAGCAAGGAGGCAATTCAGGGTGTAGGAGTACAACACTTGGGCTGATAAAACAGATGCTCTTAAAGTAGTCCGGAAAGTTGCCAATGGGCTGGAAACACCAAAGTGAAGGGGGCACAGGGCCTCCCTACCCACCTAAACACCAAAAAGAGCAATCCTCCTTCCAGATACCAGAAGCTGTGAATTTTCAGTCTTTCTTTTGCTTTAAAATGCTCTGAATCCATATTATAGCATGGACTTGTGAAGAATTTTTTGTTCCCTTACAATCACAGCTCTGTCATCTTAGGTACAGAAGGTGAGGCCAGTTTAGTTTTTTTACTTAAATCTGAAGTAATTTCTTTTTATTACTGAAGTGGAGATTTTTTGTTTTGGATTTACATTAGTGTAACTGAGAGTAGGATTTGCTTTGATCTCTCCAAATGAGTAATTCTGTGCTTCTTATCCCTGTAAAATATCTGTGGGAATATGGAGTAGATTTAAATGTGGCACTGAATACTCAAAGTTTTAATAAGGACTTAAACTATAAATCCTTATAAATCACTCTGATGATCATTAATGTATGTTGTAAATGAATATTAAAAAGTATGGCTCTTTTGCTTAAAGTACCTGTATTTGTATTTTGAACCTAACAAGTTAAGGATGCTGTTTTGTTTCTGAACTGTTCTAGCTGTAGGCAAGCATTTCAGTAAAAAGTTCAATGGAGAGTTGGTGAACTTTTAAACACAACAAAACAAAAAGAAGCACACCAGGAGTCAGAACAAAAGACAAGCTAACAAGATGCAAGCAGAGATAATAATTTTTGTCTAGCAGTAGGATTTACAATATTCAGTATCTCCAATCTCTTGCCCCTGTCATACTCCGGCTAAACTGTGATAAGTTTTAATACTATTGAAAGAAGCATATTTATCTTGAAAAATCTTTTTCTTCTTTTCTTCTAATGTGAGCAAAGCTGCCGAGCTGCCATAAACAAGGCTGCTTCTTGTGGCAGATGATCTACCTCAGTGTGCAGAGACAGTGAATAAACTAATCTCTTTTTCTCTTTACAGGATACTTTTGTTGAAAAAGTAGAATTTATCTTTAATACTTTCACTGTTGATTTCTCTCCTTAGGATTATATAACCACCAGATGTCTCTAAAACCATATTCTCTCATAAACATTTTATAGTCTTTGAAGATGTTGAAAATCTAGGATTTATAGGACTATTACATCCATCTACCCAGGGATCAAAAACTCTATTACAATTACCCCAAGTGCAGAGTCAGAAAATTTATTTAGCTGAGCAGATAAGTTTGGGAATTTTCAAAAGTCCTCATTTAATCTGTATACAGTAAAATCTAATATATTAACCTCCTTTTGAGACATAAAATTAAAATCCCTGTAGGATACAATACTTGTATCAAAAATGTAAGTAAAGGAAGATTTATTAAGCGGGATACCAACCCCATGAATCTGAATATGCCATATGGTATTTTATTTCCTAGTGCTTATTTGAAGTTCATTCAGTTTCATACAAACAGACTTTTTATATTCAAATAAAGAAGTCCCCAGTCTAGCAGAATTTTGGATGAACTGGAGAACATCAGCCTTGTGTTCTGAAGGATTCCTGTTGCAGATATGCTGTCCTTTATCTTCCGTTATTAAATCCTGAGGCTGGTAATTCGGGCAGATGAGATGACACTCAAGATGTGATCTTGTCAGTATTCAGAACCGGTATATACAAACTGAGTATGCTGCTTGGTGAAAGCCTGTACCAGCTGGTAGCAGAAAGGACATCCACTTGGAAAAGGTGAACTTGACCCTTACAAATTAAAAATGGTGAGGAGGAAGAGGAAGGTGAATCTCAAGGGTCTCCAGCATGGGATATTACCCATAGCTGGGAAGTGGAGTGGGTCTTTCCCAGAGACGGGGAATGCACTTGAACTTTTACTTTACCCATGCCTGGCAGCATTCAGAGCTGTGATCGAAGGTTAATTTACATGTAGTACTTGAACAGTTGGCATAGCTGTTTGGTTGGAAGATCCGTAAGAAGCTAGGTGATAGGGCAGAGCTGCAGCAGTTAGCACAGACACTGAGGCAGTGTCTTGGCTGCGTAGCTGAGGCATTGTATAAAGGCACCTCTGGGATGTGGCAGTGCTGCCAGGGCGGCTGCACTGGTTCAGCTCTAGCCGCCTCAAAACCAGACGGCCAAGCTCATCCAAGTTTAACCATCCTCAAAAAGTAAACTTTATCTTTAGAGTGAATTTCAAGCATGGCCACACAGAAAACTGAACTAGCAGAGCCGCAGCTGTGGTTTGCTGTTTCAAAGCTTTTGGGAGATTTTTCTCCTGTCCCCCTGGAGCTGGAGCTACAAGTTCATTTAATGTGGGCTATGAAACAGCAGTTAGGTGATAATAACTTCCATTGCCAGCTTAAGCCAAAGTGATTTCTGCTGTTGTATAATGTTTTATCTGCCTTGTATCTGTATAAATGGGTATCAGCCCTATACCTCATCACCTGAAAGGTAACTCCTGACAGAGAGCCTCAGTAGAGAAAGTTCACTTGGAGGTAGTCTGAGCTCCCTAGAGTCAGAGCTGCATCTCTGTGAACTAGAAGCAAGTGGTTTTCCAAGTTCAAACTTTTTATTTTTTAATGATCCAGACTTAATTAATTATGTTTACCATGAAAATGAAACTATTGATATTTACTTAGAGCAACATAAAAATAGAGAGGTGCATATCTTCTTGGGAGTACCAACTTTGTATTGGCGTTTTTGCAGTTAAAAAGAAATATGTAAGTCCTTATGTTTACAGTGGAAGGAGTGAGACCTAAATTTGTAAGGGTTTGCAGCTCTTGCCTACTACTATCGTTCTCTTGCTTGAGTATCTCCAGTGTCCCCAATGTATCCTGAGTTCCCTCACATGTCTCCCGTTGACTTCTGCAGAAAAGGAGGGAAGTATTGTGGCTGGATTTGAGGGATGGGTCTGCTGGATGGCTGGCAGCAGGTGTATACCACTTAGTAGCAGCATGTGATTACTGAACTTGATGTGTAGCCTTTCCATAAGTGGAGACTTACCTTTCCACCTGAAAGGTTGCAGGCTGAGACAGACTGAGAGGCATGCTTTTAGCCCACTAGCAGTGTTCAAAAACTTGTAGGAACTTAAGAAAAAACTTCTGAGACCTCCATGTCTTATAAAATCTGTTTGTAATTGCCCAGTATGTTCAGGGTTTCTTGGGGAAAAGCAATTTTAGCTTGCGTAGAGTACAACTTGGTAAGAAGTCTGATCTGTCTCATTCTGTGCTTCATTTCCCCCTCCTTAGTTCAGTAGGAGTACTCTGTAATAAGCTGCAAAAAGCTATTTCCTTTCCTGATAGACCAAAAGTTATTTTACTAGTGACCATGTTGCTTTGCCAACTGTGAAACAGGACCTAATGCAAAAGGGCAGCTACATAAAATGTGTAGGCCCAGAGTCATCCATATGTCAAAAACGTATTTGTAACTTCAGGCTGGCTTAGAGCTTGTGAAGATGCTAAACCATTTGCAAGAGCCATGGGTATTCTGATTAAATCTAGAGAAAGATCTTAATAAGCATTATTTTTTATACTGCTGACTTTTAAAAAAAGTGTTTATTACTGTCAGACTGACTTTGCAACAACGTTGGTAATGAAGTGACAGCCCTAGCACATGCAAGCTATACATTGGGAATGTGGTTTGTTTCAATGAGATTCAACCCTCTGAAGGTTAGGAGGCTGGTTTCATCCAGCAGTCCAGTCTCTCTCATCTTCAGATCTCACTCAAGAAAATGTAATAGGTAGGAAAAATCCTTTTCTTGAGTGCTTAAGACATTTAGATGCTCTACATATATGCATGTATGTAGAACACTTGCACAGATGATATTCCTTTTCCTTTCCTGCTTTGCAGGCACAGTCAGTGTAAATGGCAACATTATGAAATGTTCACCATATCAAAGTGGGCATGTGAGCCTTTCAAAACCTTTTTGCCTGATTAGGCTGTTTATCGCCTTGTTCTGTAGAGAACACAATAGATTAATTAGCACAGTGAACTGTATTTACATGGTCCCCTGTATGGTATCAGGTGTGACAAGGTTAAGAGCTGCATGCGCAAATTTTGCAGCACTTGGAATGATTTATTGTATTATCATCTATCTTTTGTGAGAATCATTAATGAGTTAATGTAGTGTGTGAATCTAAGGCAAAGGTTTTAAAGAATGTGTGCTATCAATAGTTTGTGAAAGCTTGAAAAACAGGTTATTGGAATCAGTCATAATTAGCCATAGATAAAATCCTAATAAATCACTGGTAATGTAGTAGTTCTCTTCAAATTGAAAAAATGGAAAGACTAGGAGAGGGTCAGAGCAGTCATCTATGAGATTATTCAGGAAATGAAATGATGACAAGAAGAACTGATAGTGGTACAAAGATACCTGTACGGGAACATTTTAGCAAAGAAAATCCCCATTTCCTTGTGGGATGAAGAGAAAATGAGAAAAAAAATGATTATATATTCCCAGAAAGCACCAGCCTTCCTCTATAACCGAGGCTGTATGTTACCACTGTTTGAGGCAGCTGAAACATGTGCTGTAATTTCTCCTTTGTGCATTATGAACGTTTTTAATGGGAACAGTTAATTTCAATCAGAAAGCTTCATCTTTCAGCTAAGGTGAAATGCCAGGATCATGTTGGCTTCAAGATGGATTTCAAAGCAGAGACCTGAATTATTTTAGAAGTAATAAATTAACCTTCTGTCCTATGCAGAGGACAGCCCTACCAGAGCATCCCACCTGAGCTGTCTCAAGCACTTCCTACCTTGTTCTTCCCTGCTCACCTGCTCTGGTCCTGAGCTGGAAAAGCAGCAATGCAAGTACCAGAGCTGTGTGTCACCAGTTCATGCTGGATGAGTTCCTGCAGCCCAGCGGCTTTGTGGGCAGTGCCTGAGTATAGATTCATACTGCAAAGTGCATGCAAGGGAATTGGAGATGACTCACAGTACAGTTTTGATGTAGTCTGTTTGATCTACAGTGTGCAATTGCGCTCTGTGTTGGGGTTTTTCATGTCATTGGTCTCGACGGGCTCTGCCTGGTGTGTGGAAATTAATAACACTGCCAGATGCCACCTGGGTTGGCACAGTTGGAGAGAGAAAGCTTGTTATTCCATTACAGTGTATTATTTGAGGAAAGGGTGGTGGTGGGGAAGTATATATGCTTGTATATATGCTTATATATATGAAAAAAGAAAAATGTTTATAACTTACTGCATATATGCAAAGGAACAGAATGCAAGTTCAACCCTGGCATAGCAGTTCCTGACATAAATAACAGAACTAGCTTTTTACATGGATACTGCAAATGTTTCTCTAACATAAAATATTCAAAGCCATTCACGTAAATCCCTTGCTTTTTAAGTTAATGTTCTAAATTAATGTATGTAATATTTGCAGGTATGGGGATACCTAGAAAGCTTAAAAGTCAAATCCTGTCTTTGTCAAGGAAATCAGACATATGTCACATTTAAATCCATAGTCTACTGCATAAGCAGCAGCAAAAATTGTTTAATAAAATGCCAGTTTGTGTCAAACAGGGAAAAATGCTATCTTCAGGCCTTGTGCTAAAACTATATGAAGTATTTTGTAGATTGTGTGTGGAGCATAGGATCAAGTTTTGGTCATAATTTAAAAAAAAAAAAGTTTCAGCTGGAAAAAAAAAATAATATGTAGTAGAATGACCAAGATAACAGATGGAATTTCTCAGATGGAATTTCTATTCAGGGAAGACTGAAAAATGGATTTTTTTTTTTGCCAACAGTGTAATTTAGAAGAGAAATTATTGAAGTGCTTAAGCTAGTTAAGGACATTTATAATATTAAATCTTATGATATATTTGAGGATGTTGGGAGAAAATTAGTTAGATAACATAGGACAGGAGAAAACAGGTACCATCTGTCTGACAGGCAGGCACTAAGCGCCCTTTTATTGCTGTCACAGAGATTTTGGGACAGTGACTTTTCTATGTAGGTGAACTTGCCTTTTCCTCTAGATTTAAGCCCAAAGGAATGACAAGGTCATGAGGCGGTTACAGCATAGCAGCAACCATTAGTGTTGGAGGGTTCTTGCAGGTGGATGCCAGGCATGCTTCCATGGTGTTCCAGGCAAACAGGGTTTTCAGCTGCTCCCCATCCAACGGTGCTGTGTGTGACACTGGCTAAATATGTTATGTGGTTGATGGGATCTGGGACCTGGCTGTGTTAAGGAGCCTTTTTTCCTAGAGAAGCAGTGTCTTTGAGAACAAAGTGAATTAACCTGTTTTTAGTTTGGTGGTAGAGTGTTTAACTTGCCCAGCCTGAAGCCCAAACAGATGACTTTTACCTAATTTTTAAATTTCCTGTTGCAAAGCCCTACTTAAATGAGTAGTGTGACAGGCCTGTCTCTGGAGATGTAACTCACTTGGGTTGCCAGTTAAATTTACAATGTCTTTATCGATCACCACAAGGGCAAGATTTCTTCATTCTCCAGCTGTGTGATAAAACGACTGTTGCCAATTCAGTTTCAGGTCGAGACTGAAACAAGGGTCTAATTGCACACACGTGATTGAGATGAGATTTGCAGCACCTCATGCTTCAGTGAAAGCTGTACACCACACAGGAGGGTAGAAATTAGGCATGTGCTTGGTGTTGGCATGAGTGTGAAAATTCTGAAGCCCCACATGGAAATCATTTTGCTAAACTAATTCTGCAAGGTAAAATCTTGTAATAAGAATCTCTAGGCAAGTAACATTCAAATTGTTTTCCCATGACAATGCAAAAGGCTCTTAATTATATTGCTACAGCATTTTCATACACTTACAGAAAAAACAGAATCATTCAGTTTGGAAAAGACCATTAAAGATTGTCAAGTCCAACCATTAACCCAAGACTGCCAAGTTCACCACTAAACCTTGTCCCTAAGCACAGCATCTATGCATTTTTTAAACACCTCCGGGGATGGTGATTCTACCACATCCCTGGGCAGCCTGTCCAATGCTTCACCACCCTGTCAGTGAAGAAATGTTTCCTGATACCCAATCCAAGCCTCCCCGGGCAGAACTCGAGGCTGTTTCCTCTTGTCCTGTCACTTGTTACCTGGGAGAAGAGACCGACCCCCACCTGCCCGCAGCCCCTGTCAGGCAGCTGGAGAGAGCAACAAGGTCCCCCAGAGCCCCCTCCTCTCCAGGCTAAACAGCCCCAGGTCCCTCAGCTGCTCCTCATCAGACTTGTGCTCCAGCCCCTTCCCCAGCTCCGTTGCCCGTCTCTGGACACGCTCCAGCACCCCTACGTCCCTCCTGCAGTGAGGGGCCCAAAACCGAACACAGGGTTCGAGGTGCGGCCTCACCAGTGCCGGGTACAGGGGGACAGTCCCTGCCCTGGTCCTGCTGGCCACGCTGTTTCGGACACCAGCCAGGATGCTCTTGGCCTCCTTGGCCACCTGGGCACAGTGCTGGCCCATGCCCAGCCGGCCGTCAGCCAGCACCCCCAGGGCCTTCCCCGCCAGGCAGCTTCCCAGCCGCTCTGCCCCAGCCTGTGGGGCTGTGTGGGGCTGCTGTGACCCACGGGCAGGACCCGGCACTGAGCCTGGTTGAACCTCATACAATCGGCCTCGGCCCATGGGTCCAGCCTGTCCAGACCCCTCTGCAGAGCCTTCTTGTTCTCCAAGAGATCAGCACTCCCCCATAATTTGGTGTCGTCTGCAAACTTTCTGAGGGTGCACTTGATCTCCTCATCCAGATCATTGATAAAGACATTAAACAGAACTGGCCCCAGTGCTGAGCCCTGGGGAACACCACGTGTGACCGGCCACCAGCTGGGTGTAACTCCATTCACCACCACTCTTTGGGCCCGACTGTCCAGCCAGCTTTACACCCAGTGCAGAGCACACCCGTCCACACCATGAGCAGCCGGTTTCTCCAGGAGAATGCTGTGGGAGATGGTGTCAAAGGCTTTACTAAGGTCCAGGTAGACAGCATCCACAGCCTTTCTCTCAGTCCACTAGGCAGGTTGTCTTGTCATAGGAGGACATTGGGTTCATCAAGCAGGACCTGCCTATCACAGACCCACGCTGGCTGGGCCTGATCCCCTGGTTATCCTGCATGTGCCGTGTGATGGTGCTCGGGATGATCTGCTCCGTAACCTTCCCCAGCACCGAGGTCAGGCTGACAGGCCTGTAGTTCCCCAGGTGCTCCTTCCCACCCTTCTTGTAGATGGGTATCACCCTGGCTGACCCCCAGTCTTTTGGGACGTCCCTGGTTTGCCAGGATTGATGATAAATGGTGGAGAGCAGCTTGGTGAGCTCCTCTGCCAGCTCCCGCAGTGCCCTCGGGTGGATCCCGTCCAGCCCCACAGACTTGTGCATGTCTAAGTGGAGCAGCAGGTCACTAACCCTTTCCTCCTGGACTATGGGGACTCCTCGTCCCTGCCTCCCAGCTCAGGAGGCTGAGTACCCTAAGGGTAACTGGTCTTACTCTTAAAGACACAGGCAAAGAAAGCATGAAGTGTACCTCAGCCTTTTCCTTGTCCTTTGAGGCAACATTCTCCACCGCATCCAATAAAGGGTGCTGATTCTCATTGGCCCTCCTTTTGTTTGTCATGTATTTGTAAAAATGTTTCCTGTTATCTTTTACAGCAGTGGCCAGCCTGAGCTCTAGCTGGGTTGTCACCTCCCTAATCTGCGCCCTGCATAACCTCACAACATCCTTATAGTCCTCCAGAGGTGCTTGCCCCTTCCTCCAAAGGCAGTAAACTGTCCTTTCTTCCCCAAGTTCCAGCCAAAGCTTTCTGTTCAGCCAGG
This sequence comes from Falco naumanni, assembly GCF_017639655.2. Classification (NCBI taxonomy): domain Eukaryota; kingdom Metazoa; phylum Chordata; class Aves; order Falconiformes; family Falconidae; genus Falco; species Falco naumanni. The sequence continues at coordinate 33,122,326 of NC_054062.1, read as the reverse complement.
CCAGTGGTCTTCCCTGCCAGCTCATCTTCTGGTGCATGGGGATGGCCTGCTTCTGTGCCTTTAAGATTTCCTTCTTGAAGAATGTCGAGCCTTTCTGGACCCCTTGGCCCTTCAGGACTGTCTCCCAAGGGACATTGTCATTAAGGCTCTTAAACAGGCCAAAGTCTGTTCTCCAGAAGCCCAAGGTAGCAGTTTTGCTGATCCTCCTCCTTATTTCTCCAAGAATTGAAAACCATAATCTTGTGATTGCTGTGGCCAAGATGTCCTCTGACCACCACACTATCCACCAGTCCTTCTCTGTTTGTTAACAGCAGGTCCAGTGGGGTATCTCCCTTGGTTGGCTCGCTCACTAGCTATATCAGGAAGTTTTGTTCCACACACTTCAGGAATACATTCTTGCTTTACTAGGAAACCACTATGGACTCTCTTCAGGTTCGCGATGAACTAATACTGCTGTTGTACTCATACCCATAGACAATATAATGATGCTACAATGTTTTGTTTCTACATACAGTAAAATTGCGAGAAGGGAGTTAGGTGAGGTGATTTTCTTTTCCATGAAAGAGAGGCTAGTCGAAAAGCTTTGCAAGATGTCTGATGCCTTCTGTTTCCATGGAAAGGGCTTAAACATGAAAATGTGCACCTTAATATACTGCATTTAAGATGTCTTTAGATCTGTTCCATTTAGGTCACCTGAGCCAGAGGTAGGGCAAAGGGGAAACATTTATTTTTCAGTATATGCATGACCTAATGTGAAGCATTAGAAAAAGCATATTTTTAATTTGGTTTGGTTTCAGAACATGCATTTTTCCATCAAATAACATTTTTATTTATTTCAGTGATGATCAAGGCTAAATACTATACCACTGCTCACAGAAGGTGTAGCTCCTGAATAGTCCAGTGCTTTGGTGAAACTTGTATTAAAATAATTCTCTGGAGAGTTGTTTTTCAAGGCTTGTACCAGACAGAGCTGTTGTGGTTAAATGCATTATGGAGTTCTTCCTTTCATTTCATCAGGCTTTGGATAATCATGCCTTCTGTTGGTAAACTGCTTCTGTTTCTGTCACCGCTATGAAACTGTTTTAAGTAGTACATCATTGAAATATATTGGGTTAAAATAAGAGATTACGAACCAAATCAAGTAAACTGTCAACGTTTTCGCTAGAAGAATAAAGGTGATATACAGGCCTTGTCAGCTAAATGATTTGCACAGTAGGAAGTAGTGTAATTCAAAATATCTTAGTTTCATTATGTTTATTCTGAAATTAAGTAATTTTACATTTGCTGCTCTGGAGATCCAGATTTTATTCATTATTATGTTTCTTTTTTCTTCTGTGTTATAATTCCTGTTCACTGAGTCTAGTCTGTGTCAGCTAAACTTTTACAGGACTGGTAATAATCTTGTTACCATCATATTATTCTTTTACTTAGGCTTAAAGGCCAGTTTATGACTGAAAGGGAATATCTGCAACTAGTAGGTCCCTGAATCTAATTTGCATGTAAATTAAACAATTCTGAATGCAACTGTGATTTCTGAATACACAAAAAGTATGCTGCTTTGATTCCTGGAAAATAAAAATGCATAACATTAATAAGAAGAATATAATTTATATAGTGGCTTTTTTATCTTACCAATTTCTATTTATCTGAGTTTTTGTTTTTTTTTTTTTTTTAAATAGTTTCTGTGGCAACAGCTGTAATGTGGATCAGGATGCGACAAAATCTTACTTATTTCCACTCACATTAATAGAGGACTCTCAGGTTAAATGCTGGCTGAAGCCTAACACTGTAGGACTTGTTTGTACCTAGTGTTAATTTATTATAGTTGGATCATGAAGGTATGAGAGCAAATGGAAGGGAGGAAATTTTAACATATGGATTTGTCCTTTGGCTTGTTTTGGCTCTTTCTGCTATATCAGATTATATTAAACACTGTCCGCTCATTCTTTGCATGAGATGAACATTGTAAAAGATGAAGTAAGGATAGCTGAGAGAAGTTAAAAGAAAAAATCAATCAGCTAAAAGACAAGATAAGGGAATAAATGGAATGGGGAAAAAAGAAAAGACAAGAGTAGGGTGTCATCTTGCTTCTAACTTGTATTTAGGAAGAGTTTATGGATCCTGTAAGATTCACTAAACCTGCTGAAATTTGGGCCGGCCCTTTGAAACAGTTACTCGTATTTACTGCCCAATTGTTGTTGAGTTTCTTACAGTTACTCAAATTGTTTGGTTATTGGAAATATTTAGGCTCACCAGCACAGTCAAAAGGGATTAAAGCGCCAGAAAAAGTTGGTGAAAAATAGATTTATTTATTTTTTTTTTTAATGAGAACACTTTCTTTTGTGATGACAGACATTCCTCTGCTGGAGCTGTTTTCCCTTCTGCTACTAATGAAGACATGATGCAGCGAGCTAACCGCAGGGCACTTGTGTCTTGAGGGCAAACATCAGCCTGTGCTATATGCAAGCTAGCGACTACCAGAAAGAATTTGTAGAAAAGAGGTTTTGGTGCATGTGTGTGCAGGAAGAAGTTTCCAAACAGTGTGTTTGCAGCAGCAAGGGCTCAGCCTTGTTTTGCTTACACAGCCCCTGAGGAGGCTGAGCACCCATTGATCCCACTGGTTACTTTGGGAATTTAAGATACTCTGTGTTTCCCAGGTGAGAGGCCAGTTTGATTTTCCTGATAGCATCTGTCAGTGAATTCTGAGCTGCTTGTGTGGGAGAGAGAACCCAGTGCTCTTGTTAGCTGTCCTATGCCTGTATTAATTGCCCCCATGGTAGGGAGGCACCCTCTTGGAACAGTCTGGTTCTGCGCTGCCAGTCGCCTCCCATGATAGCCAGGGAGAGATGCTTCTTGGAGCTTATTGATGTATGCAAATACAATTAGTGTGTAGTAAAACTTGGCTTTTGCTGAACTGTGACTTCTTTGCTCAGGACCATGGTTTCAGTTTGACATAGAAGCAAGCTGGCTCTTTAGAAGTGAAGTTGCTCTATGTGAGCTGAGTGGCCGATTTGTGTAACAAAGAAAAATAAGGAAGTGCCTTTAGTGGAGGCTGTTGCAAAGAAATCTGTATGTCAGTTGCTATCCTTTATCTTTAGCCCGTTCTGAACAATGTAGACATGGGAGAGGCGGCAAATCCACCCAAGTTTGCTCAGCTGTATGAGGAGGGAAGGATTTTATATACAAGAACAGAGAAGCAGCAGAGATTTGGTATGTGGTTTAAGCCCATATCACTTTCTGCTGCCCTCCCTGCAATTCCCTCTCTATCTCCCAGGTCTACCAACTTATTTCCCGTTTGCCTTTGATGTACCTGAAGGGCAGATTCTGGACTGCTTGTACAGCCTTGTCTGTGCAGATTGATCCAGCTGTGCAATACAACAAACTGGCCATTGTAGTGGGCTGCTGGCTTGCAGGGATAGCACATGGGGTTTTGACTGATAAGTCGTGAGTATTTTGTAGAACAACATTTCACTGCGGAACAGGCTGGACCTCAGTAGTAGGCTGGTGGCGACGCAATGCTGGGACCCTATGGAGATCATTGAGCAGTTGTATAAGCCAGCCATGAGTGCAGGTGCCAGATGTGAGCCCTAAACACGCAGCTTCTGTATTCAGGAGCAGGACTACTGTCATCTTGGGTGAAGCCCATCGACATCTATTAAGTTTATGTTTAGCCCTTGAATGGCAGGCAACGTGCTGTGTACTGTGAGTGAGATGGCCTACAGGCAGCAGTTCCTCTAGGTATGGAAACTATAACATCAAGTTTCTGGATGTACTATTTTATCTTCCACCCTTGTTTAAATTGTTTCTGCTGACTAGTGTTTACCATTTCTCAGCCTGGGTACGTATCAGTTTCTGGTTTTTGTGGCAAGGAGGTGATGTTTACTAAGGCTGCTAAGCACTGGGCCACTTTTATTGATCATTGCAGTTAGTTAAATAGGCCCAAGGTGGCTATTCCCAGTACCAAACTAATCTGTTACAGAGCCTGGCACAGTTTGGGACCACCAGTTTCTAGACGGTAATTGTGACTTAATCTGCTTCGGCATAGCATCCCTCAAACAGCTGCCCTGGCTGAACAGCTCCGCCTTCTCTGATAGATGTTTGCTCCACTGCTTCATGCAGATAGAAGTTCAAATCACTGCAAAGTGCTGTGAGGGGATATAAAAAAATGGAGGTACTTCTGCTAAGCTGGGCTGTAAGGTAAAAAAGCCAACCAAAAAAGGAACCAAATGGGAATCAACTTGTACTTGTTTCTGCTTCTGGTCTACTCAACCTCCTGTGGGAACTCCTGGTTCTGAAATTTAGTTCTGTTGTATGGAAAAGTGCTTGTTAATGCTTTCATTGGCAATTGCAGGGATGCCTTCTGTAGTAATGCCAATAAAGGCCTGAAAAATATGGCAGTCGATCATCGTTAGCATGCAGACAAAGTAGTGGGGTATTCAAGCGAGTTGGCACAGGGAGGAGCAGAGGGGCCGTAATATGTCTGAGGGCTAATGACAGTCTGTGCAGGATGGAGGGAGCTGGACATAATATAAAGCCTATTTAATGATACAGAGCATGAACTGTGGTGGTAGTGCTAGTCTGGCCAGTACGTTTGCAAGTGCTTAGTCTATAGATAAAGTAGCTAATGGTCAAAGCAGGATAATGTGACATGGAATATATGTAACATGGTAACTGGTAGAAGAAAGCATGAGATAGTCTATAAGGAGCTGGTTAAGTATACATAAAGGAGCATCAGGGTTGTGATTAAGGCTGGTACTACACTTGCTACCAGTATTTCCCTCTTGCAATACACTGCATGATTCGGCAAAGCAGTTTCCTAGTTTCTTCGAGAATCCTCATGCACTTTAAGCCACTAATATGCAGTCACAAGTTATTTAAAATAAATGGAGTATGTTTCAGTACTGTGCTCTGTTCCTTTTTTCTTCCTAGAAAAAAATGCCAGCTGTCTGGCATGTGTTAGATTTAAGCTCATTTTAATCAGCCCGTGAAAACTCGTGAAGTTAATGAGCTGAAGTACAATTTGATTTAAGAAAAAAACAACCCAAGAACCCCCCTCCAAGACAAAAAAAACCACAAAAAAACTAACCAACCCCCGCTCCCCCCAAGATACCCTACCACCTCTCACCTATCAACTGTTATTTACGATTTTAATTTGACAAGGACAAAGAAAGTCCCCTCTGCTGGCAATTGGTGTAATAGTTTTCAGACCAAAAGAAATTTCTATATCAAAAGTATATATATACTTAAGAGTTCTCTGAAGACATTTCTGATGACTGAAAGTTTTTCTCTGTTACCAACTGCACTGGTGTTTTTAGGCCATGACAAAGCACAGGGGATATTATAATGCAATGCCTTGCTATTAAAAGGAAGGTGATATTGAAGTTAGGAGTACAATGAAATATCTGGAGAGATGGAAAGCTGTAGTTGAAAGGATGCTATTATAGTCCTTTCTGAAAGTTATCAGTACAGAAGGGCTGTTTTAATATACAGCACTAGTTTCAGAGAGCATCAGATTCTTGACACTGTCATTAGTCACACTGCTCTTTCATTTGGAGTGGCAATACTTCATTTTCTTACCATGCACTGGTAGACTTTTTTATTTCAAATAATTTCATAGCTCAGTATCAACGATTGAAATGGTGCTGATCAAACATCAGGATCTCAAAGAACTTCAGAAAATTAACGAATAAAACCTCACAGGTGGCACGTAGCGTGTGTACTTGTGTGAGAGGAAGAAAATAGGTGCCCATTACAGAGAGCTGTCTTTGCAGAAGTCACTGGGAATTCTTCACCACAGTCCATATTTTCCCCAAGGATCCTTTTGCTTAACTCTGTAGTGTTTCTGCCCCTTTCCTGGGGCCGGGATGTCGTTTGTAGTAATTGCTACAGCAGCTACACAAACCAGTTGTAAATGTGACCTGAAAGGGAAACCAGTCCTTTAATGAAAAGCAAAGAAAATTCAGGGAAGCACAATGTCATTCTGTGTGCTGAAACTTTGATAGGCCTCTTGGGTGATTAATGCCCACGTCTCCTGAATTTCTTATTGCCGCTTACATAAGCCTTGTCAACACTTGGGAGAAGGGACAGGTAATTTAGTGCCAGCCCAGCTTCCTGGAGATAACACCCTATTTCCAAGTGAGGACAAATACACAGTAGAAAAACTGCCTTAAGCCCTGTCTATGTGGAGCTTTCATTCTCACTAAAATCAAAGATGTGCTGGTATAAAATTATTCCTATTAGCAATGGACGTTGACCCAGGAATGAACCGTGGCCCAATTTTCAGCAGGCATGTAGCAGCCTAGAGAATACTGTCACCTTCTGGGCAACCAAAAAGGCAGTCACTATTTAAAATGTATATTTAGCAACATCAAACTGAAAGAATGAAAGAAAATGTGGGTATCTGTCATCACTGAGAATGTATTTTTGGTTCACTGATTTAACATAGACAATTGTGTTTTTTCTGTGGTGATTGCATAGTATGTCATGCATCATGGAGAATTAACTGAGTTGTAAAAGCTTGTGCTTTGGGTGGTGAAATGTTCTTTCTTCCCGTCTTAACTCCTGCGGCAACCCCATGCACACAGTTCAGCACAGGATTATCTGTTATGTCCTCAAAGTGAACCTGAGCTCTGGCGAGGAGGCAGCTACAATAGGGTTATAGGGCAGAGCTCTGCAGATATGAAACCTTGCTGTGGTGCGGAGTTATAAGAGACATTAGGGTTCATTAACCAGAAAAAAGACACATCAATAAAGTGAGAAAGAGGTTTGGTCTTTGCATTGGTACTTCGGAGATGGAATGCAGGGGAGGCATGGGGTAGAGACACCCACCAGAAAGAGTTTTCTCAGAACAAGCAACCCCCAGGACCAGGAGCCTGAATTTACACTGATCCTGGACCGCACAGCTGAGCATTGCGCTGTGTGTCAGCTGCCACTTGGTGTGTTGTGAGCTGTTTCTCTGTCATTGCCTTTGACTTTCCTGGAAGTAAAATTTTTATCATGCTATAAATGAGATAACTGAGGGAAACCTGCTACTAGCAATTTGCATGCCAGTTTGTATCTAATTATTGGAATATCATTACTGAGGCTAAAAGCATGAGATGATAATATGAAAAATATACACATAAAACCTATTCAGCTAAAGGGCACTAGCTATTTTTAGGTGAGCAGCTTTGGCTTTTAATAGGGAAGGAATAAAAACCCAACAGATTTATTGTTAATGATAGCATAAATGCAGACTAATGCAATTTTAGGGTTCAATTAAGAAGGGAAATCTTGAATTTAAAGGTGATTCATTGTATCATCTGGTGAAATACCTGACAGAAGAATAAACAGACACAGAAAACAGGTTAGACCTGTGCCTTTCCACAATCCAGTCATCACAATGGAGCCAAGATACGCATGGTGACCCTAAGCCCCTGTGAAAGTTTAAGATACATCTCCCTTTTCTGTTTTTATTAACTAAAGCTCTAGGTGCAGCTGTAGGTGTGGCTCTTAATGTGTCAGTGAACAGCTGCATGTATAATTTGTTATCTCAATGCCTTATTTCCACCATATTTGATGACTGGAGGGGAGAGGTGGTGAGGACATCGCTAGTAGCGTTACCGATGTGGAACAACTTCATTGTGGAAAGTTTCTCAGGCCCTGTCTGGCTTCCTCCTGTCCTGGGGGCAGCGTGGTGCGTCTGGCTTAGGGCTGCACAACAGCAGAGGAGGCTTATGTGGGATTTGGGGGTGGTTTTCTCCTGCGTGTGGTGCGCTCGTAGAGTGAAACCTTGAAGAGACCAACAGGCAGCGCAGTGAGGGGTCTCTGTGAGTGGAGGCTGGGGCTGCCCCAGGGCGGGCATGGCTGCTTGTGGCTGGTTCTGGTGGCCCTGTGACCAGCCATAGCCCAGCCCCTCAGCCCCAGTGGCGGTCCCTTGAGGAAACAGATGTAAGAAAGAGGAAAAATGCTGGTATGTTCCCACTCATGCAGCTGCTATTGCTTACTTTCCTTGCATAAACCATTGCCTCACAGCTCTTGGTTTCTCCTGTGCCACTGTGGGAGCAAACTGTCCCTGCTGCAAAGATGAGAGCTGCATCCTGGTCTTGGCTGCAGGGACTGCAGATGGGCTTGAGCCTCCCAGCCTCTTCTTAGTGTCCTCTCTCTTTTCTGCCAACCCAGGCTACCGGGCAGGGCTAGTGGCTCACCCCTTGGCACAGACACTGCCTCATACTGGAGCCTTTGAAGCCTTTCCACTCTCTTCCCATCCTAGTACCTGCCCCTCCTCAAACTCCCAAAGCAGCTTTCCATGAAGTGTCCCTGCAAAAAGTGTGCTGAAAGCTGAAGATGAAATGCCATTCCCATCACCTCTGTCTGGAAGTTCTTTCTATCCTGCTACACATTTCTTTGCTGTACTTCACATTGTGCACTGAGGGATACTTTTGACTAGCTATAGTATCAACATAGGCCATTTTGTGTCACTACAGCTCCTGGTGTTTTGCACCCATATTACAGCTAGTGGTTGTGTGAGATACTAATCTGTCCCTGAGAAGGTGGTTATGCACATACATTTGGGGACTTTTTTCAGTATTCAAAAGAATAAAATATTATTATAATGGATAAATGAATTAAAGTTCTTGGATAAATCTGTTTCTTGAGCTAATAATCTTAAGCATATTTAGATGAGACGTATAGTTCAGCTGGCATTCAGCAGTTTCTGTAAAACAAGTGAACATATCTTCAATACAAAACTGCTGGATCAAAGTCCGGTATTAACAACATAAGCACAGTGCTCCATATCAGTAAAGTTACTGTTAATGTCACTGAGTAAAATATTATATCTGTGACATACAACTAATAAAGTAGAGTAACACAATCAGAAGAGAAATCACACTGTATAAGGAGTTTTACTTTATTAGTATGGCCAGATCAATACACATCAGTTTTGCTTTGTTGTATTGTAAAAGTGAAATGGTGCCTGTGGTATATGATTCCAATTACATCATTTTGTAAAAATAAAATGTACAGGGCTTTGGACAGCAATCATTTAGTGAAAAACAAAAGTACAGGGCTTTGGACAGCAATCAGATGTCCTCCAGAAGATGCCCTTACAACCCAGAAAATAACAGGCTTGTGTTTCAGTACTTCTTAAGGAACTGCTTGTGCTGTTAACCGAATCCTTCATTAATCTACATTTGCATTTCCTTCTAAGCAGAGGAAAACTGTAACACTCAGACGTGAGTGTTACTAAGGGCTGTGCTCACAGCCTTAGCTTTTTTGGTTTGGTTCGATCCAGTAATCAATCACAAGTTATTTAAAGCAATCTGCAGCCAGCATGTAAGGAGAGAGATGCAGCACAGTAGCTGTTTTGTTTTGGTTTTATCAGTAGGTGAGTATTTTGCAGGGAAATTTGAAAAAAGCAAAGGTTAATCATGCACTGAAAATTTTATGTTCTTAGTGTTGCTAACAGAGAATGTGGGTACTACGGCAATAGGTGCGTTTTGTTGGAGCATTATTTCTATATTACTTTTCACTTTCCAGGTGCCCAACAGCATTGTGTCCGTGACTGTTTCTGGGACTAGAGGTACTGGGGTAAGGTCTCCAGGGAGGAAGTCTGATGGAAGAGAGGGGGAAGGAACTTGACTGATCTGAGCTGCAAACTGTTTGGCCAAATGGGTTGAACATAAGTAGAGTGAAGCTTTAAAAATTGTGCTGGCTTGCTGCCAAAATCCTGTCCTTGAGCAGTGTGGATATGCATTGATCGTGTCTTCTTCCCTTCTCCCCTTTCCTAGATCTCTAAGTGCTAAATGTGGGAAAAACTCGCTTCTGTTCTTCCCTTTTCATACTACTTTTCCTGTTATTTAAGGGTGCCCCTGCATCAAAATGTAATAGAATGGTGAGACTCTGTGTCACACATTGTTAGAGAGCGAAGTGACTTTATGCCATCCTCTTTCCTTCTTGTTTGTGGCTATCTCAGAGTCAAATATCTGATATCTAAATAGCTCTCAGATCCCATCTTTGAAGTGTGGTGGGTCAGTTTTGGGAAAAAGGCTTGAAAATTCAGCAAGGGTGCACAGCGCAATGTCTCAGTGCCTTACTTCTGGAGTGAGGAAGTCATCAACAATTAGAGCTTGATAAAAGCTAATGTCATTGCATCATACTCAGAAATAAACAACAAAGTAGTTTCATGTGCAATCGATTTTGGTGGGTTTTTTTACATTTGATTTGGGTGGGGAAGTTTTTGATCTCAAGGAGGTGTTCATGTAGGCAACCCGTGGTGAGGAATCTGGCTATACTATCACTTGAAAAGGGTAGAATTCATGCTTTTTTAATATTGCATAAGAAAGATAAGATGTATCCAAACTATATTTAGAAGGAGAACTAGTTGCTTTGTGGAAACACAAGCTGAACAAAATCATGTTGCATAGGCATGCCTCTTGCAATAAGAGTTTCCTAAGTTGATTGAAACAGCATGCTGGGTGAACTTCAGGGGCATTTGATACAAACAGCTCTTAAAAACACATTCCTTGGCAGAAACAATACATATCGCCTGGTAGTCTTTTATTCCGTTGAGCTTGTGTCCAGGGGACTTCAGAGTTGCCTGCTGCTCACCTGAATCCTGCAAATCTGCCTTTTAAATTCAAAAATGGAAAATAACTAGTCAGAGCTCTTCCTGAGCTGTTAGCATTACAGGATCTTGGATTCCCGTTAGGGAGCAGACTTAACCCACCTGTGAGTAAAGACTACTTTATTGCTGCAGTTTCACTTCTGCTCTCTTTCAAAACCTGACTGTTCCTTTCCAAATGTATGTATTTGCATATTACTGTGCAGGTAAAGTTGAAAACATTTGGGAGAAAAAAAGGAGGCTAACATCTTAATTCCATCAATACCCAGGATTAGGGATGCTTCTTAAAGTGCAGACTGAAAACATGGCAGTGTTTTAACCCTTGCGTAAGCGCAGTCAGTGTAGGGATAGTCAGCAAACTGCACATTCCTGCTTGTTGTTGTTCTTTAAATCACTTTTTTACAATCCAGCTTTTAAAGAGAAAAATACATTCTTCCCCCCTTGATTTTTATCATGGTAATCTTTCTTTTTAATGCATAATGAACAGTGGTAAATACTTTCCAAAATGATGTAGAGACCAAATGAATCAATCTGTGCACAATTAGTTTGTAACCTGTATGTGATATTTGTAAATGCTTTTATTAAGCCCAGTTCAGGATTTGGGTTTTCTTTTCCATAGTTGTTCCCTGGGAAATAAAGAACTGAAGGTATTTTATACTAGGTGCAGGAATGTATTATTAATTACCATTGTTAATGTGCATATGTGCCTGAATTGCAAATTAAGTAGTTTGACTAGAGTTTTTCAGAGGCAACTATATTGATTGGTCCTTATTTTTATCTTCCCTGGTAAAAATTAAATCTTTTTTGTATAATGAAGGTGACCCTCTTAAGAGATTAATCTAGGTTTTAACATGATATCCTTTACAAAGTCTCTACTAATCTTTGAAATTAAGACATCATTGATGTGAGTAGAGGGGAGGAATACCATCCTTTCCACCCACCCCCCCCCCCCCTTCTATTTTTAAACTCCAGGCAGGTATCTATGACTAAGTTACAAAAAGGACAATGCTTTTTACTGTAGAAGGGTCTTTTTAAAGTAAATACATTTAACACAACGATTATTTTTTTCGCATATCAAAGCCTGGATCTTGAGGGAAAAAGCAAAAAGTGCACAAAAATGCAAAATTTGCAGCATTCACACATTTCTTGTCTGTTACTTTCTGATTCACTGAAATAGTGAAATATGAAGAATACTTGATGTAAAGCTAGCAAGACACTAGTCTACAATTCATAAAATTCTATGCGGTGTTTTCTTGCTTTGAAGAAAACACATTTCTAACAGTTACATGAGTTTTTTAAGACATCATCTGTTTTTGATCATAGCAAGCTAAGTGACCTCAGCTAAGTCTTAGCCCCTTATGTTCAAAATTCTGTGGAGGGAGGCTGAGGGATGGATAGGCAAGCCTTTACTCTAGGCTGTTTGTGTTCATATGTATTTACTATTTTTTCAATTTTGCCATTCCCAAATCAGACTTCATGATCTCTCTGTCCAGCCTCTGTCTATCATGTCCTTGTCCATGATGTTTTAAGTTACCAGCACTGTTCACAATCAAGGCAACTTATCAAATTGTCTTTATCTCCAGTGTTTCCTTCTTTTCTCACTTTTGGGTCACGTGAGAAATTAAACATTGCCAGACCTTGCAATTGTCTGCCCTACTAAAATGTTAGCAGAGGCCCTTCTTTAGTTTTGGTCTCTGGAGTGAGCCTAGAACATGGTGCCGGCCAGCGGACTGGGTGCGACTGTGCTGTTTGGGATGTTAAGAGACCATCTGTTTGGACAGAAGCTGAGCAGCAACAGGTGGCTAAAGTGAGCTTTTTTATTTACCAGTACAGGGTGTGATGTGCACCCCAAATTGTTAAACATGCTGAGTAGAATTTCTAACTTTACATTCTCTTTCTTCAGTCAAATGTCTTAAGTGGGATCCAAACATTTCCTATCCCAGCTATTTTATTTCTATTTTTCCAGGTTATTAATCGAGCTAAGCTATGTGCTAGCCAAAACACTGGCATGAAAATTTTCATACTTGCTCTTATGATCACAGATTTTCCCATTTGTCCATGTCATTTCCTATGCCTTGTGCCAGTGGTGGTGTTCTCCAGTCCTCCTTTAGTCTTTTCCCCATATCCCTTTTTCGTGTCTCACCAGTTCACCTTTGTGCAAGCTTCTAGTGAACCACCCGGCTTCATTCAATCCCTCCTAAACATGTCTATCTGCTCACAAAAGCAGTAAGTGGGAAGGAAGAAGGGAAAAAGGAAGGTGAAATGTTGCCCAGAACCAGGAGATGGGCCACAGTCTTTCCTGAATAGCACTTATATTTATCCATCCTTCTTTTCTCGGTGCCTTGTTTCTTTATGAGTGATACTTTTTGCCATGTCCAAATCACACTGAGACTAATTTGGGAGAAGATGACTGCATGTTATACACAACTACAGTCCCCTTGGTGATGCATTAATGGCCTTTTCCAGGAGTCATACAGAAATTAAACAGTACTAAGGCTTCCCTGAACCCCATTACAGGGAAGCAAAGGTTTCTTTTTCCCTATAATTGCAGCCCGTTCTCAAACAACCACATAACAGAGGATTACCTGGAAATGAAAGCACCAGGAAAAAGCAGCAAAGACCATTTACATTGGACTTGGTGATAATAAATGGCTGTTGGAGAGTCTCCTATTCAGGAAATGTGTTTCTTCTCTTGCCCACGCTTGTTATGCCATGTCATTAATTGCCAAATTATTTATTTATACACCACCAATGTAAAACTCTGCTCTCCTGATTGTGCTTTGCGGTGCCCTAGAAAGCCAAATGAGACCGCAGAGGGGAGCAGCATGCTTGACAGTATCTCACTGCCCTGGTTTTGCCTTCTGAAAACCCTATGCCCTGCGAAGGTGCATCTGTGCTAGCATGTCTGTGGAGATTCTCTGAGCTTGTTTGATAGATGACAGATTGCTAGTGACTGCCTTTGGGTGCTCACCCCTCTGGCTAACCTCCTAAAAGCCATCAATAAAGCAGGAGGTGCAGCTTAGCCAGTAATAGGATATAGATCAGTGTTAAGGAGTTCTTATCGAAGTGACCCACCATGCTGACTGACCAACTTCTGGTGGAAAATAGCTATTCTGAATCTCTCTGCCACCAGCTGAGACGTATGGCATAAAAATTTAGGGAGGCCTGGGTGCTGCCATTTGTCCAAGTCCTATTACAGTATGATTGGATACATGCAAGAAACTTGAAAGGTTTTCACCATACTTGCTCAGAGAATCATAATGTCACCCTGTAACAGAAGCTGTGACTCAAGTTGTTGACCTGCCAAAAAGGCAACTTCTGAAGCAGGCCTGGAGAATCACAGCATTTCTGTGCAGAGTTCTGCAGTTGGAACGGTGCTAGATCACTCCTGTAGGCAGAACTGTTCATATATACCTGAGATCTTGTCAGACCCCCTGAGTCAGAAGAAAGTGATGCAGTTATCCCTGTTTTAAAACCTTTTTATGATTTAGTGATTCAGTTGTTCTGTCTGGAAACTGATAGTTTATGTAGAAGAAAGGCATGCCTGAGAAGAGCAGAATAAAAGCTGAGGTGTGAGAAGCTATTGTTCAGCCACTGATAAAGAGAACTGATATGCTGTGAAGCTGTGAGGAGAAATTTTAACACTCTTTGTAATCCTGTGTCTATCTGATGCTGGCATGCCTGGCAATTTTCCTGGAGGCCAGGCTGTTTTCATGAATCCACTGGTATGTATTTGTGCTCAAATCTTTTTATTTCATGAAATAGATAATTTTGCAGCATTTTTAATGTTTGCAGCTATTAGACAGGAGTTTGCATTTTGCACTTGCAAGAAACAAGTGGAATTGATATGTCTGGGATTCATATCTGAAAGGAGTTTTTCAGGGGTTTCTTCTACTGAATTACATTGATCTTCTCCCACTGCCGCACAAACTGCAGATTTAATTTGCACCAGAGCTCTGCTGGGAAGAAAAGTATGAAATGGAGAGAGTGAATCCATTACTTTTCCAACTTGCTGAGGCTAAAGCCTTCTCCCAGGATTGCTCTGCCTTTGCTACGGGCCCTGCTGCCTTCCTCTGTTGGGGGTCTCCCTGGTATAAGTTGTGCTGCCTCTCAGAGAAGTTACTTGTGCTCTAGCAGCACCCATATTGATTTGTCTCAGTGTATTTTGAGCTCACTTCATATTTGAGACATAATTTTAGCTAGGGAATAGAGAGAAGATGTTCTAGAATCCAGCTTTATTGATCTTGTTTTTAAAAACATCTAGATGTTTGTGATCTAAAAAAGATATGAAAGGTCATAGCTATTCAAAACTATGTATTTTATTTTCTCTATTTTTAATGGCTGTACAACAGGCTAAATGTTAATGTTTTTGCGGCAGTATATGGCACCAATGTTGAAGCAAGCAGCATAACTGTGTATTGTTCAACCTTTTTTTGTGGAATATAGCTCCTGATTAATTTCTAATATATGATTTTCTGAAGTATTGGAATAAAAGGAGTAGTTTTCTGAGCTTTCAAATACAAACTAGATTTATACATTCTGATATATTTATGATGATATTTGTGTCAAGGCAAATCTCTTTAATACAAGAATAATATAATAATTTGCACAAGTAATTGAGGTTGGATATTCCTAAGTAAATCTAAACCTGTTGATATTCCATGTTTGTTCTTTCCATTGCAAACTGAAAACCAAATATTTTTGGACAGTATTTTAAAGTTCCTGAATTTTTGAGTAACAGTTCATAAATGAATATAGCTTTGACTGATTTTACCTAGAAATGTGTCTTTGCTAATGTTTTTTTTTTAAATGTGTATATCCAGAATGCTGAAACAAAATGGATTTATATGAAATTATGAAGTTAATTCATAAACTAATAATGGAAGTGTTGGTATTTTGTATAGTATTTGTTAGCCACCATTGCTAGATTTTTCAAAAGCTTTCTAGCCAAAGGTATTTAAATGGAGTGTAAATTATTTCATTTCTAAACTGTCTTCAGTTAGAAGATTTACATGATGATTTCTCTGCAAAAGAGACGACATCAGTGCTTCACTTTTCATCAATATATAACCATCTTCTATTGCAACATAGCTTCATCTTCTTACTGAAAGAGTTGTCTATCTGTTTCAATATATATAAATTTGAACCCTGTGCATTTTTGAGCCATTTTGGAGTAATAACTGATGGACTGATTTTTACCATTAGTGGTACTCTTGTGCACTTCTATAATAAGATCCCGTATGTGGGATACCGCATTTTTTCAGGCTTTGGGTCTCTGAAGCTACATCACCTTGGAGATTGTGCTCTGTCCTTAACCTGAAATATATCAATAGTTTCTGCTGCCATAAGATCCCTTCTGGTAAGGTGCCTTCCAATTTACACAAAGAAAACTCATGGTTTCAGGAGCCCTTGGCATTACAAGCCCTTGCTGGCTGACCCATAACTGCCCTACTCTGATAGACCCTGTTGTGTCTTGGCAACTGGCTTGAGCAGAACCATCACTCAGCACTAGTTCATTTTCAAGGTGAGTTCACAACCTGGCAGTCTTATTTCAATGTGGTGACTACATCATAAACCAAAGGTCACGTTCAAAGTTAATACAGGGTATAAATATTTGAACAATATAAGATAATTCACCATCTTAAACAAATATATCTAGTTTACTGCAATTTCCTCACAAAGATTTCTCAAAGTTTTTCAGATGCATGTAAAGTTATAAATAAACTTTGCAACAACATGCAAACAAAATAATTTCAAGTGGAGAAGCTGATGCAAAGGAGGAAAGAAGGTAAAGATTTATGATTTCCACTCATTTATGTTAGCAACTAGAATAAATTACCCTCTAATAACTTTAGGTGCATGTTGACTGATAAGCTCTAAGTGATTTTTATCACTTGGGCAGCATAAAGCAGCCATTGATGCTTAAGTTTGGTTTATGACTGTTGTACTTTGCCAGCATGGAACAAAGAATCTCAAATAAAGATCCTACTGGCCTCATGTATTTGTGGAGTTGATTGCTCAAGATAAAGTGCTGCAAATTAGTTATAACTAATTTAATCTATTTAATGTAGGAAAAAGATAAGATGACTGCAACTGTGTCTGTCTCCTTTTCCTTATGGTGATGTTTCATATCACATGCTTCTTAGTTAACAAATACATACTGCTCCTCGGAGAAACTAATGCGTAATTCTTTTTTAATGAATTGCTGCAGCTCCAAATAAATGTGAGATCCTCCATCAGCTTTACAGTAATATCTAAGTCACTCTGAATTCTCTTTCTTCCAGCAGCATATACTGAGAGTTCACCTAAAAAACCCCACTCAACATTTTGCTGCCCAGTGTTACAAAATCATGAGTAGTGCTGAAGTGATTTTTTCCATGCTGAGAAAAATCTGCTATCTTTAGGCACAAATAAAATTAACTGTGTTATGTGTTCATGTTTCACTGCTGGCACATGCTAGAGATGTGATTAAGAAGTCAAAGCTTTGCCCATTAGACTAAAAACCGTGAATTAGTCCTTCAGAGTATGCTCTGGAATAGCATGGAGGCTTTCCTGAAGGAATTTTAATTGAAGGTTCATTTAACTGTCTTAGAAACATAAAACCATTTGAAAGTAGTTATCTCATATACTCCGAGGCTGAATTTTGCCCTGCAGAAATAGTTTTGATGCTTGCAAAGTGATAACAGCCTTTTGCTTTATGATATACCAGTTAATTAAAAGATACATGATGTTGCTTCGACTGATGCTTTTATAGAGACTGTCTGCCATTTTTGTAAATGAATTTAAAAGTAAGTTGATCTGCATGTTACTATTAGAAGATTTCCACTGAAGAGGAATATATGGAAAACTGCTGAAGGTGGTAAATTTGCTCGCAATTTATCTGGATTTTTTAAAAGGATGAAAACAGATGATAGCATTTTGATTCTGTTTTATTACTGCACATTCTTGTGTCTATGAGGGAAAATATACTTAGAGGTATTAGACATGGCATAATGAAGCATGTAATAGCTATAACTTATTTTACATTTTTTCAAGCTAAGGCTTCTCTCCATTGCTGAGTTAACAGGGTTGTGGCATTTTGTTAAAGAGACTCTGGGTTCAGCTGTGTGTAGGATGTGGAGCCTGATTCTGAAATATTCATTACAGAGATCAGTAAGATCATGGTTTGCATCCAGCTGTTGGCTTTACTTAGGAGAAATGGGACTCACTACCAGGAATTTGTGGACATTGAGTCTACCGAGGTGTGATTTATTCACTGTTGTTATCTCTTCCTTTTACAGTTTATATAATCAGAAACATCTTCTACAGACTTTAACAATTGGAAACATTGCTGTATTTTATAATAGCTCCTAATGCTGTAAATAATGATTTAGTTGTGTATTAAAACAATATATGATTAGTTCAAGGGGGGATTTTTGGTTCAAGTCCAGAAGTATCTTAGCACAGGAGTATTCTTCCTTTTTGCTAAATTTTCTGTTCTGCAGCTGTGAAATCCTGCATGTTTCCAAGGAAGTGGCCATTATCTTCTTGACCTTGTAGTAACAGGGCAGAAGATTCTTGTCACTGTGTAGGGCAGAGCTAATGTATTAAATCTGGTGTTTGTTAGCTATCCAAGCAATTAGGCTGGACAATGAGAAGTTGTAGGAAGAGTCTTCTGCAGTGCAGACTCCAAGCAATTTCACATTTTATGGTGAATATTTCAGCCCTTGAAATCATCAGGAATTTTGTCATTGATTCCTATTGGACTAAGAGCCGAGCAACTGTCATTCTATGAGCACCCACACACATTTTGCACAAGTGTAACAAATCATTAAATCTATCCCTCTTCAGAGATTTACTTGAAAGCGTTTCACATGTTTCATCTATAGCTTGTGGTTGTCATTTTTTTGACTTGTTTATGTTTTCATTTGTGAGGACTTACATTAGGTTTAGTACTGTGGTGCAAGAGCACCAGTTTCAAGGCTTATGACTTCCCACTCTCAACCATGCAGCCCAGGATGGGAGGCTCATGCAGCCAGCAGATAGGACTGTGCATCACGCTTGCCTGCTCCCAGCTGCACGCTGGTTTCTGATTCTGCCAGTCGCCCCACTAGCCTCCATGCTGAGGAACGCCCATGGCTTGTTTCTGTCTTGAAATGCTGCCCTGGGAAGGGGAGTGTTAGGCAGAGGCTGGTAGGGTTGTCCTGGTCATGTATCCGTACAGCACATAGGGTATCAGTGCATGGTGAAAAAAACCCAAAGTCTCCAGAAAGTGGGCAGTGTGTGTGTAAGCTAGCCTCGTGATTCTGCTTGGCTTGCAGTAATGGATCTACCCAGATAAACCACGATGAACAAGCTGCAGCCGTTTCTGTTGCTGTAGCAAGGCGCAATGAGGTGACTCCAAGCCGCTGAAGGGCTCCCCAGTAAGGAGAGCTCTGTCAAAAGAACATCTGCCCTACGACCTATTGCAGTCCATAATAGGTGGTTTGGGGTTTTTTTTTGGAGTAGGGTGGCCTCTGTGATGATTATGAAGTAAGTTCAATTATAAAATTGTGTTGTGAGGATGTCTGTGGAATCAGGAGGAAAAGACTTTTCCATCTTTTTGGTCCAGTGATCAATGAAGTAATCAGGAAAATATTGAGGATTAGATCAAAAGGAGAAGTCAGATTATATTTTTTTTTGCCATAATGTGTGTTGACTCACAGAAAACTTCACATCATGTGATGGAGGAGGGAGGGTAGGAGTGGACTCTTCTGAAAAGGCCAGATATTGGATATCTAGTTTTATGGAGGATCTTCATGTGGATTCCAGGTTTCTTGTTCACCTACTTCTGAAGTTCTGGATTTTTTCCACCTTGAAAGTGCTGTCGTGAAGAGCGACGGTGTGTAACAGACTGGGAGAATAATAAACAGTTTTAAAAGTGGGCAATTAGTTCTCTAAGCTGTGTAGACATGCAAACGATTGTCTGTAAGAAACGGATCACAGAAAACCTCTTTTCGTTCCAGGGAAATAAAGGTATCTTTTTCTCCATAGGCACATTCATTAGGTAGAGTCAAATTTTGTGACAGGGAATTAGGAGAAACAAAAGGCTTCCTATAATATTATGTCAAAAGGCTTATTGTGATTCAGAAGAGAGGTTTAGATGCCAGTCTGGCTTATGACATATTATTCTTTTCCTTTTGGTGAAATACAACTGTGGGATGTAATTATTGCCTCTGTAATGTACCTTGTCCTATAGTCATCTTTTTCCCTTGAAATATCTTATGTGAGCTAAAATGCCCTGTTGTAATAATGACCCATTGCAGTAATAAAATTGTCAGGCCAGGTACATGATTGACCACTTCGTATTGTTGTAACTGTCCTTTTCATATCATATTAGTCTGACTTTATTGCCATTGTGCATCATGTTTATGGGGCCACCATAAAATTTGGAGGCAGTTGCAGTGTATTTGCCTTCGCTCATTCATCGGTGAGGGCTGTTTTTCCTCTTCCAGTGTTGTAATTTGTTCAACAAGAAGTTCTTGTATTATTATTTTAATGTTATTTGAACAGAGATAGGGTTCAGAAAAAGTTTATGAAAGACATTTTTAGACTGCACCTAACTTCTTTCAAAGGGATATTTGTTTGATTGGAAGAAAACAAAGCATTTTCAGCCAGGAGACTGATCTTCTTCATGATTGACCGACTACTCTGCAGGTGAAAGTCTCATAATGGCCAGACTTCAGGCAGAGACATGAAAAAAAATCCTGCTTCTCAGGTGAACTTCCTTGCCACTATGTGTGTCCCTCAGTCCGTGCTGCGGGGTGGTCTGGGTTGCACAGTTTGCTTGCATATACAGACAGCAAGAATGATGCTGCAGCTATTCACTGGGGTGTGTGGACTTCCCTCCCAGTGGTATCAACTATTTAATTATGAGTGCTTAATTATGCATCAACAGAAGTGTTGATCTTCCTGACTTGGAAACCTTGTAGGCAAGTAGCTCAGCCATTCTTGAGCAGAAAAAGACATGAAATTCAAGACTTCTACAACCTGCGTAAGTGTGCTAGCCCCTGAATGGGAGGGTAAAGTCACCTGCTTTCACTCTGGTTTTGTTTCTCCCAGCCAAAATCTTGAACCAAGTTTAACACAGATTTTTAGTTTCTTGATGATAAAAACCACATTTGTGGCAGACTACTTTTCACTGAAAAAGATTCATTTAGATCCAATCTATAGGACGTAAGGCCGTGCAGAGTAGCTGGCATGCAACAGAAGGCTGTGGTACTTGAGGTCAGGAAATCCAAAGTTAAGGTTGGCAATGAAAATGCCATCTGTTTGGTGCTGCTTTCTTAGACCTTTGCAAATTAGTAAATTAGGTTAGTTGTTATAACTATGCTGCATTATAAAAAGAAATTGCTTATATCATTTTATAGTCATCAAGCTAGAGAACAGCTTCATTTTGAGCTCTGTTGCTGGTGCTCTGTTCTTGTTTTCAGTCTGCATCAAGTATGTGAAAAGCTGCTTGCTTGCTTTTTGGGGACTGGCTACACTCCTCTGTCACATGGGAAAATTCCAAAATCACTGATAATAAATAAAACCTGGATAGCGTGAAGCTCAGTAATAGCATGAAGAGAGAGCAGGAGCATCTGCACTGTACTTCCCAGTACTCTGGGTTTCTGGTGGGCTCATTTTCTCAGGCGCAGTGTCACTCTTTGCCAGCCCAGCAAATAATATTTGTGCCCACAAATAAGTTTCAGTATCAAAGGAGATGTGGCCATTTTCTTTTATGTATGAACATGAACTTCCTGTTTCTCAAAATATTCCCAAATGCTTCAGGGGTTTGTAGGGAAACTGCATGTCTTGTTTTGGTTGGTTTGTTGTTTGGTTTTTTTTTTCCCTCTTTCTCAAATTACTAGTAGCTTTGTGGTATGTCCCCAGGGAAAGACAACATAAAAAATATCAATTGTTTTGAATAATTACCATCATTTCTTGGATTTGTGATTAATGATAAAATGAGATGGAAGAAAGGTGTACCTACAAAAAGAAAGTAGGAGGTGGTCTACCTTAGGAGAGAAACATAATCAAAAGTGTATCTTAAATCTAAGAAGCTCTACAGATCTTGTCAGGGACCAGAAGATGACTTTGGGTCTGAAAGGTAGAGCTGGCCTTCACTGGTAGTATAGTTTGACTATTCATAAATCTGTTGCTCCTGTATTGGAGGTATTTTTGGAAGTAAATTAAAGGCCTTGGTTCCTATGTCTGATTTTAATAGGCATAGCACGTTTCTGGAGTTTTCTAAGTAGAGTTTTGATGAAGATGACTGTTATTTTCCTTCACACCCCCATAAGTCTTTGTTTACAGTCTTTTGTGCTGTTCTTTTGACATCAATGTGAAGCTGTGCCTCAGTACAGCTTCCTCTATATTGTATTCTTTTTCTTTTGTGCTCTAAATCTTCCCTGTGGTTTTAGTTATATGCACAACTGAAAGGCTTTTTGAAAAGCTACAGGTCCTTATTTATGTCAATGCCAGCTTTAAAGAACTTCCCAAGTTCTAAAACACCCCACAACTACTTGAAAATAATTTTCTCCTTGGTTTGCTTTTGTGTTTCTCCAGTTGTGTCACCTGCTGAGTAAATGTGTGTGGTTGTGGGAGAGATGGCTCTCTCCCTACTGTACGTAAAGCTGCGTGGCCGAGTGGCCCTTCCTGCCCACCACGACTAGTTTCCAGTATAGTTAGTTTGGGGCATTCCACCCTGAATGGTGAAGGAGTATGCAGAAGTGATTGGGAAACAAATATTTTCAACACTCTTCAGAGATGATACAAACTGTAAGTCCTGGGGGAGAGGTGCAGTGCCTCATGATGGAATAGGTTATTATAAGGAAAGTATACCTTGGATTTACATCTTCTGCCTATGTGTATGGCATCTTGGTAGCATTGCTGGAGAAGAAACCTGTTCTGAGAGCTGCCTGATGGTGGCTCCCATTGGAGAACCAGGACTGTCTTAGTGGAAAACCTCCTTTCCCTGTAAATGAAGGAAACTATTTTTAGGGACTTGTAGTATTGGTTTGTCTGTGGAAGGTACGTCAAGCTCAGGAAGGGAAATATCTTCGGGTCTCCTAAGGCCATCGCCATTTTTTTTTCCCTTTTCTTTTTTTCTCTTCTCTCTCTTTTCCCAAAAGCAGTGATGCCCACTTCCCTGTGTGTGCCAGTTAGGGAGGAAAAAGGGAAAAATCCAAAAATTCCATGAAACAATTTATATCCGTATTACTTCTGGTAGATTTTAACAAAAGAAAGGGTGACTGATCTTGAATGTAGATTTGCTAGCCTCCAGAAGTTAACTGTCTCCTTATAACTAGACAGGAATTTATTCATCTAAGTTCTTCAAGGGAGTAAATGTAATAGTAGTGTTAACTATTATCAGTAGCACATTAGGAGGAAATATCCAGGCACTGCATTCTTTAACCAGTGCAACATTTTTTTAAAAAATATTTTAAGTTGTTCATATGACATATTCTTTATTACCAGAGTCTGATTAAGCAAGTTTAGATAAATCAGAGCTGGGATTTAAGTTTAGATAAATCAGAGCTGTGATTTTTAGAAAAGTAACATTACAGGTTTCTCAGATGACCTCTTCTGCCTTGTTGAGGTTGAAAGACAAAAAGCAAAGAAGACTTAGACCATTGTGAGGGCTGTCTGAATATAAAAGAATAGTTTAAATTCAGTTTAGTTGACATAATTACCACATCATGTTATTGTTACACAATTAGTTTGTTGTCAGTTCATTGTATTTTTGAAGTGATGTATTTAGTTGCAGCTCTGGAGATAAAGTCACAGGAGTGACTTAAGGAAGTGGATTTCTTTTGATAGAATTGCAGAATCATAGAAAAAATTAGGTTGGGAGGGACCTTAGGTAATTATCTTGTTCTCCTTCATGCTTAAAGCAGGGATAACTTCAACATTAGATTAGGTAGTTCACAGTCGTGTCCTGTTGAATTTTGAGCATCTCCAAGTGTGGAGATCCTACAGCCTCTCTGGGCATCTTTCAAACTGTTTGAGCAATCCATGAAGAAACATATTTCCTAATAAATAACCAGAATTTTCCTCACTTAATTGTGCCTGTTGCCTTTTATCCCTTCTGAAAAAAGCCTGCTTCCTCCCTTCTTGGTACAGGAATTTACCTCCCCCTTAAGGAGAGAATGACCAGTGATGAGTGCTTCTTCACTTTAGAACTGTGCCAGTGTTGACAGCTTTGTATCATGTGGCTTAATCCATCTGAACTGGCCCATTTTAATGAGGGTTAAAGTCCTTGGACTTCTAATTTGATAAAAAAAATTAAACTTCAAAAGAACAATGGTTCTTCTCCCAAATAGAACAATACTGCTTTTTGTATGCTTGCAAAATAAAAAGGGAGAGAAACCTCAGATCACTGTCAGTCATCCCTTTTGTGGCATGTCTTGTATTACATCTCTGATCTTTGGAGCAGGTCCAAAGGTCAGCTGGCTAGGTGCCTTGCCTTCTAGCTACCCTGGATGCTACAGGTACAAGAAAAAAACATATTCTTCTGTGGTGTATGGAAAAGAACATCCAGGTCTGTGGACAAGCTGCTGTTGAATTGTTTTCTCTCCATATCTTAAAAAATGGATGCATATCCCTGAAGTTTCTGGATTAAAATTAAGAAGCTACAAAAAAGGACAGGAGAGTGATGTGATGATAATGAAACACACACACATCCCCCCTACACCCCTGACCCATAAATGGGAACAACTATACCCCACAAGGCTGTTGTAACAAGTCAGGGACTAATCTGTTTCTGTGTCCAAGGTGGCTGGGACAAGAAAGGCAATTTGAAAAAAAATATTAGGAAAAAAATCTAGAGGAACAATGAAGGTGAGCAAGATGATGTGATTACATAAAGAAAGCTTCCATCCCAGAAAGTCTGTCAAGAATTATGTAGACATGGCTTCTTTTGCTGTGTGGGACATGGAAATGAATAAGGTCATGCTGAGGTCCACAGCACCTGTAAGTAGAACTGCAAAGGGTGCTTTTCCCCTCTCTTCTTCCCCCTTGCTCTCTCTCTTTCTCTCGTCTTCATATTTTATTTTTTTTTTTTTTCTGTGTGTGTTGGTGTTTTTTTTTTTTTTTTTTTTTGACTGAGACACTGAACAAATACAGCAGTTGTCATAACTGGATGATTTCTTTAGACTTGACTAAAGAGTTCAAGTCATCTGTGATCCCATCAGGTGAGTAATGGGCAGAAGAGCACTATTTTATTGGGTATATTCAACTTAAAAAATTCAACACAGAAGAGAAATATGTATTGTCTTACGGTTCCTTCTTGGCAGAAACAGGCTATTATTTTTGCATGTTCTATAGATTTATTTGTTTGTTTTAGAAGAATATAGCAAGGAGAGAAGAACTCTCTTTTAAAATTATTCGGCAGAAATCCTTTTTCATCTAAATGAGTAGCGATCGTTTGTGGTCCTGGGCATTTAGGATAATAAAATGATACGGCAAGGTTTAAAGCAGGGATGGGAAGTTATGAAGGCAGAGAGAATGCCTGAGATCTAAGGCACAATGCAGATGCACTGGCAGCTGAACAAGAAGTTTTGCAAACGGTTGTATAGCTGCTTCTCTGAGTGCTGGGTATATTGGCAGTTCTGGAAATGGAGGGATCTACTGAGAAAACATGTTATCTTTGTCCTGTGAACAGCTGATGTGTATCGTGCAAACAAATGTTTATGTGTGTGAATAGCATGAGTAACAGTGGCTCTGTATCAGCAAATGAACTTCTCTGTATTTGTATAATGAAGAGCAAATCAACCTGGAAGAACTTAACTGTGGTGCACAGCAATCCAGATGATACCTGTAGTAGGCATTAGAGGACTGATGCATTGCTGTGGCTTTCTGTGCTTTGCCCATTTATCCAAACACTGAAATCCAGAGATAGATGAGCTTGAAAGGACTTTTCTCAGCAGCTTTCTTATAGCACAGCCCACAGAAAAACTTCCTATGCTCCTTTATTTTGGAGTTTGTTTTGGCATGTGACCTCACAACACAATAGTTTTAAATATTTTTTTTAATGTAGCCATGGGCTCTGACTAGAAACTACCTGACCTCTCTGCAGGAGCTAAGGCTGTGGAAATAAGATTGAGAGTGCTGTAAGTTTCTGAGGTATGTCAGTGTTTTAGAGTGCTTGTTTTTGTATTCTTCATGGATAGATATTTGTAACTCTCCCAAAGGCATAGTACATAAATTTTCTGTATTGGTATATCTTGGTAAGGACTTGGAACCTTATTATTTGGAACTTAGACTAACAACTTGAAGGCTGAACAGCTTATTTGTCTTTGTATTTCATTTTTCTAAATAGGTCACATTGGCTTTGAGTGTACAGTTTGAAATTTTTGCCTATGTGATGTCTGTCTGCATTAAAACTTTACTGATTAGGAAATCACTTGCATGTACTGCCTGTGTGGCTCGTGCTGTCAGAGCAGCGAGCTAGGGCCAAAAGCAAGTAGTAAAAAAATAAAATAAAATGATGGGGCACAGGAAGAAGGTTTGGATGCAGCCTCTATCTTGGATGAAGAAATTGCTTTAAGTAAATTTATTTTTTTGAAGGGTGAGGCTTGTAGAGAAAAAACAGGCTTAGTTTTGAACAATATTGTTTCTAGGTTTCCTAGTATTTGCTAAGAAGCAGTGTGTGTCCACTGCTCTTGTTTTTCTCCAGCTTTGAGCAGAATGCCATTGTGCTTTTCAGGGCTCAGCCTGTTGCCATGGATTCTAATCAAGGTTTTAATGGTGATTTTTTGATGCTTGCATTTCAAGGAAGGATAAATGAGCCTAGTCTCTGTGAAAACATCATGTCTATTGTTTTTACTGTGAGGATTTGCTTAAAAGAAAGCAAGATAAAGGCCTCTTGACTATTTTTGCCTACCATAAGTGTTTTCTCCTCACTCCTTGTGTCTGGTTTGGCTAAAAAGCCAGGGTGCTAAAACCTTTTGCTCAAGCATCTTTGTTACTATTTTATGTTTTCTAACAGTACTATTTCTGATCTGTAATGTGACGTTTTTTTATATTAATGTTTTTGTATGCAGCTGTCTCTCTTCAATTTGCTTTTTAGTTACATTGTATTGTACTAGTAATAGCTTACCCCTCTCTGCTGTGTGCGCCAAACCCTCCAGTATACTTTGACTAGCTACTCTTAAAGAATTTGTTGTGGACTATGTTGTACTGATTCAAATTAGATATTCATTTAGTATGATGAAGAAGGGTTTAAATTTATGCAGAGTCCTATACTTGAACTGGACAGAAACTGTAATTTGGTGTTGTTCCCCTTCCCCATACGCACAGCCTGTCTTCACCAAGTAGCTGGATTTGGTCAAAACAGTTTTGTTTCATGTTTTCCAGAATGCACCATGTACAAATGCAATTGCAGACACGTGACTGTAAAAACCCATCCCCATTTTGCCTGTAACTACTGATTTTAAATTGAAAGATAAGCACATATTTAGACATTGAGATAGCATGTTGTATCTTTTTTTTACTGCTTAAAAAAGCGAACACTACTACCTATATGTGGCAGAAGACTGTTGATTTAAGTTGGCATTTTAGATTGAAGGCTTCTCTTTAGGAGGATATTGGTCCATCTTCCCAGGTGGGTCTGTCTGTGGGAGAGAGAGAAGAGTTTGTTTTGCTCTTTTGGCATCTCTTGTCTTGTCTGCATCTATTTTTAGATAGATGGAGTTGCACATTCTGGCTGCAGTGACTTCTTGTTCCTGAAAATGGCTAATTAAGTGAGAGAAAACGCAGGCAGGAATGAGTTACAGCATGTGAACATAGCTCAGACTGCAGAAGATGCTGGCGGGTTCTGCCACCAAACTGTCAAGTTATCAAGTTGTTTGCTTTTTGCCAGGCTTCATCAGCAATCATTAGCTTCATGGTCTGGCCGAAATTCTTTCATTTCAGCAGAGTGGGAAACCAGTCTCTTCTGCTTATTTTCACTCTGACTCCTGCCATTGGTGGTAGCCTGGCTCAGTATAGGCTGATGATTGATAGCAGCAGAGAAGTGGTGCTCAACAGCTGAATACACAGCCCTGTGCTGCAGAAGATATTATGTTCCATCATAAACATTTCCATTCTTAAAATTTAAAAGACACTGGGGGAACTGGGAAAGCCCTGCCTGTGCGCTTAGCCACTAAGAGCCTACTACGGTTAAGTCACGTTGCATCTGTTGAGCTACTTTCCAATTTAAGTGACTTAAGGAAAAATGTCTGTCTTTTTAAACTCTGTCCTCCCTTGGTCAGGATGGTTTTATATTATGTTGTACCACAGGGAAAGGTAAGCTTGCAGGTTTACCTAAATGTAAGAAAAGATGTTTCTAAAAACTCCCATGCTAAACGTGTGAGCTTTCTCTTGATGTACAGACAAATGCTTTCCTTGCTGTTTTCTCCTGCTTCTTTTCTCTTTTGCTAAAAGGCTGTGTCCTTTAACCGATACAATTTATCTCACTAAGGAGAAAAAGGCAGCAAGCTAAAAGGGCAAGTGAAGACAAATGTGGACTGCTGGGCTGGGCGACTGGACACGTGGTATACTGCTCACCAAGAGGTGTGCAAACAGAGGGGAAGGACAGTACCAGGTCGTCATGCATGTATCTAAAGCACAACCAAATACAGCATTGTGTATGCACTAAAGCAAGGCTATGTAGGCCCCAAAAGCATAAAATCTAATTAGGTCATTGTTTATGTGAAATATTGGTGAGTTTGAGAGTGTTTCTGATGAACTGTGGTACAGAATGCTTGCAGTCCATCAAACAAAACTCTACACAAGACACTCACAGTATTTTATTTTACAAGAAGGATGTACAGATGAGGAAATGTCCCAGAGAAGGAATGTGAAGAACTTACATTGTACAGTGAAGTGTCTTGAGCATATACCTAGAGTATGGAAAAAGTGATTAACAAATTAAACAATGGTGATGGGAGATTTTTGATAGAGACACCCTTCATTTTTCTACTAGTTGTGGCATACAAAGAAGTGATTAAATGTCTATAAGGGGGAATCCAGGGCTTTTCTTGGGCTGATGGAGCCAGTGTGTGCTCTTCGAGCACCTTCAATATGAATAGCCACCGTCTCCGCAGCCTTTGACTCCAGTGGTATTTATTAACTTAAGTATTTTTACATGTGTAATGATAGCTTTTTTTCAAGCAGCAGGCCATAATTAGACACAGGATAATGGCTTGTATGCTCATTTAAGCCTTATAGTGCTTTTTAAATCTATTTTTGGCCACATGCGAGTGCCTGGCAGGTGGAGTATGTACTGCCAGCGATTGCTGGGGCTTTGCACAAGCAGCATCTGTGATGGGCGAGTGTGCAGTGCTTGCCGTGCTAAGGTATGTGCATTCCTGAATCTTTCCTAGCAATAATAAACAATGCAACCAATATTATCATGATTCATGGAGTAAGCCAGAAATCCTCATGTGAGTTACAGCCTTGATGGCTTGATTGCAAATGCAATTATTCTTCTATACATAAATATGCAGTGCTGTCCCAATCAGTTATGCTACTTCTGAAGCCTTGGGAATAAAGAAGCAGTTTGCTGCTGAATAACATATAAATGGAACCTTGACTATCTCAGCGGAAACAGTAAAAGAAATCTCATGCTAGTAGTCCCTAGAAATGAGCTAGATGAATTTCTGCTTTGGGTATTCTCCTGCATGCTCTCAAACAGAAAACAGATGGGTAATATGATGAGTGAAGGGACAGCATTAAGCACCTATATTTTAAACAATAAGATTCCCCCCGCCCCCCTTTACAGACAGGTATTGTGTGCTTCTCATTTCATCATTCATATCAGGCTTCCTGAACAAGATATTTTTGTGTGAAGAGTGTTTTAAAGGTGTCATTATGAATTTCTTAAGAAAACTTTGGAATAAATTTTTATAAAGAGTCTTTATTGAATCATAGGCTAGATGCTAAAGCATTGTACATGGTTATCATTCCCAGTGAATTTTAATTTCAAAGCCTCACATTTACTATAATATCTTGAAAAATGCAAAGGGCTTTAGTTATATGAACATGTTTAAGGTCTGTAAGGTTTCTCACTTTTCTGTCTTCTGCTGCAGAAGTACTATCTGGCACCACCAGAATGAATTAATCAGCTTTCAAGTGGTAACATTGCCAGTCACCTTGCGGCTTTACATCCATTTCATAAGCCTCCCTCGGATTTTTCTGGCCTGTCCTTAGCTTGCCTATGGGACCACAGAGACATTTAAGCCTTCATCTATCATTGTGGGCGGCTGTCTTAATTGAATCACCTGGTGGTAGCATGAAAAATTCAGCATTTTTCTTTGCTGCTTGTGTGACAACTTTCCTGCTGTTGTTGTTTGTGATGGCTGAATCTCTTCCAGAGTTTCAATATGAGCAAACTGTTGCAGCAAGTTATCAACACTCGGAAGAAGGACTGTGGTCTCTTTTTAGTCTGTGTAAACCAGCTGCATCATTTAAAACAAAACACAGAGGAAATATTAGAGTCCGCAGAGCTGAAGGAGATGGGGAAGCCTGCCACAATGGGGAGCAGCTCTGGCTCCTCACCCAAGTTCTGCCTCTTATGACTTGGTTTAACATCTGATGGCATATATGATGCCTCAGAAATGTGGAGAGTCATTTATCCCAGTGAATTTAATGCATTTAACTGTGATATCTAATCACTACAATAGGTAAGGGAGAGGATTGTGTGCACACTGCTAGGAGCAATTCAGCCAGTTCAGATCTGAAATTATTCTGTCCCTCTAAAATGTCAGAGAGAACGTAAGACAGTAACAATTTCAGTTCTTCAGGTAAGTCTCTGAAGGCACAAGCTGGGCATGATCCATCTAACTTGCCAAAACCCTCGTGACTGACTGCATTTATTTTAACAGAAAATATGTCCGCTCTTATCCATAAGATTAACCACAGATTTTCTTTGGATTGTTTGATGTTACAGATATATCACCAATTACATCTGCTTCACAAAACTCTTGTAGCATCAATTTTTGTTTTGTAACTCCCCTGTCCCCCCAAGTAGGCAAGCTATCTTATTGCTTCTTCTCTAAAGTGCTTTACCTTCTCTACTGTTCTCTGCTGAGTCTACTCCATCTCATCTTTTCCGTCTCCTGTAGGTGCCAAACTCTCAGCTTCCCATGTTCATTCACCCATCTTATTAATTCTCATTTTCTTGATTGCCACTTCAATCCTGTGTGGTGGTATGGGTCATGCCTCAATGCTCCAGCTCCCCTGTGTTCATCATCCACTGCAATATTCTGACCTACTGCATCTCTCCTTTTGTCTGAAGGTGTTATAGAGCCTCTTGCTGTGTCTTTGATTTTTATTCAGACCTGGGTAAGGTCCTGATTCAAAGTCTCCGAACCAAGTGGCACTGTCCTATTAAATGCCAGTGATACAGAATTACAGGCCAACCAAATAAATGCCAGTATGGCCAAAAAGTCATGCTTTTCCTCTCCCTTCCAGCCTATAAATGTGGTGATGTGTTTTAGACTACCAGTCATCTATAATCATGAAAATGGAAGCAACTGACTCCCTAAATGCAGGGTTGGAAAAATATTACTAGAGAGCTGGGCAAAATGAGGTACCCCTCAAAAGGTAATGAGTGATTCTACCTTCTGCTGCAACAAGATGTAACAGAACCATTGTTCTATTCAAGCCTAAAAAGTTTTTACTTTGTGATAGCTGACTTTTGTGTGTATGTGTTCTATGGCAATTTTCTCATAGGAGTAGCTAGAAAACAACATTTTACCGGGGGGGGGGGGGGGGGGGGGGAGAAGGATTTTAAATGCTCTATAGATCTGTGATATCCTGATGTTGTGTAGCTTCATGTTGTCTACTCAGTCTGTGGAGATATTTGCATTTGTAGCAATTGTGTCCTTTCAAATAGGAATGATGTGGTCAGTAGTTTGGCTGCTAAATGGCCTACAGCAGGAATTTTATCTTCTGCACTCAGAAAAAAAACATTATGTTTTATATTAGATTTCAAACTCCATCTTCCTTTGCCCCTTGCTAGCCCTGCTCTTCCCCAGTGGAAGTGGTATGGCAGTAAAATTGTGGGGGAGCTTATTAAATCTGTGCATTTAATGTCTCAATTTAAACCTTGGTTAATAAAGGACCATCTTTCAATTTAAGCTGTGGATTTACCATCTGTGCAAATTGGATTTTTTTTCCATGCTGTATTACCTGAAAAAACAGCATTGCTATGGATAATTTGTGAAGCATTGGTTTCTACATGGCCGCCTACATTCATAGTTAGGTCATTGTACACAGGAGTTCAGAAATGGAGATAGACACCTGGACACTGCTCTTCCTTAAGCCATTAAGTCAGGTAAACACTCCTTAAACAGTATTTAATTTTCTTCTGTAGTTTTCTCCTGTTTAAATGTTGCTTTAATATCTCACCCTTGGTTCCTTCCAGTATGAGAAGTAGTAACAGTTCTGAGTGTCCTGGTTTCGGCTGGGATGGAGTTGATTTTCTTCTTAGTAGCTAGTACAGTGCTGTGTTTTGGCTCTGATGTGAGAACAACTCGATAACCACACCGATGTTTTTAGTTGTTGCTGGGTAATGTTTATACTAAGTCAAGGACTTTTCAGTTTCTTGGGCCCTGCCAGCCAGAGGGCTGGAGGGGCACAAGAGACAGGGGACACAGCCAGGCCAGCTGCCCTGAAGCAGCCAAAGAGGTGTTCCATACCATGGGGCGTCACGCTGAGTATATAAACTGGGGGAAGAAGGGAAGGGTGGACATCTGCCGTTATGGCATTTGTCTTCCCGAGTAACTGTTAATGTGTGATGGAGCCCGGCTTCCCTGGGGATGGCTGAATACCCACCTGCCCATGGGCAGTGGTGAATGAATTCCTTGTTTCGCTTTGCTTGCGTGTGCGGCTTTTGCTTTCCTATTAAATTGTTCTTATCTCAGCCCTCGAGTTTTACATTCCTTTCTAGTTCTCCTCCATGTCCCTCTGGGTCAGGAGGAGTGAGCAAGTGGCTGCGTGGTACTTAGTTGCCGGCCGGGGTTAAACCATGACACTGAGCTAGGATGGTATTTGGATGCATCTTCTTAGTTTGAGAGCAGGTTATTGGCTATAACCAAACCCACGGTTGGGGCGGTTGCTGCTGGCTTGCCGGCTTCTAAAGGTGGGTAGGTCAGAGAGAGGACGTGTGCCCAAAGTCCAGCTTCCCACAGCACTGGGTCTCATTGGCTGTCCTTCAACTAATTCTAAGATGCTTTGTGACTATCCCCCAAAACTTTGTGCTACCTTGTACTGTAAAAAGAATATAAACCCCAAGAAGTCTAGTGAGTGAATTTCCATTGCACAGGTTCCAGTTAGACAGGATGGTCTGTGGTATGCTGTTCACACAGACAACATTTTTACGGACGCTCTTAAGTGGTGTTACTTGCATTGGAAATGTAAGATAATTGTAATCAGGAAAAAAGAAGTCGCATGCTCTGTTTGGGTAGTTAGATTAAATGGATATGCGGTTGCATATTCAATGTTAAAGAATTTTGGAAAAAACAAAACAAACTCTCTTTACCCTGTAATAATGAATTAATCTCAGATGACAATTCCTAAAGGAAAATTGCAAACATGGGAGGAATCTCACATACCAGTCACTCATTCCCACCTCTGCCCGAGCGCCCTTTGCTTCTGGGTCACGTTAGGGGTTGGGGCTGGCTTGTGAGAGGGTCTGGGGACTCATTTTAGGTCTGAGAGAGTAAGGGAAGACAGTGGGACTGCCAGTTCAGCTGAGCAGCTCAGCCATGTCAGAGAGTTTGTTTATAGAAGAGCTATGCAGTGTATTTAAGTCGATTATTCAAAAATATTTTTTTTTTTTCATCTCCCCTCTCTACTCTGTGTGTGTGCAAATGCAATGCAAACCCCCTTCTCTTCTGCCTGCCTTGCAGTAGCAATTTTCAGGCCAAAAGTAATTTTAATGTTTGATTTACCATTGAGAGAAATGGATAGGTTTAACGTTGTGAATATGAAAGTTAAACTACCCAAACTGATCCTGTTTTGCAGCCTAGCATCGTGAAGGGAGACAAGTTCATTATCGTCACTTTTGGCCCAGTTTTTTACCTCTTTTTATTCCTTTCTTGAAGGAAATAGTTAAGTTTCTTATCCTAGTAAATTTTTCACACAGGAAAAAGGTCAAAATGAGATACTCCCATGAGCTAGGCCCTCTTCCCACCGCTCCTTTTCCCAGTAATCCTTGAAGCATTTGGCCAGCTGAGGAGAAGTGCCAAAATCAGTGCTGCTGCCCAAGAACTGTTTGAAGCATGCGTGGCTGGTAGCAAGGCAAATAAAGTAACAGTTACTGGCTTGCATGTGATGGCAGAACTGAGCAAGCGCCTCCTGGAGAGCAGTGTCCATGGCTCCACCTTGGACCAGTGAGAACACTGTTCTCAATTCCTGTCATGATTGCCACAGATACGCAGTTTTGTCCGTAGGGCTGAGCTGAAAAAGATGATCCTAGGGTAATTGTAATCCTGAGTTTAAATAATTTTTGTCTGTTGGAGCATGTAAATAGGATAGCCTCAGAGTTGGTCTAACATACATTATTGGGAAATCCTTAGGATGTGGGGAGTTCCCTGACAAACCCAAAGCTATAAATTTGGCACCTGCACCAAGCAGAGCTGAAACTGTTTGAGCCCAGCTAAATCTGGGGGAGAGGAGGGAGGATAATATTAATTTCTGATTTGTCAGCTCTGACTGTAATTTCTGTAAATCTAACTCTGTTGCTTGTCTATATGTTGTAAAAGCAATCACACTTAATCACGCCAATTGTATATAAAGGTGAGAAATTGCAAGGAAGGACGTATTTAACTTTTGACATTTGCTTAAATTCTTAGAAAATTGTGTGGCATAGTGTCCAGCAAAATTTGAAAGTTACTGCAGATTAAGGCTACTAAGAGCTGATTTTAATCCTCAGCACGCCTGAGCATTGAGTCCATTAGTATCTGTTACTGTGTCAACAGAGACAACAAACTCCAGGCACTACCAATTAACTTCACCAGCAAGCATATCTTCATGAGAAAAATCAAGTGAACATGCATCTTTTATTAGGAGGCGGGAGACCAGAGCCAGTGTTTCAGACATCTGATGACCTTTGTGTGTGTCTGCTATCTCATTGTCTTTGACAGGGATTAAATTCAGTCTTCAGAGCTGATCAGTGCCTTCTGTCTCTCTGAGGAGACTATTTAATTTACTGTACTGTATGATATAATAGCATCTTTTCTCTTTAATTGGAGACATCTCAATCTATTCTAATAATAGTTATACTGAGTGTGCATATAAATACAGACTCACACTTAGAGCTATAGGTGGCTTTAGTCTGTATTTGGGAAGATGTTAGAAAACACAAATCTAAACTTGATTGCATCTAAAATTAAATTTGCTAATATCTAAATATCTAAAGTGAAAAAAGAGCCAATCTTGAATGGGTGCCATGTGCTATTCTTAAATGCAGGTTCTGCTGTAACTAATAAAAAGAATGACTTTGAAATAGGCTTCCTGTGAATTTCCTGTGAAATGAGAATTATTGTCATCTAAGTTTGATCTTGTATGCCTGCCAGCACAGGGCTGAGCAGTCTTTCAGGAGCCTTTTAATGGCTGAGCTTGGACATTTCAGGACACCCCGGAGACCAGCCATACAGGGAACAGGCGTTTGTCTAACACTCAAATGGCAATGATTGCACTGCTCATGTCAAATGCACTATGTGCCAGAACCCCAAACAAAAGAAATGCCTGAACACCACGGTACTATTGTTTGCTCCTAACTGTCCCCTAAACCCCTGGAAGGGGCTGTAGATGTAGTTGGAGAGCCCAATCCCCATGCGCAGAGCCTTCAAAGTGCCAGGGGGATTGCACTCACCTGGATAATTATGTGCTGGTTCCCACTTGGCCTTAAGTAAATGAGTATTAATTCTTTACTGAAGTGGCATGGCCTCTTTACAGCAGGAATTTATATACAAGACTTATGCTATAATTCAGGCCTGATGGGTCATTAATGCACCTGTGTGCACATGCAGAGGGACAGCTGGGCCATGCACATGCCACCCAACCAAATTTCTGTGAAAGCTACTTCTTCCCCTTTCAGGGGAACAGGGAAGGGTAGTTGAAAGAGTTCAGAAAAGCTACCACAGATGGAGTATTTGTTATTGACTGAAGTACATAGCCATGTAGTTGGAGAGGAATATAAAATTCAATATAATATAAACAAATGTAAATACAAAATATAAATATAAAAAAAAGTTTTTTGTGGCTATGGTATGCTGATGTGAGGGGTTGAAGGTGGCTGGAAAGATATGGCTAAGAAAAAAAACTAACAATACCACTTTCCAAAGGTAGCTTGGACTTTTTTCATTTAGGCTTCCTATCCAGCTACTAGCAAGCGTGTGATGTGTGGTGTGACTAAGGCAACCTGTTAACGATGACAGGCTGGGAGGTAAATGCGGCTCTTGTGTGACAAGATATTTCTTCTTTGTGGCTTTTTTTTTTTTTTTCACTAACATGGTTAGAAAGTTGTTCTGTCCAACTTCTCATTTTCCAGCCTTGAATGTTTTATGTTGAGGGTCCTATATTATATGATATTTTTAATCTTCCTTTTTAAATGATGAGATGTTGGATGAAAGCAAAATCATGTTAGGAATACAGCAGAACAGGTGTTTCGGCTTTTCTGTGCAGATGCTGTAGCTTTCCAGCAGTAGCAAGTTACAAGCATATGTAATCTATAGGAGGAAATCACAGTACGTCATG
Source organism: Falco naumanni (assembly GCF_017639655.2). Classification (NCBI taxonomy): domain Eukaryota; kingdom Metazoa; phylum Chordata; class Aves; order Falconiformes; family Falconidae; genus Falco; species Falco naumanni. The sequence goes on along the minus strand of NC_054062.1, from coordinate 33,085,974 downwards.
ACTGAAGTAGTAAATGCTTGGAAGGTGTGTGTGAAGTAATTATTCTTCTTAATTCTATGCATTATACTTCATTAAACAGGAGACGAATAGCATCCCCTTACACATGGTTTGAGGAACCAAGGTCTGGCATGAAGGAAACGTGCCAAAATGCTTAATTTGAGTGTTGTTTAAAGTTGGTGGTCCATGGGTCCATGGCTGTATCTGAGCAAATGTTTTGGTTCAGAGCGGTGGTGTGATTTTGAAGAAAATCCCTTGATTTGTCCCCATGTACTGAGTGTTGGCTTGGTTCAGGGAGGGGTTTTGTTGGGCATGGGCTGAATTGCTTTTGGAGGAAACATACACCAGTATTCTGCAGCCCTGGGTGGGCATGGGGGTTTGAACCAGGGAGGTGGCCTGAAGAGCAGATGTAAGGGGGGACATTCAGTCCAGAGGATAAGAATAATCAAGTCTGAAGTAACCAGACTGAAGCAGAGCTGTGGAGCTTTCTGGATTCCCAAATCTCACTGCTCTTTGGGGTTGCTCCCAATCAGAAGACCTAGAGTCCCCAGTCTGAGTGCTTGTAATGTGGAGAGGGCAAGATGGAAGGCTGAGACTATCAGTAAGCACCTTGGGTGCCAATTGCCTGCCTAGCTGGAAAGTGAACTAAGTAACTGTCGTCACTCTACCATTCAGTAGAATAAGTTTGCTTAGCTTAACACGATCGGTTGTAGTAGGATATATAGTTTATCATTAGCAAATGAATTGAGAAGCTGCCACCTTGCAATTTGAACAGCTTTGCTCTGGTGTCACGCCAATATAAGCATCTTAAAGCTACAAAGTTCACTAGGAGGCAGTGGTTATTTTTAAGTGGTAAAGTATGGAATATTTAGCTCTCCGGAAACTTTGTACCTGAGCTGGATCAAAACTTTCTCTTGAGTTGTGGACTTCCCACCTTGCTGCAGGTGGACTGCAGGACAAGGCCTCAAGGACAAGAGTCCAAGTACTGTTAGCCTGATGAATAGAGACACGTTAGAACTTGTAGGGCACAAGCCCTGGGAACAAAGGAGCAAGCTAACTGCAGACTCTTGAGCCGTTGCAGTTGAGATGGCAACCAGATGGACAAAGAGGAACAAGTAGCCAGATAAGGGAATGGATAGTGCCGATAAGGAACTTTAATAATTAAGAAAGTCACGTAGGAAGAAACCCCCTAATCTTAGAATAGAAATTGTTGCTATGACAAGGTAAACTAATCAGTTCCTATTGTTTTAACGGTGTGCCTTAAATGTCAACCAACCAGTGTTTTTTACGCTTAAGATTTAACCATCAGTGTGTAATATGTAGAAGATAGAAACATATATAATTGTAAGAAAATCATTCATAAAGGGACAACTTGCTTGCATCAAGCTGCATCCCATCTCTTCATTCGCCGCAGTGGACAACACCTAGTCAAAAATTTATGAGTGGTAGCTGTGATGTCCTAAAATGATGAGAAGTTGTTAAGTGAGACAAGACTTGTGAGAAAGGGTCATGTGGTGTATCCAGCAAACTGATACTGGCTTTGAGGAAAAGACAGCCTAGGCTGGATCGATGGTTTTTAATTCAGAAATAAAAGCAGTGCTCTTCAAAGCTAAATACGAACAGTTCTTTGCATCTGCTCTGTTTAAACCACCTCAGAGGCAAATTACTACCTAGTCTGGCTCGGAGGAAGAGGGCTGTATATCCTCTTCTGTTCCCCTCAGATTGTCTGATTACTTGGCCTAATCCCTCAGATTAACAGTACAGACCTGTGAATGCATGCTGGTGGCAGAGGAGATGGAAGGGTGCAGCGCACTATGGCAGTAACTTCTGCCTCCGAGGGCACTCCAGAGATTGAAGGATTGAGTTTAGCGGAGATCAAACCCTCAACTGACTCTTAATGCCCTTAGACTGACCCACACAAACGTCCTTAACACAGCAGTGTCGAGAAGAAACACTCACAAATCAAGACATGACAAATGGATGCTCAGCTGCAATACTGTCCTGGCATAATTTGCCTGCTTTGACTGCAGAGCTCAGCGGCTCACTCTGATGTGTGGTAGCAATATGGCTTGCAAGTACTGAAGTCACTTCGGGAAATGGAATTTGCAACCAAGAGGTACAGGGAGCACTGAATGCTCTCCCGTGCCCCGAGATATGCAATTCCTGTATTTTCACTGAATGCCAATAGCTTTCTACCTTCACTCAAACTCATGTCGGGGTGTGCATACATTGCAAACAACAGGGGATGTATTGGTTGTTTTTTTCAGCATCTTTCATTAGGTAGTGTTTCTGGATGCCAAAATTTCAAAGAAGTGATTCAGTATTGCTGTGTTTGCTGCATTCTTTGAAAAGCAGTAGAGGCAGCAACATTACTTTGGGGCTTGTGTTCCTGTTAACTTATTTTAAAAAATGCATTTTCACAGTGGTATTTCTTATTTTTCAGATGTGTGCACTCCCAGGGACAATCAGTCTGAAAATAAAGATCTGCTAGGTTAACTGTTTCTGCACTTTCTTCTTCTCCTTCAATGTTTTTCTCTGGAGCAATTAAAACAAAGTAATTTATTAAAGAAGTCACGGTGCTTCTGTGTGGGAATGTGTTTATCTTGCACTGGCTGGACTACAGGACAGATCTTGCCTGGATCCCGGAGATTGCAGTTCAAACAGCATTTACCACCTTTTTGGTTGCTCACATTTTGTTTGCTGCTGGTTAGGTTGAGGAGCTGCATTCAGCCACAAAAAGCAAACTACTATTCATGGCTTGATGGCTTGTGACGTGCAGTCGGCAGAGGAGAGCTAATCCTTCAATGTTTGAAGGAGAACTGAGGCAACAAGGCCTCAGGAAAACTAATTATCCTGTCTCTGTCACTCGACAGCTCTAAGTTTTTTTCTCCCTTCTTTGCCTAGTCTGCTACCTCCAACAAACGTGTCTCAGCTCTCCCCTTCAGGATCTGCATGCGAAGCATACCCTGGAAGTCCTTTGAGCACTGCTCAGCAGTTCTCTGCTGCTTTGTAAGGCTGCAGTGCTAACTTTCAATTTTTTTTTTTTTGTTAAGAAGAAACAACAACAACAACAAAATATTTTAAGATGTTTCCTGTCAAAGCAGAGGGCTGTGGCCTTGGCAGAAGGATGGAATACAGCTTTTCTCTTGCAGTGTGTGGTCTCCCAAAGAAAAAACAGCACAGAAATCAGACACAAAAATGTGAGTAGACTGACACAACAGTCAAAATCAAGCACTATTGCTGCTTTCTCTTAATGAAACTCATGGATGGTTGTTTTATTTGCAGCCTGTGGGTGTGTTCAAGTTGGCAATTTGACTGCTCTTCATAGCAAATGGCTGCATGCTCTGATTGCTGCTAATGGGGATTGTTACAACCTTTCTCAGTTCTTGGAGCACCCATGGCCGGCTATTTTCGTTAGCCATGTTTGAAAGAATGATTCTGACCAAATCGCCCCAAATACAGTCTTCAGCACTGCAATGCTTCTCTCTGACTCAAGGTCATGTGGGAGTAACTGCTAATTCCTTAAATATGTTTAAAATTAGTGAAACCGACAAATATGTGTCATGCCCTTCCAATAAATTGCTTATGTTCTCTGGCTGCCAGCTTTTCAGCGTCTGTATGTATGTATTTATATACATACAATAATTCTGAGTAAAGCTTGAGATTTATTCAGATGGATGAAAAATTCTTTCAGAAGGATGAAAATTTGGCTGTTCCACCCATTTATTTAAATGCTGATCCTGCTCACTGAAGTGGTGAAGAATTTGCACACGCTCTGTTCCCCAGCAGCGATTTAGGTCTATGCAGTCTTAGTAGGATGGTACTGGATATATGGTTATCATCTATATGTACTGTTGTCTGAATAAGATTACCCATAATGCTTTTGCTTGTGTACTGTGCTTTGACAGGTTTTGCCAAAACACACATTTTTAAAAAATAAAGCCCCCAGATAGCTGCTGAGATAGAAGGCTTGGGAACTTCTGACTTCAAATTAAGCATTCCTGAGTTTCCATGCTTGAGCTGTGGTGTTTGATGGTTTCTATTAAAGCAGCCAAGATATATTGCTAAATTGAAGGGAAAACACAAATATTGGGATTTCACCAGTGAAGTGAGCAGAGAGGGTGCATAAAATGCAGCAGGTTTATTACCTGGGCAGACCTATAACTGACTAAAACACATGGTGTAGCGGGAAAGGAGTGGGAATGGGCAGTGACTCTCTGCTCAGGACTGTGAGGGAAACACAGCAGAACTCCCTCTGTGACAGACAGAAACCAGCACACTGCAGCCGTGCACCTTGCAGGCAGCCCTGGGCACAGTGTAAACAGGCACTGAGTGGGGGACACATATGACTATATGTATTATTTGTGCATCTCAGCAAAGGATTTCTTGTCTGCAATTATAGTAGTTTGCTCCTTGCTTTTTTTCAAGCTTTTTTTTCCCTCTTCATCTTTTTAAACTGTGCTCTTCCTGTAGCTAACACATCAAAGCCTTACTGCATGGGCATGAATTTAAGCTTCTTTTTGGCACATTCAAACATATACATCCAGAAGAGACTCTAAGCATCAAGGAACAAGATGATATTGCAATGACTAGACATACTCAAACCTTTATTTCCCATCAACTACAGGGTGTGTTTTTCTTGCGGGTGGACAGCCTGGGTGACCACACCAAGCATCCTCTAAGAACTGAGGAAATCACACTGTAAGGGTATAAAAATGTCTCGTGAAAATAGTCTTACAGACTGATCACGGAGTCTGAAGTCTGTGCTGACTGTGAGAGCTGAATCTCTGTGTCCCTACTGCTTGGGGTTAAAGGCAAAACATAGCTAACTTTTGCTTCCCAGAGCAGTCCTCTATGGAGATAATGTCTGGTCTGCCGCAGTAGTTTATGGACTTACTATGGCACCTAAAAAAGCAGTAACTGTTCCCTGTAGAGACAACACAGTGATATATAAGATTTACACACACGCACACACACACACACACACAAACACACACATTGTCTGTTGCATCTATATGAAAATATCTCAATACTACATATGAACTGCACCAGAGTTGGGAAAGATGGGAAGCCTACAAGCAAAATTCCAGGGCATGTGCACTCTGGTAATTTTTCTTAATGGTAGTATTATAAATGCTACATGTGGTGTTCCTCCACACAGAAAATACTGTAAATGCTATAAATCCACGGGAGAAATGTTATGACCTCTTTTCAGTTTGGAAAACTGGCAGGGAATTGTTATTCTTTAGCATATTGCACAGGAAATTGAGCTTTAATTCTGTAGAATACTTCTCTGAGTCTCTTGAGAAGAAAACTCTAACTTGTACTTCAATAAAGGGTTAGTTCAGGTGCAGAAAGAAGTGTCTAGCTGGGATTTTCTGCCCCACTGTGCTATTGGGAAGAATTTCGGGCAGGAACAGTTCACTTGGTTTTCTTGAGACATGTATGCAATGGGACTCTGAGTTCTGCCTCTTTAACTACATCAGAAATGCAAATGCAAGTACTTGTAACTGTCATTTGGATTTTCAAGGTACTAGAAGACCCTGGGTTCACACATGCAGATGCTCAGGTGCAGGTTTTCCTTCCCAGTTAGACTAATATGGGAAAGAAATCACATTTTTTTTAACATGCTCAGGTATAATTGTATCAGTAATAGATATGAAATACCGAACTTCCTAACACCAGGAAACAAAATGTGAGACTGGAAATGGGTATGCTGCACTGCATTGTGGGATGAATAAATGAGAAAAAAGGCACCCATTTTGCTTTATTTCCTGTGTAAGGTGGAGGGAGAAATTGGAGGTAAAGGGAACTACAGGACTTGATCTGTGTTTGGAAAGCAGAAATAACTGTGCAGCATTTTGGTAATGAGCTACCTATTAAAAAATTAATTTACAAGTATGTAGTTGTCTCATTATCCAGCTTGCAGCATACAAAACACTTTGGTAGGAGATACTCTGCCCTTTGCATGAGGTGTTGTGAATAGTTTTGCGGTGCTGGGCACCAGATGTTTTGTGAAATGTATATGCCTCTTGGATGCGACAGCCTTGCAAAACTGCGTTTTCTTTTGCTGTTGAATGGAGAGCATTAATCAGCTTTAATGATCACTAGCGGATATACTAACAGCTTACAAAAGTTGCGCTCTCCATTCTGCTATAAATGGAGCCTCAAATAGTTGTAGTTGCCTACGGCTGTGTGCTAGAAAACCTGTTTTCTTCGGTGGATCACACTCTCACCCTTTAATCAGAACTTGTTCTGAAAATGGCAATGCCATGTCTCTAACGGTGATCTCATTTTTGAGGGCAGTAGCCAAGGGGGATATTGTCATCTGTTTCAGCCTGTTCAGAGAATAAGACTGAGAAAAACGCATTTTGAACTTCAGGAAAAAACATTATTCTGGTTTTTAGGCAGTTCATCTGGGAGTCTGTCTGCACAGAAAATCTCTGGGTTTCGTTCATGCTGTTCTGATTCCAAGGGATGCATCAGGACCTTTCTCCATGATGACCCCAGGGGACTCACCCCAGGGAACACCATAGATGTCACAGTAAGTGCCTACTTGAGAGTCAAGTGTCTCGACTCCCGTTAGCGAGAACAGACCTGTAAAGCAGATGGGCTCATCCTAAAGTAGGCACTGAAGGGGGGGAGGTTGGTTGCATAAACACAGCTGTCTGTTGCTGTTTGGGAGGGATGCCCTACAGAATCTGCACTATTTGCATGCAGCTGGCAGATGTGAGGGAATTCAAGGAGGAGCTGTCTTTTTGGACTTCCAGCTGGAGGCCCAGAGGCTAACTTCAGGCATCCAGAATATTGCTAGGTGCTCACATAGGGGCGACTGGATGTCACCCCACTGTCTTGTCATATTTAGATGGTCTCTGGGCACCAGTGACTGTACGGGCTGGGGATTACAGTGGGACCATGAAGACACACTTACTGTGCATGTAAATGCCTAAGTTCGATTGCCTTCACCTGAAACTAAGCCTTATGCACAGTCTGACTTCATGAGGCTCTGTAACTTGTTACAGTGAAATGATTGTTCTACCAAAGAACAGAGACACATGATGTTGAGTGCATTTACTAGAAGAGCATTACAGAAATCATAACCACAGTGATGTAGATGTTGGGGTGTAAACGGCTTTCAGGACTACATAGTCATGCATATGGTATGAGCTTGGCATTGTGTTGCTCTTATTTTCCTAAGCAGACTCATTTGTTTCTAATGCTTTCATATGATTTAAACTAAAAAAACTTTCTTTAAAAAAAGCACCTAAACTACACATGTAAGTTGATTTTATTGACATTTGTGTTCTTTCCTTAATAGGTTAAGGTGAATTTCTGCTTAAAAGTAAGGCTTATTTATTTGGCTGTCTGGTGGAGGAAATGCCACCAAAAGACCAGTGGTGGTCTTATAGGTTGATAGGGTAGGGTGAAGCTTCAGTGGATGTTCAGCGTAAAGGGGAGCTATAACCCTGTCTGGCTGATGTTAAGGATATGAAGAGAAGCATTGTCTTGTGCTCTCTTCTTTAACCATTCAGAGCCTAATAAATGTGTCTAGACCTGGAACACAATGTTTTCATGAGAAAGCGTAATGGTGACGTTCTGCCTTATTTTCAGTTAACTTGCAGAGTTTAGCTGTTGGTTAAGTGTTAGTGTTGCTAGAGGGATGCTTTACAGTGGGGCTGCAGTTCACTTGCTTGCCTATATTCTTCCACGGTAAATCTGCACCAGATAAAAATACATATATTTATGATATTCAGAATATATTTTAGCCCGTGAACGCACGTGTAATGTGGTGTGTATTTATTGGAAGTAGCCATAGAACAACTCAGCTCAGTATGCCTTTTACCGTATTTTTGATCAGCGTTTACATCTATGTACATGTGCTCAGAATATTTTGCTATTGTTATGAGATTTAAAATATTTTTTATCTACTTTTATTGCCCTTGTAGATTGACCCTAACTATGTTTTATATCAATTTTGAAGATGTTTTACTGTTACATAGTGTCTCATTTGAGCACAGAATTAGAAATGGGATAATTAAAATATCATTAGAGAACTTTATTGTTTCCAAATGTTTTATCCGAACACCAAGCTGAGATGCTAAGTCAGTTTCTATCAATAAGACTCAAAACACATTATTTTTGGTAAATACTGCAAATATGTTCAGTATCTAGGAGCTTTTATTTGATACAATGTGTACTTGGCAGAATGTATCGCTTTGGATAGGCAGCACTGAGGCGCTTCCTGAAATGAATTGAGTATTCTTTGATAAATCTTGTACGTGACATAATCTCTTTCTATTAGCATATGGATAGCATTATATAGGGAAATACTGCATTTAATTTAAATACTTTGGTTTGTGATTGACACAACACCCACTTTACATTCGCAGTGAGCATTAATTTGCGCACTTCATTGTATTTTTTTGTATGCAGAATTGAATCACATTCTAAATGTAAATGTGCTGGCAGCTGGCCTGGTAAAAGGGACTGCAGGTACGTGGAAGTCACAAAAGAAAATGTAGCACATCCCAGCGGCATCCAAGAGGTGCAGGCCTGTCTGCTGTGCTTATCAATAATGCTGTCTGAGAGAAACCATGACGGTGAAAGGGGCTTGAGGAGTTACTTCCATTTCCTGCTCACAAATAGAATAATGTCATAAAATGACATAGGCTTGACTGACAGCATGGTGGTGGAGGTAATGATGTACTGAGAGGCTTGAAGGGGGTAGAATTGGCTCTTGAGAAAGGAAGAGGAAAAATTGTCCATCAGAGTGAAGGTCAGATGGTGATGTGAGCAAATGTAGCTGGGGGAAGGCCATTATGAAACCCAACAATTCTTTTCAGGCACAAATCACTGGGGCATAATCAAAGCCCTAATTAAATCAGTGTTTTGTTTTGTTTTGTTTTTCTTTTTGTGTTTTTATTTTTTTATTTTTTAAATTGCCAGAATTTTTCCCCTGGGTGATATTTTTTACAAAAGAAAACCCTGCCAAATACATTCTATGTGAGAGAGACTGCTTAAAGCAAATAGTACTGGAGGGAAAAAACCCAACCCCCAAACCTTCCTTTTTTAGACAAATGAGAATAAACTACTTGTGCCCAGAAGAGCGTGCCAGCAAAACACCTAGTTATTTTCACCTTCAGAAATGATAAACTGGATTATGGGGCATTCTGGGTTGTCTCAGCCCTGGTGATGAGCAGACTCTATAAAGCTCTCTCCGTATTTAGAAGAGATTGTTTTCATATTAATAGTGTGACAATCGTGCAAACAAAACTGCTGAATTAATTTTGTCCTATTGAATGCTGGCAAACATTTATGAGCTACTCAGTTTGAAGAGGGGTTTGGCAGTAGTTTGGACAGATGACGGCAACAGTGGAAACACTGTGGTAGGGAACCTCTGTAGAGTAGCTGTCCTATATTGTCAAAGCTCATATTCAGAGCAAAAGATTCTACTTGGGGCTACATCATTCTTAATTTTTTGTTCTGAGATATCCATTCGTATATAAAAATATAGCTGCATTTCATCCTAAAAGGCACATGAGTGGCAGAGATCATTCTTCTATGCAGGTGGTTGGGTTTTTTTGTGTGTGTTGAGCATTTATAGGATGAAATTCATTAAATAAATATAAAAATATTACTTTGACTTTCCACACTGAAAGGTTATAGCAGAGTTTCTTTGCCTGCCTTTGATTCGGCCATGCCTAGGTGCAACAAGGGGTGCTATAGGTACATCACGGAGGTGGTCATATCTCATTTCAGCCAAGACTGAGAACTGGTCCATGATGGGTAGGAGTATTGAGCCCTCCTTTTAGCAGTCCATGTGTTGGTATCAAGTGTTTTTTTAGTTCATGGGAAAAAAAGTGCTATTCTGAACCTTATGTGTTGCCCAGCAGGGCACCGCAAGCTGGTGGTATCTTCATTACACCTTTCTGAATTCCTTCTCCTTTACCATCTGTCTCAGGAGGTGGCATTGTCACACCATGTCTACAAGATGTTACTGCTGCCACAGTGAGGAGTGGGATGGTATTAAAATGAATGTAATTAACTTATGGATCAAGTAATGCAGGGAGGAGAGAAAGGAGTGAAAGGTTTGATTACAAGGTCTCATGGGTGTCTCTGGTGTTACCTTGTAGAAAGGCAAAGCCATGTAGAAAGGCAAAACTCTACACAAGGTTATTTAAAATCTAGAGAGCTGGCCATAGGTAGTTGTGCGGCTGCTGCGGCTGAATCACAGAGGGAAAACCACTGGAGTCCAGATTGATTCAAGCCTGGAATTTATTTCATTTTGTTTGTCCTTAAACCAACTGTAATTATCTTGCCTTTATTTGGATGTTACAAAGAAGTTTTATTTTTGCATGGCCCTTTGTCCAGTGTTCAGGTAGTTTGGTGTTGCTGTGAGACGCTGAGGCATCACCCAGTGAAAGGAGCAGCAGTTCTCCATACCAGATGCTGTCTTACTGCCAGCACCCCAACATGAGGCTCCGGCTCACCCAGAGGCTGGTCTGACACAAAGGCAAGTTGTGGAAAGGGTGTGTTTTGTTGATGGCCTTAATCAGAGCTTTACCAGGAGAAACCTGCTGGGCTCTGAGGGCCTTCTGTTAGGTTCCCAATGATAATTCACAGATGTCTTGCAGAGCATGGAGTTTAGAAGTTAGGTACCTAAATGCTAGTGGATCCTGGCAGTTAAATTTCATCTTATATAAAGATTAGCATTTAATGCAATCATTAAAGAAGTGTTCACTTCTCTTAAGAGTTTTGAAGTAGGGTTTTTTTGTACTGTTCATAGGTCTGTCTGCTAGAAATGAATAGTCAATCTCACTGGAAAGATGTAATATTCCTCTCCCCTTTGATATCAATATCTGTTTGTATAATGCAAAATACAGAGTTTTAATTTGAGACATTTTTAAGTCTGGAAGAGCTGTCATTAAAAGAACAGTATTACCCTTTCCAGCATCCCAGGCCAAGATAATCACAGGCAGAAGAGTGTCTGTGTTGAGTAATAACAAGTTCTGGCAGGGGTCATTAGCAGAGCTTTCCACTTATATTTATATCATGTCTGCTCTTCACTGTGCTCCACTTCATGCTGTTTCTCATGCTAGTGGGGACCTCATTCACTGCAGTGTGGCCTCAGCTGCGTTTTTTCCCTTCCCACCTGACTGTCATGCGAACGGCTGAGGGATCACTTTGCTGTGCTTCATAGCAGTCCAGAATCCACACTCAGCAGGACAGGTCCTGCTTGTATTTATTTAAAAGAAAAAGCTATTCACGCCTTCTGGTTTCTGCCCTTCTATGGATCATTTCTTATTAAACCTAAAGACGCTGATTCTCCCTTAGGAAATTCTTGAGCTACAAAGAGCTGGAGGCAGAAAAAGTGTAACAAGGAGTTATTGCTGTATGCTCACTGCCTTTTTATACTCCAGCTGCTGTGAGGCACGAGCCTTGTACCAGACTGAGTTCTCATGTGACCTGGTCGGGCTACTCCAACATTCCTCTGTCTGAACTTCTTTCTCTGAAGGCACAAAGGTGAGAAATATATCTAGGAAAAGGAGACAGTTGTAATTCTTATGAAATCCAGATAGGGACCTTAAGATGATCCCCGTAACAGACTATGGCTTAAGTCAGGAGGGATCACAGCAGCATCTCTCACCAGTGTTGTTTCTTGGAGCCAAGGAGGCTCACTTTTGTCTTCAAAGAGGGATCTTATCTGATGACAGCTCCTTACCCTGGTGCCTGTAAGTGTGTGCGTGTGTGTGATAAGATCCCATGCAGCCTGCTCTAGGTGAACTTGCTTTAGCAGGGGATTGGACTAGGTGATCTCTAGAGGTCCCTTCCAACCCTGACCATTCTTTGATTCTGTGATTTTGGTATAAAAGACTTTGAAACAAACTACATTCATAGGGAGGATTTTTTTTAATGATTTCTCCTGTCCTTCAAAGTGGAACCAAAAAGGTCTTGTTTTCTGCTGTTGCTCAAGAGGAGCGTAACAATATCTTTATGAGCATAATTTTCATACTTCCAAAATTCAAATGCTTAATCCCTTCAACCTGCCTGCAGTAAGTGGTGTTTCCTCATTTTGCAACACAGAAGTGACTGCTGACATCTCAGAGAGCTGCTGAATACCTCCTGGGGGTAGGAATGTGTAGGCAGCACCTATCCCCAAAAGCCTCCATTTGTAGAGATGTGGATTTTCTTTTTCTCTAATCCCACTTTCCCTCTTTGCACACACTTGAAGACAGTGTGCAGCTGACTTGGTATTAGTTTCAGCCCTGCTGATGGATTATTAGCAGTTCTCTTGTTGCAGGGGAAAGGATGTAGAAAGTCAGGAAACAAGGGAAACCACTCTGACAGAAAGCCCTGGCAGATGCACAAGGAGAAGTGTGATGTCCTCCATCAGTCACCTCCTCACCTCCTCAGTCACCTTTCAGCTTTTGGGTGTTAGGTGCTGTGTAACAGTGTCTAGCTTTCAAAGACACGATTTTTGTTGCTGCTGGTGGTGTCCCTTAAGTCAAGGCACTTTGGTTCTTACATTATGAATGTGATGCCAGGGTGTATCACCAGCTTCAAGAGCTTTGCGCTACCCTTGGTCCCTGCCTGGAGGGAATCTCTGAAAGAGGGTGCAGAGAGCCAGCCTTGAAGCCAGAAGCCTTTCTCCCATCCTTGACCCCCAGGCCCATCTCCTGTCCTTGCTTCCAGCCAGCCCAGAATCATTTGCTATGCTCCTGCTGGAGCTATACCAGCATGGAGCCAGTTTTAGTCCGTCACTCAGTGCCAGCAATCCCTGTCAGGGGTGTCAGCTCATGCAGTGTCCTCTTACACAGCTGTTGTGTTCCTGTAAGGGAGGGATGTTACTGCAGGAAAGAAATGAAGTGTGAGCACTGAGAGGAAAGATTTAGTTAGAAGTCATCTTTTAAAATGACTGCATGGATTGCTCAATTTTCATAATGTTTTGAATTCTAGGGTGAACTGCTGCTCTGTTCCTTATCTTCATCGTATGCAAATGATCATAAGGAGGATAAGGAATGATCAGCATTCCTTTTCCTGGGAAATATAAAATGGGGCTAATGTTGCTAGGAGACATACTCACTAGTTTGCACTTCACTGTACAGCCAGAAGGACTCTGCACACGTACAAAGCACAGGAAGTCTGCAGAAATACAAAATTAAAAGCAGCACTGATGAAAACAGCCAAGGTATTTTCCAACTTAGCATTTTCCTTGAGTACTTGGAAAAAGCATACAGGAGAACTTCATGGCCTGGATGCCTTGGTGACACCTTTAATTAGGGTCTATATATCTGGGTCTTAAGGCAGATGAGAATGAAAAAGTGTTGTGCAGGGCTGCTCTTTTTTAAAAAATAAATATCTTTTCCAACATTATACTATTACCATTTTCTCCTAAATTGCCGTTAGTTTTTGTCACTTCTCTTTGTATCCGTTAGCTAAGTCAGAACTTTTTCACTTCTAAAAGCTTTTTGCTGTCCTTTGTGAGACAGTTTAAGCAACTGTGATTCAAAATGACTATAATGCACCAATAGCAGAAGTTTTTGTGAAGTGTGCCTTTGACTTCCTCATCCAATTAGTTCTTGGCCTCGAGTTTGCTTACACGTGTGCCAGAAGTAATTTTTCAAACATTAGAGAACACTTTTATGAGTTGAAACAACACAACTGCTTGGGAAAAGAGAGATTCATGCCAGAGCTGGTGCCACAGACAGATTTAGGTCTTGAGAATGGGTTGAAAAGTCAGGTGAACTTTTTGTGCATTAAATTACCGGACTCTGCTTGCACCTTTGCCATGGGCCCCTGAAAGAAGCAGGGCTGTTGGGCTTTAGTTGGTGGCTGATGTTACATTTGCATCTCTTCTGTGCTGGCCTGATTTGGACATGTCTGTGGTGTATGGAGACACAGGCGGTTGGGCATTGTGCTAATGGCAGAACTGCAGCTCCCTTACCCGTGCTGAAATCCATGTGCACAGTGAGGAGGTGCCATAGCTGCTCCAGTTCCTGTTTCTGAGCAGTTGCAGAAAGGATGTTCTTGACAGAGCCCTTTTTGCAATTCTTGGCCGTTTGTTGGGGTAGCCAGTTGGTTGTGTTGCTGATGATGTCTGTCTTTACGGCTGCACAGATTGCCTTAGCCATGTGGCCACTGGAGACTTTCTGTATTTCCATGAGAGTGCTGCCTTTTCTGCAGTACCCCATTATCTTGTTTTTGGTAAGAGGCACTTAAAGCATTCACTGGTGCAGAAACATAAGCTCTGACTCCAGCTCAAGCATGAGACAGGATCCTTCTGCCTCTGGCCCACTGAATACTTTGCCTCCTAAAAATTGAAGATCTCCAAAGAGAACGAACTGAAAGGCCAAGTGAATGCAATAGCCTCATGGCTGGCCAGTTACAGCACCCCTCTTACTGGCAGTTACCATGTAGACAAGATAAACCCTAGCTAGCACTGTCAAAACTGGGAAGTACATTTTGAGGACTGGACATTTTCAAACAGAAAAATCATACAATCCTTTGCTACTTCTCCTCTGCTTTTCCAGTCTTCAGCTGTGCCAGAGAAGCTGTGGAAAGGAGTTTCTGTGTTTTGCCTGTATAGATTTCTGTTTGGAAATCTGGGTGATCTGGATATAAATCTGGTGTATATACATTCAAGCTGGCTTTATTCGTCTGGATCTCTACCACTAAAGTAGAGCAGTTTGAGGAAGGAGCCGTGGGATATATTATGGTTAAGCATTGTATGGCATGGCCCTAATCCATGCTGTAATAGAGTCCTTTCTTAAGAGACACAGAAATGAATACAACATGTTATGGTGTTAGTGGAATCCAACATACTAAGTTTGTCCATTGATTCTTAATTAAATTTTATCTTGCTTGCAAAAGTCTTCAAAGTGGTAAGTGACTTTTGGTGTAAACATGTTATTACCCTGTTGGCAAGGCTTCCTTCATTATGAAGAGGGGTATATACTCAATGCAGGTTGTTTTGAAACTTCTATAGGCTCCAGCTTTGTATGGAGATGAAAGAATAAAGAGCAATAGCTGTAGCCAGGTCATCAGCAATATAAAGCAAAGTCAGAATTCTGTTCTGTGTCCTGGGGTGCAACAACCTTAATGTGTCTAGCTGATATGAATAAAGATATTAAGATTCTCTGCTGGTGGTGGATCAGAATTAAAAGCATCCCTAAAAGACCTTAATAATGAAATCTAACCTGGGAAATTGTGTGCAAATAGATGCTCAGGCACGCAGCATTTTACTGACCTGCTGCATCAGAACACCTCTGTCTCCGGTGTGATTAAACAGGTCAGTGAATTCACCTTGAAGCAAGTACTGGGACTTCTCCAGCTTCAATGACTTTAGTAAAGCCTTCAGAAAAAAAGGAGAAAATGTATTTTGTGTGTCTGGCTGTACTGGGAATTCTTAAAAGATGGTGAGTAGTCTCTTTGTATGAGTGTACAGGTGAATGATGAGCTGAGAAGTGTCTAACATAATAGTCATGAAGATGAGGAACTTTTGGTGGTGTTCTGGTCATAGCTTAGCATGAGGACTCCATAGATCTCATTCGTAGTCCGACACGTATAAGTTCTTCCCCTGCAGGACATGCTCTGTCTTTATTGCTCTTTCTCCTAAGGACAGACAAAGATGAAGGTAAGAAGTATAGGGCCATGTATATAGAGTAGCCTACGTGGTTTCAAAAGTGTGTCACTGTGTTGCTACTACCCCAGGGCAGCTGGCTGGTGAAATTGTTCAGCCTGTCTCAGGTTTGTGGCTTTGTCCTTTTTTCTGCTGTGCAGATCTGGGCTGGTTTGACTGTCTACAGGTACGAAACAGCTCTGTGAAGGCCTCCAGTAGGTGCTACAAGAAAAAAGATCCTGAGGCCATTTCAGTCTTCACCAGGATACTGAGCAGGCTTCAGAAAGCTTCAGGAGGAGGATCTACAAGTTAGCTCAGAAAATAATGTTTCTCCACAAGTTCGATTTTTTTGGCAGCCTATGATAGTGCTAAGATTATTGTGAGCTGAGACTGCTGGCTGTGTGTTGTTCTTCCAATGTGCAACAGCATCAGAGTTTGGATACTTCTGCTCTTAAGTATCTCAACATCTAAGGCGATAGTGTCTGGCATATACTTACAGTGCTTGTCTTGTCATGGAAGGAGAAGACAACTCCCTGGCCTGCAGTTGCATGTATTGCAAGTATGTTTTATGATGTCTTCCAGTGGTCATTTACCAGTTGAATATAGCAGTTGAATATAAGTTGGAACAGTTAATATTTATTGGGCTGTGCTGAAAAAATGAAGAGCATCAACGAACACAAACTTTTCTTTCTTTCTTTCTTTTCAAATGCTGCATCAGAATTAAAGAGACAATAATAAACTCCATAAATGTATGGTATGAAGTATTACCATGGCTAGCTGGAGTTAACAGGGCCAGAACTCCTTCATGGCCGCAGAATTTTATTTAGCAAAAACTAAACAGCAACAGCCCTCACGATTTGTTAATTGATCCCTTATCAGTGAAGTGCAGCTGTTGATTTAGTCATAGCTGCTCTGCTTTTCAGGCAGAAAATTAAGTATGTCAAGATATGGGAAAATCCAGATAAAGAAATAAAAGCACTATAAACATTTTCAGAGTGCACAGTAAAACCTGTTTATGAATCAATAAAACTATGAGTTAGTGTTTGGATGTTCTTCATCTTTACAATTTCACTTTGGGAGCCAATGAGCTGATCCAACATGCACCAGAACTGGTGTAAAAGCTCCCATTGATTTTCAAATAGACTTTGGATCAGCTCCAGGTGGTTGTTTTGAACTCCTACAGAGAGGATCCTGATCCAAAATAGAAATGGGAGCAGACATTTGTTCCTACTGCCATCCTGTCTTTGCAGTGCTGCAGAAGCAGAATGCACTTTTTTAAAAAAGGAAAAATAATTTCTGTAATGCTGCTATGGTCTCTCCCACCTAGTAGGGCTAGAATTGTTACTTCTTGGGTTGTCATTCTCATCATATTAAAATGGAATTTTCCCCACCTCCTCTATCCATGAACCAAAATAATCCCATGTATCATAGAAGTTTAAGTGAAAAAGGTAGGTGTTTTGCAAGTAGAAGCAAGCTCAGCAGTCAAATCAAATGTGCATTCTTGAATTTCCCAGAGAGCAGCAGTATTCCCGCAATATTTGCCTGGAACAACGTTGCTGATATTCATGTTTGGTGCCAAAACCTGAGCCAGTAGGTTAATGTCATGCAAGTATTTACCAAGTGTCCCCAAAAATAGGTTGTCTGCGCAGCCATGATTTTTAATATGATTTTTAAAGAGACATAAAAATGGTGACTCCGTAGCATGCAATCTTTGCAAACCATTTAAAGGAAGGAAGAAGGCATTCAGAGAAAAGGAAGGCTTTTTCTGGAGCTTCTGCAGCCAGTGAAGTCCAGTGTCTTTCTAGGGAGGATGTCACTATCTCATACCCCTCTCCATGGGCATGGCCAGCGTGCCCCTACTGCAAATAGGTGTCTCCATCCAGGGGACTGGCTCATGGCTGCACCTGGGAGCGGGGCTGTTGCTACATGGGACATACACAAAGCACATCCAGGCTCCACCAAGCGCCTGGCTCAAATGCAACGCATACTGTTGGTACGGGTGGGTTAGTAGGAGAAGGTACTTAAAACAGGGTAAAAGCATTTACATAAGGCTCGTATCTTAGTCATGCAATCTTTCGTGGTTGCTACCAAAATTAGCATTACTTCATCTTTCTCTTCCTGCTTCTTTTGCCCTGAGAAACTGATGTGAGCACCCAGCAGGGTTGATCAACCCAGGCAGCCCCACAGAGGATGAGCAGATCTTGATCTAATGGTCTGAGATTTACTTTCTGACAGCACCCAGGGCTTATTCCATATATGTCTGTTCCCAATTATGTCA
Source organism: Falco naumanni (assembly GCF_017639655.2). Lineage (NCBI taxonomy): Eukaryota > Metazoa > Chordata > Aves > Falconiformes > Falconidae > Falco > Falco naumanni. Next base: position 33,068,080 of record NC_054062.1, on the reverse strand, counting down.
GCCTGTTCCAGGCAATGCATATTGCACTCTGTACTCTTTGCTTATATGGTTTGAATCATGGCTGTTTTTATTTCTGCTTAAAGTACTTGAAAGAAATAATCCCCACCATGGACTAAATGCTGTGTGACATATGAAAGCTTCAGCTGACGGCACAGATTAGAAAGTGAGGCACCAAATGAGCATTTCAGACAGTCAAAATGTAAGGTATGGAGAAATAAACTGATTTAAGCCAGATTTAATTTTGCTGCAGGATACAACTTGGTGCTGTAAGTTTAATGATGAAGCGCATTCTTAGTCATTTTACAAAATTCTGAGAGATAGGACTGCAAACAGTTGATACCTTGACTATAAACAACTTTTTGATGCCATAGCTTCAAATAATTTTTGTCTAGAAATGATAGAATAGCTCTGATCTTTCTTTTCTTATACCATTACTAGGCATTCCTAGCACTACTTTCAGCTTCAAAAAAGGCAGAAGGTCTGTGGTTTGTGTCTGCAACTAGTTGTTACTGATAGTTGCTACTAACTTTAAAAGCAAATATTTTTTTTTCCTACTAACTTCTAATCTCTGCCATAGGAGAGGCTGAAACTATTATCACAGACAGCAGCAGTATAGCAGTGAGTATAAATTTGGTAATAAAAATACTAGCCTACAAGTTTGTGAGGCAACAACAAGGCTTTCTCTATGTTTCTATAAAACTTAGCATAGTAAGGGCTTGTTCCTCATTGGAGTCTCTAGGCACTCCACAGACATATATAAAAAAATTGCTATTAGTATAGTCTTCTCACACTCCAACAGCAGCATTGCAGTTTTTGAACTCTTCCTTCCATTTATGCATAACTGTTAATTTAATGGAGGGAAATAATATATATATGGATGAGTTAACATTTTTGTAGCAGAGAAAACAGAAAATAGCCACTTGGAAGGTCTGAATATCCATGTGTTGCAGAATAATTAAGTGACTTGCTGGTCTTTTGGGTGCTTATTTTAAGCCAATCCAATTGGAAGGCAAGTACTGAAAATGCCCAAGCCTGAACTTGTGCTTAGATAGCTTCACACAAGTCATTTTATCATGGATGTAAAAGCAAAAGAGAAAATAACTGGTAAAGCTGGCCCTGATAGTTTAGGGCTCTTTGGTTTACTCTGAAGATGCTGTGTGGAGCTTGTGCTGGTGCTGATTGATAGCTCTGACCTGGAGGTTGCTGCTGGGCTCGTTAGAAACACATGAGTCTTTTATCATCACGGACAAGTGTGGGAGGGTGCCGAGAGCTAGTGCTTGTCATTCTCACCTACCTGCGTGTTTACAGGACAAGCACAAGGAGCCAGGGTTGTTACTGTGCCTTTTTGCTTTATTTGCACAAAATTCAGTCCCCAGGACTCTGCATTTTCCTGCAGTCTTCATCTGGCAGAGGGGACAGGTGTGGGCAGACTTCTGGGTCTGTGCTGGATCTGAGCATGCTCTTAAAATTGAGGGGATTTGATTATATCTAAGTCTTACAAAGGGGAAAAAATACAACAGATGGAAAAGCTCTGAACTCTTGTAACTTTCTGCCTTTGCAGCTGAGTGTATAAAGCCATAGCCTTGCATTAAGAACTAATCTGAAACCATGAATATATGTATCAAATTAGCTTTCAGTTTTCTTAGTGGGCAGCAAATATGTAGAGGAGAAGCTGATTTGACATTCATAGCTGTCCACCTGCTACCAGCAGTTTTAATGAGTCACAAGGCTCCAAGAGAAAATGTTAAAATGAAGGTGAAATGTTGTGCTTTTCCAAACAATGAGCAAGTGAATTACCCAGATTCCTGTGATGTTTAAGAAGTTTAATGGAGGAGCAGGAGCTCCCAGTGTTCTTCCATTCATATGGTATTATCAAAGGAACAAACCAAATCACTCTGCTTTTAATGATTAAGAGAAAATCTTGCAATGCAATGTTAGAAAGAGGATGCGGTAATGGCTTTGCACCTGGGAACAAACTGGAATCGCAGCAGCAATAAAGCTTGATTGCAGTACTGAAACTTGATTGGATTTGCCACCGTGGGGTCCTTTTGGAAGCAGAAAAAAAAAAGTTGAAAACATGCAGCTACAGAAAAGGAGAAGACATTAAGTGAAGCTGTAATATGTTCTGATGTAAGTTCAGTGCGGTGTTTGAAAATGAATTAACAAAACCCCCTCTAAGTCTGGGAATAAAATCAAAGAGATACCAGGTTGTCCAGAGGGAGACCAAAGTGACAGTGAAAAAAGAAAGAAAGGGTCTTGGGGAAATCTCCGGCTGCAATGCACAGCAGGGGGGACTAGCCAGCAGTATTCTGCATCAGATCTAATTTAGTACTGCAGGTTTCTGTACCATTTTTCTGTTTTTACTGTTCCTGCGGACATCACAGGGAAGTGTTCTGTCCCACTCTGTAAGGCAACCGTAGTGGGAGTTCCAGGGCCAGAAAAAGGGTGAACAAGAATAAGTCTGCTTTCATGGCCTACTGCTGGATGCTCATATGGATGCTCCAGTGAAAACCGAAGTCCTAATTCCCAGGGAACAGCTTTGTGTTTTGCATGAAAACGACTGTGTTAAGCGCATTCGGAAATCTACCCCTTACTCCCGTCCTTGCCAGAGAAAAACTGTGATTTATTTATTGGTTTTCAAATACAGGACTACAGTGCAGAAGTCCAGGAGTGACTTTCAAGTGTTGAAATGGAGTTTTATAATAGCATCTGTCTCAGGGCTGGAGTTCAGGGCCAAGCCCAAGAAGAAAGGGCTGGGACTTCAGGCACATCTTTCCTTCATGTTTTCTATTGCTTGGTGTAGTTCTGAATCATGTCTGGTGTGCTGGCTCTAATAATTTGATTATAAGAAGTGTAAAGGTTAAAGTCAGCCCTTGGATTGTAAGGCTTATTTCTAGAGGCTCAAAATTGGGTGATCCAAACCTAAGGCGTCTCTCTGTAAATCTGGAACTTCTCTTTCAAACCCCAGAACCACAGCAGGGTGGCTGTTAGTTTGGAGTGGGAATGGCTTTTTGAAAGAAAAAAAAAGTTTTGTTTTTCTTTGTGGAACAGAGGATGCTTTTGTTTTGCTTTATGGAAAAAAACATATTCAGTGAATCCAGAAGGCATCTTTTCAATTGAGTATGTTTCTGTGTTACTGCCCACATAGAAAATCTTCTGGGGATGCTCTCAGAAGCCTAGTGAGCTAGAAAGTCTGTATTGATTCTCATGAAATTGATATTTTTGGGATCCTTTTCTTTCAAAAACAAGAAATAGGAAAAAATATAATCTTTTGTCTTGGCATTGATTTGGAATTGGATGTGCTTCAAAATTCTGTTATTTCCCCATGGATGGGGAGTTCCATTTTCTTGTCTTTCTTAGACAGTGGGATTTTCCAAAGCTTTTAGGTTTACTGGGAAGACAGAGGCACTGAAGGCTTTGAAATGCTCAGATATTACAGCAGCAAGGTCTTAGAAACTTCAGAAGAATGGAATTCATATGGATTTATGGGAAAGTACCTATTATCTAGCTACTAAAAAAGAAAAGCAGCTAACTCAGTGATAACTGTCTGTATTTGAAACAAACACTCACATACTCAGCTCGTATGATACCATTAGTAGGTTTTCTGAATGTTGTTCATTCATTCGAGTACATGCACCTCACTTAAATTTTGATACATGATCATTCCTCCAAATCAGACAGCAATTAGTCCCCAGAATAGCTTAAATATTATCTGTCTCTAATAATAAACTGTATCAAACTATATGAATTTGAAAATGCTATAACACCCTCCTTCCCTGAGGCCAGTCTCCTTCTCTTTCTACAGAAAAATGTGTGTTTTAATTTATATTCTTTTTTAAGCTTTGGGGAGAATTCTTCCTGGAACACAATACTTCTTAGTACATGTTCTGTGAGACAGTAGCTTATGTTTAATTACGAGATAAGGTATCTCATTATATGGTGGAACACTTACAAATTCAAGACTATGAATAATTTTGTGTAAAATGGCTGCAGAATCTGTAAACATTTGGCAAGGTTTGACTTTGTTAGTGTGGGCGGAATTCGCTTGTTGCTTTGGTGTTCTGGTAGTTTCTCAGAAACAGCAACGGAGATACCACAGACTGCTGCTGAGGACTGCTACATGTCACGGTGGCATTAGCTGAGTCCCGCAGGATCTCATGCCTGGCCCCAGGCTGCTGTCCGGTTTCTTCCCCTGAGATGAACAAATCAAGGCAGCGGGTGAACGCCTACATGTCACACAGCGTCCCCAAAGACTCACGAAGGATGGGTAGCCAGGCAAAAGCCCCCAGTGCTGTGTGGTGCGAGAAAATAAGCTGCTGCAGTGACAGAGTACCAAAGCCAAGAATAGACCCTAAATCCTTGATTTGATATTTTATTGCTGTCTTTGGCCTTTGCCCCTGAGTTAAGAGTTGCACCGGATAATTGAGGAAAGATAGTCATGCCCTAAAAGTGTCGAGTTCAGAGTTTCTAAGTGGCTATGGAACTGCCTTGAGCATGTTGTTAGAGAGAATGGTGCTTACATATAAAGAAGTAATTCTAATCCCTAAATTCAGATCCTCATCCCTGAAGACCCAGCTGCCTTAAAACTTGACTTACAGACTCAATTATTTGTTAAATGAAGATCACTCATGTTCAAATATTGAGTGCTGCTTCCTTACCCAGAAAATCAAATTTATCTTTAAATGACGATGATCCTTAAGTTTTAAAGACTATACGATACTTAAAATTCCATGTGCAACTGAAACATTTTGAGGATAAATAGAAAACTTAGAAAAAAACATTAGTACGTTTTGTTTACCATTTTAATTTGTTTGTTATTCAGTGTGCAGGTTTTTTTCTTTTTTAAATCTGTGCAGTAAGGAAGGAATTTGTTCTGCTTCTCTAAAGAGGGATCTTTATTGTGTTTTTTCCCCTGTAGCACTTGTTTATGTGGCAGAGTGAACAATAGTGAATGAGCAAGAAAGAGAAATTACTTCCCTTTTGAGATAGATTGGAATAGTAAAGACATTTTTTACCTGAAGTGTGTATTTTGTAGGATGTTTGCTAACAGCAATAGCTGTTTTGCAGGGTTTCTCAGAGGTCTGGGCATCCATAGCACAACCAGAAGCTGTGCTTTTCATGGTGGTATCTTTGCAGCTACTGGGAGAGCAGAAAAAGGTGAGACCAAAGTGGTTGTACAGGGTAGGAGAGCAGCTGGGACACTTGGGAAATGACATTGCTGCTCGAGATCTGCTTCCAGGCAGAGATCAGAGCAACACTGGTGCTGATCAGGCAGTTCAGGTGTGGAGATGAACAGACATGGAAAATTTGCTAGGGTATCCCTCTGGAGACTGGCTTTCAGTTGGGATTTATTGGCATAGGGAAGATTGCATAAACACAGCCTATAAATCTTCAGAGGATTCTGGTCTAAGAGCTTCAGCTAGGATCGCTCTCGGGTTGTTTTCTCTGACTGTCAGCAATGTTAAATGTTCTCATCCACATACTCGGAAGCTAGGATGGGCACAAAAATCATATATAGGACTTTTAAAAAAATAACAGCAGATAGTGGTTGGAAAAGTAGCAATTTGTTTATTTAGTACTAAACCCGTGAGTACTGCTTCTCATTTTGATGGGGTTTTAGTCCCAGGACAGTTGAGAGGTACAAAGTATAAACTTCTCCAACAAAAGCAAGTAATTTTGTCACCAAAAAGTTTCTTCAGTGTAATAGAAAAGCAATGACTGTCACTGAGAAATTGCTCTACACAAGCCATAGTACTTGTACAGGGATTAACCTCCTATGGATTGAGGTTCTGGCACTCCAAGTCATTTATTGCTATGGCTTTTGGTTGGGAAATTTGATCTTGCAAAGTCTGGCTCTGCTTGAGTGTTTTATTCTCATAGTAGTGACCTGTATTTTCTTCCTACACTTTGGCATTTATTTTCCATTCAGGATACTTCTGTCACTGCAGCTGTTTCTCCTTGACAGCCCTTGGCTATGGGCAAAAATATTTGGATTTTTTGGGAGTTTTGTTTGTTTTTCTAGAAGCACAGTAAGCATAGTTGCATACTTTTTTGCCCAGGACTTGCTCTTCATTTCTTGTGATGTGGTTATTCAGAAGGATTTGTTCTGCCCTGGGATAGACAAATGGTCCAAGTGATGTTGAGTTTGTGAGCTGTTTTCCACCACCTCAGGGATGCCTCACAAATTGCAAGTAGTGTGCATTCATTTGTAGCATTGCTGCTGCTTCTTAGCGGGGTGAATTTGAGCTTTGACAGAGAGTGACAAATGGCAAAAGTTAAACAGCAGACCTTAGATAGGTTTTCTTTAGGTCTGTCACCATATAGCAAGACTTTGTGAGAACTGAAAGCAATAAGCAAACAAAAATACAGAAATCTTATTTATACCTGTGTGACTATACTTGCTTCCTTTTAAACATTTTCCCTTTTCACTGTAGGAATAGTACTAGTAAGTTATCTCTTTATAATGCAGCATTTAAAAACTGATGAAAACCAGGACCGTATGTGTGCATCCTAAACTCTGTTGCATGTCTTCGTAAGGAGAATGTCTCCATGCATGAGGCTGGTGCTGGTGTCCCCTGGGCAGAAGGAGCAGAGGGCAGGGCCATGGCTTTGTTCCCCAGCCTGCAGCACTGGGGGGTGTGTGTGTGCTGCATGTCTGGCAAAAGTGCTGACACCCATGGGATAACCCTCTGTGCTCATCTTGTGTGGTGCCTCCATCTACCACTGTGCTTTCAAAGCATGACCAGGGACACATGTTGCTGCTGACAGCTTTCTCTTGATTAAGCAATGTGTTCAAATAATGGAGATTGTATTTTGATCTACTCCACTGTTTTGTTTGGTTATAGAATTATCAGCTGCTTTAGAGGATTTAAAAATATATTTTTAATATTCAATGATTAATAAAAAAGAGTATTTAACACTTGTCAGGAAAGACAGAAATGCTGAATTATTCAAGATTTAATTTTGCATTCTGAAGTAGTGAGTGCTCGTGTATAAATAATGCATTAAAATTATTGTTGAGTTTCCAGTCACTTCCCAGTTTCTCTTTAGCCCCACAGTGAACAAGAAGGGGCGGGTGTGGGGAAGGCAGAAGGACAGCAGTGGCTCATGGTATTGCCCTGTTTCCAGGTGAGGTGCCTTTTGCTTGCTCTACATTAGATAATCCCAGTAGAGATCTGATTCCCAAGCTGTTAAGAAAGTACCCTGAGGAGCAGAGCCTGGCTGAGGATCACTTAGCTGAGCAGCGAGTTTTGCCTCTCAGCAATGGTTGGTACTGAGCGAGGTGCCTGTGGGCACTGGAGTGTCCCAGGGGCTGGTGCAAGGACATGGCTTGAAGAGAAGAAGGTGCATGATGCCCCTTCATCCTTCCCAGGAACATGTCATGGCTTTTTGGAAATGGGCTGGGAGTGACCAAAAGCCTTTGCTTTGCGAAATGCAGTCAGAAACATTTCCATTGTACTTTCTGGGAAAACTGATTAAGCTAGTAGTCAAAATCTTCGTGAGTAGGGATGGCTGGGGGGGATTAAAGCATTGGATCTGCTGCTTGGGCTTCTCTCCAGTCAGGCTGTCCAGTATGTAGGTAACTTCTCGTAGCATTTAAATATTGCCATGTTCTTGGTTTTCCCTTGCATGTGCTGTCTTATGGGCAAATGGCTGTGGATTTGTGTTCTCTCCCAAGAAAGCCCTGCAGATTTTCTGCAGAGCAGTCAGCAGCAAAAGAGCATGTTGTAATTCCTTCAGCCAGCTTGAACAGAAAGACATCTCTCATTGCAATGACAGATTCACTGAGCGATCACTTGAGATCTCCTTAAAAAATTAAAAACTGCCATTGAAATCTTCTAGGCTGCTGTAAAACTGAGTGAACATAGCCCTTGTCTGCTGAAATAGAACTCTCTACTGTTCTAAGTAACAGAAAGAAAAATAGCATCTTTAAATACTTGTTTACCAGATGTCCAAAGTGTGTAAGTTAGTTCAATATATCGTGTGTAAATATAGCAAGTGTGGTGGTGGAACATGTGAAAGAACAGTTTCCAGATGCTCAGTGGTTCAGCTTGAAAGCATCCTGGATAGAAAGCCCTCGCTTTTCCCTAGGAAATGATCAACACTACTATACTTTCCATAGGGAGAATATATGCCTGCCTTGAAGTTACATCTCATGGAGGATGCACAGTTTGTGGTTGGGCCTATATCCAAATCTGATTTCTTAGATGAATTGGGGTAAGAGAAAGGACAAGCAGTAACAACACTGGATTTACTCCACTTCTGCACAAAGGTTTCAGCCACAGGAATTTTACGTGCTTTTCTGAGGTCTGCGTTGGCCTCTGGTTTATTTCTGTGCCCGAGAGTTCTCTATGGGGAACAGAGTTTTGGTTTAAGCACCTTCCTCCATCCTCCTGCTTTGTACCTGCTGTGATTGACTGGCTGGGATCACGGAGGGCTGTTCTGCTGCCGGCCTTTGGCAAAGGGCTGAAGGTTCTGCAAATAGATCTGGCGGTGTTCCAGCTTGTTGGCTTCCTGATTGCTCTCTGCAAGAAGTTTACTTAATGATGAAAAACTTGAATAGCATGAATTGGAGGGGGATAAAGAAATGTAACCAGAATTGTAGAGGAGACACACTGTGCTCTGTGTTTTGCCAGGAAACCCAGCATAGCCATGAAACTCTTTAAATGTGTTGGTGTTCAGCAGCAAGTTGAGATATGCTTGTGTCCCTTACTGCACCCTGGAAACGCCTGCAGCTCTATATAAATTAAACTGCTCTGTGGTCTATCAGCTTTGTGGTCTTTTGGAGAATTAGCCTGGAGATGCTGCCCTTTCCAAGGTAATTTCTTCTGAGCCTGGATGTACATAGTTAGTCAGCAAGTCTGTGTGTCTGCATGCATGCCCACACATGCACCCCCCCACAAACACACACATAAACACTGTTTTTTCTTTTTCTGTTCATGGGCAAATCCATCACGTGGATGAAGGTGATATATCATGGGATAAATTGCATAGCCACAAACTGCAGAGTTGAGTTAAGGTACCCAGATGTCTTCAGTGCAGACCTGAATGTTGAGATAGATGACCTGTGGCTCATTACTCGCATATAGTTTGTAAGCAATTAAAATTACTCAGTTACCCATCTGAAATCAGATTTCCTCTGGACTCCCTGCATTTTTATGGCATTTACTGGAATGAGACAAGTGTCATGGTGGTGAACAATAAAACCAGAAATATGAGAGCCCACTAGAGCCTAAAGCCACTGCCTCTATGTGGAGGAAAACACCTGACATCAGCTGCTGTGCACTGACACCCGCGTGTGAACTCTTCCTCCCTGGCATGTGTGAAACACATCTCCTCCTCCTGAGACATCATCTGGGCTGAGATCTTGCGCAGGAAATGCCATTGGCCTGTAGATGTGTTGGAATGCACTCCAGTGTCTGAAGCTGGGCTTCTAGTTGAAAAGCTTTGTTCTGATGGAGGTCATGGAAATGGTAAGAGCAACTTGTGTGGAGAGGGTCAAAAACTTTGGGCATTTGTATAACAGAAGTGCAACCAAACCCTTAAAGCTGGTGACTCTGCATTTCATTTTATGGGTGTGTAGACGTACATACATATATGCATTTGTATCTATACACACACATGTACATGCACTGACTAGGGAGAAATGACCTGGCAAAGAGCAGGCTAGTTCTCCAGGAATGCCAAGTGACTGACTGATCATGGTGCTGCTTTTAATTAAAATTAAAGCTGTGGATGTTTGTGGAAGCAAGTAATAGTGCAAGGCTGCCTAAACCCCACTGTTAGCATACAGAATAGCACCAAGGAAAAAGACAAGTTTGAGAGATGTGTGTCTAGGAAAGAGAGAGAGATAAAACTTACCTGTAAGAGTAACAAACTTCATGGAAAATCATGGAAACCAGTGAGTTGACAGACTGGGTAAGTACAGGTTGGATTCTGGCACAAAAGTCAATCATATTTATGCTACTGTTGCTTCAGGGACAAGCTCCTGTGCACTGACACTGGGGACTGTGGTGTGGGTTTGCTACTGGAGCACTTGGTTGCCCTTTGCATGTGTGTTGCAGCCAATGCTGACCTTTGTGCTGCCATGAAAAAAGCCACACAGAGCTGTGTGTTGTCTTACATGATTTTGTAAAAACGAAATCTTTACCTCTCACAACTTTCTAGTATCTTAAACAGCGCACAATCCTCTAAACTTTGAATAGGACTTCTGGGCTATAGTGCTGGCATCTTTTGTTTTTTATAGGAACATGATTAATTTTTCTATTGTAAATAAGGATGGTCTACACTATGGATGTGTCACGCATATTTTAAGCTGCTACATTTACTAACTCCAAGATTAATTGTTCTACACTAACTTGAAGTGTTTAGATCTTGCTGACATCTTCATTTGGACAGAAAAAATGTCATGCATATAAATTGTATGTCGACATTTATTTCACAAGGGTAGTTATCTAGCTACTGGTAGCCTGCAGAGTGAAGACTTGTCAAAAATAATCACTTCCAGTTCTCATTTTGTTGAAGTTAAATAGTCTGAACAGGGGAAAACTTGTTCATGCTCTTTAATCCTCATATTATTGCAGTGTGAAAAGTAAGCATATAAATAGGAAAAAAACTGATAATAAATCAGTACAATAACATACTGGAAAACTGGAAAGTGGTTTCTGGAGAAGGTGAGATAATCTTCCAATAAAACAACGCTTGTTGGCATTAGATTTTGTTTGCATCATACAGCTCTTTAGAGAGGTGCCCATTAAAAGGGGAAGAACTTTTCTCTCCAGGAAATAACTACTGTAAGAAACTCTTAACTTATAAATAAATAACTTCAAATCTCATATGATCTGAAAGTATGCCCTGGGCATTGAGATACAAGTCGACTGTATCTTGTTTGATATTTCTCAATTTCTCGATTTCTCCACCTCATCTATGGGGATGACTAAATTTTGAGATAATCCAAAATTTTTGACAAATTTGTGATGGAAGGTGTTTGACCTTTATTGATATTGATATATTGGTTCATCAAGGTGAACTTTATGAACATGCTGTGTGGTGAACGTGCTTTTCATTTTCCTGAACCTTGTCACCACTTCCCATCAATCATGTGCCTTGCCTTTTGTTGCTTTTCGTTTATGTCACTAAGTGTTCATTCTTCTGTTTCAAAACCAAACTCCTGTTCATTAGACTGCCATTATCATTCCTGACAAACAACTCTCACCTGGCAGTACAAACTCATTCAGAGCTGTGGTGACCAATACGACATCAAGTGGAAGGCAGCTGGAGTACACTTTATATACAACTAATTTTCCTCAGAGATGGAAAATTAATAACTTGGACTGTAAGAGGTAAAAACGGAACAATTTAAAGGTAATTATTATAGTATACATTTGGGCCACCTAATGTCCCATGGGAAAAAGTAAATGCCATTATAGCATGCTAATCATGATTGATAGCTGGTAACTATGGGCTTCCTATAATAAGCTGAACGCTTCAGTCACGGTATAATTGGAAAACAACTTCTTTGTTTCCTACTCTGGCTGTGGGCAAACCCCCCACAGCCTGTTGTGCTATGTGGTAGAGGCTTCTGATAACACTGAAGAGTTTGTAAATTGGATTCCAGGCGGTACTGACAAGTTATATATCTGGTTGGTTCCCCCCACCCCCACCCCCACCCCCCCCGAAACACTGTTGGTTTTTTTTTTTTTATCTGGGGAATTCCTTTCCATGGACCACCTTTTGAACACATGGCACTTGTGTTCAAAAGTTCAAAGTTAGAAACTTGCATTCAGAAATACCAGTTTTGGTGGGAGTTCTTGAAGAAACTTGAAAGAATGAGATTTCCACATGTTAATAAACAGGTGTTCTCCTGATTGTCTTAGACTCTCAGAAGTAGATAATAATAGTCCTCTCTATAGCTGAGAATCTCTCTATAATCCCTTTTGCATTAAAAACACAGCGTTGGTATTTAGTTTGCCATGATCTGGGTGAACCCCAAATGCCTGGGGAAATATGTGAAGTTTCTGGGTCATTTGTCTGGATTACTCAGTTTCAGCCTTTTAATAGGTCCCTGAAATTTCACAGTATGAAAAACTATTTAAAGGTACTATTGAGCTGTGTTTTTTGAACACAAGAATGTGTTCTCAATACCTGAGAAATTTTCTATAGAGCTGCAGGCTCAATTTCTCCTTCCTTTTTAGATAAACTGAAACCCTTGGAACTTCTAGATGTTCCTGTTGGGTGCTGAGAACCACAGGTGCAGGAAAGGCCCTTTGTCTTTTTTAGATCAGCCATATGGGATCAGGCATGGCTCTTCTGTTTCCTCTCTCAATACTGTGGGAGTGCTGATCAACTTTTCTTACCTTGAACATGCAGAGTGATGTCAGTAATAAGGGTTTTCTTGTTTTGTTTTGGAAATGCTGTGTGAGTTAAGAACCAGGAGATACACCAGCAAAAGAATAGCACGGGAAGACATGACAGGAACAGGGAAAGCCTTCGTACCTCCTTGCGTGCTTTCTGGCTCAGAATTTATTTTTGAAATTTCACTCTTGATCGTTATCTGTCAGCTCATTCAAGATTTCACCTCTTACACCAGAAAGCCTGGATCTTGTCCCTGAATCCAGCAGTTCTCGGCTGGGGGACTAAACCATAAAGTCTGTACTTTGAGCTTGGCTTGTTTTTCATGGGGCTGCAGAAGTGAGCAGCCATCTTCTCTAAACCAGCTTTCTTGTTTTGTGGTGTTTGGTCCCTTTAAAAAAGTAAGTGGTCTCTTTTAACATGTTTGCTAAACAAAATCATCTGCCTACAATATGAAGACAACCTTAACACCAATCCAAAGGGGACTGCCACGGACTTTATTTAGCATATACCTGGAGTCCAGGTCCTACATTAGAAATGTGTTGTGAGTACTTTGCCAACTAGATAAAATATTAACATTTTCCTCTTGGGTGCAGTTAAGACAATTGTAGCACCTTTGTGGTGTAAGAAGTACAAAGGGTTTACATAAATAATAGAGAGCCTGTCAGACTATACAAGAGTCCAGTGGTTCCTGGTTGTAAAGTCTCCCTGAGATTACTTCTGAACGTGTTATTCTCCCTCTTCAGTGCCCCCCTCTCTTTGATCTAAGGGAAAAGCTCATTTAAAGTAACCTTCTGTCCAGGTGGGTGAGAATGTTCGCCTAAAACTCAATTTCAGGCTCTTCATCCTCTAATTAGACGATCTCAGGAAACCTGGTAGTCTTTCCAGGTGCTTTGTGGCTGAAATGTGGGGTTAAAATAGCAGGGAAATGAAGAACCTTCTTTTTTGTATTCAGCGAAATTTTTGGCACCCTGTCACAATGTGACACATACTACAGTAAGATTTTCAGTACCATCCTTGTATCATTCAAATGTCTTGTCATCTCTAGCTGACACTTCTTAAAAAAGATGATTTTTGAAAGGTATATTTGCTCACTTTCCTGATGCTGAAGACTACCTCTGAAGGCAGGCTTGAGTAGCAGTCAGTTCTTGGTCTATGAAACACATTGGGTTTGACTTACCTGTATTTCAGTATTTTCCTCTTGAATTAGAAGCTTCACTGAAATGTGCTCGAAACTAGGAAAATGAAGAAAACTTACTGCTTAGGCAGCTTCGTTCTCCACCTTTAAAAATGTGCTGTTGTCAAATTGTCTGAGGCAAAAGGGCAACTTTGTGTATGACATGCATATTGCAAAACCCCACTCTATATCATCACTGTAAGTACTAGCTCTTCAAAATCTAGCTGCATGCTTTGCTGAGTACACCTACTGCCTAATCCTTCTGGAGAATTGTGTTTGCTACCTCCCCTGTTACAGTTACACAAACAAATGGAGATTTATTAGGTTTAAAATCAAGTGATAGTGGATTATTTACAACTAGTTCTGTTGTTCTGTGTTTAAAATGTACATAGAAATATCTCCTTTCTCTGTGGATCCTAAACCAGGGAAAAGGGATTTTTTTTCCATTGGATTTTTCTGATATTTCTAAGGAGAGAAGAAATGCCTGTTCAGCCAGATCATACAAGATCCTGTAGAAGCAAAAGAAGATGTAAACCCATTTAACAGGTCATTTCAAAAATAGAGATGATGAGCATACTCTCATGATGAAATGCCCCTGCCATGTATTTTTTTATCCTGATTCACCAGCAAAGATGGTGATTTAAACTTTTCTGCTGTTTTGATGCCTTTCAAATATTTAGGTATGGTTTTGAAACCTTTTTTTGCCTAAGTTCTATCTTTATAATACTGAACAAGGAAAATGGAGGCTGTAAGTGGGAAAAAATGTTACCTGCTGGTGTCATTCACAACCTTAAAGATCAGTCCACAAGTAACTTCCAAGTAGGTTTTATTACACGGTGGTACTATTGCTGAGCAGGTCTGTGCAGCCTGTGGTGTGAGCACGTACATCAGTGAATCCGTTGTACTTAGTGTCTTGTGATCACAGTGTAGGCTTCAAGCTTTTGCAGTGAGTTATCTGCCAATGACCAGAAATGCAATGATGACATCTTATTTCAAGTGGCAGACTTCAGAGTTTTTGGAGGGATAAATGCCCGGTTCATGAAATATATTTAAATATAGGAAGATATTAAATTGCAGTTAAATGAAGGTGAGATAAATTCTTTGCACAGTATGATTCATAACAAAGGTTTCATCAGCAAAGCTTAGCCTTACACCCCTAAATTCAGAGAGTATTCATGCAGAGAGCTCTGCCAGCAGTATCAGTTTTCCAAGCATGAGGAATTAAATGGGCAGAAACAGATGATGGTGAGATATAATCTTCCTGATACACAAGGGAAACTGGGTTCCTGTAACCCTTTAAGGTTTTGAAAGCCTAGTGTCGATTAGTCAAAAATGTAAAACTAAGGAAAATATTTTTAGGTGAAACTATTAACTCAAGTGATTAATTATATATGCATGTATGTTTGTGCAAAAAAATATAAAACATCGGTAGAGAAGACAGATAACACCTCATTATGGAAACATTTTTGTTTCATTAGATACTTTATGACTGAATACACATTCAGAACTGAAGTTATTTTTTTTTGCTGTCATTTTAGCAGCAAAATCTAAACAGTTCCATTAGGAAAATGCAGTCTATTTATCTGAATGTGCATCTGAACATACCAATGAACGGGCAGCCCTGCAGCTTTTGACCTGCACAAAGCACCAGCAGTGTGGTTATTTATGTTAAGAGGTAAACCTGCATCAGTCAACCATCTCCTTAAAAGAAAATAAATTCCTCAGTCTTAAGGCTTTATGTTTTAGATTTTCACAAGTCTGGCAGAGCACAAATTAGCCATTTCAGGAGTGGCAATACTTGAATAACCTACGAGACTAGATATACCTTGTGGCAGTCAAAGCCCCACCTTTACTACTGAGACACCAGGAGTCCCAGGCAGCATTCAGGCTCACATACGAGCCAAGCTGTTGCGCAGCTCTGCAGATCTGTTTGGTTCTTATCTACAGATTTAATCTAGACTGTTGCACTTGTTATTTGCCTACTTTTCTCTATAGGTAATACCTACGTTTTAGCAGCAAGTATTTCATCTAGGGAAGAATGCTGCCTTCTTGGAGGTAGTTATGTGTCCTTCACCTCTTTGTATAACCTAAACCTGGTGGTACTAACACTGAATTAGAGCTTATATCACACGCTCACCTTTTTTCTCTTGGTCAGGTTTTTTTCCCCTGTGATATGTTTGTGGGGAGCAATGCCATCTTCTTTCAACATAAGCTTTCCTTTCTGTCATAACTCCCCTAGCCTCCTCTAGGTGACTTCCCATTTGATCCCTCTTTCTTGAAGAAGGCTGACCAGAACTGAGCTCAGGAGCTCTGAATACATCTTTACAAGAGGTTTTAAACACTCTGAGATCCTTTGCCTTTTCCTTCACTCTCATTTGGTGATTTTCTTTTCCATGCTTCATTCCTATTAATTATTCCTTTTATGACTCACAGTTTATGCGTTCTTACTGTTACTGATACCTGAGACAAGGGAGCCAGGTTTAGATTATCTTTAATCTCAGCTCAGTCTGTATCTTTAGTGTTCCTGTTTCGTTTTTTTAATAACTAAAGATCTATTTGCTATAAACTGAGAAGAAGCTGTTTTCCTTATCAGAAAATACGATGGTCCTATTATCTAAAAAGAAAGTGAAGGGACAGCAGCGATGTGGTTTTGGCAGGGTTTCTAACTTGCTGAGGATCACGTTAACAGTGAAGCATCAGACCTACTCCCCACCAACTACAACAAGGGAACGAAGGTGACATTTAACTGACCTGATTGACTGTGTAATATGTGGTTACATCTTTGCAAAGTGGAGGCAATTCACCTTTGGTACTCTATTTTCCTAGGTGTGAATGTCTCCAAAATATGAGAGACAGTGGGGAATTGCATTTACTATTTGTAGCAGCTAGCACTTTAAAAACCCTTTGCTGCTAAAATAATTCTCTCCATTTTTATTTCTGTCAGGGACAGTATCGTGTAAATGGTGCCTCTTTTTTTTTCTTCTTCTTTGACTGTCACACCATGTTACTTCTTTATTTGTCCAAATAAATACTTCATTATCTTGATGTAATGCCAGTCTCTAAAAAGAGAGATCTTCCTTTCATCTGCTGTTCAGTGAAACACAAAAACATGTTCCCTATTGCTGGAACCGCTCCTCACTAAGGAGAATAAAATGAGAACTCTCACAGACGCTCAGAAGTAATAAAGAACATCCTAAACATTTACTAGATAAATTGTAATGCATTTATATCCGTCCCCCTGAAATTGTCACCATAGTTTTGATAATAAGAAATGTATTCTGGTCTCACTTTATCTAGTTGAAGGACTATATATTTGGATGGATTTAAATAGCTTTCATTGTGTCTTATGAGCATCTAGTTTTTTAATATGGCAGATAAAATCATTGAGAAGAACTTTTTTACTTTTTGTTTGTGTCAGGCTTTGTCATAATGTGAAATTATATTGCAGAGATATTTCTATTCTAAAATGTTAACTTTGCAGTGATAATATTACTTGAACAATGTATCTGGTAACTGCAATGCCAGTGATGTTGACAGTAAGTCAGGAAAAAGACTCACTTTATAATATGAGTAGCTGAAAAATGTCGTCTCCCCCTGTTTATTTCCGTACTGTGCAAATTCCCAATAAAAAACTGAAACCTCTTGCAAGATGTCTTTAAAAGAAATACAAGAATAACCTTTTTTCATGTTCTTTTTTATTTTTTTTTAAATGCAGTAGTTTCCATTCTGGTTTTTTCCTTCACCCATTTTTTACTACAAAACCCCAGTTATTGATTAATATTTCTTGCAATGTCCACAGTCTTGGAATAAAGTGATTCCCTTTATGAGACAGCAAATTTAAATATGGAGACATATTTAAATAATACACACGAACTTTTAATGTACCTGTAATGGCAACAAGTCCATTGCAGATAAAGTCTGACTCAATTTTGCATGATCTTATCTTATAGGAAAAGTTTTTTTGAAAAACGTCATTACAGAAAATTGTATGCTAATGGTTTTCATCGTACTGCCTAAAACTATGTGGTTACAAGTACATTGCTAGAGAGGTGTTTGATTTCTTATTTGCATGGCCATTTCAGCTGTTATCTTTTCTACAGTAAAGGTTGCATTAGTGTTAAGTGTAATAGCTCTTTTATTTTTGCTGGTTGAGATGGTTACATTTCTTTTCCCAAAAATTAATTGTGGAGATGCCTATGTATTTCTCTTTGTTTACATGCTTATTTTCTGTCATCTTATTATTACTGAAAAAAATAGATTAATAATTCATAGAAGGCCAGCAAAACATTTTGACGAAGCTTCAAAGGGCTATTAGAATCATATTATGTTGATGGAATATGTTAAGTATTTTCAGAGCTTGGTTATGTATTTGGTAAAGATTATTCTTAAACTTCTCAGTGTTCAAGGCTCCCAAGAAGCTAAACTGTTCTGCAGTTGACCCACTTCTCTACTCTGCAATGTGGAATGGTTTTACTGAATCTCTTCACTTTTTTGGGGGTCTCCAAATAGAAGACTCTTTTGAGTCCTGTTTGTTACTGTATGCCTCACTGTGGGGCTGCTGTGAACTTCTGATTCAGGAGATGTATTTTACAAACCAGTTTCTGTCTTCAGTATTGTAGTATGTGTCCCAGTTCTCCTTGGGCCATTCAGTGTTGCACTTTGTTTATGTGTGTTTTTAAAAAAGTAAAAAAGCTGGGGTTTGCATATTGAAGCAAGGGAAATTTTGGAGCCAGCTGGCAGTCTCTGAAAATTGTGTAAGGTCTGCTGTTCAGCCCCTTTAACTTACATGTATCAAAAGCTGCCTCATGGTAGCAAGTACCCAAACTGCAGTTATCCCTGTGGTCTGCAGTAAGTTTTTCAGCTTAAAGTAGCATGGAAGCTGTGATCACACAGTGAGATCCAGTGGTGGTTGGATGCTTGTTTGAGTTTGTTGAGAAGGGCCAATAAAACACTTGTGTGTCTAGCTGGGCTGGCATTATGGCTGTGAATGAAAGGCTGGCAGGGGAGGTTATACATATGCAATGCAAATGGATGTCAGCTCGGCACTGTCCCTGATCTTGAAGACAGCTTCTCCATCCCCTGCAGATGTATGGAAAGCTCTGCGAATACAGCAGGAGCAGTTCACTGCTTTTAGAGCAACCATAGGCAGGCTTGTTTTTCTAAATATGTATATCTATATATCTACACACATATATAAATATAATAAATAAAACTGTTTATTTTTATATATGCATATATCTTAATTACCACAGGTACTACCAAAACAACTTTTCTAGAAAGATAGTTTAAATAACTGATTTGAAGATTACTAACTTGGAGATCACCTGTTTCCAGGGACCTATAGAATCACTTTATGCCTCACTTCCTCTCATTTTCCATATGACTTTGCAGCTGACCGCCTGCTCCTCTCTATTTCTGCTCATACTTCCTGTAAATGCTGCAATTAAAACATGCACACGAGTTAAATTGTCGGGAAAGTCATTACAGGTTTTTAGCGAGAAGCTGGGATAAAACAGTGTACATTGCTGAGCTTATGAAGAGGAAAAGATGCTGATCATACTGGTCTTTGTGGTTTTAGACAAGGGTCAGGAGTTGCCTGCACTCTCTGTGTGGGGAATGGGGAATGAGGGCTTTGTATCTTGCTTCTGCCAAATTTCTGCTCTGCTTACCTGGCTGGCCCTGGATAGTAGGCAGGCCAGATCAGCACGATGTTCCCTCTGATCCAGACCTCCAGAAAGCAATGTGGCCCAGCTGGACACAAGGTCTTCTCATTGATCCGCTCTGCTTTAAAGCCTGCTAAGTCACTGAATCTACAGTAAATCTGTGCTGACATTTTGCAGTGTGAACAGATGTGTTTCGCATCTTACAAAACCTATTTCTGAAAACTGCTGTGTTCTCAGGTCTCATTGACTTGAATCAGGCATTAAGGGCAGAAGTAATGATTTAGAAATCATTTAGTAAATCTGAGGTGTAATTTTTACAGTCTATTAGGAATTTTAACCGTCCTGACACTGTTGGAGTGGAGAGAGATACAGTTCTTTTTGTATTAAGTATGAAAAGTTTATGTGAATTGCAACAATTTTCTGAATCTGAAAAGCTAATAGAGAGTTACACTCAAGGCACAAAGTACCAAAATCTGGGAGAGTAAGTTTTGCAAGATAAGGCAGAGGGTGGGGAGCAATTACTTGCATTTATTATTACAGATGCATTCTCTTGTCCTTTATTTAGAGGAGGGGTAAGAAAAGATGTGTAAGCTTGCTCTTTATTTATGGGTGGGTGTCATCTGTGAAAAAGGGTGCCATGACAGGACGAGAGAGTCAATATGGAGAGTAAAAAAAAATAATCTGTAGGAACAAAACGTAGATTGAGTGACACAGATACAAGACTGGGATTGTCAAGTTCGGGACGGTACCATCCCAAATGGACAAGTATGGGGTGCTTCTCAGTATGACTCCCTTGCTCATCAATATTGTACCTCTGCGTGGGCATTTTGCTTCCAGCTTCCCTTCTCCCTCAGACCCCCTCCCCCAGACACAGAGTGATGAGATGGTTCCCATAGTCCAGCAGAACGAGCACAGTGACTGTGCTGGTTGTGTGATGCTGCTGTAATACTGTAACACATACCTAATGTGGACACGGGGGTGCAAAGCCACTGCTCCTTTGGCTGACAAGATACAGTGGAATGGGAGCAACAATCCAGGTAAAAAGGGAACTTAAAATAGGACGGGGCAGTCTGCTGTGTTAATGGCTTTACTAACAGAAGAAAATAGTAAATGGAAGTCACAGTAAGAGGAGAAATGGGGCTCCGCTGTGCTGCTGCTGTCCTGAAGTACAAAGGCACACTGGCAAAAATATTGAGCAACTGTAAGATGGTCTGATAGAGGCTTGCACTTTGAAAGGGAGTCCTCTAACATGTATGTACATTTTAAGATGGAAACGCACTGGATAGGATCCTGAGAAGGGCATGTAATTCCAACCTTTTGACCTGTAAGTGTGCTTTTCAGAAATACCAAACCCCTACAGCAAAGTAAAAGTAAACTAATAGTACGGCGTGTGAGAATCTGATTCTGCAAATCAGAGGAAAAGTTCATGGCCAGGCATGCTTCTACCTCCACTTGAGCCACACTGCTCATCAGTATTTTCAACATTTCCTCCCTGCTTTTGCAATAACATTGCTCCTGAGCCTCTCCTTCCCATCAAAAGTTATTTTCAGTCTCTTGCCTGGAGTTTGAAACGCAGCATTTCTTGATGTGGGACTAGTGGGTGCTTCTCTCTTCCTCTCGCCCGTTCCAGTCGGCTGTCTGGAGATCACCTTAACTTGGCAGATGGGTCTTTGCTGCTCCTGTCAGCGGTTGTTGAAGCATGTTTGCAGCTACTTTAGGACCCAGTTGCTCTCTTGCTCCAGAAGCAGTCATGTTCCCTTCCTCCTTTCCACCTTGACTCATTCTGTTTTGTGTCCCCAAAACACACGGAGCAAAGTATCACTGTCTGCCTCATTAAGTCAGCTGGTTGGTTCTTCCAGACGTATGTCCCCAGTCCCATATTACTTAGTGCTATGTTTCCTTTCTCTTGGCATTTGCTAAAGGTACCTTTACTTTATGCATGACACATCGGGGTAATTTTCTTCCATTTGCTAAGACCCTTCTCCGCATAATAGTGATTTTTGTTTATTTTTTTGTCACAATTTTTGATGTGGACTCAGTGGAGGGGCTTTTACTATGTGCAGTAGCATTTGGATAGTATGTCAAAAATAACTGCTTATTTGCCCTGATAAATATGCATGAGCTTTGGTAGACCAATAGTCAGCTAATTTTTTGGCATGGATGGATAGCAGTGTTTGCTCTAGCACAGCTTCAGAGAGTGTTGGCCACAATCGTGATTGTAGCTGTGGAGAAATTTATAGTGGTGGCATCCTTAGCAGCTCACATGTAGTGATTTTTCTCTTGGGTTTTTTGGTGGGTTTTTTTGGTAAACAGCTGTTATTATACGCTACTTGACTCCATCAATGGTTATGCACAGAAATGCCATTTTACTTTTTTATTAGTTGTGTGTCTGTTGCCCAGGCAGACCCGAGTATGGCATCTTCCCTACCCTCTATGCAGCTACTTGTGTTCTCTGTGCCATTCACAGTGCTGAGTTTAAATGTATGGCTACAACTATGTCAGACTCCCTTTAGCAGTTTGTTTTGGCTGTGGTTGTGCAAGACATTAACGCTGCATGTGCGCAGCAGAGCTGTGCGGCTCAGAGACAACAGCTGAAAGGGTGCACTGAAGAAACAAAACCTCACAAGAGCACTTGCAGCAGTCTCTGTGCCCGTCACACAACACAAACCAGCTATAGCAGATTAAAACCATGAATTCAGTGTTGGACAGTTGCAGATTTACCACTGTGGGGATGAGGAGGAAGGCTAAGAGGACTCCCCTTTATCAGCAGCAGTCCCTATGGAGCATACCTTATAGCACGTCGTAGAAGGGACAGGCTGTGGTGCTGCACAAAACCCAGGGATGCTGCTGCCAAAGGCAAGAGACGAGTTCCCACCTGACAGCTGCTTCATGGCAATTTTTAGGTAGAAATACTCCTGCCCCAAGACAAATCTGGGATAGCTTACCCCACTTCCACTGAAGGGCTGAAATTACCTCAGGATTACTCTTTATATCTCCGTGATAAAAATACGCACCCAAATGGCTATATATTACCTGCTCTTTTATACTCAAAGTTAGTTGCTTGTGTATTCTCACCCTGTATCCCTCCTACTGGGGACACGGGTGCCACAGGGAAGCTTACAGCATCTTCTGCTATGCTGAAAACTATTCAATAACAGGCAATTCCTCTTCTTTGCTACCCCCTAATACACTGTGCTGGGATCACTCTTGAATTTTAAATGCCTGGATGGGAAAAAATGCTTGCGTTGGATTCTGGTAAATGCAAGAGAAGAAATAGCACTTCGGAAGCTAGTACCGAGTTGTGGCGGTGTGCTCCCCCGCCTCCCCGTCCTGACCTTTACTTCCTTAACAATGCTGATGTGATAACCACCAGGGGTGGCTGTAATGGCCGTGTCTGGTCCTGATGGCTCCATCTGACTCAAAGTGGTCTTGGTGACACAGATAACATGACAGCCAAGGGCTAATGTGAACAATGCACCCACCTAAAAGCAGCGGTCCAGGTTCACTCAAGCCAAGTCTGAAAGAAACCAGCTTCTGTAGCTGTTATGCAAATACGGCTACGAGTCAATTATCTTACTCCATCACTAGTGGACACTCAGGGCCCACTGAGCTCTCCTGCATGGCAGTGCGCAGCATGACACATCTCCCCTTGAGCAGGGACACCTCTCAAGGTTGATCCTCGAGGCCCAGAGATTCCTTGCCACAACAGATTCTCACTAAGTGATTAATAGCACGCTAAACTTCAAAATCTTATCCAAGTGGTATAAGGGATTGATCACGCACATATAATCCTTTAGAGCAGGGGTCCTCAAACTACGGCCCGCAGGCTGGATACGGCCCCCAGGGTCCTCAATCCGGCGCCCGGTATTTACAGACCCCCCCCGCCGGGGGTTGGGGGGGAAACCAAGCAGCCGCAGATGGCTGCCTGCCACTGCATCCGCGCGCCGCCCCCTGGTTAAAAAGTTTGAGGACCCCTGCTGTAGATATAAACCATTGACAAAGACTGAGACTAATTCTGGATCTAGCTGCACCTAAACTCCCCTCTGAGAAGGAGTTTAGAACACAAGGGTGTCCCTTCTGAACCTCATGACTCAATAGGAGGGTCTCTCTGACAATTTTGTCTGACCCTGTCCTCTGTGCAGTAAATAATCAGGTGTACTGTGCCATCAAATCTCATTAAACCACTGCTGTATTTACTATCAAACTTTCTTAAATCGCTGTTTTATACCAATAACCATATCGTCGTTTCTTTGTTATGAGTGAAGTGCATCACTCCATCTGTGACAAATTGGCGTAATCTATCTGTGACACCAATGTTTGCACCACTGAACCCAGCTCTGCTGATTAGTTCATTAAGTCTTCTTTACTAGAGCCTTAAGTCTTTTTTACTAGAGCCTTCATGTGGGAGATCATCTGGGTAAGAAAAGGAAATCCAGAGCTGCAGGGCTGCTTGGAGATGCTGGAGATAAGCAATATTTTCATGTCTCCCTGGCCCTGCAGTGTTCCCCCTGCAATTAATGATCCTTCCCACCTAACACTTCAGTTTAGAAACTTTCTAATCAAATGATGGCTGGAAAAGGTCAGAGGAGACTGGGAGAAGAGGGGAAGATGCCAGTGTAGTATGCGGTGGTGATGCAGGATGGGGTATATGCTGGCCCAGACCCCTGACAAAAGGCAAGGCCGAGGATAAATGCCCAGCTACTGCTTCTCCTGCTCTCCTGTCACACTAGGCAGCCTGCACACAAGCCCTGCTGAACAGTGAGAGGTTTCCAGCTTAAAGACCAAGTCCATATCCAGCTCTGGCATGTGTCGTTATGAAACATCTGAATAAGGGTGTTGTGGCTACCAACAGAGTAAGGAAGCAGTGAATTCAGATTTAACGCTTGACTTGTGCACGCTAGTGAATGGAGAGATGTTCCTAGGGGTGATTTACAGACAGATGGAAGTAAACAAGGGTGTTTGAGGCCCTCCCTGGGAAGAAGTGTTTTTGCCCTCTGTGAGCTGGCTTGCTAGCGCTGCCAGCAGCTGCTTGTTGCACAGACTTGCTCCTGCACAGAGAAGGGGAGAGGAAGATGAGCCTTTGCAGGCATCCTGATGCTCTGCTGCTGAGTATCGATTCCTGCATCAGTAGCACTCTGGAAGCTGTGTTGCTTATCCTGGTCATGTGTGCCTGGTGCCAAGACTGGATTTTCAATTTAGCATTTACTTTCAGCTCCAAACCATCTGCTGGCCTTGCAATAACCACATTTCTTAATTCTACAAGTATTTGTTGACCCACAATTTATTTAATCCCATTATGGAATACATTTCTTTTATCCATTTACCTCTGTTTCTGGCAACCTTATGGTGGCTCCTAAATGACTTTAAAGAAGCTGAAGCTGTTTAGCATGGTTGACTTGTTCAGCCCTGAGCGTCACAAGATTGCTAAAATATGTTGTCCTGCATGAAGTGTTTCGTGTTTATGTATGCACTAAAATGAAATTGCAAGCATTGTTCTAGCACCGCTAAGGATGTGCCACTGTGAATACAGATGGAAGGTCAAGGGGACAATAATGCTGAAGAAGTCATGTTGATAAACTGTTGAAAAAAAGGCTTTGGACAAGTACAGCATCTTAAAGACATTTGCAGTGCTGGGAGCGAATATATATTTACCATTAAGTTGTTTGTTTCAGGATAATTCAATTTTGCTCACCTGAAGAAGATTACGAAGGTTTTTATGCCCCCTACTATTCTTAGTATTCTATAATGGTGAGTAAATACTCGTTGGTGGCAATGGATTTGCTGTAAAAACCCCGTTAATATAAACAGAAAATATAGGGCTGTTTCTTTTTTACATCTTCCATGTGAAAATATGAAAACATACCATCAATAAAAATTATGGAAGAATCTCAATACTTTACTGTTATCCTCCCCCCCCCCCCAAAAAAAAAAAAAACAAAAAAACCCCCCCAAAAACCCCAGCCAAAACCAAACCAACAACAAACCCCAAACAAAAAAGAAAGGAAGAAAGAACACTTTTGAGTGTAGATAAAATGTGTCTCTTTACCATTTTTTATTTACATCAGAAATAGGAATCCATTTGATAATGTGTTTTCAGTGCATTTGAAAATATTGAATAATCCCATTGTGAGGAAGAAGGACATATCTGGATAAAATATGCATGCACATGTGCACACATTGCTAATATAGTAAGTAGATTTCCTTATAATATGCACTTGCGCTTGTTGCATCATCTGTAGCATTTTTCCTTGTACAAGTGGTTGTAGTAAACTGAAATTAATCTTTTTTTTTTTCTACTTTGGGACTTTGCACCTTACAAGCTGTTTCTTCTTAGAGAAGAATTGCTAAAAAACTGGCATCCAGAACCTTTTAGAATATGAATATTTAATAGTCAAAGGTTAAAAGTGTGCAAGATATACATTAAAAAGGCAATTGACAAAATATTCTTCATTGCGTTACGCACAGGTTGTAACTTGGAGTAGCTCAAAAACAAATGCTGTTGTTCTGTCTATAAGCAAATGGGGAGAGTGTGCCCTTCCATACCCTGCAGGGATTGTGTGACTAACAAAGACATTCAGAATCACGAAGCATTTAAAACATTTCTACAAAGGGAAGTTACAGCACTATCATACTTCCTTCTAGGAACTAATAAAACAGACTGGATGTTAAACCCTAACACATCTCCTGTACTCTCAAGAGAAGAACAAAATCTGATTGCTGTCAGGATTATAAAGGCTGATGGGTTGTTATATGGTGGATAAGTCAGGCTCTTGCTGACCTTACTTACACCGAGGGACAATATTTTTTTGCAAGGCTGAACTACTTCTAAACACTTTCTCCACTGAATTAAATATGCACATGATTCCCCAGACAGGATTCCTACAGAAATACTTTATTACTGGTACTCAATTTCTCAGCAGAAAATCCTGTGCTGCAGTCACAGCACCACACATCTTAACGGTATAAAGCGGAATTTCTATCATGTGAGCCTTGGTGCCAAACCTTTGCTTACATCTGTCTATCGGATGGTGCTTCTCCTTCAAATCACACAGCATAAATTGGTGACCTTTTCTAGTACCACTGCCCTTCTGGGGATCCAGGCTGAAGTTTCCTTTTGGCATGTAAATCTGCAAAAATGAGCATTTATTTGGCTGTAGAACACTGACTAGGTAGCAAAGTCTTTGCAGACATTGCAAGGGATCACATCAAGTTCATGGCAAGAAGGGAATACAGTGACATTGTAGGACCTTTTTGAGAAGTTCCAACTATGAAATCCCTTCAATTTGCCTTATCTTTTGCACCTGAATACGCTGGGATTTCTCCTGGCCCTATCTTTTCATTTTCCCTGATCTCTGTTAGTTTTCTCACAGACACTCTAAAGACAGCTCATAGCCCCTTTCCTCCCTGGATCTTTACATGCAGTCTCCACTGTCAAAGTGCATCTGCCTCTCACCTACTTTCAACCTTCTATATGTCCCTCTGGGCCTTCTACCTCCTGCTACCACTGCTTGTTTGAGATTGTACCTAATGTACTCTGGGCTGTTCTGGTGGTTTTTTTTCTCTGTTGCTTTCATGCCCTGATTTTCCTTGTTCCATCCTTGTTTCCTCTTGACTGCTTCTGGCTTCTTGAATCTTGCCCTTTTTCACCAGTGTGAACGTTTCACACAAGTCTGTCTGCACTGAAAAGAAATGTATAATGTTTCTTTTATATTCAAGGAAAGCCTAGGTGAGTGTGATTGCACAACACGTTACCTTGTATTTATATAACTGTAATATAATGCACTGAGGCACTGTACTATCAGATCATTGGGGGACTAGCTCTCATACCATGTAGGGAAATGTTTCTTCTAGTTTCAGAAAGCGCAGTTTAGCATAGAAAAGTCAGTATCTTGCATGCTACAGCTTCCCTGTGATCACTTCGTTCCTTCCCCAGCAAAACGAGCAAGGAGTAAGGTCATGTAACATCTTGACATCTTCTAAACCCCTATAACAGGTTGTTTTAATGTGCTGACCCTTAGGGTGGTCACATTGAAGGCATTTGTTTTGTAATAGAGCTGTACATGAAAGAAAAAGATACATGCCTATGGATATGCCACAGAAAGAAAATGATGTTGTCCTGGCATGCCAAGAATATTGATGAACAGGCTTTACTCATAGTTAAGGAATTGCCATGTTCAATAGAGCTGGGAAAACATTTTGAATAAACTCCAAGGAGAATATTGCCTATTTAAAGTAGAGCTATACTGCAGATAAAGGACCTAGCAATGTTTGACTGAAATGGAATAGGCCTAGCTGCTCAGAACACCGAAAGTCTCTATGACCATCAATCTGTAAATGCACAGCTGTTTCCCAGTGTGAAATAATCACACAATATTAATAAAAACCTCTACCTGAATAAATGGTTTTTTAGTAAACAAGTATGTTGCCAGTTTGGAAGTACAGATACTCTGATTAGCAATCATCCTACCAAATTCCTTTCTGCATGCCTCCAACTTGCACTGTTATGTTGAATTTATTACTTATTTCCCCCGAGACATAATTATATGACAGTGAAAAGTGTTCTTTTTTGCCTTTGAAGGTGCCAGTACTTTCATCACCTTCTCTTCTCTCATCTGGGAATACTTTCTTCCTTTTCCCACCTATTTGCAAGTATTCAGCTCTACAGTGAATTGTTGGCCATTCCCAAAATATTCTATATGTCTGTTCTTGGAACTTTTGATAACCTAAAGAGCTCTTCTTTTTGTACTGATAATGTGTCATTTTAAAAGTTCTGCTGTTTAGTTTTAAGCCCTCATGTATGCTGAATAGAAAACCCATAAAAATGTAAACTTTATAGGTTAAACAAATTGGATGGTATGAATTCAGAGACTCTTAACTGCTCTCTCATATGAGTCTTGGGGTAGCGTGGTTTCTCAGCAACGAACACTTGAAACAGTTAATGCAAAACAAGTAAAGTACTGCTAAAGTGCAGGGAATGCAAACTGCTTTCCATGTGAAGCTTGCTCTGATCAACACAAGTCACATCCTTCTCAAGCAGCCCCTCCCTCCTCTTAACATCTGTGAGTGCCAGTGTTGTGGAGGTGTATCCCTTTTGTGGCCATTTGTTGTCACATCAGCAAAGTCTGCACTTTGTTCCCTTTCAGTGAGTAGGTACATGGTAAGCAAGAGATGCTTCGCCCCTTGCCTAAAATCTAGTACCCTAGCTTGTCTCAGGTTTTCCAGCAGCTGGTAGTAGTTGTCTTTCTGTGAGGGGATACAGAGAATTAAATATAAAATGGGGATCTCTTGTAAGTAATTAGCTCAGATCTTTTTTTTTTTTTTCTTACGGTTTATTTTATCTGTGCTGCAGGCTTGTAGGTGGCTTTTTTTTTCTTGCTTGAACCTTTTCAGCACTGAATTATGATAGTAACTCTTCAAAGATGTGGAGCTCTAGTTGTCTGCAGTGTTACTGTGTCTTCCAGCAGCAGGCAGCCACCTGAGCACACCCAGCGCGGCAGGAAGCCTGTCGGTGTGTCAGGGTGGGTATTTTAGAACTTTCCACAATGGTGACAGTTTTCTTTCATCCACAGGGCTATCGAGGAAAGGCTTCAAAAAGGGTGAACTAGCCTGGGCCGTTCGGTAGGCTTACAGGGCTATCATCCTCTGCTTGACTATCACTTCCTTTAATTAGACTCAGCCTCCTTTCTATGAAGGGCAAATTATGAGCTATGGGAAACATACTGCAAGTAGTTTAGCCTTGTGGGCTGGGCCTGGATTCAAGATCATGAGAGACATTTTCCTTGATCTCCTGGGAAACAGCCTGCTCATGAGAATGTTGGAAGATGAGGGGCCTGCAAAATTAAGGTGATAAAGAAGTCTGGGACAGACAATAGAGGAGACAGGAACTGAATACTAAGTCTGAGTGGTGAGTGGAAGGTCTAGATAGCAAATGCTTTTACACACGAATACCAAATCTTTCTAGCAAAAGAAAGAACAACTTAGCATGCAAGTAGCAGCTGATGTCTCCCACCTCTAAGAGAAAAGAATTATTTTCTTTTCCTATTCTGTCTGTGAATAAGCCAGTGAAGACACATAAAAGCTGAAACTCCATGAAGTGCGAGGGATGCGCATCTTTTGTGAGCATCTGTAATGGAAATACCTTTAAATTGTTGTAACCTGGGATCTGAGTTTCATGCTGTGGGAATTACTATATCAGGAACCCCTTGTTGCTAGCCAGGCTAGGAGCAAGGGGAGGATGTTAAACCTGACAGGCTGGTCCAAAGGCACCAGGGGTGGAGATTGTAATGTATGTACTTTTAAATCATTGTAACCCATGATTTAAGTTGCGTGTTCTAGGAATTGCTATAGCAGGAACTGCCTGAATCATTGGTCTACAAGCCTTACAAGAAGCAGTGCAAGTGCAGCAGTGACCTGACCTAAGCTGGCTTTGGTGCCCAATAACCCCATGCAGCACACCACCTCTCCTGTCCTGAGTGACCACCTTAACAGATGGAGCCCCAAGTCACGGACTAAATGAACTCAATGGACATTTTGTGGACATTTTATAGGCATTTTTACAGGGGTCGCCCATAGACTAGGAGAACGATATCTGTGTGTTATATCAAAGGATGGGAAGGGTGGTGGTGGTTTGTGAGGTTGTATTGGAAAGTGTGGCATGATGTAAATGGTATGGCATAAGGGGTGGATACTGTCCTAGTTCCAGCTGGGATAGAGTTCTTCTTCTTGGTAGCTGGTGCAGTGCAGTGTTTGGGATTTGGTGTGAGAATAATGTTGATAACACACTGGTATTTTTAATTGTTGCTGGGTAATGTTTAAACTAAGTGAAGGACTTTTCAGTTTCTCTGGCCTTGCCAGCGAGAAGGCTGGAGGGGCACAAGAAGTTGGGAGGGGACACAGCCAGGACAGCTGGCCTGAACCAGCCAAAGGGATATTCCATACCACGGAACGTCATGCTGAGTATAAGCTGGGGGAAGAAGAAGGAAAGGGGGGGACATTCGGAGTGATGGTGTTTGTCTTCGCAAGTAACTGTTAGGCGTGATGGAGCCCGGCTTCCCTGGGGATGGCTGAGCACCCACCTGCCCATGGGCAGTGGTGAATGAACTCCTTGTTTCGCTTTGCTTGTGTGTGCAGCTTTTGCTTTACCTATTAAGCTGTCTTTATCTCAACCCATGAGTTTTCTCGCTTTTACTCTTCCGATTCCCTACCCCATCTTGATGCCAGGGAAGTGAATTATTATTATATTATTACTATAACAATATGTTAGCCACTGTTAGAAAACCACAACAGCTACTCTTAATGGAGGCCCCAAAAGGTCAGTGTATGACATCAGAAGTGTTGTGGAGAAACTGGTCAGATTAATTTCTACTGACGGGTGCTTAAGCTTAAAAATATTGAATATACCTCTGACAAGATAATTTTACTCTTTTTAAAAGGACTTGTGATAAAGAATTTAATCTTTCTAAATGAAGAACAGTCTGTTATCTTAAACATACAAAATATTAAGCAATACACAATATTAAACATCTAACTAAAATTATTTCAACAGACAGGTGAGCTCTACTTACAGGATGCTGTTTAACTTTTAAGCCTGCTGATCCTCTTCAGGCAGGACTAAAGGGAATGCTTTTAATTTACAGTTTTCTTTCATTTTAT
Source organism: Falco naumanni (assembly GCF_017639655.2). Taxonomy (NCBI): domain Eukaryota; kingdom Metazoa; phylum Chordata; class Aves; order Falconiformes; family Falconidae; genus Falco; species Falco naumanni. The sequence continues at coordinate 33,037,237 of NC_054062.1, read as the reverse complement.
AAACCTTGTATACATAAGTGATGATGATTGTGAAGAAAACCACTGTACATATTTAGGAACTTTAAAAGAATCCAGAAACTGACATTTCTTTGTGAAGAACTGATCAAATATTTTGTAAGTGGGGAGAAACAGAAACAGGGAACTTTGCGATTATTTCATCGTGGTTTTCTGCCTCAAGTATTTACACAGCAGTGGTTCTTTCAACTGGGGAGTAGAAACACATATATGAAAGCAAACTAAGGTGACTGAATCCCAGAATGAGAAAGCTGTCTTTTAGCTTAACTGGCTGAATGCATAAAACGAACAGATTTTTAACGTGTACTATAATGCACCAGTAAGATTCATGCTGACTTCACAGAGCTTTGGCTCTTAATCATCCAGACGAGGCATGTATTGAGGATAATAGTCTTTGTGAAATGGGCTGTGGGAGTTGTACCATTAAGGATGCCTCCAATACTATGGTGGTGTCCCATATATTTGTAAATGATCATATTTGTTTGCTTTTCTTTGCACTTGACCTCATTTCCCTTAACTTTAAGCTAATGGGAATTTTTCCAGTTGAAAGGAGGTAGATTGCAAATAAGTGCATCTGTTCGCAAATTCAAGTTTAAATCAGTAAAAGTAGAAAGTAACCTGTCTTAAAATGAGAGCAAGGTTCAGTCATGTCCAACACAGAAAAAAAAGCCCAAACCATAGTCTTTTCCTCTACTGAGCTTACTGGTGAAAGACCCATAAGGACACTCTGGATTTATGGCAACCACATGTTTTTAGTGTTGGGGTGACCTGGGTAGTTGGCGGGAGGGAGGGGATCGATACGTTGCTAGTATAATGAAAACCACTGACTGTCTGCTAGTGTCAGGTTGGGAGCATACAGTATTAATTAAATGCAATTAAATGGTGAGGCTACGCTCCTTTGGCACATAAGAGATCCTTCCTCCTCTTCTATTTCTATGCTTTGGAAGGGTGCTAAATGATTATCTCCAACTAGCAAGCAAAGCTGTGATTTCTTCTTGCTGTTTAAGCATGACTTACTTTCATGGAAGTGAGTAGCAGCAAGAAAAAAGTTGCTAAACATTTGCATCAAAAGTGAGGAAGAATGTCTATTTTGACCAAAACCGAGAGAATGATGGTTAGGTGGATTATCATGATGGGATGTTTAAAATTTCCTAATATAATTCCAGTCTGAAGCAGAGTTAGAGAAGGTCAAGCCTTTCCAGGATATGGATAAAATTGCCCATTGGATGTGTGATGGAGGAACTGGATATACCTCTAGACCCTTGCTGGTTGTACCTGACTGTCAAATGGTAATGAAAGATTATGCAGTTTCATTTAAAAAAAAGCTTGTTACCAGTTGTTTGTAGCTAGTATAGGTTTAGATAATATGCCTCGTTTTAGATGACGAGGTTCTCTCCTCAGCCTGTGTCACTTTGGCTGGCAAAGAGCAGTATTGGGTGACTTTAAAAGAGCCACACAACCATCACAACTGCAAAGGCAGAGCGTGTCGAGAAATAATTCCTTGGCGGAGCGCTACTACACAAGATGCTACAGCCCCTGTGCCTCCATGGTGCCGGGCATGCCGCAGGGTGAGGAGGTCAGTTTGGCTTGCCTGCTTCCCTTTGATATTTTGATGAGTACTTTAAAGATCCTATTATTTTTAAATAACAGATAGACGTTCAAGAGACAGCTTTAACTGCACACGGAGGTGCATGCAAAACCTTGTAATTCAGGGAGGGAGCTGTCAAATTTTTATCATCCTTCGTCTTCTAAATTGTTCACATGTAAGTTTATGGAGGTGAGCAGCCCTCGCGGACCGAGGTGTGTTGCAGTTGGTGAGCCGGCGCGCAGGGACGGGCGGGGGCGGGCGGCGAGGGTCCGCGGCTCCCCGCGCGCGCCCTTCCCGCCCACCGCACGTGCGGCTGAGGCTACCCGCCCGCGCGGGGCCAGCGCCCCCTGGCGGCTTCCTCGCACGGCGCGGGGCTCGCCTCAGGCTCACCCTGAGGGGAGCGGGGCCGGCGCCCGGGAAAATGAAGCCCACCACGTCCCGTGAGGTGAGGGGTCGGCTCGGCCCCTCAGTGCCACAGTTCCGCGGCAGGAGGCAGAGAAAGGGAAGATGGTGTCATTTGAGAAGATGGCGGCTGTGCGGGTAGGCCCCAGAGCTGCTGTCTCTCCACTGCTGGCAGCTTTCTTGGTGCAGTGGTTCTGAGTCCTGGCAATAACCCCGTTGTACTGCCTCATTTTTCATCCAGCAGGTTGGCACTGGTGTATTTACATGCCATTTCCCCCTCAGGTGCAGCGGGGGAGTCACCCCAGTGCTTGTAATACTCCTACAAGCTAACTAGGGTGACCAGCCTTCTTAGCCAAAGGCCAGCCAGCAGAGATAGTGGGGCTCGGCTATTAACATAGACAATGTCACTCTGCTTTAGGATGCGTTGGCCCTCTTTTCACTCTGGGGAAGGTAATGCTGTATTGTTGCTGTACCTCTACCGGTGTGGACTCAGGACAGTAGTGGTGGCTGCAGCTTGCCCCCTGCCTCAGCCATCCCAGCCGGGGGGCACAGGGCAGCCCCACCTTGCTGTGCGTGAAGAAGACAACTTTTTTTTTTTCACATCCACGTGGCACTGGGTGTTGGCCTCCTTGGAGAACTGGAACACATTGGCAGGAGGACACCATCAGCCATATCCAAATGCTCTACTCCTGACACCTTGGGGATATGTGGTGCACTCCTATAACTGCCATAGCGTGCCCTATAGTTGTAATAGTGTGCTATAGTAGTGCTGCTACCCAGCAGGCTGGGATCTGGCTCTGGTTTCCCCCCCAGATCTCTGTCTGGCAGGGATAGGGTGTCCATCCTGATGTGGTCTTTATGTCTTTCTCAATTTTTCTCTAGACAAATACCTTCATCAGTAACGTATTTCCTGCAAGCATCTGTGATTTTCTAAAATGGTTCCTTAACTAAAAAAACACCTGTAAAAAAAGTAAAAACTTCTGTGGTATATTTGCTGAACTACAACATTAGGGGAAAATATGTCTTCAAATGTCACTGTGCTTTTTTTTTGATATACACAATACAACATTTTATAAATTTAGGTAACTTTCTTAGTATCTAAAGCACATACAGCATAAGCATCATTCAAACCGTTGTTCATCAAAGTCTGTTGGAAAATTACTACTCTAAGTAAAATGATTGTTAAAACCAGGGCATTGATGAATTTTTTTTTTCAGGGAGTCTAAAGGAAATAGGCAACAGCTCTGTAAAACTTCAGGGGGTTGTGGCTCTTGCAGTCCCTTGGGACCCTTTCGAAGACCCATTCTTGGTTGACTTACTGTACCATTGGCACAGTAAAAACCAGCAAAATTTAAGTTCTCTGTCAGTTTGTCATTTAAGATAATAGAAGGGGAGGATGAACTTGAGTAATTGTGATAGAGGAGTGATCTGCTTATTTTGTGTAGTAATGAGATACAGCTGAAAAGAATTTATGTTCCAAATTAGCATGCCAGAAGGTATGGCATACAGAGAAGCTCTGGTAAAATAAATGACTTAAAAAGCCTGACAGCAAATAGTTATTAACTGTTGTGCTCAACAGCACGATAACAATGCTTTTTTAGAAACTTTATCTTGGTGATATATTTGGGAACAGTTCTGAAACTAGCTGGTAGGTCACAGCCAGGAAAGTACAGTTTTCAGAACAGAGACATGTGAAAGCAAGGGATCAGTACGTACTTTGAGGGGCTTTACTTCAGTGTACTTTTTTTTAAACTAGGTAAACACATTAGATCTGAGGCCAGGTAGTCAGTACAGACAGGGAGACAGCTGAAGAGATTTAAATATGCTTTACGTTTGACTTGAATCTTCATATGTGGCTCAAGCTTCAGCAAGCTCTGAGGGGTGCATGCTGTTCTGATAGTTTCCTGAGGCTTGCTCATCCCATTCATTGCTGCATAGAGCGCTTTTGATTCTCTTTCTTGTCCAGGTAGTTTAATATGAGAAAGGTATGGGCTGTTAATTGACAAGAGCTGTAGACTGTTGAAATTGGTGGTTATAATGTACCTGCAGTGAAGGAGTAAAGAAATCTGGTGTAACTAATGCAAAATTGGTATCTTGAAGAAAATAGGTTATATCGAAGAAACAGTCGTTTTCCTGTTATATTGTGTTCTGGCTTCTAAAGTTAACACCAAAATAGCACCTTCCAAACCAGTGACTGCATACGTGACTGGCAGTTGCCAAACAGTAATTATAAGGGGTAAAAATATTATCCACTTGGAGTCTGTGCATGGATGACTAATTCAGGCTTCCTTTATTTCAAATGTCTGCTCAGGTTTCACCTTTGTTCTTCAATACTTTCCTATGTCTCTTTTCCCCCCCACATTTACATTCTCCTCCATCATGTTTTCCTAGCATGGAGTCTTAGTGCCTTGTAGGAATGACTTTTAACAGAAAATGAAGTAAGCAGAAACTTTCTTATGGGAATATGTTGCCACATATTTAATTTGACTGCAAATATTTTTGCCCAATCTGAAAAACTGATGTAGAATATTTTGCTTTATTGAATTGTCATGAAGTGTTTGGATGTGTTGAAGTATATGAATTGGGTTTAAATACCTCAAACATTAAAAGGTAGTTCTGTAAATCTTTGCCGTGTGGGAAGAGCACCCTTCCTCTTACTGTCTCCTGTGAGCTGACCTCCTAGAAGGGTTACATTTCCTGAAATGCAGTGTGGTCCTAAGAAGGTGATGGTAGTTAGGGAAGTTGTGTTACTGTTGTCTCAGGAAACATGTAGCCCAGCCAGGGAGAACAGAGGTATCTGGCCTCCTGACTCCACTTCTAAGAACATCATTAGATTTTTTGAATGTTGTGGGGTTAGATTGCCCTTACCCCGCGGGAATCCAAAATGTTATTGCTGAAGTTGAGAAAGCATTTAGGAGAAATCAGAAGAGACATGTGCAGTGTTCTAGGCTAAAGCAGGAAGAACAACTCACAGGAAAACAAGACAGGGAACACTCTGTAAGAGTTCTACAGAAACGGAGCAAGGTAGACATGGGTCAGTAATGTTAAAAAGAGGTAACCGTTGTACTAGGAAATTATGTAACAGGAGTATTTCCTGTGAGATCTACAGAAAGGATCCTTTTGGTCTCCTTAGCACTGGGAAGACTAAAACCTACTGTATACAGTCATAGATACACCTTAAGAAAAACATGAATCAGATGAAATTTTTCCAGAAGAGAGCAGCAGATCTGTGGAAAGTGCACAAAATGTGAGCAGTGTTAACTCACAGGAGCAACTGAGTTATCGAATCTGGGGAAGAGAAGTTGTGGTATAAGAACAACTGTAATGGGTCACAGCTTGGTCCAGTGAACTCTCTTTAATGGTGGCCCACCGCAGAACCCTAGGATGGAGTGTCAAAACTGGGCAAGAGTAACTTGGTACTTTCTCAGAACACTGTGAAAGCTGGCAGGGAGTCCAGAGCTGTGGCACATCATTGCCTTGAGGCGGTGGTAGTGGCTGACTAAAGGGTGTAGCAGTCTTCAGAGATAGATTACTGCTATTGATAGGGGAGAGATACCCAGCTATTCACATTTGCTCAGGGGATGTAAAGTTGCAGGTGTAAAATTTAGCACAGGAGGTACAGGTAAGTGTTCAGAACAACTACACAAGCTAGAGATAATGAAGTACTAGCAAGGATGGCCAGGCATAGTATACAGCCTTTATCCTCAGTCAGTTTTTAAAATATTAGCCAAATCAAGTCATCTTGGTGCAAGTACATCCTGGAATAGGGTCTGGAGTAGATTATCTGTCATTTTCTCTTCCATCTTTTGACCACACATCAACAATTCTATGTTGCTGTTCTGCAGCTCTAATTTTAGCAAAGACATTTTTGTGCAGTGTGAGTCTCATACTTGCAGGAGCGGTCTGCAAACTAGGACCATGCATGGCAATCAGTTAGCTGAGGGGAATGTGCTCGAGCTTGTAGGTCACGAACCCTGGGAGGACGAGGAGTGTGAATAGACACAACAATTAACATGATGAGGCATGTTTGCAGAGCACGGGGGAGTGGGAGACGAATGGCGCCAAGGAAAGATAACACCTTGCAGTTAATTGCTGGTAGTTAACCACCAATCAGGGATTGCCTAGTATGCAAGGCTTAGCTTCAAGAACCAATCTGTTTAAAACGCGCAGCTTCTGAAAGCGTATAAAACCTCGTGCTTCTGTACAATAAATTGACATTTGCTTGCATCAAGCTGCGTCCCCTTTCTTCATTCGCCGCAAATTGGTGACCCCGACGTGATGCGTTTAAGGATCTGACGTGAAGGGCTCTCGAATCGCCTATCTGAGCGACATGCAGCGAATCCCACAGAACTTTGAATGATCTGCTGAAAGGAAGCAGGAGCTGGCCTGAAATCCCTCCGGAGTTGAGAGGTGAGCTGTGGGAAATCCGTAATGGGGAATCAGGCTTCGTCCCCAGAAAGAGACGTATATGGACTCATGAAGGGTCTTCTAGTCAGATCAGGGAGTCCGTGCCTCAGTTTCCTCAAATGGTGACCCCCTATGGTGGTGTTCCGAAGCCTTGGAAGAATAAGGACGGAACTGGTCGATAAAAAAGACAGCTCGTGGAAGAGGGCTGCGTTCCGGAGGAGATGGCTTGGCTGAACGATCGTCTGGCTGTCTGGACCAGGCGGACAACCTAAACCCCGAGGATAACACCTGTATTCATCGAGACAGGTGAGTAGCCAAGAAACTTTAGAGACTTTGTACACACTTTCATTCTTTCATACAGCAGCCAATTGTATGATGCTGCCGCGGAGGGGAACTCCGTGTCGGGAATGCATTTAGCATCTTGGTGGCAAATTCTGACTACTCTTTGCCAAGTGTGGACTAATTCTACTAACGGTGCTAAACCAGAGGAAGCTGTAAATTCCACCGACAGCGCGACTCTTCTCAAGACACCGTCAGCGATGGCGATTCTGTCCACACCTCCTCTGCCCCCAAAGCTTCTGTCACTGATTGCAGCGACCCTCACAACACAGGAGCAAGCACGGGAACAGGACAACTCGGACAATGATTCCATTGACACTGATAAACCTTTTGATCCAGGTCCTATAGATCTGGAAAAGGAGCTAGACCTTTCCCCCACCCCCTTGTCTCTCTCTCCTGATGCATTGATTGTATTTTTGGGGAGGGTGAAAGGGAGTCTGAGGGATTGGTGGCAGGAATGCAAGTGGGAAACACTTCAGTGATGGGGTTTGGGAGTCGCTGTGGCATGTTCAGTATTTTGTCAGACAAATCAACCTGCAGAGTGGCAGCCTGTGCAATACGAGGCTGTTAAAGGGTTAAGAAAAGCAGTGGGGGAAGGGAGGATTCATAATACATTTGCTATGTCCCTTCTTGAAGTGATGGCAGAGCCTTATATACTCACACTGCATGATTGGAAGTCATTGCTTTGTATGGTACTAACTGATACAGTATATGATGTGGTTATTTGATTTTTGTGAGCTATGTGTAGTGGCCTTGACTGAAAACCTTAATCGGGGAATTGCTGTTAACTATGAGCAGTTAGCTGGAGCAATTAATTGTGCCGATTCTGTGACTCAGGCAAGGTATCCCAGGAACAACTGTTTGCAAATGAATGAGATGGCTATTAAGGCAGTCCGGATGCGGGAGTCTTGCCACAGTCTTGCAGGGTCCTAGAGAGTCACTAACTGTAATACTAACTTGATTGATTGGCTTCAGAATATTTTGCAACAAGTCAAACATAAGGAAGCTCAAGGGTTGCTTTTAAAACAACTAGCTGTGATAATGCCAATGAAAATTGTAAATGGGCAACTTTCACAATCGCAACCCCAACATGTGTCAAATGATTGTAACGCAGAACTTGCAGCAGACTGTAATTCTCAGGCTGAGTTCTGGAATGCAGCATAACAGATTTTTGCTTCTCTAATCTCTTCTGTAAGAACAGTACACGCTTTTAACTTGCTTAGTAAATTAGGCTGCTGGCTTGCTAAACAAAGTAATACTACAAATAATATTTTTTTTTTTCTGGCTTATTAACAGATGTTGATTCTGTCCATCATATGTTGCTACAGAACCGAGTTGCTATTGATTTTTATTATTAGCACAGGGACACAAGTGTGAAGACTTTGATAGGATGTGTTACGTGAATCTGAGTGACCACTGTGAATTAATTTACAAAAGTATACAAAACTCAAAAGCCTTAAAACAAAGATCTGCAACAGAGCCAGGGGCGAGATGCCTTTGGTCTCTTCTCACGGCTGGGAAACTTTGGGCCATGACTCAAAAGTATTACAGGATTTATTATAATTATCTTTAACCACCTTATTGATGTTTGCCTTATGTCTCCCATGCTTTTTTTTTCTGTATTCAGTGTTTAGTTGATTGTAACATAAAGCAGGTCATGGTCACCCAGCTACACACCCCCTTTGCCTCCTCGCAATTAACAAGCAAAAAAGAGGATAGAGAATGTCTGAAGAGAGAGATAGGAGAGGAAACTGGAGAATATTTGACCTAACAAGAGATGAGAGAACAGCTGGGTATTGTGAAGAGGAGAATAGGAAAGATAAACATGGTTATTTAGTGTTTAATAGGTGTCTGCATGCTTGTAGAGATATATAGCTATGTAACTGCATGAATGATTCCTGCCCTGAGCCTGGTGGAGCATACAGCTGGGGTTTGTGTCCGGGCTCAGAGATGTAAATAGGGGCTTCTCTGTTATGGTAAAAGTGTTTCTCTTTGCATAAAAAAAGAGAGGGAATGAAGGGAATGACCCCAGAGGTATGTTCAGAGAAGGCATGCTATGTTTCGAACTTTTTGACTGAACCAGTTCTTGTTTGGTGTGCCTTTCCACCTATGTATAATGTTAATCCCAAAGAAGATGATATTGTTTACACTTTGAGTGTCGATAATTGTCTTTCTGTAGATGCTAGTATAGAAGGAGGCTATGATGGGAACGTGTCGCAGCGGTTCTTCTCTTATCCAGAGTAACAGCAGGGAAAGCATTAAAGAGTTAAATCACCTTGTTTGGTAGGCAGTTAAGAATGTGAGTCAAAATTGCCACTGCTTTTTGTTGTTGGCTCAAGGACATGGCTGTGAGGATTTTGATGGTATGTGCTGCGTGGATTTTAGGCGCCCCATTGCAGCAACATGTTGTCAAAATCTGAGAAAATTTCAGCCTTTGTGGCATTCATTCAATCAATTGGCAGTATTGTTTGTTTGCTATTGCCTTGGTTGCTGTCATGTTTGCAAGGGCCCTGCAGAACATGGCAAACCTGGTACTAGCTGTTCAAAAACAAAAAGGGAAAATTGTAAAATTGTATGGAACAGAGACAGTGGGTTATTTTGACACTGATAATATGTCTCAGTTTTTTATTTGTTCTATTACTTATACATTGTTTTTACTTGTTCGGTTTCAGAGGTTCTTTTTGTGCAACAGGAAGGGCGAGATGCAGGAGCGGTCTGCAAACTAGGACCATGCATGGCAATCAGTTAGCTGAGGGGAATGTGCTCGAGCTTGTAGGTCACGAACCCTGGGAGGACGAGGAGTGTGAATAGACACAACAATTAACATGATGAGGCATGTTTACAGAGCACGGGGGAGTGGGAGACGAATGGCGCCAAGGAAAGATAACACCTTGCAGTTAATTGCTGGTAGTTAACCACCAATCAGGGATTGCCTAGTATGCAAGGCTTAGCTTCAAGAACCAATCTGTTTAAAACGCGCAGCTTCTGAAAGTCTGTAAAACCTCGTGCTTCTGTACAATTGACATTTGCTTGCATCAAGCTGCGTCCCGGCGACCGCACATACTGTTCATGTGTTGTCTGTTAATGTGCTTTCCATGTACAGACATTGTTCGATAATAGTACTTGTTCTGCCTCTTTTCTCTTTGATGTAGAAAATGAAAATGAAAAAGACATCAGTGCTCAGTACACTAGTATCTTTTTGCCAGATGCCTGAAAACTGTTAATAAAATGTACTCTGTTCAAGTATTAAGTGTTCTTGTAAATTAAAATGATATAAGATGTGTCTTTACAGTTACTTTCTTTTTTTCGGTCAACTATGGAGACACATCTAAACTGCAGGGTGTAGAACTAAGTCAAGGCTTTGATCACTCCATGTCTCAGTAGCATTCAAGTGTTTGTTAACTTTGGCTTGTCTCCTGTGTGCAGTTGTAATATTCCTGTCGTCTTAGATAGTTATTTGTAGCCTGTGTATCTATAGTGGTTAGGTGCTTAGACATCTGCATCTTTGTGCCTCTGTAAATCTGATTGTCTTTATTCTTTTTGAGCAGATGCAGAGGATGATGGTATGTGTGCCAAACAATAGCATGCCTTCCACCAGTATTCATGGGAATGCTGGCTGCTGAAGTTATCAGTAGAAGTAGCTAAGAAGAGGATTCATTTGCTCAGCTCTTACAAGCTTTTTTCTTTATGTTGAAGTCTGAGAGTTTATTCTGCCAAATCGTCTAAATTTCTCTATAAATTCAGTCACAAAAGGATGTCAGAGGAACAGCCTCATGCTGTATTTGGTATTCTAACGTTAACATTCTGCATTTTATCTGATTCAGATTCTTACGTGTGTAGGAAAAAATCGACAAAGTAAGATGTATAAAAGAAAGAAACGATGTTTCAAACGCTGCTGCAGTCTGTAATCAATTGAAATGCGTTTAAATGCAGCAGCTAGAGAGAGGTGTTCTGAAAAGATGCTTTGCCCCTCTGCCTCAACAGTCTTGATCATAAGTGCTTTGCGCTAATGCTTGGTACTTGTGGGAGCAGGATGCTATCTAATGTATCCACTCACTGCTGCTGTACTGGGAAGCCTGTGTCCCCTTAGCATCTGCTGCCAGATGTTGGCAAGCGCTCAGGGACTGAGGCCATAACCTTGTCCCTCACTGTTTGGGCACGCTGCCACTGGTATGTGCTGCCAACTTGTACAGTTTTCAGGCCGACTGAGAATAGTACTTTGGTTTTGAATATTTGCTACTGTATTCACTTGCTCATGGGTGCCTAACAGATCAATGTTGTGACACCAGGAGGGATGTTCGTAGGTTGATGCTACTGCTTGCATGTTAGGACTTCTTTCCCCCTCCACCTTCTTAAACTGATGTTTAAATAAGCTGCCTCTGTTTTTCTGACAGGTTCCATGAAGAAACAGCAGCTTTTTTTGAGATACCAGTCAACTCAGACCTTTCTGCAAGGATTTGAGAGCTAATGAAACTTTGAGGAAGCTCCTGTCTGCATTCCTCCTCTGTACCCTAAATGACACACTGCATCTTCAAGCCGGCATGGTGAGTTTGTTCATTCCTGCTTCCTACCAGCTTAGGAGGAAGGATGAAAGTTAGGCTCCTGGTGTTGTTCTCCTCCCCACAGGTTGAGATTGGAGATGGAAAATTCCTGCTGCCCTCCTTCCTTTCCTCCTTTATCTCACTACTTTTTTCATAATGATTGAATATGCTTATGCCTTCTCTTTCACCTCCCAGAAGCTTCCTTGAAATGCTCCTTGAGTCTTGTGAAAGGAAAAGGTAGGAAATTCCATTCCATCTTTGTTCCCAGTGATTGGAACTAACAAGAACTGAGTGTCACAGAAGAGATGATGATGGTCGTTGTGTGCTATATGTTATAAACCCGATCTTTACTGAGGATTTTTTTAAAACTTAAGTTGTCTTTTGCCATTGGGTATGATTGGGAAATGTATACAGCAGCAATGACTGTAACTCAGTAATGCAAAAAGGTTAGAAAAGCATAAGCTGAAAAAATCTCTCTCCTTCTGAGAGAAATTTCATGTTCAACACACCAGGATATAGGCTTCCTTCTAGATAATTAGGTTTGTAACATATATAATAAGTTTTTAATTGTACCTCAGCCACCTCTATTGATTTATTTAATAGCAGGGAGTAAGGAAAAGCTGCTGTCTGAATTTTAGCATTCATTTCATGCAGCTAAATACTTAGATTTGGGATATATGACTATACTCACAATATATTTATACTTTGTTAAGATATTATGAAATGTAGATGAACAATTCCTTAAAAAAAATGGTTCAAATCAAACGTTCTTATCAGATAATCCAGAGCTGATGTCTTAATTTTATTACTCAAATACTGAAATTCAGCTTCTCTGTAGTACAGTGAAATCATGGTCATTCTAGAGTTATTCCAAAGCATCCAGTTGGCTTTTCAGGAAAATCAAACATTGCTTTGGTTTTCTACTCATCAGATAAAATCCCTTGCTCTTGTCTGTTATTACTAGCAAAAGCTAATTGCAAGAGTTTTATACCTTAGGGGTGGGGTAGAGGCGACAGATAAAAAATGAGGGAGTTAACCTTTGGTTTTGTCTGGGCACAGGTATTTGCCTTTTAAACGCACACCACTTGACAACAGAAATGTAAGGTTTTTTGAGTTTTTTTGTTAGAAGAAACACAAATAAAGAAAGTGTATCTGCTGTAGAATTTTGAGTTTGATTGCTCTCTGATGACAGTACTTCTCCATGATTTAAGAGATCTCACACTACTTAGTGATAAAAGTGAATTCCAGGTAATTTTTAGAAAGATTAACATGATATTTGCACATAATAAAAGGTAACTGATGGGAAATTAAGAATTTTTTCACCTTGATGAGGAGTACAGGCTTTTGAGGTAAGTATTGATAGTTAAGCAACTCTAAGCCTCAAGGCTGTTTGGATGTTCATGTGGATGAACTTAAAACAGCACTTTCCACCTTAGTTTGGCCTTGACGTTATAATTATTTTTGCTCTCAGTGCGGGCATTGCTGTCATTGTCCATGTTTTATGCCCTCATAACTTGATTATTAGTCGTGGCTATATCTTAAATCAACCTAGAAACTTTGGCTGGTACAGAATGCTTAGTAGTGTACTGAATAATGAAGCTGGAGCATGGCAGAATTTAATGTTCTTGGCTCCATTTTAAGTAAATTCCACGGTAATTCTAGAGGGTAGCAGGTGAGTATTACTAGTGACAAATGCTTTTCTTGCTGAGCGCCATGGATAGTAACAACGCAGGCTTCCCTACACAGCCCTGACAGCCTGACTTAGTGATTTTATGGGATGGGAAAAATAGCACTTGTGCACAAAACCCGTGTCTTTTCTATGCTGGTAAGATTTTTCAGAAGAGGCAGTTAATGACCTGAGCATATATCTCATAGAAACTAGAGTAAAGTTCTTTAATGTCCACAGGGAATGGAACAGGCTTCACTGTTTATGGTCTTGGTGGAAATTCCACATCAGCAAACGGCAGGAGATGCAGTTTCTCCACTTTTTAGATGAAAGATTTGTTTGTGTCTGTATATTTGAAACCTTATTCTTTGCTCTGCTAATCCATCCCCTCCAATGATAGCTAAAATTCCACTTTATTTTTCCTCACTTTCTGTAGAAGATATGTCAGTGCAACAGTCATTCCTTCTCAACATGTATCCTGGGAATATTGTATTCCAAAAGGAAAGCAAGAGAGTTACCATGGACAGAGATTTGTCTCCTGTCCTTAGTAGTCTGCTGGGAAGAACTGGTTGGGAAAGTTTATGTTAAAAAAAAATATCATTGCGTGTACCTAGGATGTAGGAGACTGAAATTCATGCGATTTGGAACAATCACTTGAATTCAGGTCTGATACTGGGTAATGGCTAATTTGGAATAAGTGTGCTTTTTTTCTTCATGAATGTTCCTGAAAGGTGATGATCTGATTTCATGCTTCAGCATGTCAGCATCCTTCAAGGAATAAATTTGTTGCATTTCCATCGGTCATGGTTTTGCTTTTTCAGGATATTTATTAGGATGGAAAGCATGCAGTGAATTGGAGCAGGTGTTTCAGTTCAGTGGAAAAGAGCTGTGAGATCTCTGGGAACTGCTGGTGATTTGAGTCTACATTTCACTTTTTTCCCCATCACCTTTTATGTGAGCAGACTCTGACATTATGCTGCAAGTGCCTGTGCCTCCAGCATTGCAAACCCCCTCATTTATTACCACCTACTGAATGATAGTTCTGGTTTTATAACAAGTAATTGTAGTATATTGGACTCCCATCAAAGTTTTTATGCAAGGTTAAGGTACTTAATTAACAAGGTCTAAGGAGACTACAGTTAGAAGTTGTGTACCAGAATGCAAAGGAGAAATAGTGAAATTGGTTGTGAAGTATAAATTGGATGCAGGACTTATATACGACAAATATATGGCCAAGATTATTCCCTGATGTGGTAATTAATGTACTTGCATATGTTGTGCTGTAGCTTGCTACACAACAGATAATATAGAGTAAGCAGAGTGCGCAGAACAAAGTTTTAAGTTAGGAAGGTACATTGCATGGGTAAGGTACTTTGCATTCACTGCACAATTACCTCGATAGCTGTTGTAATATTTTGTGGAAGCTGCTTTGAATGTCTTAGAAGGATTTGTTTGTAAAGAAGAGTCAGAGTAAATGGCCATCTGGTATAATGGCTCCTGAGAGATTTAGCAGCACATGTCCCCAGATATCCTTTCTAGACTATTTGTCTTTTCATGTAATTTGGTGATCTCGTCTGCCTCATTTGCTATGTCCCTACAGGAACAGCCTCTGCCTAAAGGGAGCTCATCATGTTTGAGATGCTGTGGGTGGTGGCAGGCACAGCTGAGTCTCAAGGTGCTGCTGCTGTAGGCTTAGAAAGAAACACACTCTTACTTGTATGTTATTATATTATTGTGTGCTAAATCTACAGATTCTTTTTTTTTTTTTTTTTTTTTTTTTTCTTTTAAGAGAGGAGAAAATCAGTATCTGATACAAAACTTCCCATGCTTTTTGAAAACAAAACCTGATGCAGGAAAGCTGTGTTTGCCCTATGATGTGGTAACAAGAAATACTGAATTGACTCTTGTGTCATAGCCAGTACTGACTTCCAGAAGGTCGTTGCCTACCCTTTTAATCTTGTTGGATGTCATGGTTTAACCCCAGCTGGCAACTAAGTACACACAGCTGCTTGCTCACTCCCCCTGCTCCACTCCCACCCCCCTGGTGGGATGGGGAGGAGAATCAGAAAAAAGGTAAACCGCATGGGTTGAGATTAGAACAGTATAATTGAAATAAATCAGAAGTAGTAATAATAACAGCAACAGTAACAGTTGTAACAAAGAGGAGAGGGACAGAGGGGAATAAAACTCAAGGGAAAGAAAACCCAAGTGGTGCACAATACAGTTGCTCACCATCTATTGACTGATGCCTAGCCAGTCACTGTGCAGTGATCAGTGTCTCCCAGCCAGCTCTCCGTCGTTTGTAGACTGAGCATGATGTTCTGTAATATCCCTTTGGCTAGTTTGAGTCAGTTGTCCTGGCTGTGCTTCTTCCTGGTTTCTTGTGCACCTGCTTACTGGCAGAGCTTGGGAAACTTGAAAAGTCCTTGATTTAGAGTAAGCACTACTTAGCGACAGCTATAACATTGGTGTGTGATCAGCATTATTCTCATCCTAAATCCAAAACACCACACTGTGCCAGCTACTAAGAAGAAAAATAACTACCTCAGCCAAAACCAGGACGCTGGAGAACTCTCCAGCATGCCAGGAACTGAGGAGTAGTATTTACATAGCAGCAGCACCAGAGGCTTCCAGGTGGAGATAAAGTTCTGGATACTCAGGTAACCAGGAACAAATGCACAGTGTTCCCCAGAGAAATTGTGATTTAGGGCTTTTGAAAAAGTTACAATAGTCATCCAAGAATTCTTGCAGTGAGATGAAACTAGATCCTTGTGAAGCAAATTATGCCTTTTAGTAGAGATGATCTGATATGACCTTTCCTGAGTGAAATGCATTCAGAGTTGTTCTTGAAGCTGCTGGAGTGATCTCTGCACGTGCACTGGCCCTGTTGAGAAAACAATGTGCAGTATACATCCAATCAATGTGAGATAAAAAAGGGGAAAGCCTAGAAAAGGAAAAAAATGGCAAGTGGCAAAGCAGCAAATGATGAAAAGCTGAACTAAAATGTATTCCTAAGAAACACTGGATAGATTCTTTTTCACTAGCGAAACAGTCCTTTTCATGAATAGGGGAACAGTTCCAGACTGTTACTGTGTCCCGCATCTGTGATTTAATGAGGATTTTCCATCTTATTTCTGTGACTGATCGGAATTTGAATAAACTGGAAGACATATTAAATAGTGGAAAAGCTGGATCTTTTCACAGAAAAAGCAATCAATGTAGGTCACGATGGAGTGACTTCGCTTCTCCTAAGGGAAGGGCAAAGATGGCTTGGATCATAAGCATTCATTACGTTTCAGCTGAGTATGAGTTTGTTCAGTCTCAGTGTGAATGGAGTAAATGTTCACCATATGAAATCTGTTGACCTTTACCTGTAGGTTTGAAGTCAACACTAATGATTCTGTTGCATATATATTTTTGCAGAGAGAAATACTGTTTACATAGGAGACGGTTTTAAGGTCCTTTGCCACTTGAAGCCAATCTTTAATAGCTGAGCTTCCACTGGTACTGAAATAAAACTGTTGAAGACCACAGGTCAAATATCACAATAACTGTACAGGCAATTCTTGTGAGAATTTATTGCAGGAAAACACAGAGCTTCATATTCTTCAGGCAGGTTTCCTTCTTACTTGGTGACACAGGTAACAGCAACTACTCTATAGAAATTGTCATTACTGTGCTTGCACCTTTGTGTCTTCAAAAGGGAATCCTGCTTAAACACAATGCTGCTTGTATGCATGAGGATTTCCAAGGTAAACACTAGGCAGAGAGGGTTCAGCATTGCAGCAAAATCCCACTATACACTGTGGCTGAGTGGAGAATGGGCTGTATTGCATCTTGTGGTACCAGAATTCTGTAAAGCAAACACAATTCAGAAAAGTGTGTGGTGGTTTTTTTTTTTTTTTTTTAGCTTCTCGATGATTTTAAAAAAACTGGAGAGTAAGTTAAAAACTAGTCTTTAGTGTTAGCTTACTAGTTTTAATGTTACCCTCTGACTAGCTTTGGTCATGCTATTAGCCTATAAATCTGGAAGCTGAGAATCCTGCTTGCTTGTTCTATTTCTGTAGCTGCCTTTGTTTTTTTTCTTCTTGCATGCAGAAGATATGAATTCATTAACTCCCTCTCATCTCAACATCTACTTTTCAGGCTTTGTCCTTAATAGTCTTTAATAGTTCTGGGAGCAGTTGTTCCTTTTCATTTATTTGTTTTCCATTTTTCCAATGCAAGAAGTATGCCAGGTCATACCCAATTAATATTGATCAACTTCCCAAATTATGACTCATATTATTATTGGAAAAAACTTTCCCTTTTTAGTAAGGAAATGAGATCCATCAGTGGTCTAAGTGCAATTCAGAAAATTAACCTTGCAAATCCAGCAGTAACATTTGTGCATCGTTGAACTTTCAGCAGTGGGATATAATCCAGCAATATAATTCTGGCAGGTCATCTGCCAGCAGCACTAGGCACTAGCTACAGAGCAGGAGCAAATAGATTGGTGTTTGGGTTGGACCGCTGAGTTTTGTACTAGTGAAATGATGCTTGTGCACCCTAAAGGAAAGCTTTCTGCTGTTGCTGTGCTGTGGCAGATAATGGCCCAAGCTAGTTTGTTTTCCAAATTTCACATTTCTTGCTTTCTGCAAAGATTTTTTTTTTTCTCCTTTGGCTTCCCACCCCCTTGCAGAAAGCAGACTGTCATTTTGCCACTGCTACTGGTCATGTGGGTCTGCATTGCCATCATCCAGTGGCAGGTCTTAGTTTTACTTCACAGCAGTGATCTACTGAAAGAAATTTCTTCTGGAAGACACCTGCAAATATAACTCCTGTCTTCCCTCTATATACTCTACTGCTGTTCTTGTGACTTGCTTTCAGTCAGTCCAAGTCTAAACCATCTGGCTTCCTGACTGACAGTACTTAGAGGCTGTTCAATTTACATGAATAATCAGCCATGTAGTGCTCAGAAGGGTTGGCTCCGAAGTCTGAAAACATCTGGCTCTGAAAAGCTGAACAATAGAAAGCTAGGATGGAATTCTTTTATATGGTCCACCTGTTGGTGGAGTAGGTCCCTGCAGGGTGTCACACTTCACAAGAAAGAGAAAATTCCGTCAGTGTGATGGCCTCATGGCACAGATTTGGACCTTCAAGGAAACTGCTGAGAATCCTGGGGGGGCTGTTTGGGGGAAAAAACCGTGTCCATGCAACTTGATTCTTCTTTCATCTGTCCTGCTTTCATTATAATAGGTTTTTCTTCCACCCCTCCACTCTGAAAACAAGGCCTCAGTTTGTTCTCTCTATTCATTGAGTTGATAATCCAGGTGACTTAAAAAAGAGCAGGTTACTTTCAAAAAAAGTTCATACAAAAAGCTGGACTCATGCCCCTCACGTTTGTCTGCTTGGAGAGATGTCAGCAGATGCACCTCCCCATGCGTTGGTAACATCTGCTTCTCAGTACATGTTCTTTTGAATCAGCTTTCTGACCTCACAGTGAGCCCATTTCCCTGTGAAGGCCTGGGAAAACAGAGTACTTCCTTGTTAGTTTGAAAGGAAAAGGGAGTGTGAAGCAAAGGAGCAAAAGACCAAGGCTTTTTGGTCGTGACTCTTTCTTAGGTCCTCTGACACTGATGCTAGGAGAGCCCATTAGGGCAATTTTGTTAGAAATGTGAAAATCAGATTTTTATTGAAGAGATTTCTGTCTGGGTAGATTTTTGGACAGCAGATGTTATAACTAATTTAAGTGCACCTTCCCAAATTAGAATGCTGTAAGGACTCATTATTTTTTCATGCTAATGCACTTCAATGCATTTAAATAGGCTTTCTTGCCCTTCAAGATTAGTGGTGCTATGTGGGGGGGTGCGTGGTGGGTGGGGAACCCACTTTAATGAAATTAATATTTAAGTAGAAGATTAAAAGACCTTATCAAACGGAGTTGGAATGGAAAAATACGGGCAGAATTTTCACTTTCTAAAAATCTCATAGTAACAGGTATGTTTTGCTACCTTTATTGACTGGCTAAACAGTTCAGTCAAGCAAAGTCTCAGTAAGCTGTAGATTTCTGGAGTCTGACACACCAAGATTTTAGGAAGGTATACAGTTTGGGGCCTGATCATGATGCTCTTTCTTTATGGAAGCCATGAAATTATTGTTGACTTTTGAGTTACCCTTTGCTTTTAATTGAAAGTTGGATGTGACCTGCAGGATCCCATTATGCATAGTTATAAAGAATTAATATTGTGAAGGTATACAAATCTATTCTTCCCTTTTCTGTCAGTGTTTTTCAAGCTGGTGTCTGGCCATCTGCTGCTTCATCCTGTTCCTAGGTAGTTTTAGCTGCATAAACTACTACTGTATGTCATTAGCTGTCTTATATTTGAGAAGGTGCCTTCAGAAGGTTCTTCTTAACATCACATTGTAGGCATTCATTACACTGAATTTCACGTGGTTGAAATTGAGGCTGAGCCTCCTCCTCTTCCCATTCTTTATTCCATGAATAATAATAATAATTATATAGTAATTATTTAGCAGGTTCCAGGTATTTCTAAATTTTGCTGACTTTCCTAAAATACAAGTCCATTTATCCATTGAGACAAAGAATCCTCTTGCATCCTTGTGTCTTGGTTTGACTCTGTCACGTTTTTTAATGTAAAACGTTCTAAACTTGCTGTCTTCTATTCTTCTAGAAAGATTATGCCAAAATATTATTTGAACAGAAGAGTCAAGATTCTGTCGCTTTGTTGGCTTCCTTTCAAATTGCAGTCTAACCTTTCTTGTCTTTGTTTGCAAGTCTTTAATAATTGAGTCTTAAACTAGTTAAACCACATATAGTATAAACTTTGTACTGTATCTCCTGCCCACCAGTTACTTCTTTTCTTCAACATTTCTGTCTTTGTTTTTTCTTCCCCTCTTTGCTTCCCCCTCCAGTGTTTCGAATACAGGGTTTTTAAATTATTTTTTTTTGTCATTCCATGTAGGCTGTGTTAATTAGTTGATAATTATGGGAAGAATTGTATTTAAAGAAAATAGTGGACATGTGGACATACAGGTGTATGGTTTTGTATGTTAGAACTATTGAGGATATTTTGCATGATGAAAGTACGCATTTTGCTTAGGGTGACTTGTGATGCCTATTTTGGCACCTAGATAAGGATATAGCAGTGGTGGTTTTCATGTCCATACTCAAGACAGTATAGATAATTTAGACATTTAACATGTTCTTTTTATTTTGTGCATTTTCATCTTTTCTTATTCTCTAATGTTTTGTATTGGGCAATCTTCTGTGTGTTGCTTTATTTTCATGCTTTTCATTTTTCAGAGCTTGTTCCTTTGCTTGGAAGGCTAATACAAATTGTGGTGATGTCTTAAAAGTATTGATTGCATGCTGACCTAAAATGTGTTGTTTAAATAGGCTTGTCTGCTGCATTCAGTGATGTTTGAATAGGTATCATCTCTGTTCCAAAATGCCTGAAAATAATTTCTGAATGTGTGAAATACGAACAATGTTGTAGCTGTGATTTTTCTCCCTGTTTACTTTGAATGCTGATGTAGGGACCTCTCCTTTGTGAAAGCTGCGTTTTTAAATCTAAGATTAGTATGCTGAAAATTGCTGCTTTAGGTGACTAGTAAATAGTTAAATATTTAAAATATCCTTGTATCTCTCTTATTTTTGTTGGCCTGGTTACTGATTGGGAAAATCAATTTATAGCAATGCAGCTAAATACTTAATGAATGATGATTATAGTGATAGACTACTTTTAGAAAGAAAATTCAGTGTTTGCAAAATATTTGAATATAGATGTATTCAGTGAGCAAAAGGTTTTTAACTTAGCTTGACTGGGTTGCAAATATAGTCACCTATCTGCAACTTGTAATTTAATGAGTTATAGTGAAATTGACTTGAATATGACAATTTGCTTTTGTGGTTTCACTGAAGCACTAATTCGCATATATAGTACAGTTTCTTGTTTCCTTGGAAATTTTAGCGTGAAAAAAATTGAACTGGATCCGTACTTTTTATTGTTGGACAGAATTGCCTTTTCTGATCTGTTTTCGCCATAGTGGTTAACTTTCACAGAGAAATGAGGATATTGGTATTCGAAAGAGGCACACACAGATGCATTAAAGTTTTTTGGTAATTAAGGCGAAGCAGATGGTTCCTTGCTACATTTATAATATTGCTTAAGTTTTATTTTGATTCATTAATGGAAACCATAAAATTACATAATGAAGCAGTGAGGACAAGCCAAAAATGGAAAACAGTCTATTAGCAGTACTTCTATTACCAAACTAATAAAAATTAACAAGTAAACATAGAAAACATATCATATTATTTATACAGCTTTACCATTAATATTATTGAATATACCAGGTTAGATTGCCTGTAGTGCTGAATGAATCAAATAATTTGCTAATAAATTGAATTTGAATGACTCTTCTTAAATGTTTATAGGGAAAAAAAATCAAAGAAAAAGATCAAGTGTTTGATTTTACGTTTTCCTAAATATGTCAGCTCTAATAGAAGGCATTTCTATTGAGTTTCTTCTTAATTGGACTGCTTCCTGTAGTAACAATGAGAATGATTGTGTTTGAAATATAATTGTTGATTTATGAAAAATAGTGTGCATGCTGAGCTCTTCTCCCCACCTAAGCCATCTGTGTCCAAATCCTTCTGTGTCTACTTTTTTGTAAAGTTCAGGCCCTTAAAAACATAAACTAGCATGTTTTTCTCTGCAGCTAGAATTTTAGCTAAACTCCTTTAAGACAATATACATGCCATCTAAACTTAGATATTTCCTGAGGCAACAAGATTAGAGGCCAGGTTGTTGAAGGTGTTTCTCCTAACCAGAGGAAAAGAGATAGCCCTACAGGCAGTCCCACTTGTGCCTTTAGTGGGGATTTGTGTGGGGACTGTGATTATCAGCCAACTTCATAAATGCCTCAGGCTAAGTTTAACAGCTTTTGGAGTTTTGCAAATAGCAAGGTATAAAAATGCTGTAAAACTGTGGATTTGATAAAACATCACTCTTTACCATATGAAGTGGCCTGTGGCCTTCCTGTCGTCCTTTGGACCCCTATTCACTACAGTTCTTTCATAGTACCTTTCACCCATGACCTCTTTAGGATCATCTCAAGTGTATAGCAGTGACTACCACAAGCTGTGCAGTGGGTTTCACATCCCCAAAAGAACTTCCAGAGTTTCATTTGTTTCCATTTAAGCCAGAGGTCGGGATGGGGAAAATAGATGATGTGTCTCTGCTGTGCCAGCTCAGGAAGAGTTTTTGCTTAGCAGCCAATAGGAAATTTATATATCTTTTCT
Organism: Falco naumanni; assembly: GCF_017639655.2. NCBI lineage: Eukaryota > Metazoa > Chordata > Aves > Falconiformes > Falconidae > Falco > Falco naumanni. Next base: position 33,014,972 of record NC_054062.1, on the reverse strand, counting down.
AATCTGAGCAAGATTATACCTTGCCTTTATATAGTAATAATAACTTTCTAGGGTTGTAAATCCACTGCATTTTATAAAACATGATTTTTTCGTGGGAAGTATTGCTCACCTATTATCACATTCTCATTACTTTTGTGTGTCCCTTTAATGCTTGTAAGTCACTAGGCAATTCTATTGAGGTCAAAGTTATGACACAGTAATATTTTTTTTTATTGTTCCATTATCTTGTCTTTCCAAGTTGAGCATAGCACTCTTTGTCTTCTCCTTTTTTGCTTTGAATTCTGAAAGTTGACAGTAGGTTATTGCATGTCTTGACTTAAAGTGCGTTACTCTTACTGTGAACCTGATGTAATGGGCTGTTGTGTGTAAGACTCATTTCTGTATCCCCTCTATTTCAGAAAGCAAGTTAGTATGCTATTACTGAAACTAGACAGTTATGTTTAATTTCTAGTATTGCGTCTCTATTTATAGTAATTGCAGCAACAAGAGAACAACATACTTAAAGTTAAGCATTTTGGCATTGCAGACACTGTGCAATACTACCAGCTCAAATGTCAGCTGTATGCCACAAGTGCACTGTTACCTCTGGGTTGTCTGCTGCTTTCTGGGTCCTGCAAATAACCCCTTGAATCGGTAGAAGCCCAGTAATGACCACATGTGCATGTTTGACCAGGATAGCCGTGTAACACATATTGTTGAAGGCTTTTGAAAAAAATACAGGGTGCTTCATTGTCGTAGGTTTACCCCAAAATGTGTGATTCTCCTGTAAGACCCCGTTCAACCACAGGCTTGGAAAGTAGCATACTTTGCCTCATGCTGGGACACTGCAGTCCTGCTGGATGCTGTTCTCTAGGTGCTGGGTTTACATAACCTTGTATGGGATTTATCTCCTCTGCCCCATCCTTTTAAGATGCATGTCACAGGTGCTGAGGTGAAAGGGTGTCTAGAAGCAGCTCTGGAAGGAGTAGGCCTTGCCAAGTGGAGGGAAGAAGAGGGGATGGTTCTTGTTTCTCTTTCTACTAAGTCTTTAGCAAAACTTTTATGGTATTTTACATTTGCTGGCTGCCGTCTTCTGAGTAAGGACTTCAGGAATCAAATCCAGTGGTTGCTTGTTGTTATTGCATATTGGCAAAAAATGGGATTTATTGAGGCATTTTGTCTGTAATTGTTATGATATAAACAAAGGAATAAATGTATTTAATATATTATATTTGCAAGTTAGGGAATGATGCCATAATACATGAACAGCTGTAGCCTCTAATGAGGGAAGATGGATGCTGTATATAAAATCAATCTATATGTGTTGTTTATACAATGACAGCATTAAAATGCAAAGAAGCTGCCAGTCAAAATGCTGACAACATGCAAAACTGTAAAATAGTGAAGCAAGTGCTTCTGATGTTTAGTGATGAAATAAATGTCAGCGCTTTCAGTTTAATGCAACTCTACAAAGAGGAGAAGGGATATATTATGAACATCCATCAACCATCTGTTTTGTAGCAGTCCACATATTTCCTTCTATGATAGAATCCCAGTCAGAAAACACTCCTGTCCAGCTATGCATTATGTCATTGCGTTGTAATTAAGTCAGTTCTTTGAGGCCAAAACATCATACAAGGAAACAAACAAGCATAAAAGATAATTATTCTGGATGTAGTTCCAGCCCCCCTTTGTTTAAAAGGACTGAAGATCAAGACAGTTTCTATTTTTGTCTCCACTGCTTAAGTCTTCAGCAAGTCTCTTAATTTTGTTATTCCTTAGATTTATGTTGGCCAAGGGGAGTGTTCCTGCTGTATCAAATATTGTGACTTGTCTGTAAGTTTTCCTGTTCTTTCTCTCAATTTTTATTTCCTAGCTCTTTTCTGTCTAGCTATATTTAATATTTTGATGTATGCCGCAGTAGCAGATAAAATAATTTCAGTATGCAGCCATGTTCTGCAGCCATGTTAATACCCTGCAGCACCCACACCATTCCTTCCATATTGGTATGCAGTACAATTACTGTGATTCACCTATGTGTGTTAGAAATTCACTGCAGGATGAATGCAATACGGTAGAGCACTTTGTATAGCATCTTTCATGTAAAAAATATAACCAGGTGCTTTGCAGAATGAATAGTAGAACTACAGAGCTAAATAATACATTTACAGGGAATAAATAATACCTTAAAGCAGAGAGAGATATTAAGAGGCAAAGCAGGAAATGAGTTTTTGCTTTAACAAGAGTTAGAATTGATAAAGCAAAGAAGCTTCAGATGGCCGGCTTTCCAGTTTGGCCTGACATGGTCATTCAGATCTGAGCTGTGATAATCATAACTGAAATGTTGCCTGAGTTTTTACTCATATCATTTAGAAATCTGACCAAGCTGTTATACAGCATTAGGTGAACTAAAATACAGACAGAAAGCTAAGCTTACTGTTTCTCTACCTTTGTTTTCTTCAATGACTGTCCAAAAGATGCAGGATTATAATGAAACATTTGCATTTTGGTATAATTTCAAAGAATGAAACTGGATATTTTTCTCCTTTTGTTTCTTCCTCTGCCCCAAAAAGGAAGTTGATTAACAAGGAGAATGAATTGGGGGGTGGGGGAAGGAATTTGAAATCTACAACCTATGGTGTTAAGTGAAATGGAACTCTTCAATCATATGGGCTGAGAAAGCTTATGTTACAGAGCACCATCAGAGTGAAGTTGAGAAGACTGCATTAATGTGGAGGTAAAAAGTAATTGAAAGGAGGACTGGTTACCTCTGATGGTCTAAGAACATGGTGTTAGTTGCAGACTTGGAAAACGCTACCCATATTCATGAACTTTTTCCTAGAAATTAGTTCTGCAGGATTGTGTCTTTAGCTTACTTTGTCCTGTGGCTAATTTTGTGTTCCACCAGTTTTCATTCAGCCTGGGGAGCAGACTTAACGTGCAGGAATTCAGTACCGTTGTAAATACGTTGCTCTCTGGAATATATGTGGGTTCACCTCATCATTTATTTTTTAAAATGCTTTTACTGCTACAGTATATATCTCAGCAAGATAAAGTAAAAAGAAGGGAAATAAAAGCTTTCCAACTAACACTATTCATTATGGCAAATGAGATGTAATTCTTTAATGCTGTGGGAATTATCATACCTGGTAAACTTCTGGTAGCAAAGGTAAGCTGATCCCTTCCCACTTTCGCTCATCCTGTCCAAAGTTGAACTAGTTTTCCTGGAAAAACAATAAAAAAATATTTGAAAGAGGAATGAGTGATACTCATGTAACTGGAGATGCATAAACATAACTGTAGCAAGGCAAGAATATGAAAGCAGATTTTCTCTGAGAAGTTGTTAGAGGTATGGAGGAGGGGATTCCCCGCCTCCCTGAGATTTCACCCGGAGCCTTGATCAACTGTGAAAGGCATCAAAAGCTGAGTGGAAGAGCTTGTTGTGAGTCTTTGAGGCAGAACTGTAATTTAAAATGCTGAATTGTGAGCCCTGTGGGTTTGAATATCAGATATTTAATACTGTGATTGATAACACAAGGAGGTCTTCTCATTTATACTACATAAGCATTAATGCAGCAGGGAGCTTAAGTATCTTTCCCTTCAAGTAGCTGATGCTAAAATACAAAGGAAGCAAAATATGCCTTGCACTGAATTTCTTTGTCTGTTAAATTAATCCATTACATACCAAGGAAAAATGCTTCACTTAGAGCTGAAAAACAGGTGGTTTGGATTCTTTTTTTCTTCCTTTGTTTTGTAATTTCAGCCAGTGAAGATGAATTCTCTCAGCCCTCCTTCATAGCCACAGGGGTCTAATAAATGGCCTCTAAAACTCAGGTGCTTGGATTTTATTAAAACACAGAAATGCTCTTTCTGAAACAAAGTGAAGGTTAATTTTATATTGGAACATACTTCTAACTGAAATACTGAAGCATATTTTTAATCATATGGCAATCACATGGCAGAAAACTGTGCAGCTACTAATCTCATGTGAAAGGAAGGTGCAGGACTGTTCGTAGTCTCTTTTTTTTGTGAGTGTTTAACAATTTTAAAAACGTTGAGTCTCTTCTTAAACATATAAAGCTTGCTGCAATATTTCATTAGGGTAGAAAACTTCAATGAAAATATACAGCTTGGCTGAATGATTCATTATATCAAAAGCTAAACGATGCTATAATCCCAGTCACCTGAAATTAAAGAAATATATGCACAAAAGTTACTCCTGACATCTTCAACAAGCAGAGTTTTTTGCAGACTTTTATGAAACTTTTTGAATGTCTAGATGAGATCAAGTCTTGTGCAGCAGAACTGCAGCTGAAGTTCCCAGTCCTGAGTTACCTGAACCCCTGAAAAAAGACACTGTATGGGTGTCAACATGGGCACCCAGAAGCTAAAGGGTATTTGCGAAAGGCTTCAGTGAGGGCCACTGAATTTAGTTTCTTTCATTATGCTTATATGTTTCATACTGTAGAGGTGCAGCAACTGTGCAAAGCATGTGTTTTTATTAAGTTCTAAACTTTAATTCATATTGGTTTGCTGACCATGATCAAACAGTAATAACTTGTAATTGTTAGTGTTTTATGAACATAGGTTTGTATGATTTATTTTTGATTTAGTCATCAAAGTTTCCTTAACTTGACTTTGTAGCCCTTCTGCTGGGAAAACAAAGGGGCTGTTGCATGTTGGAGTCTTAAAAAATCCTGCAACATTATCCAGTCTGCAAAACATTAATGCAATTAAGTGATTGATGATATCTGTTCTCTGAAGATTCTGAACTTTCATGTATATTTTTCAATCTGCTTAAGCTTAGTTATTGAATCTTTGCAGTGTTCTACTAAACTAAAGCTATGGTGCAGAGAAATTGCCTGCATTTTAAATACAATGCAAGTCAGGCAGCTTGGTGGCTTGGGAACTGGTGCTCCATTAAAGTATTTCAAAGCTGATAAAGTGCAGGCACAGCATAAACCCAAATCTGTGGTAATCGACCCCCTGCAACAGCATGTTGTTGTGCACACCCTTGTGTTCACAAACCACCTCTCAAGAAGCATTTATTTAGAACTTACAGAGATAAGAAACTAAATTTTTGACCATAAAATTTGAGCTTTTTTATTGAAAAAAATTTGAAGTGAAAAAACAGCTGGTGTTCTGTGTCAGGATTTCTTTTTTTTTCACTCAAGTCTCAGCTGTGTTGTGCAGGTTTTCCTTTGTTGTGTGCTGAGTTCCTTCTTTCATTAAAGATGCTTAAAGATCATTAAAGAAGCTGATACGAATTACAAACTACCCAAGATAAATGGAGTGGAAAACTAGATCAAAGGTTCCTTATACCACATGTCTGTTAGAGCAGTTGTATACAAAGAAAGATCTTTGTCCTGTCAGATAATCTGCCAGTTGATTCACTGTTATGTTGGCTGCAAATTTGCCCTTTGTAAATTCTTGTGTAAACATGAAGAACGCACCATCCTCAAAAAAACAGAACAAAAGCCATAAGTACTTTCAGTGTGTGTGAGGGGAGGGTGTTTTATTTGTGGTTTGTTGTTTGGGGTTTTTTTATTATTTTTTTTTAAATACACCTGCAAGAAAATTAAAATGACACAAGTAGCATTCAGCTTGAAGTTTTCCAGGTAAAATAATATTAAGAAATGGATAGGCTTTTTCCAGTTTTCATTACTTCAGTGATACATTGTGTTCATTGCTCCAAGAACTGTGATTTTCTAACTAAGCTAGATATTCATTGATACAAATAAGCTGCTAAATTTGATTGCAACACAAAGAGGATGTAATGAAGTCCTTAAGGGTTTTAAAGAAGGTCAGTGAGTTTTAAATAATCTACAGCTTATGGCAGTACAATAAATACAGTTGTACTGAAAATTTATATATAAATGCAGCAAAATTAGCTTTATGTCGATTTTAACAGAAAAAGGTGATTAATGTTTTTTTCTTTTTAACTTCCTATCCATCTTTCCACTGTTTATTCAGTTGCAAGATAATTTGGTCACATTGCAAAAAAAAATGTGTGCTCAAGGTAATTCCTTTTAGATATGTTTGTTGCGTAAAGAAGCTTACACAGCGCTGTTACTTCCTGAAGTCTTGCCCCCTTTGCTCAATGAGATGGGCACCTGCCCATTGCTGTACAGCCCACCAAGGGAGAACCTATTTGGGTGTAGCTCTTGAAATACTGACTCTTCTCTGTAGTTCATGCTTTGTAGCAGCAGTGACTGCAGCCTAAGCCTGCTGTTCTTTCAGCGTGTTTTTTTTAATGCTAGTTCCAACCTTTCTGGTTTCTGAAGATGATCTTTCATTCCCAGTATTTTTCCCTTTTTCCTCCTCAGTTCCCCCCCTCCGCCCCTTAAGTGTGGAATTCTCTGGCAGCATGAAAAGGTGAGAACTCCTCGTATCAAATTATCCCATGACTACACAAAAAACTGCAAAGAAGGGAAAGGATGGGAGAGATGAGTTTGATCAAGAGGAGAATATGTGATTATAATGAGGATTTACAAGTGCTTCCTAAGTGGTCTCTGTTGGCTTCTTCATGCCTATTTACTTTCCTTGCTGTTTTTACCTTCTGTTTTGAAAACGAAAGACTTTTTCTCTCCAACAGAAACTTTAACAATTTCAAAACTGCCTGTGAAGCCAAGTAATGTACACTGTATGTTAATAAACAGTAGTTTTAACCTGTGTTCTGGTGCCTTAATTAATCTTTGTGCTGGTTAACCCAACAGAGCACAGGTAAAACAAAGTGGTCTGAATTTATATAGAGTATCAGGAGACATCCTTTTCCCCTGCTTTATTGCTATGTATACATTATATCCTATTAAAATAAAAACTTTTTTTGAAACTTTTCCTCAGATACTACAGACTCTTCTCCCACATTTCCCTGTCTTGTTGTAACATCCTTGATTTATCAAGTTGGCACTGAGAGGCAGTAGATTGAATTGCTGCTGCTGTTCTTCCTCTCACTGTTCTTTGGTGATTATGTTTGCATACTGGGGGGGGATGATGAAGCTCTTCTTTTGTACTGCTTAGCAAATATGACTCACCTTCCTCCCTCTCAAGCCCAATGCCTCTTTTTGCTACAGACTTCCATGACGGTGATTACGATGCTGCTGCATTCTAAGGAGACACAAGTTGTGCTTTTTTTAAAGGCATGAATATTTTGTGGCTATGGTTGATGTTGATGGCATTGTTACTTGTAATAGAGTTTGTTTCCATGGGAAACAGTCAGCAAAGTTGGTATGAATTAAAGCATGTAGTAAAGATGCTCTAAGATTAACTTGAAGTGAGTTACAACCCCTTTACTGCTTCATTTAAGAGATGCAATAAGATTCAGTATCTTTATTTAATTCATCTTTATTCTGCTGAATTTGCTATGAAGAAAAGCCTTATTTTGTGCCTTGTTTTGGTTGTTACATTTTAAAAAAGATGCAGGAAAATTCAACAAGGCTATGGAACAGCTTCAGTTATGAAATACAGCCTGTAAAACTATGTCTCAAAGTAGGAATTGTCCTTTTGGCTTCTTTACTTTCTAAATCTTCTCTTTCAAATGATTATAACAAAAAAGGAGAAGCTAGTCAAAAGCCTAAGGTTTCTCACTGAGCTGGACAACTTTTTTTTTTACTCTAAAAAGAATAAGATAACTTGAAATTGAAATGGCCTAATAAAAACAGAAAAAAGGTGCAAATTGAAACTTATTAACTTGTGTAGCAGTTACATTGGGGTGCTACAGGTTTTCTGGTAATAGAAGCACCCAAGTCAAGACTAGATGCCTTTTAAAAAGACGTAAGGCTTTAAGTTGATTTTTGGCTTCTTGCAAAAATTACAAAAAAAAAAAAAAAGTGGTCTTTGTGAGGGTTGATAGAGGTGATTGTAAGGTCATACAATATGTAATTTTCTGGTTTGTGTCTTTTCATGTTTGAGAACTAGCACAAGTTGAGTTTGTTTTGTCAGATAATCCTAACAAATGGGAGGAACTAATTTCTGTACTATGAAGAAGCAACCATCACAAGTCACAGTCCTCTTTGTCAGATTCTGTATGCCAATCTTCTCTTGTGGCTCTAAATATTTTACTGTTTTGTCTGTGCTTGCGTCATAGTACAATCTCCTTGTTACCTCTCCATCCTTTTGAAATAAGGAAGTTAAAATAGTAGTTGACTATCGTAACTAAGCTTTTGCTTCACCACTAACGTTTCTGCGATTTACTGAGAAACAGCAGGGCTAGATGAGGTGGCATTAACTGATTTCTGGGGAATATTAGCTCACTGCAGACACATCTTCTGTCCAGTCATCCCAGCTTATGGGAGCACTAGCCTCACCCCAGATCTCCTCCACTGCGGCTGGGGGTTTTGTTGGAGATGACTGAGAGTGGAGAGCATGGGTATGAGCAGCCTCTGGCCTGGTGCTGGTGCAGATGGTACTGTCCCAGGCTGGGGTCATGGGGCAGGAGAGAGGTGCTGGGCAGCAGTGGGCTGTACTGCCTTGGGTAGCACAGTGTGGGGTACAGGGCCCCTGATGGCCCCCTCTTGTCATTTAGAATTGCATATGTCTGAAACTGTGGTATTATTTATTATCTCTATTTCCTGGATTGGTTAATTGGAACTCTCCGAGTATAGTTTAGGGAAGACAAAAAGAACACAGTCATCACTATAACATGGTAAGGATGATGAGAAGGCTCTAAACATTGTTTCTCCTGTTGGTATAATTTTGTACGTAGTATGATTCCTTCCTAGCAGAGTGGCTGGCTTGGAAGTGCTGGTGGTTGCAGCACTGGCTTGCAAAAAAGGGAAGCCCATGTTTGTTAGGAATGCAGGCAGTGGGCTGATTAGCATTGATAACATGCAGCTGTGGCCTTGCCTCAGCGGCAGTGGGTTGATTGACATGGATGATGTGCA